>NC_136121.1:11835363-13262189 GCF_965212315.1 Lampetra planeri | reverse complement strand
AATGTTCGCAGTTGTAATATCTTTCCGTGAAGTAGCTTAGTAGCACTATTTTAACCAAGCTCACAACATGATAATTGTTTTTTTACCCTTCTATCTGGCAACAAAACTGACACCTTTTTACAAGGAGTCATGTTTGCATAGACCACAATACCTGCAGTCATAATGCAAACAAAAAACATAACTCTGATAATGTGCACTGTCCTTGAAGTTGATTGGTCCATACCTGAGACAGCTTTCCTTAGAGCAACTTCAAGGACAGTGCACATTATCAGAGTTATGTTTTTTGTTTGCATTATGACTGCAGGTATTGTGGTCTATGAAAACATGACTCCTTGTAAAAAGGTGTCAGTTTTGTTGCCAGATAGAAGGGTAAAAAACCAATTATCATATTTTTACTGGCAAATGAGGTTCCAATGGTGTATAAGCTCACACCACTTTTAGCAAAGCTATATAGGCGGAGATGGCTTTACCTGCTAAAAACTTTAAATAATTCCATCCAAAGTTTATACCTAGCAAAATAACCCCTTGTGAAAATGTTCCTATACTCTTGGTTCTTTCGGTAAAGTCACGTAGGTATAAAATAAAATAAATGTTCCTATTTATTTCCAATGAGGAGTAAAATAAACTTACTCTGGTGTATTTGTCTAGGTATAAAGGTTGGACACACCACGCATGGAAAACTCTTTAACATTCAGATTCCATTACCATCCATTCTCAAAGATGAATCATCAACCACAAAAGTGCATTCCTAACTGCATCTGCATTACTTAAATGTAACAAAAAAAAAAGCCATCAGTATTTTCAAGCATCATTTCGATTAAAACCTAAACCTTTGGAACCGATCCAAACCAACGGTCCCATAAGTCACCAACCTTCGCTTCCACTCCGTTTTCTCCCCGGCTACAGCAGCGTACTTCGTCATTTCCATTACGGCTGCACTTTCCGTGGGCGTCTCGAGTCGTGTTTATTCAAGCATCCCTTGAAAAAGTTCCACTGTGAAACATCGGCCGAGCGACTCATTGCACAAAACACACACACACACTCTCGGGCTTTGGAGGGTGACATAAAGCCCTGCCGGAGTGCTGGCCGCTGCCATGGGAGTCGGGCAACAAAAGTGCGCATTATCCGCACCGCGCACAAACGGCCCCTTCATTTCCCTTTTTGGCAGAACGTCCGGACCATCGCTCTTTAGCATCACGGTCACATCGCCCCCCTCGCCCTCCCTCTCGAGCAGGGCGCAGTGTCGCCACAACGGCTGCACCCAGCGACGCGCAACATTGTGGGCGAAAAGCTTGCAGGAGAGAATACGCTTCGACGAGCACACGGAATCGAGGTCTCTGTGTGCGCGACTTTTCGCTGCGAGCGGGGTTGCTCTGCGCGATGCAGCCGAGGGCACTGGCAAGAGGCGTCCGCACGCCCGGGATGATGTTTACTGAAACGCTGCATCCGGCTGGCACAGGATGTTTCGTTGAAGAATGTGTTGGGAACAGCATTGGGGGTCCTGGGTCATGGCCAGGCCCTAATGTGTCTTGGTGGCTGTAAACAAGTCATGGAACAGGTCACCAGTACAAAATGAAACTAAATAATTATACAAGCAGACAAGCTTTGTAAGTGTGCTGTAGGAATTGTAATAGAGTTACACAGAAATAACATTACGTACAAAATCACTCTAAAATAATAAATTACCCATCTCAATCAGTGCAGGTTGGAGTACGGCGGGGGGGGGGGGTAGCATATAAGTACAAAATAAATATGTATTTATCTGCCCTGCCCTCTGACAATACTCTAAATATAAACTACAGTTCTACATCTCAATCTGTAATCATGATGATTGGTGACAGTAAATGTTCAATTTAATACAGAATACAGATGTGCCAATGGGGAATTTAAACAAAACCCTAGTTCTACTGAAAACTAAAACGTTGACTGAAGTGACATCAGACTATCCATTAGCGCGGCATGAAGGGGAATGGATTAAATGACACATGCACTATGCACGCAGGGGGCATGTGTCATTCAATCAATGTAGACATCCACCTCTGTTTCAGGCATGACCGACTCCTGACATTACTTTTAACATTCCAAACATACACACTGCTAAGAACAGGCAGTGGGGATGTTGCTGCTTTACATCGCCTTCAGTGTCACTCCACGAGAGCAGAATTACTTGGATCACACGGATGAAGGGGAGCGTATATTTATAGATGTGTAAGCCTTCGCCAACCCACACTGACCAGCGTGGGGAAGTATGGTCAAATAACTCTCACTATGCGCACGGTGTGGGGAAACTCTCATCCAGCAGTGGATTGACAAAAGGGCTGTGCATATATGATGCCAGCAATGGACTGAATGCAATTTAAGCATAATGGGTGACCCAGCCCCGCTGAGTGAGACCAGCCAACATCCAGGCTGTCATTCTTGGGGGGCCACATTTGAACATTCTGTCTTCTGGATCATTGTCTTGGAATAAACACCTTTGTAACAAATTTCAGCTTTGTAGCCCTTCCAGAACATCATTAGAATTTCAAAGCACTCGGGCAAGATGGTCTGTGTGTATCCATCATGGATGATTTGCTCAGTCAACCCCGACCTGGATTTGAACTTGCACATTTCAAATTGAGTGTCATCATGTGTAACATGGTTCCAAAGCGAGAGCCTTATTCCATTTTGAATCTAATTCTACATACAAGCAACACAAAGGGCAGTTATAGATACGAGCAAGGCATCATTTATCACCGACTACTTTCCAGGTTGCACGTAGACTGTAGTAGAGGCATGCGAGTCGCAGCCACGGCGAGAGCTTCACTGGGTGTTGTGCGCAGTAATCTTTTCCGGGTCGCGAACAACTCTTACGGGCTCGACTGAAACGAATCCCTGCTTACAAGCGTCCATCTCTTAACTTACATCTTCGCGTGTGTATTAGGTGGCAGCCAAACGTGCGTCACAGCTGTAATAAATGCGCGCTGGGCATTCATTCGTTATTTGATCTCATTCATTCATTCAGTGTTAATTGCACGATCGGGCTCACCTGTCGCCATGGTGTTTGCCGCACGTGCTTCTTCCTCTCTCTCTCGACTTCTTCTGATCGGCAGTCCAGGTGGCTTAAGGACGCTCACGTGGGATCCCCAAGTACGCGGGCGGGCGGGCAGGTAAGGGTTCTTAGGTGGTTGGATGCTCAGATATGTAAACAGGTAGGCGCTCCGGTGTGGCGGCAGGCAGACGATCCAGGCGAGTGGTTGTCGAGGCGAGTTAGCGGGCGAATCTGCTCGGTAGGTTACGCAGGTGCGTAGACAGGTGAGCACGCAGATAGGCGCTCCGATGGGTAAGTAGATTGGCGCTCAGGTGAGTAGGTCGGCAGGCACTCGGGTAAGTTGGTGGGCAGGCGCAGATTTTGACTGTTGGATAGGCGAGCAGGTAGCTAGGCGCGCAGGTGTGTAGGACAGGCGGCTACAAGGTGTGCAGGCGTCCAGGTGAATCTATCCCAGCAAGGAGCAGCCGGCGTACCGCCTTCTGCGCCTGCTGAAAGTCGGGTCTCACGGAAAGCTCTCTCTGAGTCCCAACCTTCCCCCCCAGCTCCTGCAAGGGTAGAGGAGAGCGCACGAGGGCCAATGTCGCGTTACGAAATCCCCCGCTCCGACTTCTCCCTCCCCTCTCTCCTCTTCCCCACCACCACCACGGGACCACTCAGCAGCAACTGCCCGCCTCCACGCACGCACGCACACAAACAGCCCCCCCCCCCTTACCGGCTGTGCGTGACCGTGATGCCACTCGGCGTGGGTGGCCAACTGTGGGGGGGCGAGGTGGGGAGAAATTTGCGTGGCGCGTAATAACAAGGAAGAGAAGGCATGCATACGCATGCCTTCTGCATGCACTTTTAAAGCGAACGGGGTTGTCCGTGCAAGTACTGTACTCGATGGGATCAGCAATGTGGATGGGAGCCCATGGGTAGCAGTCAGGGCAAAACGCGTTTGAATATTTACACAGTTATTTTAGCACAGGTTTGATGTCTCCAAGTTTGTTTTTTTATAAACCCCCCTCCACCCCTGGTGAATTAACCAGGGCTCTCTCTTGGGCGAGTCCCGAATTGCAACACAACAAGCTTAGGCAAACGTTTGGTTCACGTTGGACCACCTTTACGAGATTTCACCATGAAACCCCTTCCACCAGACTGACGGACAGAGCGAACGGGATGTCGCAGCCTTCGTGGGGGAGCGTTCACCGTGTCCTGCCGCCACGTTGAGGGGGTACGCACGGTAGAGGCAGGGTCCCCGTTGCTGTACTGCACGGGACATCAAAGATGGAGACGGCGGAGCGGGGAAATGTTGACTTGGGGCGCGTTTACCCACGGTAAATAGTGAAAGATTGCGCCGTTTCAGTTTTTGTTCCGTCTCGTGTAAATAATTCACGGTTTTTTGTTATAAAATGATAGAGCCCTTGGTCAATCCACTGCTGGATGCAGCCCTCCCCGATTCAGTATCCATCATGATGGGGGTTGAAAGGCCATACTTCACCACCATGTGTTTAGAGGATGTGTCTACTATACATCTCCACATGATAAGCCACTTCGTTGAGCGACCATTTGTGACCAGGTCGCTTCTGAAAAAAAGTGCTTCATAGCTTAGTGGGGCTTTACCTGGTAAAAGAAATACGTGCTTTTTTGTATCTTTCTTATACCTTGAACTCCTACCGTGCTGTTTATCGATTGTTGTAACTTACTGACCCGCCCCTACTGGACATCTGTTAAAAAGAGCTTCAAAAGCGCATCGGATTTCTCCTCCAGGATAAATAACGACGCTGATTCTGATTGCCGGTTCAGATACACCACTCGCCTCTGATGTTAGCCATGGCCGAGAGTGGCACTCGGGTTTGCCAGGGTTGGTAGCGCTGCGAATTCGCTAGCCACCGCATCAGCGCTCCCTCGTGTAACAGTGACCATGTCGGCAGCATTTTACACATCTGTAATCCCATAGAAATGTGGAATTTCTACCATTGGCTGCAGAACCACCTAAGACTATGGATTTGCAACACCATTCGCGTAATTGAACACAATAATTCAGAAGAAACACAAAAGAAAATAACTTATTTAAAATGCACAAGGCAATACGGGAGATATGGGTAATTACGTGCTCATAATTAACAAGAGTAGCCAATTGCTGTCCGGATATTGCCTGTGAATCAATAAAGCTACCGCTGCATGTCTAAATGTGAGGTTTCCCCATTCCTCAGTGTTTACTCGTGTGCGGTCAGGGCAGTGTGTATCTGGTTATATAATCACTTTCTACTTGTATGTGCTCACAGGGGCTATCCGCACTTGTATCATCATCATCCAACGAAATTGAACAGTGGTGTATCAATGCTTAGATTAATTTAATATCGATGATATAATCGGTTCACGTGCGTAAGAATGGATGTTAAGATTCGTGTATGTTCTATGTAAAACTGGTCTTGTCACTCCCGCAGCAACTAGAGGCGCTAGCGTTCACCTGCAAAGCAAAATAATAAATCGAATCCAGTACCTAATGTACTAGTTCACCGCAATGTTACAAAATAAAAAAAATACTCGAATTGCAATGACGAATCGTGACATCTCTTTCGAATCGCCGGAGATGAGGGTCATAGTTACAGCCATCAAAATAATGAATCAGCTCCACATACACAAACACATATGAGAGCTGCCTTGCGGTTTCATCCGTGCGGCGCTGTGATAGTGCGAGCAAACAATCCCTGGGACTCGGACAGGTACGATGAGCCATGTCTCACGTATCGGCGGATGGCCCACTCGCCAGGCACACATTCAAGAAATGCCAACGAGCAAAAACATTGAATGGGAGAAAGGGACCCTGGAGGTTGGCACGTGAATTCGGGTGACCGCGCCAAGGCCATTATAATTCCAGGCTCGATCAGCTGTCAAATTACATCTGCGTCACGGCCCGATAGAGGGGAGACGGAGAGGCGTGGACGGAGACACTAAGAGGGACGCGGGAGAGATACGGTGTGGATAGGCACGCAGAGACGGGGAAGAGACAGACACGCACACAACGGAGAGCGATAAACAGACTCGGACAGATAGAGAGAGACAGGGAACCACGCAGAGAGAGAGAGGGATAATGAGACAGACACGGGAGCTATGTCCGCATGACTCACATGAGTGGGCTAGAAAGGATTACGGGCGATAGACGAGGCTGGCGGGGAATGACAGCCTAAGGAGATGACGACCACCACGAAGATGGAGCGAGGAGGAGGTCGTGCCGTGTGCAGAGCGTCGCGGGTGCGCGAGGGATGAAGACAGCGCGTGCGACTCGTCGTCCAGCAGTGGAGAGACCCTGGCCGACGGTGTCGATTGTCACGACAGGCTGGAATTGAACGCCCGGCAAGCGACACACGTGGCGTGGGAGCAGCGCACAGCTGCTACGCAGAGCGTCGCTCGGCGCTGGATTTTGCGCCGAGTCATGCGCGCCGAGTCATGCGAGCCGGAGGCTGCTTGATCTCTGCCTTCATCGCCCCGTGTCGTGAGCTAGGGCCCATGCACCAGGGTCCATGCCAACCACTCTGTTGGAATTGAGTGGAGTGAGCTATGGAGCCAGCTGGCCAAGATCGGGACAAGGACATTAGAGACACTTTTCACCCAGGCAACCGAAGAACACGGACACACATATTTATTGACGAACAGACATTTTACAAATATAAATAAGGCACAATTTCAAGTGATAAAGAACCAATATAGTTATTATTTGGTTCTTTCGGTTAAGTCACGTCTAAAGATAAAATAATAAATTAAATTAAATAATAGAATACGACGTTTCGATTGCAACACAAGCAATCATCATCAGGTATAATGAAATAGCGACATAAAATCTAACCTCTTTAGAATGTTCACACTTAAATTCTAACTTAGCAATCTTTGAAATACGTAATCAACCAGGCTATGCGTTAATTGTGTGTTGACCGACCCTCTGTGTTGTATTACATTACATTTCGATATTTTACTAGGTTATTTAATTTTAGTGTGTCCTCCTGATTTTCAGGCTTGTTTGCCGTGCCATCGTACTTGCAGCACCACGTCTGTTGACCACTCATTGATATGCTAATTTTTTCTTTAACCCCCCTGCCTCTCTCTGCCTCCGCCCCCCCTCTGTCTATTTAAGGCCACCCCACAGAGACGATCACCCGTCTCTGTTACCTGTGTTGCTCTCGCTATGTATCTTGGTGATATCTGTCTGCTAATATGTCTGTCTATAGTTTTCTGGTTAGATTTTATGTCGCTATTTCATTATACCTGATGATTATTGCTTGTGTTGCAATCGAAACGTCGTATTCTATTATTTAATTTAATTTATTATTTTATCTTTAGACGTGACTTAACCGAAAGAACCAAATCATAATTCCTGCAGTCACGAAAGTTCTAAAATTAAGATTGAACCAATATAGTATCGAGGATATTTTGCCATAGAACGGTGTACGAAGTACAATCGTATCCATGATTCCGATACTGTCTGGGACACTTCTAATGTGCACATCAAAGTGTACCTAGCCCGACATCACCACCGCTTCGTGGCAAGTGGCAGCTATTGCTCTTGCTAACAACGCGTCAAGCTGTGTTGCCGCAGGCCGAGCTTTTTGCGCCATATAATTAAACGAGTTAATAATTAAGCGACAACCTTTCATTGTTTGAAAGGGACGGCGATGCATGTGCGCACTAACGAGTGAAAACATGTCGTTACACGCGTTCGTGTGCGTTCGTGTGCGTCCCAATGCGGCGAAGTGGGTTCGCGCAAGTGCCCGGTCACCTAGGTTCGATTCCCAGGCCGGGTAAACACCACCAGTGTGTGGACACTTGCGAGTGAGTGAAGCGGTACTTATCCCAGTCACCTCAAACGTAAGACTTCCCCGGTACAGAGTTCATACATCACCACCCGAGGGAGCTTGCGCCCAGACGTGATTTTGGACCAAACCACGCCCTCGTTTGCCGTTCCGCCCTTAACAGGTGCTCGCTAACAGAACTTAATTCTCAACAAGGCTACGTCAATGATCATGGTGGCTTGCTCACATGCCAGAAGGTAATTCAATAAAATCAACTTACAGCCCTTTGTCAAATCCACTGCTGCATCGAAGGCATCCCGAGCATAATTCGCCACGCTGGTCAGTGCGGGTTGGTGGAAGTGGAGATAATTGCTGATGTTATCCGTGTCCAGGAATCAAAACTCAGCTCGGCACGTTCATCGTGCAGTGTGCTAACCGCTGAGCCACCGCTCCACCCCAGAAGGTAATTGATAATTACCAGCTCTCAAATAGAGTTACAGAGGCGTCCGCGTGATGTGATCCCGTCACGAGCGAGCCTCTCTGCAGGGGGTCGGGTTACATCATTACGCTCGCCGACGAATTCACGTACACGTGCTCACAATATAACTCATGATTGTTTTGACACTCGAAAGACCGCTCATCCTTCTCACGCAGTCTCGCGTCATTATGATCACATTCGAATTTGGCTCTTGGAAAGCATTCCATGGGCGATTCCAAGATTTTCCATTTGCGAGCTGCATTTTTTTTTAAACACCGCTCCGGACACCAACATTACACACGCAGTATAGCGCGTGTTGGATTTGAGATGGGTACACGAGGGATGGTGCGGCGTGTGCATGCGTGTGAGAACACGCTTTCATTTTACTTTTTATTTTTATATCTACGCGACTTTACGAAAGAACCAAGAATAAAAATAAAAGTGCGCACTTTGCCCCCGAGAGTAGTAAAAACTCCAGTCGGAAAGTAACACTTGAATTTACAACGCATAGCCAGGAAAAAATAGCGCCCCAGACAGTGTGCACGTGCTGTGTACACACGCGCACGTTAAAACGCCTTGTCCACTGCTGGATGAGGGCCCACACACGCGGTGCTGCTCACGGGGGTTAATTGACCGTAAGTATTTCAGCACGATTGGTCAGAGTGGGTTGGGGAGCATGGACCGTGGGACTATAGACGTACGGTACAACAAGGTGTTACAGGCTGCGGGGCCGCGTGTTGGGTAGCAGGGTTGCAGTGCAGCAAATCCCATTGTTGTACTGTTCTATGCGCCCCCCCCCCTCATCCAGCGGTGAATTGGCAAAGGCGCTGCACATTATAAATCTACGTTCCTGCAAACAACGATCGATGAACGCGTTGGCAGTGGGGCACGGTCGCAGATCACACACACACACACCTCTCCGCACGCTTGCCAAGAGACATCGGATCTCTCTAACGGATGCAGCCTGGGCATTGCACGAAACATTGGCCCAATATCCCTTTGCCCGTGAGTTCAGCGTTTTTGACGAATTTGCGTTGCATATTGGGCGCGCGACCCGATCTCACGGCGCCCCCACGCATTTGTGCACGGACACGCGGGCGCATCGTTGGTTCAGGATTACGCATCGCCCTAAGGGATGCGAAGTTGTTATTGTATTGTTCGTAGTGTAGGGTAGGTAACACAGGTTTGCTCTCTCGGTTTGCGTTAAGCCCAGATAATACACGGGGTGATCCATCTACAGACACCCCACAGGTGTCTCGTGCTCTCCAGGTAGATTAATTATTGAATGTCGTGAAAGCATCCTCGCCTTCAGGGAGGAAGAGCGTCAACAGATGCAATTAAAAATACGCGTACAGTATTGAGATTGTGGAACGCGTGTAAGGGGCTTTAAAATCAAATGCAGTTTTATGTTGGCTCTATACCGTACCACGCGGCCAATGTGTCTATTTGCGTGTGTATCATTGTATATCAGATACCGGACCGTGATATTCACGGAGCACAAGACAAAGATCCCCTGTGTAGTCTTTACGGCTGTTAGGGCAAGTGCAGGTAGCGAGGAGCACCTACGAACGCCGGCACGGCACACGAGGGGGTGGGGGAGGCCAATAACCACGCCCGGCCGCCTTTGTCTCCCGATATCTTAAAAACACACCGCACCAGGTACTCATTTGAGGCCGAGTCGACCTAGGCAAAGCACAGGGCCGGGTCGGAGAATTCGTCACCGGTGTTGGCCGCGAGTTGGAATCAAACTCGCGGGGCCGGGTTCGTAGCGCAGCGCGATCCATTACGCGACCACTCCCCACACACAAAGACAAAGATCCCCCCGTGTAGCCTTAACAGACTGTAGGGGCAAGTGCTGTTAGCGAGCACCTATGAAGGCTAGCATGGCACACGGGGGGTTGGTGGCCAGCACCACGCCCGGCCGCCTTCGTCTCCCGTGGCGATGTTTACTATACACCGCACCAGGTACTCATTTGAGGCTGAATCAACCTAGGGGAGGCCCAGGACAGGTTCAAATAATCGTCACTGGTATTGGCCGTGACCGGGAATCGAACCCGGGTCGCCAGGTTCGTAGCGCAACGCGCTAACCACTACACCACCGCTCCCCACCACACACACACACACAGACACACACACGGGACAAGCACGCGAGACCGTCGGGATGATGACAACACACAGCGAGCGGTAACCTGGTAACTCCGTTGCTGAAAAGAAGCCTCGTCAGATGCCCTCTCTGCCCACCACCCTCCTCCTCCTCCTCGCCACGAGCAGCCCAGGGAGCTCCCAGGCGCCGATGAGGAGGGGGGGGGGGCTCCTCCTTCTCCCCCCCCCCGGCACGGCGCTTTTTTGTTTTCTCAAGTCAGACGTCAAGGGGGTTGCCGGGGGTATGGGGATGACGACGCCACTTTTTGTTACAAGTGGGCAATGGGTGGGTGGGTGAATGGGCAATGGGTGGGTGAGTGGTCAATGGGTGAGTTAGTGGGTAATGGGTGGGTGGGTGAGTGGGTAATGGGTGGGTGAGTAGTCAATGGGTGGGTGAGTGGGTAATGGGTGGGTGGGCAATGGGTGAGTGAGTGGTCAATGGGTGGGTGAGTGGATAATGGGTGGGTGGGTGGGCAATGGGTGAGTGAGTGGGTAATGGGTGGGTGAGTGGGTAATGGATGGGTGAGTGGGCAATGGGTGGGTGGGTGAGTGGGTAATGGGTGGGTGGGTGAGTGGGCAATGGGTGGGTGAGTGGGTAATGGGTGGGTGGGTGAGTGGGTAATGGGTGGGTGAGTGAGTGGGTAATGGATGGGTGAGTGGGCAATGGGTGGGTGGGTGAGTGGGTAATGGGTGGGTGAGTGAGTGGGTAATGGGTGGGTGAGTGAGCAATGGGTGGTGGGTGAGTGGGTAATGGGTGGGTGAGTGGGCAATGGGTGGGTGAGTGGGTAATGGGTGGGTGAGTGTTTGGTTGGGGCGATGAGGATGTTAAAGGGACAGGCGGCCAAGGGTCCGAGGGGTGAGACTGATGTGGGACGGGCCGAGGCAACGCCGTGAATGTGACGCAGGAGGCGTTGACACGAAGCGAGTGGAGGCGCTGTAGCAGAGGGCTTTGCGTGGCGAGTCCCAGGCACGGAATACAAGAACGTTTTGTTGTTGTTAAACACCCAGCCTCCAGGATAACTGAATTAATTATATTAAGCATACTCTTTGGTTCTTTAGGTAAAGTCACGTAGGCAATACAATTATTTCACATATCTGTCCCTGCACGTAAAAAAACACAAATAAATGTGCTTCCATTTGCAAAGTACAACTGACTAATTGTTGATTTTAATGGCAAAAAAGCAACCATACAAATGACACCTGGATTTTTAGTGGGGAGCTGAAATCTCGTTTTAACCCCCTCAGCCTGTCAAGCGGGGGGTGCTCACCCCCCTCCACCCCACGACGGCCCTTCCTTTGGTTGTGGTTCAAGGTGGTGGGGGCACGTGGCGGGGATGAGGTTGAGTCCCCCTTTGTCTATGAACAGAGACGTCGGGAAAAACGTCTCATGGGAAGTGACTTTTGGCCACCAACACGTGGATCGAAGCTGCGGTGTTGACAAGTGCCGTATTCCCATTCTTGCGGTGGCAAGGTTGGCTGGAAAGCGAGTTAGCTCGGGTGAGAGCTAGTACTCGTGGCTGCTTGGCTACTTAGTTACATTTATATGATAGAGGTAGTATTTGTGACTGGCTGGCTAGTTGCTTAGAGTTAGTGTCTACTAGGTGTAAGTCAAGCTGACAGTCTGGAATGCCACAGAACTACTTCTGAGATGTCTTCAATTGATTCAAGCACGCATGTCCCTGCTGATGGGACACTGCACGTCTAAAGCGGCCCAGAGTTTGCGTGCTGTAGCATCATGCTGCTGAAATGATGCACTACCAGCAGGCAGTGGGGGATGTTGCGCTGTGTATAAGAAGCTTTAATTCGTTTCAATGTGGAGAGACAGATATATGCAGGAGGCATTGCTCAACCCTGGCTCTCCCAGTGACCGCTGGGTCTCAGCAGGGGGCAGCACTTTCCAACTCGCCTTGCCACCGAAATTCGTATTTATTTGCTTCACGACAATTCGACCGATACGGTTATAATTCTCAGAGTTAAAATCCACCGACATTGAGTGGAGGACCAAATTAATTGTGATGTTTCGTGCGTTAGTCGTCGTTTGTGATCGCGCTGAGATACTCAACTCACCACGCTTGAAATAAAACCCCGTTTAAAATCACAGACGGCTGAAACTTGGATACCCACCCAGGCCCCCAGCGGTGCCCGCTCAGACCTCTGACCTCTGCCGCCAGTCACCGCCGCTCCACATGACCGCAGTTTACACCAGACTTGTTGGCAATGGTGTCATCGCAATCGTCGTTGTGGTTGTGGCTGATAATGTACAGTACGTTGTTGACCATGACAAGAAGGTCGCTTGAGACAGTGGCAGCTGAACTTCGATCACGGCGTGTGTGAGGAGAGTGATCGGTACTTACAGGTACAGCGCTGCAACGCAAATATCTAGGATATGACTTAACAACTAGTGCATACAAGTGTCACTTTGAACATAACGTAAACACTAATAGAATACAGGGCACTGTCCATTGCCGTGGGGCGTTGTGACTGACACTGTGAATTAAAGAGACGTCTTTCAGTTTATTCACGTGAATCATGAAGAACCAGTGGCATCTACATGTACGGAACATGAAGAACTAGTGGCATCTACATGTACGGAACATGAAGAACCAGTGGCATCTACATGTACAGAACATGAAGAACCAGTGGCATCTACATGTACGGAACATGAAGAACCAGTGGCATCTACATGTACAGAACATGAAGAACCAGTGGCATCTACATGTACAGAACATGAAGAACCAGTGGCATCTACATGTACGGAACATGAAGAACCAGTGACATCTACATGTACAGAACATGAAGAACCAGTGGCATCTACATGTACGGAACATGAAGAACCAGTGGCATCTACAGGCTATTATAGAACTTCTAAAGCAATTCTCCGTGTTTAGTGTACGTGCCGTACAACATTTTGGAATCGACAGGAGTAAAGTTGGACTTACGAACAAATCAACTTACGAACCTAACTCGTGCATAAGTAGAGGAGTCCCTGTACTGTTGTTTTAGTCCATCAGCCTATTGGCTTGTTGAAGGAACCAAACTCTGAACTGGTTCTGCCAATCTAGGTCTCATCAGCCGAGACTAAACCGGTCCGGAGTTTCCTTATTTAACACATTCCTGCGGAGGGAGCTGGTAGGAACGTTGGGTTGCTCGGTCAATGGGCAGGGTCAACGGCGGCGTGGTGTATTCCGCAAATATGCCCGACTGTGAGGGCGGGCACAAGCCGGCGGGAGTAGGTGAAACGTTGAGTTTTATAAGGGCACCACGGGGTGACCAGCCCCTCCCCACCCAGCCCCACCCCACCCAGCCCCACCCCACCCACGTGACGTCACAGCTTACTTGCCGTGCAAAATAGATGCATTATTGCGCCCCCCCCCCAAAAAAAATATACAAAAGTTTTTTTTTTATAATTTTTGCACGGTTTACAGTCTGGAAAGTACCCACATGGCAAATTTCAAGTCTGTTGCATGTCGGGAAATATTCTAAACATTTTGAACAGATACATATTCACAAATGTCTCTTTTTTATATATATAGATTAAGAATTATTTAAAAAATTATATTTACTCTGCAAGCATGTATTCCAGAGCGAACGCCGCGCTTTGTGAGATGTGTGGTTTTGAAACGTCTCGCCTCCTCCTGCCCTCATAGCCACTGGGGCCAGGGAGGGGAGGGGAGCACAGACAGACAGCCGAGCCCTGTGAAACCCGATCTCCCGTCTCGCAAGTCAGCCGTCGGCTCGCTTGACAGCTCACCGCCAAAAAGCATTGCCCAGCCAAACCTCACGTTGTATTACACCCACCCACCCCCTGGGCTCCGACAGATTTATCTGTTTAAGGGCACCCTCACATTCTTGGCTGGCCCACTCTTACATCTATGTTTTTTTACTCTTTAAAACAATGACGAATTTACTCGGCTATTGATTGCATTGCACTCGTTGCTGGGATCGCGTGGAGAGTCTCGCAGTAGCCACAGCGCATCGGCGTTCTGCGAATCCGACCACCCGAGTTCCAATCTCGACCACAGGTAACGTCAATGGCGAGTGACGTGGAATGCTGTCCTAATTTACCAACGTAGCGAAGTATGGTTGTACAATCACGTGACCGACTTTTTGTAGCCTGGCCTCTATCCAGCAGTGGATTGACAACGGTCGATGCATCATTAATACTACCACACATTACGTGTTTTAGCAGACATTGAAGACGGAATCAAAATATCAAATTACTCTTATCTTGTGTATACATACGTCGGTTGTATTTACGGGGCATATTTCGATCAGGTGCCCATTATAACCTGGTTACAACCATTCAGGGACTCGATGGCCCTTCCACAGCGTTTGATGTCATTGCAATTCGTGTCATATCCGTTCAATACGCAGTTTAAGTGGACGCCCTCCGTTATGAAAAAAAACATCACTGAGTTTTAATTTGCTCTGGTTTGCTCCTGTAAGCGTCGTTTATTCAATATAAAACTTTTGGAAAATTCGATCGGACTAACATGAAAACGTGGTCTTTATATCAGTAAGAAAGAAAATGAATAGAGTGTGGATACTGTATGACAATTCACAGCACTTTGTCGGTCCATAATTGCGGGTTCGGTGAAGGTGGTTGGGGGGGGGGGGTTGAAGGTGGGTGGGCAGGACCGGTTCAGACATCAGTCGTCACCGATGCGAGCCGTGGCCAGGAATCTAACTCGGGTGACGGGGCTAAGCCACCTGGCAGCGGAGACAACTCGACGCAGTGGAGTTGCAAGAGCCTCCGACCAACGCGGCAGACCTCGTCAAACCCCTGATGATGATTCGACCTGGGGTCATCGGCTGCGGAGGTTACGAAGTGTGCACTAGATGGCAGCACAGCAGCATGGATGTGTGGACTGCACGCCAATGCTGCCACGTGTCCACGCACCACGCCTTCGCCGCCGGCGCGCGGCGTGGCTCCAAGGCCCTCGTACAGCAATGGATTGACAGGAGGATATGTAGCTTATAATCAATTAACAAGGGTCGACAAACTGCGGCTGGCTTCGTGACTATTGAAATAGAGTTTTTTTTACGAATTCGATAAAAAAAAATCTCTGCTCGTTATTTTGGTTTGACGACCCCCTGATCGATAAGAAACTTTGATTTGTGTGTCATGAACTCGACCCAAGTTCGGGATTGCCACAAGTGCGTCGTCCTCCTCGTCCGCGTGTGCGGGGTTCTCGCGTTTCCTCCCGCTTGAGTTCAAACTCGCCAAAGAAAGTGGACCAATCATCCCGATGTGGGCACCAACCTCCTGAACATATCCCCGAGGCTCAGCGAGGATTTGCACATTCAAACCCCCTTTTCTGTAAATCCACTTCTGGGAATGAGGCCCTTTCCACTCCGTGCAGGTCGTGGGGGTTATTAGGCCATATGCACCACGCTGGTCGGTGCGGGTTGGTGAAGGCGGCGGGAGCATAGACGTTGGAGTATAGTACAGTACAACTATATGCTTATCTGCAATGCCCTCTATTGTCTTTTGTAACATGTACAATAATTATAATTGGCGCTTCTTGTAGTGCGCGTCGCCCTATGCCCCGTGTGTTCGTGTATAGAGCAAATGGAACTCCATTCTCTCTCGCCAGATTATAAATATGAATGCGTGTCGAGTCCATCGGCCTATCATTATTAGATGTCCAGACCAATATAAAATCACGCAGCATTTGTTCAAGCAACCCCTGGACTTGCGATGACCTTCTGGGTTCTCACCAGCAGAGTCAGGCTTGCTAAACAAATGATGCTGGGTCGCCGGATGTTATTGGCAAGGGCACTCCTTGGAAACTACGGGGGAGAGGGGTGGCTCCGGTTCGACGCAAGACCAATGCTGCACACAAACGAACGCGTCTGTTCGTGGCCTCATTTGTTTCGGCCAAGTCAAATATTAACCCTGCACTAACCCCACTCGGCTCAAGGACGCCACGGGTCGGCGATTCTTAAGTTCGATCCCGTATGACTCTTGAGGCACGCAAACTCCCCCTTGCATTCACGTTCATTCATTTCGCGGCTTCTGTCTTGCGGAACGGGCGCGTGCGGGGAGCCGTTGCGCAGTGGTTAGCGCACCGCGTTGCGAACCAGGCCCCCCCGAGTTAGATTCCCACTCAGGGATAACACCGGTAGCGGACATCGGTAGCGGATATCTGCAGCAGTGCTGGGTCTCCCCTAGGTCGACCTGGTGCGGTGTGTGAACACAAAACACTGCGGAGACAAAGGCGGCCAGGCGTGGCAGTTGGTGCACCACCCCCATTGTGCTCGTTAAAAGGATTCGCCCCAACAGTCTACGTAGGCTGTACAGGAAATGTCCACTATTGTTCGTGTGGGTAACGCGATGAAGCCCAGTGCACATTCAAGCCGCCCACAAATGACACTATCAAAATAGACAGATTCAAACGGCTCGAAACTATTGGCGACTGCGTTGAGCGGTTTTGTTGTTATTCGTGCTCTCGTGAGCTTGACTAACAATCGATATGTAGTCGATGACTGTGATCGCTGCATCGTTTTAGCCCGGACAATGACGCACGCAACGGCGATGTCGGGATTTCACATCGCGGCGATGTTGCGATTTCACTCCACCGAGCCTCCCTCCCAGTGCGCCACGTGGACGAGGCGTCGTCACGTGGGCTTAACCGGGACACGCATTGAACCTGTCCTGCAACGTGCGAGAGCGTAAGCACCGTGTCAACACGTGCTGTTTGCTCTGCATTAGTTTCTACGCACACACACTCTGTACATATCATCATCATCATCACCAGCAGCATCACCAGCAGCAGCAGCCATGGTCTATCCACTGCAGTCCATTTCGCTGCTGCACATCCGCTGGTTTCATTGCTCCACCTCGGCTGTGGTCGTCCTCTCAAGCCGAGTTTTCGCTGCTTTGGCTGCCGTTCCGTCACCGGTCGTCCCCCTCCTGGCGACGATGACGCGTCCTGCCCATGCCAACGTCACGTTTCCCAACAGCCAATGCGACGTCGTCTCGGCCTTAGAATTTTCTTCTCCGATGCAACGCGCGTTCCCCCTCCCTCTGCATCTCGATTTCATTCAAAGCACGCAAAGTTTATTGTTTTGTTTTCATCTTAATATACCCAAGTATGTGGAGTTGCTTTGCGCACTTGTTTTAGTTTTCGTTCCACTTTCTTCGTCTAGTGCCCAATATTCCAGATCAATTCCTCCTCGTAGGTAATTTGGGCTGATTGAATGACAAATTTAGTGTATCTAGCAAATAAAACGATACTTAATCCTGCTGTCCATCTCCCTCGCTTGGCTTAAACAAGTTTGATCCTGGCTTGCCTTGAACAAACGTGTTCGAATATCAAATAACGAGCACGCAACGTGAACTCCTCTCGGCATGTTGGTCTAAGGCTGTGCCCAGATGATATCAGCATTGCCCACGCAGTTCCTGTTCATAAAAGCGACAGCTTAACGTGTTAATGCGTACACACACACATTATATAATGTGGATACGTTTAAGTCTCGTCTTAAAAACACATTTTCTTCAGTCAGTTTATTAAATGTATCTCTTGAAGCTTTCGCGGCTGCAGGAATTCATATTCTTTGGGTATTTCTATAAAGCCACGTAGATAGAAAAATAATGAAAAAATATATCACGATATTAAATATTTATATTGTGGAATTTTTTTTTGTCCATCTACGCGGCTTTACCGAAAGACAATAATATAAATGTATCTCCTTCTCTCTTGGCCCTATCCTTGTCCTCATTCTGACAAGGCGCCATACAGATACATGCAAATTATAATTATTCATAATCACACACATTACAAAGGTCATATCGCCTTAACAAACTCCGCCACAGAACGGCCGAGTCCTGGATCGTGCTTGGATGGACGACCACCGTGCATAACAGGTGTTATAGGCTGCATCGGGGCTACGTTTGTTGGCAGCCACAGGGAAAGTGCAGCAACGTCCATCGTTGCACGATTTACTTCCCTGCTCCCGCGTCTACTGTCGCCTTCTCGCCACCACCAACCTCCACACTGGACACGCGTGGCAAAGTTTGGTAAAGGTGTGGGCAGGTGCTCATCCAACAGCGGGCCTGGCAAAAGGAACGCTGTAGACGTGCATGTATTTATTGGTTACATGCCTTTAGGACTGGCCTGTTTGCTTGCTTTGCAAGTATGCACAAGCCGAGGTGGATTTGCACGTTCGGCGTCGAGTAAACTTAGATAAGAACATAAGGCGGCGACTGTGGTTGGCATGGATCTCCTTGGCAGCGGGTTGCTATTGCGAGCCCTCGTGTTTGTGTGTGTTTCCTTTGCCCCAAGCGGATGGTGTTTGCCACACTGGCCTCGGGGATGGAGCAAAGTGGCAACAATGGTGAAGGCGAAAACATTTACCAATGGAAAGCCCCTCGCGGTCTGCAAGACTCACTTTTCAGGACCTCCGATTAGCACGGCTGGCTATTCACGGTGCGCGAAAGACGTTCAACATTCATGTACGTGCATACAGGAGGGGCTCCTGCTACACAGGGGAAAGAGGTTGGACCAATTCTCTGGGTGTCTTCACGTGGGAGTGAACCAGAGGGGGGAAAAACACGCAGGAAAGCCGACAGGAAAGCAAAGATGACACTCAACACTGACATCTCCTGGCCAGACGTCGCAGACAAAAGGTTTTCCAAACTATCCGTGGAACTCTGCAGACCGTTTCTAAGTACTGTAATGTACGAAGAGGCTGTTGGGGTAGTTACTCGCAACCGTGATACACCGAGGGAAGGGGAGTCAATGGTAGAACGTATGGAAAGGGAAGAGAGGAGAGAGAATGGGAAATGGGAACAAAATGATGACATATTAACGGAGGCGCTGTAATTGTATCTTTGTGTATTTCGTAAACTAATTAAAGTGGCTAATCCCATGGAGTTGAAACGTCGCATTAGCAAGGCTGCCCTGCGCGTCACGTGCGTATTCGAGGACACTGCCACAGCGCCCTTGTCGCAGCGTCCTGCTGCTGCTGCCGTCTAAATAATAAATTCCACAGCGTCATTGGGGGCCGTCCATAAATGACGTCACGCAATTTTGGACGATTTTTGACCCCCCCCCCTCGTCACACGGCGTCACAAAAAGTCAGACCCCCCCCCTCAAATATGACGTCACAAAGCTCTGCTTGAAATCGCTTTAAACTATTGTCATTGTAGTGCGTATTTAATGTGCCGCTGCACTCTGATGTTGTAGGAGAAAACATTTATTAAGAAGTCTGTTTAATTAAGTAGAACGTGTTGTCTATATTTATTTAAAGTTGCGCATTTTGATGTGACGTCACATTTCTTCCCCCCCCCCCTACCTCACACATCGTCACAAAGGTCTGAACCCCCCCTAGGTGCGTGACGTCATTTATGGACGGCTCCTTGGACACGCACCGCGTTGGGTTCCTTGTTGTCTGTGCACCACAGCCAACGCACCATCACCATCACCGCCACCATCACCGCCACCACCATCACCACCACCATCAAACGATTTGCTTGAAACGGGGAGCCTTGTGTTTATTTTTACGTGCGCTGCGGAGAGCGCAAGAGGTGTCCCCGTGACGACAGAGGGCAGTGCAGCCTCACCGGGCAGCCCGTCTCGAGGCCTTTGTGACGATGACGAGCGTGGCTATGGTGACGATGGCACACGCGGGAGGGCACGCGACTCCATGCCAACGAACGACCACGGAGGGAACACAACCTACGGGGATTATGCGGGAGCCACACACCGCAGTGTGCGCGCATCGATGATTATAATTAGAGCCCGGCCTCCGATGATCTCGCTTCCACGGTGCCTTTTGAGGTTTGGCACGAAGGGGGGTAAAATAAAGGGAATACAATTTACGTAATTTGCAGAACTGTGTCAATCACCTGTTGGGTCGGAGCCTGGGCAAAGTGTTGTCCTGGGTGGGTTTTGCCGGGGGTTGTGTGACACCATCTCACACGTGGGTTGTGTGACACCATCTCACACGTGGGTTGTGTGACACCATCTCACACGGGGGTTGTGTGACACCATCTCACACGGGGGTTGTGTGACACCATCTCACACGGGGGTTGTGTGACACCATCTCACACGTGGGTTGTGTGACACCATCTCACACGTGGGTTGTGTGACACCATCTCACACGTGGGTTGTGTGACACCATCTCACACGGGGGTTGTGTGACACCATCTCACACGGGGGTTGTGTGACACCATCTCACACGGGGGTTGTGTGACACCATCTCACACGTGGGTTGTGTGACACCATCTCACACGTGGGTTGTGTGACACCATCTCACACGTGGGTTGTGTGACACCATCTCACACGTGGGTTGTGTGACACCATCTCACACGTGGGTTGTGTGACACCATCTCACACGTGGGTTGTGTGACACCATCTCACACGTGGGTTGTGTGACACCATCTCACACGTGGGTTGTGTGACACCATCTCACACGTGGGTTGTGTGACACCATCTCACACGTGGGTTGTGTGACACCATCTCACACGTGGGTTGTGTGACACCATCTCACACGTGGGTTGTGTGACACCATCTCACACGTGGGTTGTGTGACACCATCTCACACGTGGGTTGTGTGACACCATCTCACACGTGGGTTGTGTGACACCATCTCACACGTGGGTTGTGTGACACCATCTCACACGTGGGTTGTGTGACACCATCTCACACGTGGGTTGTGTGACACCATCTCACACGTGGGTTGTGTGACACCATCTCACACGTGGGTTGTGTGACACCATCTCACACGTGGGTTGTGTGACACCATCTCACACGTGGGTTGTGTGACACCATCTCACACGTGGGTTGTGTGACACCATCTCACACGTGGGTTGTGTGACACCATCTCACACGTGGGTTGTGTGACACCATCTCACACGTGGGTTGTGTGACACCATCTCACACGTGGGTTGTGTGACACCATCTCACACGTGGGTTGTGTGACACCATCTCACACGTGGGTTGTGTGACACCATCTCACACGTGGGTTGTGTGACACCATCTCACACGTGGGTTGTGTGACACCATCTCACACGTGGGTTGTGTGACACCATCTCACACGTGGGTTGTGTGACACCATCTCACACGGGGGTTGTGTGACACCATCTCACACGTGGGTTGTGTGACACCATCTCACACGTGGGTTGTGTGACACCATCTCACACGTGGGTTGTGTGACACCATCTCACACGTGGGTTGTGTGACACCATCTCACACGTGGGTTGTGTGACACCATCTCACACGTGGGTTGTGTGACACCATCTCACACGTGGGTTGTGTGACACCATACGACATCACAGCAGTCAGCGCAGGTTGGTGAAGGATGAGTGTAGCTCGGTGCCGATCTAGATGTCACTCGCCACTGATGTTAGCCGTGAGCGGGCATTAAACCGAGGTTGCTGGATTTATAACGCAGTGTGCGAAACAATGTACCTCCGCTCCACCACGTGACGTGCAGAGGGTATTCTTGGTTCTTTCGGTAAAGTCACGTAGAAGGGAAATAATATAAATAAAACATAATAAAATTCTCACGACGTTTCGGCCACAACGCAAGCAGCCGTCCTCAGGTGAAAAACAGAGCCGTTGGAAAGACAGCGTCCGATAGCTGTTCTTCACCTGAGGACGGCTGCTTGCGTTGTGGCCGAAACGTCGTGAAAATTTTATTATGTTTTATTTTTTATTATTTTATTATTTCCCTTCTACGTGACTTTACCGAAAGAGCCAAGAATATGAATCCCTGCAGTCACGAAAGCTTTAAATCGAAAAGTGCAGAGGGTACTTTAAGACACGCACGACTCTGCGGCCTGAGTTTCATTACTGGCCATGGCTCACATCAGTGGCAAGTGACATCTGAAACGATGCTGGTCCTCCTCTAGATTTACTCAGCCTAAAATTCACACTGGAGATACAAATGCAGCCGGACGTTGTCTTGGCCAAACCATCAGCCTCGTGCGCCATTCCAGACCCAATATGTGCTCGCTAACGGCACTTGCCCCCCACAGTCTTAAATGCTACACGGGGGGCTCTTTGCCATGTTCACGAGCTGTACGTATGTTAAACTTCTTTCGCACCGTACGTAGCCTATCGTGCTCTAGCGGAGGAACGGCTGTTGAGGGAGGTCTCTCCCCACTCGGTGAGTGGGAGCCGTTCACAACTCGAGTCAACTCCTTTCTCTCTCCCCCTTTTGCCCTTCTCCCCTCGCGGCGGCTGAAGCCCTCCGCTTCTCTGCGTGTCGCCACATTCTTTTGTCTCTCAACATCCAAGTTCTCAGCCACCGGGGCTTGAGCATAGTGTGGGTCAAGAGGTCATGTAGCATCGGTGGTTGAGCCATGACCACTTTAGAGACCATGGGTCAGGGTCAGATATTTCACTTGCACGGGATAGGATGGCGACACTCCAGGTGTCACAGATTTTCTTTTTAACGACCAATCCTGCTATTTTCAAACGAACAAATTATCAAGAAATTAATGATGATCAAAAGAAATCGGTGCAACTGATAACAATAATGATACAAATTATTAAATCAAGAAAGCTTAATTGATTCTCAGGAATGTTTTTTCAGGTCGTGCCTTGGGATGTTCAATCAATCCCTACGCATAATAGGGGTAAACACTCAAGGCTTGTACACGCAGGATATATTCAAAACCCACTGCTCTACAGCCATGGCCTGGTCACCTTGAGATGCATGCCAACGTTTGCCATTCCCACCCGGCCTCCCATCCAAATACTAGCCACGCTCAACACCAGCTTAGTTTCAGAGATCCGACGTAATCCAGCACTTTATCCTTTGGTAATGAGCCACCATAACGTGGTAACAATGTCTGCTCTGGCCCTTGGACTGCGTGACAGCGAAATGTATCACTTTCAAAACCAAACAAACTCAACACACTCGTCAACAACACTGCCTTCACAGCAAACGACGTAATCGGCGTCGTCCCGGCCAATGTCCCTGCTGCATAGCGCGTTGGGTTCTATCATTTATATGAAGAAGGGCCATTGCCCGAAACGACGCCGATTATATCCAGTTCGTTTTTATTGTTTTATTTGAAGGCAGTGTTGTCGTTGACAGAGGGTGTGTGTGTGTGTGTATATTGTGCTTGTGTGGTGTAGCGGTTAGCGCGCTGCGCTATAAACCCGGCGACCCGGGTTCGATTCCCGCTCACGGCCAACAACACCGGTGACGATTATCTGAACCGGTCCTGGGCCTCCCCTAGGTCGACTCAGCCTCAAATGAGTACCTGGTGCGACGTGTAAACATCGCCACTGGGGAGACAAAGGCGGTCGGGCGTGGTGCTGGCCACCCACCTCCTCGTGTACCGTTTCGGCCTTCATAGGTGCTCGCTAACAGCACTTGCCCCTACAGTCTGTTCAGGTTATACGGGGGATCCTTATCCTTGCTTGTGCGCCACTGCCAGCCGCAGCAGCGGCGGCATCGTCATCACGCGAGTAGCGTTCACAAACCGAGTGTCCCATGCGTACCTGAACACCGCAGGGCCTCTGAGCAGGCGGGCCGCGTCAGGCTGGACACGACCCCAGCAGAGGCCGCAGGACGTGGCCATCTCCGCGTTTGTTCCACCCCGAACGAAACGTCCTCGCGTTCGGCGTAACGCGTGGAGCCAGCGGCTGTTCCTCCACGCACGACCAACGGGGGGACGGTTTCTAAACCCGTCGAGCTAAACGAACCAGCGGATCTGGATTTCTAATCCTGAAATGATTGCCTCGTTGTTCAGAAGTTATCAATCTTAGACGCCTCTCCCCGCTATGCATTTAATTCGGGTCCAACTGATAAATCCCAGCTGGTACAATGAATGTAATCAAACCAATCAATCAATTAATTCATCTGTAAAGCAACAGATGAAGAAACACAACGGTAATTAAACGCGGGATTGCGAGGGTCGGTAGTCGTGACGCGCATTTATTTACAAGCACGCAGCGGAGTTCCCGCCGCCGTCTCGCCCGCGCTCCGCACTATAATTTATTTCTCGCCGACCTGGGGCCACCTCGAGTGGGGTTAGGGCGAGGCCCGTGGGGCAGTAGTAGGAGGAAGGGGGCTGCAGGAGTCAAGCAGCTCTACGTTAATCCGAACGTCGCTGTCGGGTTAACGAAACGGCTCCCGGTGAGATCTGTGAATGTCACGCCGCTCGGCACGTGGGCCCCTTCAGCTGTGCACCTGAAGGTGTCACGTGGGCTCAGGGAGAAGGCACGAGACGGAGAGAGCCACTCACATGACAGACTCACTCACTTTCACCACAGACTCACTCCCCTACACCACAGACTCACTCACCTACACCACAGACTCACTCACCTACACCGCAGACTCACCTACACCACAGACTCACTCACCTACACCACAGACTCACTCACCTACACCGCAGACTCACTCCCCTACACCACAGACTCACTCACCTACACCGCAGACTCACCTACACCACAGACTCACTCACCTACACCGCAGACTCACTCCCCTACACCACAGACTCACTCACCTACACCACAGACTCACTCACCTACACCGCAGACTCACCTACACCACAGACTCACTCACCTACACCACAGACTCACTCACCTACACCACAGACTCACTCCCCTACACCACAGACTCACTCACCTACACCGCAGACTCACTCCCCTACACTCACCTATACCACAGACTCACCTACACCACAGACTCACCTACACCACAGACTCACTCACCTACACCACAGACTCACCTACACCACAGACTCACCTACACCACAGACTCACTCACCTACACCACAGACTCACTCACCTACACCACAGACTCACCTGCACCACAGACTCACTCACCTACACCGCAGACTCACCTACACCACAGACTCACTCACCTACACCACAGACTCACTCACCTACACCGCAGACTCACTCACCTACACCGCAGACTCACTCACCTACACCGCAGACTCACTCCCCTACACCACAGACTCACTCACCTACACCGCAGACTCACTCCCCTACACCACAGACTCACTCACCTACACCACAGACTCACTCACCTACACCACAGACTCACTCACCTATACCACAGACTCACCTACACCACAGACTCACCTACACCACAGACTCACTCACCTACACCACAGACTCACCTACACCACAGACTCACCTACACCACAGACTCACTCACCTACACCACAGACTCACTCACCTACACCACAGACTCACCTACACCACAGACTCACTCACCTACACCACAGACTCACTCACCTACACCACAGACTCACTCACCTACACCACATACTCACCTACACCACAGACTCACTCACCTACACCACAGACTCACTCACCTACACCACATACTCACCTACACCACAGACTCACTCACCTACACCACAGACTCACTCACCTATACCACATATTCACGAGGTGTCGAACGGAGCGTGTTCCCACGAGCCGACGTAGAGAGTCCACGTTCACATTGATACACGATATTGATACACAATATTGATACACGATATTGATAGACGACCTTTATACAATAGACAGCTTTCGTTTATATAAACGTAATTGGCAAGTGGCATTAAACAACAACAACAAAACTCATTTAAAAAAACAAGTTGACATATCTCGTATCACAGTCAGACACGAAATCTCGACCTCTCTTCCCCTGACGGTCTGGGATCACAGCGATTCCTTCAGATTGTTACATCTCTCTTGGTCCCGAGTTCATTTGTTAGCAGCCTTCATTAATCCAGGCGTAAGTCATTAGTAAGGGGGGGGGGGCACCAGTAGGCAGAGGTGGGACAAAGTCATTGTTATGCAAGTCCAAGTCGAGTCGCAAGTCATCAAATTCATGACTCGAGTCTGACTCGAGTCCAAGTCACATGACTCGAGTCCACACCTCTGCCAGTAGGTAAGTGAGGGAGTAGAAGTGAGGATAATGAAGTAACGCTCCAACCTGACCGTGATCAATGACACGCGTGATGGAAAACACCCCTCAATCAATGTCATAATCCGAGCGCAGGCAAACGTCATTCAAGCATGACACTCGTTTTTACATTTGTCCAAAGGAGTAGTAACCACGGCTGGCTTGATACATTGTCCAACACACTCGAACCAGCTTCATTTCAGGCCATTCCCTGAATTCAAATAATAATTCTAAGCAGTAGTACTATTATTATTATGATTTGTGTTGTTGAACACACAGCCCTTTTGTCGATCCACTGATGGACGAGTGCTGGTCGTGGGGGTTCATTGTTCGACGTTACTTCACCAACAGTGCATCCCGAAACGAAACGCGGGTGTGTGTCTCGCCGTGACTCGGGACCCTTCAAACCCACACGCCGCTCCGTGCAGGCTGGGGGTGGGGGGGGCAGGCCTGCGACCCCCTTCGCCCCGTTTGTGTCGGCAGGAAAGGGCCGCGCTAAGCGAGGCAGCGGTGGCAACGAGGGGCCAGGGCACGCTCACAGCGCGCTCCCAACGTGCGACCGCCTCCCCCCCCCCCCATGCGCTCTGTCGGCAACGTGGACAGCGAGCGCGTCTGTGGGGTCAGGGGTGGCGTGGGGAGACATTGGATCGGCGAGATCTTTGGTGGCTCCCAGAATTTCCTCCCGGTTTTGTTTATTTTTCCTCCGTCTTTTTTTTGCTGCGCGGTTCTCATTGCTCCGTTCCGGGTTGCCTTGTCCCCCGAATCGACATTGCCGATGTGTTGTCTCGTCGTTGCGGGCTGGCTGGCGTGGAGCTTGGAGGTAGTTATGTGTCCGCTCCACCCGTGGCTTCTCGCTGCAGTCACTAAATGAACGGGCTCGCGCGCGTGTGTGTTTGTGTCCGCGTGTGTGTGAGTGTGTGTCCGTGTGTGTGTGTGTGCCCGCGTGTGTGAGTGTGTGTCCGTATGTGTGTGTGACTGTGTGTGTGTGTGCCCGCGTGTGTGTGAGTGTGTGCCCGTGTGTGTGTACCCGTGTGTGTGTGAGTGTGTGTGCCTGTGTGTGCTCAGCGCGTACGATTCAACGCTTCAATTCAACCGTCTGTTTCTGTGGCACGGAGGGGATAGTGGATGGAGCGGTGGCTCAGGTGGGGGGGTCGCTACCCTAAAACTTTAGACAGTGGCGACAATTCATGTACTGAACCCCCCCCCCCCCACATTAAATATTACCAATCATGGGCCCCTTCGGTTCCTTGACACAGCCGTCCATCCGATGAGATTCTCATCATTCGTCTACAAACAAAAAACCCCGACAACAATGTCCCTTCAACTTTCAAAATCGTTCCCGAACATCTGCGGAGAGACGGGGACGGCCCGACACGCGCCGCACATCACACCAAGACAAAGATCCCTCGTATAGCCTGTAACAGACTGTTGGGGCAAGTGCTGTTAGCGAGCACCTATGAAGGCTGGCACGGCACAAATTGGGGTGGGTGGCCAGCAGCACGCCCGGCCGTCTTTATCTCCCCAGTGACGATGTTTACACACCGCACAAGGTACTAATTTGAGGCTGAGTCGTTATCTCCCCAGTGACGATGTTTACACACCGCACAAGGTACTAATTTGAGGCTGAGTCGACCTAGGGGAGGCCCAGGATCGGTTCAAATAATCGTCACCGGTGTTGGCCGTGAGCCACCAACCCACATCGCCACCGAACGCTTCCGGCTCCCCTTCTCCCATCGACGCGACGGGAAGGGGCGCGCGTGGCACGGCTCGTCACGGGCCCCGCGCACTGCTTCTGTTGCTCTCGTTCCGTGCACCAGCTTCGTCAGAGTGCACGGCCGTGGCCACGGCGAGGCCGCCGCCGCCGTCCCGGTAAGCGCGCAACGTTGGGCTGACGTTGGCACGTGGTTGGAGCCGTTGGAGCAACGGGGTGGCCCAGTGTTGACCGAACGTTCTACGTTTACCGGGTGGCCCTGGCTGCTGCCCCCACCCCATCCGCAAGGTTGCCATGCCTACCACTGTCAAGGTTGCCATGCCTACCACGATCAAGGTTGCCATGCCTACCATGATCAAGGTTGTCATGCCTACCACGGTCCAGGCTGCCATGCCTACCACGGTCAAGGTTGCCATGCCTACCACGGTCCAGGCTGCCATGCTTACGATGATCAAGGTTGCCATGCCTACCACGGTCAAGATTGACATGCCTACCACGGTCAAGGTTGCCATGCCTACCACGGTCCAGGCTGCCATGCCTACCACGATCAAGGTTGCCATGCCTACCACGGTCCAGGCTGTCATGCCTACCACGGTCTAGGCTGCCATGCCTACCGACTTCTCGGCATTCTCCACGTGAATAGGGAAAGAGACGTGAGCGGTTGTCTCGTGAGATGGAGACAGAAGCCGGGCGGTGCTGGATACAACTCGTGAGAGACACGTGCCCCACAGTACACACTGCTTAACCGCAGTGTGTACTGCGCGCGTGTCATTGTACAGTGTATGTGTGTACGGTGTATGTGTGTGCAGTGTGTGTGTGTGCGTGTACCATGTTAACACATTTAAACTCTTGTGGCTCCACATCATTCGAAAAAAGCCAGTGCATCACGTGATTGAGTTCTCAATACATCAGGGCCAGAGATGTAGCCGAAGGTATACGCTCATTACACTCGTTCTTCGATAAGTACTCAAGCGAATATCGTTTGGGCCGTGCGTGTAAAAGAAACAGAGCAGCACCTGAGATGTGAGGCAAAGGTATTTGTTTCCCAGGGTGACGTTATCAAGAGTCCCTCGCACGGGGGACCCCACCGCCGCTGGCACGGAAGGCACAAGGTGGCACAAAGCGCACGGTGAGCGATCGCCGCGGTCGACCTCGACTCCGTCGGGACCTCGCCGGCGCGACGAGTCGGCGCGTTTGCTGTGAAGGTACGTCGGTCAGATAATCTGGCTCGCTTCAGCGTTTGCTATACGTGACTCTTTTTTCGTATTTTTTTTTTCTTCCATCTATTAACTTTCATCACCGTCACTTTTCTCTACTTCCACAGGGGCCGGCCCGGCCTGTTGTCCGTGGGGCTACATTTCTCCGACGATGTTCTCCGAATTCCTATCGCGGGTTTCAGAGTCGCCGCCGCCGCCACCGCCACCCGGGCAGCGGCCCTGACGGACAAATTCCTAGGCCCGTCCGACGACGCGGGGCTCACGGTGCCGTCTCTCGGCCCGGCCTGCGGCCCATCCGTCCGCGCCGTGGGGCCGCAGTGCCGGCTCAGCGCCGGCAGATCCGACGACGACGACGACGACTTCCTCGGTCCCAGCTGCGACGAGGAGGCGGACAGGTGGTTCCGTGTGAGGCCGTGCTTCGGCGTCACCGCCGACAACCGGACGACGAAGCCGGCTTTCAGATCCGGGGATTTCACTTGCCTCGAGTGGTCAAGGCAAACGGGAGAGGTGGGAGAGGTGGGAGAGGTTGCGCCTTTGCCGTCGGTCCGCTGAGACTCGGACCGCGTGACTTTGTTGCCGCCCTCGGGAGGCTTCCTGGCGGAAACGCCAAAGCTCTGCGACCGCTCGACGGCGGAGGAGGGCCGCGAGGCGGAGGGACGCGGGCCCTCGACGGGCGCCCCGGCCTTCACCCGCACTGTCGCCCTCAGCCTGTCGGACCGGTTTAGCGGCCCGCGGACGTCCGTCGTGCTGCCCCCCGCTCCCGACGTCGCTCGCAATTTGCTCGCCGGGTTTTTCCTCTCGACGGAGCTGGCGCCATCTCGCACGTCGGGCACCGAGAGCGCCGGCTGCGGCTTCCTGCATCCGCCGCGCTCCACGTCCGGTTTGCGATCAGACGGGGGCGGCGGCGGCGACTTTGGATTCGGAGACATCACGGACCGCCGGAAGGGGCTGCCCCGTTGCAGGTAGGACGACGTGTCGGGCTTTTCCTTGACGCTGGCCGCCTTGACCGGTTTGGCGGGCGAGGCCGTCGCAGACGTGCTGAACGTCGTCCTGTTGCTCGCCGGTTTCATCGTCACGGCGCCCGACGAGCTCGCACCCCCCACGGGCCTGGGCCTGATGGGCTCCGCCGGGACGTTGTAACTCCGCGTTCTCTGGACGAAGGCGGCCACCTTTGACTTCACTTGCCGCAAGCCCACGACGGGCGGCGGAGTCTCCCTCCTCGGCTCCTCCCGCGCCTTCGGCGCCACCTCCGTGTCCAATTCTTCCCGTGGATCATCGGTCGGCGCTGGTTGGTCGTGGTGTTCAGACGGCGCCGACGCTGGCGCTTCTTCCTCCGCGCTGTCAAGAGAGACGCGACGCTCGACTGCTTCGTCAGAGCAGCACGACTCGCCGGTTTCGCTCGCTTGCGAGGCCTCGTTAATGACAGCGAGATCCGGAGAACCCCCCCGAAAATCCTTGCCTGCCCCGGGTGTCTCTGTAGTGGGTGCGTTTGGCTGTGACCCACGCACGTAGTAAACCATCTGCACCTCTGCATCAGGCTTATCGCTGCCGGCCGGTGCCGGGACGTCAGCTGCCCGTTCTGTCATCGGCGCTGGGCCGGCGTCGATTTCCTGCGCAGGTTCTGCCACGGCCCTCCGCGTCTCGGGGAGTGCGTCTTTTGTCGTCTCCAGGTCTACGAGGACGACGTCGCCCGGCTCCTCCGTATCCCCGGCGGCCGACTCCGGCTGCTGAGGCGTGACCTCGACGACAGCGCCGTCGTAGGACTTCAAGCCCTTGACGAGCTCGCGCCGCTCGACCACGCCGTTGATGCGGTCGTATTTTGTCGCGCTCGGCGACGGGGCCGTCGCGCCGTCCTGGCGACGATCGGGGGCGGCGGACGCGACATCCGGCTCCGAGGTCACGGGTTCCACTCGCCCGTACCGCCTGGCCACGGGGGCGGCCCAGGGCGCAGTTCCGGCGACGGGGCTGGCGCTCCTCGTGTCGTTGTGCGCGGCGCCCAGCGCGATGCCCAGCGCCTTCTCCAAGTCGGAGATCGCGCCGCTCACGCCGCCTCCGATGTTGGCGCTCCGCCTGTACGGCCTCGCGGTGACGCCCTCCCAGTCGTAGCGCCTCGCCACCGTCTCGCCGCAGCCGGCGCTGCTGCTGCTGCTCCTCTCTACCGCCCTGCCCAGGGGCCTCTCCGCGTCTTCATCCCGCCACGCCAGGCGGTTCGTGAGGCTGGTGGCGCGCTGACCCCTGACGAGGTCGCCGCTGCGACGGAGGCTGCTGGACTTTTCGAGCGGCCTGTGCTCCCTCTCCCGGTCGCCGTCGAAGTCCCGCTCGCTCGGCTCGCCGGCCGCCGTCACCGGCGGCGACACCGGCGGCGACGCGTGCAGAAAGTGCAAGAGGTCACGGCCGCCCAGCTCCGACGGCAGCCGCCTGCTACGCCGTGCATTGGTGGACCCGACCGAGGTGCGGGAGAGCGCGAGCATCGGCGAGACGGGCGTCACGGGCGACGTGCCGGCGTCGGGCGACTCGGGCGGAGCCTGCTCCGGGTCGGCCTCGCCGCCGCTGCCGCTGCCGCTGCCCCGGGGAACCGGCTCGTCCGCGGGGAAGGCCAGCGAGCGCCGCTTGGCTCCCGGCGGTAGCGAGGACGCCTCCCGCGTGCGCTGCTGCCGCAGCTCGTTCATCTCGCGCTCGCGGTTCTCCTGCCAGAGAGTGGAGGGACGGAGATTGGGCGGCGGCACGGAGGCACGTGTGAGCACGTAGCCACGGGTGACGGCACTCGCGCTGTTAAAATCGTGGCCACTGGCGTAGCTTTCGGGATGCGCAGGCAGTGCAACTGCACCGGAGCCCACGGGCTAGGGGAGCAAAGTCACCGGGCTTCGAGAAGAGGGGAATTTGGACAGAAGGGCCCCATTTAATTCCTCACACCAGATTCCACGTCAACCACGCCACTGCCACCGCTGGCGAAGCGAGGGCGTGGGGTGGTTCAGCGTTTACCTTTTCAGATAAATTTCATATAAATTCACGTATTCCGACATGCGGTTCAATTCCAAACATAAACAAACCTGGCCAAAAAGTTGCCGGTCATACTCGCCCCTATTTACAGCGCTTACAGTTGGAATATCGCAGGCCTGGCCGTTGCTTTCTTTTAACAAGCACAAGAGGGGTGGAGGGGTGGGGGGGGGGGAGATCCGGTGCGTACCTTGATGGCGTTCCGGACCTTGGCGCAGAAGCTGTGGAAGATGCCGAAGCACTCCTGCAGCGAGAAGCCCTCCTCGTCCTCGCAGAGGAAGCTGGCGAGCGAGCGGGTGTCGGCGCGGAGCACCGTCCGGCGGCGCCCCAGCTCCGCCATGGTGCGCGACGCCTCCTGATCCACGCCACCCGCGGCCGGACACGAACGCACACGTGTGACGCAAAGCACGCGTGACGGAGCGCACGCAACGCCAAACAAAAAAACTGGAGAGAGTCAGCGACGACAGCGGCGATTTGAATCCTGCGCCCGCAACCAATCGAGTTTGAAGATTCGACTCGTGTTTGAGGTTTCCGTGCGGCGTTGATTAAAAGTTGTAACTTTGTCCGGGGGTCGTGCAGTCGTTCCCAAATGAGGCTGAGGTGTACATTTCGATGTTCAAGTTTCTTTATTTCTCTCCGCTGCATTTACAGGCCCACTGGGTGGGGAGCTCAGGGGGGAGTGCCCTGGCTGACTGAAGCGACAGTAAAGATAAAGTAGCATAGAGCACAACAATCAGGCGAAGAGAAATCAGAGCAGCAACAACAATAAGAACAACAAATGCATTTACAGGCATAATCGAGAATATTGCCTCAACATCAATCGACATTGACCTAAAATGTATTTCTCCAACGAAACTTGTCTCGGGCAAATTATTTGGAAGAAAAAAAAACCCGCCCCGTCGTGTTGATCGAGTGCACGCGATGGACACTGACGAGACACAAACGCGGAGATGGGAAGCCGTCACAGCAACGGTGAGAACACACGTGGCACATCCATGAAGGGGGACAAACAATACACTCATAAGATGTTTATTTGAGTTATATCGTGTAAACGTATAAATGTATCGTTAAAACCCGCCACCACCCGGCACAGCCAACTAGTAAGGGTTGTAAGTAAGGGCTGGAGTGTTGTGGTGGGCTAGTGAGACCTTCATGCAGCAGTGGAGAGTTTAAGGTTGCGAGTGATGATCGTGATGATGATGGTGATGCAGCTTTGCCCTTCCTCAAACTCACTGGGTCGGAGACGCAAGCTCCACTAAGAAGGATGTTTTAAACTTTGGAGGTGAGCCAAAGCACATCAATCGCTGCCTCTGCCCATGTCTTATTGTACAATGCTTAGCTTATAGACAATGAAGCTATTCTACAGCCACCGCCCACACAGCGGTTAATGTAAAAAAAAATCAAAGCTGCTCAACTGAAATGATGGACAGGTGGATAAGACATTGATCCATATCCCAGAATTGTGGCAAAATCTCCTTGTCTGATTGGCTTGAATAGTTAAGAATCAGTTCGTGCTAAACGTGTACTTGTATAACCCCCATGACTCATCACACCGTGAGGGTCATGGGGGCTGTTTGGCCATACTTCACCGCTCTGATCGGTGTTGATCGGAGAAGGCGGGGCACATAGACGTGGGAGAACGGCGCAGTACAACGATGGATTTTGCTGCGCTGCCCTCTCCTGCCCACCAATGTCGCCCCATAGCTCTACACAACAACCTGCTTGTGCATGGTGGTCGCCCATCACAGGCACTATCCTTTCCCAACTCTGCTTAGCTTCCGAGAAAACGACGGGATCGGGCACATTCTGATCTGGTCGCGGGCGATTTGTGTCACACCGTCGACGCTCAACGGATGACCGGGTGCCTGAGTTTGTTTCTCCGCCGGTACCTGGAAGAAGGAATCCATCTGAAGGCTGAGCTGAGGGTCGGCGCGCACTTTCTGGCGGAGCGAGGCGATCTTCTGGCTCAGATTCTCCAGTTCCAGCTCCATCGTCTCCACCGAGAGCCTGGGTCACGGGCAACGACGACACGGCAACGGCGCCTCACGTCAATCGCTGGTCCAGCGACCGGCGACGCGGTTGAAACAGTGGGGCATCGTGGTTGCGAGATGTTAACTCCCTCGCCTGGTATACAGGACGTCGTGGGTTCGATCCCAACCCTGACACCTATTTATATTTGGAGTATGCGGTGTCTCTCTCCCCTGTGGTCACGTGCATTTTCCTCTGGGTCCTCTGGATTTTACTTCCAAATTTAGAATCAACATCACGCGTTTAGGGTATGTTTGGCTGCTATAAATGTTCACTCAATGATAAGCTACTTTGTTGACCTATCATTTGTGGCCAGGTCACTTCTGAAAAAGAGCTATGGAGCAGCGCAGTGGGCCTTGTAAAATAACATAGTTTAGTTTAGTTTAGAAATGGGCCCGGCCACAAAGCCCCCCCCCCCCCCCGCCCTGCGCGTGACTCCGTCTGGCCCATGGGTCCGAGTGACAGTTGCACCGCCTGCACACTTTGATAGCTACGCCACTGATGGCGAACCTTCCTGTTGTTTCGTCCCCACTGTGTCACAAAGCGGTGCTTAATGCAGGACACAACCCAAAAAACAAACGTCTCTTATCTTGTTGATGGAGCCCTAGGTCGTGTCCCAGCTCGAAGCTTTGTTGATAAGAAAATGGACGTTAAAGTTGCAGTTCAGCACGCCACCATGGCACTCTGGTCATGTTATATCGCTGCGACACCACTCACATATATTTGAATACGTCGCCGCTGCGACGTTGCTATGGCACACTGTGTTAACACGTCTAGAAAGTAATTTACTTCTCGTTAGCTCAGCTTCAAGCTTGTGTTGGACACCCTGGGATACAGAGCCCAGGCTGCTATCAACACGATAAGAGTTATTTGTTTAGTGGGCTGTGCCTCCCTTTAACAGACATGCCCGTCCGCTTGAAATGCCGTCAAGTTGCCGACTTAGCTGCAGACGTCGTTATGAGCCATCACGGCCTTGAAGGACTTTATCTGAGAGGTAGCGGCTCTGCAAGGGGCTGGACGGACAGCGCAATCTCCACTGATTGACACTTGAATGGCCATCCCATCGTTCCCACGGCAGAGGAATAACAACAATGCCTTCCTGGGCCTGCGAGCCGCTAGCGCAGGAGGACAGCGCAAACTGATGTGACCCAGCGCGGTGAGAGATTCCAGCTCTGATCGTGAGGGGTGTCAGAGGCTGGGTTGAGAAGCCTACAGGCGGGGGCCGGATTTAGGTATCTCTACCCCGGGGACACCAGAGCAGAAAAGACCCCTCCCCTACACCCATCTCCACTGCCTCTACCCTTGCACATACAGACAAAGATCACCCGTATAGCCTTTTCGCAGACTGTTGGGGAAAGTGCTCTTCGCGAGCAGGACCAGTTCAAGATAGTCGCCACTGTCATTGGTCATGAGCAGGAATCGGACTCGGGTTCGCAAGGTTCACAGCGCTGTGCGCGAACCACCAAACACAACATTGCCAACCCTCGCAGTTTCAGTTTCATTTATTAGGATTTACCCTGTGAGCCATTCGGCTCTTGATTTGGGTTCAACCGCAACAAACAATAAAATTACAAGATACACCTAAAATTCATTGCACACAAATCTGAACATCACATACGTAAACAATAAAATCCTACAGAAAAAGCACAACCCGTCCATGCTGCGTACAAAAAGTGCAAAAAATTACATTTCGATGTTTGATCCCAATAACAATCATAATCCCAATAACAATCAGCTCTGGGCTGGAGGCGTTAGTTGAGCATGAGTGCAAGACGAGATGATTAATCTACGTTGGACATTGATAGTTAAAATAATCTAATTCAAGCAGCAATAATAAAGGTTGTATTGTTTATAGTGTTACGTTATTTCTAATATATCGATAAGATGAATAAAAAGTTTCACTTTTATGAATAAAAAACTCGTGTTTTTGTTCATGGGCTCCTCTGGAATGTTGGGCCCTTGACATCAGAGCCGACGTCCCTTAAGCCCCTCAACCTCAAAATCCATTCCTGGTAAGACCTCAGGATGAGAAAGAAGGCCACAGGTGAACGGCGCATTCTCTCTCCGAGAGCGTTTACCTCTTTGCTTCTTCAATATGCACCAACTTGTCCGGGAAAGACAGCAAGGAGGGGTCCAGCTTTTGCGCCTCCTGCAAGAATGACAACAAAAACGGGAGTCGGTACCGCGTGCACACCATCGCGCTGCGCTTGTCAGAGCCCCCCCTCGTGTTAAAGAGGCTCAAGCACACGACACGGAGGGGGGGTCAGATTCGCGTGGCCACAAAATCGGTCGCGAACGTTGAGCCCGGTGGGCGATTTGCCCCACCCGCCGGTGACGCAGACGCAGGCGGCACTTCACCAGACGCCAGGCAAACAGGAGCACGTGGCAATCACGTGGATCAGAGCACGTGTGGACGTCGAACTTCTTTCGCACAGTACGTAGCCAACCGCGCTAATTTGGAGGTGTGCACCCTGAACTGACTGTTGGGGCAAGTGCTGTTAGCGAGAAGCTACGAAGGCCGGCACGGCACACGAGGGGGTGGGTGGCCAGCACCAGGCTCGACCGCTTTTGTTTCCCCAGTGCCGATGATTGCACACTGCACCAGGTGCTCATTTGAGGTTGAGTCGACGTAGATTGCACTCACTTTCATAGATGCATTGACATAGTTCAAATAAAAGGTAAAAAAATGTGCAACGCTGCATTTGCTCACTCTCACCACTGCTGGGGGAAGGGCAAGCACTTGGGGTAGTTCAACATAGACCCTCTTAGGTTTTTGGCCTACTTTTCCCCTCTGGCCAGACATCTTGGTCGAGATAGTAGATATATTTGAATACAAATAAGTGAAGGGACGATGCTGATATTTGCGCGCAAGTGCAATATCAATCGACATTGGCTAATTATACCGGGTGAAAAAGCTAGTGGGCAGTAGTGTCGCAGTCGTTGGAGTTTTATTCACCCCAGCCATGGCCAACGTCAGTGTTAATCCGCTGGGGCACGAAGCTCAGAATCGGAATCTTCATCTCGACTGCAGGAGGAATCCGATGAGCCATGAGGCTCTTTTTCACAAGTGTGCAGTCGGGGGCATGGGGTCAGCCAGTTGCAAGCTCTACCCCACGCTTTGTGAGTCAAGGGTGGTGGTGGGGGGGTCAGTGTCTCGTGCACCCCCAAAACTTTTATTTGCCCCCCCCCCCCACTTTAAACAACCACGAGGTTGCATCGGGCTACTGCCCTAACCACCGCGCCACCGCTCCACCGCCCTAACGTTGCGTTACCCACGGGCGGAATGAAACTTCACGCGGCGCGTGCGGAGAGGCGGCGAGCAGCAGCGGGAGCCGAGCGCGAGTCGCGAGACGAGCAGCTCGCTCGGGGCGCGCCCTGGGGGGGGGACCTCATCTCCTCGAGGACGGCCGCGGGGTTCACCTCGCCGAACGGGGTTCACCGCATCCTGCGCGCTTCGCGGTAAACGCGTGCGAGCGCGTTCGCCAGCGCCCCTCCTCGTGTGTGCGCGCGCGTGTGCGGTGTGTCAGTAGGGTGGAGTGTGTGTGTGTCAGTAGGGTGGAGTGTGTGTGTGCGTGTGTGTCACTAGTGTGGAGTGTGTGCGTGTGTGTCAGTAGGTTGGAGTGTGTGCATGCGTGTGTGTCACTAGTGTGGAGTGTGTGCGTGTGTCAGTTGTGTGTGCGGTGTGTCAGTAGGGTGGAGTGTGTGCGTGTGTCAGTCGTGTGTGCGTGTGTGTCACTAAGGTGGAGTGTGTGCGTGTGTGTCAGTAGTTGTGGAACATGTGAGTGTGTGTGTCAGTAGTGTGAAGAGCGCGCGTGTGCAGATGCGTGCAACATTGCCAACGACCAAATCGCCCTGAACGTGCTCGCTCTTCGTCAGATCTCCCGCAAGCCAAGCAGGTTTGAGCGTGGACATTGCTCGGATGCGCGGAGACTTTGACCGAGCGGGCTGCCATGTGGCTGTGGGGCTCCGTGGTGGACAGCAGGGGGCCAGTGCATCGACATGCAATGTCTCGTGCCGCATTTATATGCTGCCACGTAGTCAGAAGTCGGAAGCTACGCGACGGTTGAGCCTGGCGAATACTTGGATGGGAGACTGCCTGGGGATACCGGGAGGTGTTTGTGGGCTTGCGCTGCGAGGTGGCCTCGAGATGACAATCCAGCAGCAGCGAATGTAATCCATGCGTGCCATGCTTTGAGTGTTATCCCGTGACACGCCTGGGGTTTTCTCCAGTTTCTTCCCACATGCAGCCAAACACTCAAAAATGGAATTGGCCAATCATAACAACGGAAGAAGGGAGTTTTTTTGTATCTCGGTTGAATAAAATGAAAGATTATTATTATTGCCAATCCTCCGCTGTGTCAGCAATTGTGTGTCAGTGCCCGGGTGCGTGCACCCTTGGTGTCAGTAAAGACGACTTTGTGTTGTGCCAGTGACGCGGTGTGTACATGCACACTGAGCGACGTGTCACTGTAAGCAGGAGCGACACCATGCGAGTGGCATGGTGGGTCACGCACTGCGCCACGCTATTATCAGCTTCGAGTGACACCTGAACTGGTCCTGTGCCTCCCCTAGGTCGATTCGGCCTTAAGTGGGTACCTGGTGCGATGTGCCCCCGTCGGTCTACTCAAGGCTACACGGGGGATCGCAGCGTGCGCACGCACACGCGCGCCACGCTCTCCCGAACTCACCATCACCACAAAGTGCATGAGGCTCATGCCGGGCTTGTTGGCGCGCGTATCCGCGAGTTTCAGCAGCGACGTGATCTTGAAGCCCGCGGCGTTTCCTGCGTGCCCTCCCTGGGTTGGGACAACAGTGGCGGTGGCGTCAGCCGCGGTGCGTTGAGCGTCAGCGGGAGGAGGGGGGGGACGAGGAGGAGGCAACAGCAGCCGCCGTGTTGATCGTAAATATCGTCCCGGGGCGACGGCCATAATCATTGTAATTTGAACGTGCGAACTCGGAACACACAGCCTGCTATTTTACCACTCGAGATATTTTGCGCTTATATAAAATCAAAATGTCAAGCAGAAAAAAATATATACACCTGCTTGTAAGTACTGGGTATATACAAAGATAACGTTCCCCCGTAAAGCATTTAATAAACTGTTGGAGCAAGTGCTGTTAGCGAGCAACTATTAAGGGCGGAACGGACAACCAGGAGGGGTGGGTGGCCAGCACCACGCCCGTCCACCTCTGTCTCTCCGGTGCCGATGCTTCACACACTGCATTATGTACTCATGTAAAGCCGAGCCAATCAAGGGGAGACCCGGGACCGGTTCAGATAGATCGTCGCCACCGATGTTGACTGCACTCTATCTTTGTTTCTTTCAAGCCAGGGATCGAGGCGGTTGACCTACCGCATTCATGTAGTTTCCTGCCTTCAGCACGAGGTGGATCACCTTGTGGAGCTGCTCGCACGCCTGCAGCTCTGCGGGTCACAGGAGGGGAACACGGCTGAGGTCAACCGGGTCACAACTTGCAAACTCGCTAACCGCCGGCAAAGCGTCACACTCCACCGATACACAAAAAAAAAGACAAAGATCCCCCCTATAGCCTGAACAGACTGTTGGGGCAAGTGCTGTTAGCGAGCACCTATGAAGGCCGGCACGGCACACTAGGGGGTGGGTGGCCAGCACCACGCCCGGCCGCCTTTGTCTCCCCAGTGGCGATGTTTACACACCGCACCAGGTACTCATGTGAGGCCGATTCGACCTAGGGGAGGCCCAGGACCGGTTCAGATAATCGTCACCGGTGTTGGTCGTGAGCGGGAAGAGTGCAGCGCGCTTACCACTACACTACCACTCCCCACCGACACACACACAGACACAAAGAGACACACAGACACACACTCGCCCGGAGCACAACACATCATTGTGTTGCCCAGGTGGGCGGCACATGCACTGATGCCATTCATGGCCATTGGCGTAGCTATCGAGTGTGAAGGCGGTGCAACTGCGCGGGGTCCCATGGTGCCGAAGGGGCTGGTAAGAGGAGTGGGGTGGGGGCAAGGTGGACAGGATGCCCCATTTCACTCCCTGCACCGAGGCCCAGGCCGACCACACTCCCCAACTTTCTGCTGCCTCGGCGACATTTTCAACCGAGCGATCTGCTTCCTCCCTCGGTCCGTCTGCCCCTGATTCACACTCAAGACGTGCGAGGCACGTGGACAACCTGCTCGTCTCTGTCTGCGTGGCCCAGCGTGCAGTGAGTGAAGCGACCCTTGCTATGGGCCCTGGTGCAAGGAACGAAACAGCCCCCCCCCCACCCCCGCCTCCCTCCCCCCTCCCCGGCAAATTCATAGTCTCTCGCCTGGGCCCCCCTGGCCCACGGGAGCCACGGTACTGCCATTGGCGGTGTGCGCATTCATTTGGGACGGGCTGTAGGCATCTCCGAAATGGAGACTCGTGGAGGCTCCTGCAAACCGGTTGGTTAACATAAGTTGACGGGACAACAGGTAAAGTTGGGGGTCACGTGAGCCCCCCCCCCCTCCGCAACCCCCGCCCTGGTTTGTTTAGGTTGTACACACTCAGGGTCCCTGATCCTCAGTTTTGGTGCAACTCATGTTTATTTTTTTTTCCTGAACAAAAGCACTTGGCCAGTCACCCACCGACTGAGCCACCCAGCCAGCCAGCCACCCAGGTAGCCAGCAACGCAGCCACCAGCAACCAAGCTTGTCAAGGAGCATAAACCACCACCACCACCACCATCACGGAAACTCCAGTCACCCGCGCAGCAGCGGCTTTTGGCGAACCATCAAACGAAGACGGTGGTCACCGCATCGCGCGCTTGCAGATGCGCTTCTGCGGCCGTCTGGAACGCTCTTCCTTCCGATATTAGGAGGCCACTTGGGGGCTATGCACTCTCAAATCTAGAGTGAAAACTAATTTCTTGAGAACTGCTTTCTGTGTTTAGTTTGTTGTCCTTCCTCCGCACCTCCCATTAGCACGGCTGACTACGTACGGTGAGAAACAAGTTCAACATACACACATACCCACCCAGCCACCCAGCTACGCAACGCTTAACACGCCGCCTGCACCCCTGCCACGTGACACCGATACTCGCCAACACGTCTTCCTCCTCCTCACACGTGAACAACCCACCCTGCTGGATACACCCCTGGCTGTGAGGATGCACGTATAACATTTTGCGGATTCGTTTTTTTTCGTGTGGCATTTTCAGATTTAATAAAAAAGAAACGCCCGAGGCTGCTCGAGCCCGACTTGGGTTTCCAAAGCGACGGAGAAATCACAAACAGTTTCGGCTGGGTCAGCGGCGCGGGGAACTTTCACATCGATTAGCGCCGCGTCTCCTGCCGCTTCTCCGGTGACCTCTTTCATCTCAGTGAGTGCCCGTTTGTTCGCGTGAAACTTTGTTGTAACAAAACATCTAAGTGACCGATACAAATGCGCACACGTATTTTCAAAGGATCATCCCAACTCGCGAGCGGGTTAGATATGTGCGTGCATCCTTTCATATTTGGCGAATAATGGCATTCGTAGAAATGTTTTTGCAAGTGTTGCTTTCCGTTCCTGTACATTGCACTGCTATCGAGGTTTGTAGTCCTGTTTGTTGTTGTGACCTTCTGACCCCGTGCCCCGACTGGACATGTGCGAAAAAGAGCTTTATAGCTCATCGGATTCCTCCTGCAGTATAAATAAATATTCTGATTCTGTTGCTCCACGCCACTGTACCGTTCCCGTTCTGCTATGAATGTGCACCGATGCCTACTGTCCTGACGGCGATATTGGCACGCAAAATACAGATTTGATTGATTGATTAGGACACGGTGCGTGATACTGGAGCCGAATCAAGCCGTACCTGACAGACCCCATTCATATATTAATAAAAACGAGGACGACGCATAAATCAGAGCACACAGTGGGAGTAGCGGTCGTGAAAGGCGAAACAACTTCAGGTTTGGGTGGGGCGGTAGTGGCAGTGTGCCACAGCTATCGTGAGTGGTCGCTGTGGCACCTGGCTTGTGTTTTTTTTATTACTAAAACCCAATTCTGGGCACCCACTCCTCCCGCTTCACCGACCTGCACTGACCACTGGTGGTGAAGTATGGTCAAACAACCCGCACGGCTTGGGTGGTGGGTGGTGGAGATGTGCCTGGGCAGTTCCCGCTCCCTCGGCGTTTCAGTTTTGTCAATGGGGCCACACCTGGCATGGGGGCCGTCGGTAACCCGGCCGTGTGAGCTCGCTGACACCGGAGCTACCCCGCTCGCCCGCCCGCACGCCCGCCCGCCCGCTCGCCCGCACATCCCCCACGCGCTTAACTTCAAAGGCGAAGTGTCAAAAAGAAAGAGAGTTTTTAAAGAACACAACAACACAAAACCCCAAGGAGACAATGATTCCCCCCGCGCGTCAAAAGAAAGCGGAGCTCCGCTCGGGTGGGAAGGTCAGCGATGACGGTGATGCACGCTGCTGCACGCTGGCGTTACAAACTAAAGCGGTACGTCTTTCTTATTCTATTTTACAAGGTAAGGCGCACTGAGCTATATTATTCTTATTCTCAGAAGCGACCTGGTTATCACAAATGATAGCTCAACCAAGTGGCTTGTCATCACGTGGAGATTTACAGCAGCCAAATACTCTGAACGCATGACTTTGATGGTAAATGTGGAGGGAAAAACCGGAGGACCCAGATAAAAATCCACGCGACCACAGGGAGAGAGACGCACAAACTCCAAATATACAGCAGGCGTCAGGGTCGTGATCGAACCCGACCTCGTGTATACCAGGCGAGGTAGTTAACATCTCGAGTAGGAAGCGGGGAGAGAAAGAGGGGGGGGCTCCGTACCTGTGACCGCCTGGCGCACCACGCGGATTCCGTCGCGTGCCGAGGCCACGGTGGGGTGGAATTCCTCCTTGAGGACCATGAGCTGCAGCCTCAGCTCGTAGCTGCAGCACGAGGAGAGAGAGGCACAAAACAGGAGACGCGCAAGAGCAGCTCGATCAGAACTCCGGCGCGCACAACGACATTGCTTCATCAGCGGCAGTGGCAAAGGTGCAACGCCGCTGCTGCTGGCGGAAGGGACTCCACCGAAAAGGGAAGCTGTGGAAGACGGCGCATTTACAAGGTGTTTTGGCCTCCTCTTCCACGCCGGCCAGAACGGTTTGGAAGAGGTGGAAGTACCCACGCTTTACCCCACCACCACGTGTGACCTGTCGATCAGTTTCGCTGTGGGTGTCGTCATTCACATTGCTGGATGGACGTATGCAGCAGTGGAAGGGGGAAGGGGGTGTTGGCATTTTAGATAATAGCTCATTATACCAAACTGCCGCGCCGGGAAATCGAAGCAGACCGACGGACCTCTGCATTGGAAGAACAGCGCGCAAACCATCACACACAGCGTTGTCAACAGAGCTGGCGACGGTTAAATTTGGTGTAGGTTAATGAGTGCCGCGCGCCCATCACAATAGCGGCTCTGTGCGTTTTGGGAATTTTCACCAAAAATGGCTTTGGACCACCGACGCCGGAACTAAACGCCACCCTGGGGAGACACTCCGACGGCATCGTGCTCACGACCACGGCTTTTATTCGTTTGTGTTTGTACATTTCAAAATAGATATTTTTTAAGTTAATTGAGAGGTCGCTGAGACCAGGGATGCCTCTTTTTTTGTTGTTGCCAAGGGAGACCTGGGTTTAAGTTAGGCGCTGAATGTAATGGCACGCAGGTAAGAAACACCGTTTGGGGAAAAAAAGTAATCATCAACCAAATGTAGAAAAAAAATTTGTTCCAATCCAACGCTTTCTGTAAATGGCGAGAAAAACCTCATCACAAACCTCATCGCGAACCTCATCACAAACCTCGTGACAAACGAAGGGAGCGCAGCGAGGCCACCACTCGGCGCACAGCAGAGGCCCCGCGGCCCTGCCTCGGCCTTGCGTGCAAGTCACGCGACAGGCGCATTGCACGTGCAATGCTCTCAGCCTTGTCTAGACCACCAACTCCAGAGATGTAACAACACGCAAAGGTGCGTGTTGTACAGTACCATACATGCGGTGGGAGTCATGCCTCGCTGCTGTCTGTGAGCATACTTTTGTGTGTCGTTCAACCCTATCATTAACAGTATCAAATTAATTAAATTAAAACGCGCATCATTAAACGTTATTAAGTTATACAACGTCATTATCATTTTACACAAAAGTGTGCCCACTATTTTCATTACGTTCTGAAAACAACCGCATTGAAAATTACCAAAGTGTTCCTCAAATACCGTACAGACACTTCATTATACTGTACCCTTAAAAATGCAAACGTTCACGCACTCCATCTCTCCTCGATAGCCCTCGTTCGCCGCGGCAACGCCTCCACCGCTACAACTCACTGGGCACGCACGACGAGCAGTGACTCGACCTGCCGTCGACGTCACCAGCGGTGGCGAGACGAGGGCAAGCCGCTCGCGCGGTGGGGACAACTTCTGCACTTGACATTTGATTTCATCTTCATGGGACGCAACTCCCAGATCATCGTCGTCACGAGCACGCCGCTGCTGGGTTCCTGCGAGGAGGGATGGCGCGTGTGGGGCGGTGCGTGTGGATGCACGTGGCACTTGCCCCTACAGTCCGTTAAGGCTATATGGGGGATCTTTGTCGTTGGATGCACGTGGCAGGAGCGCGTCCTCGACTACGCCTGTAACCATCGGGTCCCCCGGGAGTGAAACAGGCATAAGGCATGCAGGGATAGACACGAACAAAGATAAATACAAAGATCACCCCCTCCCCCGTATAGCCTTAACAGACTGTTGGGGAAAGTGCTGTTAGCGATCAGCACCTCTGAAGGCCGGTGCGGTACGCGGAGCGGTGGGTGGCCAGCACCACGCCCGGCCGGCTTTGTCCCCCGAGCGGCGATCTTTACACACCGCAGCAGTTACTCATTTGAGGCTGAGTCGACCTAGGGGAGGCTCAGAACCGGTTCGGATAATCGTCACCGGTGTTGTCCTTGAGCGGGAATCAAACCCGGGTCACCGGGTCCTTAGCACTGCGCGCTAACCCTTGCACGGCCGCTCTCCACGAAGACAAAGATCCCCCTATAGCCTTAATAGACTTATACTCTTACTATTAGTTTTATCGGTAAAGTCACGTAGGTAAAAAATATTTAATTAAAAGCAATAAAATAAAATAATAAAAATCACGTTTCGGAGGCAACACAAGTCTCCGTCATCAGGTGGGACCGTCACAGCCAGATTTGCTGTATCAAACGTCGTGATTTTTATTATTTTATTTTATAATTTTAATTGCATTTTTTTACCTACGTGACTTTACCGATAAAACTAAGAGTATGAATCCTTGCAGTCACGAAAACTTCAAATCTAGTCCTTAATAGACTGTTGGGGCAAGTGCCGTTGCTGCCTACAGACACGGATACACATGCACACATTCGGACGTGCTCACGCTAACACACACGGCGAGCCCATGCATGCTGAAAGTAAACCCTCTTCGCCATCAGTGCATGCTATCGTCCTGTGGTCCGGGCGAGTAGAGGCAACGCGCCAGAAGATTAGCACTGGATCGGTGCTTAGATAATCGCATTGAAGCTGAGCACGTGTGTGTACGTATAATCAGTGTGTGTGTGTGTGTGTAATTATCGTGTGTGTATAATCAGTGCACACAATTTACAAACCGGGGTCCATCCAGCTCCTTCCCATGACATTTTGATCTTGGCACGGGGGGCGGGGAACAACTTCACCATTTTCTTGGTTCTTTTGGTAAAGTCACGCACAAGGGAAATAATAAAATACGTGACTTTACCGAAAGAACCAAGAATATGAATCCCTGCAGTCACAAAAGCTTTAAATCGAAACTTCACCATACTTCACCACATTGGGCAGTGTGGGGAAGGGAGAGAGGGAGGGAGGGAGTGGGTCCCAGGACCGGTTCGGATTTCACCGCACCACTCTGGGCATCAAGACGCAGGTGGTTCAGGTTCACGGCGCGTGAACTTGTCCCAAACGAGCGCTCCTCCTCCCGTGTTGCGGTGCACAAAGCGGAGATCGGTTTGCGATTTTTTTTCTCGCAAAATCATTGCACCAATTCTAGATTTGAAGCTTTCGTGACTGCAAGGCATCATATTCTTAGGTTTTTTCGGTAAAGTCACGTAGGTAAAACATCAAAATTAATGAAAATAAAATAAAATAAAAACAAAAATCACGACGTTTCGGAGGCAACACAAGTCTCCGTCATCAGGTGGGACCGTCACAGCCGAATTAGCTGCATCAAGTGAGGCAATGATTCAAGAAGTAATCCCTTATAAGCAAGTTGAAGGGGGGAGGAGAGGGGGGGGGGAGCTCATCAGAATGTGGTAGCCAATGAATGGCTATGAATATCATTGCACCATTAAATACTTTGCAGTGAAGACGCGATTGTGGGTTTCTGCGCCAGGAAGAAGAATAAAACGATGTTTCGACCGACTGGCCTCTCCCAATAGCAAGACGTGCACGAGTGCAGCCAATCTGTCACTCCACTGCTGGATATGGCAGAGCGGGTGGGGGGGGGGTATAATCTGACTGCACTCTGCCACGATGCTCGGTGCGGGTTGGTGAAGGCAGGAGGCACAGACTGTTGCCGCGTAGTGCCGCTCAACAATGGAACGTGCTCAAACTGACCCTGCCGGACAACGTCGAATAATTAATTGTGCGACCTCATTTATTTGGCTGCTAAGTGACGGCACCAGCACGCCCACGGGTGGACGGACGTGCCGTCGTCGTCGGCGGGTCCGGCCGCAAAGGGCGGTCAGAGGCGTTTGGGAAAGCGGGACAGGCACTTCACGTTGCTGTACTTGTTCACGCCCCATGGGGCTTGGACAATCCTCCGGATCTTTGTGAAACTGCTTCGTGGCGTTTATTTATCAAGGACCACCGTCTCGCGTCCGCCACGTGCATTGCGGCTCTTGATATACTGAGTTATTGTTTTACCGAATTTGAAAAAAAAAGAAAATGTCTCTTTTTGGTTTTTTGGTTGCTGACCCGCTGGGCTGGGAAGACAAAGTAGGTTGAGCGATTGTGCAATTTTTTGTTATTATTTGACAATGTCGTGTTCCCAAAGACTTTTTGTCTGCACTTCGTATACACACATCTTACAGGACATTACCTACGAACGCATGCACACACGCGTGTGTGTGTGCATGCGTTAGCCGCGCACACAACAGGGATGTTAAACCTGTTTACACCTCGCCGTGTTTTTCGCAACGCATTAAAGTGCTGATCATGACCCCCATACGCGTGGAGGTCACGGCAGAGACATCTCCCGTGCCTGGCCACTTCAAAAACTCAGATGCCACGCTAATCCCACTCTGGACTGAGGACGCAGAGGTCAGTGTCACTTGTAAGCCACGACACTTTCTACCGTAGAGAACAGGCTATTTAAATAAAAGTCCATTATTCCCAAACCGAGTAACTCATCGTCATCAGCCGTGATCAATCCACTGCCGAATGAAGGCCTCCCCAAGCCGTCGTCGTCTCGAACGATGGCGCGATGTGACGAGCCGCCTGGCGCTCTGCTGCGTCGATCCATCTCGTCGGCGGACGTCCTCTCGACCGCGTCCCACTCCGTGGCTGCCACCCCCACCGCTCGTCTCGACTAAGCGGCACGAGACTTTGTCGTGAATGGCCGGGCCCCGTGGCTCGGCGGCAGAGCGAGCGGCTCGCGATTGTAACGTTGCGAGTCCAAACCCCCGGTTCGGTGTTTCACTCGGCCCATCATGCCTCCGGGGTGGATAAAACGAAATACGACTCTGTGAAGAAGTCCGCAGTGGTTGTCCTATGGAAAGACTCGCCCTCGCCATAGCAATGTGGAGTTTGTACCACAGGCTCAGAGCAAGCGCCTTGAATAAAATAACCATCACGATGGCAGGATGTGAGCCTCGCCATTCAAAGAAACAAAACAGAAACTGTAATATCCGCCGCACCGTCCCGGCGTTACGCAACGCGTAGACAACAACGCGTCAATAGCCTCGCCACATCCGCGGCGCGGCACACGTCCGACCAGATTGTCTCAGCCCACGAGCAAGACGAACGAGAAACGTTCCCGCGTTCGGCGCCAGCTCGTTACCCCCCCCCCCCCCCAACTTTGTTCGCCCAGCATCCTCCTTCCATGCGCTCGCTAATGAACCAACGGGTGCGCACGTGGGCACCGTGGAAGACACGAGAGAGCGAGCGTCGTGACCCGCGGCGCCACGAGAGAGCCCGTCACTCGAGCTCGCTTTGTGAGGACCCCCGAGTCCGAGCGGCGCCTCGCGACGGGAGCACCCCCCCCCCCCCTCGCTAAATTGCGTCACGCGCTTTATTCTCGCTCTAAGATGTGACGCAAGCGCCAGCGGAACGTCACCCTTCTGTTTGCCAACAAGCCCTCGCCTCTGGATAGGGTGGTGGGGGTCAGGGGTGCTGCTGGGGCTGCTGCTGCTAGGAGCGGCCGAGTGACGCCTGCGGACGGCGGTCGTGGGAGACGCGAGCTCCCGCTTGAGTTTGGAGAGAGGGAGAGAGAGAGAGGCTCTCAGTGCCCCGACTCTATTCATCGTCGTCGGTGACAGTGGCACACGGAGCGTGAATGGGAGACTCGGGCAGTGAATGAGCGTGACGCTCGAGCCGTACGCGCGGCCCGGCCCTACGTGCGCATGAACACGCACGCGCACGCACGCACACGCACGCACGCGCACGCACGCGCCCACGTGGGCTCCCAAAGGGGCGGCCGACCTATTCAGTTCGCCGTTATTGAACACCGCCGCCGCTGCGTTTGCGTGAGAGCCGCACGTCAAGTGGCTCTGCGATCACCAGCGACAATTGTTGACCCAAACTACCTGTACTGGGTCTCCCCTAGGTCAGCTCAGCCTCAAAGCATGAGTGATGTGGTGCGTGAACATCACACGCAGGTATACAAGCCAGATGGGAGGAGCGCCGTGCACATCCCCGACTTTTTGTGTCTTTTGAGCCTTAGCAGGTGCTCGCTAACAACACTTGGCACATTAAAGCTCCGAGGATAAACTCCACAGGAGATTTATTTGCAGTCTGAGTGAGTGTGTGAGTGTGTGTTGGCTCAGGCCACCATTCACTGGAACTGGGCTGGATTCCAGTGGCAATCGATGTGTGTCTTAGGTCTGTGCTTTCCTGAGGTCGACTCAGTTTAAAATGAAGAAAAACCCCGCAAGGCTGATTGAGGTACAGTGCCGACCACACCACATATTCGTGTGAAAAATCCACTCCACTTTGCAGATGAACAATGTTTGTAAAATGGAAACCGAAACTCAAAGTTCAACCGAATAAAAGGAATTAAGCCACTAAGCTGAACGTAAAATAACCTCGCGTTCCCATAAATTAACCCAGGACAAAGCGCCGCGCCTCTCATATCTGAAAGGAATACTTTTATCCATTTTATTTGTTTCACAAGTACCCACCCATTATGTGGCAATTGTACATTAAACAAGGCAGGCAGCTTATCGCCGAAGACTGTAGTTTAAAAGCGTAATTGCAGCCTGCTGCAATCTATCCCACAGCCAGTACCTCTAACTAGTTGCCAACAAACACTGAACCCTATTCACGATGTTGTTTCTTATGTTTCTTAGTTCCTTGGTTATTTCCCAATTATATTCTAGTCGTGCGTTCAATGTCGTGACACGAGACGGAATAAATATCCATAGGGCACTCTTGCAGCTGCCAGTGTACCACCCTGTGCCAGAGAATCCCCTTAGAAGATGACGCCTCAGAGGAAACCGGAGTACCCGCAGAAAACCCAACCACGGGGCGGGGAGAACACTCAAAAGTTTCACGAACCCGCTTGCTGTACTGCTATCTCTTCCTGTCACCCAACAATCCGGCGGCTTCGGTAGTTTTATCGGTACGATAAACCCTTGGACCCCTCCCTCCCCAAAAGTTGCGGGCCACAGAGGCGCGTGCCACCGCGCCCGGCTCAGTCTACGGCCCGCGGAGGGATGAGGAGGGAGGGACTTCACTTACCAGGGGACTTCGATCAGCAGCAGCATGAAGGCGTCGGGAGCCGGCAGCCGGCTCCTGTCTCCGCGGAACTGCTTCAGCTGACTCAGCTGTGGCCAGCACCAACGGGGGGCGTGCACGTGGTGGGATGGGGGTGGGGGGGTGGTGTTGAGGGGGGGGACACACGTTGACGAGTGAGACACAGCGGCCACACGGCCCCGGGAAGACGTGCGGGGAAACCCAGCGACGTCGGGCTGAATCTCAGCTGGGTCTGTCTGGGCTGGCGACCTGGAAAATAAAACTAAACTATTTATTTTATTCCAGCAGGTAAGGCCCACTGGGCCTTATAGCTCTTGATGATATGTCTGCGCCCAGCACACCGCATCCAGTTCGCCTCTCGCGATGGCTGCGGCTATTCCCAGTCTGCCACCGAGCTCGAAAATATTCGGTGAAATATTTAAAGCCCCAGGCATTTGGGACGTAAGAGAACATACAGGGACAACCTGGCAACCGGTCCACGCAGACGCGACGAGGGACATGGGGACAAGCAGCGGGACAACCCCATCCACGCGGAGACGTGGAGACACACAGCGGCAATGGAACACAGGCGTGCTGAGACACACGGGGACACGTGGAGAACACGGAGACACGTTTATCATGAGAACTAGCCAGCAAAGCACTTGAATTGGGGGATATCGGTGAATGGACCGTAAAAGGGGTGGTGGAGTGGTGGCGCAGTGGTTAGTGCACTGTGAGTGATATCTGAATCGGTCCTGGCTCCCCCCTTAAGTGGAATGACAAGGACCTGTGGATTATTTTTTAGTAAACACGGGAAGATGAGCTGAGTATTACACGTGACACCCCCCCCCCCCTAACACCCCCCACCCTCAGGGCGTCCGTCATCGCAGCCTCACCTCGTCCGCCTGCGGCAGGAGTTTGAGCAGCTCCCCGAGCCTCTCCGCTCCGTAGTCCTTGCTCCGGCACTCCAGGATGTCCTGGATCACGTCATGGCCCAGGGTCCTGAGTGGTCAAAGAGTCGGGTTCGAATCAATTGTTGCTGTGCTTGTTTCATCTACGGTGTCGGATCGGAGCGGTCAGTGAGCTCGATGGGGAAGGGCGCGGTTAGTGGAGTAACCTCAAACATCTTCATTGTGAGGTGTGGGTGGGGGAGGAGGGCGGAGATGGTGAGCAGGTTGAGGGTTGAGGAGGTGTGGAGGGAATGTGCAGGTGATGGGAGGATGGTTAGGAATTGTTTGGGAAATAGTGGAAAGTATTGGGGGGAGTTGATGAAGAGCAGTAGTTGGTGATAAGATGGTTGGGAGATGTGGATAAGTGATCGGGAGGTGGTGGTGAGATGATGGAGATGCAAATGGGAGGTGGTGGTGGTGGTGAGATGATGCGGTGGTGATTGGGAGGACAAACATTAAGGAGACGGTGAGGAAGTGAGCCAGGGATAATGGTGAGAGATTTCCACAACCGCATGGTGATGCAGCCGTTGAAAGGAGAGGCTGCAGCGCGTTAAGAGGAGTTAATTGCGTGCCGATGTCACTGCTCAAGACAGGATTTGTTTAAACGATCCGCAAGATTCCCCCCTACCCCCGTCTTCTACCCCCTTACTTCTGTTCTTCTTCCCTTCCCTTCACCGCCCCCCCCCCGACGCTCCGGCTCGTAGTCCCCACCTGGCTGGGGCAGTGAGCACTACAGGTAGTCCCCGACTTACGATATTTTCGACTCACGATGGGGTCGTCGTAACGCATCTCCGTCGTAAGTCGGGGACTACCTGTATTTTCTCCCCTCTGCTAAAACCCAGAGGAGCACTGGGTTTGGGATGTTGCCCCCCGCGGGGGTTTCTGTGCCCCCCTCAACCTTGCTACGGTTTCTGCTTTGGTACCCGGCGCTTGTTAAACAATGAAATAAATAAATAAAATGGTATAGCCACGAGAAAATGTTACGGCAAACATGATTCCATGTTATTGAAATAAGAATAGGTTTTACCCTTTCTGGCAATAAAACAGGTGTTAAGATGTTCAAACGCCAAATATGGAGTTTGTGGAGTGAGTGGGGAGTGGCGGCGTCGTGGTTAGCGCGCTGCGCTAGAAACCCGGCGACCCGAGTTCGATTCTCGCTCACGGCCAACACCAAGTGACGGTTATCTGAACCGGTCCTGGGCCTCCTCCCTTAGGTCGACGCAGCCTCAAATGAGTACCTGGTGCGGTGTGTAAACATCCCCATTGGGGAGACAAAGGCGGTCGGGCGTGGTGCTGGCCACTCACCCCCTCGTGTACCGTGCCGGCCTTCATAGATGCTCGCTAACAGCACTTGCCCCAACAGTCTGTTAAGGCTGTACGTGGGGAATCTTGGTCTTTGTTTGAGTGAGGGTGGACACTCAAGGTGAATTAGCACGAAACCCTTAGCAGCTGCTGTGGAGTCGCAAGCCAATGAATGTTTAACGTGTCTAGCCATGCGCGCTGCTATTTCCGTGACTCATTAAAGCTCTCGTTCGTTTCCAAAAAAAAAGGAAAGAGGGTAAAAGCGTTCAATGAATAATGCGCTCGGTAACAATCGAACTCACCCTTTGAATTGCTTGAGAAAAATTCCAACATTCATGCTGCGCTTGGAGTCCAGGAGGCTTTCCTATAACACAAGATGCACACACACACACGAGGGGATGGGGGGGGGTGAGGTGGTTAGGAGTTGATCCCAATTCACGGAAGGGGATCACAGCCTAAATCCTTCCATCCCGCCCAACCGCCCCAGAATAAAGAGGTTTAAGGGTAAAATAAAAGTCAGAGCGTTTTCAAGCTCAAATGAGTGTGCGGCAGTGCTCATTTCCGCTTGCGGTCCAGAGCCTGTGGTGGCGATCCCACACTCACACCGCAGGAGACGGTGTTTCTGTCGTCAATTCAGAGGACAACTGCTGTTGACTGACAAAGTGATGAACATCAACCTTGTAATGATGATGGTGATTATGGTGGTGGTAATGTGCTGATGATGCAATTTTGATTCTAGATTGAAAACGAATTCCTTTGGAACTGCTTGTTGTGTTTAGCTTGTTGTCCTTTCACTGCACCTCCGATGAGCATGGTTGTCTACATACGGTGCAAAAGAAGTTCAACATACACCATGATAATGGTGACATGATGCCGGTGTTGATGAAGATATGTATGTTCAACGTCGTTCGCACCTACATAGCCAACCGTGCTCATCGGAGGTGCAAGTGATTGATGTTGTGGTCATGCAAATTATGATGATGATGATGGTAACAAAGTGGTGATGCTAATGAGGATGATGGTGGTGGTGATGATGATTTGGCGATGCTAAAAATGATGATCGATGACGACACTCATTGTGATGATGATGCTAATGATGATGATCTATAGCAATGTTGATCACGATGTCGGTGAAGCGGTGATGAACGATGACTGACGGTTCACAATGGCGAACCTTCTAACCGCCACATCGTCTGCCCGGCCGCTCAGGCATCAAGTGGCGTCAGCCAAACCTGCTGCCATCAGAACCAAACCTGCTACCATCAGAACCAAACCTGCTACCATCAGAACCAAAAAAAAAAACCTCAGAGGTGAATTGCCTCTAGACCGGGAGGTTAAAGAGCGTGGGCCGGTAGGTAGGGGTGCCGGTGGTGATTGTTGCGGAACAGCTGTTATCGGATTTCCACGCGTGTCGCTTTGGGTCAGGGAAAACCAAAAATCAATCGGCGTCCCGACCGCCGCCTCGTGACGAAGATTCCAGGAGGCGACACCCACACCACGACAGGAGGCGTTCTGTTCGCGTCCGCCCGACAAGGAGACCACAGAAGCCATCGCCTCTAGCGAGTCTACGCCGCCTGATGGACCCCCCCTCCTCAACTCCCCCAGCCCCTGGGCCCCCACCACCGCTCTTCCCCTGCCATCCGTGGCTGCCCTTGTGAGTGTGGCCGCGTATTATTGATTTGCTTGCCCGCCCGCCAGCCAGCAAGGGCCTCTCGGTTAAATGAATAACCCACGGGGATCATCAAACGTGGCCGTTTCGTAACGCGCGGCGTGGGCGCGTGTGTGTGTGTGTGTATGTGTGTGTGTGTATGTGTAAGTGTGTGTACGTTGAACTTCTTTTGCACCGCACGTAGCCAACGGTGCTAATCAGAGGTGCGGGCGGGGGGGACAAACCAAACACAAAAAGCAGTTCCACAGAGATGAGTTTTTCAAACTAGATGATTTAAAATCTCAACAAGTGTGGAGGCGGAAGGGGTTTGCCCGATGTGCCCACCCGCACTTTGTGACTATATTTTTTGTTACAGGTGTGTTGTGTAAACATGGAGCATGGAGATTTCATCGCGAGGGATAGCGCCATTAGCCAAGGTGAATAAGAAAAACGTTAAGGTAACTAACCTACACACGGGGTTTGCACTGTCCCATACTTTTCTTTGCACCCAAGTCTCCTTTGCAAAATATAATTTTGTCTAAATATGTACAGTACGTGCAGAGCCCAACGTTTTCCTGATGGCCTCTATGTAGAACCCACTGCTGTAGGAAGGCTTCCCTCTACAACCATCAGCCTCGTTACGATATCGTGGGAAACCATTCGCTCCGCGGTAGCAGATTCAGACATCATCTCCTTCTCATACCCGTTGCCTTTCTCCAGGCAAGCCATTCGTATCTGCCTGGGAAGCAGTGTTATGATCCAACCCATACTGCACTTGACTTCAGATGCCGGCTCTCCTAGCAACATCTGATTTGACGCTTGTTTGATTTACGTAACACGGACGCGACGCTCAACGATACGTCGTCTTTTATGAAGCAGCGTCGCAATTATCTGGACCTATACATTCCTGGCTTAACCTGTGCTTTGCCCAAGACATAGCTGGCTTTACATGTAACTTGGCCAGCATTTATCTTCCCACACCATTAGCTAGATCGACATATATCTGACCATACCATTGCTTGGGCCAACATATACCTTCGCCACACCTGTACCTAGATCAGTATATACCTGGTCTCACCTGGACCAGCACTTACCTGGCCACACCATCACCTGGGCCAGCACATACCTGACCACACACATGGCCAGCCCATCCAGACCAGGTGTCACAGCCTGAACGCCCATTACATTTGATAGAAACCTCTTAACTATAATTCTACCAAGCCTGGGCATAAGCCCCGCTAACACTGCCAATGGGTAGGGCAAGAGCTGTGTTAACGTTCGGACGGATTTCACGGAGGTCAGTGTTTAAGTTGAGCCACTTTTGCTCAGTGCCGCCCTGATTGTATCACTGGGCGAGCGAGCGAGCGAACGGAGCCCCTGCCCTGATGAATCACGGGCCACTGATCATGAGTGGAAACGCGTTCCTGTGGCATCCCTCACGCGCTGGCCTCGTCACAAGGTGACACGGGTTGGAAGTGTAGGGGGGGGGAGGGGCGGCGTAGGGGTGGGTAGAGAACTGGGGGGGGGGGTGTCGAAATTGTTCACTCCAACTACATTCTTACCCACACCTCCAAGTGCTGCAACTTATAGTTCCGTAGGCTCGTACCACCCGGGGGATGCTCCTCCATCCGACCATGTCAGGTATCAGAAGTTCATCAAGCTCGAGCCTGCGCAGAGGCCATCCGAATCTCTAGCCAGCGGGAAGCGAACAACGCGGAGCTACGTGTGGCATTCCAGAATGATTATTGTCGTTTTTCTTTTCTTTTTGTTTAACGATGCAGGTGAGGGCAGACGACAACGGGGCAGAGAAGCGTTCCGACGTCGCGGCTTGGGCGTGACGCAGGGATGTTTGGCCGAGTGGAGAGGAGAGGCACGGTGGGGCGGGTAGGAGGCCAGCCTGGTCGTGTGGAGCGTACGCGTGACCTCCCCTCCGTACACTCCGAGACTCACCCCCCTCTCCGTGCCCCCCACCAACCCCTCCACCTGCCACCTCCCGGCAGCCAGCGAGCGCTGACTGAGCGGAGCCTTCTGACCTTCTGACCCCCCCCCAACACCCCCCCCCCCCCGCTCGAGTCACGCGGCCCGCGCGTTTCTATGGAAAGTTGCGCTGTGCAAACTTCACGGAGACGTGATGGGGCTTTGGTTGTGTTGCTTTGTTTGTATTTTGTTTTCACTGCGCAGACGCTTGAGCGAGGAGGCGTTGGGGAGGTGTCGGTGGGGGAGGGGGTGTTTCCATTGGGCTTCATTTCCGACTGAATATTCTCAGGCTCGCCGGCACAATCAGGTTGATTGATCATCCAGCACTCACCGACTTGCCCCCCGTCAATCACTCACCGGCACTCTGTCGCTTCCCTATCGCTCTTCTATCGCGGCTACTGTGCTCACTGTGCTCGTGAGCGTCACTCGTCGATTTGACGACTCGGTTTTCTCGAGCGACCGTTTCGTGTCAACCGCCACGCTGAGGTCAACCGCCACGCTGAGGTCAACCGCCACGCTGAGGTCAACCGCCACGCTGAGGTCAAAACACTTGCTGCTTCATTCCTCACACCGCTCCACTTTGTAATTCCTAGTTTTAAGCATGATGTTCTAGTTAATAAACATATTTACTCTCATCTATTATATTCTCAAAAGTATTGTTACTGGCATCTTGGCGCTTGGGGTCTTTGCTCACCAACCGTGATAACACCGAACGATTCGAGTAGGCAAGTGATGAGTAGCCACAGGAAGAGGTCTATTGAATGTGGTGTGCCAGATGGGGGAATATGTTCAGGGTGCTTACCGAGACCAACCCAGCTAAAATTAATCCCTGATCTCACCACATCTCAACAGACACTGGTGTTCATATTCTTGGTTCTTTCGGTAAAGTCACGTAGAAGGGAAACAATAAAATAATTAAATAATAAAAATATCAAACAATAAAATTCTCACGACGTTTCTATTGCAACACAAGCAATCATCACCAGGTGTGAAAGCCACAGTGGTGTCACGTGGCTGCCATGGGCCCTGGGGGGGGGGGGGGGGGGGGCTCCTGTCCAACCTTCCTACCTCGGCATCTGGGCCCCCCCGGCCCACGTGGGCACCCCCCCCCCGCCCCCCGGTGCAGTTGCACCACCTGCGCACTCGCTCGACATCTACGCACAACGGCCAAAAGCACCCACCTCCTTAGCCAACCGCGCCGCGCTGTGGGACTTCACGAGGCCAAGGGCCGCCCCCGTCCGGATCTCGGCGTCCGCGTTGGAGAACAGCTCCTCCATGCGCCGAGTGTCCAGCTCGATCGAGTCGCTGCGACCCCCCATGGTCCACAGGTTCGCTTTGCCCTCGATGCGCTCCTTGGGGATGACGTTCCAGAAGAACTTGCGCATCTTCTTCTTGCTGGCGTCCACGCCGCCGGCCCGGCCGTCGCCCCCCGACGTCACTCCCGTGAAGCCCAGGGACGGGGGAAGGGGCGGCGGTGGCGGCGGCGGTGGCGGCGGAGGAGGAGGAGGCGGTGGTGCCGGCGGAGCGGCGTATCCACTCGGGGCGTTGGGGAGAAGCGCGCGTCCGTTGCTCTGCACATCCATGTTGAGCATCGTCGATTTGCGGAATCGGCCACCCTCCGTCGTGCAGGTTGTCGCGTCGCACGAAGCGTAGATTCCCTCGGGGACTTCTCGCAGCCAGAGAGAGCTACCAGCGGCCGCGCGTCGGATGGGGGCGGCGGCCGTCCGTCGCGGGGTCAGCGAGGGCAGGGGGTATCATCGCGGCGGCGAGGCCAGGTCTCCGCTTGTCCACCTGCGAGGCAAAGAACGGCAGAAGCTGAGCTCCGAGGTTTCAACTGCGAGCCGCAGCGGCCCCGGCCGACGGCGCGCGGCGCGCGCAGCCTCGAGGCGTACTGCTGTGTGCGTCTGTGTGTGTTTGTGTGCGTCTGTGTGTGTCTGTGTGTGTCTGTGTGCGTCTGTGTGTGTTTGTGTGCGTCTGTGTGTGTTTGTGTGCGTATGTGTGCGTTTGCGTATTTATGGTGTCACTCTTTCACGGGGGCCTACACAGGTGCGCGCCTATGACCAATCGCCCGGAATGCGCGTGATCTCGTCAGGTTTGGGACGCTAAGCAGCGGTTGAGCCTGGAGAGAGACCCGACGGGCGACCACCACGCACGGCTGGTCGTTACAGGCGGGGTGGCCCTGATATTTTGTGGGCAATAATAGACGGCCAGTGCAGGAAAATCAATTGTTGTACTGCACTTCTATGCACCTACTTTGTATGCTCCCCTGCCTTCACCGATCCGCACTGACCAACGTGGTGAAGGCAATCATCCAGCAGTGGATGGGCACAAAGGCAGTACGTGTATACAGGTGTGGATATCATCATCTGCGCGCTCCTACGCGTCTCTACAGCTGTCGATTTCGCGTGGCCGCAACTCCCACGCGTGTGCACATTTCCGCACGTTGACACCTGCCGCTCGCGGACAAAGACAAAGATCCCCGGTCCCCATGGGCATATGAACTGTTGGGGGCAAGTGCTGTTAGCCTACCGACTACAATGTGAGATTGTAGTTATTTCTCTGCACACAAGCACGCACCGACACGCAGCGCCTCCACACCCTAAACCCGCGGGTCCCAACACGGCCAAATTAATCCACGGGCCAGAGCAGACATTGGTACCACCGAAGGTACTCATTCACATGGCTAGAAATATAAATAAAACGAGCGAATCACTTGGTGAACCCCCAACTCGTTTCAAATGAGTCATCGCACGCCTCACTGTTGTCGGCCGCGCCAAGACGTTGCAACCGCTCAAAGTACTGCCGCCTCAAGCGCTGCCCGCGAGTGAAACGTCTCCTCCGTGGGCTCACGGACTGAGTCCAGTCCACACCTCCAAACCCCGTGGCGTGCGTGCCAGGCGTCGACGGGAATCTCGCGGAGGTCAGATAAGGCGCGGTGGCGCGGATTGTGATTCGCGACGATGGCTGATCCGAGGGCGTGAGGTTGTGCGTGTACGCGGCTGACGAAGTAAGGCGACACCGTTAACGATGTTTACCCCCTCGCGGGAGATGGAGGTCTGTCCGATACCGTGGGAGGACGACACCGCGGAGCCCCGAATGAGACGGCCGCGTGACAATTCTGCAAGACGCACATTGCAAGGCCGTGCCAGGGGAACCGGCCGGCTCTGTTCGAACCTCGGCTTCGAGAGGGCCTTCATCCAGCAGTGCGTTGGTCATGGCTGATGATGATGATTATGGTGATCTACGTTACGTGCACAGAATGGGATCGCGTTGGCTGAGCACTTGGATGAGCGACCAGCAGGGCTTGCCAGGTGGTGTAGGTGTGTGGCTGAGAGGTGTGACCAGGGGTGGTGCCACCCTCGTTTCAGCGGTGGGATTCCCCCCCCCCCCCGCAGATCTCCAGATTATTCCCACAAGAAGACAAATACTCAAAGTGCGAAACTTGGCCAAACATTCTCACGCAGGAGAACCCTTCTAAAAAGTAAAACATTGAGATTTCGGCCGTCCTCGCTCAAGGGCATTGGCGGCACTCAGGCTGGAGAGGGTGACACGGTGGCTTCACGCGCTGCAGTATGAACCCGGCGGCGGCGATGGTGGCCTAGGATCGAATACCCGCCGCGGCTACCATCAGTGGCGAGTGACATCTGAACGGCTCCCTTGGTCACCAACCCGCAGCTGTTGATGAATGTTCAAACAGCCCGCGCGCGATCGACGCGGCGCGGAGATGCCTCCCGTTGCCGGCGTCCAGCGTCGACAGAGGCCTGTACACGACTCTCGCCGTATCGTCGACTGCGGTCGTGAGATTGGCATTGGACGTGGCGGCGTCGGCGGCCGTGCAAAGGCCACGACGGAGCGCCGCGTGGTTCCTGCTGTTGCCGCGCGTACTCGCTCCTCGTGTTGCGCGCGAGCGCTGGAACAAAAGCGCTGTTTACCGTGGCGGGTCACGGTGCCCCCCCCCCCCCCATCTAGCCTTTGTGTACAACGCGATCGCCTGACGCACATGAAGAAGCCCCCCCACCCACCACCACCACCACCCCAGGTACTCCCCTCACCACTCGCCCCCACCGTAGAGGCCCCTTTTGTCCCAGGAAACACCCAGAGGCGACTTGGGCCACCATTCGATCTGCGCGGTAACGCACGCGACGCGGACTCGATTACAATTACAGCGCCGTAGATTCAGTTCCGCCGGCGGGGGCAGCGGTGGTGCAGCGGTTAGCGCGCTGCGATGTGAACCCGACAGCACGGTTCGGTTAGATTCCCACCCACGGCTCACACCCCCCCCCTCCCCCGCACTCACAAGCCGCACTGACCAGAGTGGGGAAGTATTGTTAAACAACCCCCATTGCCGATGCAGCCTGGGGGACCCTTCATCCAGGAACGCATTGACAAAGGGCTGTAAATTATTGTTGTTCCCATTTTATCATTCGCTTTGCGTTGTTCCATCATAATTCTGAGTGGTCAGGAGCAGTGTTGTGAGTAGCAGGTGAGCGATTTCTAATAAAGTATTCGGCAACAGGCCGTCGCACGGACGGGGTGAATTGATCTTCGTAGACATTTTAAGATTGTTATCTGGATTTTGTTCAATTAAAAAAGAAAACAGTTTTCAACTTTAAAATAAATAAATACATGTGGAGCAATAAGAACAGAGTTGAGACGTTTCTAGAACCCCATCCGATTAGCAGCGCAAAAACAATGTCCACCATGATTTTGACGTACGTCAAAGGATCGTACACGGGGAGTTCCTTTAGGTGCGTGGCCGATATTCAACACAAAAAGTCCGCAGTTTCTTCCGGTCAGAATGAACCCTTGCACGCATCTATAGGTCGCAAACCAACTTCAGTAATCCTTGTGACTTGCAGGCTGACCCCTAAAGGGACAAGCAATCAACTTTCACGAATATACCAACCTACTACGACAATGCACAATAATGCCTCCCCCCCCCTTGTTGTCGACGTGTCCATGACTCCGGCGCGCGAGTACGAAGCATAGGCACCAGCACCCCTCGGGGAAGTCGTCTCACCGCGCCACGCATTTGTACATCAGCGGCTCAAAAGTCGTTGTTTTGTCTCTCGCTCCCTTTGAAAGGACCTCGCAAAGCGGTCGACTCGCGTTTCGTTCCACACTTTCACACGCCGTCGCCGACATGACAAAGTCCGCCGCGATGTTCGAGTCTCGACAAGTCTGGCCGCTCACCGAGCCGCGTCGCCGGACATCTCACCGCGACCACTGATGCCCGACTGGGACGTCTGCTGCTGCTGCGCGCGTACGAGGCGCTGCAGAGTGAGTGTGTGTGTGGGGAGCGGTGGTAGAGCGGTTAGCGCTACGCCGCGCTACGAACCCGAGTTCGATTCCCTCGCACGGCCACCAACACCGGTGACGATTATCTGAACCGGTCCTGGGCCGCCCACTCGGTCGACTCAGCTTCAATGAGTGCCCGGTGCGATGTCTAAACATTGCCACTGGGGAGACAAAGGCGGCCGGGTGTGTGACGCGCTGGCCTTCGTAGGTGCACGCTCACAGCACTTGCCCCAACAGTCTGGTAAAGGCTATAGGGGGGATCTTTGTCTTTAGAATGTCTGTACTCTCTTTCTTGCTCGCACAATGGGGCCGCTTGCTCGCCTGTCGTTACCGAACGCTTCGGCGAATTTAATGAATCTCCCCCAATGTTATGACGGCCGGTGCATGGTGGGAGAGTGGAGGCGCAGTGGTTGGCACGCACCGCGCTCTGAACCCGGTGACCCCCCCTGCGTTCAACTCCCTGCGACGACGGCGAGCATCAGTGGCTCAAGAGCGACACCTGCACCGGTGTCTGGTGCCCCCCCCTCTCCCCTCCCCCCAATCCACAGTCACTTCACCAACCCGCATTGGCCAGGAAGGTGAAGAATGGTTCAAACAACCCCCATGACCGACGTGGCGAGGGGGGAGGGAGTCCTTAATCCAGCAGCGTGGCGTGATGGTAACGCTTTGAGAGTGAGTGACATTGTGTACGTTCCAGCACCACGCCCGACCGCCTTTGTCTCGCCAGTGGCGACGTTAACACATCGCGACAGGCACACAAACGCACAACACGAATGTACATTATCAGCTCAGCTTCAGGGACATCGAGAGGTTCCCGCGAGAGCCCGCACATGGTGAAGCAACTTCCATCCCGCATGAAACATCTTCTGTCCCGCATATCAGAGCAGGGGTTCCCATGGTTTTACGTGTGTATGTTCAACTTCTTTCGCACCGTACGTAGCCAAACGTGCTAATCAGAGGTGTGGGGTAAGGACACCAAACTAAACACGCAAAAAGCAGTTCCATCTGAGCTCTCCGTTCAGATGAGTTCCATCTGAACTCTCCGTTCAGATGAGTTCCATCTGAACTCTCCGTTAAGATGAGTTCCATCTGAACTCTCCATTCAAATGAGTTCCATCTGAACTCTCCGTTAAGATGAGTTCCATTTGAACTCTCCATTCAGATGAGTTCCATCTGAACTCTCCGTTAAGATGAGTTCCATCTGAACTCACCATTCAAATAAGTTCCATCTGAGCTCTGCGTTAAGATGAGTTCCATCTGAACTCTCCATTCAGATGAGTTCCATCTGAACTCTGCGTTCAGGTGAGTTCCATCTGAACTCTCCGTTCAGATGAGTTCCATCTGAACTCTCGATTCAGATGAGTTCCATCTGAACTCTCCGTTCAGATGGAACTCATCGGAACTCTCCGTTAAGATGAGTTCCATCTGAACTCTCCGTTAAGATAAGTTCCATCTGGACTCTCCATTCAGATGAGTTCCATCTGAACTCTCCAATCAGATGAGTTCCATCTGAACTCTACATTCAAATGAGTTCCATCTGAGCTCTCCGTTAAGATGAGTTCCATCTGAACTCTCCGTTAAGATGAGTTCCATCTGAACTCTCCGTTCAGATGAGTTCCATCTGAACTCTCCGTTAAGATGAGTTACATCTGAACTCTCCATTCAAATGAGTTCCATCTGAGCTCTGCGTTAAGATGAGTTCCATCTGAACTCTCCGTTAAGATGAGTTCCATCTGAACTCTCCATTCAGATGAGTTCCATCTGAACTCTGCGTTCAGGTGAGTTCCATCTGAACTCTCCGTTCAGATGAGTTACATCTGAACTCTCGATTCAGATGAGTTCCATCTGAACTCTCCGTTAAGATAAGTTCCATCTGGACTCTCCATTCAGATGAGTTCCATCTGAACTCTCCAATCAGATGAGTTCCATCTGAACTCTACATTCAAATGCGTTCCATCTGAGCTCTCCAATCAGATGAGTTCCATCTGAACTCTCCGTTCAGATGAGTTCCATCTGAACTCTCCGTTCAGATGAGTTCCATCTGAACTCTCCGTTCAGATGAGTTCCATCTGAACTCTCCGTTCAGATGAGTTCCATCTGAACTCTCCGTTAAGATGAGTTCCATCTGAACGCTGCACCACCGCTCCTCTCGGCCGTGAAGACAGCGAGCACGCAATCGTGAGCAGTTCGCAATGTGCGCGACCAATCTGACTGGATAGCTCCACGGGAAGAGATTCCTCGCGAAATCCGCCGAGGCAGCTCAGAGGCGAGAGATAGCGAGCGAGAGATAGCGAGCGGACACGGGGGGTAGGGGCTTTGGGGGGCTGGCTCCGTGTCTCGCGTTGTCGCCCCGTGCATTGCGAGCGCGGCTGCGTCGGCGGGGGCGAAGGGAACGCCGCGGCCGCCGCGCGCAGGGCGTCTCGAATCGAGAAGAAGGCCAGATTCGAGGTGGAGGATTTTGTTGTTGTTGTTGTTTGTCTGGACTCGAGATTGTTTAATCGCCTGGGACTTGCGGCTTCATCGCCGCGTCCCACCACAGGCGACGAAAAACGAGAGGAGAGGGTGGGCAAGCGCTGTTAGCGAGCATCTATTAACGGCAGGGGGTTCGGTGGCAGGCGCGACACCCGACCACCTTTGTCTCCCCAGTGGCGATCTTTACACATCGCACCAGGTCATCGTTTTTATAATGCCGAGCCGACCTAGGGGAGGCCCAGAGATGTTCGCCGTGCGCGGGAAAAGGAAAAACATCGCATCTCGCCGGGTTCGTAGCGCAGTGCGCTCGCGATCACGCGCCCGTCGACACGGATCATCCACTGCTGGATGAGAGCCTCCCCGCGACTTCGAGGTCACAGACGAGTCGTTTGATCTAACTTCACCTCGCTAGCCAGGGGGAAGACAAAGATCCCCCGTGTAGCCTGTAACAGACTGTAGGGGCAAGTGCTGTTTGCGAGCACCTATGAAGGCCGGCACGGCGCACGAGGGGGTGGGTGGTCAGCACCATGCCCGACCGCCTTTGTCTCCCCCGTGGCGATGTTTACACACGGCACCAGGTGCTCATGTGAGGCTGAGTCGACCTACCAGTACAACGCACGCGCAGGAACTCCAGACGCTATCGAATTGATTGCCAAATTGAGCACAGTTAGAATTGTTTGTCAGTCGCTCTTCAAATGCCACGCGCGAGAGACCGCCACTGCACTACCGCTCCCCGCAATTGTGAATCATGCAGCAGCAGCAGCAACAACAACAACCGCCATTCGCCGACTAAGTGGCGGTGTGTGCCATGCTAGGTGCACTTTGAGTGATGCACACGCGCACAGACGGACTCACGGTTCATGCGTCGCCTTGCTTGATGGGGAGTTGAGTGACGCGGCAGGCCGTCAACTCAACACCTTCGTCAATAACACCGCCTCCAAATGCAAACAAATATATATGAGGCGACGTTTCGGGCAACGGCCCTACTTCATAGCACGGAGGAGACCGCACCGTGGCCTCGCGACGCTCGCTCTCGACAATTATGATCCCTGGCAGGTCTGAGCCTCGCCTTCTGTGAGCTCCTCCCCCCCTACGCCTCCCCCTCCACCCCTATCCCTCCTCCTGCCCCTCCACCCACTATCCCTCTTCTATCCGTACCCTAACATAACCCGTCTCTTGCTCTGCCTCCCACCCGCGGGACGCCCCGCATCATCCTCCAGCTACCCCCCCCCCGCATCATCCTCCAGCTACCCCCCCCCTTGCTTCTGGATTGAAGGCAGCAGCAGCAGCTCGCGGGTCTTCCCCCCTCCCCACCACAGAGCCCCCCCCCCCCTGTCCATGCATTAATTCTGACAATCTCCCTTGCTTCGGTAAATCCGTTTCTCAGAAGCAGAGAGGAGTGTGTTGTGTTTGCACGGTGGAACCAGCCTGCCAGACAGCATCTGCTGCTGCTGCTGATAACGAGTCAGCCCGCACGGCCCCTTTACACCCAGCAGCCAAAACCTCGCAGACGAGAAGGAGATCTTGCTCGAGACGAATTATGTTGACAAAGAGTTATCTTTACGCAGAGTTATCTTGACAATCGCTGCTGGGAGGAACTCCGCCACGGCGATGTAAAAATGCAGCGCGCACGCCGAGACTTTCCTAGCCGAGACGTCTCTCTGCGCGGCCGCTGGAGCGATGGGGTAAAGTGTGGGCAGTTGCTGCCACCTCTTCTCATTATAATTCTTCTTGTTGTTGTATGGCCAGTGCGAGAGTGGACCAAAACCGCCTCGAACGTGGTCATCTATAGTCTAAAGGGGCTTTCTAAAGCGACCGCCAGTGAAGGAACTTCCATCAGCAGTGGAGCGAGCAAGCATTTCTCAGGAGTTGCGCCTTTACAACTGCGGCGACAATCTCCGTGGTGATCCGTTTATAGACACCCCACTGATGTATAATCACCCCATCACTGCCCTCTCTTCTCAACGGGCGAATTAATATCGCGAAAGCGGTGGCTGCATCGTTATTATTGTTATCAAACACAGAGCGTTACGGGTCTAATACGTCTATTGAGGTTGATGGGAGACAATGTGGGGGCTCTAAAATAGCATTGTTTACTCTGTCTTTGATTTAGCGGGGTATTTATAAATTTATCGCCCTGCATATTCACATGGACATCGTTCATTACTCGTTGCCTTGGATACGTGGAGCGGTGGGACATTGGTTCGCGACCCTGCGCTACGAGGTTCGATTCTCTTCACGGCCCCCTGGGTCTTCACAACCCCGCGATCACCAGCGTGGTGAAGTATAATACAACAACACAAATACCACCATTCGTGTGACGTGGGGAGATATTCACCCAGCAGTGGATTGGCAAAAGAGCTGCGTGTGCACGTTGACATGATGGGGGCAGGTTGCAGGCTGTTGAGCAGATAGCGACCGTGGACTTCGGATTATAAGACGCTCTGGAAAGTAAGACGCACCCCAAACTTGTGCCCGTGTCAATAGTTTTATAAATCTGGTCAGAAAACAAAGACAAAAATCCCCCGTATAGCCTTAACAGACTGTTGGGGCAAGTGCTGTTAGCGAGCACCTATGAAGGTCAGAACGCTACACGGGGGGGGGGGGGTGACCAGCACCAAGCCCGACCGCCTTTGTCTCCCTATTGGCGATGTTTACACAGCGCACCAGGCACTCATTTGAAGCTGAGTCGACCGAGCGGGAGGCCCAGGACCGGTTCAGATAATCGTCACTGGTGTTGGTGGCCGTGCGAGGGAATCGAACTCGGGTGGCCGGGTTCGTAGCGCGGCGTAGCGCTAACCGCTACACCACCGCTCCCCACACACACTCACTCTGTAGCGCCCCGAACGCGCAGCAGCAGCAGACGACCCAGTCGGGCATCAGTGGTCGCGGTGAGATGTCCGGCGACGCGGCTCGGTGAGCGGCCAGGCTTGTCGAGACTCCACCATCCCGGACACACACCCAATGTTTCCTTTAAAAATATATATATACAGGAGGAAAAGTACGTCTTATAAACTGGAAAAGGCGACAACATGGTTCAGACGGGATTCAAAGCCTCGCAACAGCCTCACCGCGCTCTCTCGACCATTCGTAATAAAGTCAGTGATTCATTTATTCGCGGCACCGTCTGGACCTCGTCATGAGAATCTTGAAAATGTTTTCTCAGGAATGGAAATTAAACGGAATGCTCGCTGGCCCTGGATTTGCGTGGCTTTTCACAGACACCCATGGGCTGTAAGGCGGTCCAACATGCTTAATCCGTTAATGGCAGACTAATATTTACGGTCCTTCTCCAGAAAAAAAAAATTAGGGCAACAGGGCGTTGGAGTGTCTGTCTGTCTGACTCCATCCAGTGATGGGGAAATAGGGTCACCAACCCTCGCATCCACAATCCCAGAATGGGTTCTGTGAGACTCTATGCCAAGCGGCGGAATAGCCTCCAACACATGACCCCTCTCATCACCTGCACTTTCCACACATCCTCTCTCACCACCACCACTCCCATCTATATCTCTCTCACCAAATGTATCTCTCTCCGGCTCGCAGTCCCACCCCCCCCACCCATCCATCTCAAGCCACGCCACTCAACTTAGTCCCGGCCTCCTCTCAATATCCAAACCGACTCTAATTACTGCCGGGACTTGATGCAAGGCATTCAATGGGGCCCCGTTTGTCGAAGACGGCACGGTGGCTGGGCCCCATCGTTGGCGATGGGCAATGAAGCCATCAACTCGCTACACTTGAGAATCCAGTTGTTGCTGCCAATGGTATGGAACCTGTCCGTGAAAGTGTTGTACAAAAAAATAGGGAACAATTCAAAGCCACGTACATTCTCGTTAATTCACGCCATTCTTTCAGCAATTGCGTGCGATATTGTGTCTGTACATACAGCATACTGCTCTGTGTTATATATGGGTGGGGGGGGGGGGTGGTGGCACATCGCTCTGCGAACTCGGCCACCTGAGTTAGATTCCTCGCCACGGCTGACACCAAGCGGCGAGTGGTATCTGAACCTGTCCTGGGCCCCCTCCCCCCTAGGTCGACTCTGCCTTAAATGAGGACCTGCTGCGGGTGAGGGGTGAAAATGAACACTGGGGAGACAAAGGCGGCCTGACGTGGTGTTGGTGACCCTTCCCCTCGTGTCCCGTGCCGGCCTTCAGATGTGCTCGCTAGCAGCACTTGCCCCCAACAGTATGTTAAAGATCGTAATCTATGTGAGTCTGTAACGTGGGGTCACGATCATTATTGTACAAATTGACAAACTGCAACGAGACCTTAGTTGAGAGTGACGTTGGTGTTAGGGACTCAGTCTCGACATAAACCGGTAACATTGACCAAAGGGTTGCCAATTTAACACGTAGAATTTTGCGACCGATATTTGCCAGAATAAAGTTTTGTTTGGGTAAGATGGGGTTGCCCATAACGTGGAGACGATAACCAAGAGCTAAAACATGCCTATTTGCAGAGACGTAAACGCGTTTTGCCCTGCCAACTACTCGCCGGCTTCGTCCCGATACTTAAATACCTTCACAGTCAAGCAAACGCGTGTTGGATAACGCAACTGTATTCATGCGTGTGCGTGTGTATTCTTCCTTGGTATTTCATCACCAGGGTAGCAGCAGCAGCAGGGGCAGGGGCCGTGTGTCCCAGACGTGTAATGACCCCAGGCACCCGATCTGGCACCGGGGGATTAGGTAGTTCCATGCGCAACCACCTCCAACGGCGGCTCCGTGTCCATTAAACAAAACGCGAGAAACCACACATCAATTTTGAACTTACAAATCATTACCGGCAGATTGTCCACTAAAGCCTGAGACAATCCCCCAAGGTGTGCCCTGATCGGCAGAGTCCGGGCTGCCTCCCTCTCCGCTTGCACCACCTCGATAAGATAGACAGATGACTTTTGAGTTCACAGCTCACCGTGGGGAGCGGTGGCGCAGTGATTAGCGCGCGGAGTTGCGAACCCGGCGACCAGATGTTCGATTTCCTCGCCCCGGCGAACATGGGTGACCGGTAATTGATTCCTGAACCGATATAGGTGCCCCCACCCTCTATCCCCCACCTCCAGGGGGGGGGGGGGGCTTCACCAGAGTGGTGAAGTATGGTGAAACAACCCTCACGAACCACACACGACGTGGATGGGCACTAATTCAGCAGTGGACTGCCGCAGGGGCTGTAAGTATGCACGTTAGATCAAGCGTGCATATCTCCATGCACGCATTTCAGTGTTGATGCATTCCTATTATCGATCATCCATGCCCATGCAGTGTGATCATCAGTCATGGGTCAATCCACTGCTGGAGGAATTCCAAAGCCGCAGCCGTCTCTCACGAAGCTGCGATGTCACAATCCATACAGTCTACTCTGCAGGATGTCTACTCTGCAGGATATACTTTGAGCTAAGTTTTGCTGGCTCGCCGGCTGCGGGGAGGTTACGGACAGATGGACGGTCACGTACAAAGGCCGCGAAAGCCGTTTGTTTGAAAACAAACAAACAAAAAGTGTCGACTAATAGGGTTTTCCCCTTTTTTCTGGCAACAAAACTGACACCTTTTGGAAGGAATCATGCTTACATTAACCACAATACTTGCAGTCAAACGCAAGTCAAATGTTTGCATTTGACTGCAAGTATTGTGGTTAATGTAAGCGTGATTCCTTGCAAAAGGTGTCAGTTTTGTTGCCAGAAAAAATGGGGAAACCCTATTAGTATATTTTGGTACTGGCAAAGGAGGTCCCATGATGAAAAAAGTATCAAATTAAGGCGCTCAGCTCGTAACGCCGAGAGGAGTCTTGCCCTGGGTCGGTCGCGTTCCCGTGGGGGGCGTGAGGACGATTCGGCACCGCGCGATTAGAGGCGCCCTTCTCCCCCCGCGGTGGCAACTCGTGATTATGATCATCTGTTGTGTCGGTTGGAAGTCTCCAATTATTCTCTCACGTGGATTCCCCCCTCCGGGGCCGCGGTGTGCTCCTGCTGCTGCTGCATATCTAGCTACAGGTTCAGCAACTCGGTCCTAAAAAATGAAATATATCGCCTATTACTTGCTATACTGTCGTTTAAAAATATATATGTATACGCCTGCCTGCAAACAGACGTGTATGCACAGTACAGTATATAAGTGCATGCGCCGGGCGCGTTGTGACAGATGTTACGATGCCAAAAGGGAACTAACCAGAATCATTGGGCCTGCAGCTCTTTTTCGGCGGCATTCACTGGGGCTGCGGCAAAAAGGGTCTATTCAGTCGCCTCCCTATCACCCTTCGTGTCGCTTCTACCGCGGGGTTTTTGTTTCAATGAACTTCACCCATTCACTCCTCCACCCACGTTGAGGGCTGTCTACCGGGCTTACTGTTGCGTCTCGTTCACAGTCTCCAGCCACAAAACTTGCGGGTCACGACAACCGCATCACCCTCTCACTCACCACAGTGCAGGTCAAACACACTCGTTTATGCTTCGTTCCTCGCACCGCTCGACTTTGGAATTCCTCTCTCGCCATCCCCCCCACCCCGCGCCTCCATCCAAGTCCTTAGAACAGCGACGCTCAGTTCAATAAACGTACGAACACCTATTAGGCTCCTTGTCGTTTGAGAGCCTTGGTCTCATCAACTGCGTTTTAAAAATAAATATTCTGTTTTGGCAAAGTTGGGAAGGGTGGCGAGTCCAGGAAGCAGCAGGGGCTTAAAGCACGGACGCGAATCTGCAAGTTGCGGGAGCGAAACGAGTTTCACTAGTTTTTATTCACACACGTTTTAAGAATCGTTACAAGAAATTACGGAAAGCAGCCGCACTCATCCAATTACAAGCACCACGTGACCCCCCCCCACCCCATTTCCCACACACCCATCCGCGGGCACGTGGAGTATTTACACATGGAGGCCCTCATCAATGAAGCGGACTCACGGTGTCCGTTCGGACCACACACACACACATGCCCTCTCTCATCCGCTCCGTAAATAACAGATCTGTCAAGTCGCCGACTTGTAAGCTGCAAAGCAGCAGACAACAAGAAAACCTATAGAGGTTTGATTTTAATCTTTCTTCTCATTATTCTTACAATACAGACGGATCAGTGTAACATTTCTCTATATTCTAACCAACAAAAAATGTCCCCATCCACACCGGACTCCAAAAACGCGAATAACGGAATTATCATCATGATAATCATCATTATATTAACTATTTCATTAACGCTCTTCGTTCTCAACCGGGAAATCAAACGCCAGACTGACTTTCTCGACCAAGGCATCAATTGAGACACCAAAGGCGATGCGCAGATGTTACAATCAGCCGCTCAGATAGCAAAGGTGTGCGCGACTCCGCGATGCCCGGCGCAATGTTACAGAAAATCATTTGATTAATTCCCCCCCACCCCACCCCAGATTATCCATACTTCCTCTAAGTCATGCAGACGTCCCATTGTTGAATGGGGTCCCAGCTGCTCGGACGTATCTGTACAGCATGTTACTTCCATCGATGCGCCTACATTGGATCTATCGCAGTATCCTTCCGTTTCGAAATATACTGTATCGTTAATTCGGACAGGAAAAAAAACAAACCCCACAAACAGAAAAACGGTGTGTTAATAGTTCGTGTGCGTATATGGATGTGAGTCCCGGGGAATCTTATACGCGGGTTAAGGTTAATGATGGGACATCAGCGTTCGACTCACACGGCCGCACGCACACACACACGAGGTGTGGGGGGGGGGGTTGTTCCGACATCACCAATGTCGAGTACTCGATCTCAGGGCTTAATTTTAACCGGAGCTGTCCAGGGCTGAGCTCCAGAAAATATTTCCGGACCCCGGAAAATATTCCATGAAAAAATTAAGCCCTGCTCTTATCATAATACGCATTACAGCTTTATATAGATATTTATATATACCGGCCTATAATATATATAAAAAAAATAATTAAACCCAGGAAAATGAGCAGAGGATAAAATCGAATTGAAGGCTCAACCGAGCGCATTTACAGAGCACGCGTACCGACACCGCATTGCACACTATACATAATATGAGGGGCGACCGTCATTGTCACAGAAGCGCTGGTCGAGAAGTCACCATCACGGCGCACACAAGCAAGGTGCTCGTCCGTGCAAGTGCGGGAGGGGACACACACCAAATGTTCGGACTTTACAACTGCTACGTTTGCCAACTTCTCGGTGAATTACAGCACCTAGAGAAACCGGCAAGAGGTTGTTTTTGTTAGTTTTATTTCAACTATGCCTGGCAGCAGCATTCAGCCGTACAGTATGCATTGTGAATACAAATAGGTTAAGGTGCAGGCCCCACAATTTCTTGGCCACGCCACTGCTGACAGAAGGGCCTTCAATTGCGAGCTCTCAACCACCCCGCTCGAGGCTATTTGGTCAACTCTTCCACGCTTGTCAATTAAATGCTCTGCGGTAAAGGTGGTTGTCAAATGTTTTGTTTGTTACGGGAACCTCTAGCCGGCGAAATTCTACAGAACCCTTTAAATTTGGTCCCATCGACATGTCCATGGTCACACACTGCACATGCATCTATTAGATCCCCGCAGCATTCACAATATTACATTTTATATTCCAAACACTACTCTGCAAGTCACAGATAGGATCCGTGTTTAGTGCAATAAAAAATGCAATGCTAGAGGTCGCTTTATTTCATTGGAAAGATAGAGTTTATTTAGACCTCTATGAAAGTGGAGGGAGACTCATTTAGTGCCGGTTAGCAGTTGTGTCGATTTTAACTGAACAGTTCCAGCCCATGACCAACACAGCAAGTGAATCAAACCCACGGGTGCAGGATGTCCCTGTTCATTCATCACAAAAAACCAACTACTCCATGCTCAACGCATGGGCAGCAAGAGAACAGGCCCCTTGTGGTTAATGAACCAAGGTTCCCAACACAGACTAATGCCAAATACACAGTTATATTAATGTCAATAAAGCATCTGGGGAAAGCAGTTTGCTCAAAGCCCTACAAGCATAAGCTTGGCATAAAAGAGGTCACTCGAAATCAAAGTCTGGAGTTGACGTTTCTCCTTGGGTGGTTTGCTGGAAATGAACGCAACTGTGAGTAACTAAACCACAGAGCAATGCAATCCCATTCCTTTCTGAGAATTCAAGAACTTAAGATGTTTGCTTTTTCCCAGCACGTGCTCTCATAGTATACTCAAGCTAAAAAAAACATCCACCTTGAATGCACACGGAAATGAAAAAAATATAATTCTGGCAGTAACCAACACGTGCAAAATGTGGGCCAAAATATGTTTGTGGAATGAGCCTATTTAAAATGTACCATTTGTAGTGTACAATTAAAAAAGAACAAGCGATGGATAGTAGCACTTAGCCCCGCGTTTTTGCCCACAGCGTTGAAACAGATAATTTATGGCCAAATTTTCAGGGATGAGTCGGTAAGCCTCAATGTTAGCCAGCGACCAAAACACATTCACCGCAATCACGTGGCCTTGCACATCACTGTCGTAAGGCGTAACCCACTGAGACGCAATATGTAATATAATATGCAATGCTCCGCATTAAGCACCTCCGAAAAGCACGATTGGCTACGTACAGTGCGAAAGAACTTCGACATACATACACCGCAGGGTGATCGGTAACTGCTGCTCCTGCCTAACATTGGGTCTGGACCAGTGTTCTTCATTGCAAGGTGGCCTTTAGTGCGGGCCCCCGACAAAACACAAACGTGAAAACACCCCTTTGCAGGCGGCCCTCACACTCATGATGTCTTATTGGCGAAAGTGGCCCCCCCTCCGAAAATGAGTGAAGAATACCGGTCTGGACAATGGCTGATATGTGGCAGAGCAGAGAGCGATCGGTGACCTCGCTCGGCCCTACAATATTGAGAACAAAGTGCCTGAAAAAACACAATGTAGAGCAAGAAACGATTCCAGTTCTTACAGCACAGCATGACTTAAACCGTGTCCATGTTGAAAAATGCATACAAGGGGCATTCATGTTCATCGAATATGCAACCCAAAACACATACCTATTTTCTTAGGTACACGCCTAAGATGCATGCGCCTGACAAAAAAGTTTGAAACTTTGAGAAAGCAAAGAGTTCCAATTATGGCTAAATGTGCCATCGTAATCAAGTGACGTCACTCCACTGATGTGGTACTAAAACGTATGAGTGTGATGTCACTGAAGTGCCAGAATGATGCACCCAACTACAGCTTTGATGTCTCTAACCATTGACAAAGCTTCAAACTTATGTTGCCCAGCTTGGGCACACAGGCTAAGTACTACAATAAATATGTTTTAGGTTGCATATTCCTTTAAACTTCAGTTGTAAATCTAAAAAAAATCATTACTGCAAACTATACACAGCTACAAAGGTGAAATGGACTGCCGGAATCAAAACCAGTGGTAATCCCCTATGAACAAAAAGCAGTGGACTTGGAATGGACTTCCTTTTCATTGACCAGCAGTGGAACACAAGAGGCCAACAGATGCCCACGCATTCCAAATATACAACACACATGACACTTATGCCCAGGAGAAGTTAACACCCAAAACCCAATATTACATGTATCACCAAACCCACCACCTGGTTACCACTCCCAATTTACACCAAAATTACTCCACTTGGCCAAAGCAATTATTGCCACAAGCATAGTTTTTTTCCCCATTTGCTCAAGTTTTATGACTCATGGAATATGGACCAATTTCATTCATTTACATGGTTGAGTTCTTAACACGTACAATCGTCTTTGCAAATAAACACACAGTCGTTTATATAGCGCCAAGATAATCACAAAAGCTAAAGCACACACAATCAGGAATGCCTTCTGAAGTCTAACACCTTTCACAAAAGGCGCGTCAGTCGGAATATGAATTTTAATTCAATGTATCTGCAAAAATGCTAAGATTAAATGTGGTAATTTGTGTCACGAGTGGCTGCACGCAACCGTTTCGCCCCGACCAGTGCGAGCGTCAGGCTCGTTGGGACTACGAGCAGGCAAGGGCTGTCCCCACCCTGTGACAACAGCCGACTCCAACGGGGCAAGTCATCAACTTCATAGCACTCGGCCCATCAGTCATTCAATAAATATACTTTTCTATGTTATGTTTTTTTTTAATCCGGAGTAAAATAATTACCATCATAGATGCACTTTTACTGCACAAACCAGAAAACAATCAGAGACGGAGCGTCAAAGCCATCGCCCGTTACTCAATTCAAGTAGAAATTTGGTATGCATCGGCGCCATGGTCAATATGAAAGTGAAAATAAGACTGTCTGGGTCGTACCGAGTGGGCTTCCGAAATTGTTTACACTGCAGTGCTACAGGGGGTCGTTCGTGCCGCGGCTACCAGAGGCGAGTGTGGCCTGCAGGAGCACGGAAACGCAGATTCCCTCTTTGTCGTGTCGACTCTGTAGATGACCCTAACAGTCGCGAAGCAACGCCGGCTGCTTTAAACGAACGTAAAGATTCCTCTATTATTGCCATCTAGCCAAGTACAGAGACATTGCATTTACCCTTGTGTGTGTTTTGCGTGTTCATTTGCATTTACCATTTTTTACTCTTTCCTTAACACTCGTTCACGGGTCAGAAAAATGCTTACGCGGGTTCTGTCTGCCGTTTGCACGACCATGTGTGCGTGCACGGAGGTGTAGGCACGCGTGAAACTCAAAGTGCGTGCATAGAGGTGCACGTGACTTTGCGCTCAATGGCTGTCCCCCCATCAGAAAGGCATGCCTGACCCGGCGGGGGTTGGAGCTGTTAAGCGCAGACGTGGACGTTTGCGTCTATGTACCTGTGCCCGAAAAACGTGAGCGTGGGGGCATGTTTGCGTGCGTGATTGTCGTGTGTCTAGGAGAGAGCGTGCGTGTCTTCGTCTTTGCGAGTGCGTCGCAGGACCGCGAGTCTCGCGTTCACTGCTCCTCCAGCCAAGACGGCTTGTCCGAGCCAGGGGTCTTCAGCTGAATGTTGAACTGTTTCAGCGTCTGCTCCAGCTGCTGCTGGTTCCCCGCAAAGTACGCCGAGATGGCGTTGTGGAACAGCAGGAGCTGCTTGTGCATCACTTTGACCTGTCAGCCGAGACAGACACACAAGCCTTGAGGGCACAGCACCATGGGGGGTTTTGGGGGGGGAGGGGTGGTGGGGGGGGGGCTGCAGGGGGATCCGCAGGGCTGAAACAACAACCGCGAGGTGCCTCTCACACCAACAGCCAACATGCCTCCCCCTAAACAGAGACGGAAATGGCACTGCAGCTATTTGAGCCGCATTGTAAAAAGCAAGTGTCTGGGTCTCGCAAAGAAGATATTAATAGCCGGAGGGAAATCCTACACCGACGACGATAAACGCTCACATACTTTTCACGTCGAACTATGCTGCTTGAAAAAAATAAAAGCAACACTGTTGGGAGACATGACAAATCTATTAGAAGAGCATCGCCAATATCAAATTCCCTTTCTCTCGAAGGCTTTCCTTGCCACGAACCGATGGGGGGGGGGGGGGGGGGCCGAACGCACGCGTCGAGGTCGCTCGCACGACGGGTGAACATCGAGGTGAACAACAATGCGTCGTCGGCGAACGAGCGCCCGCGGTGGAGGACGAAGAGAGACCTTGTTCTCCTCGAGGAACTTGAGCTTGATGGCGACGTCGCCGCGCAGACGCTCGTACTTCTCCTTGTGCGCCGAGAAATGTTGCTGCGCCGCGTCGATCTTGACGACGACGGCCGAGTCGCGGGGGCCCAAGCTGAGCTCCTCCAGGTCCGTCCGGTAAGCATCGTACTCCACTCTGTCGCGAGCACACACACGCACACACGCGCGGTCCCACACGCACGTACGTCATGCATACTACTGATGCGTATTAAGTCGCACATGGGAAACTAACCATTGGAAATGAGTGTCCTTTTAGCGAGGATTGTTGCATAACTTTTTAATCGTTCCAATACTTTGAATTATAAATGAATGGGTGGCCATTAAATCAAACGGCATGAGTTGTGTTCATCTTTAAAAAAAATATCTCGACAAATATGCTCACCTTCGAACAAACATGGGTTTTTGTTGTCAAAGCAGGGGTTTTAAATATCATATACCTCCAGCAAAAAACCTTGCCCAACAATCATAGATGAAGAGACGGCGTTAGGCTTCGGGTCATTTAAATCGCTGGCCTTGTCGACGTTGCATCCTCACCTGGCGTTCTCATACATCTTAATAGTCAACAGGGTGTCCTCCATCGTCTTGTTGACCAGAGTGTTCACACTCGACACAAAGAAGTTGACGGCTCCCAGAAGTGTCTCGCCGTTTTTACACAGCAGCCGCTGCGTTTCCGCGTTGTACCCAAACTCCTCCTGCACGGCGACGCATACACAAGTAATCAATTTTTTCGTCCCATTAAGTCACCGCGATTAGCTCAAAACAAGCAGTGTTCTGCAATGCCGTGTGATTAAAAGCAGTGACGCGAGAGAGATTTGCGCTATGAAAAATATGACCTCTTGCAAGTGAAGCACACAGTCCCACTAACCAGGAACAGAGAATGTATAAGTTGCGGCACTAATGGCCAATCTTGTATCCGAACGTCATGAAGACATTTATGTTGCCACGCCCATTGAGGTTCTGCTGCAGCAGGAGGGAACCTATTCCTAACCGCGTTATCCAATAACGCGAAATATTACGTGTGTCGACCGCGTATAAAGGCGCCTTCACAGTGACTAAGGTGAACGCGCATGCTAAAATTATGAAACTAAAATAAGGTTCAGTGATGCCATGTCAAAAATAGTACCCATTTAGTGAGGCTAAGATGCCTGCAGTGACAAAAAAAGACAATGTGCTGGCCATTTCAAAGCGGTAAGGTCTCATTTGGCTGAAGGCCATGTGAAACTAAGTCGCATGGCCATATCTCTCGGGCAGGCAGTATCTGTTCCACGAGTCACATCTGTTCTGCAGGGCCGTAGGTTCCCCAGCCCTGCCCGAGAGCCGGCGGTGGCCGAGGCGGGCGGTGACGCAGTGCAAGCGCGGAAGCTCGCACGTCGCCCCCTCGGGGACTACTCGCCTGCAGCTCCGGCGACTTCTGGCCGAGGTCGGCGAAAGCGTCGCCGAGCGAGCGCTGCGTCTGCACCACTTGGTAGAAGTGGCGCGTGAGTTCACGCGCCAGCCGCAGGACGCTCTCGTACTTGCGCTTGGTGTCCCGCAGCACCTCGATCTGAGCCTCCAGCTGCAGGTCGACGGTGCGCGAGCCGCGCCCGAATCGCTCCGACAGCACTTGCTTGGTGCACTGTTCGTGCGAACACGTGGGGGGTGGGGACACGTGGAGGGGGGGGGGGGGACCGAGCGCGCGGTCACACGAGCAGTTGCGTAGCACGTGGACTCGCACGCGTGGGCACCCGGGACCAAGCGCGCAAGCGGTGGCATGTAAGGCACGCACGCACGTACGCACGCGTTCGGGGGGCTACGCCCACGTGGCGCCGTGCCGATGCGAACAAGGTAACACTTAAAAAAGCATCCCAGATTGAGGGCACCTGCCCTTTTCGAAAAAGATGGCAAGATAAACCCATCATTGGACCACGTGCGCTTAAAATGCAAACTCTGTTTTGCCTAGACCCGCAATTATGATCTAAACGGTGCACGGAAATTAAATGACAGTTTATAATAACACCAGCAAGCGGAAATATCCGGTTGAATGTAAAGTTAGTTGGTTTGCGTGTAAATGTCGTGCCTGCATGCGAATGCGCGGAGTATACGCAAGCACAATAAAGAGCCGAAGGCTATCTTTGGGAGCCCAGCACTCTGTGCGAGTCAGATGAACACCGTGTTTCTTCCCTGGGCTCTACCTGTAAATGTCACTGTAAAATAGAAACTATTCAACTCTTCAACTCTTCAACTCCAAGCCACTCTCTGTCAGAAGCTGAATGAAGCAAGGCCAGCCAACCCAGCCACTGGGCGCAGGCCACAAACTGCCGTCGCTGTGACGCACGTGGCCCGCCGTTTGTGCAGCGTCTCGCGATGCCGCCTGTACTTAAGATGCCAGACAAGCGTAAGTGCGGCCCTCTCGTCAATTCACTACGAGGTGAGGGCCACCCCCATGCCATGAATGAGCATGGGCTTTATAAATACAAATTGTAATTTTGTGTGCCGAGAGTAACGCAAGCCTATTCTGAAATAAAATAACTTCAAATAGTTTCTTCACTATTTTAACTTTTGTCAACGTACATTAAAGTCTGCAATTTAAATTTAATCGTGATAAATTGTTACTTAAACTGGGTGGCCCAAAAGTTTGTTTGCAGAGATAGTATTTACCGACAGTAAGTTCCAACTCATCTCGGTAAACTGACTTTTGGGGCCACCATGTACTGGGCAGTTGAAACTTCGTGTACAGGCAAAGGTGCATTTAAGATCTTTAAAAAAAAAGATGCCTTAAAAAAAATGTATATATCCTCTCCAGTACATCAGGAAACATCCTCCGGCTTTCTATAAATACTATACTTAATACACACCTTTGGGCACAATGTCTTCGGTTACTAAACAGTAAGACATCACACTTCAAAAGTTATTTTTCAATAGCCAACGCAAATGTCAACTTCTAAAATGTCCGAAAACATTTGGTATGACCTCTAAATGCTGTTTATCTATTCAATGTGAGCAATTTTTCAAAACCTGTTTTCTGTAACTGCCCTAATACTACCCTTGTATAATCGCAAATACAAGTTTAGGTAATTTGAAATAATTAGAAGGGATAACAGGCAACTAGCCAGTGTTCTAGAAATCACACTTAATAGTGTGCGGATTCCAGTTCTTGAGGCCTCAGATTGCCAAGCAACCCAACAGAATGGGGATTAAGTTCTCCACAATCCATGGGAATAAACAAACCTATTTGCTCTAAACCAGGGAACCAGGCTCTGCCTCCCGAAAGCATCTCTTTAAAATGACCGACTTGGCGTGCACTTCAGGCTAAGTACAAAATCTCAGTGTAATTCCAAATGCCCTGTCCCTATTCTTCAGCGAGAGCCCCAACAATAACAACGCATTCCCCCCCAAAATCCTCTGCTTCCGGAGGACATCTTTTGCAACCCGCACCAGCCCTGTGCAAACAGGTCACACGTTCTCATCTGCTTTTATGATACCGAGGCCACGGATCGGTGCATGTTCTACTGAAGCAGCCACTGTGCACTGAATGGAGGAGTGTTTGATTTTTTTTATACTAAAATACCTTTGCACTGTCTATTGAAGAAGACGAGACCAAAACTTTTTTTAAACAGTAAATTTCCATGATCTATCCACGGTTAGATGAACGTCTCCCGCAACCAACACCGCCATCACTCGTGATCCCGCGATGCCAAAACCTATTTCTGCACATCAGACAATTCATCGCTCCATATCCACAGTGGCTTACCCTCTCAGGTGAGATCTCTTCTTTGGCTGCCATTCCATCATATACTTGTCCATTAGAATTACCCCCTCGTGAGAGTCATGTTCAAGCCCCACTTTCCTTAAGAGTCAATGCGATGTCTCCAATTTGTTTTCCGATTGCCAGACTTCGTCAAATGTCGCTGTGAATAGCCTCGGTGAGAGCCTAACTCCTTACCAGACTCCTCTTCCGATTTGTGTTTTGTACTTTGGAAACTTTAAGTGCACAAAATTAAAAACCTGGATCCAGAGGAAGGCCATAATGGCCAGATGGTTCCCCGCAGGCTCATGTGTTTACTTGTTTGGGTGGAAATTACGCGAGATTGGTTTTGGATTTGTGCCACGCCTGCAGCGCAGGGCTATGTCCCTCTCAATCAGGTGTGAGCAGCAAACAACACCTGCCAACACCTGTAGATTGTTATCAGGCACTCCCGCGGTGGGAGGCCCACACGCTTTCCACTGAAGAACACATCCCACAGGAAGTCTCCAACAGTCGGCATGCACCGTGGAAAGTAAACTGTCACCCTCTTGGCAGACGAACCCTTTTTCCCATTTAAATATAGTTAACACAATTCGTTCGAGCTCCGTTAAATATTCATCGTCAAGCACAGCTGTGGAAAGGTGCCGCTTCACGAAAAAAGGTTGGCCCAAGATGCAACCGTGTTCCGAGTGCAAACCAGATTTATGGGTTAGGCTCCCGTAATTGCATCATAAACCAGATGCTTCTGCTTCTGCCACCGCCGTGGGAACGCGACTCCGTGTGAGGAGTCAGCAGAGCTCCGCACAATGGCTCGCGGGCCGACATTACCATGCCAGGAATGTCTGCTCGTTGCTTCCCGTGAGCCACTCGGCCATTCCGCATCCCGCTCCTCGTTCCGTTCCCCATTACCAGGGAGAATCGTTCTCCAGAAAAGCCAAGAGCACAAAAAAAATGAAAAGGTCTGGATGCCGAAGGGCTGCAAACAAGCCAGGCATCAGCATGCCTCTGCAGCCTTGGCAACTGCTTAAGCTGGCAAAAGCCTTTATCACTGAGGCCGCTTGAAGGGGCTGACTACAAGACACAGGAATACTCCAAGGGAAGTTTTGCTATAGGAGTCTCCGCATTTGCACTCATTAGGTGTCTAGAACATGAAGGGACGTTGAGATTGCACGTGTAGTATAGCCACTGTTTACTGGTTAAAAAGCTACACTCATATTTAATATCAACTGGGGGGCGCTTTAATGCATACAGTAGGTCAAGCACTTACGCTCAGGACATTTAGACTCTCAAATCATACATGAACCTAAACCCACCCAAATCCACTGCACCACTAAAGTGTGAGCAAATAAATACTTCATTGTAATACTGTAACCAAGTATCAGCCGAGAACTTGCCGAACCAGTCATGACTGCGCCCCCCTTGTCAGGCAAAATGGCCTTCTGGGTGAAACCTCTCAGTGTCAAAAAAAACTTTCCAGTAATCACTTTTTTTCCTCCCCAATTTTTTCTTTGACAAACCACTTTGAGACAGCACATCCAAATTTTGGAAAAAAATATGCTGTCCGTTGTATTTCAAGCTTTTTACCCTTTGCCCACAGGACACATTTGCCTAGACTTTCCAAACGGCGCACTTCAGAGGTTCTCGCAAATACCGTGGTTTTATTTTTGAGTAAATGACAGACACTCCTCCACATTGCGTGAATGTGCAACGCACACCGATTTTTGTTTGCTAGTCCAGGTCTCAACTGCTTCCACGATGTTCCACATTTAAACACCGTCTGCACCATTTTGCTTGTAATGTGAAAATGTTACTTGTCTGACAGGCGTTCAAAAATATGTATTCATTTGTAAGACCAGCATAATTATTTTTAAGCCTAATCAGTGCATGTCCTAATCATAGCATGTATGTTAAAGAGCAAAACTAAATTGCAAAATATACTCGTACGGGTTCCCCCGTGCACACTTATCCCATTGCGAAACATTTTTTGGCCATGCCTCGAACGCACACATTTCTCGGTGTGCGCACGTAAGGTGGCTCGTGGAAGCCGCGACTCGACGTTTGATTTAGAAAAGGCGAGCGGTGCACGGCACTTTGCTGTGGGGAGAACATGTGCAAGCCTTGCAAATAACCCCCCCCCCCCCCGGCCCCCCTGCTGACCCCTAGATTTGGGGGCCAAGGGGGACAGCAGGTGCAAGGGTTAAAAGCCCGGCCGCTACCGCCGCCGCCAGCGTTAGGCCACAGTTGAGTGTGGTCTGGAGGTAGGGGAGGGAGGCCGAATAGGGGAGACAGAGCAGAGGAAGGTGCGCAGTAGGGGCAATCTCGTCTTGTCCGTATGTTCTCCGATGGGATGTTCTCGCTGTCAACAAGCTGCAGCATCCATCAACGTCCGTCAATGACAATCCTCTTCGCATTCGAAACTTCAATTTGGCTCGTTTGACGTTAAACACTCGTTGCACTCGTTTGGGTGGCAACACACATACAGACAATTACACGTACATACACACAAGTAAATACATATGCGTAACAATGGAAGGTCACACAGATGCAATATTTACAAGGCCAATGATAAAATACTGGCTTTGGCTACAGGAACAATAAACTCAAAAGACAATATTTGGAATAAAAGCACCCCTCCACAGTTGCCAGTGGCCTTGAACACAGTCGCAAGGCGGAGTCGCGTGTGTTGGTCTGAGGACGTCGGTGAGGGCCGTGTGTGTGTGCGCGCGTCGGTCGCTAGGCACGGCCGTAGAGGCGTCACCCCCGTGCCCTCACCTTGTACGTGTTGACGCTCCACTTGCGCACGATGTCCAGCTTCTCCAAGGCCACGCCCTTGGCCGGCTCCTCCATGGACATGGAGCTACTGCTCGGGGAAGTGTGGAGGCCCGGGGCGCCTGCCGACAGGAAGCACGGTCACGCGGAGCCATTGCGCGACCGCGCAAAACAAGCAACTGCACTGCGCAACCATGCACTCGCACAACCACATGATCGGGCATATGCACGATGATGCACCCACAGAACCACATCACATATGCACAATCATCCATCCACAGAACCACATTACCACGCACCCTCGCTGTCATGTGTATCTGCACAACCACACAGCTATGTGGTCTGTACAACCACACATTCACACAACCACACACCAACACAGCGATACAACCACAGTCACATAACTGCACAACCGGTTACACAACCACACACTCGCTCAACCTTGCAACCACCTTACACCACCAGGGCAAGGGCCCCTCCACTCCCCCTTCTGGATATATCTACCGCACTTGCCGACAAACAATTTATGTGTCAGTGGCCGGCAGCACAAAACGCCGTAAGTGAACATTGTTCCTTGCACTATGCCAATTTATATTGGCTGTTTGGAGACATTCACGTAAGCGGCTTTATGCCACCGGCTTCAGAAATCCAATGAAGCACAACATCTCTTGACACTTTAACACCCCTCTCTACCAAATTGGCTGCAACATCGTGCAAACGAGAATGCGACTTTACACATTCACTTGGTCTTTCCGTATGGATTGGATGAAGTTGGCACATCAACCAAAACGTACCACGTATCATTGGTATATTTTTTGTTGCCGTGTTTATTTTTTATTCAAATTAGTTGTCGCTTCTTTGGCTTTCCATTTACCATGCCTGAAGTTAATTTAAGAGGGACACTGAAAGGCACACACAATTTCACATTATAGGATCAATATCATTGACTGTTATTTTCACGTCCAGTATGAAGATTGCATTTCCCACGTAAGTGATTACTCAAGCAATGAGTCGACGGCGTCTGGTGCGGAATCTCAATGAAGAAAATGTTTCAGTGAATTTCAGCAAATGACTTCGCTGTCACCATTGGTTGTGATGTTAGTCAGGGGGAAAAAAGGCAAAGCAGGATTTTGGGTGTGCAAGCGCACTCCACGGGAGAGCGGTGAAGCTGCGGATTAAATGCATCACAGCCATCGCATCAAGCGGAGATGACATCAGCAACGAAAGTGTAAAAGGTTTTCTTTGCGAGGAAATAAATTGCTTCGTGCTAAAAAGTGCAGACACAGCGTAAAACAACCCATCACAAGACAGGCAACTACAGAGATATATTCATATTTAACAGGATGTCATATTAACAAGAACTCTGCAGATTCGTGGAACTATTATTTTGTTCCAAAAGAAGCTCTCATAATGTGGAGCGAATTGTTGGAAATCACGCCGAACAACAGGCGATACAACCCACAGACGCATCGGGGAGAGCTCCAGAGTCGATCATGAATCACAGCCATTTTTTTCAGTATTCACTAAGTAGAAAAGTGACCAATTAAGGTTTTTTTTTCTCTTCACACAGATGACGTCTGTGTCTGCACTTTAAGCAGTCTCTAAGCTTCAGGGAGAGAGAGAGTCGTGTAATCAGCTGGGAGGCAGAGGCTAGCACAGGATACAAGGAGTGGTTATTACACCCGCGAACATGCCCCACAGAGCCACGTGCAAGGTTCGCCCTGTGTCAGCTCACAGCGATCTGCAAAGCAACCCAACCTCTGTGAGATCATTCAGTTGGCAAGCTCAGAGTTATAGGGAAGCACTGCTTTCTCGCCAACTTATCATGCTGCGATATGAATACAGCTTAAATTGGTGCTAGCGTTACACTTTTAAGCTGTGATGCGAAGGTAACTTATTTTACTTTGTCCTTGGGACCGAGCGAGCCTCAAGGACTTTAAAAAAAGGCAGCCGCTTTCTTAAGCAGCATAAACACGGTGGATTCTGTTTCACAGGTAAAGCATGACACAGCTTGCCTGTAAATAAACCGCTTGCCAACTCAATGTCTTCAGCAAACCGATTCACAAGGGCTTGGTTAGTGGGGATGGAATTTGGCTTCGTGCCACAATTCAAACCAGGGCTGCGATGTCTCACAAATACATTCATATTCCTTTTTGAAAATTCTGCGCAGACAGGAATGGCTATTAGCTTATGATAATGAAAGGTGATGGAAAAAAGACAAAGCAAAATAATGGAATGTTCTAACATATTAGGACGTGGATTGGAATGGTATTTTGGAAATTTGTATACCTGCTTTTATACTAGAAAACTAGAAAATATTTGCCACAATTTCACTCATCAAATTAAACTTTAATAATTCCAAATTGATAATTCTGGCAAATTTCTTCAATGCCAAATGCAGCACAGAGAGATCATCTTTCATTAAAGACTTGAAAAGCTTTGCGGTTAATGTCGCAATCCTAAACCGTCATTATTGGTCGTCACATTTGAATCCGTCGCATAATGAGACGGAACTGAGACCCTTAAACGGGTGTTCAAAAATCATTAAATAACAAAAGGATGGTTGGTTTCTGCATGTGCTTGCACAAGACTCTGCAGATCATTTCAGCTCTGGCGTCTCGCGAGCCAAGACGGCACACCCAGCCGGGCGGCTGTGGCTGCCGCGGGAGAGATTTTCTTGAGCAATTTCAGGAAAGGTTTCATGAGGAATCACACCCCCAGGTAGGTGGTTACCACTGCCGATGGAAATATACAGGAGCCTCAACCTCATTTCACGACACGTGCATCAAAACGTATTTTTTTATTCCGGTAAACAACGTAAAGTCGTGATTTTAATGCTTCAATCAAATTTTCTAACCTCAACGAAAACGCCGAGTGCAGTTTGACTGCGTGAAATAAGAAACAACTTGAGCAATGAAATTTAGCCTCTGCAGATTTCCATACAAACTCTTCCCTGTGCTCTTATAAGGGACCCATGTGCCAGTGGTGGCTCCAACGGTACCTTTACCCGAGGGCTGTGGCAAGCTGCCTTCAGCCGTTTGATTGGCCAGCCTACTTGCTGCCGATTGGCTGGGGATAACCACGGTTGCTCCTTTAACCGCAGGAGTGTTGAGTGCGGTGCCTGTATGCGATGACATAAAAAATAAATTATACGTAACAAAAACAAAGAAAGCAAAAAAAGAGCAAAATACAAACTGCAATGCATAGCCGATCGCAAAGTAAAAAGTGGAAATTAAAAATATTACACAAAAGCTGCGATGCGCATAAAAAGGACCAAGCTTTAAAATGCTCAACTTATTAAATGAAAAAGAGCGATGCAACGGAAACAAAACTGAGAAATGTGGATTTACAAAACGGGCTATAATTACGGACCCATTTGGTATAGCGCATCAAAATACCTTAATGCTCCAGATGGGCATAGATGGGTACGCTGCGTAATTATAACCCATGCTGTAAGGATGATGTGTTCCATCACACCTGTGCGTGGGGGTAACTGTGGGTTTCTTAGCAGAATTTAAACACCAGAAAAATTAAGCAAATGTTTGTAGATTACTTAAATATGACTCACATTAAATCCCCTGCCCAAAAAGAACAGGTTTGTCACACATACTCCACACATTTCCTGTTCACATCGATGGTACCGACGCCCAAGCGCCGTAAATGATCTCGCAGAAAGCGGGGGGGGGAAAAATTACGTTGAAACCTCCCCTAAGTTCATGTTTGCGTTGACGTTCTGCCTCAAGAGGCACTCGTACACACGAACAATGACGCCGGATGGTGTGGCGCAGATTTAATCACAGCGGATAAAACGAACAAGGTAACCCTTAAAACCATTAAACCCATAAAACACAATGGGAATGTCTTGCTTCCAGCAACACAATCTGTGCTCCAGACTGCAGGCGTTAGTTTAAGGTATTTGCCGTATTTTCCCTTCTTGCAAATGAGATGTGTACATATTCTGTTGATAATGTGTTTTTGTTACGCCGTTGCGTTTTTATGTCACAAAATCTGCAACAGTACAATCGGCTTCGACAAAACCAATTCTCAAAGTGGCTGCTCGCTATTGGCCAACTGGGGACCAAAATTTGCATTTCATAATTACTCGCGTTAATCTTCTTCTCGCATAAAGGCAGGCAGCTGTAAATCATTCGTTTAGGTTTAAGTTTGCGAGCCATGCGATAGCTTCGGGGGTAGCGCGACTCACTGTCCAATCCGCTGAAGAGCGGGCAGAGGATGCAGTTGTTCGCTATGTGGTCCATATCTTTTGGTTAGAGTGGCCGCAGTCACACTGTGGGTCAACTTTAATGTCCCATTTGTGGAAGAGCAGCATCAGCGACCAGTTATTGTGTTCCGAAGCGGTTGCTGGGAGCCACCGCAGTTTTCTTGGCAGATGTAAGCCAATTAAAACTCGCACTCACCAACATTCATTGGTGCATTCACAATGACGCACAGCCGGCGAAGAACGTGCTTGCGAATCTGCCAAAGAAAAATCTGCCATTGTCTATCCACTGCTGGATAAAGGGCTCCCCACGTCGTCACAATTCTTCACGGTCTTGCAAATAACGCAATCCATCTCGCTCTTGCATGAGCCAATCTCATCGCTCCATCATCGCAGCGGTCGTTTTCTCAGACAAGTTCACTCCTTTGGATGCCTTCATCAGTATCTTTCACTGGCCATCAATTCTGATAGCCGAGACTTGTCCTGCTGAAGCCCGCTTACTTTTATCACAAGCAATACGATACCTCTATTGGAATTTGTTTGCTGATCCACACGTCCTGTCTCCTCCGTGCAATTCTCAGCAAGCACCTATTTACGCTTTTTTGTGCATTTTTTAGCTTTTGTTCCATTTTCTTTGTCAGCGTCCATGTTTTTAATCCATATATAAAGTAGGTGATACGGACTGATTAAAAGCGTTCTTCTTTAAGCTCCTAAGAACAAGAACATTGGTAATATGAACAATATTTCTGAATTAAGCCAAACTTGGATGAACAAGTGAATTTCATGCGCACTGCTATTAAAATTTAACTCATAAAATAGGTATCTTTTTGTAATGCATAGAAGTCCTCCGGTATGCGATAAGGATCTGCGGTGTTGTGCTTCTTTGGGCAATGACAACACGGCAGTGTGCGCCTTCAAAACTGTTTTGATGCGCGGCGGCAGCTCGGCAAACACACACTGCGCGGGGAAACCCGTCGCACGGCAACAGCGGCAGGTTTGGCATACAAATAGAGCAGCGCCTGACGTGCGAGTGAGGCGTGGGAAGGCCTCCAATCGCCCCCCCACCCCACCCCGCAAAGGCCTCAAAGCCAATGGCGCTGCGGAGCCTGGCGCCCGGTTCCTGGGATCGATTGAGCACGTGGCTAAAATGTACCGCCTGCTCACCGCCCACAGGCACAACCGGTAACTTCCCCGCGCACCGAACGAAGACAACTTCACGTCAAGCACGCGGTCACGCATCCCGGGGCTGAATATATAAATGATGGTCAAGTAGGCGTGGACGAGGTTTTTTGGTTTTTTTTCTTTTGCTGCCGCGTCACATTTGACAGTCCCGCACAGATGTCCCTTTTAACGAACCAATTGTTAAAATGACAGATAGTTGAACAAACGCATAAAATGGGCTAAACATGGGCGTATAAGGGATGGAAAAGAGGCCTTCCAACGAAGTTCTGATATGAGAAATTGGTTATGATGTTAGACCCAGTAATATAAAATATAACCTCACATTTTATGGCTGTATTATTGATGACTGCGTGGCAATATTGTTATTTGTGCTAATATATCATTGCCAATGCAGTATCACAAATACATTCTATAATATAAAGGTTTGCCCAAGATTTCCCAAATGTGCTTGCAATCCCAAACGGAGATGTTGGTATACTATTTAACATAATTCGCTCATGTTAAATATATTTACTTTTAAACAAATAGTGTTGAATATGTCCAATACGCGAGCTGCCAGAGTGGTGCAATAATGGGGCATAGCTCAACTCCGGCTCATTCCCCAATTATTTACTGTCAACCACAAGTAATCAAGAACACTCCAACCACTGTGCAGTGGTTGCATCAAAGGATGAATCAGGTGTTGGCAGCTGTAACGACATGCTGTAAGGGTAGAATTTTCACCGCTTTGGCAATTTGTGGAAACCCAGAGAAGATGTGCATTGACAAAATGAATCAGAATTCATTTACAGCCACGGCAATGAAATTTTTTTTGGGCGTTGGGTTTTTGTTTTATCAAAGGAGGCAATAACGCAGATTGACTTCCATATCAAGTCAGAACCCTTTCTTTTTATAAACTCCCAAATCACACGTTCTGGTGAGCCTCCCCTGGCAGCCCGCCGACATGCCCGCACTGGTCGAGACTTCCACGGCGCGATTCGGCGTGGACTTAAATACTCTTGCCATTATAACCGCGGAACCGAACCGCGGCCGTGACCAGATTTAACACGACGCGGCGGTGACGCCATCCCCGGCGGAGGAGCGCCGGGGGCCTCTTTGAGAGCATAAGCGGCCCATTGTGCAGCGTGGCCTCGAGGCGGGCCGTGACGAGTGCTCGCAGTTTGTATTCTCACATTTTGGGGACCGCCTCATTAAAGCCAACATTATTACTGCCTGCGACTGGTGTGGCATCATAAACGGTAGCCTCCTTTTCCCAGTTCTCTCCCGGCAACCCCCCCACACCAACCCCACCCACCTCCCCCTCCTCCTCCTGTCACCCTGCTCCATTTGGGATCGCGTTAAGCACGCAATCCTGCTGCGTGTGCAGAGCTATGATTATAGGATGCCTGAAAAAATACATAGGGTTTGTCAAACACAGCTAAATTTACACTTCTAAAACTCAACCGTTTCAATTGCGAGTTATTTTCTTTCTTTTTTATGCCAGCGTAAATGTTGCTGTCCGCGCGCGTGTTAACGTTTTCAAAACCAAGCTGTGGAAACAAGCCTTGGGATACAGCTTGCTCTGGGAGACTGACGTGAGCCCATACGGTGGCGGCGGAGTGCAACCTTAGCGCAGAAAGCGCGCCTCCCCGCAAACACAACTGCCCGTTTATGCTGCTTATTGACAGCCAGAAACATGACAAGGAGCGCTTTTGTGAGTTTTGTTTGGCGAATGGCGCTGCTGTGCTGACCCATACCGACCTTCCCGCAAGACGGGCCCTACTGTTGGGCACGGAGGCGCCTTTTGTTTCAAGGACTATTTACAGAGGCCCTCACCAACTCTTCACCCAGATTCTGGCTGCACCACCACACATATGGGTATTCCGCCGCCCTCATTTTGTCCCCTTTCTTGAAAACAAAATAAACACCGAAATAAACACTTGAATAAGTTATTGTTCAACTTGATTTCCAGGGGCCCACGTTTATGTTTTAATTACGATCCTGGAAAGTTAAGTGTGACCTCTAAGTGCTCGCGCTTTTGACGCCAACTTAAACGGAAGCTCCCCAAGAAGAGCAATAAACCTTTCAAAGGGAAACAAAACGTCCTGTGTTCCAGTGGGTGGCCTGCCCTCACATCCCACTGCCTTCTGCAACTTCAATTTACCAGCGACAGAGAATAGGATTCCTAATCCGGTCTGCCTCCCTGCAAGCTCCCCCACAGTTCTCCCTTCATCCGAAGAGGATTAGCAACTCTGCTGAAAAGCCCACGCGGAAGACGGGTATGGAAGATAAGATTGGTCGTACTACAATAAGACTCTTATAGTCTGTCGGGTGACTTAACAGTAACAATAGGCACCCGTGATGGGGGGTGGGATATTTAATGTACTCTTAACGTTAAACCGACACTAATATACGAGTATGCGTGACAGCGCACCAATGCGAGGAGAGAAATGTTTTGTATTTTTACTTTGGCTTCTAGCTCTTTGCCGAATTACACACCCAACACGAATTACCTGTATGCGCTGTGCAAACGCACATTAGCACGCGGCCACTGTTGGAAGCACGTGCGCGAGTGGGTTAAAGTAAGAAAACATCACAGGGCCAGTGCGGCGTAAATACGAAGCATTAGGATGCAGTGACAACACGCCTTCGGTTTAGCACCTGCGCTGCGGCGCTGACTCAGTGACTCTGCAATAAAGAGGTTCACAGCTGCCGTGAGATTTCAAAATCGGCAACCTCCTCCTTCAGCCAACAGCACCATTCATGTGCGAGAACAACTGGGAGGCCTGCCTGTCAGGAGGAATGCTTTCTTGCCACATGGGAATGCAAACAGACACCACAATGCTGTGGAATTTATTTCCTAGAAACTGTACGTGCAATGAGCGCGAAACTTTTAGGTTTGTTTTTTAAGATGCTCAGAGGGAATGTTTTAAACGTAATTAAACTTACTTGCTCTTTTCATAAATGTAGAAAGTCGCGTGCTTCACTGGGAAAAAAATATTCCTCGCTGTAAAGTAATTTAAGTATTTTTAATCAGTAATAGATTTAAATAAAGGGGGGAGGGGCCCCACTTGGCAGAGTTCGACGATGGGTGAAATCACGCAGTGAAGGACACACAAAGGTAAATTATAAGTTCTGCAGACACACAGAGGCTTGAGTGACATTGCAAAAGGGCCTGGCACACGCAAGGCTGTGGCAACTTTGGTGTAACCTGCCATAAATAAAACGTTCATAAATGTTAACATTGCAAGTCCATCCGGTTACTTTGTGTGCCTTTTAAATATTATCATTATATTTCTCACATACGTCTACAAATGTTAAGGGAATTTGTGCAAAAGGGCACACAATTGCCTAATAGCCACCTCCGAGACACTTCAAGTACCCCCTGATCCACAGTCGTGAGCAGAAATTTCTTGTCCGCTCTGCCACATGAGAGTAATGTTTGTCACGTGAAAATAAGACCAATAATTTAATTCTTGTATTTGGAATTTTGGTCAAGTACAGAACCAAATTTTTTATATGGTTTTTTCAACGTGGTCATTGGTGACTGGGCCGAGACCAACAACTCACTACAATTGGGAACTCCGTTTACTGCTAACCCGAGATCACAGCAGTGCTAGCTCAGCACTCTGACCTCAGAGCCACCTGGACCACCCCATGCTTAAGCAAATTCAATCTCGACTGCGATTTAACAAACAAAGCAATCGAATTGTTGCATTGTCCATGTGACAGGGGAGAACGGACAGTGAAAAAGCAGAGCTCAATTAACCTTTCACGCCGCCCGCCTGCAGCACCCCCTCCAGGCTGCCCCCGTAGCCTCCCGACACGACGCTCGTCTCGTTCAGATTCGGCCCGGACGCCATCATCTGCCGCAGGTCCTGCAAAGCACGGGCAAGCGAGCGAGGTCACAAATGAGACCACGCGTGTCGTCACGTGGGACTGCACTGCAGCATCAACCGCTGCCGCTATTGAGCATTACACACACACACTTGTTAACACGAACGTGGCGCTGCGTATGCATTCATTTTAATAAAAATAGACCAGAGTTGTGGGGGGGAGGTGTTACTGCCGTTAACATATGAGAATGGTGCGCGATAACATGTTTACTGCAGAAAACCCCAAGTTACGGCAAAAAGACCCTGCTATACTTGTGTCAACACAAACATGAGTAAAGTGCTGACAATATCTTGAAATTGTGCAAAAAGAATGTGACGAAAACACCTTATTTCCTTACCAAAGACAGGCAAAGCAAGGTTATCAAAAGAAGCGCACACACACACACGGGGAACTTTATAAATGCACCAACAGGTCGAGCATTCCATGTAGAATAATGGCCGTAAAAACCACAACATATAATCATGAATGGCAAGCTCCCTTGACCGTGCAATACAAAAACGTGGCAAGGGTTATTTGTAGGGGTTTCATAAAAAGAGTTGTCTGTCATTGAACATGAACGTAATAACGTCAAGAATTTCGCAAGCACCACTTTAGAAAGAGTGAAATTTCAGTTTGGTTGGGTACGTTTAGGTCGCGAGGAAATAATATTGTTAAGAATTGCCAGCCTAGGTTGGTTAGTCATTGGTAGCAGTCACGCTCACATTTTCCCCCGTTGACTTATTTACTCTCTAAATTTGTGCTTCTCCATTGCGATGTTCCACTAAAGTCTGCTTTTGACAATAAAGTCACATCCAAGCACACTCCAACGACCAAAACGAGCACACAAAAGCATCAAGGCAATACTTCGCACACTGTTGACTTATAGTTATGAGCCACTAATAGGTCTAAAGGTGAAAACTCAATATTTTACATCCAGCATTCTCCAGGTTACTAAATTCAAAATGTAATTTTTTTGTATCATTGCTGGCATCTGACCAAAGAGCAAACACACTCGATTGACATGCAGCAGCAAGTCGCCGTGAGTTAAAGTAACTCAATACGCTACCTCCCCATGGGTAAACTGTGGGCGTGTAATCACGTGTCGTTACACCGACAGACCTGCCGGCAGCGCCAGTGTGCCCCTTGACAAGCCAACCAAACAGGATCCCGTCTTTTACTGAAAACGCCTAACAAGCAAGAGCAATGGAAATACACATTTATGCACTTCACTTACGTATTGACAATCATACTCCAGGACACTAACAGTCTTATCGGTGCCGAGCCATGACTTTTGTGTCTCGCCATCGTCGCCTCGTTCTGTGACGTGCGCTGCACCCTGGGTCGTGCGTGCGTGCAAAATGAAAATCAACGCCAGAATGAATACAATCACAACCAATAGCCCAGAAAACAGAATTAAACTCAAAGCCAAATGGCAGCGGTAAGGGAACACTTCATTTTAAAGAATAAACTGGGTCGTTAATCTTAAATAAAGTAACTTGGTCATGCTTAAAGACAGCCTAAAAAAAACTTTCAATTGCTTCGCACTGGAGTGAGAAGTCAGAAGATTGTGACTTGAATGCGGTGTAAGTCACTCGAGCGGAGCGGCGCATTTAGTTAACCTCTTTTGTGCCAATTAGGGCACCTGTCCACACAACACGGGCTTAGAGAGCGCGCCTTACAACAGCCCCGAGTTAGCGCTCAAGGTAACAGTCGCTCGCCAATATGGATAAACGTACACGGGCGTGTTTGTCTAAGCCGCGTCGTCTGGACGCTGAGCGAGCGTGCACGTGCACACGTGTCATCATCGACAGCGCTCAACCGCATCACTGCACAGAGGCCATTAGATCAGTGGACGCGTTTTATGGATGTACCGTTGATCTATTTATAGCGCAATATGAAGGAATTCGTATTACCCCTCTTGGGGTTTATGTGTGTTATGCTGCAGTCACATATTTAGAGTATAATTCTACATTATTGTTATTTTATAATACATCAATGGCAAGTGATATCCGAGCAAGAACTGCCACCAACCTGCACTGAGTGTGGTGAAGTAAGGTAATATTACCCCCATGACTAGCATTGCCTTGGGAGGCCTTATTCCGCAGTGAATTGACGAAGGGGCTGTACATTATTAATACATCGGATCATTGTGACCGAGCGATTGAAATTCTGAAGAAGTTCTTCAAGGTCTGAAAAGATTAAATTGCCCACATAGTCAGATATATGCTTATAACTAGAAACAACACATTTTCAGAGTCTGAGCTGCAAAAAATGAAGGACTGGAGGTCGATTGGTTTTACTCAAGGAGTAGGGTCAGCCTAAAGTTTGAAATTGCTTCAATTTTGCACAAACATTTAAAACATACAATCTCTATCATCCCCCAACTAAGTAAACTCCCTTCTCAGTATGGTAATGGTAAGAGAAAGCTGCCACAAAGTGGGCAAAACCCACCATCATTCATAGTGACACAAGTTAGTGCACTTGCGCAAGGCAGGTCGCTACGAGGGATGACGGCCAATCGTCAAGAAGAGTGGCAGTGATAGTCAAGGAATGCCACGTGTCCGAGAGAACATCCACCGAGGAGACGGAGCAAGGAACAAAGGTAGTGTGTAGATGGCTCGGTGGATCGTTACATGGCAAGATCTTGAGAGATGGCAACAGCTTGGGGTGCCATTCATCCAGAATTAGAGAGATCATGGATGATGAATGCGCATTGCTGGAAAGTATTCAATGTTGCTAATACTAATAATAATCAGGATTTTATGCAAACCAAATTTTTCATGTAAAGATGTTTACACTTTCTATTTTCTGGCTTTGTTATAGGATACATTAAATTGTGTACAGCTGTAAACAAAGGCCGTTTGGACAGTAGGCGTCGTACACATTACAAATGTGTGCAAATTGACCGTACCTAGGGGAGGTATGCTTACCAATCGTCACACATCCAAGCGTCGTCGCACAGAGACAGAGCGCGCTACCGGTTTATAAAACAAAGCCGAGCGGGCGCTCGTGTGCGAGCTTGCGCATAGATTATGCGCAAACTAAACAAGCTCAAAATGTATATGTACATTAATCGCTGCTGCAAACCCACTGAAGAAGCGGCCCATTGTGCAGCGGACTGACAAATGACACGTGTGGCGCGATGATGTTTGGGATCCTCACACGGCACCCGTCTTCAGCTATAAAGGACACATCACCATTTATTTCACTTGTTTAGAGTACGCCCCAAAGCAAATCGCACCGAAACAAGGGTGCGCACTGCTCCATCACCATGACCGGCAGTCAGACCCAAACGCACTCAGTCAAGCACAAACCCTCAGCTTCTTGGCTGCGCACAAACACAGAACTGCTCGCAAGAAAAACATAGATGTAACCCACAAAACAGCTATTGTCGTTATGTACCTAGGCTGTGTGTCACAGCTGTCCCATGTGACTTTGGGAATTCGTTTGAGGGAAAAAAAATACTTAATTTATGCAAAGAATTTCAGAATTTTGTTGGAAGCTACGCACAGCACACTCTAAATTCGACAATTCACACGTTTTGTGAGGTTATGAAACAGCCGTTTGACTTCATAGGTTTATTTATTTTGTATATGTCTACCAGTTTAAACTGGTCACGCGCCAAAATTACTAAAATGTCCCAGGTTTCTCAGGGCCCCACACTAACGTGCAATCGACAACGATAGGTCACTGTCTTTCTAAACTCTCTCTTCTCTGAAGAGGCAGTCTCACATGTCAGCCGATTGTAAACGTCTCTGCCATAAGGCAATCCTGTTAATGTTGATATTTAACTTTCATTTTTATTATGGTCAAACATGCTAAAATAGCACTCTGCTGACATCATCCAATGTTTTAAAACATAAATGAAGTGGTCACTAAAGCCCTATAATGGAATCCCTGACCTTGAATTTAAAAAAATCTCCATTTTTATTCTCTTTGGTTCTTTCGGTAAAGTCACGTAGCTAGAAATATTAAATAAAACAAACAATAATATATCACGACGCTTCGATCGCAACACAAGCGATCGTCCTTGGGCGGAAAAACACTTCTTCTGTCGTATGGCTGATGTAGAGCAACTACAATTTCACATTCAGTTGGTCAAACCAGACAACCGCATCAGGAGCAGCGGAGTGTATCGCTGCGATGTCTCTTTTGTGTTTGTGGAGCGGGCCTTGCGTCGTTATGTCTTATGGTCTGTACTGGATGACCACAGTATTTTTTATTAACAGAGCCTCAAACTGGACATAGCTTCGTTGTGTATCTACAATTGAAAATGCGGTGTTTTTTCCGGTTGTGTAGTGCTTTATAAAGCGCTGGCATAGCTATTCAGTGCTAAGGAAGTTGAACTACCCCACAGCCCATTGACCAATATTCTCAGGGTGCCAGGCTTACAAAAAGGGTGGAAATTAAATAGGGAACCACTCAGCTCATTTACCTATGCCCATGCCAACCGCACTATGCCACTCGCTTTCAAGCACCATAGGCAGAGGGAACTCAACAGCATTTATGCGAGTGCATTCTTGACATGCCAACACTGAAGCTGAGAAGGTGCGGAAAACACTCGTTCACCTGGCAGGCAGCAGATGTAATGCCGGTGAGACATGCCAAATCTGCCAACATCACAGCAATAGCAACAAAATGATAACATGATCAATTGGTCTCCAGGCAGCGTCATGTAAAAAAACAATGCAAGCCACATATGTACCTTTCAGCAACTTCAAGTGACACATTGTCAACTGCAGTACAGTATCTGCTATTTTCTTTTGTTTGTAACCACCAAAACATTTTTTTTTGCCTCAGGCTATTAAACACAAGGGACAAACAGTGCAGGATAGACCGTGAATTATTAAGTGGGGGAATAGTTTATTTTCGGTGTGAATTTCCATTTATCGCAGGCCTAATATATATCTACATTACAATGGTCTCTAATTTGAATGTTTATTTAACAAATATACATAACATCCACTCGCAAGAACCCACTCCCTCATGGACTTCCTCACATTCATGTGGTACAGCATGAATAACACTCTTTTCAGTCAATTGTAACGAATTTTTTTTACATCTTACATACAATTAAAAACAAAAAAATGTGTTAATCTACAATTGCTTTTACTTATAAAGCATAGCCGACTACAAATACACAAATATTTTCATGACAAAGGATTTATTTAAAATTGACGTGAACATCATTTGCTTGGTGTGGACTGATGAAATACAAATAACTAACGAGCCCAGGGCTTTGAGTTTCATTTGAAATGTGCATTATGCAGTACCACCGACCCTGTCAAAGTATAAAACATGCTCCACTGTGCCCACCGAGGAGATGGATGGATTGCTTCGAGATCCTGAGAAATGGCGACGGCTAGGGGAACTCTTCATCCAGCAGCAGAGAGATCAACGTTCATCATGTCAATTTGCAGGCCAGTGCTGCGTACACCTTCTGTCATGCAGGGACAAGCTGTCACTCGGGGCCGCAGGATGACATTTGGAAACTCTTCAGATGAGATGTGATGCAAGGCCCTCTGAGTTGGTGAGACATAACATTTCCCAGTATATGCAAATCATTCATATAAATCCATACAGCTGATGATGACAAGTATGTATTTTTCACTTCTATAGAGGAATACATATTGACAGCGGTATGTAACCCATCCTATTGGGACCCTATTTAAGTTATCAAAAACTGTGGACCCACGAGGGTAGAGAAATGCCCCTCATTTTCCTACGGTGACGAGCCACCCCAAAAGATCTCACAAACCGGTCAGGCGGAACTCAGGTTCATGCCTCCCCCACCTCCAACCGGCAAATTGGCACCCGCCCACCTCTTCCTCCGTGACTGTGGCACCGGCACAAAGTACTGGCCACAGCTAACCCATAGTAACTCTCAGAGAGTTTGTGGCTAGGGACACACGGTGAGGTTTCCAGGGCAAAACTATGCAGCAGTTAGGTTGTTCCAGGAGATCGCCAGGACACCGGCCTTGCGTAATCGCGCGCCCCTGTCATTCGACTAGAATGAGCTTGAGTAGGAAAGGTCAAACAGAGATCGAAAAATGCAATGCGGCGCTGCATTTTAAACGTGCGGCAAATAGACCAAGCCAACATGGCTATTGTACTGCGTATTGACAAATGACAAAAAGGGCTGTGATGTATCGAATGCTCTCACGGCACCTCCCTTTAAACTTTTGGAATTAAATTAAAATAAATTGCGCTTGTTGAGTGAATCCTGAAGATGAAACAAGAAAATCAGATTATACAATGTGCTTAGCGCATCACCAGCCAGCCGTGGACCCATTTGTTCACTCAATCGCACACCAACTTTAACACTGAACAAGTGACAAACCAATACTGCACATACGCGCAAGCACACATTCAAATTTAATATCTTAAAGACATACACCATCGCAGTGATTGCTCTTTTGTGGTTTCAATAAAACTATGTTCAACCTTCAATAAAGCAATGCTGTAATTAATTTCTTACTGTTCTCTAAAGCACGGTGCGTATCGATGCTAAACCAAACCACAGCAAAACCAGAGACTCCACCCTGAAATTTCCCAAATTTAACAGGATAATGGGGCAAGAACAATGAAATGACATATATAAAGGCATGGCTTGTTTTTAAAAACTGCGAGGAAGCCAAGCCCAGTTTACAGTGTTTTCTTATAAAAAAAAATATCGAAGTGTTAAAAAGATCAACCATCAACACACCCATGGGTGGGGCAGTGCAATCATTGACAGTTTTGGACAACAAGTGCAGATTAAGGGTGTCATCATCTCATGCGTTTGTCCAACAGGCCTAACAAGACGTCCTATGCTGTACACGGACGCAATAAACATCAACTCCCAACTTTCAAAATAAGTGGCATGGCAACAGTGCCAGTAAAGCTACGAACAATAGCTAAACGTATTTCCATCCCAATCATATTTACTTTTGGTTTCACAATTGACGCGACAAACCGGACTGTGTTCTTCACGGTCCATGCATGTGCACCCTCCTGTAGATTTATGGAGTTAGACGTCATAAAATGAGCCGCATACATTTAATGCGCAATTGGCTTGAGACGATTACTCACTGCGCCACCAATCCTTCCGTCCACACACCACATCCACCTCAACTTTTATTGCGCTCATTCCAACGGCTCTCAGGTTTCACTCATGCCACGGAGGTCAAATGCGAGCCTGGTAGGGGACACGGCATAGGGAGCCCGGTGAGAATAGTTCACTACGAGTTATCAGTAAGTAATGGGGGGGATAAGACAGACCACATGGCCGTTACAGTAACAAGCACAGCAGGATATTCATCAGGAATTCCAACAGCAAAGCTAGCACTTTCACAGTTCATAGATTACCGTCGGACGTGAATGACCAAAACCCCCGACTTTAATTGCCCTCTCCACTGGGATGAATTTGTCCAATGGCTCACAAAAACACTGGTCCTCGAAAGGAAAGTCACAAGACTCAGAGCCATTATCCCTACCACCAATTACAAATTAAATGCATGCAATGGCCAGGGGCACAGCATTCAGAACCAAAAAGCCTTTAACTACAGTAGAGTAGCATAATTTTAAGTACTATATCGTGTAACTTATTCAATGTTTACTAAGATGTGATTTAAAGAAAGTTTGTGTCCTCGTACAAAAAAGATACTCATTGTCACATATCAGATGCCGTTGTTTACATCTTTATGATGCCTTGTGAAAGCATCTCAACAAAGATAAACGATCCCAATGAATTAACTAATATGCATTTTAGACTTGTAGTCAACCTTAAAGTAGGTTTTTTTGGGTAACATCGCGTAATTATAAAATATAAATGTGTCGTTAAACCCGTCACCAACCGACAGTCAATTAGTAAGGTTTGTCATGTAAACAGAACATGCCAATTCGTTACTAGTACAGCACACCGGTGTGTTGGAGAGCAAATCCACAACATTTACAATCCGAGTATGACGTTTCGACAGTAATTACAACTAGCTTCATCAGGCGACATCCGTATGGCAAATCTGGCTGTCGCCTGATGTAGCTAGTTGTAATTACTGGCAAAACGTCCTACTCAGATTTGCTTTCCAACACACCGGTGTGCTGTGCTAGTAACGAATTGGCATGTTCTGTTTACGTGGCAAACCTTACTAGTTGACTGTGTCGGGTGGTGATGGGTTTAACGACACATTTATATTTACGCGATCTAACCCAAAAAAAAAAACTATATCATGGATGATATTAGTCGCGCAAGCCTACGTGTTAAACTTGTAGTCAACCTAATGACAATAATTGGGTAAACTTGGGAGCTCACCAAAGCTTTATGACAGGACATCCAAAAAGGGGCTGTAGGGCCAACAGGGATAGAATGCAAGGGGATGAGAAAGGCAAGGAACTGGCGGAATTACCGGCATATGCCCTAAGCTCTAAATTGTAGTTTAAATGAACAGGAAAAAAAGAAACTATTCAAATCCACCTCGGGTTTTTTCTTTTTAAACTGCAGCATATACACAAGCATCCACATACTGACATACTGACACACAAACACACGCAAGTACTCCCACGCACGGAGACTGAGAAAAAAAAACCCAACCATAAACACCCACGCACGCGTACACATGCAAACACGTGCAAGTGGAAGCACGTGTGTGCACGTACGGGCGCGCGCACCCCCCTTTGTCAGCAGCAAGCAGAGTGACAATACAAATGTACGTTTGAACCTTAATGCCGGCAAATAAAATAGGAAACCTGCACACTGGCAGTGCAGCCATACGGAGGTGAACAATCGTGCAATTTTTATTTGGCCACAAGACCTTGCTTGTAAGAAAATGGAATCATGAGCCATTGCCTCCGAAAAGCGTCAGGCGCCTGAAAACAAACAAACCCGGCACTCTTCCTGTCTGCTCCAACCTAGGAGCATTGTAAAGGGATGTCAAAGTGCTGATGGTTTAGAGCGCATCAAGTTGGCAGTGTGACATTTTTCACTTGTTTGCCAAAGTGCTCGTTTAATTTAAGTGCTAAATACTGTCCTATTTGGGCACGCAACACATCTTAAAGGAGTGAGTTTGGGTATGTAAGTAGTCAACTCTGCACTTAGAAGTAAATATTTGTTTTGTAGAATAGACAACTATCAGAGAAAAAGCTCAATACATTCGAGTCACAAACCAAACTGTAGAGCATTATCATGTATTTATTTATGTTGAACTTTTAGCACCATACATAGCCAACCGTGTTAATCGGAGGTGCCACATCGTTAAGTCTCGACCACCAGCACGGCGAGGTATGGTCACCTATCTTTCCCCCCGAAAGGGAGAACGGCATTACACATATCGGTTAACGTGGAAGGGAAATAGTTGTTCGTTTAACATTTTAAAAATGGAAATTCGATTTTACAGTGCGATATATCCTTTAAATTCTCCCTGCTATTTTCATCCATGAAACATACCTCTATTTAGTATCACATGAACATCTAAAACTTAACAAACACCTAGTTTACTTTTGCAAGGTTATAAAACAACCATACATGACTCATGGTGCCTGTCAACGTGAAATTGGTACAGAATAAGATAAACTGCACATTGCAAAACGAGTACTTCCAATTTCTTTTTTTTAATGGTTAGTTGAATGCGCATCATGTTACGCAAATGTACGGAGGCTAAGCCATTAGTGAGTCATTGCAATTGTTGTATTGTGCAGCTACTGTGCATTAGTGTACGACTCTGAACAATGTGCCGTCCCCTCAAACCGCAGCCAATGAGCCTTTCCCGAATTGTGATTTACGTCCAAACAAGTCAATATCTTCAGCAAAAATCTGGGATGGTTCAATATGAATGTGTTTGCTTCTCCAACACAATTTCTTTTGGCGGGGAAAACGGCAAAGGGGGGAAACATGCCCAAAAGTACGGTCCACCACAGATATGGAGCGGTGAAATCAGCTCCTGTGAGGCTGCATGGTGGATTCTTACATTGTCGATTCGCAAAAGATGTTTCCATCTTGCGACATATAGAGCTTTTTTGTTGCGCATTTATTTGGAAAAATTGTTCTGGCTCAATGAAGATCTCAGCCTAGGGGTGTCAAGGCATGCAAATACATTGTCGTAAATATAATAGAGTGTCTTTTAAAAAAAAAAAGGGTAGTGTGACCAACTTCGTAAAAGATTACAAGGCTTTTACATTTCAATCAGCATGGCTCAAATTAAGAGTATTATTGCGAAGTCCCATGACAGAGCTGATCACGTCGAATACTCCATAAAATGTAAAGAAAGTCATAATATAATAGCTTCCTTAAAGGTTTGAAATAAAGTATTTTGTAAAAATGCAACTACAAAGTACTTTCGGAACTATTTTATTACTTCTGTAACTCCAGCTGATAACATATACAGACTAAACTATGGCTATTCGTCAGCTAAGACTTGGCCATCCATCACGGCCATGCAATGTAAAAATCCACCTAAGCTCTTGCACATGAGCTCATCTGATCACTCAATCTGCGTGGTGAATTCTGATGTTGATCAGTTGTTCCTCTAATAATATCTTGATTTGTTTGGTGAACATGGAGCAGGTACACTTGGGTTGCTTGCTGTAACAAAATACATCTTTTAGAAGGGGCGTCAGGGCAAGGCGAGATGCTTTCACTCAAGTTATTCAAAGGAGTTTGTATATATTGTCTGAAGATTGGATTGGATGACTACAGCCATAAATATCAATGAAGACAATTTTAGCAATGGCAGATGAGCAGCTGAAAATAATTATAACATTGAAAATTAACTGAGGCTGAAAAACATCATTAAGGCTGCAAAGTTTGCCTCAAAACAAATGCATAACAAAACTGTAAATTTTAAATGAAACTTTACTTATTTAGTTCGTTACAGACATGCTGGCCATGTGACAGCGACACCATGCCGACTGCCTGGCCATGGTGGCGAGATGTTAACAACCTCGCCTGGTATACAGGAGGTTCGTGGGTTCGATCCCGACCCTGGCGCCTGCTGTATATTTTGAGTTTGCGGTGTCTGTCTCCCCGTAGCTGCGTGGATTTTTCTCCAGGTCCTCTGGTTTTTCCCTCCACATTTACAAACATGTGTTTAAGAGTATTTGGCTACTATAATTTTTCACATAAGCCACTTCATTCAGCTATCATTTGTGGCCAGGTCACTTCTGAAAAAGAGCTATATAGCTCAGTGGACCTTAACTGGCAAAATAAAATCTATAGCTTTAAAAAGTTTTTAATTTAGCAACGATGAAAATAAGCTGGAAATCTTATGAGGATGGCTCGACATGTCCCGTACCCAGGGCGCAACACATCAGAGCTGTCCGGTAGGTCCGTCTCTGACGCAGCTTGTAATGGGAACAACAAAAGCACATAATGGCCATTCACCAAAACCTACGTCAAAAGTGTCAACAGTGGCAATGTTACGGGAACGTAAAAAAGGATTCTTCGGGCACAAACATAAACGTCCATACAAATGCTAATAGAGCAACATTGAGACAAACTAGGACAACGGGGACAATGAGCTCCATTACGTCAACATTCCCACTCTAAAAAAAAACTCAGCCAAGGCAACCTTTAACTGTAAACTTTAACTGGCCAATCCATTTAATTTAATGGTCTCTATAATACGTTGTGATGACTATTCCAACCCTTAAAATGGAACGTAAAATTGTGGCCCCCTTTATACATGATAACTAAGGGAGAGTTTATTGGTGACAAAATAGTTTCGTATTGTTCACACTTTTTATATAAACACAAAAATAACTCAGAAACAGAACACATGGCTCATGAGCACACTGACATTTAAAACACAACATACAAGCTAACTATGCACAAGTTAGAGATATCCTAATTACAGTCTGTATCGGCTGTTATTATCCCACCCATTAATTATTGCTTAATGCCAGGAGGGCAGTTGGCTGCCCTGCAGGGGTCATTTTCTCTTGGGCCAAAGTCCGCTCTGTACCTGGTGGAGTGCCAGTGGATCCATTTGTCAAAACCGCAGTCTGTACCATCAATACGTCTTAATTCATCATGGTTGTTACATTCCATTTTGTACCAAACCCGACTACAAATGTATACTTTATAAAACGTCCCTCTCACCTGACATTCAAATAAAGTTCATTGGATGCAGTCGTGAATATTGCCATAAAAAATCCTTTAAACAGTGTCTCTAACTCAATAATAACAAATATTTTGAAGAGTCACCAAATACATTACCCATGAAATAATGAATTTTGGTAAACTGTAAAAGGAACGATTATTTATGTATAATGATTACGCTTGTTTACCCAGCAAAGCCTCACTAGTCAACAAGACTCTCAATCAGGAGGGTCCTGCCAAGATGTTCACAGCAGGGGGCAATATCCCTATGTGCAATTCCAATTGAGGAATTTGCAGGTCATTTTTTTAGGGTGGATTAAATTAGCGATGGGAGGAAACTAGAAAACCAAAAGGAAACTCATACAGTAAGAGGGGAAGGACAAACAAAATCCACACAGAAAGGCGCCAGAGTCGGAAATCAAACCCAGGCCGTTCTTGCTGTGAGGCACGAGAGTTACAACTGCGCCACCCTGCCGCCCGAAATGTCAACTGGAGTCTGTACGTCTGAACACAGTGAGTTGAGGCATTAAACAAGAACTCACCATCAGCACGCACCTCCACTGCGTAGTTTAGCCATTAAAAACAACTTCACATTCATATACATTTTTGGCAATTATAATGTACTCTTGGCAAAGAACAGTTAATGTGTGTGTAATGTCAGGTTTGTGGAGCTTTTTTTTCCCCTGAAAGAAAAAAAATATCGCAAAATGTTCATTTTTGCGCAACACGCCATATGCACGTCATCGGTGAGCTTTGTAGTGCGCGCTGCTGACACTGAACAATAAATCAGAGGCTGCGGAGGATGAACACAAAATCTCCTGCAATTCAATTGAATGAAAAGGAAATCTTTACCGTTCAGGCTTGTTCTGGGATACAATCACAAAGAGGATGCCTTTAAACATTAAATAAATACGAAGAATTTCCCCACAGAATGGGATAGGTGAGAAAACTACCTTGCACCGGGATAGGTACCGCGTGGATATGCGATATCAATTTATCCGTGCACGGATATTTTTTTGTTGAACTTACCCTAAAGCAATTCTTCAACGTTAGAAAATAAACTATTGACAATTAGCAACAGTGTTACAACGTTTCTCTCTGTAAAGTTCAACAGCCTTGGAGCCCTGACCTTTTCAAAATGGGGTTACCATGCCCAAAGTGGAATGGATATCGATTGGGGTCGGACCTCGCAAGGCAGCAAAATGACAGTTCACAGCACATTTTTTAAGCCATGTAAAAACCAGACAGATTTTTTTCCCTCCATGCTCATTAAATATTGCTGTCAGACCCATGGTAAAACCAGTAATGGATAAAACAAACGGTACATTACAATACTTTTCAGCACACCAACATAATATTGCCTGTGATACTACGTATGAAAATGGTCCTGACAAATGTTAAAACATTAGGATTGATTTATTTTCCTTTTGCTAATATACACAACATGCAACAGTCATTGGTAAGTGTCAAGTTTATTTTCGAAACAAGGTCAAAGTTGGTTGCTGCTCATACGAGTCTTGGGCAGCACTCATCTCCACTGGCAGCCCTGAGCCAATGAGAAAAATTCCAGTCCAATGGAAAGGAGTCAGTGGACAACCTATAGCATATTCTACTCAGACTAAAAAGGAGGACGTTTACAAACAGCTGTGTGTGAAAATGAGGCTGCAGGTTTGCCATGGCAAATCAAAAGAGATGCTAAGGAATGAATAAATAAGTTAAAGAACAGGGCACATTGATGCTACAGTCAAAACTAAATAAAGAAAGTGGAAATGGGCAGGCCACGCAACAACAACTGACAAGAGATGGACAAAATGAACCGCGTTGAATACCGAGACGGTAAAAGAGGCAGAGGAAGACAGCGGAATAGATGGTTAAATGAAATGAAAGAGTGCGGAGGCCACTACTGGACAAGAACTTAAAAAATGGAAGAAAATGCAGTGGGAAGTTACAAGCCAATATCGTCATTGACGTTGTGTGTGAATGTGGACCTGCTCGAAGCGATCATCCTCGGGTGGTTGCCTGGGTTCTCCGTTGCTGGAGATGGGGATCTCCGTGGTGGCGGCTTGGCTTATCATCCCCTCCGACATGGTGGCTGCATGTGGCCAGCAGTTTGTTTGGAGAACACACGGCAACGAGGCACAGTGGCAATTTCAGCAACAACCAACACGCTCACAATCATTGGCATCCAAACAGAGGCTACACGTATCTTGAAAACGGTCGTAAAGGTTGAGTGTAAACTATCTTACATGAACAATTTAAAACGTGAGCTTGAAACAATGGATGGCAATACTATAGTAAAAAATAAATGTATGCATACCAATGTTTGTACAAAGTTCATATCTAGAAGGTGTTATGAGCGACATGCTGTTGTTTTATATACTGCACGTATATACAATTATACTGAATGAGAAAAGGCAGCAGGGTTGACCACTGGTGCATGAAGCTCAGACACCTAGCACCACCCTTTCAAGGAATTTCCTATTTGTTGGCACAATCCAAGCACATATCACTTTACTTTAGCAACAGTGCAGATGACACGTTAATAACACTGCAAGATCAACGCACCAGAAAGCCATTTCTATTGCATGATGTATGTAAAATAAGACAATGACATCATCATAGCTATCGTTCAGGGTATTAAGCGAGCAGGGAAGCGTTAAAGCCATGACAAATTAGAAGATAAATGTGAACAAAATAATACGGAACACGTCAATACAACGAATAGCGCTGTGACCTATTTGTGGCAGGCTCAACAAAAACATTAACATGCAGGAGCCCACCCATGAGATTCTGCAAAGTTGTGAGACAACTGTAATGGTGTATCATTTATATTATAAAGTATACCAACTTTCACAGCTATGTCAGAAGCGCTGAGACTAAAGGATAAAAGCTGTCAGAAACCGGGCTGTCGGGATGGAAAACGATCTCTGTTTTGCTTTTACGGCCTGACCCTTTCAGGCTAAAATCACATTCAAAATGAGTTGTCTCTTCTATGTGCACAAAGCCGAGTCACTCGTGCAGGCATCACGGGCACCCAACAAGTGTGGCTTTCTGCCTTAAAAGTTTTCAAACCAAATTCTGAACATTAAAGACAATATATGTAGCTCTGCAAAAGCAAACAGAAAAAAAACTAACTACGACCACAGATAGACCTGAGTGAAAGACGGCACAGCTGGAGAGAAAGAGTAAGGAACCAAGTAATAGTTGGCTGAAACAAACACTTCTACTAGTTCCCCCCCCCAATAAAGGCTTTTTTGTCAGACTGTCTGGCCAAGTCAATATGCAGAGTCAAAATAAATTCAGTGCAAGCCAACACATGTGGGGTCTTCTGTTTAAAACATTCCTTTCTCAGCCAGGTTTTATTCACAAAAGTGTGTACACATTTTAAAACGGTATGTAAATGTAGCAGGCTCTCATACAGGGTTATCACAGCAATTTCAACAGTGTTACATGTTTACCTTACATTTGTGAATAAAAAGGTTACACTGGTAAATGTGCTCTTCACAATTGTGTCCTTCACAATATACACGTACCTCTCTGTTCTCAGTGTCTTCACCAGGTGCCCAGTCTTATTCAGCAACAAATAATGTTTTTGATGGGGCTTCTGTAAAAAAAAAAATAAGATTAAATTGTCATTATTTTTAGTGATAGCTTTACCTATTGAAGGCATCTGACACCAAATAAATGATCACTTTTGCTGAATAATTCTCTACAGGCATTTCTAAACATATACATGGGTTATTATGACAACACTAAAAAAAGTGTGCGCTCCTGTTTGTAAAATTAATAATGTACAGTACAGCCTTTTGTCAATCCACTATCAGATACCGCCATCTAGTGGAGAGAAAAATAACCTAGATATACATCATGGGACCTCCAAAATATCAGAATAGGTTTTCCTCTTTTTTCTGGCAACAAAACAGGTGTTAAGATGTTAAAACACCAAACTGAAACATTTTACAAGGAATCATGTCTGCATTAACCACACCGTCTAAAAAGGCGTCCTCTGGTCGAACACCTCTGGTCTAAACACCGTTTGAGACTAGGCTCAAAAGAAAGCTGTCTCTGGTGTGGACCAATCAGTTTCAAAGACAGTGCATATATTATCAGAGTATGTTGTTTTTTTGTTTGCATTATGACCACAAGTATTGTGGTTAATGCAGAGATGATTCCTTGTAAAAGGTTTCAGTTTGGCGTTTTAACATCTTAACACCTGCTTTGTGTCCAGAAAAAAGGGGAAAATCTATTCTCATAACCTACATCTGTGATAACTACCGTACGTTAAAAACGTTTCTTTTTATATATTGCATAACTCTAGAAAGGCGTTCAGGATATGTAGTTTCTTTGCACACTGTTCATAAACAAAAATAGCCTATGTATCGATTAAAAGCTGTCTTCTTTAGAAACATTAGTAGGCTGTTTTAATTAAGTTCAAAATAACAATAGCACTCCAGCATGGCTTTGCATGCCTCTCTATCCTCAATTTCATCCTAATGCGCCTTTAATAACTACCCTACGTATCCATACTAGGATGTGTTTTCAGTTGTGAAGCTCCAGATGCTTTCAATTGTTTGATTAACTCGTTGCACGTGAATTTTGCTCATTAAACTTGAGGCACACTACACAGCGTTTTTTAAGTTATTCGATTACTTTGAGATATGATTACAGAATTTCAACAAAAGTTGAGAAGTGCATAAAGCAGCATGGAGAGGTGAATTCTTGTAATTGTAGTGAAGCATATGAAAGAAACACATGAATCATAAAACACCCACAAGTTGGAAAAAAATGCATGTTACAAAAACAAGTGATTGACAAGACACGTTGCTGGGAGGAATTATGGCTACTGGTCATGACTCAGCCGAAGTGGAATACACGCCCAAGAGGATGATTACTCCGGAGATGGAGCAATGATATCAGCTCAAGACTCAAGTGTACCCAAGCCCTATGGATTTTTTTCCATCGCGTGACCATGAGAAATGGTGAGGGTTGAAGAGGCCTCAATCCTGCACCGGAAATGTCATGCCTGATGATAATAAAAAAATACCAAACACTGAAGCCATTCAAACGGTGGTTGATGTGTGTCAAAGGAGAATTGTAAATATGTTGTGAAAGCCACATATTAAGGATGCATGACATAATGTAGCAATAGGAAGCTGTCCAACGAAAATCATAAAATTATAAGCCCGTATATCCATTTTAAAATATTTACGCAACAAAAGTGGTTTTCTCCTACAGAACATCATGAATAAAGTTTGTCAAGGACAATTTGAATTATTGTCGAGCACCATTTCGCTGTTATTGGAAACATCCGCTAAAGGAAGTTACTGTCTGCATCCATCCAGGCTCCAGATTTTCCAACACTACCCTCATGGGTAGATAATTATAAAAATAATGAATTCCAAGGAAGTCAAGCACGTTAATTATGGAAATAACAATGACCAATTCTAACCATAAAAGTCACGGTGTTGACCAAACAGAAAGTGTATACATATTATAGCTGATAATTATCTTTTTTTTTATAACTGTTCATAATCAAATCCAGTAAAATCTTAAGTGATGACTGGCATGCAAGCACGTTAAAACCACAAGGTTAATTCCAATTTGATTGGTGATATGGCAACTCATTACGCACAAAATATCTATTTTTGAAATCTACAATCTTTCATCAGTTTCCTGATCACTCGCCTACTCTGGTCAGTGTGGGTTGAAAAGTGGCAAACTGATAACCGATTTTTTTAAATTGAGCTTTGCATGCCATTAATAAGAATACTAAAATAACAATATAACCGACCAGAATACAAAAAGCACTTAGGTGCAGTGTTAAACACACACTACTGTATACAACACGCTATTTAATCATTGCATGTTATAAACAGTATTTAATCCATGACTGCACGGCTATCTATTGGCCACCTTGCAACCAAAACCTCTATTAAGTTTTCCCTGGCAGTCTCCCATTCAAGTACTAACCTGGCTCAACCCTGCTTAGCTCCAAGATTGGACGCAAAATTGGACTCGCTTACACAACGCCACATCTGGGATGGCCACATCTGTTGAAAATATGTGGCTTTTGATTGCCCTACTTTTGGTCACTTAGATAATATCCAGAAATACTGCAGGCTTGAGGTTTTCAGTGGACAGTGTGTTAAGAATACCAAACATATCTAAATTTATAGCAAAACCTACATCGAAAAATCTCTGGCTCAAAAAAATTACTAGGCATTCTATGCATCCAAATCCAACTTTCAAGGTTATCGACTGAAAACAGGGGGTGTTGGAAGCGCACATATAATCAATATGACACGTGTGAATAATACAGTAGATTTGGAACAGTTTTTCTCCCTTTAACCAGAGCACCACATTCTGCTGTTGGAGATGCCGGTCTACAATGTTCGCACGTTAGATTATACCGCCATCTACTGACGCGTTCGATACGCTCTTGATGGCCGAGAAGTGCAGGCAACTGTAATGCAACTGGACTGTTAAATTATGATTTAAGATACACGATTCAAATATGATTTAACAGTACAAAAAAATTCCACATATCGCACGGTAGTGGATTGTAAAAGTATTTGAATCGTGTATCTTAAAGGACGAAAGATAAAACAGAGTTAAAGGAACTCAACTTAAAAAATTCAAGTTAAAAAGTCTCGTATCTACGCGACAGAGGCTGGATAAAAAATACCCACATGTCAAACGTGTGCCACGTAAATGAAACTCGTAAATGACACTTCGTAAACATACTTACATTGACAACATTGTGATTGTTTTGGCTCTGTTGTTTGGCGGACAAGCGCCGCAATTAAGTGCCTTTATTAAAACACTTGAATGTGTATGGCTTTGGTACGCAGCCCAGCGTATAACATAATATGTTGTCCACATGTACTCAAACATAAAGACGTGTTGTGCTAGGACTACACACAGTAACACTTGGATAAGTATTACGTCACCAGCGGGATGATAATTACAAACATAACAATACAACATGAGCTTATCAAAGAACCGCCAATATAACGTGGGTGCCATATGTTACTACTCAACGCATGCATTTCACTTGTTGATGATGAAACCACACGCTGTAATTTAACTCGTAAATTTCGATTTAAAGCTTTCGTGACTGCAGGGATTCATCTTCTTGGTTCTTTCGGTAAAGTCACGTATAAGGGAAATAATAACAAAATAAAAATAAAACAATAAAATAATTCTCACGACGTTTCGGCCACAACGCAAGCAGCCGTCCTCAGGTGAAGAACAGTTCTGTCGGGAAGACGCTGACCTGTTCTTCACCTGAGGACGGCTGCTTACGTTGTGGCCGAAACGTCGTGAGAATTATTTTATTATGTTTTATTTTTATTATTTACCTTCTACGTGACTTTACCGAAAGAACCAAGAAGATCAACTCGTCAAGTTCACTCAGCACACACTATTATACAGAGTGGGCGCCTTTGTTTATACGGAGGCGTATAGCTAAATAAACCGGGGGACGAAGTCCACGCTCCTGCGGCGGCAAACATTATAACACGTCCAACCCCTGGCAGCGAATGAAGCAAACACCTGGGTCAGTGACGCGTCCAGGAGCCGGTCACACATTACCTGACCCGCCTACAGCTTCAACGAACCTCGCAAACGCAGCCCCCAAAAACGTCGCCTCCCCCCACCACCACCACCAAGTAGCCTCAAGCGGCGTGGCCTCGCGGCAGCTATACAATGTTACTTTACGGGGTGAAGCGTCGTTAACCTGAGCAGCCTAAATGTCGCTCAATTGGGCAACCCCCCCCCCCCTCGGCCCCGCCAGTGAGGTAGTTAACTTACCTGGACTGCGCCAACCAACATCCCCATACCCGGACAAGTCTCCAACGCCCACGAAACTCTGGGCAACCCCGAGCAATTACTCCCCAGCTTCTCTGGGCATCCCTCCCTAAAGCATCGCGGACACTCTCGTGGCTAAGCCATGGAGCAAACGCCACTTACCCGGCCAATCCAACACCTCTCTCTCGGAGACCACAAATGCCTATAATGTAGTAACCACCGCACGCTTGCCCAAGCAGCGCACACCTAGACCAGATGTCTGAGCGCCACGTTCAACATCGCGGCCCATCCGGGCAAACCCAGCACCGCGCGGCCTAACCGCCTAACAAGCCACGGCCTCTCCTGAACAGCCCGCCTGAAGCGGCGCCTCTGTCCCCGGCGTCGCCTCCCAGGCGGAAAGCGCCGCTTCGGCCAGGGCCTGCTAGGCCGCAGCGCGTACACGGGGGGGCCGCGGCGTACACGCGTCTTACGCGCTTCGTCGGCCCGCGCAGCTCCAGCTCGGAGCGCACTTTTCCCCGCGTCCTAGAGCGCCGGGCTACCGCAGCACAGGGGCTAAGTGAGTTGGGGGGGTAACTGACCGAGACAGGAGGCGGCAGCGGCGGGCGACGCGAGGCGGCGGGGAGAAGCGGACGGCCGCGCTGACATGTCACAACATCCGGGTCTCCACTCAAGCCACGCGCACGCCCCGCCCAATCCACGCTTAGCCCCGCCCACATCGAGTCCTATAACCCCGTCCACTGCGTCTAAGCCCCGCCCATGCCACGCTTGCTATAACGCCCGTGCTATTGTGGCCCAGGTGAATTTGTGACGATAACACTCCGCTGGTAGTTGTGCATAAATAATACACAAACTCAACTATATTTCGTCGATAACCCTGCCTTAAAATCGAAACGTAAATAAAAGGCAACGTTTCGAGCAACGACCCGTCTTCATAGTACATAAGTAGAGATGTCAAAGAATCAGAATATGTATTTATACTGGAGGAATCCGATGAGATATAAAGCTATTTTTCACAGATACCAACTCGTCGTATACACTATATCTCCGGGCTCTCTATTTGCTATGAAGAAGGGCAATTGTCAGAAATGTCGTCTATTGCTGTATACATTTATTTAAGTTTAAGACTGCGTTGCTGACGAATCTGTTGAGTGGATTCACAATTTGTTATTAAGATGTAAAAGTCACAAAAACGAAAATACACACAAATAGCACCACCGCTGAGGAAATTAACGGAGTTGTTACTCATAATGCAGTATTCCAAAACGGTGTTTTGTCCTTTCAAACGCCGCGTCGTTGTATTCCACGGCGGTGGAGCTTTCGTGATGTCTCAGCACCGCCCACGCCACGAGCTCACGCTCTGCCTCCGACCCCGGCTCCCGTGGCTGGATGAGTGGCACCACCGGGGGCCAGAAGAGCCCCGCCCGAACGCGATTGCTGCACACCCAATGCCGTACATCCAGTTCGCCTGTGAGTGGAAAAACCTGAACACATTCGTCAACAATTCCACTCTGACTTTAAAATGTCTATTATAATTAAAAACGTTTTGGGCTAATGTCCCTTATGTAATACACATACAGAGATAGAGGCAGAATTAGAATATGTATTTATACTGGAGAAATCAGATGAGCTAGAAAGCTCTTTTTCACAGACATCAAGTAGGGGCGAATCAGAACGTTACAACAACAATACGAAAACACGATAGGAGGCGAGAGAAAAATGAACTCTTGTTATCCACTCGACCTCTTTGGCCTCGCTATTTATGGGCTATGACGAGGGACCGTTCCCTAAACGTAACCTGTTGCTGCATATATTTGTCATTTTAAAGCAGTGTTATTGATAAATGCTGAGTGTGTTTTGGTAATTGTGCTTGTGCAGCCCTGACAACGTGGCATCATCATCATTATCACCATGACTCATTTTGTCGAAGTGGGCAGTTACGTTTTACTTGTGATTGTGTTTGAATGCAAATGGTTATATATTCATTAAATTTTACTGCAGTATTGCATTATTAATGGCAGCAGTATTAGCGTGAACAAATTCAATTATGTAAACACTGCACAGTTTCACAGTTTCAAAATAGTTTTTATACTGAACTATAATAACTTAAGTAGAAATAATTAAACTTTCCCTCTTTGCAATTTCACCGTGTGAAGATCCATTTAACGTAGAGGTGGTACATTTCTTCGAGACTCAAGTAGGACATCTGTGAAAAAGAGCTTTTTAGTTCATCGGATTCCTCCAGTCCACATAAATATTCAGATTCTGACTCAACCAGGACGCATGGGCGTGAGCTGGCAGCCCCTCCCAAAGTCAGCCACGACCATATTTACATTACCACGCCCGCTCACTCACTAGCTCCGCCCACTACACCGGTAGCCCCGCCCACTACACAGGTAACCCCGCCCACTACTCAGGTAGCCCCGCCCACTACACAGGTAGCCCGCCCACTACACAGGTAGCCCCGCCCACTACTCAGGTAGCCCCGCCCACTACACAGATAGCCCCGCCCACTACACAGATAGCCCCGCCCACTACTCAGGCAGCCCCGCCCACTACACAGATAGCCCCGCCCACTACACAGATAGCCCCGCCCACTACTCAGGTAGCCCCGTTCACTGCACAGGTAGCCCCGCCCACTACACAGGTAGCCCCGCCCACTACACATGTAGCCCCGTCCACTACTCAGGTAGCCCCGTCCACTACTCAGGTAGCCCCGCCCACTACTCAGGTAGCCCCGCCCACTACACAGGTAGCCCCGCCCACTACTCAAGTAGCCCCGCCCACTACACAGGTATCCGTTCTCTGCCTGATCAGGGGTTGCGCCGCTCTGTCACAGATCCGAATAGTTAATTCGTCTCGTGCCGTCGGGACGCTCACAGCAACATTGCGGAAAAAATTAACAAAAGTGTTGTCACAACATGTTTTTTTTTTACGAGAAACTACAGCAAACAAAGAAGTACAAATAACACATATGGAAGTGTGCATGTTTAAGCATGTAAACTTTATTTTTGGATGCAGTCACCCATACCATCATCGATTAACTTTCACCACCTATGAATTATGGTCATTTTGTAGTTTGCGAAATACAATCCGAATGACATAAAAAAATATTTACACCGTTGATATATATACTTTTTAATCACATGGAATGTGCCTGATATCGGAGGAGCTTAGCAGGACCCAGAGGTGTGCCTGGATAGTGTTGAGATGGACGACTATCGCCATGACCAAACAGCTCGGCAAAGGGGTGGGCGGCTCGCAGTGTACAGCAGAGGGCGGTGCATCAAACAGCCTCGCTGTATATGCCCATTCGGTTTCCGTGATTTCGCGTGATATGCGGCTAACCTATTTCTTCCCAAAATTCGCAATATGCCGTTTTAATTCACTGAGATGCGGCTTTGTGGTCGGACGTGGGCAAGCAATGTGTATGTACTGTGTGTACTGTGTGTACTGTGTGTGTACGGCAAGGCCGTAGCCATGGAGTCAACATTGGGGGGGGACCAAATCTTTCAGGGGGTCTGGGGTCCTCCCCCCCCAGAAAAAATCTAACTTTGGAAACTAATTTCCTGCCTAAAATAATTTTAAAAAATCACTAACACATAGGATGGACTTTTTATTTCTTTTTTACAATAATGTCTAATAGTGTATTGTATTACATTGTTCTGTTTTTTCTTTTCTTGTTTCATTGTATGTAATGGCAGAGATTAGGGATGAATACAGTACAACCATAACCACAATCATATAAAAATGTATCTATTTTATAGCAATATATTGGGGGGGACATTTTGAGCATATTTGAATATGGGGGGGGGGGGATGTGTCCCCCCTAATATATATATTATAATTACGGCCTTGGTGCATGTACGGTGTATACTGCACCGTATGCTACTCAGCAGGCCCGAGTGCAGTTTCGCGGTGTGCGCTACTTTTTGCATCTATTGCTACCGAATAAAGCGCTCGAAACCAGTACATTGTTCACTACTTCTATGCGTCCACGTGAGCCAGGTGCAAGTGAGTGGGGACCGAGGAGATGGCGTCGAGACAACGTGGCGTGATCGTGAAATGTGAGAGAGGGGGGTGCTGAGAGGGCTGTGCGAGTAGCAAGGGTGGCACAGTCGGGTTTTTTTTACAATCGGGTTTAATTGTCTTTCTATATTAAACCCGATCATCTGAGATTGGGAGAAATCCGATTTAATTGGTTCTAATTTCGGCATCCGAGCGGAACTTCTCAACGATGGGCTTCATCCATTCCAAGCTAAGGAACTCACTGGCGGCCACGATTGTGGAGAAGCTCGTGTTCATCAAGACCAACCTGCCCGCCGCATTCTACGACTACCCCGTGCCCGACGGCCCCCCCCGAGTACGATAGCAGCAGCACCGACGAGGATGCAGCCTGAGCCTTGGATCAGAGTTTCGTATTCATTAAACCAGGTTTTAATTCCCCGAAATCGGGTTTAATTGTATTAAAGAAAAAACCCGATGCCTGTCGCTGGAAAAATCGGGTTTTTTCCACCCATGGCGAGAAGTGACACGAGGGCATTTATGGGGTGGGCCGCAAGGACGTTGCGAGGCCGTCAATGTCGCGTTTTGTCCACGGCGATCTCCTCCCTGGCGTCTGCATCGGCCCCGTCGTGGCCTGCCGCGGTTTGTTTGCGATGCCCTTCGCGGTAGCTGACGAGGTTGGGCGCCACAGCCTCCTGGTCCACGCTCACCTGGCCCTGCCGCTGTCGCTTGTAAATCTGATAACCTGCGAACGACATTGAACGATGCTTCTGTAAATCGCCAACAAATTGCTTGGGAAATACAATTTAAAAAAAACACGCAAAGAGATCTATTTATAGTTATATGTGTGGTGACCTTCATTAGCAAAATGTGCATGAGTCATGCACAGTGAACTTGACATTGTTTATTCTCCCTATAGCAGTCCAGCAAAACTGGTTTTAATAATGAATGAGGCTGTCTGGGATTCACTCTGTATATATATATTATACAGTATATAATTTAGATGACTCTTATGGGATGGGAGAGGAGCAGCGTAGTGGTGAGTGCACTGTTTGATGAACCCGCCAACCTGACTTCAATTACCAACCACGGCTAACATAAGTGGTGAGCGATATTTGTACCAATTCTGGGCCCCTTTCCTCCTCGTCAATAACTCACATTGACCAGCGTGGTGAAGTATGATCAACATTCTCCACAACAAACATGGTGTGTGAGGTCTTCATTCAGCAGCAGATTGACAGAGGGCTGTACATTATGATCACAATTATAATGTGCAACGTTGTCACTACCATTGTAAATGTTCTTGTTAGAAAACATCATGAATGCATAATGCCTGTGACTTTGGACTAATTTACATCGATTATATTGGTGGTCAGATGAGCAGCAGGACAATGGATTTGTTTTCTGAATGTGCAGAGCCTTGCCGTCCCCTTGTATGCATGGATTTTCTCCAGGTACATCAGGTTCCCTGCTATGTGCCATACACTCGTTCATGGAATTGCTCAAACATCTCAGTGGAGGCAACTTTCTGAGTTTGTCTTGAAACTCAACGAAATATATTCTTGCTATTTAAAAGGCATGATTGTTATTGTGGTTCAATTGTAATTCGCGTGATTAATTTTAACCATGACATTGACACACGTGGGCGACGATGTAATGAGATGTTATATTATATCTTGGCTTGCCAGAAGGCAGTACAGTAAACATTTGAACTCCACCTGCATAGGATAGAGTGTTTCTCCCTTGCACGCGGGGATTTCCTCCGACATATAAACTTTCATAAATTGGCCGATCACACCTCACTATATAGAGGATCGCAGAGCTCGGGCGGTTGTTGGCACCCTCTCATCACGTCGCTGCCTTCCTACTCGTCTGTGGCTCCTCTCTACGAGAGTGAGCGAATACTTTGTGCGTTACAAGTTGAAATTCTTATCATCGTTACGATGGATAAAGTCATGGCATATTTAACGCCCGCATCACATTGTATGGCTAAAACGCCCGCAGATTTAACCAGGGTGGTCACTCAACTCGATCCTCGAACCTCTGCAACAAATGGCAAACGACACGTCACCGCTCCTTGCCGCTGGCCCTGCCGCATACCAGTGATCATGAGGATGGCGTAGACCAACTGGAAGACGCTGTAGGCGATGGGGAAGGAGAACATGAGAGCGAGCTGCTCCGGCGGGAAGGAGATCTGCAGCACGCCGCTGCACAGGTGAATGCTCTGAGCGCCAGTCTCCACGCTGATCGTGCGACACCTGCAAGGGGCGCGCCATCAACCGCACACTCCCTCAATCGGCAAGTTCGTCGCCGGGTTTCCGGTGAGAAATAAGAGGAATAACACACCCGTTAAAACCAAAAGGGGACACCTGCTTCCGCCTGCCTGTGTTCAGCAGCATCATTCAAGTGTTATGTCTGTGCGAGAGTGCTCAGTGGCGCCGAGTGGTCAGGCATGAGGGCCCTGTTGCAAGGAATATAACGGAAGGCCAGAGAAGAATCAATGAGTCTCAGGGCAAGCTCAGAGACAGCAGAAAAAAACGGATACATTTGGGGAATACAGCAGTTCTGAAACTTTTTTAAACAACAATCAGAAGAAGACGGCTTTCCGCCAACACACTAACATCGGGCATTGTTTGTTGCAAAGCCACAAACCTGAACGGTGGCTGCCGGAACAGTATGGCGAGAACATAACCCAGGAGAAATCCGATGAGTGGCAAGGCTGCTGCGATGAACCAGATGTACATGCTCATGTTCTGCAGGCTGTTGTAGGAGATGATGCCCAGTGCCGCCGTCACCACGAGCACCAGGCTTCCCACCACCGTGCCCAACTGTGCATGTGGCACGGCGGAGTCGCAGGCGAGGAGAGAAAGGGATTTGGATCCACATCAGTGTTTTTCAAAAAATGTAGGCACTGAATGCCACAGTGGGCCACATTTGAGAATCGAAGTGAGTCGAATGTAAACAAAATATTACGTTGGACCGAAATTCTAAATTCACGCTCCGAAGATTTACCTTGAGCATGCGGCAGGCGTGTGCAGGGCACTTGTGACGAAGGAGCATTCCTAATATGACCGGAATGACTAACAATGCCAGCGTGATTCCTGAAACAGCAAGACGCACGCACGCATTAACGGCAAGCAACACCATCGCTGTACGGCTGAAAACTCACTTCGATCTCACATGGCTTTTGGAGCATTAGAACATCGACGCAGCACAATATGTTCACGCTCCTTTTAGTGACTTGCATCGCATTTTTCCCCACGCTTCTGCGCTCCCACCCCCCAGAGTAGGAGCAGTAGCGCGGGGTGCGCTCACCGATGGTGTTGTAGGGGATGACGAAAGTAGAATCATCGAGCCACGATCTGCTGTAGATGTAGAGGCACAGTGGCATCATGCCGAGTCCCAGGAGGGTCGAGACCACGGTCATACTGATGCTGCACAGCAGCAGCAGCAACAACAACAAGAATGCATAGACGCTCATCAACCACGGACAGAATCCTTCGCCCACAAAAGAGACAATTCCACCACCGGACTCTTCATAGAAGAGACCACATCACCCTCAGATTCAGAGACCACATCACCCGAAGGTTCAGAGACCACATCACCCGAAGATTCAGAGACCACATCACCCGAAGATTCAGAGACCACATCACCCGAAAGTTCAGAGACCACATCACCCGAAGGTTCAGAGACCACATCACCCGAAGGTTCAGAGACCACATCACCCGAAGATTCAGAGACCACATCACCCGAAGATTCAGAGACCACATCACCCGAAGATTCAGAGACCACATCACCCGAAGGTTCAGAGACCACATCACCCTCAGATTCAGAGACCACATCACCCGAAGGTTCAGAGACCACATCACCCTCAGATTCAGAGACCACATCACCCGAAGATTCAGAGACCACATCACCCGAAGATTCAGAGACCACATCACCCGAAGATTCAGAGACCACATCACCCGAAGGTTTAGAGACCACATCACCCGAAGATTCAGAGACCACATCACCCTCAGATTCAGAGACCACATCACCCGAAGATTCAGATCCCTCCGCTGGTTCCCGATCCAATCCAGGATGAGTTTCAAGATCGTTATTTACTAAGGACCATCTCGAATTCACACGCATTGGAGGCTCTTGAAATATTGAGGGTTTTTTTATTTACCGAATTCGAAAAACAACGTCTTCTTGTTGTTATTTTGGTTGCCGACCTCCGTTATGGACGAACAACACCAAGACAAAGATCCCCAGTATAGCCTTGACAGACTGTGGGGGCAAGTGCTGTTAGCGAGCACCTAAGAAGGCCGGCACAGTACACGAGGGGGTGGGGGGCAGGCACCACGCCTGGTCGCCTTTGTCTCCCTGGTGATGATGTTTACGCATCGCACCAGGTACTCACATGAGGCTGAGTCAACCTAGGGGAGGCCCACAACCGGTTCAGATAATCGTCACCGGTGTTGGCCGTGAGCGGGAATCGACCTCAGGTCGCCGGGGTTCGTAGCGCAGCGGTAGCGCTGACCGCTGCGCCACCGCTCCCCACGAACGGCACCACCGCCGCCGCCCTCCACACCTCCCAGCACGTACCTGAGGTCCATGTCTCCGTCGAGCCAGTACGAGATGAGGTTGGAGGCCAAGCCCCCCGGGCAGCAGCCCAGGATGAGGACGGCTGATGCCTCGGCCGCGCCGAGCCGCAGGCCGCGTGCCAACGCGAACGCCGCGAGCGGCATGACCCCGAACTGGCAGACGAAGCCCACTGTCAGCCCGGCCCACGGCCGCTGGGCACAGGCAGAACGCACGGCGACAAGAGAGGCAGGGTGAAGCGACCACCCTGTGTGGTGTGACCTTGTGTCAAGGTGGGGGTAGGGGTTGGGGGGGGGAGTGCACATGTGACAAGATGTACGGGAAATAAATGCCAACGTCGAGGTCTCCTAGCCACAACGAGAGGGCTTCAGCAGCGACATCCACATTGTAATGTACTTCTATGCTCCCCGCCACTACACAACCCGCACTGCCCAGCGTGGTAAAGTATGGTAAAATTATATTAAATAGATGCAACTGCCGGTGACTGACTCGGTAGCGAGCCTACGGTTCGTGCTATATCGTCAGCTTGCTGAGAAAAAAAAATCCCCCAAAACGCAGGCTTTAAAATACTATGATTTTTGTCGTCTCAAATATTGTTCCTCAGTCATGTGTAGACCCCCCCACCGCTCCTCCTGGCACTTACCCATGTATTCCCTTCCAGCAGGTTTGTCCGCCTTCACCCAGAAATGTGTACTCTCATGCCATGCAAAATCTCAGGCCACGCAGGTCTTACCACCCCGAGCCTGCCCTGGTCACACCTCCACTCACCTTGAGGTGCTGCAGGATGCGGTCAAGGCACACGGAGCAGCCGAGCGCCAGCATGACGAAGCACATGAGCAGGGAGGACACCACGGTGAGCGCCATACGCAGGGTGTCCCCGGCTCGAACCGCGGTCGAGTTGTCAACGGTGCCGTTCATTGCGCTCCCGTTCATCGCGCTCGTGAAAGATGGTAGAAGTGAAAACGTTGCTTGGTAGGTTCGATCTGAAAATGCGTTTAAAACCACTACCACATTAACCCTCCCCCTTTTTGCTATAGACTCTACCCACGGCCTTTGACTTACTTCCTGAACGTTGTTCCAGTTCCGTGTGACTGTGCAAAAAAAAGCTGAAATTTCCCAACATCATTTTCTGAATGGTGCACATCGGTGTGGGAAGTGGATGCACGGTGAGATTCGATTGGAGCGGCTCCATACTCGCCATTCTGCCCTGGACCTTGGCTCTCACAGTGGCGGTGGCTTGGCACCGCGTCCCCCATTAACGCGTCAGCAAGCTCCGTCCTGGTCCTGCGGAGAGAGTAGCTTCCGCACCCAACCTGTAACAACTGCAATTAAGCTCTCGATTTATTTCCTGTGTGAATAAATCCAGGTTGCGGATTAACCGCACTTGTGTTGAAGGGTGGAATATAAAATATTCGACGCTTATTTTTGAGCACGTGTTTGTTCCCTCCACAGGCGCTCCTCACTCGAGACCCGATGGCCGATGACTTTAAGAAACGAAAAAAACCATGACAAATTCCGTCTTAGACTATTTCGTAACACTCGCATTATCCACGTTATTTTCTTTTATCTGAGCCATCCATCTCCTCACATAACCCTGGATAATGGAGAACTGACCTATGTTTAGGACTATAATGCCTCTGGGTCTAACAAGACCAAGCCCATTGAAGCCCAATTGAAATCCAACGCATCGGCTTTCAGGGACGTCACATGCAAGATGACCTCACGTGCAAAAGAACACGACAAGAACACATCAGCCAATAGATGTACCTTCAAGTACAACACATACATGCACACACTGTACATCCCTATATGTGATGATTGTTTGAATCAAGCATGAGTGGTGCGGGTGGCTTTGAGGGCGTGTGGTCTGTGGCTTTTCATGGGCAACTCAAAGGCTGGACAATGCTTAGCAAGCAAACGGTGGTACTTTTCCAGTAACCTTCAGCCACACGCGTCGCCCACACGCAATGAGACGCTTTGCAGTTCTTAACGTGCGAGCAAAAGGGCAGCGGATGGCTTTCGTGACGTTTGCCACTTCCAAGGGCCGATTGCCGTGACTCTCCTCCAGTCTACCAAGCAACCCAACACATCCTGCCGTTTAAAAAAAAAATTAAACTCAACACACACAAAATTTTTAGTCGAAATTGAAATCCCTCCGTGGCCCTGAACCGGAGCCACTGGTCACTGCCACGACGAGGAAGCCGGACAGACCCGAGGGACAGTGGCCACGCGCAGAGTATTAAAAAACATCGGCAGGATGAGGTGTAAATTCTGACTTAAAACTTTCGTGACTGCAGGAATTCATATTCTTGGTTCTTTCGGTAAAGTCACGTAGATAGAAAATAAAATACAATTAAAAAAAATGTTTTTAAATCAATTGAAAATAATCCGTGACTTTACCGAAAGAACAAGGAATAGGATGAAGTGTGCACAAGCATGCTCTCGATCACGGACCGTCGTGCGAGACTCGTCGTTACGGATGGCGAAAAAACACGATCCATTTCTTGCCGTTATCTCCGAATTGCGTAAACTGGAGTTTCTTTGAATTATGAGTGTCCTAGAATAAAATACATTCCTAATCACCGCACATGTATATGTAATAAGCCACACATATAAAGAATGAATATACAATTAACCCATGTTGCTATTCTACTCTATGGTTCTTTTGGTAAAGTCACGTATAAAGATAAAATAATACATTAAATAATAGCATACGACGTTTCGATTGCAACACAAGCAATCGTCATCAGGTATAAATGAAATAGCGACAAAAATCTAACCAGAAAACTATAGACAGACATATAAGCAGACAGATATCACCAAGATACATAGAGAGAGAGTAACACAGGTACAGAGAGGGAGATCGTCTCTGTGGCGAGGCCTTAAATAGACAGAGGGGGGCGGGGGCGGAGAGAGGGAGGGGTTAGAGAAAAAAATAACACGTCAATGAGTACGAAGAACGCCTGGTCAATAACGCAAGCTTGAACATAAGGAAAGAGGGAGAAAGAACACACAAAATTAAATAACCTAGCAAAATATCGAAATGTTATGTAATACAACACAGAGAGTCGGTCAACACACAATTAACGCATAGCCTGGTCGATTACGTATTTCAACGATTGCCATGTTAGAATTTAAGTGTGAAAATTCCAAAGAGAGACTAAACATAAAACAAGAGGAACGGAGACACACAGACAAAAAACTCCACTCGTTTTTTGTCGTTCTTATGTTCTGCTCTGTCTGTGTGTCTCCGTTCCTCTTGTTTTATGTTTTGTCTCTTTTTGGAATTTTCACACTTAAATTCTAACATGGCAATCGTTGAAATACGTAATCGACCAGGCTATGCGTTAATTGTGTGTTGACCGACTCTCTGTGTTGTATTACATAACATTTCGATATTTTGCTAGGTTATTAAATTTAGTGTGTTCTTTCTCCCTCTCTCCTAATGTTCAAGCTTGTGTAATTGACCACGCGCCGCCGCACTCATTGACGTGTTAATTTTTCTCTAACCCCTCCCTCTCTCCGCCCCCGCCCCCCTCTGTCTATTTAAGGCCTCGCCACAGAGACGATCTCCCTCTCTGTACCTGTGTTACTCTCTCTCTGTGTATCTTGGTGATATCTGTCTGCTTATATGTCTGTCTATAGTTTTCTGGTTAAAATTTTGTTGCTATTTCATTTATACCTGATGATGATTGCTTGTGTTGCAATCGAAACGTCGTATGCTATTATTTAATTTATTATTTTATCTTTATACGTGACTTTACCGAAAGAACCATAGAGTAATTCCTGCAGTCACGAAAGCTCCAAATTTAAGATCGAACCATGTTGCTATATTAATTGAAACACTGTACAAACCCATTTGATTAGTCAGTTAAGTTTATGATAAATTTTCACTCGCCACTCAATCCGCTCACTCTTAACAAAATCCTCCTACAGTACTTTCCGGACAATGACATTGTGGGGGTGATCACGTTTATTATTATCTTAATTCCCCCCCAGGACACCCCTGGAATTAAAAACAAGGCCCCGACCCTGATCGGAGTCTCAAGGAGAAATGTGGAGTGGCAACTTGACACACGCCTCTTGAGATGGCACTTTATTGAAGACACGTTCACTTGACATCAGGCAGAGACCGCCCCCCCCCCCCCCACTGCGACAGCCCCGAGTCTCCCGCGCATCTCCCTTTTATATCGCGACACGAGGCCACGCCCCCCTTCCCGAACCTTCTCGCTGACTCTGGACGCTCGTCACCGGTGTTGGCCGTGAGCGGGAATCGAACTCGCGTCGCCGGGTTCGTATCGCAGCATAGCGCTAACCGCTGCACCACCGCTCCCATAGGTAAGTAGACACGGATACACAGACACACACACAATCAAATTGAACGTGTACAGAAAATGCGAAGGACGGCTCATTAAAGAACAATGCGCATTGTGTTTCACAGAAAGGCCAATTGTGAGCCGTGAACAATTACCAGGGTGTTGACGTTGGACGGCGATGAACTGTCGACGCGCTTTCGCTGAAACGAGATGCGGGCAAGCGAAGCACTTGCCGGAGAGAAAAGCAGCTGCCACCGAGACGTTTCGACTCCTTAACGCATCTCGAGATGCCCGCTCCCACGCTTGACTTGAATGACTTTTGCCCAAGGAGCAACAGATATCGTCACTCACAAACGCCGAATGTCCTTGAGCACGCGCGTATTCACAATTGAGCACGGTGGGAGAAGTAATGTGGGTGGTGAATTGGGAACCTGCCTCTGGGAAATTAAGTTTTTAAAGTTGTCATTTCCCTGCGAATGTTCACCTAGTTCTGCTTTAACAAACACGCGTCGATTTGACAAAACAATCTGCAGTGCGTGCGACACGTTTTTTTGGGGAAAAAAGAAAAATTTCACGAACACTGCACACGAAAAGCCGGTTGTGTAAAGGCTGTCCAGCCGACCAAGATAGCCAGTTCCCTGTTGTGGTGCAGTAAACAAGATTAACACACGAAACATATCATCTACAACAGTGTGACCATGTTCCCAGCCGATGCGCAACTTCCCTGTGACCTGCCTTGAGAGTTTGACATTTCATATGTACCTTTGAACTTATTTCGTATGTACCTTTGAACTTATTTCGTATGTACGTTTGAACTTATTTCGTATGTACGTTTGAACTTATTTCGTATGTTGTTTGAACCATATTTCGTATGTATGTTTGAACCATATTTCGTATGTATATTTGAACTTATTTCGTATGTACCGTATATAACCCACCGCCCCAATACACAAAAGAAACTGCTAACAAGAAATAATATGCTTTCCCTGAATACTTAAAACAAATTTCAAGTTTATTTTTTTTTATGTTTGTGATCCAAAAAGCAGGAGTGGATACATCCGCACAACGGAATTTGGATACATCCGCAGAACGGAATGTATCCGCTCTCGGTTCCAACCACAACCTCTGAGTAATTCTCCCCCCACAATGTGGCCGATTAAAGTTAACCGGGTTAACCGGGTTCACGACCCCACACTGGTAGGGATAACGATTTGGAGTAGTGGGTTAACCAGGGAAGGTGGTGGGGGGGGGTCCCTGAATACGTAGCGAATGTGATTGTGTTGTATGAATCGCCCTGGGCAGGCCAAACTCGTCTCTACACTAGGGCCCCGGCACTTCGGATGTGTAGATAAAAAAAAAGATAAAGATGCCCCGAGTAGCCTTGAACAGAATGTTGGGGCAAGTGCGGGTAGTGAGCGCCTATGAGGCAGGCATGGCGCACGAGGTGCCCACCTGTTTTTCCCCATTGCTGATGTGTCCCATCCACACCAGGTACTCATTTAAGGCTGAGTCGACCTAGGCGAGGCCCATGTCCGGTTCAAATACATTAACCACCGTTATTGATCACGAACGGGAATGGAACTTGCGTCATCCGGGTTGCGAGCGCCGTGGGCCAAAAATTGCGCCACCATTCCGGCACTGAGCCAACAAAGAACAAAGATCCCCCGTGTAGCCTTAACAGACTGTAGGGGCAAGTGCTGTTAGCGAGCACCTATGAAGGCCTTCTGGAACGGTACACGAGGGGTGGGTGGGGCCAGCACCACGCCCTACCGCCTTTGTCTCCCCAGTGACGATGTTTACACATGGCACCGGGTACTCATTTAAGGCTGAGTCGACCTAGGGGAGACCCAGGACCTGTTCAGATAATCGTCACAGGTGTTGGCCGTGAGCGGGAATCGAACCCGGGTCGCCAGGTTCATAGCGCAGCGCGCTAACCGCTACACCACCGCTCCCCACAACTGAGCCAACACGCAGGCACACACACAGACAGGACAAAGGGAAAACATAAATATGAAGGGGGGGGGGGGGAAATAAACGTTTATTCGATATTTTTTTCTTCATAAAAATACGCAAAACATTTTTCCAACCTGGATTACAAAATCGCTCCACCGGGCCGCAACGAGATTTGACGGGGTGAGGCGATGTAAGGCAACTTGTTGTGATTAAGGAGGAAACCGTGATCGTGTATCGTGTGAACGAGAGTATATAAAACGTTAGAATATAAAGTCGAGGATTCATCTGACAACATAAGAGGGGTCCGGTCAAGGTTGAAGCTGCACTTTTAGTTCTGATACTGACCATAGTTTTCAAGGCATTTCATGACAATATCGTACTTGAATGTCCCGTAAAGAAATTACAAATCTCTAAAGCACTGCGTGGGTTTCATAGATTCAGGTGTGGGCTATCACAAAAAGATCGAGGGAAGGTAGCCATCAAACGAAACCAACTTTTTCCCACGTTGGCCCTAACACTGGACGTTTGGCCAACTCCATTAGCGCGAGACAACACGAGAGCACCTGAAACAACGATAATGCAAGACTCCAACCCCTACAGATGATGGGGGTCCACATTCCTTGTACCACGTTCCCCAGGCGAGCCACGGTACGGCGCCTTAATGCCCACCGAGAAGGGAGCTTCACAATGTTTGTGCGATCCAACAACCCTCGCCTCCACGGTGCTGGACTACGGCGTGCGAAGCCACCCACCGCAGGGAGCAGCAACTCGTTCATGCTAAAAGCAGATACATATCTAGCGCTTGTGTGCAGATGTTTCAGGAATCCTTTCACATCCTCATGGGTTATTACCGACTCATGCCCCCTCTTTAAAATCTCTTGCAATACTCAACGTCTGTGAGAAACGCGTTTCGACACGATGTACATATTAAACTGGTTTGATACTGTCCTTCACAGGAAACGTCATTAACCAGCGCTGTCCCACAGTGCACGGCACGCTGTTTACGACCATCTCGGCAATGATCTGACTGCTGCGCACAGCCACGATGCCACTTCACACGGGAGACGCCAAATTTCGTCAGTAGCACCCCAGAAAACTGTCATCGGTGATCTGTAACTTCTTTGAGATGAGGACAAACATTGCAGGACCACCCGAGACAACCCCCCGATTTAAAGACGCATTTTACGACATCACTATTCTACAATGAAAAAAGACTGAAGTCAAAAACCACGTGCATCCCCCAATCGTGGAATGCAACATTACGTTTTGCTATGGCTTGTTCAATTTCACGCACGCACGCAGTCATATAGGCAGCTCGCTCATCGGCAACGCCAGGAGCACGCGTCAGGAACACAAAGTGACGACGCGTCGCTAAGTTTTACCACCACGCTCCCCTTCCCCCCAGACCCCGTGAGCTTCCCGCTTGGCTAAAGCAAGCGCCGGACAAAGCGTAAACTGCGGTGCCAAATCGAGGAGCCCGATACACTCATGCGCCACACACGTTCCACCAGTATCGGCCCCTCCACAGAACGGGGGTAGCCTCAGGGAAGGAGTGTTAATTGTATCGTAAAGCTCAATTGGGTATAGAGTGATTCAAGCTCAATTAATCAGATTGTGAAAGTTAACAAATCCTCTTGATCATTCATTAAGTAACTCTCCCCAGCCATGGCTGACTTCAGCGGCGAGTAATATACTGGAACCGGTCGGCAAATTAACCAACCCGCACAAACCATCATGGCGAAGTATGGTCAAACAACCGCCACGACCGACATGGCGTGTGAGATACTTCATCCACCAACCGAGTGATATGGGGCTGTAAATGCAACCGATTGAATTCACCCGCGGTGCAGCCCGTGCAGGAGCACGGGCGATGCCACACATAATGTACAGACAGCGAGCCCAGTTAGAATATAGAAGACACAGATGGGGGGTTGGGGGGGCGTTCCGCGTCTCCACCCACAATAAACCTTTTGCATTGGTTCGTCGACCTGTGGACTTTCCACAATAGCGTTTCCTACAGTTTTGCATAGAGTGCAAGTACACAGCACTGTAGTGTGAGGGTAAAGACAAATGGGAGTTGAAATTCCTTCAGATCAGTTTATATTCGCCGCTCAAAACTGTCTACCTTGAGCACAGCTCCAATGGCTAAGGTGCCACACCTTAGCCTGGCGATGCGCGGTTAAACCTTCTCGTTCCCGGGATGCGTCAGGGAGAGCAGCGTCTACCTCACAGACCAACACAGAGTGTGTGGGTGTACGATGCGATGAGGTCCATAGGACCTCTCATGGTGCAATCGAGTTATTTTTCTGATAAAGTAAAAAGCAAAAAAGTTGGTCAAAAAAGAAAAACTCTTGCAGTCCCACGATAATCGCCAATTCATCACCGTCAGCTCCTCTCACAGCTCATCCTTCTCCTGGCAGAGAAGACAAAGACAAATGTTTGATGAGTAATTAGAACCAATTACCCAGCAGCACCTTGCAGACACGTGGCTTACATTGCAATAGACAATATGTATTCATCTTTGTCTTATGATCTGTGTGTTGCAACAGCAATTTGTGGGATGCCACCACAGTCGTGTTATGGGTGACCCACTGGACTTGCAAGCCAGAGGTTTGCTGGTTCGATTCTGTCTCCCGGTGGTGGCGGTTTCTGAAATTTCCTTCCACCACCCTCTCCTTCCCCTGTCTACCCAGCAGTATAAATGTATACACCACAGCCAGTCGATCGGCAGGTCACGGTGCGACGGGGTAAAGCGTGGGTACTCCCATCTCTTCCAAAAAGTCTGGCCAGCATGCAAGAATAAGGCCAAAAAGCCTCCTCTAGCGGAGACCCTTCGCCACCAGCGGAGTGCGGAAGCAATTGCGGGGCTACACTTTTACCTTTTAACACATTACGCATTCATCTTTTGTCTCGCGATTTCTGGGTTGCCCACGGATACGATTCGCTCGTTGATCCCCTTAGTGCGCAATGTGCACCGCGCCGTACTCGCGGGGCGAGTGACGGTGCGAGGGTGAAGCGGTTGTCACCTTCGCCGCTCGGTGGCACGAGCAAGGGAAGGGCTCGTCCGGAGGCTGCTCCACCGCCTCCATGTCCTCCCACACCTTCGGCTTCGTCGTCTGCCGCCGGGCGTACTCCTGGGAGGGCAGGGGTCACATGGTGATGGCCGTCGTCGTGACGACGGTGACAATGACCTACACGGCAGGGCTGGGGAACCTCAGGTTACTGTCGCAAGAGGCTCCAGTTTGTGCTCTTGAAGGGGCATCGGTCATGTTCTTAAAGAGTGCGAGGGGGGTTTAACTCCTACAGAGCGCAAGTGGTCTTCCTAAAGAACACATGAAAAAAGCAGCGCTCACAGAACTGTGTGGTATGTTGAACTTCTTTCGCACCGTACGAAGCCAACCGCGCTGATCAGCGGTGGGGAACATTTTATTTACGGAGGGACGAACACGACTTACAATGTTCAGCGGGCCGTACATTAACACGCACGCTAGCGTTGTCCAATAATAACGTGGACACTAATTGTGGCTCAGCTTTACAGGTGACCGAGCAGACTATACATTTTAAACACAGTGTTGTTGCCAGGTCTGAAACATTCCCCTCTATCACCTGTTAGTACACCCTAAAATTATTATATTGATGAATAAATACCGTTTACGGCCTGCTTAGAAATGACAGGTCTCATGTGGTCGCGGGCTGTATGAAACAAAGTCACAGGCTGCAGATTCCCCCATTCCAGGTCTACAAGTTATGCCGATCACCGTAACCATCACGATCATCCTAACAAACTTCGTCGGGATGTGCACAAAACAAAGTGCTCGATTTTTCTGGGTAGATTGTGTCTCTGTGTGGGAGTGAACTGCGCAGTCCCAATGTCGCTGTACTCCTCACTGGGATTGAGTCGATGGTCCTACAGATGGCTGGCGATCGTGAGCAGGTGCTGAGTTCTAGATTTGAAGCTTTCGTGACTGCAAGGAATCATATTCTTAGGTTTTTTCGGTAAAGTCACGTAGGTAAAACATCAAAATTAATGAAAATAAAATAAAATAAAAACAAAAATCACGACGTTTCGGAGGCAACACAAGTCTCCGTCATCAGGTGGGACCGTCACAGCTGTGACGGTCCCACAGCTGTGACAGTCCCACCTGATGACGGAGACTTGTGTTGCCTCCGAAATGTCGTGATTTTTGTTTTTATTTTATTTTCATTAATTTTGATGTTTTACCTACGTGACTTTACCGAAAAAACCTAAGAACAGGTGCTGAGTGTATGATCGTCAGTGATGGAGACGGGCTTTGGAGCGGCCTTCACCCAGCAGGGGTTTGATCACGGCGAACACAAACGGTTGCGTATGTGCAGCGAGAGATCCGAATGGATTCTTTGTCGCGTGACAACGAGCCGAGAGCACAATCGAGAGATAAAAACAATTACAAGACAAATAGTGCTTCCTCACTTACCTGGAAGAGGCTGTAGTGGTAACAGAAGACTTGGTCGGACATGAGGTTGTTGCGGACGTACTGCTGGCCTCGCTTGGCTATCTGCCTCGCCTGCAACGCGAGGGACACAAGACACGGATGGCATCATCATCATCCTCATCGCAAGGGTCTCCACCTCTTGACGGAGATGCGTCAAAAGTGATTCCTTGCACAGAGGCGCTGGTCATCTCCTGTTCGCAGTCCTAAGTCGGTGTTGTCAATTCCACATTCCTCTGGTGGGGGGGGGGGCGAGGTGATTATCTCCATAAGAAAACCACAACCACTGTTGACATCTCCGCAAAGCGGTAATTATTTTATCGACCTCGGAAGGATCATGGTGTGAGTCGACTCCGAACCAGGATTTTAACTGGCGACCTTCTGATAGCAAGCTGCTCGCTCGGCCGCTGGGTCACCTGAAAGCGAGTCGTTAATGCCGACCATGGGGCTCTGTCGTGGATTTGTGCAAAGCGTGCAGGGGCATAGTGTTACAGAGTACGGAGCAGCACGCACCGAGGGGGAAACACAGCTGCAGTTGGCATTCGAAGCTATATTTACAATATTTAGTATGTTGTCTGAAATCACTTCCCGATTGGGTGGTTCTCTTGTTTTTATCTCAAATTCTGGTGGCTTGAAATGCACTGCATCGGAGGAGCAGTATAAATCATACATGACGACGATGATGGTGATAATGACCATTTGTAGATTCAACAATGACAAAAACTGGCTTAACGCTCGTAATTTTGTTGGTCACTAACCGGTAAAATCGTACCTGGGCACGTAAAATCCACCCACAATGAAATCCACCCACAGCGTTTGTCAGCAGATGCTGTACGCTCTGCATGTAACGATTCGAGGAATCGTCGCAGTTCAGTGTCGAAATTCGATTTTAAAAATCGATGTATTATTTTGCCGTTGTGGTGTAAGTAGAATCTTGAGCGGCTGCAGATGTCACGTGAACCGTTCACATACCACATACACATATAATAAAATAATTGATTCATACACGCATTATTTATTGCGTGCATCGTGGAGAGTTAGGAATTGATTTTAAATCGGTAAAACGATGCATCATTACATGGCCACCATAAACCCCGTGTGGGTATCAGCGTGTGTGACTGAATACTACAACAACGTCATCATTATCGTCGTCGCAGCGCGACCGCGTCGCTAAATCCGTAACCTCAAGTCCGTCAGGGTGTGCCGGGTGGACTTGTTGCCCTGCACGTGCTGGAGAAGGAGGCTGTCACGTGGCTCTGTGGCTACGTGTGCTGACGTCCACTCACAGCATAACATTGACATGGATATACAGTTTGGTTCTTTCGGTAAAGTCCCGTAGGTGAAAATAAAATAATAATAAAAAATAATTTACTTACAGTAAAAAAAACACATTTTTGCTGTGGTTGTCCCACCTGATAACGGAAGCTTGTGTTGCCTCCGAAACGTCGTGATTTAGTTATTTTTATATTATTTTATTTTATACCTACGTGACTTTACCGAAAGAACCAAAGAGTATGGATCCTTGCAGTCACGAAAACTTCAAATCTGGATATACAGTGATTTATTCATATTGTGTATCTGGTGCTCTAATTGTGTAGAAGTCACGTGTAAAAACATTCGCTAAAAAGAATAATTAAGCCCGTAACCTCGGCGTGGAATCCGTACCTCATCGTCGTGCTCCTGGGCCCAGCGGAGGCGCTCCTGCAGGTCGCCGAGGTCGCGCCGGAAGGGCACGTAGTGCTCCCAGGGCCTCAGCTCCGAGTAGAAGTGCTCGTAGTAGGGCGACTCCTGCTTGAGCACGAGGCTGTCGCCCGCCAGCAGATAGGGCAGCCGGTACGCCGCCACCGTGCCGTCGATGTTCAGCTGGTATTTGAACTGAGTGACAAACACGGGGGGGGGAGAGTGCTCGTACACACACACGCACGCACACAGGCACGCACACACACCAGCACACGCACACACGCACACACACACAGGCACGCACACACACACGCACACAGGCACGCACCGTCATCTTGAGTCCTGCCTTCCTACTCAACCCAAGCTCCACCGGAACGAGAAAACGCATGCAATGGAGTACTCAAATTGTAAACGTTGTGGGTTTACTCTCCAACACAACGTTGTGCCGAACTCATAACTAATTGGCACGTTTCGTTTACGTGACAAACCTGTCGGGTGGTGGTGGGTTAATGACGCATTTATATTTACACAATATACCCCAAAAAAAACCACCTTTATTATGGGCAATTACGTCGTATCTTGAGATTGGTGAATTCTGATGTTTTGACATTTCCTAGAAGTCGTCCAAAATCAGGAGGCACAAGGAGGTTACTCGCTACACTTCCTGCCTGTGGAACTCGATTCAAAGCGACGTACTTTGAAGAAGTCGAAGAAGGAGATGGAAGGCACGGTGGGGCCGTAGAGGCTCTCGTCGTGCTTGAAGAAGAAAAAGTGAGTGATGGCAGCATCGATGGTGGAGTTAGGGTCGGACCGCACCATCTTCACCAGGTCCAGTCGCTCCTGCCGGCTATCCCGACCGCGCCAGAACGCGCGCTCCGTCTTGTTGGCCCACGCGGGGCCCGTGTTGGCCTGCACCGACATCAGGTCGAGCGACACCCTGCGGCGAAGGGGCATTCGCGCGCAAAAGACGTCAAACTTGGGTTTCAATCGTCCGCCAGAGTTCTGTTCGTTTGATAACGGACGACTCTCGATTATTGTCGGCCGTGGTCAATGCGCTGGTGCAATAAGGCCTCCCCCCAAGCCGTCACCGTCTGTCGCAGCCTTGCGATGTAGCAATCCATCTCTTGCCCACATACGAGATGATTTCAAGACTCCATCTCTGTGGCATACGTCCTCTCGTGCGCTTCAGTATAGGCCGAGTGTAATATGGGAACAAAGCGAGTGCTTCGGTATCGCCACCCCTCCGTTACCCAGAATGCCTCACCTGCCCATTGTCTCGAGGACGGACTCGGTCAGGTCGTAAGTCGGCATGACGATGTCGCGCGTCTCCTCCGAGCCGCACCACGAGAAGATGGGAAGAAGGCTTCCGTCCGGCGCCTTCCCCTTCTCCAGGGGCCAGTCACCCAGGTTCACGAAAAACTCCATGTCTGGCAACCACACCTACACAGCGCAACACCCACCACATGGTTAAGCGTTCAGCAATTGGTGGCTTTCAAATGATATTTGAAAAGAGTTTCAATGAAATGGAGAGCTTATCCAGTACCTATGTGAACAGCATTATTATTTTTAAACGTACTTTTTTTTGGGTCTCCCCCCCACTAATTTTATCAAGATTGTTCGATTGGTGTTGCATAAAAAGAAGAGGAATTAATTTGGAACTCTCCCAGACCAGCGCAACCCCCCTCGTGTTGGAGGACTGCTCATGGAAGCGGATATCGCAGAGCGACCTCTGAGATCCCTTCAAGTGACCTGGTCCACACAGTCGGGGGCAGCAATTTTCTCTCGGCTCTGATAGTCGTGTGACAGTCAAACCAATATTAATTTTTCACTTCTCAGAGCTGGAATTTAGACAAATTAGGTCCAGAACCAAATTTTACTTGTTTTTTTTTGTGTGCAGTCATTTGTGACTGGGCGGAACCAATTAACTCGCTACACTTGACAACCCGGTTTAACCACAGCTGGATTTGAACCCCAGATCCTAGCGGTGCCAGCTCAGCACTCTGACCTCTGACTTCTGAGCCACTTAGCCACCTAAAAAAAACCCCATAAATTTTCATGGTTTGATAATATTGTGACTCAGGCAGTTTAGAATGCGGGGCCCAACTCGTTTCGGACCTTGCGTGTGAGAGAGAGAAGCATGGCATCCATGAACATCTTGAAGTCCACGTGTTGCCCAAACGTTCGTCTGTACACCTGCAAGTAAAATAAATTAATGTACAGTCAACCTTTGATGGTGGGGGTGGGGGGAGGGATGGCTAAGATAAAATAAACAGATAAATAAAACATGTAAATTAGGTTATCAAACTCGTTTATTGTTTACCTGCGTAGAATTGCGAAGATGGCAGCGCCAATATCAGCTCATGCCCAGGTGCCAGACGGATCGCTGCGTCGCAGGGCAACCTGACAGAGCGCCAAGGCCTGTGGTCCCACCCCTCGCCCACTCCTCCAGCACACAACCTACTGGGCAGGGTCCACCCGGTGGGCTAAACTCCCATTGAGTTGAATCCATTGTACTAGCCATCCCCCTGGACCCCCATATATAATCATCCTCACCTTGTTATCCTTGATGGTGTAGTGGCACAGGCTGTGCCACTGCCCGAAGCGCTTGGGGGCCTCGCGTGCCACGTGGTCCAGGTCGACGGCGGGGAACGGCTCGAGGTCGCGCGCGATCTGCGGGTATTTGTCGCGGCAGCCCATGTCGGCGTACCAGCGGTCGCCGTCCGTGCGTGGGCACGCGCACAGCTCGTTGTACACCTCGCCTGCGCAGCGCGCATGCGCGGGAGCGTCAGCGTCACCGACCGCGTGGGGTTTCGTGGTCGCGCCATTCGGCGCTCCGTGCGGTTCATACTGCACGTTGTTCGACAAGACCGTCTGACATTTCGCTCCACGTGTTCGGGGCTTCTTCCAGGAACTAATTTAAGAATTTTTTATTCAGGAAGTTTAAGATTAGTTTCGTTGCTGCACGGGTGATCCCGTTTAGCCAGTTACCCGGCTATTTTACAAGGGAGATCCGTGGTGTGTGAGCACAGTGACAACAAAATAAAGACGTAAACATACATTTTGCAGAGAATGGGCAGAGGGTCCTTAATAAATATTGCATAAACAGACAGACAACAACGATTAAAGGTTTTGAGCCAATTAGCGGCACGGCCATTGCTGTTGTTGTTGTTGGTGAGGTTAGACCAGGGGTCGGAAACCTGCGGCACCAGAGCCTAACGCGGCTCTTTAAGGACTGCTTCGTGACATTTTTCACATACATTGCGACTCTTGATCTATTGAGATTTTTGTTTGCCGAATTAACAAAAACATATCTTATTCTTATTATTATTTGGTTGCCGATCCCTGGGTTAGAGGGACATGGTGGGACGGCTCACCCCGGAGCGTGTAGGGCGACTTGGCGATGTGCTTGTCACGGTAGGTGACTTCGACGCGCAGGTCGGTGTACGACGCGTACAGCTTGTAGCGCACCAGGAAGGAGCCGTCGTGCCGGTCCAGCACCTGCACCCACGCGCGCAGGAACGCGCCGTCCGCCGCCGACAGCTTCACCTTAAACGTGCCCTCGCCCGGCGAGGAAGTGAAGCTGCGCACGGCGAGACGGGACCGGGTCGGACGGGACAAAAGCAGGAGGGGACTGGGTGAGAACTGCGCTCGGGTGCGGCAGGCAGAGACAACATCTTTTTGACAACGTTTGAGAGATCCATGGTAAAGATATAAGAAGGTCTTACCAACATAATCAGAAGTATCTCACTGAATGGATGCTGGGACCACGTGATTAACCCGGCAGTTATTGCTGCTCTGGTTGTCCCTGGGTCTCGTTGTTGTGTTTGTTGGAGCCGGGCCCAGCTTGCTCTGACCCCGGGAAGGGCTGCAGTTGTTGCTCTCTCTATCTCCCAAGTTTCCAACTGTAGTTTCTTTTTGTGTAAAGCATTTTGAAATGTGATTGCATTTCACGATGCTACGTCACTTCAAATTGTTGTTGTGTCCGCTCTCCTTACATCCAGATTAAAAGATGGTTGTGTTGTAAATGCCGAGTTCTTTCATGTGGGCACTGAACAATCAAGTCAATGTGTTTTTACATCCGTTCATTGAAAATATTATCGTCTCCATTTATTAGCCTCTGTTGTAAGGCTGTTGAACTTGTCTGCATTCTCACCCCCCCCCCCCCCCAGGGCAGGAGTGGGGGAATGTTTACCTTCTCGAGGGTGGAACAGGACTTTGAAACACATCTGGTGTGCCAAGCATTATCAACACACACAACGACGTTATCCAATAGCGTGAATAATGGCACGTGTATCCACTGAATACAAAAAAAGTCCTTTGCAGTGACTGCACGCTCTAAAATTAGAAATACAATGTTGCCAGGTTGAAACCATTCCTCTGTAATTTCCGATGAGTACATCTAAGCTATTGGCATGCAACCCATTGGGTGTCGGCTGTGAAACTGGAACAAGCCACCCAAACTTTGGAGGATAAACTAAGCCACTGTAGTATGCACTCCTTCATCAGAGGCATATCAAAAGTACACGAACTCCCTCCTGAAGCCCTCTCGTGGTGGCGAGCAGACTGCCACATTGGCACTGAGCTCCTGAACATATTGCCACCGTGCGCAGGAATTTGCGCTGACGGAAAACATTGTTTGCGGGAAAAAAAATCTAGATTTGAAGTTTTCGTGACTGCAGGGATCCATACTCTTTGGTTCTTTCGGTAAATTCACGTGGGTAGAAAATAAAATAAATCAAATCACGACGTTTCGATTGCAACACAAGCAATCATCATCAGGTGGGAAAACCACAGCAAGATTATTATTTTTGTTGAAGTGGGAGTGGCTGTGGTTTTCCCACCTGATGATGATTGCTTGTGTTGCAATCGAAATGTCGTGATTTAATTTATTTTCTAGCTACGTGACTTTACCGAAAGAACCAAAGAGTATTGTTTGCGAACTAGAAGAAATGAAGTCGCGGGCGGCCTCTGGGTGGAGGTTCCCAGCAGTGTGCCAGCAACACGAGTGTCGTCACCACCTGGAGGCCACGTGCTGCACGTGCAAAACATTAGCGGTCTCGCGCTCCGGGAAGACACATACCACCACCCCCTCCTCTTCTGGCTCCACGTCTGACACCCATTCATTAATTCAAAGACAAAAGAGCCCCCTGTTTCAGCCTAAACAGGCTGTCTGTCTGGGCAAGTGCTGTTAGCGAGCACCTATTAAGGTCTGCATGGCATACGCGGGAGGGTGGGGTGGTCAGCACCACGCCCGGCCGCTTTTGTCTCCGAGTAGCGATGTTTACATATCGTAATCATTTGAGGTTGAGTCGACTTAGGGGAGGTCCAGGTCTGCTTCAGATAATCTTCGCTGGTGTTGGCCGTGAGCGGGTATCGAACTCGGGTGGCCGGGTTTGTAGTGCGGCGTGCACACCGCTACACTACCGCTTCCCATTCACGCACACACACACCCAGCCTGCATTCTTAACTAATTGCTTCTTTTCAGCAGTCTTCACTCACCAAATGCCAGGCGGACTACAATCAGCTGGCCGTGAGATTCGTGCCAAAATGTGGTTTGCCCAAGGTCATATAGCCTCACCCAGGAGGAAGTTAACCCAATGCAATTACTTCAAATGTGTGGGTTTCTGTTGTGTGTGCGAGTTCGGCACGATATTCGCCGTGGCAATCACCCACGCACACAAGATGTGCGAAATGCCCTCGGGGGATGTGCTCCTACGACTGCAATGGGTGCCCGACTCGCACGACCGCGTGTTATATAACAGTCGTACGAGCACGGCAAGTGACATTACACACTCCGATGGCACTCACCATCATTCTCCAGATTAATAAGACGCCCATTTTCACCCGCGTGTATGTTAAAAGCACGAGTTGGGGGGGGGCGTCTTATACTCCGGTGCAGGGACGTTTAGGGGCGATTTTACATTACAATACCACGCTGGTTAAAGCTCGAGTTTATGAATGGGAGCATAGAAGTATAGTCCAATACAAGAACGCAATGTTTAGTGCCTGGTCAATTAGTAACATCGCATGATGGTGGAATAGCTTGGAGAGAAGGTCCATCAGCAGTGGATTGACCATGGCCGACGATATGAATGCCAAGTTTTTTCAACGCATCGACCCGACTGCCACACGAAGCGCACAAAATATGTGAAACCCGCAGGATGCAATAATGTCAGTCGGAGATGCCCGGGGGGGGAGAGGAGGAGGCATAACTTCGGGATTTACTTTTTGAGATCGGAGCTGGCCTGATTGAAACTTTCCCATTCAAAATACAGCCCCCCCCCCCCAACCTGCTCCGTAAGTTCACCGTCTCCCAGACCCACAAGCCACCCCCCACCCGAACCCCGTGAGATGAGCGTGGGAGAAGCGGCGATTACAATCGAAGTGCGGCGTTTACTCACTTCTCTCCCGACTTGTCCACCGCCTGGACAAAGAAGTAGCGAGCGGGCAGCACGACCGCCGTGTGTAGCCCCGGACCCCACACCAGACACTTGTTGGCCGAAGGCACCCGGCCACTGGCACATGGAGTGGCCACCGCGGCCAACAGCAGCAGCAGCAGAAGCGGTGGCAAGGCAGCTGCCATTCTCGCAGGAGACGGAGTGACACGGCGAGAGGTGGGAGAGAGAGATGGGGGTGGGGGGGGTGAGTCTCCTTCTTGACGAGCCCCTTCACAGCGCAGTCGCGTTCAGCCAGCCGGAGGTCGCCATGAAGCTTGTTGTGACTGAACGAGGTCACGCAATCGTCCGGGTTGCAGCCGGCGCGCAACAAAGAAGACACAATCCGAGCTGGTCGCTGTTAACTCGCTCACTCGGTGACTTGTGAGTGAAAGGAATTCGCGAGAAGCCTAAGAAATGAATAGCTTTGGAGACCGGGGACAGAAGTAAAATGTGGCGTGGATCGTGACGTGGGGAGTCCACGTGTTACCCACCCCGTCCGGATGAATGGGTTTTGCGGGTTTTTTTAAATCACGGTGTGACGCTACATACATCATGTCAATTGTATTGGGCACACAAAGACCAAGATTCCCCGTATAGCCTTAATGGACTGTTGGGGCAAGTGCTGTTTGCGAGCACCTATGACGGCCGGACCGGCACACGAGGGGGTGGGTGGCCAACACCACGCCCGGACGTTGTTGTGTTCCTGGTGGCGATGTTTACACACCGCACCAGGTACTCATTTGAGGCTGAGTCTACCTAGGGGAAGCCCACGAACCGTTCAGATAATCGAACTCGGGTCGCAGGATTTGTATCGCGCTAACCGCTCCCCTATTCACACACATGTACACATACACACTACCAGACGTGCACGTATTAAAGATGAGCCAAAATAAATAAGTAAATGTAGCTCAAGAAGATTTTACGTTAAGGGGAAAAATGGCCAGGAAAACATGGAAAATAATGGTGAAAATCATCACAAAACAACCCATCTGCACAGCAGTCAACCAATCAAGTGAGAATGAATAAATATAACACGCTGTCACCAGTGGGTCACGTGGACAGTCAATAACTGCGGGCCGAAGAGTGCACTCTTGGAAGGTAATTGGCCTACTCTTCCACGCCGGCCAAGTGCCTTGGAACTGGTGGGAGTACTCACACTTTACCCCACCACACGCGATCGACTGTGGTTGTACCCATTTGTACCGCAGTAATGGGTGGGCAGACTCGAACAAGTCCAACAGTGTTCCTTGCAAATACGGCAGCATCCCCCCCCCCAGTACGTCTACAGAGATATTGTATTGTGCTCAATGGTTATTCTATTTCGTGCATAACCCTGTTGGAAAGCATTGTGTATATAACGATCTTGCACAGCACAGCATTAAGTTGTATGCCCGTATATTTTACTGTACTGGATGGAACTGTGGTGTCACAGTACTTGTGTAGGACTCCTACTCCGGATGTCTTTCCGTTCTGTTTATTCACACTTAGAGTTCACCTCATCGTCACCGCTCCGTGTTTGTATGCTCAATGTTTAATAATCCAGGTTTGGTGTACAGAACGACTCGATTAGAATCTGCTGAGCGAGCATCGCCCTCTACTGCGAAGTTGGCGGGGACTGTCCTGGAATTTACTCGGCGAGGCTGCCCTGTGTGAACAAGCACAACAATAGACCGCGCTGTCATGTATCCTTCCTTCACTTTTGTGATTAGCTTGTTATGGTTGTTATTGTTTGACTGGGACTTTTGCACACAGCGTTGATATACGGTGCTTTTTTCTGGAAGATTTCGTTGGTTTTTCCTAGATGTTTCTGTTGCGCGTCGTTACGTTAAGATGTTCTTTGTTCAGGTTTTTGTTTGTTGCGGTTGCACCTGAGTCAAGAGCCGCATGGCTCACAGGGCTACACCTAATAAATGAAACTGGAAAATATCATGCGATGTGAAACCAGTTTTATCCATCGCAGTCCTTGAAAGTATCGTGTTGTATATTTCATGGTATTGTAACTGAGTAATAAGTGTTTAATGGTATCGTACTGTCACGTATTATAACGCATTGTTGTATGACATAGTACGGTGTTGTATATGAGACGTGATATAAGTCGTATAAGCTTTGGTGTACCGAGTGGTCCAGATATATCGTGACCCCCATATAATTATGTACAACTGAAGAAAAAAATAAAGTCTTCTTGGTACTTTCGGTAAAGTCACATAGAATGGAAATAATAAAATAATAAAAAATAATATAATAAAATAACATTCTATAAAATAATATAATAAAACAGAAATGAACATCCAAAGCAAAAATAGTGACGGCTCAAAATTTGTTTTGTTGGGGGGGGGGGTCACAAGACATCTGGACACACCACGCCACAGTCTGCACTGAGCCCCATCACGGCTCATTCCACTCCTCGACTTCCACGTGCTCGGGCACTCCACGTGTCACGCGTGGAGCGCGCGCGCTGTCTTCCCCGCCTCCGTCGTCGTCGTCCCCCCCCGGCAGGAAACTCTGCGCGCGTCTCCCCGCAAATGCGTTCCGGGCGAAAAGAGGCCGGCGCTTCTGCGATGTCGGGGCCGCGGTGCCCGGGCGTGGAGGCGCCGGGCGCGGATTCGCTCTCCTCCGTGTTGTCCACCTCGTCCGTCGAGACGTCGCTGTCGCTGGGCTCCGTGCGCACCAGGATCTTCAAGATCATCGTCATCGGAGACTCGAACGTGGGCAAGACGTGTCTCACTTTCCGCTTCTGCGGCGGCCTCTTCCCCGAGCGTACGGAAGCGACGATCGGTGTGGATTTTCGCGAGAGGACGGTGGAGTTGGAGGGCGAGAGGATCAAGGTGAGAGGCCATCATCCCCTTCCCTGCCCCCGTCGTCGTCTCCCTCTCCGGCAACAACGGAGGAGCGACGCTCACAACAACGGGCGGATAAAACGAAGCGAGTTGGTTGGCATAGCGGGTGGTGCATCTTTCCAGCCATCTCAGTCAGTCAGCCCACGGCACCTCGAGCTTGTCCTGTGACCTTGCACCTAGCCGAGCACATCAGTTAACCTATAACACCTGCGTCTGTTCCGTGACTCTGCCAGCAGCGAGCCTGCCACCACTTCACGTGGTTGCCTCAAAGTGCACCCAGCCTGGTACAAACGCTGTGGTGGGGGGGGTGCCACCATCGCTTAGCGGCGAATGGCGATGGATGTTGTTGCTTGTGGTGCACAGGGCGAGTCGGGGGTGAGAGGGAGGGGAGGGAGGGTGGAGTTGGACGGCAAGGGCAGTGATGCGGTCAACTTCACGCGTCTCTCAACGTGGCATCTGTCTCACGTCCACCACCACCACCACATTGGCTTCAAGGTCTTCCCCTTGCTCGCCTGCCACTGGGTTGCCGCTACTTTTTGCGAGAGTGCGATGAGACACGGCGTCCGTTATAAGCTCCGTGTGTCTCTGTATGCGAGAGTCCGCCTTTCGTCGACAGGGAACAGGTCATTAGCCTGGGGGAGAAGGGAGCTGCAAATGCGGCGTAACACACCGATCGCTATCTTGGGCACGGCGTGAGAAATAGAGAGCCACGGACAAGAACGCAGAGAGCCATTGCATTCAGGAAGAGATACAGAGACATAGCAACGGTGTCCATGAAGACATTGAGACAGAGATGCACAGTTACAGTACAGGAAGACAGTCACCGACAGGAAGTGACACTGAGGAATAAAAACGCGAAGATGAACGTCAACAAATGGGGAGGGGGGGGGTCCCCATAGGCTCCCGACTTCAAACTTCACTAGAACTCCTTGCGAGTGTCAAGGGCTCCCTGAATTGGCCGTGGTGTCCTCACCGCGAACATGATGGGTGGGCCCTCACTGACGAGGCCAAATAATTGGGATGAGTAAGTTAGCCCTCTGGGTTCTTGGCAGGGAAGTGGCTTTCTGACGAGCTGCACCCTGGGTTATATTGTGTGTAATGCGAAAGTGTAGGCATGAGCCCTACCGAGTATGTTTAACATTATTATGACAACGTCGTAGTAGTATAATTCACAATCAGGCCAGTCCAGTAACAGGTTGACCAAGGCGACGTTATCGTCCCAGCTGATGGGAGTCCACGTGATGAGCCATGAGGCCAGGGCATGGTTCAGGGTTGGAATCGCGTTTATTGTCGAGCTTATTTCACCCACGTTTACAAGCAACAAACGCAGCTCAAACAAATGCTGCCGTTCCTAGACCTGGTTGGCTGGCGGGTACATTGAGAGCTCGACTGAATCCTTAACGCCAAAGTGTTTGGCCGCTTTGTGGGGGGTTTAAATATATTTTCCCAAGGCACTGTTACTTACACACTCATGTGCAATCTTCAGCTCACAGCAAACAAGTTGGGTGTTTTTTTTTAAATCACGTACAGTACTATTCTCGGCATTTAGTTACAGTAAAAGTATACGGTGTACTTGGGCGTGTGCCATTTAATACAGGCAGTGGCTCAATTTCCACGCTACGGAATAAGCACATTCACCACACAAGATACAGCTATATTTGTACAAAATATGACTGCATTCCATACCTGCTCATATAGACAGCAAAAGTATTTTGTTCCTCTTTTTGCCAATACATTCTGGTGGGCAAGTGTTGAGTGGGCTTGGATACCAGTATTTATAGGACTGTTTTTCTTTAATCTTAAGAGACAAATCAATTTTTGCACTGTACTTTCATGTTTTCCACCTTCACCAACCTGCACTGACCAGCGTGGTGAGCTTTGGTCAAATGACCTGCCATAGCATGTGGACACCCTCAGAAAGCAGTGAACAAAGGTCTATACATAAACCAAATTCAGACTTAAAAAAAAATCCTAAAAGGACATAATTCTCTGGCGATTAGACTTTCAAATACTTTACAATAACAAATAGGCAGCTTTCGGGCCAAAAAATACAAATATTTTCAAATGCGTGGGGAGAAAGACTGTTGTCATTTTCGTCATGCACAGCTTCAACTTTGGGACACGGCCGGCCAGGAGCGCTTCCGAAAGAGCATGGTATCGCACTACTACCGCAACGCGCACGCCGTGGTGTTCGTCTACGACGTGACAAGCCGGCCCTCCTTCCTCAGCCTGCCCAGCTGGCTCGCCGAGTGCGAGCGGCATCTCAGTTCATCGGACGCTCCTCGCGTCCTCGTGGGAAACAAGTGCGACCTCAAAGACAAAGTGGAGGCGAGTGGCACCATGGCCAACATACCTTGTACACTTTCACACAAACGCCATACCAATTTAATAATTATTTTTAACCTGAAGTTGCCAATAACTGTGGACGTGCCTCATGACAAATTTAATGCATTGTAATTTGTTCCTATGAGCACGGAGAATGTACCAGATCTTGGAAGCACGGTTGAGCCTGAATAGTGTCTGGGTCAGAATCCACCATTCGTAACAGATTATACAGGTGGCTGCATTCTTTACAGCAGCGGGAAGGCCAGCAACATCCATCATTGTACAATGCCTCTATGCTCCCATGTTTATATTGCACGCCGTGTACCTATCCATACAGACCATCGGGGTGAAGCAGAGGTCACAAACGGGTTTTGATTCCTTACCTGTACCCGGCCGGGTACGGGTACCCGTTCCCTACCCGAAATGAGTGACAAACGGTTACTCACCAGTGACTCACGGCCTACCCGTACCTGGCCGCACCAGGGTCGCAAACGGGTACCCGTACCCGGCCGGGTACGGGTAGCCGGGTATCGGGTACCCGATTGCGACCTCTGGGGTGAAGTCTGGTGATACAACACTCACGACCTGCACGGCGTGGGAAGGTTCTGATCCAGCAGTGGCTTGACAAAAGGGCCCGTACGTAAGTGTCATTCATGTTTGTGTGCCAACAGGTCCCAACATCCCTGGCCCAGAAGTTTGCAGATGCTCACGGAATGGCACACTTTGAGACATCCGCCAAGGAGCAAGAGGGCACAGGCGATCATGCCGAGGCCATCTTCCTGACACTCGCCCACAGGCTGCGCAGCCAGCGTACCATGGCCATGCCGCGTCTATTTCCTGCCCAGGACACAGCCATAAACCTGGCCGACGACAAGCAAGGCGCCGACAATGGGTCCTACTGCTACTGCTGAATGGAGGTGGCGTGCAGTGGGAGGGGAAATGGAGTGTAAGGGTTATACATAAGCACTGGTTAAGACAGCCGCCAGAGCAGCTGGATAAAAAGGTTACACGTATGGATGTGGCAAAGTATTTCTGACATTCTGATATGGACAGATGTTCTTGTAGAAAACGTGATGAGAAGTTCCATGTAAATGTTTCTAAAATGGTTGGTCTCTAAAAGGGGATTTATACATTTCATGCTTAGAACAATACGGTTAATTAATACCTTAAACATATGGGGAGTCAATCATGTTTTGGCAGAGGGCTTTTTATCCTTGCTAGGCTGAAGAGACCTCCACCAACATGTGAATCTCACCCAATGAGGTCATGTTCAAAAGTTAGTTTAAAGGCAATTTTTGCTCAAATTATTAGCAAAAATACTACTTTCCCAAAGAGAGTAATACTTTTTCTGAGAGATTTGTTGAAAAAGGCTTTTAATTTAGTAATAAGGCCTAATATTGTTCAGGGTGGTGTTTAAGAAGTTGCAAAAGAGCTATACAGTAGAATATAAAATGTAAATGTTTTTTTTTAAAACCACCTATGTACAGGATGTTATTTTAATCACTGTAGTTGCAATACGAATCAATAAAGATAAATAATGCTGATGAATCCGTTTATTTTTTTTATAACAAAACGATACATCAGTTTTACAGTGACAGAAGTTGAGGACTATGTTAACTCACACCTTATCCTAGTTTTGGGTTTAAAAAAATACTGAATATAACAACGTCAATATTCAAAAAGTCTTTATTTACCATGTCAGTTCTGCATTAGCCACCCAAAACAATTTGAGAGCATATGCGTGTATGACAGAAGGAAGCAAACACATGAGAAGTCGGAACTTTCAAAACCTCTTCCTTTTGAGGATCTCGGGCTTCCAGTTGATTGGGTGCGTCTCCTCTGACTGTTTGGATCACACAAAAAAAGGGGAACAACAGTGAGGGGCGAAGTCTTAACTTGTGTTCTTTCCAAAAAAGCTTTGATGATTCGACGACAAAAACAATGAAAATTACGGGCATCCTATCAGTGACATCACTGAGGTGAAGTTATATTTAATATAACGCGAGTGAAACCATGCTGACATCAATGAAGGGTGCTGCAATGCTAAGTATTTAAATTCTCAAATAAAGATTCAAACTTAGGACAGACGGTGTGGTGCACAGTCGAGGCATGTAGCTATCGGAAAACAATTGTGTTTTTGGCTGCGGTTTTAGAGCAGGAAATCTAGAGCTCCCATAGGCTGGACAAAGCCTGTAACTTTATTTTACAAAGCCCACAGCCACAAGAGACCAACTACTTCAAAACTGCCAACATTTATCCATCTTTAGCCACAGTATTCGACTACCAGAATGGAATATATTCGATCTGACAGCACTTTTTCTAATTTTAGCATGCTCAGTTAAGGCGAGTTCCTCATGTTTGACGCTATTATTGGATGACGCTAAGATGTTGTGGCCTGGCAAAGGTATTTCAAAGTTCTATTTGGATAACAGGGTTTTGTTATCAGCACAAACAGCAGCGTCTACTCACAGCGGTGTCATCTTCCTTGTACAGCTTGATGGTCTTGTCAGCCTCGGCCGTGATGAGGCGGCTCTCGGAATGGTCGAAGGCGCACGCAAATATCCCCGACTCGCTGTCCAGGGAGCCCGGCTGTACGGCTGCGTGAATGCGCTGGAAGTTGTAGCCCGTACGCCAGTCCCATAGGTGCATCGTCCCGTTGTCGGCTAGTTACAAACAAAAAATGTGCAGACAAGTTTATCCAAAGCCTCGGTTCTTAGCAGAAGAGTTTGACTTATAATTAGTACGATATACACAAGCATGTGCATGTCCCTTAATAGATGCTCGCTAATAGGACTTGCCCCAACAGCTTGTTATAGGATTTTTGTAGCAGTGTTTGCATACCATAGAAAGGTACTTACACATATACCAAATTACGTACTTGAAACTTGACATGGCTAGTATTCATCCAAATCCTACTCAATTACAAATGTAACTTCAGTACATACTATTGTAGATGAAAAACTTCTGAACAAAGTTATAAACATTACTGTGCATTGCATATATATAGGTATTTCCAAATTTATTATTCGCAATTAAGTGCAGGACATACAAGTATTTAATACGAAGCAAAATATTTTCTGCGACAGCTTAATTATCGTCATGCTAGAATCACGTGCTCTCAACGGTAAATTTGAGATTTGGTGCAATGGTTTGTCACCCGAGTATCTCCTTACACGCACTCAAATTGGTCGCACCCTCAGCTCGTCGGACAAGACTGGCAGGCCTGAATGCTGGTTTTTGTTGGGTCGGGGGTTGAATTTACAGCCTTTTGTCAATGCTTTGCTTAATCAAAGCCGCGCCCGTGCTGGTCAGTGTGGGGGAGGCGGCTCAGCACAGGCTCAGATATCACTCATCACTGATGTTAGCTGTGGCTGGTACTCAAACTTACGACGCGGGGGTACATAGCGTAGTGTGGGGGTAATCCTGGTTGTGGAAAAAAATTGTAGTGTACCTAACTCAAGTAAACACAGCTAATGGTAACTAAGCAACACAAACGTTGACGCCAGTGTTAAGTATTTCAAAATCGAATTCACCTCCAGACACCAGCACTCCATCAGAGTTGAGGGCCAGGCAGTTGATGATGGCATTGTGGCCAGACAGGTTCTGAAAAAACACCCCGTCCGGGAACTTCCACTGCTTGATGTTGTCGGGTGAAGCGGACGCAAATGTGTACCTGGGATGAAGGAGGAGAAGAAGAAAGTGTAAGTTTAAACATAGGCTTCCCCGAGTCGGTACAGCAGGCCAATGGTTCAGGGTTCATATTTTGTTTTGGTACGTACTGCCGAGGGTGCAGCACAACAGAGCGGACGGACTTCTTGTGGTTGGTCAGAGTGACGCGCGACTTTCCTGCTGCCAAGTCCCACAGACGCACCGTGCAATCGTGGCTGCCTGCGAGATTACAGACGAGAAAACGTAATCCCAAGATTAAGGGACCCATGACTGGCATTGCTTTAAAATAAAAAAAGCAGAGAAGATGGCTCCTTTTACCAGTAATGATTTGAGGCTCTACTGCCTGACACTTGACGTCTGCCACGGTGTTGGTGTGACCAGTCAGCGTGTGAACGTTGGCTTTGGTACGGATATCCCACACCTGTACCAAACCCACAGCGAGGACAGACACAGCAAGGTCGTTTTAGCATGACACCACACAGCTCGTTCAGGTTTCCTTGTTATGTGTAAATGTTTTTGTTGAGTACAAATGCCAGCATTTGCAAGACACTCACCCGAGCAGTTGCATCTCTCCCGCAAGTGACGAGGACATCGATGGTGGGATGCAGGTCCAGTGCATAAGCGGCACTAAGGTGACCGTGGTAGTGCCTGATCACCTTTGGGCATTAAATACATTTCTCTTAGACACTGCTCTTATAAAACATCTTGCCTTAGAACATTCAATACATTTACAGCATCACATGAGTGTTTGTGTATACAATGCAGAACTCCATCATTTGTTTCCCATCTCCCATGACTGGTCTAATGACAGGGTCGTTGGGATAATACGGTTAGCTGCTCTGCTAGTCACTTCATTACACCTTTCCCGGTCCTTAAAATCATGACTCAGCTTCTTGTAGTTTAAGCCCATCAAGTCTGAGATGCTCTGACTCCAAGTCTCCCTTGGGCAACATTGCTATTTTGCCTTATAGAATGGATTTGGATAGTTTGTTGTATCTATTGATGTGTCCAAAGAACTGCAGTTTAATTTATTGGTGGCTAGAATTTTTTTTTTCTTCTGTACTGGTTGGGAAGTAATCGTGCTCCATACAAAGCCGGAGGTTACCTTGTTGTATTCCAGGTCCCAGCACTTGATCTGCTTGTCCTCGCCACAAGAAAAGAGGTAGGGGCTGCGGGAGCTGACTGCCACTCCACGCACTGTGCTGATGTGCCCCGTTAGTGACAGCTTTAACTTCCCCGTAGCAAGCTCCCAAATCTGTACGTGTGCACACAAACAACCCAAAACGTCAATCGGCAACTCGCTCTTTTTGTAGTCGCCTTTTAACATGCATATGTACAAGAGTTTGAACACAATATAAATCGGAACTTACCTTGATGGTCCGATCAGCAGATCCTGTGACAAACCACTGGTTTCCTGGCTCAACAGCAATACTTCTCACCCAACCCAAGTGGCCACTGATAACCTGGAACAGAACATGGATTTTATTACACGGCACAGATCAAAAACCAAAAGTAGAATAGAACAGCAACAATAATACGCACACCTATGTTCATGTACAATACTTTTGCCAATACACAACTTGACAAGGATCTCCGCACACCGTGTAGGTCATGGGGATTAATTGATCATGCTGCATGTTAGTTAGGGCGGGTTGGCGATGGTGCGGAGCAGACGTGGCAACACACTACAGTACAATAATGTATTTTGCTTCACTGCTCAATGCTTCCGATAATTTAGCCCCGCATCAGCAGTCCATCCCTATTTTATTCTAGAGGACCGTCCATGAAATCAATGTACAGCTTAGCTTCTGAATTCTGAAGAGACCGGGCATGTTCCAGGTGATTTTGTGAAAGGTGCCTAAAATGCAGAAAACTTGACTCACCCTGTAGAGTTTCCATGGTGGATGCCACTGTGGCTTGGGCATGCTGGAAGCCTTCTTGGGCATTAGAGCCGACCCTTTCAGCCCACCTCCATCCAGAAAAGCCTAAGAAACACAATAAGAAATAAACTTAACCAGTTTCCAACATAAGAAAACACATTCCTTCACGACCAATCGACAGATGTCTGAAAAGTTAAATCACAATTATATTTTCCAGGGCCACTTTTAACTTAGAACATTATCCACATGAAGTAAAGATGTAAAGGGTGTGTATATATAAAATTTATTTTCCCATCACAAAACCGAATGTGCTAAACTGTTCCAATATTTGTCTTTTTCTAAATGTACTATCATTGTACTTTCAAAATAATATCAGAGCAGCACGACCCATGGGTCAGTGAACATCAACACAGCAGAATTACCAGAGGACTTCTGAAAAATCCTTCAAGTGCCCTTTTTATGCTTGACACAATAGGGGGCACATTTAGCCACGCACTTAACAGTGGGACTGTTACATGAAAAAACTAATTTCTTTCTTTACAAATCGAGTGCAAAATTGTACTTAATGATGATCAACTCAATACACTTGAGAACCCGTCAAATAAGCAGCCTTATTTAATATCCAGATCCTCAAGAGGTGCCAGCTCAGCACACTCCGACCTGAGCCACCCAGCCACCTCTTAAACTGTAAACAATTTGCTCTAATGGTACAATCACTCAACGGTGGTCATTCTGGTGATTGAGATGCAGCCCAAATTACCGAGCTGCTTCCAGGTGGCACGACGCGTTCTGCGATTCCAGCGTGGCGATGGATGTCGGCCACACTGGCAGCTGTGCGCGACGCCTCCTGTCTGCCTCGTCACCACAAGCACACAGACACAAACCATGAAAAAACGCAAGTGCTATTATAAACCGCAAAGGCAAAATTAAACTGCCATACACACACATCCTGTACATATGAGATATCATCAGGCATGATCTATCCAATGCTGGATGGAGTCCCACTCCCCCTTCCCATGCTGGCACCATCTCTCATGGTCTCTGCGGCGTAGCAATGTATCAAGCACCTGCACAAGAACGGATTTAGTCAATCCATCCATCTCCATGATGGACGCCCTCTCAGGCACGTTTTTTCCATTGGCTGCCACTGGTGCTATTCACAATCGCTGGCCATCATCAATTATAGTAAAATGTTTTGCACAAGTCCAGTTTAAATTTGTAATAGTCACTATGATCTCTATAACGTTTGTATGTTCTCAAATTAATGTGTTCCTCTTTCTGTCACAGTGTAATTCGGTGTCTCAGTGGAATGCAATTCTCTCAAAGAATACTTATCAGCGTGCACACTTAGAAAAATGTGTTAGTTTTTTGCCATATTTCTATTCCATGCCATAGCCAGTAATAGGCACCAATTTGAAATGTTCTTCTTTAGGCAAATCAGTATGTTACTTTTCATTACCAAGTTCAGTCTGTAAAAAGCACTCCAACCTGCTTTCCTTTGCATCTGTATTTGAATAAGATATGTATGGATAAGGCATTCATACAGCATTGTTTTACTTGGCATACGGGGTATATCTTTGGCAAGTGGGGCATCACACCTTGTTTGTGATGGGGGGAGAGTGAGTGCCAGACTCTGTGTAGCTGCATCGCTCGGGGTCCTCTGCAATCGTGTTTCTTCCGTCAGGGCAATTCCTAGCAGAAAACATTAGCAATCCTAAATATTCCAAACAGCAAGGATTCACAACAACTCTAAAGAAAATGAGGCTTTATCGACTGTTTAATTCTATTACAGAGCACCAGAGTACTTATATATTTTCCATGGAAAGCTTATATGAGCAAAAGTTATGTTTTTAAGACTTAAGAGCTTACAAACAACAATGTATTTATGTTAAATAAATGCAGTATATTTACTTTAGAAACTGCATAATTATCTTTGAAAGCACTTGGGTACTTATATATCGTGCATACAAAGCATACATCGACATAAGTTACACTGTTCAAACTCAATTTCAAACAAACTATGTCTTTAAACAGCAATAAAGTATATTTACCAGGTCCAGATGGATAAGGGTGAGTTCCAGCAATCGTGTACTCTGCATCTTCACCTGAAAGACAAAAACAGTTTTACCGATTAAATCCACGGAACCGAAGCAGCAACTTGCTCTGTGCGTTTGTGTTACGTCCGCGCACCCACCCTGCTCAATGGCGTAGCGTGGAGGCTGTCCGTAGAGAGCGGGGGGCAACTGTGGCGCCTTCTCCCGAACCTCCTTCTGCGTGGGCATGTGCAGCACGGGGCCGTACTCTGCACGCAACTTCACATTCATCTTCAGCTGGTAGCTGTCAGGGAGCCAGAGTCTTAACTTAAATGGCTGCCATGGGTTACATGACACGTTTGCATTTCAGACTTGGGACACAGCCATGGTTGAAAAAAAGTGACACTTGCAAATTTCGTTTTATTTACTTTTTGTAATCCATCAATGTGTCGAGATGTAACATGACACTAGCAGCAACTGTACAGCAAACATAAAGGAACATTTTAATGACTCTGTTATTGTATAAGTTCAATGAACCAGTGCTTTACGCCACAGCTGATAGCCATTCATGACTCAGGTACATTCTATTAATGTTCTTGAAGGGCTAGAAAGCAGAAATTTGGGGTAAATATAATTGACGTTATGCTTATACATCAACAAATCTAACAAAGAATGTTTTAAATGTTTGTGCCCTCAAACTAACATCTAGAATTTTTTGTTTTTGTACCAAGCCTATGAAGGTTTGCATCGGGATGTTGTGAACTTTTTTGAAGCATGTGACACCGAAGCCAAAGGAAAGTGAGAAAGGTCCACAAATAGTTGCTCGTACTGTAAAATGTATACAGGTTTAGAGTGAAACAGACACTTGACTTACATGAATAAAGACAATGTGCCCGGGTCTAGCAGTGATGTACTGGTTCTCACAATATGCTCTAAACACAGCGACCTGAGTTTGATTCTCAGTCAACAAACATCAGTGGCGAGTGGTATCTGATCAGGTCCTGGGCACCCTCTTTACCAACTCACACGAACGAACGTGGCAAAAATTTACCAAATAAAACCCCATGACTGCCAGGCCATGGGGAGGCCTTCATCAAGCAGTGGGTTGACAATGGGCTATATATTACAGAATTATATGCTCACCTCTTTTCATCCTGGCTGAGGGGCTTGGCGTGGTCAGCCACAAACATGTCATGAGTCCGCTTCAAGGAGCGAAACACAAGCGTATGCACCGAGTGCTTCTGCACCTCCTGTGTGGCACAGGCGTTGTGAAGAGGGGGGGGGGGCAGTGAGCATGACGGTGAAGTTTGGAGCAATGTTCAAAGAGCTTTGCAGAAGCCTATGACCGAAACTAAGGTTTTAATCTGGATAGTGCTCGAATGGGCAACCTCCACATGCAACAGCGGGTTGCTTTGGATTGTGGGGCTACGTTTTTGGGCAGTGAAACGAAATCGATTGTTGTACTATACTCTTACTTCTATGCTCCCACGTTTCTGCTCCCTGCTGCTGCTCACCCACCAGCATGAAGTATGGTCAAACAATAACTACGACCCACACGGCGTGGGGGAGGACCCGGTAAACTGTTAGGATCTTTTTACACCGCCGTGTGCTGTTCCCATCACGGAGCCCCGCCATAGAAATGTGGAATTTCCACCAATGGCTGAGGGTTATACCAGGAGGCGATGTGAAGCCTCACCAGCTATTCGGAAACCACTGGAGCTATGCACTTTTAAATGTAAATTGAAAACTAATTTCTGTGCAACTACTTTTTGCGTTAATTTGTTGTCATTTCCCCCCAGCTACGATTAGCACGTACGGTGCGAAAGAAGTTCTACATACATATACATAACACGCTCGTTTGATCTGTAAACTACTTTGTCTATAAAGTACACAATTTAAAATCAACGTTTATAATGCAATTACGCACGGTGAGGCCTTAGCAAGGCTCCACCACGCCACACGCGGAGGCTCTCGGGCAACTAGCCGATACCAGTTCAGGGCTCCCGTGAACGCGTTAAAGCTCGACACAATCTCGTATGTTTAGTTTATTCCGGTTGTATCGACTAAAACAATCGCTAAAAGATACTTTAGTTCATTGGTGGCCAGGCTCAAAACAGGGCCTCACACAACCACTGCTGGTTACCTCTGCCATGGCCATGGCGCGCCAAGCTCCCGGTCTTCCCGCCTTGAGGATTCGCTTCAAGAGCTAGAGTTAATGTTTGTATGGTTGCATGTGTTGTATGTTTGTCGTGCTGCTGCTGCTGCTGTTGTTGTTGGTTTAATGTTTTGAAAACTGTTCGCGCAAGCGAGGGCGATCAGGGCACGCTGAGAGCGGCCATGCCGAGTGACGTCACGAGTATGAAGTTGACCCCTGACCCCGAGGAGGTTGGTGGATGATGAAGATTCTTAAAGATTTCGATTTAAAGTTTTCTTGACTTCAGGGCAGAGGTGTGGACTCGAGTCATGTGACTTGGACTCGAGTCAGACTCGAGTCATGAATTTGATGACTTGCGACTCGACTTGGACTTGCATAACAATGACTTTGTCCCACCTATGAGATGTGGACTCGAGTCATGTGACTTGGACTCGAGTCAGACTCGAGTCATGAATTTGATGACTTGCGACTCGACTTGGACTTGCATAACAATGACTTTGTCCCACCTCTGCTTCAGGGATTCATATTCTTGGATCTTTCGGTGAAGTCACGTAGAAGGGAAATAATAAAATAAAAGAATTTTTCAAATTAAAAGAAAACATAAAAATGTTTTATTTTTATTATTTGATTATTTCCCTTCTACGTGACTTTACCGAAAGATCCAAGAAGATTCTGAGAGATGTTGATGATGATGGTGGTGCTAGTAAATATTGTGGAGATGATGATCTGGAGGAGGAAAATATAATTATTTTGGACAGTTATGACTCTGGATGATGATTATTTTGTAAGAGGTGATAATGATCTTGGATGATGATCATGATGGAGAAGATGATCATTCTGGATGAGATGATGGTTCAAATTCAAGTTCATTTATTAGGTATAGCCCTGTGAGCTATTCGGCTCTTGAATCGGGTGCAACCGCAACAAACAAAAAACAAAAACATGAACAAAAAAACATCTTAAAGTGAATATGTGACTGAGTGCAAACAGAAAATCCAAGAAAAGACAAAAAATATTGCAGAAAAAAGCACCGTACACCAACGCTGTGTGCAAAAATCCCAGTGGGATGCAAGTCGAACAACCAACAATATGGTGATGATGGGTATGGAGATGGTGATAATTCTGCAGATTTATGGTGATAATGATTTTGGATGATGATTCTGGATGATGATTCTGGAGGTGATGATGATGATGATGGTGGTGAAGATTTTTGTAATTTGATTATACATATTCTGAAAGAGAGTGATTTATAAGGGAGTGGTGATGACGGTGGTGAAGACTAATCTGGATGATGATGGCCACAGTAGGATATTCTGGATGAGGCGGTGATTATGTCGATGAGGGAGACCGGAGTAGGTTGGAGGAAAGATGGTGGGATTGGTGGTGATTATAAAGTGTCGATGCTGGTTATGTGTGGTGATTATAAAGGAGATTGTGGAGGAGGTGGTGGTGGTGAATGTGCTGGAGGTAGGGCTGGAGATCTAGAGAGGGTACAGCTGATACTTCCAGAGATGATGGTGCTGAAGCACCGGGGGATGTTTGAACGTTCCATTTTTGGCTTTAACGACAAGCAGTTTAACGATCTATGCAGCAGACGGCAGTGTTTAAAAATCATTGTTCTACTGTGTGTTATATGCTTCCGCAGAGACAAAGGGCTACATTGCTACTAATACTACAAGTGAGACAACCTTCTCATACGCATAATGCGAGCACTAAACAAGGTTGAAATTTCCTATGAATGGTAACAGCTCCAATGTTGGACAGGTCAACACCTGGGCGAGCAAGTTGAATGTTACCGTGAGTCCGCCTGGTGGCGCCAATGGGCCGGACAATTTCTGTTGCAGCATGATCTTAAGCCGCACTTAACATCGTGTTTTATTTGCAGGAGAGGCTCAGTAACCGAGCTACGAGGAAGGGAGTGGAAAGTTATGATTGTCACGCTGGTTTACCCAGGAAAGCCTCACTGAGTCTCAGGACTTTGAGTCAAGAGGGTCCTGCTAAGTTTTCAGTCGAGACAATGATCGTGGACTAAGCGAGATGTTAACGACCTCGCCTGGTATACAGGAGGTCATGGGTTCGATCCCGACCCTGATGCCAGCTGTATATTTGGAGTTTGCGTCTCTCTCTCGTTGTGGTCGCGTGGGTTTTTCTTCGGGTCTTCCGGGTTTTCCATCCACATTTAGAATCAACATCACGCGTTTAGAGTATATTTGGTTGGTATACATTTCCACATGTAAAGCCACTTCGTTGAGGTAAAATGTGTGGCCCGGTCGCTTCTGAAAAAGAGCTACATAGCTCAGTGGACCTTACATGCAAGAAAAAATAATCCCAGTGGCGTAATTTTAAGGAAAATGTTTCAAATTTAGACCATGATGCCGGCACACAATGGCCTACTCTTGCGAATTACGTCACGGGATAATTAACATCCACTTTGAAGAACAAAGCTTGAACAGTGGAAAACACAACTACTGTACAGTACAGTAATTGTTCCAGAGCCCGTGCCTACCACGCTTTGCTACTAGGAGCAGCACAACATAATGTCTAACGCATGTAAAGCTCTTCTGAGTATATCCATGCTTAAGCGAGCAATGAGCATTCATCATCTCCAATTTGGGGGCCCTCAGTCACTGGTGGAAAATCCACATTCTTATCGCAGCATTTTCATAAAACAACCGCTGTTTGGTGACTTTCCCATGGAAAATACTTGTGCCAGAGTCATACATTTATGTTTTGCTCATTCATACCCTCTGTACCCCTTTCCACCGTGCCCAACCTCCAGAAGTAACCAGGATGTCGGACCACAGGAGATGTCAGCTGCTGTTCGCTCAGCGCACTGCAGAGGGGGGAGGAGAGGCAGCGAGATAGAGGAACTTGAGCCAAAAGTACAACCAGTGTTTTGGGCTGTACGTGATGTCCTGTATTGATCCTCCTTGTCCAGCCACTCTAAAACACCCCGCAAAGCTCAATAGCTCATACCAAACAAGCCTCCTCCGTCCATGCCATGCTCATGATTTTCTGGAATGAAAACAATTATTTCTGATAAATATCACATTCAATGCTTGGCTGACAATTTCCTAAGTAACACATTTGTCTTTTGAAATGTAGCTTTCTTACAATAATTATTATTAATCAATTAAATTACAGCCCTTTACCAATCCGCTGCTGGAAAAAGCCTCCCCAATGCTGTCAGGCATGCGGGTTGTTTGACTATACTTCACCACGCTGCTCAGTGTAGATTGGTGAAAGTGGTGCCCAGGACCGATTCAGATATGAATCACCACCAGTGTTAGCCGTGGGTGGGAATCAAACTCAAGCCACCGGGTTCACAGCCATTTCATCGTTCCATCCCCCAATTTTTCATAAATATGCAAAAACAAAAAGAGCCATCTTGTTCATCAAAAACATGCAGTCGTCTTGAGCTTTGGAAAAGTGTCCCTACATAATCATGGTCAACAATGTCTGCCTATTTTACAGAATGTGTACATATGAACCTTATGGCGGGACATAAGCCCCCGGCTCTCGCATAAACATTATATTATAATGTAAACAAAAACTTTGCTCTTTTTCACCAATGGTTTTGAAGGATGGTGGCAAGTGTTGTCTTGTTAAACTATGCCTTTAAAACTGAAAACTACTTACCTGCAGTACCTCTATTTAAATACACTATCGAACAAATAATGTACACCCCTCTGTCAATCATCGTGTTTCTCAGTGTGGATTTGTGAACACACTTTGTAAACAGTACATAAAATAGTACGCGTTTTCAATGCGCTGTTCATATTGTAACAAGCGTTTATACCAATGTTACTCTACAGAGTAGTGGTTCGCCGCTCCTCTTATCCGCATTGATACGAGCGGTATGTGGCGACTACGGCTTAACTGCAAAAAAAACTATCTGCACAGATGCATACGCACAAGAGAAGTATTATCAAACAGGAGGAATTACCGGTGCAACGCATCTCATCTGTTAAATATCTGCAGGTAATAGGATTGTCATCGATTGATCCTGGCTGCAGACATTGATAGGTCACAAATAATAATGAGGATAAGAGAGCAGTTTCACTGTATTATGCATACCGTTATGACAAATAAAGGACTAAAGTCGTGTAGGCAGTTTGAGCCGCTTTGGATAGACTTATGATCCTGCCCATACCCGAGCATGGAGCGCATTCACTTGTGCGCGGTGGGACGGAGTCGCCAATTCTTTTTTCCATTAATTACGATTTTGACTTCCGTTAATTCGGGACCCCGGGGTCCCGCCGTAAGGTTCATATATTAAAATGTGTTTTAATATATGTCACTACATATGTATACCGTATGCTTCTGTTACAAGCCACCGTTAATGACAAATGCGGTATTGTTAATCTGTGCTTGCCTACCAATGCCAACACAGTCCCTTAATTTTTGATGCCATTAACAAGATAACGCTTCCATTGCAACATTACTGGCCAGTTTTTCCATGACTAGCTCGTGCATTTATTTAATAATTTCTTCATGGTGGGTCTGCTTGTTGCGTGTGTCGAATCGACGCCGTGGCAGCCGCAGCAGGAGGGAAAACACGCCCTAGAGGATTTCCACCGCAGGAGACGAAGCGATGAAATGTGCTCACCTACAAGTGCTCGATGGATTATTGCATCGCAAGACCAACGTGCAGAGGCTTTCATCAAGCAGTGGCTAGAACGTGGCTGACGATGAACAACAGCTGCCATTCTCTACCAAATGGTGGCAGTAGCAGTTGGTCCAGGCTATGTGGAATTTGAGGTCACATGGTATGAAGACTCGCTAAATGGAGCTCACGAGACAAGCCTCAGATGTGTAGCATAAATCAAAGCCCATGATTACATTCACAATAAAATATAAGTACTGCAACTAATTTACAGCACTTAATAATCCACTGCTAGATTCGGGCCTTCCCGTTCCGTTTCTGTCATGAAGGTCGTTTCGGTCATGAAGGTCATACATTTACATTGTTTCTCTCAGTCACTCTACCCTCTCTCTACTCAGAAGGGCCACCGCCCAAATCGTCAGCCGCAAACTATTCTTCTGTCACAAAGCAGCGTTAAAGGTGAAAGTGGTGAATTGTTCTGATGGTTCAGCTCAGTGTCGAACTGCATGGGCCCTTGGGGCAAGGAATTAAATGGGACCTCCATCTCAGTGGCGAGATGTTAACGCTCTCACCTGGTATACAGGAGGTCGTGGGTTCGACTCAGACCCTGACGCCTGTATATGTGGAGTTTGTATGTCTCTCTCCCCGTGGTTGCGTGGATTTTCCTCCGGGTCCTCAGGTTTTTTCCCCTCCACATTTAGAAACATGCGTTTAGAATATTTGACTGCGAAACATTTCCACGTGATAAGCCACTTTGTTGGGCTATCATTTGTGGCCAGGTCGCTTCCGAAAAAGAGCTACATAGCTCAGTGGGCCTTACCTGGTAAAAATAAAAAAAAATTGTTTAGTTGAAGTGAAATCTTTCCCTCTTCGTCAAAAGCTTAGCGCCTGGGCTTATCGGGCCCTAGTGGCTCTGACGCAGTTGCACCTCCTGTACACTCAATAGCTACGTCATGGATTGCTCTCGGCCTCTGTCTCTCCCGGCGTGTTGGGGCCATGCATGTAACGCACGGCTGAGGCCTCGTCCGTGGTGGGCTGCACCCAACAGGGGTGATGGTCATACCACTTGGGCTGTACCGCATGATGAATGTGCTCTATTCCATACTTCCCTTTCTGTAAAAAGACTTGTGATGATCTCAGAATATTACACTTACGACATTGTGATTACAATGTCGAAACCCAACACTATTACAGTACTGCTGGTTTTAGTAATAAATATATAAAAATACTGTTTTGCAAAGACCCGACGTTAATTGATATCGTGGAATAAAATCACATCGAATCTCCTCAACTATTGTCACATATCGGAAGTTATGTTAAGCAGGGTGAGCAGGGATAGTACTGTACTTGCATTTTTATTCTTAGGTTTTTTCGGTAAAGTCACGTAGGTAAAACATTAAAATTAATGAAAGTAAAATAAAATAAAAATCACGACGTTTCGGAGGCAACACAAGTCTCCGTCATCAGATGGGACCGTCACAGCCAGATTTGCTGCATCAAGTGACCGTGCATGGCCAACACCAGTGACAATTATCTGAACCGGTCCTGGCAACCCACCCCCTTAGGTCGACTCAGCCTGAAATAAGGATCTGATGCTGCTTGTAAACACCTTGCGCTGGGGATACGAGGGCAGTCGGGCACGTTGCTGGCCACATCTCACTTGTTTTGCTGTGCAGGCCTTAATAGGTGCTCGCTGACGGTAATTGCCTACAACGGTGTGTTGAAGTCTAAATGAGAGATCTTTGCCTTTTTATGTACTGGAGACGTGAAGTTCTTCTTTTAGGCTGCTTAGATCCATATGTCCGAGATAAACGTGAAACATATGTTCCCTATGGGTCTCTCTACTACAAACAACCACGGCAGTCATGGGCACGAGATATTTAAAACCAGGGACAATAAACAACGAGTGTGCCATTTATTTTCACAAAGGGTTGCGTACTGATGGACTAATTTGCCACAGTGTGACCACTGCCACCTACAGGTCGACAAAGGCTGCTACCATCTCTATTGCAACATCGCGATTGGCCCCGTGCACGTGGTGGGAGACGTACGGGTAACAAATAACAATAATTGACATCCACTACCATACTTCACCACACTGATCAGTGTGGGTCGGTGAAGTGAAGGGGACCCAGGGCCGGTTCAGATGTCACTGAAGTTATAGCCATGGCCAGGAATCAACCTCAGTACGCTAACCACTCCGCAACTCATACCCCCCCCCCCCAACTCCTAATGTTACATCTCTTTCATTTTGACAGTGAGTACCAGGTGTGTGGGTTTTCGTGTTTGCCTGTGGCGATGAAACTTCTGAAGCCATGACTGGTTTTGTGAGTTCAATCAGTTGATTGGTATCGATGCTTATATAAGTGCGGTGTTGTAATATTTACTTGTTATGAGAAGTACAGGTATTTCATAACATTAATTCAGTAAATCACTCATGGTCCACGGTGTGGCGTTTGAAAGCCCCACATTGACACACGTGTATACTAGGGGCGCAACAGTGAATCATGCTATCTTTGGGGTTCCGTTGTGTAGGTATAACGTCAATTTCACGTTTAGCTGGAGACTACATCCAGCATCATCAGGAGCTGAACTTTTGTTAACGCCTGATGATGCTGCTGCTGCTGCTTCTACATGCAATCTCCAGCAAAATGTCAAGTTGTCAGTATACCTACACAATCTGACCCAAAAGAAACGAATTACGAATATTATTTGTCGCGAAAGGCTACTGCTTAAATTAACAATGAACCCATTCAGAGGCGCAATTCATGCAGTGAATCGCATTTGTAATCGCGTCACGTATTTATCGCCTCACGTATTATTTAACTTGCATATTAAGTACTGGGTTCACGTGACTCCGACAGCCACTAAGAGGTACAATGTAAAAATATATCTATACATGAATCTTGTCAAGATCGTTCAGATTGATCAATTTGCCAGGGCGGTTGGTGATGGATGGGTGGGGGGGGATTGTTACACCTGAATTGTATCGAGGCAAAACATTGTTTTAGACAATCCATGGCAATACAATTACACATTTGGTATATGTAAATGTCAATTATTTGCGTAAATGCCTGTTAATTACTACTGTTGCGTACGTCATTACAAAGTGGGTACGTACTAGAATATTCACAGTTCTGTGTTTTAAAATAAATAAGTTTCAGTCTTCACGTACATTTTATATCTCCTTGTCAAAGTTGTCGAGTTTTCTTTACATCTCTGTATAAACAGTATTACTTTAATTGAATGCTATGCAGGATTGTAGTTGTCCGAGTCAATAGATACCAGCTTAAACAAATAATAATTATATAAAAGGTGTTTTTTGTGAGCTTGACCTTTAAGAGGAAGAATGCATTAAACATGTCATGGTACAACAGTCACCATAAACCCATGCCAACACTTCCTCGAAACAACGATACACTCAGCAGACAGAAACTCGGATACAAAAAGGCAGTGTGAGCTCGACATGAATAGTGCTAATACACCAAAAACTCAACACATTCGTGAATAACACTGGCCTTAAATGGTAAATTTTAATCATTAGAGACGTATTGGGAAATGGGCCTTTTTCATAAAACATCGAGAGGCCAGAGATAGAGAGTGGATACATTTTAATACCAGTGCACACTACATGTGAGTGATTTCTAAACAGCAAGAGGCTCCATTGTCACGATAGAATCGGTCTTCCTATTATTTGCATGTCACGTGGCATCACCAATCTGCGCCCATAACGCACGCGGCCTTAGTCTAGGCCGCTGACTCACAACTGTGGCCGTATTATTTCATACGGTAGCGACTAACTCGCAGCCACAACTTGATTTTAATATATATTATTTAAACTTACGTTTCATGATGTGACTTTGCTTTGGGTGGAAGGTTTGTGCCAGAAAAGGCGCCACATGTTAACCAACAATAAATTAACTTCACTTGACAAGAGAACAATAAGACAACTGTAGAAAGGGTTTAATCATTATTTGGAATCATCAGCACAGGATAACCATCATTACCCACTGGTGCTGTTGTGTACTTTGGGGACTTGATGTGAACAAGACCTCCCTGATCACTGTGGGGAACATTTTGGCCCTGCCCTAGAGTGACAACCAATTTCAATGTTTACAGTGAATTGAGAATCAGAAAAGTGATAGCAGGTTTGAAACACGTCAGGGGTAATAATACAGTATACACAAGAGGTGATTTAAAGACAGCAAGAACGCCGAACACGTCCAAGGGACACTGGGCGAATGTAAGGGTTGGAGTTAGAGGCAGTGTTGCCAGATGGATGAAGATCTGTATGATATAAATGAAGCAAACGTTTTGATCGAAGGTAGGTCTAGTGTTGATTACTTCGTTTTGACCGTTAAGAAAAGTACGTTGGCTTCGGGATTAGCCAGGGGACTGAACAGATTAGGGGCGATATACAATGGCCAGCCGCATTATAGCCCTAACCGGAACCCTTAACTAACTAGCCAACTGACTAATAGTACTAGCATGCTCAGTGATCCTTCATATTCCTTGAGTCCAGACCACCTCAGGTGGCATCGCCTCAGTGTATCCAATTTCTGTGATAATTTGAAATCAGGGAATTCACTCGCCGTGCATATAAATCGGATTTGCCGAGGTACTATAACCTTTTAAATTTGTTCCAGCTCTAGCTTCCTCTTAAAAATCCTACATTATTTACCATGTTACCTACATTATTGACCATGAGATAAACACAACAGCAAAACTTTGCTTTGCCTGAAGCTGACGACAGCCATCTTACCCAACCAGAAAATAAACTGGAGGATGATTTTGACAATTCGTTGCTAAACTATAATTCTCGTCCCCATTTGCAGTTTTTGTTAGCTTGTCCAATTTTGGTGTCCACCGTGTCCATCGTGAGGCCTCACTGTGTGCCTGACCCCACGCAAAGGAGTCGCCTTGACCTTTGACTAGGGCCGCCGTTTGGATGGGCGGTGTGCGTCGTGTCTCTCCGAACTGTCGCGGTCCAAAGTCCCCATCCACTCCGCCTCTCCTCTTGCCATTCCGGGCATCCAACCCTTTCAGCCCTCTGCCCCCGTTCTGTGATTTCATGTTCGTGTTGACACGTTGGGCCCCTGCCTGCGTTGGTGAATTGGCAAAAACCCGAAAACCCGTACAAGTAATAAATGAAATCGCACACGCACGCAAATACGCCCACCGAAGCCCTCTCGAAAACAATAATTCACCCTCGCATGGCACTGCGTGGCCAGACGCTCCTTGTTAACTCATTAACTCTCAATAAGCAAAGCCTGCTCTTCAGGCCACAGTGCTGCTGCTGTGGCTAAGCGCTGGCCCCACACCCAATGTATACATTTCCAGACAAACGAGCGTTAGCACACACGCACTGTTGGTCAATGTCCGTAATATAAGACGTGGCTCTTCGCTGCCCTCAATTGCTCTGCGTCCCCTTCCATGGCCTCGGTGCCTATTTTTTGTTGTTGGGTTTGCGGTCCCAAATAATTATGGTGACTCGCACGTGAATGAGGTGTGGGCTGGCTGCAACTTTTTAGGAAATGGTGGTGGTGTAATGGTTAGACAATATGTACTATGAATCCGTTCATTTCTGAGCTTTTGCCGGCCATGTCTAACACCCAGCGGCGAATGATATCCATGTAGATTATTTCCCCAACCCCTTCCATTCAACCCGCAATGACCAGCGTGGAGAAATTTGGGGTCATGCAACCAAAATTAACTCTCCCGCGACCTACACGGCGTAAGGGGGGCCTTTAACCAGCAGTGCATTGACAAAGGGCTGAACATTGTAACGTACAAAAGTGTCTACACTTTGAATATCTGTTGATCGGTAAGCAATTAAAGAAGTAAAGACTCGGAGGGGGGTCGCTGCTAGCGCACTAGATTCTGAGCCTCTGCATACGCAGAAGACACTGTGCGTTAAAGCTCGCTGAACTTTACCAACAAGGTGGGACAATGGGCCGAATCTCACGTGATTGCCAACGAGAGGCATGTCTACAGACAAAAAATCACTAAGTTCCTGAACTCGGCCAAATCCCAGTCAAACATGCCGTGTTGGAACAGCGATAGGCCAATGATTTGCCAACGTTAGTAGTCTGTTGTTGTACAACTTGACCCGACATCTGCGAGACTACCTTGCCCCCACTAATGCCGTCTTCTTGGATAAGGGAACGGGACAATCTACGCGAGCGAGTGAACCACGTCACGAGTGTAACCATGCTGGGCCAAACCCCCACGCGGTACTGATTCGGGCGAAGGGCGCTATCGCAGCTCAACGAGTGCGCGGAGATCCGGCCAAGGATATTTCACAACGAGGGTGCAAGCTGTTAGACAACGCGTGGGCGAAACGCGCTCCCAAAGTCCACGGGGAGCTATGTTTAGCATCACATATTCGCCAGCGGTAATGTCTCGTACGTGCATTTTTATTTATTTCATTATTTTCTTCGTAACGTGGCCAGAACTTGCCCGGAAGGGAAACTTTTAAGCAAATTCAATTGCGTAACGGTAGAGTGTGTGTTTTTTTTAAAGGTGTGTTTTTTAAAAGGTGTGTTCGCAAACATGATATAAGCAAAGTACACAATATAAATGTATCAGGTTCCCGACATGTAACAGATGGAACCGGCTTACTTACGGCAGCATGACCTCATCACCGTCAATTGTGGTCACTTCACTGCTGGACGAAGGCCTTCCGCAATCCACTGCCATTTCTCACAGTAGTTCCATACCGGATAGTCATACTCCCACCGACCAGCTGTACAATAGGCAATACGATAATTTACATTCTTTTAATAATTATTACAATGGGAAAGAAGAGAGAGGTGAGTCTGAGTGTAAAGAAAAACAGGATTTGAAGGAGGAGTGCTGTATGGATTATTACCCTACGGCTCGGCAAGCCGGGCCCTCGGCAAATTTGGGGAGAATTCGTTGGCATTTGGACAAAGGTGTCTTGAAACCGGTTGCTCGGAATTTCAATGCAGAGGTCCAGGAAGAGAACATGGCAGGTAAATGTTGCCGCCATGACGAAGCGAAAACATTGTTCTGGGTGGAACATGCGTACAGGATGGAGGAAGACCAGTAGCTTGAGACATGTATTGAAATGGTCTCCGTGAGTCATGGTCATGAAGGTGAAACAGTGGGACACTGTTAGGCGTAGATATTGGAGGTTTCGTGTCTCCTGTGTGGCAGGTTCATGCTGCCAGCTATGGCTGCAAAGTTTGGTCGTACATGTTATATATATGTCGTTTATTGTTAAATTTAAATCACAGTTCTTATGATTACCGTTGTTACATTGTTTTTATAGCGTTCTTTTGGTGATTTCGAAAACATGGGTAATCTAAATTGTATTATGGTTGTTATTGTTTGACTTGCATCACACTGGGATTTTTGCACACATCGGTTTTTTTCTTGGAAGATTTGCTGGTTGATCCAGGATGTTTCTGTTGCACGTCGTCGCTTTAAGATGTTCTCTGTTCATATTTTGTTAGTTGCGGTTTTTCCCGACTTAAGAGCCGCATGGCTCACAGGGCTAAACCAAATAAATTTAACTTGAAAACTTGAAACTTGAGGTTTGGGATCTGGAAGGAGGTTAACGTTGGCTATATGTGACATCAACGGCCTTGGCCATTGTGACATCACAATCTCGAGTAGCCAATGAGCCCACGGTGCAAAATCCAGATTATTATTCTGAGTGTCCCGTGCCTGTATGGAGAACAAACGCTGTTGACGTCTCACGAAGTAATAGTTATTTTACCGACCTCAGGAGGATAATGTGCCGAGTCGAACTCCACCCGGGGATTCTAAGTCGCGCACTTGGGGCCGAGCACGAGAGTGGCCCCTTTATCGTAACATTTTGTGTGGATGGCCTTTAAGTGGGCACAAGATGGTCGTTGCCACGGGAACGCCACACCTTCGCGCGACGCTTCATGAGCTCGGCACGGGCGTACCATTAATTCCCTCGTAAACTGTGTGCACGAGAAAGGCTTAGTCTCCAGAACTTGTCACAGAAAACCCACCAATGAGTTTTAGATTAGAAAAAAAAATACCGAAGCTAGATTTGCATGTGGGTGGGAGTGGCAGCGTAGTGGTTAACGTTACCCGAAATTTGATGTTGATTCCTTATCCCTGCTAACGTCAGTAACGAGCGATATCTGACCCAATCCTTGGCAGCCACCAATGTACGCTGCCTCCCTCTCCCCTCATCCCCATAACAAACCCACACTACACTCACCATCGATGTGAAGTCCTTTTTTGACACATCACATCAGCCACACGGGCCTTCTGGGAGTGTGATGTTCAGCAGCATTGGTTTAACACAAACTCGAGACCGAATTCGATATTTAGTCTCATCCCATGCCGCTGAACAATCCACTAGCTGAAGGCCACGTGGCGCTTCGTATGGTGTAGGAAAGAAGGACACGTCTTACGTGGAGAGATGAAGTTGGGAAGGGAGAGCAGAGACAACTGATTTATCTCGTTAATGTATGGTCAAAACAAACCCTGCGTTTATGACTAAGTGCGGAGAGACATTCACTCAACAGTGGCTTGACAAAGGGCTGTCAGCTTGTATTACTTATTAGATGTGTGTGTACTATTCACACTGTAGTATGGAGTGCAGTCATAAACTGGCAACGTAAGAGAGCAATAACATCGGGCTACGTGTACTTGTTACATTGCGACATGGACCTGTGCTTTGTCAACCCACTGTCAAAACCGTTGAAAAAAAAAATCCCTTTGTACACTCAAAGCACTGCATACGCATACCTGCGAATTCAAATTATGGAACGACGCGTCTGAAATGCACAACAGTATGTTTACATGTGTGTATATACCGAGAGAAAATATCGAAGACTGATCGGGATCAACGAGGATTTCAACAACAAAAAGAGGTTAACAATAGCAGGATGGAGTGGTTTTGGGAAACTGAATTTGACAATGAAAAGCAACATGACACTTTGCCTCGAGTAGAACGTTTTCAGTCCGTGTCTTTCCCCCGCACCTCCGATTAGCGCGGTTGACTACGTACGGTGCGAAAGAAGAGTTTTTTGGGTTAGATCGTGTAAATATAAATGTGTTGTGAAACCCGCCACCACCAGACACGGCTAATTAGTAAGGTTTGTCACGTGAACAAAACATGCCAATTTACGTGACAAACCTTACTAATTGGATGTGCAGGGTGGTGGCGGGTTTAACGACACCTTTATAGTTATGCGATCTAACCCAAACACCTCTCCTATGGATAATATTGGTCGCGAAAGCCTACGTGCTAAACGAAGTTCAACATACATACGCACATGCAGTGCATATTTCGAGAAACGGTGTGTGCACACAACACAAGGACACTGACTCATAAAATGTACAAAAGCTGAAAAGTCCACAGGTGTGCCACTGAGAAACAGAAAGAGGAACGAATGCAAATGAGAGACGTCAACATCTTGACTGTGAAGGAGAGCGAGGGAGCTTGGGTGGAGCGCGTCGCTCGAAGGGAGACCGGTAACAATGTCACTCGAAGGCAAGAGGCCCTCCGCTGCGAAGATGGAGCGATAACGATGGAGCGATAACATCAGTTCACGCGCAGGAGTGCGTAATGGATCGTGGCGTGCAAGCTCGCGAAGGATGACATCAGTGTGGGGAAGCCTTCATCCAGTGAATAGACGGCGGCTGATGATGACGATGATGACACACACACACGCGTTACACGAGGTTATTTTTGCGCACGTGTTTATCAATACACGTGTACCGTATACATATAGGGGTCATTTGTGAACACAAAACGCTAATCGCAGCGTGTATCTGCAGGTGCTTTGTTTTTTTTTTCTGCCCAAGGGCACCTGGACCCGGCGCTCGGCTCGGGGCCAAGCGAGGTGATTGGGCACGGAGACCTGTGGAGGACACGCATTCCAACGCGGGCCACATTCCCACTCGAGTGCCTCTTTGTTAATGAAACCCGCGACAATACTTGCTGTGCGTGCAGCCCCCAGCGAAGAGGTTGCCTCGACCGCATCTTGTCCAGTGCGAGATCATCGTCGGCCGTGGTCTATCCGCTGCCGGATGGAAACGCCTCCCCCCCCACCCCAAGCCACCGCTGCGGCCAACCTACCACGATCCGGTCATGTGATGATTATAATTATCAGCCTATAACGATATGAATGCACGCGCAGATTTTAAAATAATACTAACTCACGGATGCTGCCATGGTTTTAATGGTTAATACACTGGACGTGCAATTCAGATGCCCCCCATACGTTTATAGTCTAAGCTTATGGGCTTGCATCATGTTCCCATACCACACATTGGAGGATTGTGCGTTGGATTTGTGCGCGCGTGTGTTTTTGATGCACTTACGCAAATGAAATGCCACACAATGCGATCATTCCATAAACATTGTGATGTCGCAAACTGCTTTATTCCAAACGGACACACGAGAACACACACCTTTAAAAATGTGGCATTTTAACGTAACCTTCTTATAACCGTATGTTTTACAAGTTAGGAGTCCTAACGGTGAAACACGTAACGATTACAACAGAAATAAAATACAATAGAGTTCAAAAACATTTCTTTCTTTAATATTAAGATGTTCGGTATGTAAGCAATATAGAACATAAGGATATGCTGCCTTCAAGTTGTACATACAAGCAAACTTCACTAAACAAAGCAAACGACACAGCGATGCTGAAACTGAACATCAATAAACTCTTGAAATAAAATAAAGATGGAACAATAACATAACAAAGGTAAACTAGCGTCTGGTAATGTTCTACGCTGTGCTAGGCTACTAAAAAAAACTGAGCAGAATGTAAGAAAGATAAAACGAGAGGACTTATTTTTTTAAAAATGTTTTTGTTGTTTACAATTTTTTTTAGTTTAAACATTATTCAAAAGTGAGAAAACGTTGTTTTTAACGCACGCCATAAGTTAAATCGCATCTGTTGTGGAAAACAAGGCCGCGGTGCCAACGCGCGTATCTTTTTGTTCCCAAGCAGAGCCCTAAAACACAACGACCATACTTCCCCACTTGTCCTGCTCACCCAAGCCGCCCCTGCGGTACTTCCACAAAACATTTGTGTGTTTGTGTGTTTCCTATCCTCGCGCAAAAAAAAAAGACAACATCTCGCCTCGATGGACAACAACGTTTACGGGTAGATTAAAAAATAAACATTTAACGTGTTCTCTCTCTCGTTGTCTCGTTTAAAACTACGTGAAACATACGTCGTAAACGTGAGAGCTGCAGGGAAGTTCCACGCGCGTAAAACCTTGGCGTCTTTGTGTTTCTGAACGAGCACACGTCCAACATGACGTATGAACGGTGAGATCTGCGTACATTATTCCTTTACCCTTGGAAGGAACTGGGGTTTGTAGGGGCTAAGATGTGTCGTGATGGGGTGAGCCCGAGAAAGACAGCTCGGCCTTCTCAGCATAATAAGAGTGCGGTGAAGGCGCAGCGCTGCAATTCCTCGCTGGTGCCAATTGCTGACCGAAGGGGATCTCCACTGGAGGGATCTCTAGAAAGCACCTCCCGAGGAGATTTTTGGCCTACTCTTCTACGCTGGCCAGGGGTTCAACATCTCTTTACCCCAAACGCACGCGAACCGCCGACCCCAGTAGTGTGGACTTGCCGCAAACAAGCCCTCAAGAGAGTTCCCCGGCAAGCTGGGCAAGTCGAGTCGCTGACACCGCCGGCCGATTCACAGCGAACGGACGTTCTACCACCAACATCGCGACAATTATTGCTCGCACGATTACTCACAAGTGTCCCTTACTTTGGTTACAGCACGAACGCAGCAGGCACAGCCCTTCGCTTTGGCGTGGGTTACATATACATACAGTACATAGTGTGCGCACACGTGTGCGCACGTGTGCGCACGTGTGCGTGCGCGTGCGTGCGTGCGCAACAGCACCAGCACAGATCCCGCCGAGCTGTGGAGCTCCTGCAGGGGGGGGGCGAGGAGTCTGTGCGTCCGTCGCACGCGCGACATTCACAGCTGGTCTTCAGACACTGTGTGTGTCTCTGTTTGTGTCTCTGTGTGTCTGTGTGTGTATAGTGGGGAGCGAGAGTGTAGCGGTTAGCGCGCCTCGCAATGAACCCGGCGATCCGGGTTCGATTGCCGCTCACGGCCAACGCCAGAGACGATTATCTGAACCGGTTCTGGGCCTCCCCCCCTAGGTCGACTCAGCCTCAAATGAGTACCTGGTGCGACGTGTAAACATCGCCACTGGGGAGACAAAGGCGGCCGGGCGTGGTGCTGGCCACCCACCCACCCGTTCGTGTACCGTTCCGGCCTTCATAGGTGCTCGCTAACAGCACTTGCCCCTACAGTCTATTAAGGCTACACGGGGAATATTTGTCTGTGTGTGTGGCACAAGGTTTTTTTGATCTCCCGACAAGGCACCTCTCGTATTCTCTCCCTCCCCAAGACCCTTACAGAGGGAGCAAACCACATCGCACAGGGAGCAAACAACATCGCACAGGAAGCAAACCACATCGCACAGGGAGCAAACAACATCGCACAGGGAGCAAACCACATCGCACAGGGAGCAAACCACATCGCACAGGGAGCAAACCACATCGCACAAAGAGCAAACCACATCGCACAGGGAGCAAACCACATCGCACAGGGAGCAAACAACATCGCACAGGGAGCAAACCACATCGCACAGGGAGCAAACATCGCAGAGCGTGACAGTGGTGCAGATCGCAGCCGCCGTTTCTAAAACAGCGGTAGCCGCGGGTCCCCTGTGCGCGCACGTTCTTGTTCCCCTTGTGGGCGTGGGAATTTTTGTATTTGCCGATTGCACCGAACGCATTGGCGGGTGGCAGCCCGGGCAAGGAGGCTCCTCCCGCCCAGGTGCCCGCGGGCGCGCGCATTCACAGCTTTTGGCAAGGCGTTTCCCCACCTTCGCGGGCGTAGAACGAGGTGAACGTAATGATAGTTCGCATCTTACGTCGATTCCCACCCAGTGCCGGATTATCCTAGAAGCAAAAGTGGCCACATATGCTACGGGCCCCGCACTTTCAAGGGCCCCGCGTTAAATGCTTTCAAGCTATCAATTCCGGTTCAGTGATTCTGCACTTGCTCTATTGCTATAGTACTATACCGCCTTCATCTTTTATGAACGACTGGGTGATTAAGGTTAGCGATCTGTCGTATTAGCTGGCTGTATAGCAAATGAAAACAATACAATTACTTTATTATGCAAGTAAAACATTTGTGTTTTAATATTATATATATATTATAAGGCCCCTTTATAACATCATATGCTACAGGCCCCGCACTAGCTTCATCCGGCACTGCTCCGACCCACCGCGAATCATCTGTCGAGGTTTTTTTCCCCATTGTGGCTTCACATCACTCCGCAGGGCACGCGACACCCCGCCCAGCGCGGAAAGGCACGGTTGTGGCTAACACAATGCGTGCCAGGCGCAGTGATCCCAGCCCCACCACCCTCCCCTCCCAGCCCCACCACCCTCCCAGCGTAAGTCACTGAGCGACCACCGGTGTGACAATGACGGCGGTTGCACGGAAACATTTTAAGGTGGGGGGTGAAAGAGGTAGGGGGAACAAAACATTACAAAAAAAAACCACACTCACGAGCCCCTTAAAAGCTACCAACAGAAAATGAATGAAACTTCAAATAAAATTGTGTGCAAAAAAAGAAAGCTAACTCTAACGTTATTTGTGCTCGGCTGTGCATTACTAATGGAAGGAGGGGGGTGAGGGTGTGCGCGGAGTTTGGTGAGGTAAGTGCATGCTATTAAATATAGAGCTAAGCAGGGATGGGGTGGGGGGCGTCACAAACACAACGGCGACTAGGAGGACGAGGAATAACAATAATAACAATAACAACACTCGCTCGCTCGCTCGAGTGGTGGACATAGGAGATGGATCATTCGTCGTTCTCCCCGCTCGCCCCGGTAGCGAACTCTCGCGAGATTTAAACAAAAATGTTATAGATAAAACGACGCCGGAGGTTGGTACATTTTTGTTTGTTTTTACACACACACACATATATAAAGCGTTTACAAAAGTATCTACTTTGTAGATGCGCTGCAACTTTAAATGGTTCTGCATTATGCCCTCTTCTCTCCTTCACTGGCTCCCCGACTCTCTTCAACGTGCACGAGTTTAAAGTGTTTCTTTTCACGTCACTATAACTCGACCTATTGCCCTTCTTTACATATATTAATTTTATCTCACTCTCTCTCTCTCTCTCCCGGATAGTAGTTACACGCCCCAAGGGGGCAGACAAGCTCGCCGACTGTCCTCCTGCTTCTGAGTCTGAAGGCTTCCTGCTCAGGGCACTCGTGACTCCACGTGCAGTCGTCGTCGTCGTCAGTGAGACCAAGCACAGTTTGTACGTCGGCACGCCCCCCCCCAAAATAAAATAAATGGAAGAACCTGAATTTCTGGAAGAAGAGGAAATGATCAAACTCTGCTTTTTTCCGCTTTCGTCCATAAACGCCGCAGCCCACTGCACTACAGTGGCGCTTGAACATTTCCTACAAAGATTCACACATAGACTCGGAACAAACGTGCAGACAACGAGATATTGTTTGGTTTAAACAACAACAACAACCCTCTCGTGCCGTGGCTACCGTTAAAATGCACACAGGAGACCCCCCCCCACTCCCGGTATGGGCACGGCGAGCGCGATGATGCACCGAGATGGTGAGGGGGGGGTGGTGGTGGGGGGGGGGTGGTGGTGGAGGGGGGGTCCTGAGACAAGGGGTTGGGGAAAGGGGGGCTGCTGATGTTCACGTCGCCCCTGAGAAAGATCCTCAACGATGCTCGCCATTCCCGGTCGTCACCGATCGCAAGAGTCCGTCGCGACAAATTTGAGATGTCTCTCTCGCCCGATGTCTACTGCTTTAGCCGGAGCCCAAATCTTCTTCGTCACTCGAGAGACGAAGCTCGTCACTCGAGACAAGGGAAAACAACAACAAAAACGACTTCACAAATACCCCCGATTCCCTTAATCTCTAATACTGCATGACTACAGTAGTAATAAAACCCTATGAAGTTTTGTTCTTGCAGCACAAAAATTTGTGTTTTGGGTGGCCCACGTTGCGGCGGTGTTTCCTCCTCTCGGTGGCGAGTTCCTGCGCGCACGTCAGAGGGTTGGCGCCCCCCGAGCCGGCGCGGGCCCCCCCCCCCCCCTTGCCTCCCCGTGCCGATCGGCTCCGGCGCGGTGTCGAGGAAGCCGCCTGTGCGAGTGCGCGGCCAGGTTGGGGAGGCTCGGCCGACGCGGCTTCCGTTCTCGGCGAATGTGGGCCCCCCCCGGACGCGCCGCGGAAGCGGAAATCAAGTTTGGAATGGTCTTGTCAAAAAAATATGTTTATGCAAATGCTGCTTGGTGGTTCGGTCGTTACACGCGTGTGTCTGTTTGAGCTGTGCGAGTGTGGGAATGCCGTCGTGTCTGTGTGTGTCTTGTGAGCGCGTGCCAGGGTTACCACCTGTCCTGGTTCATCCCAGTTTGCCTCTTCGTTGAGATCGCCGTTTTGGAAAAAATGATTAGAGTCTTTCTCTCGACATCACAAGTCCCGACTTTTCATCAGATGCGCAATAGCACACCACCACTCAAGCGACTGCATTCCCTCTTCGAGATATTCTCATTCTTCTTCCCTTGAAGATGCTTTGGGTGTTTTCTAGCTCAAGAGGTGGAAACCCTCATGCTTGCGCGTGTATTCATGTGCAACCGTGGTGCACGCATTCGTATGTTCGCCATGCGTACGTACGGCGCGTATGTTGGTACGCGCGCACGTGCTAACACGCACGGTCCGGTGAGATATGGTCAGAGTGTGGGTGCGTGTGTGTGTGCGCGTGGGTGCGCGTGTGTGCGTATCTGCTGGAATCTGCCCATTGGCTGTACTGGGGGCGGATGTGTTGACGCTGCAGGGATTGCACTTTGCTCTACGCTGGCTCAGAGCTGCTGGTACACCTCCTGTCCATGCATGGGGATGGCCTGAGCCATGTGGTATCCAGCGTACGCCCCGTACGGCACCGCCATCGTCCCCTTGGGCATCCCCGCCATGCTCTGCATGCCAGCCGGGCCAGCGGTCATCGGCATGTAGCCCGTGGCCGTCGCGTAGTAGCCGCCAGCCGCCGTGGCCACAGGGGTCACCCCGGGGGTCAAGGTGTAGAGCGGTCCCAGCGGGCGTCCCTGTGGGGAAACGTGACGTGAACATCAAAGTCGGCGTCTAATTGAAGCCAAGCCGGTGCAGCGCCGTTGAGGTGCAGGTGGCTTTTCTACTGGCCGTTTGCCGAGCCAAGCTGGAACCAAACCGCGATGCGCTTTGACCTCGCAAGATGCACGAAGCTGCCTTGGGTACCGGGCAGGGGCACTGGCGGGGCTAATGACGCATTAGTTGCGTGCGACATCACCACAACTCACACACGGCGATGCTGCGTCAACAACACGTGTTTACGCGAATTCGTTGCGTGCGACGTCAGCAGGCTGGGTCGGCTTCGGCAGTGGAAAAACAACCTGGTGCCCCCGGAGCCACGCCTGGCTGGCTCAGAATGGCCCCAGCGCGGCTCGCTTGTACAGTGGAAAAGAGGTACCTATGTATGTGACAGACCTAGAAGGACAAAGATCTTCTGTGTAGCCTTAACAGACTGCTGTGGCAAGTGCTGTTAGCGAGCACCTATGAAGGCCGGATCGGTACACGACGGGGTAGGTGGCCAGCACCACGCCCGACCGCCTTTGTCTGCCCAGCGGCGATGTTTACACACCGCACCAGTAACTAATTTGAGGCTGAGTCGACCTAGGGGAGGCCCAGGACTGGTTCAGGAATGGCACCTACAAACACCGTGACATATACGCACGGCTAGCAATGTGCATTGGTGCATAGGAGAGGTTTTGTTGCACGCGCTGTGCTGGGCAGCCGCCAGTGAGACAGTTTGCCAATCAAACTCAAAATCTTTCATTCTCAGAGATGTAAAGTACCAAAAATTATTTTTTTGTGTAGAGTCATTTGTAATCGGGCTGAGACCATCGACTTGCCAGGCTGTTATAATCAATGCCGGCTTCGCACTCTCACCTGCCATAAGCCCCAGTGGCTTCCAAACTTACCAACAATCACAAATGCTATATACTATTTAAACTCTTTCTCTTCGAGGGCCAATTACTCATGTGTACTTTGCTCAACATAGCACAACACCAAAGCTACACCACGCCCAAAGCTGGTTAAATAATGGACAGTGATCTTAACTCACAACAACAAAATAGTTATTGTATTTACTGATTAGCCAGCTGAAAGGCGTGGAGGAGGGGGGGGGGGCTGTCACTGGAAAAAAACGTGATTCCTTTTTATTTTAAAGAAAACTGCCAAACATAAAAGACGATGTAAGTCAAGGCTAAAGTCACCACCGCTGAATCCTTTGAAGAGTTTGCAAGTGTGGTTTTTGTTGTTGTTGTTTTATTATTAACGCAGCTTCACACGAACGCACGCCCCCCCCCCCCTGCCTTGTCGGTGTGTTAAAAAATATATAAAAGAGCCGAATCAACGCACGGCGGCACGGCGCTCGCGCGCCCGGCACGTGTCACCACCCGTGGTCGCCCGCTCATTCGGGGCAAATTTACAAGCGCGGCCGCCCCCCAGCGCAAGCGCAAGGGCCCAACTCGTGCAGCCACAATCGGTCATCCTCGTGACGACGCCACTCCCTCCCCCAACTCGACACCTAACTTTAATGTTTATTGCTATGAATTGATACGTTATAATACCCTTTGAAACGTTTACCCTTTCAACAAGCGGTAACCAGGTGCGCGACGACGCGAACCAATGATCCACAGGGCAAAACAATGCGGCTTGCTGCCACCGAGATGCGGGTTCCGCCCGAAAGGCTCACGGAATCAATTTGCAGGTCACCACCCACTCAGGGCCTCTGTTGGGCTCAGCATTTGGATGGGACATTAGGCACCTCGCGGTGATGGTGATTACGCTGCATTTCAATGAGTAACCTTTTGAAGGGGGTGGACAAATTATCTCGCGTGGCTGGTCATCCAACTCTTCTCTACTCGCAAAGTTAATGAGCTGCCAGCCATTTACTCCCGAATTTGAAAAGGGCTTACGAAAGCAAACATCTTCTTGGCATTGGGATGAACCAAACAATGCAACAAAAGCCAAAAAACACACCCAAGAGGCAAATGTGTACGAGGCCGCGTGTTTTGTCCAAATAATTTCCTTCTCATGGGCAGCAGTCAGGGACAGATTCAACGGAGCAGTTGCCTCTCTTGAGAAATGCAAATAATTTACGGGTCTCTTGTCAATCCACTGCTCAATTGAAGGCCTCCCCAAACAACCGTGTCACCTGCGGGGGTTGTTTGACCATGCCTCACCACAACTAAACCTCGCAGTATTTATTTAACAAGCCTGAACAGTTAAAACCAGCTCAGAGTTTGGTTGCTTAAACAAATGTTGCTGGATAATACCTGTCTAGGGAGCCAATGTGCCTGCGGGCGAACATGTTTGCAAATGTGTACTTCGAGAACACAGATCGGAGTTATATTTGCAGCTTGGTAGTCAATGAGGTTAAGTGAAAGGGACAGGAAGGAACCAGGTGCGGTTTAAATATCAATCACCACTGATATTAGCCGTGGCTGGGGTATGGAACCCGGCTCGTCGGCTTTTGAGAGCTGAACCGCTGCGCCACCGATCCAACGCCAAGGAGAGCCGACGACGCTCATGAATTGCGCTGGCGAGTGGCGAATTCGGCCTCGTTGCTACCTGTGTGCACTCAGCTGGCGCAGGGCGCATGACACAAATGCGCAAAGTTGAGCCAAGCACGAGACCTGACTCACGTGAGCTGGATCTTAACACCACTCGTGCTCAATCGCTAATGTTTATGTGGGGTGAAAGTTTAGACTTTATTTTAACCCAACTGTGCGCTCTTTATTGTCTGTCTCCGTGTCAATAGCTTTTTCTTTTTTAAAGAAAGGCTGGGAACTGCCGAACATATTTGTGGCGTCAAACAACGTGTTTGAAGTACGGGGACAACAATAAATGGCGTGTTCCGCACAGGCTTGATACGTATGTGTATTTAGGGAGCGGTGGCGCAGCGGTTAACACATTGCGCTACGAACCCAGCGACGGGAGCTCAATTCCCGCTCACAGGCAACATCGGTAACGAATATTTGAACCGGTCCTGGGCCTTCCCTAGGTAGACTCAGCCTTAAGTGCGTACCTGGTGCAGTGTGTTAACATCAGCATTGGGGAGACAAAGGCGGCCGGGGATGGTGCTGGCCACCCGCCCCCTTGCGTGCCATGCCGGCCTTAATAGGCGCTCGCTGTTAAAGGCTATACGGGGGGCCTTTAATCTTTGTCTCGGTGTGTATGTATCAGGTGAACCAATCTTATACAATGGCGAGTGATACATGTCTCACGACTGACAAGGCCACACATGGTTACATGGGGAAAGGGCACTGCTAGACACTGTAACACACGAGCTCACCAAATAATATTCCAAGCGCGACCCTTAACCCTAACTGAACCTGCCGACCAGACGCCAACCATAGTATGAAACGCTGACCGCACGAGCGAATCAGACGTGGGCCCGAACCCCACCCACGTAACCTAACCGAGCTTCCTTGTTGCTTGCGACACCCTTGAGGCTTTTTGGAATTTGCTTTTCCATTAACACAAAGATTGAAAAGAGAACAAAAACTGAAAAGGGGGCCAGGCAATGCACCACAGATGGAGGTGGGTGGGGGGGGGGTAGTATGGTTAGCTGTAGAGGTAGGATCAGGATAACTCGCCTGGTTAGACTTTGGGGTAAAATCTGGTTAGTTTAGTATGGTTAGGGTTAGGGCTCGGCTCTGGTTGGCGACTACGGTTGTGATTAGGGCGAGGCCCCGGTCAACTTTCACAATCATAGGGATATAATCCGGTTGGCTAGTTTAGTAAGAGTTAGTGACAGGCTCCCGGTTCGCCACTACGATCACAGTCTGGGATAAGATCTGGGTTGGTCGGTATCGTTGGGTGGTGAGGGCCGGCTGCGGTTGGTTCGCACGGCGAGCATCGCAGCCCGATCCCGATTGCTCGCCTCGCCGTGACTCCCAACAGCGGCGGCCGCGGGGACGGGTTTGCGGCGCGGTGGCACGCACCTGGTAGGTGAGGGGGGGCGTGGGTGGCAGGGCGGGCACCATGCCCCCCTGGCTCGCGCCGCTCAGGTCGTGTCGCCCCATGACGCCGCCCTGCTCCGGAGACGCCGACTTCTCCTCGTCCGCCATCTTGGTCGCCATGGCGATGCTCGGGAACATGGAGTACGGAGACTGGATGGCCGTGTAGGTGGGCACTGGTGGTGGGGGGTGGAGGGGGGGGGGGGGACAGGGGGGACAGCGTCGTGGTATTTTAATCGTTGTCGCACCTGAGCTAGCATGGAGGAGTAGGCCAAGATACACATCGAGAGGCGTTCTCTAGCGTTCACTCTTCACACCATAAAGTCGCGTGAACAAGTCATTTTGGGGGACCGCAACCATAACCTTTTTCGCCGTGGTTATTTTTGGGTCTTCAACCAGCAGTCTATTGATCAAGGTTTGTGAATCATTATTACTATTTGTTTTGGAAACTGTGTTCCTTTCGTCACATGGCCACAAGGAGGAAGCCATTGTTCATCTTCGAACTCTCGACAGACGATGCACCGTATTCATCTACTACACCTTCAGTAGTGCCGTTTGTTGCTGGCCACATGGCGTTTTGGGCCTGTACTCGGCAATTGTGATTAAAGCGAAGAGCCGTGTCTCCTGTGGATTGACCCGGAATTTGCAATGCATCCTTGTGAGATCTCTCTTAAAGTGCAGCCAAGTGTATGCAATACTCTATGCCAAATGAGCCTTTATATAACATTATAATTAAAATTATGTTAAAATTTGAATTAAATCATTAAATATTGAAACATTCAAGTAACAGTTTTCTTTTTTCTAATGCTTCCTCAACTCTCTACGGACTTCTCTAAAGATTAAAAATAAATTAATTTAGTGAACTTCCCCTCACCCCCATTCAATGTCCTCCGCTTACAGCAACTTACACTTTCAACAACGGCACCGCATTGCAATTCAAGGAGAACGCTATAAAGTAGAGGTTAAACTTGTAAAGGATGTGTGGGGAGAAAAAGTAAACCCCCCCAACCTCCGATGATGTACGATCACGATCTAACACCCCTGCCAAGAATAGTATCAGGGTTTGTTTTAAAGGACACATTTGTAGCCTTGTAAAGCTGCTCTGCCCGTACCGATCTGGCGTGGCCGTGTGCACGGCGTGCTCCCCAGTGCTGCGACCAAGGCTGCGTTTTTAGCCTCTGCCGTTCCTAACGCGTTGTCTCTGCGGCGTTCTGTGGAGTGCGCGCCGTTGTCTCAACAGAGACAGCGGAGCGTGCCTGCCAGCACTTGCCCCACACACGCGGGCCTTCTGGATCGAGATTACAAAGTCCTTTAAACATCAACAACTAACAAAAACTAATTTAACCCTGTTTTTTTTATCTCTTTTAACCGTTATCAGTCATTGGAATGCTGGTGGTGTGACCTGACCCTAAAAGAACAGACACACGGGGTGGATATGTAACCTATTAACTAAGCATCGGACAAACATCTGGCTCCAAAGGTAGCTGTGGGCCGCGCACTTTGAGCCATTGAGCCTGAGCGTCATTTCTTCGAGGTGTGCTCGCCCATTAATTCATCACTTCTCGCTTCAGCTGAGCCTGCTCTCGGAGGCCACCACCTTTCGCCTTTGCAACACACGGCGGACGCCACCGCGGAGGTTATCGCGGTCCAGATCCGTCTCCGGCGTGTTTTCGCGTTGCACCGGCACGAATCGGCGTGATGTCCGACGTTTCGCGCTGCCCGCTCGGAGTTTCCTAATCATTTCGCTCCACCGTGTTGGCTGCGGAACGTCGGGCGCCGTGCCGAACGACGTGCGGAAAGGCGGCGTCGGAAACCGTGGGCGAGGGCGGAACGCGAGCAGGGCAGGGAATGCTACCCACAATGCAACCTATGGCGGGCAGGGGGGGGGGGTTGGGAAAGCCACGGGAGGAAAGAATGAAAGGAAAAGACGAGCGAGATTGCTCGGTCTTGGTGGGGGGGCAAGGGCGGGGAGCGGTCCGATCGGCTCGACTGGGACGTCGAGCGATCGGATGAACGGGAGCCACTCCGCGACGACTTTCTTACACGAAGGTCGCCGAGAGGACCAGCGTCCTCCTGTCCGGCGGCGTCACGTGAGCGTTGTTTACGCTCCCTCTGGCGGGTAAAATTAATTTGGGGGAAAAAATGCGTAATGCTTTTCAAGGACACGAATGCAAGCTCAGGCTGTCGCGGTCTCGGATTCGATGCCGAGAGCGCGGAGGGGCAACACCGGCAGCATTTCGTCAACGAGAGAAAGAGGATGACGATGCGCTGTTCGGGGCCGTTCAAATAAAGTTCGGAGCTCAGCCGCAAACGGCGCGCGCGTGTGTGGCCAAATGCGCAAAGGAAGATCGGGGGGGAAATCCGTGAGTGGGCTTCACACACATGAGCGGTTGATGGCGATAGAGGATGGTACTTGTGATGGTGATGCTGTTGACAATGCTGATGATGTTGGTCATCATAATGATGCGAATAACAGTGATGCTGGTGACAATATTTCTGAAGCTATGTTAATAATGATAAAGCTGCTGACATCAGCTCTGCTGCTGATCATGACAATCCTGCTGTTGACGAAGCCACGAAGGACTATCCCATAGAGATGGAATGGGTGGAGTTTACATTTTTCCGTACCGAATTCTCCCGATCGAGCCAGGGCAATGGCACCTCCTCGATGCCCACGGGAAAGGAAGGGAGGTTTCACGGCGTTAGCGCGGTGATCCACCAACCGTCGCCTGCACAGTGCCGGATTAAGAGTCGTCCGGCATTACCGCCCGGCTAAACCCACCACCACTACTACCGCTACCCCTGCTACTACCGCGATTACGACATCGATGGTGGCGCCACTTGACGGCGCGGGCGCCACTCACTGGTCGCGTGCTTGAGCGTCATGCCGTGGTTGAGGGACGCCATATCGATGCCCGGCACCAGCTCATACAGGCCGCCGGCGGCGCCGCAACGCTCCACCAGGGCCTTGCCCTTGCTGTCGTGGTAGCGGCTGTAGATGCTGCGCCCGGCACTGTAGCCGCCGTGGTGGGAGACGCGCGGCACGGGGACGGCCGCGGCGCCGGCGCTGCGGTTCCACTCTCGCACTGCGCTCGCGCGAACCACAGGGACGCGTCGCGGCGTTAGCGGAGCCTCCACAGGGGGGCGAGTTTGGGGGGGGGGGGGGTGGTGGCGCGCTGGTGACCCCGTGGATGTCGTGTTAGCGGTACCAGGTTCGATACGGGGGCATCGCGACGGAGGGCGTTGGTGATTACGGTGGTGGTGACGATGATGATCACGGAGTTGTTGTAGAATGATGGTGATGATGGAAGAACTACCAAGTTGTGATGATAATTATTACTTGATAATGGCGTTACAGTGATGATGATGATGAGGACGATGGTTGCGTTACAGTGTGTGAACGATAATTTGGCTGAATATATTTTATTGATTTATTTATTGCAGCGTACAAACAACCAGCCCATGTGTGAATTGCGTTCAAGTGGTAAAACGAACATAATGCAGGTGGCCTTGGGGTAAGCTCTTGGCAGTTTGATTTGAGTCAATCGACTAAAGCCACGCACAGCATTGCCCCCATAGGCGGAGGGCAACTGCACGACACAGGGCACGTTCCGCTTTGTTTATCAGGAGGGAACGATATAGGTAAGCGATGAGTTGCACAAGTCGATGTTAGGTAAGTTCTCCCAGAGACCACGGGGAACTGAAGGAAGGGATAATCTCGGTTGAGTGGCTTTTTAAGGAAGCGTTTCCAAACTTCCTTAAAAAATAGAAGAGAAAAAAAGAACGGATTAACAAACAAAAAAGAACCCATCCTGCTGCTGCCTCTGCACGTGACTCGGCCCGTAGCGTCGGGAGGGCCCCCCCCCCTCCACCCACCCTCCCCTCCCATGAAAACTCGGCCCCATTCTGAACTTTCATCATCAAGTAAAAAAAAAAAATGACGGTACAATGTCTAACAGCAGCGGCGGTTTTTCTTCAAAGTTCGCCAATTCGGTGAAAGGCCATAACCGTAAAAGTGTCGACGCGTGCGTGCGTGCATCTACTTGACTCCGCTGAGGCAGCGCACACGGCCAGGTTAACCTGGACACAACTCTGGAGCAACTAAGCCATGGGTGTCGTGGCCTTTCCTCATGCGCACACGAGTTGAGAGCTCGAGTCGGCTGTTGGGCAGTTCCGGACACAACACTTGCTTTGAGTTTGTTTAAAATTGACCATCATGCCCCCCCGTCTGAGACTTTTTAATGCATCCACCCCCCCCCCCCTCCTTTAATCAAGGTAACCACCACCTGTTTAGCCCCGCGTCGTGCGACAAACCTTTGAGGAAGTAGTCGCGGTTGGGCCCCACGACGGTGCTGTAGGCCCCGCCGTAGTTGAAGCCGCAGGCCGCGAGGCTATAGGGGTCGTACGAGTAGAGGTACCCGCCGGCGGGCAGCGCCTCCACGCCGGCCGTCATCACGCCCAGCGTGCCGGCGCGCTGCTGCTGCTGCTGCTGCTGCTGCGTGCGCTGGTAGCGGCTGTAGTACTGCTCGCGATCCACGGGCTTCGCCAGGGTGACCTCCACGCAGGCGCCGTCCACGTCCGAGCCATCGAGCGCCCTCATGGCGCGCAGGGCCTCCTCGCGGCCCGAGAAGTGCACGAAGGCGTAGTCGCGGATCTTCTTGACGCGCTCGACGGCGCCCGGCGCCACCGCCTCGAACACGGCGCGCAGCGTCTCCTCGCCGGTGCCCAGCATGAGGTTGCGCACGTACAGCACTTTCACCGTCTCCATCACGTCCTCGTCCACGTCCGGCTCGGGCTCGGCCCAGTCGACCGCCAGCGGCTGGCCCCACAGCTGCAGCGCCGTGTGGCCCGGCCCGTTGAGCAGCTTTCGGCGGGCGGTGGCGGCGGCGCGGTGCGACTCGTACTCGACGAAGGCGAAGCCGCGGTTTCGCGTCTTGTCGGCCGCGCTCGCGTACACGATGACGTCCGTGACGCCCTCGGTGGCGCGCCTCATCTCGTCCAGGATCTCCTCCTTGCGCGCCGTCTTCGGAATGCCGCCCACGAACAGCCGGCAGTTGTCCACGCTGGAGCAGACGCCGAGCAGGCGTCCCGGCCGCACCTCGTGGTTGTCGAGGCCGCGCACGGCGGCGCGTGCCTCCTGCCGCGAGGCGTACGTCACGAACGCGTAGCCGCGCGTCCTCGCGTCCGCGTCCAGCATCAGCCGCAGCTCGTAGATGCGGCCGGCCGACTCGAGCACCGGCACCAGCTCGTCCTCGTAGCAGTCGCGCGGGATCTTGCCCACGAACACCTGGCAGCCGCGCGGAGGAGGGGCGCCCTCCCAGCCCGGCGGGGGGCCCCCGTAACGCCGCTGGCCGTTCTCGTGCGACAGCTGGAAGCCCGTGCGGGACAGCAGCGCCAGGATGGACGGGCTGAGCGGAGGGGGCGCCGCCGCCACCGCCGCCGCGGACTCCAGCGAGCCGCCGTGGCTCGGGTTCGACTCCATGCTCCCGTTCATGGTCTCGTCATCAAGGGCGGACACCCTGCTGCTGGAGGCGGAGTTCGCGCTGGCTGAGTCTCCTGCTGTCATACTGCGCGCAGGGAGGACGACGGCGGAAACACTCTCAGTTGACCGCACGCAAGCTCCGCGCTCGGACGGTGCTTTTCGAAATCCGCCATTAAAATTTGTTACGGAGAGAATACCTCGTGAGTCGTCATGCAAAAGTGTAATAATTTACAGCGCTTTGGCAATAAACTGCCAAAGTCACTCGGCTGCTCAGTGTAGATTGATGAAGGGAGAGGTGGAGCCAGGGACCAGTTCAGATATTTGCCGCCGATGTTAGCCGTGGCTGGAGTTGAAACTCAGGTTGTTGGGCTGATAATCACAGTGGGCGAACCTTTGCGTCGCCACTCCCATGTATGATGAAAAACAGCCGCATTTTGTTTGTTTGCATGAACTCCGTGCCATAAATGTTTACAACATAATTCTATTTTAATAAACCTGTGCATAGCGTGTACCACAAAAACAAAAAACACAATCACCACAGTATAGAGGGTACACGAACCACCCACCTCTGCAACTCAACAAAGTGATCTCCATCATACCGCGGCATGGATGAGAAATAAAAACTTCGCCTTGAATAAAAGCGAACGGCAAAGGGGCATTCGCTAAAACTTCTTGCTCACGTCCCTGTTGGCGGAAGGGCCTCCGCTACAGGGAGCTCTAAAGAGCCCCTCTAGCGAGTAATTTGGCCCACTCTTCTAACTGTTCTACCTGCATGATCCCGTCATCCTGCATTAATCCAGCGCCTCCGTTCATGATGGATCGCGTACGAACCTTTTCGAAGCTTGTCAGTGCAGCGCGAAAAATAAATAAACGATGGCAATCACGTGCATCGAATCAAAACGATCGCGCGTGAGCAGGCGGAGGGGAACTCGGAGCGCGCGAGTGTGCGAAAGGGGAGAACGGCGTCGGGGACGACACCGCAGGACGCAGTGTGCCGGGGCGTGCGTGTCACGCCGCTCGGGTACGGAGGGCGCACGAGATAGCGAGAAGGGGCACCGTGGTGGCGAGATGTTAACCACCTCGCCTGATATGCAGGAGGTCGTGAGTTTCGATCCCGACCCCGACGCCTGTTCTATAGTGGGAGATTGCGTGTCTCTCTCTCTCTCTCGCTGTGGTCAAGTGGAATTTTCTCCGCGTCCTCCGGTTTTTCCCTCCACGTTTGGAATCAATGTGCGTTCAGAGTATTATGGCTGCTATCAATTTCCACGCGATAAGCCACTTCATTGGGCTATCATTTGTGGCCAGGGCCCAACTGAAAAAGAGCTGTGTGGCTCAGAGAGCCTTACCTGGTCAAAAATAAAGATAAAAAAAAACATCTTGGCCACTAAAACAGAAGCAAAGGTGGTTTATGGCAAACCCCGTGCCTGTCAGCAGATTCCGTGACACCGTGACGTTCCTCCGGTTAAACCACAGCCAGCAGCAAAGTGCCGCGGCGTTAATGTTCACCCGCTGGGGCGGCCTTCGAATTACACGTTAAATAAAATTAAAGCGATATTAATATGAAACGGGGGTAACTTTGGAAAATGGTGCGATCTCGTGAAGTCCATAAACGTTCAACCATTTTGGTAATCTTCACACTTATACTGCTTGCCAACCTTTATACCTTTCCAAGCGACCACGACATAAGCGCCTTTAATCGGTAACCTGGTCCTTTAAATGGCCATAAAAAGCAATGGTAAAGTCTTCTGACATCATCGTTCAGAAAGTGTTATCTGCACAAGGCCCCTCCTACGTCAGACCGTGAAGCAGTAGGAAGGCGGCACTGTGCATCAAACAACCACCACCTCCTCCCACCTCAAACCTCGTCGCGGTAATGAGGAAACGGCTCAAGAACACGCGCACGCCAAAGTAGAAATCTGACGCAGATAGAGATTAGTGTCATCCATGATAGCGGTAGTAACTCACGATGCGTCCTATCTACGGCTGATTTCACCTCGGCGCCCAGCAACACTATTTGTCAAATAAGGACGCCTGTCCACTACAAATTAGATAGCCGCACGGTGCTCACGCGCTCGTCCGCCCACTCGCTCAGTCGCCCGCTCGCTCACTCGTCCATTCGCTCGCCCATTCGCTCGCCCATTTTCCCATCCACTCACTCACTGTCACTCGCTCACTCGCCCACTCTCCCATCCGCTCACACGCTCATTCACTCGCTCACCCATTCTCCCATTTGCTGTCTTTCTCTAAACTAAACAATTTTTTATTTTATCAGGTAAGCCCACTGAGCTATATAGCTCTTTATTAGAAGCAACCTGGCCACAAATGACAATGGCTTATCACGTGGAAATGTATAGCAGTAGCCAAATACTCTAAACGCATGTTGATTCTAAATGTGGAGGGAAAAACAGGAGGACCCGTCGAAAAATCCACGACCACGGGGAGAACATGCACACTTCAGGATCGGGATCAAACCCACGACCTCCTGGATACTAGGCAAGGTAGTTAACATCTCACCACCGTGGCGCTCACCCAATCTCCCATTCACTCACTCACTCGCCCACTCACCCACTCGTCGGGCGGACACGCACGGGCTGTGGCAATGCACGTGCCGTGTTGACTCCACGTTGCTCGGCGGCGAAAGGCAAAAAGCGAGCGCCGCGGTAGGATCTGGGTGACCAGAGGACGTCACTTGTTGTTCGGCAGTGCGCACGCCGCACGCAGCAGCAGCTGCTGTCTCGCAGAGATCGCGAAGGACATCCTCATAATGGGGGCTCTCGGTACAACTGTCAGCGCAGTTTTGTCTTTGTTGTTGTGTGTTTGTGTTTTTTAAAAGCAGTTTTTCTACTTCGTTAACCAATCGCAAGGACAACATTTAAATGTTGACAGTTAGGTTGCCGGTGGTGACCACAAAGTGGTTGGAAATCACCGCTCTGTACTGACGATGATAAATATATTGTTGATGATGATGATGTCCCTGTGGCCATAATCCGGGTGAAGTGAGTGGGCGGGAGGCCTTTGAAACAACGCATCTCTTTTTTAAGACCTGGGGCAAATCCATGGACTTGGCATCCAGAGAGCACCAGTGAGATCCGATTCCCCGGCAAGGCACACGAAACATCCCGCCACGTCCGTCCACCCGGCATGCCGCAGTCAAACAGCAGGTGTGGCGTGTGGTGGGGTAAAGCGTGGGCCATCTTCCAAGATGCCCGGGCCAGTATGAACGAGCAGAGTCGGTCAAAATACTCTCTCGAGAGAGGGGCTCTCCAGAACTCCCTCGAGTGGAGGCACCTTCCGTCGGCAGTGGCGTGACCAGGCACTTGCAGGGCTGCGCCTTTTACCTTTCACCCTTGGCAAACGTGGGATTACAGAGAAGGACGTGGGCACTGGGACTTATCGATCTCTGTCTCTTTCAGCAGCTTTTGCTCCGTGGGATCCCGGGATCTTTTTGTGAATCCCATGGAAAGAATGGTAAGGCTGCTAAACGCATGTACAAAGAATGCATGAATGTGGTAACCGGGTGTAATTGCTTTGTACAAAGTGATTGTACGCTTGCTTAAACCGCGAAATACTCTCGCACACATGTACAGCACACCCTGTGCGCGTGTGTGATTTGTAAGACGACTGATTGCTAAACCGAAAAGATAAAGGTCAATGGCTCTGCTGACAAGCCGTTATCTAGAAAAAGACGCTATTGCCATTACCTTGATAAAGGTGTCTGCACTGACACCTTCACCTCTTTATATTGCCGGTCATGTGAAACACGTCAACAGATGTATAATGTATTATAGATATAAAACATCCATAATATATTAACGTAAACAGGCTTGTAACAAACAAAGCAACGGTGCATTACTTGGCCTGTCTCGCCGGGTAATCGCGTCAAGAACTCAATTGCCGAGATGCTCGACTGGACACACCATTCAAAGCGCCCCGTCGCTCGGCCTTCTAATTGAATACCTGCCAGCCCCAACACCGTCAACATCACCTCGACCTGCCACCCCCCACCCCACCACCACGACCACCGTCCTTGGCTCGCTCCGAAAATAAAACACTTTACCACTAAAGAGATTGTACCCCGCCTTTTATCTCCCGGCTGGAATTTGAACGAGGCAATGGGTTTTTTTCTTTTACGATGCGTGTCGCGTGGTGGTGGGGGGCGGGCGGGCGGGCGGGCGGGGGTTGGTGGGGCTGCCAGCGACCACGAGCCGGCCGGGAAAAGTTCGCCTGGGATGCCCCCAACCTCCACCCTTTGACACCGCCGCCGCCGCGTGCCGCGTGGCTGCCTGGCCCCCCTGCGTCTCTTCCACGCCGATGGCTCGCAGGCCCAGCTGGGCGAGGGTGGAGATGGGGGGGGGTCTGGCGGCGATCGAGGGCGGCCGCCACGCGCGTGCGTGCGCGCGCCCTCGCGCCGGCGCCAACAACAAGGGGGGGGGGGAGGGTTATGGGGACGCCTCCCATTGCAGCAGAGGCCAGGTTACGGAACCTCTGAACCTTGGACTTGACATGGGGCGTGCTACCCCCCCCCACGTCACCCCCCCACCACAACCCCCCCACCACGTCACCCCCCCACCTCAACCCCCCCTCCCACCTCAACCCCCCCCCCCCCCCAGCTGCCCTGCCATGACGAGCAGAGTGACAGGGCGGAGGCCAGGGTGGAATTAAGCAACGGAAAGCCGTGCACGCCCGGATCACCTGATTCGGAGTAGTTGTGTGGCACGGCCTTGCTCTGAGCTTAACGGAGTGTTTGCTGTTCGCGGAAGCCGGAGCTTCGGCAAATAATGGCAACAGCAAGCGTGGCACCGTAATTTGGGTGGAATTAAATTACTGGGGGGGGGGTTAGGTTCGTCCGTCTGCTTCCAGGCTCATCGCTTGAAATGACCTTGAGAGGGAATCTGCAGATTTGAACAGGCTCGCGTTTGTCGTGGAGTCACGCGATTTCTTAGGTCACGTGCCCCTCATTGCTGCTGCTGTGACTGCTGTGGCTGATGGCACTGATGATGCTACTCTTGATGATGACGATAGTGATGGAGCTGCTGCTGTAGCTACTGATGAAGCCGATGCTGTCTGTGTCTGTTACTGCTGTTTTCAATGACATTGATGATGATGCTGTTGCTGCTGATCTTGATGAAGATGATGTTGCTGCTACAGCTACTAATTGATGATGCTGCTGCAGCTGCTGATGATTAATACTGGCCCAGCTGACGGTGAAACATGTGGCCGGATCAGTGTTTGCGACAGCATCACTCAGTAGGCAGGTCACATCATCTTGTTAAGTTGAAATGAAACATGTGGGGGATATTTAAAGTCGCCAAAAACAAGTGCCGCAACGTTGCAACTGAGACACTGAATCAATTGAAAACACAAGCTGCTCAATGCCAAAGTCTGACCTTGGAAACTTTGGCGGACAGCTTTGGGCATTTAATCACCAATGATGCCACGCGTGCGCACACAGCACCACACAGAGGCGTCCACAAGCACTGTGAGATTTGTTTTCACAAAGATTACAATTCTCCCCCTTTTTGATGACCAGGATTTCGCACAAAAGCATACCGCGCTGATAATAATAATATAACGAGCATGACTATGCGCGAATAATGGGATTAATCAGAAGAGTTTATGGAATCCACTGTCACTGAACTTACATTTTGAGCCCAGAATAAAAAAAAAAGTTATTGAGAGGCAGATCTTGTGAACTCAACAACCAGCTCACTATTACAATGACCCCACATGGAACGCTCAATTGCACCGTATTTGACACCATTCGGGGTTACGCCACGGGTACCCTCTCATCGAACGAGAGATTCTCAAAACCCTCGGAGCCCGGCGGTTGCCATCCGAGCGGCTGAGAGTGCGAGGTGTAGTCCCGCAGAGAAGTGCACTGGAGAAGGCGCCGCGTTAAGAGGCACGGCCGCCCTCCGCCAACTCCGGCCCGCGAGCACCGATGAGACCTCACCGCCAAATTTAACGCGATTACGCTCACTAGATAGTGCCGGAGAGGGTGATGTCTCTATCTCTTTTTTTAGGTTCATGTTCTTCTTCCCCCCCCCCCCCCAGCTTGGTGATGCCCTCCGGTACGTCTGCATCCGCGCGTCGCGCGTGCGTCCGTCAGGGCGCGACGCCGGAGCCTCGGGATCTGGAGGGGGAAGGAAAGGCTCTTCTGCGGGCGCTGTTTGGACAGCTAATGGGGCCTTTGCCCGAGCGAGAGCGGCACTTGTCGGAACGGGTGCGGGGCGCTCGCCGCCCCGTGACGCTCGCTCCGCTGCCGCACTCCGCGGCGAACGCGAGCCGGCTCTGCCAAGCCGCCCCCCCCCACCCTCGGCGCTAACAGCCTTCGCGGCGCGAGGGGGTCACGCTCACGCGACGTCGGTGATGAGCGTGACCGCGGGACACGCAGAGCAGAGAGTACGGGGCACGTGACGCAGAGAGTACGGGACACGTGACGCAGAGAGTACGGGACACGTGACGCAGAGAGTACGGGACACGTGACGCAGAGAGTACGGGGCACGTGACGCAGAGAGTACGGGACACGTGACGCAGAGAGTACGGGACACGTGACGCAGAGAGTACGGGACGCACGTTGCCGGCGGTTTCGGAGAAAGCGGTGCGGGGCACATACGTGGTGGCAGCGCAGGCGGTGTTTGGGGAAGCACACGGCGCGGTGAAGGGGCGCCACGCACGCTATGGGGGACGCGGCGAACCGGCCAGGGAATATGAATGTTGTCTGGAGCACGTGTCAGATTAAGGTAGAGCGAAGATTTATAAGTTGTCTACGTGCGGACTCAGCTCAGGACACTGTACAGAAACAGTGGGTCATGGGAATCCTGCATAACGGAAGCAGATATATATATTTTTTTAAAGAGACAGTCATGGGCAGAGGAAAAGAGGAAGGTCTTCACCCTGGACCTGAACGAGGGTAGAGAAATTATTGCATAGGTGGCTGGGGAAAGGCAGTTACAGACTTATTGGAGCAGCAGACAGAAGAGAATGACTTCGCACGGATCAACGGTTGACTGGAAACTTTGATAGAAAGTTTTGGTTTGCTGGAGCAAAGAGTGCATGGAGGGGGAGTAGAGTGAGATGAATGGGGAGAGGTCGGCAGGGGAGAGTCCGTGGATGACCTTGGATGTGGTGAGTGCGATCTTAAGATTGATCCAAGACTGGTTTGGCAGCCAGTGGAGGGACTGGACTATCATCAGTGTGGAGTGAGCGTGTCCATCCGATCTCCGAGGACACAACACACGGTAAAGAAACACATCGGGTCCAGTGAAGTTTCCAAATTCATTAACTTTGCGATCGGACCGCTTGCTAATGTAAGCCCAGGACAGAAGTCGCATTAAATTGTGCAATTGAAAGGATTAGAAAATCCTCAAAATTAGAAATTAAACAACTTGCCAGCGCACCGATTTTGACCGGGTGACTTAGACGGCAAACGCACCGCGGGAGCTTCGCTTTGAAATCCGTTCCTGCGCGCCCCGCGTCGCGGCTTCCTTGCCAATTTTTGTCAGCGTAATTTTCATCACGGTTATTAAAGCATCCTGCAAAGTGGCAACAGCGCTGCGCGGCTTGCCAAGCACACAGGGTTGGGAGAGGCACAGCCGCCGTGAGCTGCCGAGCCCCCTCGCGTCTGCGCTGCGCTCTTCGCGAATCGCGTTCTTACGGCTCGTGGGGGGCGGGGGGGGTTGGTTCTTGTTTGTTACTTCGATAACGCAAAGAGCCGGCGACGACGACGACGCGTGGACACCACGTGGCGTCTCAACTCGGAGCTCAATTTACACCCCCCCCCTCCTCCTCCTCCTGCCCTTCTTCCCCCGGCTCACGCCTCACGCTCCGTGTCGGGCAGCTTCTTCTGCGGGGGGGGGGTGGGGGGCGAGGACCGTCACGGAATGCGAGGCCGGTCAGGCGAATTGACGAAACAGTGCCAAGCGAAAACGTGAATAAGCAGCGAGCCGTGTCCATGGCACGACACCCAGAACCGGCGGTGCCAGGATGTTTATCACTTCCAGAGAGCCTCAAGCTGATAAAGATTGGTCAACATCGGCGTCCGCATCGGTTCGGTTGATGGGGGTGACGCGGCGCGACAGCGACTCTTAAAAGAACCCCCTGGCTCCCCAGCGAAGTCGAACTCCACAATCGCAGCGCGGGGAGGCGCGCGCGACGCCCGCCAACAAAAACACCTTTTACACGGCCCGCTGACGAAACCGAACACCCACACACACACACGCACACACGCGCGCACCCACGCACGCGCGCACACACACGCACACACACACACGCACACACACAGAGACACACACCCACACACGCACACACACGCGCACACACACGCACGCACCCACGCACAAACACACACGCACAGACACACACGCACACACACACCCACACGCACTACACACACACACAGACGCGCACACACACACACGCACCCACGCACACACACCCGCACTACACACACACCCACACACGCACCCACCCACACACGCACACACGCACTATACACGCACACACCCACGCACTACACACCCACGCACTACACACACCCACACACACACTACACCCACACACCCACACACCCACACACACACCCACGCACTACACACCCACACGGACGCGCACACTCAACGCGCTCCTCTCCCCATCCCTCCGCAGCAGCAGCACGAACCGCGCCACCGCGACCGCCACGCCGCTGCCGCGTGCTCGCTAATCAGATGCAGAGGAGGAGCGGCAGTTGCGGAGTGAGTGAGTGGGGGGCAGCAAGGGGGTTGGGGGGGTGGTAAGAAAAGACTCCGCCGCAAACTCATCAACCCCCCTCAGCCCCCCCCCCCTCACTGCGTTCCCTGCCGTTGAGCAATCGGTGCTCCGCGGGTCGCCATGGGCAGCAGCAGCGGCAGCGGCGTGCGGAGTGAGGCAACACTCGGTGCCGATCGGATCGATCGGTCGGTCGGGAAAACGCCGCACGGCTCTTGGCGTCTCCCCGGGGGGGGTGGGGCGTGAGCCGCGCCGGCGGTAGCGCAGCCGTGGACGTCAACAAGACGAAGCCGGCCGCGGTGGCAGGAGATGCCGCAGCTCACGCGGACGGTGGTGTGGCGCCTCGAGCGGCCAGAGGCATCGACGTTTCGTCGAGTACCGTGCCGCCCTAAAGTGCGGGGACAAACACTGCCCGTGCTCACATCCTGCTGCTGGCTCGGGATTGAGGCGTGCGGAGCGACCACGGAGCGCGCTGACTGCAAAGCCACGGGCTGCAGAATCTCCCCCCACCCCCCACCCCCCCACCACCTTCGTTTTGTTAATCTTCAAAACCAAAAAAAAAATCATTCTTGCTCGCTGCATAAGTGAGGCGGTCAGTAAACTCGATCATATTGTTTCCTCTAACTGTGGTTGCATTTAAACATACGTCCTCCCACCCCCCCGCCCGCGCGCATCTCCGATTCGCACGGTTGGCTACGTACGGCACGAAAGAAGTTCAACATGCATACGTACACGAGCCGTGAAGACATCGATACATTTACAGATGGGATTCTTGAACAACACCGACGCACTCACGGCCTCTTTGTCAATCCACTGCTGAACGAAGACCCTCCCCAAGCCGTGTCGGCCACGAGGAGGCTTGTTTGACCATACTTCACCCGCCCAGTCACCGCAGGTTGGTGAGCAGGTGAGGGCCCAGGACCGGTTGGGATATCCCTCGTCGTGGATATTCACCGTGGCCGGGAATCAAACCTCTGTTCCACAACACTTACTACATATTGGAGCTATGAAATGTTGGTACGTGACATTGCACGATGAAAACAAAATATTGTTATATATACATTACGTGATCAAGGACCAGATTTGCAAAGTTACGTAAATAATCTATAAAAGAAAAATTTTAAGTCATGCATATACACATAAGATCTATAAAAGCCAAAACATGTCTGGAGGTCTCCCTCCTCATCGGAGCAAGGGCCGATGCTCATCTGCTATCGGTAACCTTGAGACAAGGGTGGACATTCCACATCTCTATGGCAGAGGCCATCCACAATGTGGCGCTCATAAAAGAGAACTTTAATATCAGCCCTTTCATTCATTCACTCACACAAGGGGTTCAAAAATGCAACCTCACGTCAATTGCGCTCGTTGCTTTTAAACAATTCATTCCAAAGTCACCTTTACTGTCGCTCGGTCAGCAATCCCTTGAACCACGAAAAAAAAAGCCCATAAAAAAATGTCGCAGACTCAAATAAAAAATAATCTTTCAAACGCGATCCGACGAAACCCACGCACTGCGTCCCCACGCATGACTAAGCCTCCGCCGCGTACGGAGCGTTGCCCCAACACGGCGGGAGCTCGCAACAACAAAACCTCACGGAGGAAGTGGCACGGAGGAGGTGGGCGACCTGCAGAAGGACAACGCTTCTCTCACCTCCTCCGTCGCGAGTTTGCTTCCCGGGTCTCCTGCTCCACCTGCGCCTCCGTCCGCGTCCTCCTCCTCCTCCTCCTCGTGTCTCTGCCCCGTCCGAGGCCACCACGTCGTCTCCCTGTCTCTAACGCCCGCGTGCCCTGCCTGTATCCGTCCCTATGCGGTCCCCGTACCTGCCCGGACTCCTTGTGTCCTGCGCTCCTGTTTGATCGTCCGTGTCTATCCCTGCACTGGTCCCTGATTCTGTCCGTGTACCTTTGTCTCTGTGTCCGTCCGTGTCCCTTGTCCCCACCTGTGCGTGTCTCTTTGTCTTTGTGCGACACTGTGGAGGCTGCCGAGTGAATGCAGCACGGTTGGGGTGGGGGGGGAACAGCCCTTGGTCACTCCACTTCAAAATACGTTTCACAATTTATCCCCTGACCCAATAGCCCCGCCGTGATGGCCAATTGGTCGGTCGGGGCCAGGGGGTAGGGTCTGGGAGGCACGTGGTGGAGCGTGCACGGTGATGGGTGGCGGGGTGGCTGGGTGGGTCTGTGGGCGGCTCGGTCACGGGGTGGGAGGGGGAGGCTGCGTTGAGCTGTATCCAGCTCTTTTGCAATCCCCTAATGATTATCCACAGAGGGATGGGAGAGTTTTAAGCACGGGGTGGATAGAGGAAGCATTGAAAAGAATTAGATTTGTTTTTTTTTATATTTTGCGTCTCACTCAGTCAAACTTTAAGTGGCCCTCTCCGCTCAAGTAAGTATGGGCCTGTACTCATCTCTGCTACCAGACCTGGTCCAGTGGTGGAAATTCCACATTCCCATGCCAGAAGACAAGAAACATCTAAAGGACAATCGCTGTTTACAACTACCGCTTGATTAAATATCAACCACGACGGCGTGGCACCGAGAAACGCAAGAGGTTACGGTGAAACTATCACGACCTCGTTCAGGGGCTCTTCGCTCGGGGCAAGGGTCCACGGTGTCACAAGGCAATGAGGAAACTTGGGGAAGAAGTGCGACAGGGAGTTTGTGTTTGCTTGCGATTGAGATGTATCTGTACAGAAAACTCTCACCGAGTTCCAGTTCCATTTTAAAGGGTGTTTTGCGCACCGAGGGGATCTAGAACACTCGGGGGCAGCCCAAACTGACAAGGGAATAACACTCAAAGGCCCCCTCGGATGGGATTGTAAATACATTAGGAGTTTCACTAATCTCTCACGTGATCCACCAACCCTGTGCCTCCAACGTGCTGGATCAGAGGCGTGTGCCACCAAGCGTGGCTACATGTTTAAGCACGTCTTGAGAGTAAACTCGTCACAGGCCCACACTGGCCAGCGTGGTGAAGTATGGTCAAACGACCCCCATGGGCGACACGGCGGAGAGGAAGGCCTCCATCCAGCAGTGGACTGACAAAGGTTGACACGTTCTTTTCATGAGATATCTTTTTTTTATTCACTCTCCGTACATCCCCAAAGTGGAACCCTCCTAGAAAAGATCGTCGTAAGGCTCTGTGTGGCTTTCCTTTTAAAAAATTAACGAATGATATTCAACAACAAAAAAGCATATTCGACAAATTACACTGCAGGAAAAGGAATGATCAATTATAATCCACCACGTTTCAGGCAATGGGCCTCCTTCACAGGGGAGCGTTGTCTACACATGGTTTTGTTTATGTAGCTTGTGCTTCTGCACCACTGACAATGCAATATGTATGCTGAACTTCTTTCGCACCCTACATAGCCAACTGTTCTCGTCGGTTTTGTTTCAAATTACGATAAAAACTCTTCCAAGAGGCACTGAGTGGGGAGCGGGCAGGGGGAGGGAGAGACTGTGGCATAGGAAGAGCCGCTGTTGGGGACATCCGAGGGTGATGGCGAGACAGCGACAGAGCGAGAGGGCGAGGGGGGCCGTGGCTCTGATGGGCACGGCGGGTCACGTGTCGGGGTTTGACTCGAACCAGACACTGGGAAGAGGAAAAGGGGCTGAGATGGCAGGAAAGCAGAGCATCAGCAAGGGCAGTGGCTGTTTGTCGTGTCTCTGGAATGTGTTGGCACAGCAGATCTTCCGTGGGTTTAATTGTGCCAAAGGCTAGGCTGGCAGCGAGGGCCAATGATATTAATTTTGAATGGATTACAGCGTTGAGGTTTTCTTCAATGGTTCATCGCTCTAGAGGCACTGGCGATTGAGGTTATTTTTTTTTTACAAGCCTTCACTCTTCAGGGACATCTAAACGTTGTCTTTTTTTTGCACAAAGCAAGTGGGTTACTGAATGAGAGAGAATACTATTCCGATGTATATTATTTGTCTTAAATAAAAAATAGTTCAACTTTTACAAACAGAAAGCACCCTCTGAAACCAAGTTAAGCTGTTTACATTTCAAAGGTAAACTTTAACCAAAATTGGAAATTAACATCAAAGCAAACTGATGGATGGAGATAACAAGGAAGACAATTTCTAATCCACTCGTCACACTGCACCCCGCCTATGCTCCATCCCTCCCACCACCCCACTCCCACACGCCCCCCCCCGCCACAGGGCTCAGGTGTCATCCGTGGGAACTCCGAGCCTCGGAGACACTGACCCGTGTCTCGCACTCCTGGAGACGCACGCCCGGCACAAACCAAAATATTTCCCCAGCGGCGTGATGGTCGCCACCCTTACGTACATGGGTGGGGGGGGGGGTACGGGCACTGCGCCGGTGGGTGGCTCATGCCCTGGCGCTGTTGCCGCGTCGAGGACACGTACCAGCGTACCAGCGGTGTCACGATCGGTCTCCGTTGAAGACGCTCGCAAAAGACTGGGTAGTCGGGAGGCAGCCGCCCCTCCGCCAACAAAGGAGGGAGCGAGACACGCGCAACAATGAGTGTCGCTCCCTCCTCTTCCAGAACCTCCGATTAGCACGGTTGGATACGCACGGTGCGACAAAAGTTGGACGTACATACTTACGATGGGCAGATCACCGTGGGGAGGAAACACGGCGAGAAGGCGCAGTTGGGATGGCAGGTGTTGCATCTGCCTGCCAGGCATCTCAGTCGGTTAACTTACAACACCTGGGTCCGTCCCGTGACTTGCTGCCAGACAGCCTTTGACACTTCACGTGTCCCTTTATGTGCATTCACCTTTGTACAAGCTGAGCCAGCGGTCGCGTCGCCCTGGCGCTGATGCCACGAGATGTCTTGGTGCTGTGAGATGCGTCTGCTTTCCCAGCGTGTATATTAAACATTACGTTGCCTTGAACACACCTTTTGCCTCGTTTCTCTAGTGTCTGAGATGTGGATAGAGGAGCCTTGTTCATGACCAGGTAAGCGGATGGCAGTGAAGCAGGATCCGTTATTGTACTCTACTTGTCTATGTTCCCTGGCCTTCAACAACCTGCACTGGCCAGCATGGTGAAGTATGGTCAAACAACCTCAATGACCAAAATTATGTAGGGAAGGCTTCATCCAGCAGTGAAGTGACAAAAGCGCTGTACATGTACAAGAACACATGGAGACCATATTCCCTTTTCGATCGGACATCTCCAAAAATAGAACAAAGATGACCACCGCATCACACGCTTTCCAATGCGCTTCTGCGGCCGTCTGGAACGCTCTTCCTTCCGATATGAGGAAACCACTGGAGTTCTACGTAGGTGCATCACTCCCGAAGGCGACGGCGGCAGCAGCAGTGGCGGCGACGGTAGCGTCGGAATCCGCTCCCCTTCGCCCGGGAACGTGGCGGGCGTGCGGTGCACGCGGCACGACGGAGTTGCTTCTCTCCCGTTCTTCTCCTCCTCACCCTTCCCACCACCTCTCCCTCAATTATCCTACAACGTGCAATTAGCCGGTAATCTTATACAGGCGACCCTCCTTACTGTCCTACAAACAGCTTTGTGTCCAAAACATCAGAGAGAAGAGAACAAAAATCACGAAATGAGTTTCATGTGAACAGAGGCATCCAGCCCACAGTTGGAGCAAACAGCTGTGGTAGCGCATAGCTGTAACAGCGCATAGCTGTGGTAGCGCATAGCCGGGGATGACATCTGGGCTCCGGATACGGAGTGGCCAGTGGCAGACTCCCCGGACGAAGCGGTGTCGGACCGCAAGCCACGGTTCTCGCTTGACGTAATTCACCGGCAAGTTACGAGGCCACTCAGCGATGACCACAATTAATGTCGACAAAAGGCAGTTTTGTCCAACAGCTAGCACCGGTCTCCTCATAATTATCTAGAACAATATGCCCCTATGTCGATTCACTGCTGATTGAAGGCCTGCCCGATGGCTTGTTGGTCATAGGGTTTTTATTATTATCTAACTTCAACTGTCTCTATGATGGATTAGGGCACCGGTTTCGAACCTGTGGTCCACAGGCCACTGGTGAGCCACTGGTGGGAGGCTTTGCAAGGCCACGAAAGGTGTTCTGTGGTACTGTTGCAGATGCGAATGTTCTCAACAAAGTTTCCTTGCTTCATTACTGCGTGGTTGTCCGCGAAAGAATGTAGAGGGTTTTGACAACGGCAGGCTCTAGAAAATGTTGAAATGAAATCCACAGTCTTGAAGGTATTATCACTGACGTGGCTTCTGCAAACTCGGCCTGGAGTTTCTCTCCACGGTGCTTGATCAACTGATACTGCCCGTTTGCCGAAAGTATTACTGTTGTTTATCAAGCTTAATTGATATAAGTAATTGCAATAGTCACTACAATGTAACATGTTATAGAAAAAATACATAGATGACTGATAAAGGAAACTTGTCAGCAACATAAAGAAATAAAAGTTATAATAAAAATTGTCTGTAGAAATAAAATGTGAAATTCTTATGAGACATCCTCTTGATGAGACAACGAGAGACCCAGTGTCTTCAGCAATATTTCTGGTGCACAAACAGCCGCGGCACCACGTCTCGCGCGGTAGGATCAGCAGTGCGCCACGGACGCGAGATGTTAACTACCTCGCCTGGTATACATGAGGATGTGGGTTCGATGCCTGTATATTTAGAGTGTGCATGTCCCTCTCCCCGTAGTTGCGTGGATGTTTCTCCGGGTCCTCCGGTTACCCCCCCCCCCCCCCACGTAAAAAAATCAACGTGCGTTCAGAGTATTTTGCTGCGGCTATACATTTCATGTGATGAGCCACTTCTTTTGTGATAGGCAGGCTGCTTCTGAAAGAGAAATATATAGCAGCTCAGTGGGGCCTTACCTGGTAAAATGAAAATAGTTGAGTTTAACTCAACTCCAAGTCTCGGAGGGGAGGGGCCTTTTGGAGAGCGCCCATCATGCCTGGAGACGCGATGGATTTGCATTTAAACGAGGCTTTCATTGTGTCGAATTAAATCCATCTAAAATGAAATATACATCGATAACAATATTTATAATGTTTTGTCCTGACCCTTTCACACCCTCCCCAGCCCCCCCACCCCTGCCCCGACCCCGGGTGCCCTCCCGATGCGTCTCTACCGCACCTTTAGACTTCGCGGGTTTGAACGAGGAAACGAACGTGAATCGGCTCCATTGCGTGTCGTTTTGACCAAACTTCGCCACGCCGATCAGTGCGGCGATGGCGAAAGATAATCGACCGCAACGGATATTAGCCACGGCCAGGGAATTAAACTCGGGTCGCCGGATCAGCAGTGCATCGCACGAAAGTATTAGTCCTACAAACTGTAGTTGGTTTGTTTGGGAATTGAGCAAAACGAATAAACGGTTGTCAGGAGGCGGAGGCAAGCAACTCCTTATCAGCAGCACAGCTGTTGCTGGGACACAGTCGAATACAATTGCACATTTTCTCTTTCTCGGGGTGACACGACCAGCTGAGCAAGGCACCCCCCCAAAGCGGAAGAAGAGATGTGCCTGGTGTCATGCCCAGCCCCACCACCCCCGCCACCACTCCTGGGATGTCTCAAAGTAACGCGACGATAGTTGGTGTTGTTGACGAAGTCGGTGACGAGAAATGTTGGTGAGCCCTAGTGATGTGCGCGCGTCTGTGTTTTTCTGTCGTCGTCGTTGTTGTTGTACTGAGCGAACGACGACTATGAGTGGACGGAAATCACGCGCGATGCTACACGTGGCCAAAGTCGTGACCCACGACGATGGGAGGAGGAAATGAACGACTCCGAGTGTGGACTCGGACTGTGCGCGTTCAGTCACGTTGCTGTGCACTGAGAAAGCAGTGCACTCAGGAAGGGCACACACGGTAATCGGCTATACAATGCACATTATATTTATGTTTTTATATATATACATACAATTACTCGGTTCACCGTTTGGCTGACATGGAAATATTCGGAAGAGTAAAAATTGCCAAACCCTCACACCAACTCATACTTGAATAACCTTCCGTAAGTTGTTTACGACTATAGACTAAGATCACGATTAAAAAAACAAATGCGAACTAAATTAACACCGTTTCCCGGGGTGGGAGTGGCGGTGGTCGTGGGCACGGCTCACGGTCGACACCGGTGACGATTATCTGAACAGGTCCTGGGTCTCCCCTAGGTCGGCTCAGCCTCAAATTAGTATCTGGTGCGGTGTGCAAAACATCGCCACTTGGGAGACAAAGGCGGTCGGTCATGGTACTGGCCACCCACCCCCCAAGTGTACTGTGCCAGCCTTCACAGGTGCTCGCTAACAGCACTTGCCCCAAAAGTCCGTTGAAGGCTGTACAGGGGATCTTTGTCTTTGGTGGGCAGGGCAAGAACTTTGCTTCATTCCCACAAAGCGGGAGCTTCCTGCTCCTGGCCGGGCCATTTAACAAAGCGCGTGACCTCTCCCATGCCAGGGCCAAAGGTCGCAGGTAACAACATTTCCTGGTGACTCATCGGCAAATTAACCCAACGCTGAGACTGTGACTCCGACGCTTGCCAAGAACACACGGCGGACGAGGTCTCGCGACGTGCCTCCGACTCAGCCTCCAGATAAATGTACGCAAGGGAACGCGTCCGACAGGGAACGCGTCCGACAGGGAACGCGTCCGACAGGGAACGCGTCCGACAGGGAACGCGTCCGACAGGGAACGCGTCCGACAGGGAACGCGTCCGACAGGACACGCTCCGAGGAGACGGAGCGGTGAGATCACCGCGCGGTGAAGGTGCTCGGCGGATTATGTGCCATTTATTAATTTGTAAATTCCTTTTTTTAATTTTACTTGGTAGTCGGGTTTTCATTTGCTCGGGAATGGCAATATATGGGATTTGGTTCTCATATATTTAATCAACGTAGAGCGTTGTGGGATGCTATTAGCGGGAATGATGCTAAAGGTGAAATTAAAGTATGATTGCCATTGTGATATCGCAAGATCTTGAAAGATGGTAGCGGATTCGGGACGTCTTCATCCAGCGATGGATTGACCATGGCCGCTGACGATGACGATGTTGATGAATGAATGTTACAGTGATTTTTTTTAAAAACACAACAGCCGGGGCGATGCCTGGACTGGCGAGCGACGCAATCTCCCGCAATCTCTCGTGCGATCGTCACCAGGGCTGGTTTTTCCTGCTTGGGAATTGCACCTTTACAGAGACAGAGGGGATGCTCTCGCCCCAGCCACGGAACTGTGACAGCAGGAGTTTAATTACCCGGCTGTTGAAGGACAGACCGGGGGCGCGAGCAATCAAGCCTGAAATCGGGCGTCAGTTTTCCTGCCCCCTTATCCGCGTGCCCTCCAACCCCATGCTGCCCCTTCGCGTGCTGTTTCGTAATTAGATTTTTTTTTGTGGGGGGGGGGGGCGATTGTGATGTTGCGGTGGCTTTTGCGGTGGCACGCGGTTGGCTTGCGTGGGCCGACCCTCGTTTGTTTGTTCGTGTCGGCAGGTTCCACGTACTCGGCGCGGGTGGTTTCACACGCAGCTGCGCAGTCGTCTTCGCGGAATGGCAAACGCGTGCTCAAGTACAGCGGACGCATCACCGCGCGGGCCGTTTGCCAGTGTCAGAAATGGCACCGAAGGTTACACGCCGAGAGAAAGGCCGTCGCTTGAGGGGGGGGGACGGGACGTAGCTGCCGTTACAGATGAACCCTCACCCCCCCCGCCCCCCGCTTATGTAATGCTCAGTCGCTGGGTGCCCTGTCACGTAAGAAGAGGCCGACATGGCGATACACGCTCTTGGTGGAGAAAAGCCCCACAAGTCAACGAAGCGTTTTGCAACACGAGACGAGTCCAGCACGGTGGCGGCGCTCATAGTCACAAACGAAGCGATCCATTTAAGGGCCACCGAGAATGTTAAGGTGGGGCCCGGTATTGATGAACAAATATGGGGCCGTCCATAAATGACGTCACGCGATTTTGGACGATTTTTGACCCCCCCCCCCCTCCGTCACACGGCGTCACAAAAAGTCAGACCCCCCCTCAAATATGACGTCACAAAGCTCTGCCCCCCCCCAGAAATAAAACATGCTTCAAATCGCTTTAATCTATTGTCATTGTAGTGCGTATTAATGTGGCGCTGCACTCTGATGTTGTAGGAGAAAACATTTATCAAAAATTATGTTTTATTAAGTAGAACGTGTTGTCTATATTTATTTAAAGTTGACGTCACATTTCTCAACCCCCCCCCCCAGACATTTGTGACACATCGTCACAAATGTCTGACCCCCCCCCCCCCAGGTGCGTGACGTCATTTATGGACGGCCCCTATGGGGTGAAACAAAACTTACAATTAGATTATAATAAACACAAAACAGCTTATAATTTGAACATCACAATTAATAATCGTAATTAGTAAAGTAAATTAATTGCTTCACGCAACCTGCGATTGCAAAGCGTGCACTGCTTGTAGTCACGTGATGCGTTCGAAAAACTATTTCTGCTTTAAGCTCTCGGTGGGTTGGCACCACCGCTGTGAGTACAGTGATTACGCAATGCGCTGACCTCACCACATGTCAGGTGACCTTGACCGGGGCAATGTAAAGCCCCTGCCCCCCCCTGCCCCCCCGTATTCGCTCCCCGCTCTCGTAGAGAGAGAACGACTCAGAGGCGCGAGGAGGAACCACAGACGAGCTTGAAGGCAGCCACGCGATGACGGGGCTCCAAAAACGTGCAAAGCTCTGGGATCCTCTGCATATTGTGGTGGTATCGGCCGATTAATGAGTGTTCATGCGTGAGAGGAAACCGACGCACCCGGTGAAATCTCATGTGCGAGAGGAAGAATCGCTCTCTTCCATCCAGACAGAACAGGTGGAGTCCACATTTTTGCTGTACCGCCTTCTTCTGGCAGGCCAGGGTACGGCTCCTCCTTGACACCCGTCGTAAGGGAGTTTCAGGACATGTGTGTGCCATCCACCGACCCTCGCTTGCCTACACGGTGCTGGAGTACAGGCCACGTGTGTAACCGCCACCGCCCCGGCTTCGTGTGTTATCTGTCCCAATAGCGATAAGGGTCGGGACGGCTCGATCAGAAAGCTGTTCCATCTCAGGGTCTCCGAGGCAGCGTGAACATCGCATGGAAACCGTGAAGAGTGAGAACTCCGTGTGCCCACTGACGCCTGAGCCCCTCCCTGCGTGGGGGCCCAGCGTCTCCTCCATGACCCGCCGCCGAGAGTAACGATGGCGTAACGCACGAAACAGAGAGACGTCTTTAAACAAATATCAGCTGAGAACAGCCCTCTCCTATTTTAACTAGAAATCAGCGCCGTGCCCGTCGGGCAAAAGGTGAATTTAAAGCCACCAGCCGTAGCTAGAGTGGAGGATCGTTTTGGAAGCGCGTGACTGTGCTCGCCATCTCTGAGGTACAGGAATAAAAAACGGGACACATCATTGTAAGAAGAAGAAGAATAGTATGTCACGATACCAGAAGGAGAGCGGGGAACTACACGGCAACGATTCGACTGGAACGGTGCATTAATATTACCCGATAGACGAAAACCGTGGATTTTAATTGCCCTGGTAATATTTACATATTTCACCGGATAGCCCACCGCATTATCACGCCGCTGACACAAACAGGGACCCTTTAATGTCCCAGGACAAATTTTCAGATTGCCCAGTAGAGTTCGGTATAAATAAAAAAGGAAGAGATGATCCGAGGAAAGGCAGGACAAGTGGCAACCCTCTGTGGGGCCATGTCGGAGCGCAACTACCGCACTTGACGTGCGCTGTATCACGAGTGGGGGGGGGGGGGGTCAGTTTGAGTTTACGTATATATATATTTAAATATAAAGTCGTGTTCGTACAAAGGTTCCACAGTAAAGACAGATTTGAAAACCCTTGGCAAAACAAATTAAATCTTTCTGGAGAAAAGCAGCTTGGCCGTGGCGCGTCGTGATCGGCGCTGTCGCGCGTACCCCAATACCTCCGATTAGCGCGGTCGGCTGCGTACGGCGCGAAAGAAGTTCAACACACGTGCACGTGTTCATTATTACTTCGGGAAGTTTTACCACCCAATTGCATCCCCCACGAGTGGGAACGCTGCCGTGCCGTAAGTGTGAGCACCCTGGACTCGCGATCCACAATAAATAATCACAGAGCACGCCTCGTTCCCATTTCTGTCCCTACACATTAAAAAAGACACGTAAACTTACGTTTTTACACACATCCCATCAGCTCCGCGGCCTTCTGGGAGTGCGTAATCTTAGAAGCATTGGTTCAACGCGCAAGGAAAACTCTGGACCGGTTCTGACAGCGTCTCATCAGCAGAATGAGGCGTTGCCTAAACTCAGTGCTGGTGAACTGCCAGATGTTCATAGGCCAGACGCCTCTCTGCTGGGTAAGGACAAGATCTCCTGGCGCAGCAGTTGGAACAATGGGGCACGTTTGTCGTCAAATCCTCCCTCTCTGCCAACTCTGTCCAGCGAGCGGTATAAATGGGTACCCTAGTTATTCGATCGGAAGTGTTTCCGCATGGTGGGGTAAAGTATGGGTACTCAAATTTCTTCAAAGATGTCCGCCCGGCGAACAAAATTCGGTCAAACTACCTTCTTTAAAGCTCCCCTCTCATGGGGGCCCTTTCGCCAAGTGGCGTGAGAGCCTCGCCTAGTATCCGGGAGGTCGTGGGTTCGATCCTAACCCTGACGCCTGCTGCTGTATATTTGGAGTTTGCACGTTCTCCCCGTGGTCGCGTGGATTTTTCACGTGGTCCTCCGGTTTTTCCCTCCACGTTTAGAATCAACATCATTTGTCTCCTGCTATAAATTTCCACGTGATAAGCCACTTCGTTGAGTTATCATTTGTGACCAGGTCACTTCTGAAAAAGAGCCGTATAGCTCAGTGGGTCTTTCCTGGCAACATAGAACTACTCTTTGGTTCTTTTGGTAAAGTCACGTAGGTATAAAATAAAATAAATTAAATCACGACGTTTCGATTGCAACACAAGCAATCATCATCAGGTGGGAAAACCACAGCAAGAAAAATGTTTTTTGCAAACATTTTTTTTTATGTTGCAATCGAAACGTCGTGATTTAATTTATTAAATCTTATACCCACGTGACTTTACCGAAAGAACCAAAGAGTATGGATGCCTGCAGTCACGAAAACTTCAAATCTAACATAGAGATAGTTTAATAGTTTTTAATCACAGGGCTACGCCTTTGCCTTGACCGCCTTCATATCCCAACACACCAGGCCTGTGGTGCCATCGCTCAGGCTAAGGATGGGGAGCAGCTGTTATGTTTTTACGGCTGATCTTTTTGCGTGGCCCCACGGAACGCTCGTCTCTGAGGCTACTCCCGCACATCAGCGTCCTCGTGAAGGGCACCACTCACGGCCTTTCCCAACTTTCATCGGCTGATCGGCCGGGCTGCTTTTCCTGTTTCTCCCCTAGCAGGTGTCGTTGCGAAAGCCGATAAAAGTGTCTTGTTCTGAATTGTGAGCCATCCGGCTGCGAGCGGTAACACTGCGTGGAGACAGAGGGACGTGAGAGGGAAGAAAAGGAGAAGTAGGGACTGCGCAAACAAAACTGAAACGTTGATCTGTCTGTACATGCAACGCGGGCAAAGTTGCGCTCGTTCGGCTCGTGACAGGGGCAGGCGCTCCCGGGTATTTGCGCGCCCTCCATCCTCGTGTTGAGGGCCAAACCCGTGTCGACTCAAGTGCCAGGAGGAGGAGGAGGAGGCGGAGGAGGGTTAGAAGTTCTGCTGATGGGAGGAACGTGAGCCAGTGCCGCGGGGATGATAACCGTCGTCAGCCGTGAAGTGGATAAACAAAAACCAGTCAGAGCCGTGGTATTTTTGGACGCTATTAAGGGGCAGATGATACGTTAATCAAATATGTACTTTGAATGGGCGAGAACGTAATGTTCACACGACACTTGTAAAGGGGGGCTTTGCAAAACAACAAAAAATTACTTCGTTTAACTTGAGCAACGAACAGGACAGCACCGCTTCGAGAAACGGGGAAAACTCCAACAAGAGGAGAACGATTTTTGTTTAACAAAAAATACACAAGGCACGATCGATATGGAGCACTCAGGCAAAGTAGGGCAGTGAGGAGGAAGTTACATTTTCATTCAATGACTTTTAGACCTCAAGAGTTTCCACACCAAACCAGCCAGAGCCACGCAAAGTATCTGTAAATGCCACACGCGCGGACCACGCGACGAACCTTTTGAGAACCACGCTGAGGGCTGTCGCTGTTCCGTCGAAACGGATCGGGACCCTTTCGCCTCCTTCTCTTTGGCCCCCCTTTTGAAGAAGAAGAAAAAGAAGAAAGCCAACCCCGACAGCTATTCGAGAGATGCGGCGCTGTCGTTTCCCGCTGCCTTCTGCGCCGCTGCCACCTGCCCCTGATGAAGTTGCGTGCCGAGCTCCGAGGGGCGGGAGCGCAAGCGGGGAACGTCGCTGCAGTGGCGCGGGTCAGCGGAGAGAGAGAGGAGAGAGAGAGAGGAGAGAGAGAGGAGGCAGAAAAAAAATGACGAGGAGGAAGTGTGCCTGTTGCCAGGGGGAACCCAACGTGACACACGCAGCGCGCGTGTGTGCGCGCGCTGTGTGTGTGCGTGCCGCTGTCATGTGACATACCGCGGCGGGTGACGGCACAGGTGGGTGGGCGGAGGGGGCGTGCGTCACTTCTCTGCACAGAGTCGACGCGACCGGAGGAATGAAACTCGACCGATTCGAGTTATCAATTACGTAACGCCCCACCACCACCACCCCTCCCCCGGACCGGTTCCTTGGGCTGGCAGCAGCAGCAGCAGTAGGAGGAGGAGGAGGATGCGGAAAGGTTGAATGCATTTTGCACCGCCCCCGACACTTTGAAAGATTTTTTTTTCGTGCATGTGTAAACCTTCCGTGCGACGAAAAACTCTCCAAACCAGTCTTTTCGGTCTCGTCTACGGAGACTAATTTGATAAGAAGAGAAGTGAGACAGAGAGAGAGAGAAAAAAACATTTCAACATTTTAGGCTGAAATACATATTTATTTTTGTCGCGAGATTCCGCAGATGCCGCAGTGGCAGAGCGCGTGGCACGTGGCATCAGGTCCCTGCTAAGCTCAATGGCGCTCATCATCATCAACATCCTCATCATCATCAACAACATCATGGATTACATTATCATGGAATTATTCTCCACCGCGCACTGGCAGAGGGGAATAGTTTTCATAGCTCAGTCCCCGGACAGCTCTGGCTGAAATTAAGTCTTCAAACTTTACCAGCAGAATTTATTACAGAATTATTATTATTATTTATACTGCACCCCCTCCCCTCACCACCATACAGTACATCTCAGGTTGCCAGAACAGAAGGGCATTTAAATTACTCGGTAAGGAAGTGATTGTAGCCCAGACGCAATGTCTAAAACAATACAGTGTAGACAATGCCGTTATTGTTACACATATTGTTTACACAGGAAAGCCTCATTAAAGCTCCTCTGTTATCTCTTTTTTTTTCTTCCCCAAAGCGATATTTTCATTCAACATACAAATGCACAGCACGCTGCGAGGGCACGAGCCGGGAGAAAGATGCAAACAAATACAAAAACAAACGCGCAAGCTAATCGACTTTCCTTCAGATGGCTCCTGCCAAGTTGGTTGCAGCATGGAGGCGACGATTACCATCTACAGCAGCGCCCTTCATTCGTTTTCAGAGGGGGTTGCCACTTTCGCCGATAAGACATCGTCAGCGTGTGAGTGCCGCCACGCGTTTGAAACCATTGGGGGGTTGACAGCAGCACGATGGCGATGATGGGCGTGAGGGGGGTGTCTCCACCATTTGTGTTTTGTCGGGGGGGGGGGCGCTCACGTTGGGGACCGCACTGAAGGGGCCTTGCAAATGACGAACACTCCTGTGTGCAGGGTAATCCAATTGGGCCATTGGGAGAGTGGGGCTGACGGCACGACGCCTTCCACCCTGCCACCCTCTCCGCTCGGCCGTGTATCCCACACAAAGGCACAGAATGTGCTGTAACACTCTCATATCGCATGCTATAGTATCATAAAATAGCTAAATTTGGTCGCTGGCTAGAGGGAGGGAGGGAGTGTCACGTCCAAAGGACGTGTGGCCTGCTATTAATGTGTACGTTGAACTTCTTTCGCACCGTGTGTAGCCAACCGTGATAATCGCAGGTGCGGATATTATTATGATTATAATGATGATTACCTTTCATAATGCACATATGCAGGAATACAGATATACCGGTAGGAACCTCCTGGTTACAGCAGCCCACAGGGGATTATTGTGTCCGTCGTGCAGGGAGGGGCTGTGTGGGGAAGGAAGGGCTGGGTGGGGAGGGGAGGGTGGGGAGGGGCTGGGTGGGGAGGGGCTGGTCACCCCGTGGTGCCCTTATAAAACTCAACGTTTAACCTACTCACGCCGGCTTGCGCCCGCCCTCACAGTCGGGCATATTTGCGGAACACACCACGCCGCCGTTGACCCTGGACATTGACCGAGCAATCCAACGTTCCTACCAGCTCCCTCCGCAGGACAATGTGTTCTAGAAACATATTCGAAACTCACCCATAGATTGCGGACCCCTCGCGCCAACATTTAGCGCTTGACGGCGTTGTAACCGATTAGCCTGAGAGCGAGCACGACGACACGAAATCCGCGTACCGCCGAGGACGCGACGAAAGTTCCACCGGCTGCTCGTGGTGGGGTTATTTTAGTTTTTAAACACGAAAAACAGAGAGACAAGCCGACTAACTTAGCGCTGCTTCTGGTGGTAGCGATGGGCGCAGCCGCTTTCGACGATATCCCCGAAGGCATCGCGGGAGAGAGGCTGGGATACCTTAGAGGAGTTAAGCCCCCCTCGAGGATCTCCCAGCGCTTCCAAGAGCCGAGCAGGGCCACGGGCTACACCGCCTCCTCCACCGCCACCGCCTGGGCCGCGGCCTTTCAAATCGGCGCCCGCGTTCCCGCCCGCCCTCGCGGGCAATCGCTGTGATCACTCGCTGATGCGCCTTTACAATCAACAACGGCGAAGGAGCAGCGGCAGACGGGCGCGCAGAATCGAATCCGTCCCCTGTGCCCGCACGCGTGCGGCGCGCTGCGTTGTGAACGCTGCGGGTATCGGCGCTGCGGGTGCGCTGCGTGCGGTGTGCGTCGGTGGCTCGTCCCGAGGATGGAGGAGGAGGTGGGTCGAGGGGATGCGTCGTAACGGGGCGCTGGGACAGGGAGGGTGGGTGGCAGGGAGGGTGGGTGGCAAGGACGCTGGGAAGGGGAGGGAGGGTGGCAGGGAGGATGGGTGGCAAGGACGCTGGGAAGGGGAGGGAGGGTGGCGGGGAGGGTGGGTGGCAAGGACGCTGGGAAGGGGAGGGAGGGTGGCAGGGAGGATGGGTGGCAAGGACGCTGGGACAGGGAGGGAGGGTGGCAGGGAGGATGGGTGGCAAGGACGCTGGGAAGGGGAGGGAGGGTGGCGGGGAGCGTAGCGGCGAGCGCTACGCTGCTCTACGATCCCGGCGACACGGGTTCGACTCCCGCTCACGCCCAACACCCAGTGACGATTATCTGAAACCGGTGCTGGGCCTCCCCTAGGTCGACTCAGCCTCAAATGAGTACCTGGTGCCGTGTCTAAGCATCGCCACTGGGGAGATAAAGACGGCCGGGCGTGGTGCTGGCCCGCCCACCCCCTCGCGTACCGTTCCGGCCTTCGTAGGCGCTCGCCAACAGCACTTGCCCCAACAATCAGACAAGCCTCTCCGGGGGATCTTTGTCTTTGTTTGGTGTGGTGGGGGTGATGGGGGTGGGGAGGAGCTAATTGAACGGATCCTTTCGTGGACGCGGTCTTCCGTGTCGGCACTCACGAGAGCTTCGCCTCCGTCGCCGTCGCAGCAGCACAAACCACCGCGCCAACGAAGCGACTGGCAGTGGCCGAGCCTCACGTTTTGGCTTCGGGAACGCAAACGTAGAGGCAGCAGTAGCAGCAGCAGCAGCAAGCAGTCCGCACGAGGGAGGCAGGTGACAGCGCTCGGTATACCAATCACAGCTCACGCGTCCTTCCTAGCTGCTCACACTTTACGCACGCCAAGATGCTAGCCCCCCCCCGCCCCCAATACTTGACAACGGCTGTTGGAGATGGATGGGCGTGCAAGTCCACGTGTGTTTGTCTACGGGCGTGCGTGTGTGTCTGTGTAACGAGCTCGCATGCAAATACGCCCGTGTGTGCTCTATTGAGCAAGGGGCATTCATCCAGCACCCCCCTTCCTCTTCCAGGCACCTGAATACATTCAGGTAAAACTACTCCGCTCACTTCACCACCACCCACATTGTGTCACCAGGCACGCAGGTACACAAATAGGGGGCCAGCACCCGCAAGCCTTTACACGCGTTTAGGGTTTGGTGATTCAGCCCGAACTTGTAACGCCTCCTTCGTTTCAATAACGCGGCCGTCGCCAATCGAGTTTAGCGACGCACAAACACGGCCCGCGTTTTATCGCCCGCGATGATGATGGGCACTTTCGGGGCACTTGGGTGCAGCCATGACGATTGCCGATATCAACTGCAACGTATGCGTGTTTTAACTTCTTTCGCACCGTACGTAGCCAACCGTGCTAATCGGAGGTGTGGGGGGAGGAAAACAACTGTATGGGTCTCTGTGTGAGTCTATGGGTCTCTGTGTGAGTCTATGGGTCTCTGTGTGAGTCTATGGCTCTCTGTGTGAGTCTATGGGTCTCTCTGTGAGTCTATGGGTCTCTGTGTGGGTCTATGAGTCTCTGTGTGAGTCTATGAGTCTCTGTGTGAGTCTATGGGTCTCTGTGTGTGTCTGTGGGCTCTGTGTGAGTCTATGGGTCTCTGTGTGAGTCTATGGGTCTCTGTGTGAGTCTATGGGTCTATGTGTGAGTCTTTGGGTCTCTGTGTGAGTCTAGGTCTCTGTGTGAGTCTATGGGTCTCTGTGTGAATCTATGGGTCTCTGTGTGAGTCTATGGGTCTATGTGTGAGTCTTTAGGTCTCTGTGTGAGTCTAGGTCTCTGTGTGAGTCTATGGGTCTCTGTGTGAATCTATGGGTCTCTGTGTGAGTCTATGTGTCTCTGTGTGAGTCTATGGGTCTATGTGTGGGTCTATGAGTCTCTGTGTGAGTCTATGAGTCTCTGTGTGAGTCTATGGGTCTCTGTGTGAATCTATGGGTCTCTGTGTGAGTCTATGTGTCTCTGTGTGAGTCTATGGGTCTATGTGTGGGTCTATGAGTCTCTGTGTGAGTCTATGAGTCTCTGTGTGAGTCTATGGGTCTCTGTGTGAATCTATGGGTCTCTGTGTGAGTCTAGGTCTCTGTGTGAGTCTATGGGTCTATGTGTGGGTCTATGAGTCTCTGTGTGAGTCTGAGTGTCTGTGTGAGTCTATGTGTCTCTGTGTGAGTCTATGTGTCTCTGTGTGAGTCTATGTACGTGTGTATGTTGAAATTCTTTCACACCGTACGTAGCCAACCGTGCTAATCGAAGGTGCTGGGTGTCGATTTTTATCGACGTTGCTGAGCGCGGACCCCCCCCCCCCCCCCCAATGGCCCAACGCGCCGAGTGGCCATATCCGCGTTAGTCATGAGGATGTGAGCAGAACAAAGAATGTTGTTGGCTGTTGTTAGTGGTTGTGGTGGTGGTGTTGGATCGCATCTCTTTTTGCGGGAACGAGTCGGGCAACCGAGACGCCGCCGGAGTGCTCCACTCCGGGCTGGGCTCTGCCCGAGCCGGTGGCTTCTTGTCCCGCTGGCACGTGGTGGCCACGAGTGGCGGCCACGAGTGGTGGCCACGAGTGGTGGCCACGAGTGGCGGCCACGAGTGGCGGCCACGAGTGGCGGCCACGAGTGGCGGCCGCGAGTGGTGGCCACGAGTGGTGGCCGCGAGTGGCGGCCACGAGTGGCGGCCACGAGTGGTGGCCGCGAGTGGTGGCCGCGAGTGGCGGCCACGAGTGGCGGCCGCGAGTGGTGGCCACGAGTGGTGGCCGCGAGTGGCGGCCGCGAGTGGTGGCCGCGAGTGGTGGCCGCGAGTGGCGGCCGCGAGTGGCGGCCGCGAGTGGTGGCCACGAGTGGTGGCCGCGAGTGGCGGCCGCGAGTGGCGGCCACGAGTGGTGGCCGCGAGTGGCGGCCGCGAGTGGTGGCCGCGAGTGGTGGCCACGAGTGGTGGCCGCGAGTGGTGGCCGCGAGTGGTGGCCGCGAGGGGGCCTGGCGAGGTGGGTCACCCAACACCGCGGAAGCCCTGGGAGAGGGCCACTACTTGGAGAGGCCTACATCTAGCAGTGGACCGATCATGGTTGATGATGATTGCGACGATCTAGTCAGGAAGTGATACCAAAATGCAATCACCTGCTCGAAAGTAAAAGACCGCAATGCACGACTTCGCTTACAGACGAGGAAATAGGTCCTGTTGGCATCACAGCCTGCATGCCAGGCTTATACAGTACATGTGTTGAACGCTAAACTGTGCCTGCTCAACTGTAAACAAAATAGTAAAGCTATTTTTTCGCGTGTTTGCATCCTCTCTCTCTCTCTCGTTCGTATTGCACCTGCCCTGCCTGCATCGTCACAACATGGAGACATTTCCATTCCGCAGGCCTGGCAGGACACGTGCGGACTTCGCTGAGATGACTTTACAGAAATACTCCTCGAGATGTCTTCAATTGCCTCTTAGCCACACTGTGGTTGTACAACCCCTCGCATCGCCTGCTAGGAGCAATCAACCTTTTTATTTATAATTATTATAATCTCCCCCCCCCCCCCTTCAGAGATGGAGTTTGCAGTGATTGGTGATCGTGCTGAAACAGTGAACTTGTTACGGGTTTTGACTTAAAGCTTTCGTGACTGCAGGAATTCATATTCTTTGGGGTATAATTATGTTTGAACCTATCTACGTCACTTTACCGAAAGACCCAAATAAAATTGTTACGGGTTGGATACCCGGTTGGACCACGGGCTGACCACGGGTGGATGGAACCTCGGTTCGACTCCAGGGTCTCAGCGGTGCCTGCTTAGCACTCGACGCAGAACCTGTATTACTGCTGGAGACAGCTGACCAGCTGAATTCAGAGACCACTCTTCTTGTATTGCCCCATATTCATGAACCAGTAACGACAGATCATGTCGCCAGCACACATTACATTAATAGTCCATGACCGTTCATTGGTCAATCCGCGGTTGAATGAAGATCTCCCATCCCCTTCCCTTATGATCCCACGATGCAACAATTAGATTTAGGGGCCGTCCATAAATGACGTCACGCGATTTTGGACGATTTTTTACCCCCCCCCCCCCTTCGTCACACGGCGTCACAAAAAGTCAGACCCCCCCCCTCAAATATGACGTCACAAAGCTCCCCCCCCCCCAAAATATAAAACATGCTTCAAATCGCTTTAAACTATTGTCATTGTAGTGCGTATTTAATGTGGCGCTGCACTCTGATGTTGTAGGGGAAAACGTTTCTCAAAAAGTCTATTTAATTAAGTAGAACGTGTTGTCTATATTTATTTAAAGTTGCGCATTTTTATGTGATGTCACATTTCTCAAACCCCCCCTCCTCCTCGTCACACATCGTCACAAATGTCTGACCCCCCCCCCCCCCCAGGTGCGTGGCGTCATTTATGGACGGCCCCTTGCTATTTAACAATTTTTATTCTACCAGGTAAGGCTCACTGAGCTACATCGCTCTTTTTTAGAAGCGACTTGACCACAATGAAGTGGGCTTATTATCGCGTGGACATATTTCGCAGCCAAATACTCTAAAAGCGTGTTTCTCAATGTGCGAGGGAAAACCCGGAGGACCCAGAGGGAATTCCTTGCGACCACGGGGAGAACACGCAAACTCCAAATATACAGCGGCCAGAGTCGGGATCTAAATCACGACCTCCTGTATGCCAGGCCAGGTAGTTAACATCTCTACACCGTGGCGTCGATTCGTTTGTTGAATTCCCTCCACGATCCCTCCCCGTTACAAGTACTCAAAGAAGCAAAAGGAGCATCGGGCAGCTCCCATCGCTGCTTGCAGACCGCAGCCAATGGAGGAAAATATAAATTCCAATCGGTGATGACGTGTGGGTAAGGATGTGGGTAGGGGTGTTTGTGTGTATATAGGACAGCCAGATATGGATGTCCCGTAAAGTGAAACTCCCATTGATCGGGGAGGGATATGGGGCTGAGTCAATTACGAAGCACGTTTGCTAACCACCGTGCCAGCCGGCTGACTTGGGTATGAAAGGTCAGGGGTTGCCACCGCTGAGGCTGCAACATCCAGGACGTAGCGCGGAAAGACGAACATCTCACCGGTGCTCACAGAGGGGTGAGGCAAGTAACAGTGCGTCGTCTTGAGTGATGTGTGTATGATGCAAGGCCGTAGCCATGGAGTCAACATTGGGGGGGACCAAATCTTCCAGGGGGTCTGAGGGTCCCCCCCCCCCAAAAAAAAAATTACATTTGAAAACGAATTTACTGTAGATTCCTGCCTAAAATAAAATAAAAATTCACGAACATATAGGATGGACTTTTTATTTTATTTTTTACAATAATGTCTAATAGTGTATTGTATTCCATTGCGCTGTTTTTTCTTTTTTACCTTTTCTTGTTTCATTGTATGTAATGGCAGAGATTAGGGAGTAATACAGTACAACCATAACCACAATTATATAAACAGAAATCTATTTTATAGCAATATATGGGGGGGGGACATTTTGAGCATATTTGAATATTGGGGGGGGGGGATGTGTGTCCCCCTCAATATATATTATTATATTTACAGCCTTGGTGTGATTACTCTGTAATATTCCAGGAAGACTTAAATGTTTTCTCGGACAGCGACCTCAAGAAAAGGACCATCCAGGTGGCGACCCGGGTGACGGTCCGTGCCATATCTCGATGGCCCTGTGACTGTCCCATTGTAGCAACAACAACAACAACAAAAAGCTGCCATCGGCTACAGACACAGCCACCGATGGGGCCCCGGGACAAACGCCCCGGACAACGACAGCGGTGGAGACGGCGGCGGTGACGGCGGCGGCGTTGCCGTTGCCAGGCCGTGCTTGCGCCACTCTCCCATTGAGGGCATCTCCACGGCGGGGCGAGCACACGAACACAAGCGGAGGATCACCTTCCAAAGACGCCGCCTCTCCCCCCGCTCTAACGCCCCACCCAACGTCCCCTCCCCTCTAGCGCCCCCCCCCTCCTCTAACGCCCCACCTCGCAACCCCCCCCCTCTACCCCCCTAATGCCCCCCCCTCTAACGCCCTTCCTCTAACGCCCACCTCCCCTCTACTGCCCCCCCTCGCAATCCCCCCCCTCTAGCCCCCCCCCCCCTCTAACGCCCCCCCTCTAACGCCCCCCCCAATGCCCCCCCCTCTAACGCCCCCCTCCCAACGACCCCCCCCTCTAACGCACCCCCCTCTAACCCCCCCCCCCAATCACCACCGTGTGTACACACAACCCACCCCCCCGTCAACACGAGCGCCACCACCCTCACCACCACCACCAACCACCACCAACCACCAGTAGCTGGGCAATCTCTTCAGTTCACGCGCACGTCTGAAAGGGAATGCAAATCGGGAGCACTCCGCAAGCAATCCCGTTTGGTTGGTTTAACTTATCGCTTTGTACTTTATTGTTAATATATATATAACAAACACGCGGCCTTTGGCTCCCGCACTGTGGCAGGGACAGGTTCTGCCGGATTGTGCAAGGAAAAGTCGCCGTGCGTGCGACAGTTTTGTCGTCTCGTGCGTGGCTCATAAGTGGTCTCACTCGGCGGCCCGCGTACGGTAGGTAGCGCGCTCTATAAAATAGCGACCCCAAACAACCAGGAATTAAAACACAAGGACAATTCGTATTTACATTAATAACCGATTCATGCTTCTTAAAAATGCGTAGATTTTTCGGCCAATTGTATTGTACTATCGATGTGACGTTACGATACAAAGTATCCATTCGGATCTCTGACAGAGCAGTGGAACAACCTTTGTACTACAGTATTAGAAAATGGTCCACGGAAATGTGTACCACAGAGCTACCTTTGAGATCCCTGCACGTGGCCTCTTGCTAAATCAACGTAGGGGGTGGGTGGGGGAGTGCTTGCCCACCCGCCCTTCGACAGAGAGTGATGATTGCTGGCAGGACAGTCAAATTTATATTTTGAAGTCTCAGAGCTGGGAAATTAGCTCTAGTTGGCGCCGTACCACGTTTATGTGAATGGCCTGTTTTGTGAGCACCCTTTGATGACCAGGCCGAGACCGTCAACTCGCGAGACGAGATAACCCGGCTCTGGATTCATACCCAGGCTCTCAGCCGTATCGGCTCAGCGCTCTGACCTCTGAGCTCGCCGGCCATATAAAAAGAAATACATATTTAACACCGACCGCTACTGATGACGAGTTTAAACCGAGTGCATTGTTCGGATATTTGTACCCAACCATTTTAATGTGTTCAATAAAATACCGCAAAAAAAAGCCAAGTCCAACACATTCCATAACGCGTCTGACGATCTGGCCTTGGACGGCACGGGGAGGGTTGGGAGGAGGGCCCAGCCACACGGCCAAAACCCACTCCCCCCAGCAGCCCACGCTCCTGGCTGCAGCCATGCACCGCAAGCCGCCCCCCCTTCCCCTCGTCTGCAGAGGTCACCTGCCGCCCCCTAGTGTCATCGCGGAGCTCACATGACTCCCGTCAGCACAGGCGGCCCATTGGCTCGCCTGGACGAGGGGGCCTTGTGACTTCGCCTGACCAAAACAAATTGAATAATCGGCGTGTGACGAAATACTACAAACGACAAAACCCACGCAGGACCGTCTGACTACATGTTCTTCATTTCAGTATATGTTTTTCCCAAGCGGTTACTCGTTACTTAAACTGCATTTACTGTCTAATTAGGACGCAGATTAAGTAAAAGGTGATCATTTAAAAAGTAATGTTTGCTATAAAATAAACCAAGACCTACGTAAATCATGTGCGCACTCTCAAGCTTAAGTAAGCCGTACAAAAGGTTTAACTCTAAAAAGATTTGCTTTCAGTGGGGTTTAAGCTTCCACGCCGAGCCCCATAATACGTTAATCACTTTGCATTAAAAATGCCGGGACTGCGTTCCCAACCCGAACTTTGACGCACGATGCACACAGCCTGTTTCGCAAACACCACGGCACTCAGAGACAGACCTACGCCAAGCTAATGACACGCTAACTCGCCTTGCAACCCGCAAACACCATCAACCCCGAAAGGCCCTTCTGCGGAAATGTCAAATCATTCTGGTTCAATCAGCGAAGATTAAATGAATAATAGTTTCATTATTATCCATACCCACTGTATAATCCCCTCCGAACAAAAAACAACAGCGCATTATTACACACTGTGTTTGCACACATATGGTGAGGGCATGAATAGATTTCGAATGTCATCGCGTCATCCAATATGCATGCGCGGCCGGCAGAATTTTGGAATAATTCGGGATACTAATGATTTTAAAAGATGCAGACTCACGCCCGCGGGAGACGCAAGCCTCCGTGTCTCACCTGCACTCGAGTTTGCTGCCACTTGGGTCTGCCTCCGAGCCAACTTGGTTGGATCCGCTTTCCGTCGGCCACACCACCTGAATTAAAATCACAAAATATGCAAATCAAGCAGGCTTCTCTCCCTTACAACTCAGCCCGACGATGTTCGATTGATTTTGCATTCCTGCGCCGTTAAATGTATCTGCGTCGCTTCTCCCGTGATCCGCGCGCGATCAAATGCTCGGATTCTCTGGACGGGAGGGGGTGGCTGCTCTCACACCTGGGCTGTGGGTACAACCGTGGGCGCTCGCGAGCCAGACGACGCGGCGAGCCGAGTGAACTTGTGCCGACGACGATGGCCGGTCCCCAGCTACTGGCGCTGTCGGAGTTGCGAAAAATCCTCCCCGCCCTTCCCCTCCCCTCCGCGCCCTCCATCCTGCCCACCACCACCGCTACCACCTCCTCCTTCCTCCTCCTCCTCCCCTCTCTCTCTCTCGCTCCCAAGCCCCAACGCCAAATCGCACCCCAGCAGAAATCACACCAATGGCAAGTCAAGAGTAAGGATTCGACCCCACGGTGACCTCCGGGACTTAATTAAAAAGCAAACAAAAGCACTACAAAAACCGTAAAGATCAGCAGGCTGGGACCAGCCCACAACGAAACGTAGAGGCGGTGGCGGCAATGGCACGAGCGGACCCCCCCTCCACCGCCCCCCAGTCTCCGCCCCCCCCCCACCCCACTACCGCCCAACAAAGCCACTCTCCATCATCCCTCCTTCCCTGGCACAACTCGGCTCCAAAGAAAATGCCCCCCCCCCACCACCTATACCCCCCCCCCCCAAATAAAGTCTATCACGCACATCACGCGCGGTCTGGAGGAACACATTCCTTAGCCGACGACAGACAGATGCTGAGCCAGGGACCTGATGGGGTCCTGGAAAAAATAAACGCACGAGAGATGCAATTAATGTGTGCGGTGAGGACAGGGTCACAGCGCAAATGGTTCTGCTTTATTAAAACATGTTCCAGTGATATTATATTTTTCTTCGTCTTAAACTCGTGGATTTTGTTTAGTTTTTTGACATTTTATATATATAAAAAAAGATTTGATGAAAAAAATCGGGACGCTTTAAACAATGAATGTTTTGTAATCATTGGAACGCTGCTGCGCGCTACTTTTGTCCAAGAGTTATCGTGAAACAGAACGTATTGCACAATTACTCTGGCACTGTTGTGGCGAGATAGACTTTGCATTCCAGATTATTGCTATTCCAGCGATTCGTTCATTCTTTCTGCGTATAATGTTATCTCGTGTTTTTTACGCCTTTGTGTATGTTGTACCCACGGGCCAACCAAGCAAGGGAGGAAGCCTAAGAGGGCATTCGTGGAGATTGAAACTGATTATAAACTTGATTCACCTAAAGGCGCCTACAATGAGTAAATACTTTTTTTTCTCGTGATACTAATGAACGCCGACGATGATGATGATGATTGCAACTGTGACGTCGACAACTTATGAACTCAGCAAGTAAAGAGGAAACTCACGCGGGAACGGAGCCTGTGAATTCTATCGCCTAATGGCAATCACATCCCCGCAACTCGGCATCTGTCAACGCGCACAGCAACTTCACTGACCGAACCATTATTTTGTATCCATCTCGAGAACATTGCTTCCTGGTTCCTGTCTGTTTCATGTCACCCCCGCAGCTCTGCATTGTTCCCCCCAATCAGCTCCCTGATGTCTATCGCCCCCCACCATCCCCTTCCAGACCCCCCTTCCACTCCTCGTCTCTCCTGCCTCTCCATCAACAAAAAAAATCCTGCTGAATGTGACATGGGGACAATGGTGTTTGTGAGAAAGAAAAAAAAATCCAGCCTCACGCGCTCAGCTTTGTGCGAGTTTGTCCAGCGTTTGTTTTTTTGCCCTCTTGGCAGAGGCGAGATAAGGAGCTTGTAAACATGGAAACCAGCAGCGCCTTCTCACAACGCCAGCTCTCATTTGGTGGTCAGGGCGGGAGGGAGTGCTCACGCTGTGTCCTCGGGTCTTATCATCATCTCAGGTGACACCGCGTGCAAGGTGGCTGTAGCCGAGTGCTGATGCGTCAGTCAGTCGACCAAGGCCGTAGCCATGGAGTCAACATTGGGGAGGACCAAATTTTCTACGGGGTCTAGGCCCCCCCCCCCCAGAAAAAAATCTAAATTTGAAAACAATAATGTCAAATAGTGGATTGTATTACATTGCTCTGTTTTTTCTTTTTTACCTTTCCTTGCTTCATTGTATGTAATGACAGAGATTAGGGATTTATAAAGTACAACCATAACCACAATCATATGAACAGAAATCTATGCATTGTTATATGAAGACCAGTCCAGATATTGTGGCCAAGGTTTATAAAAAAAATACATAACATAGAAATTAGTTTTATATTGTTTACAGCAATATATTGGGGGGGACATTTTGAACATATTTGAATATTGGGGGGGGATGTGCCCCCCCCAATATATATTATAATTACGGCCTTGCAGTCAACCCATGCCACCTGCTGAGGTCACGGTCTGTCCCGTGACCTCCTGCCGGCGGGAGTTCGACACTTCACGTCGCCTTGACGTGCACCTTGCCTGGCGCAAGCGCCGTGGTGACGTCAACGCCACTTCCTGGCAAATGACGGCTGCTGTATGACGTGATGACATCACATCATTATCATCACTTAATACGTTTCCCATGCAGTGATGACAATGACGTCAGTATGTGATGCGCGCAGTGTTTTCCTCGCTCTCGAAGAGAGAGAACAACTCAGAGGCACGATGGACCAGCCAAGCAACACGGCAGCTACGCGATGAGCCCGTGCCAACAATTTCCCGAGCTCTGCGGTCCCCTGCATATGAAGGTTCTGTCGGCCAATTGACGAGTGGTTTACGTGTGTGGAGGAAACCTGGAGCACCAGGAGAAAATCATACTCGTGCGAGGGGCGAACGCTCGATCCCGTACAGACGGAGCGGGTGGAATCCACATGTTGGCTGCACTGCATGGTCCTGGTAAGCCAGGGCACGGTTCCTCGCCCTCGCCCACGGGAAGGGAGTTTTAAAAAGAAATGTGTGAGCGTTCAACCAACCCCGCTGTACCGACAGTGCTGCACTAGAGTGCCGGGTGGCACCTGTCCCTGTGCCACGGGAGGCAGTGCACCACAATGTGGTGCCGGGCTGCGCAGGGAGATAAGTGGGTCTCCTTGTCCGCCTCCCCCCCCCCTCTTTTACATCCCAGCGCCTAAGCCACTCAGGCCCCGTGGGCCTCGGTGTAGTCGCACCACCCGCACGCTCGATCCACTGCTGGGCTGGCATCACCGCTGTTGCTTTGGTGGCGGAAGCTCCAATTAACCCAATTATCCCGGACGCTATGAGACGCTGCGGCGGTGTATGGCGCTCACATAAAAAAAAATCATCATCAGAATCCTTATTTGCCTGCACGCCACGAGAAAGTGTAGAACCCGAGGCGGAGTTTTTCACAGCCCCCTCTTTCTCCTCCTCTGCCCCCACTGGACCCGAACCGCGAGCCACCGCTACTTAGCCAGGAGCCGCACGGACGAACCGAGCCGGCCTCTACACTCACTCACTCTCTCACCCGCGCGCTGGAATCGCAGCTTCAGACTCTTTCGCGAGATGCTTAAACACTGTCCCGTCGCGAGTTGCCGCTTTTTGTTTTCTCGGAAAACGCGAATCTTTCCGGGAGCCTGCCTGTGACATCGCGCTGCTGGTCAGCGTCCTCCCGACATCTCTCACTCCCGCCGTGGTGCCATCCGTACCCACCAACACCTCTCCGGGGCTTCGTCAGCCCTGGTAAATACATTGCCAGATGATCTGTGGGCGCGAGGCTCGTCACGTTGTGTTTCTCGTAAAAGAAAAAAAAGTTTTCGTTAGCGGACCGCAGGGGCCCTCCTGGGACAAACTTTGGCCCCGAAAACGCACACAAAGCCTCTGTGTGCCGCTATTGACACATCTGGGGCAGCCGATGGACACCACAGCGCAGGCAAACACAATATTATGGGAGAGAGAAGACAAAAATGCGTTGTAGTTGAATGCACGTCGACCCATGTATATATATTTTTTTAAATCGCACAAGGCTGATTTTTTTGTTATGGTATTAAAAACACGCCATTATGAAACGCTTGTTACGGAAAAACATCGGCCAAAAAAAAGGTACGTCGCCAATTTTGCAAATAGACATTCGCTCGGTGCGAGAGGCTGTACCCCCACCCCCACCCCTCTCGAGGTGCCCTCTTCTTCACCATGACTGAGACGTCCAGGCGATGCGACGTGGCCGGGCCCGGCTTTGACAAATCGCTACCTGCAGCCAAAGGGGCCCGCTCTGCCCCCCCCGCCGGCTCGCGCTCACTGGCGCACAAAGCTTTTAAAAGGTGCCAGATTTGTTTTAGCAAAAACAATCAAAACAGTCGGGACAACTGGCAGCGGCATCAGCAGCGGCAGCAGCGGCGGCGGCGAAGGCAAGGAGAGAAAAAAACCGATCAGCTTTTTCAAAAACACATTATCCCTGAGAGGTTCCGACGCTCCAGCAGAAACAACAAAACGTCTGAGAGCGGTGAGGTCAGCAGAAACAGGGGCACGTGGTGGTCACGGCGCGCGCGGAGGAGTGCAGCCTCCTCGCGCAGGGCACGAGCACCCCCCCGCTCCCCTTCCACGAACCCCCCCCCCTTCCACGACCCCCCCTCTCCTTCCACGCCCCCCCCTCTTCCACGACCCCCCCTCCCCTTCCACGACCCCCCCTCCCCTTCCACGACCCCCCCCTCCACGACCCCCCCTCTCCTTCCACGACCCCCCCTTCCACGACCCCCCCTCCCCTTCCACGCCCCCCCCCTTCCACGACCCCCCCCTCCCCTTCCACGACCTCCCCCTCCCCTTCCACGACCCCCCCCTCCACGACCCCCCCCTCTCCTTCCACGACCCCCCCCTTCCCTTCCACGACCCCCCCCCCCCTTCCACGACCCCCCTCTCCTTCCACGTCCCCCCCCCCTTCCCTTCCACGACCCCTCCCCTTCCACGACCCCCCTCCCCTTCCACCGCCTTTGCGGCCCAAGATTGCGGGGGCAGGCAGTGAGGGCTAACTGGCAGAACACCATATCACCATAACGCCATAACGCCATAACACCATACCCTCTCGTGCCAGCCACCGCCGCGGATGTATTGCCCAGCGCAGGCTGACACGCGAGAAGGTGTGTTTCTTGTTGCTGCAGCCAGCGCAGGGCAACAAGGCGGATCTGGGCCGCCTGGCGCTGTGTTTAGAGCACACTGGGCGGGAGAGGGGGGTCCACTCGGCTCATCGTCATCGTCATCATCCGTCGGGGGGTTACAGATTGTGCACTGCTTTGTAGGAAGTCCGACGTTTTGCCAGTAGTTACAATGGGCAACCTGATGAAGCTAGTTGTAATTACTGGCGAAACGTCGTACTCAGATTGTAAATGTTGTGGCTTGGCTCTCCAACACACCGGTGTGCTGAACTAGTAACGAATGGGCACGTCCTGTTCACGTGACAAACCTCACTTATTGGCTGTGTCGGGTGGTGGTGGGTTTAACGACACATTCTATATATTAACGCGATCTAACCCCCCCCCCTCACCTATATTATGGATGCTATTGGTCACTAAAGTCTCGTACGTGTCAGAGGTTGTGCTGTGTATGCACGTGCCCTGCCCACAGGGCAGAGGGACCTCCGAAACGTCGGACTTGTGGATGCCAACAGAGTGGAGCGCCGTGCTGCGCCTCGTCTGTGACCTCTGATGAGGGTGCTGATGACACAATTTCCTGCAAATGCAACGTGTTGCAAACATTCCTTGAGGTTTAGCAATGTCGCCGAGGTGTTTCTGCTTTTGGGCCAAAGAGCCCCCTCGCTTGTTGTGTTTCGCCAAACACATCGTGGTGAAGGTGGAGTTGAGCATTCAAAGCCTGGGTCGCACTGGGTTAGGGCTGATTTGATGCGCAGGGCTGAAGAAAATCATCCTCACTGTGTCATCACATTGGTTTTTATTTTGGACTGAAAAATAGAATTTAAACACGGGGTTCATTCGCTTTATGCGGCAGTAGATGCGTGCCAAAACGGCGCACAAAGCGAGTCTGAACGAGACAGCTGTCTGTCATGTAGCGCGCACAGTACACACAGAACACACACAGTGCACACACAGAGTACACACACACAGAGTACACATACAGTACACACACAGAGTACACACACACAGTACACACACACACAGTACACACAAAACACACACAGTGCACACACAGAGTACACACACACAGAGTACACATACAGTACACACACAGAGTACACACACACAGTACACACAGTACACACACAGTACACACACAGAGTACACACACAGAGTACACATACAGTACACACACAGAGTACACACACACAGTACACACACAGTGCACACACAGAGTACACACACACAGAGTACACACACAGTACACACACACAGTACACACAGTACACACACAGTGCACACACAGAGTACACACACACAGAGTACACATACAGTACACACACAGAGTACACACACACAATACACAGTACACACACAGTGCACACACAGTACACACACACAGTACACACAGTACACACACAGTACAACACAGTACACAAACAGTACACACAGTACACACAGTACACACACAGTGCACACACAGAGTACACACACACAGAGTACACATGCAGTACACACACAGAGTACACACACACAGTACACAGTACACACACAGTGCACACACAGTACACACACACAGTACACACACAGTACACACACAGTACAACACAGTACACACACAGTACACACAGTACACACACAGAGTACACACAGTACACACACAGTACACACACAGTATACACAGTATACACACAGTACACACACACAGTACACACCCACAGTACACACACGGTACACACACAGTACACACACGGTATACACACTACACAGAGTACACAAAGTACACACAGACAATGTTGTCCCACGTCTGACCGCATATCCGCATCTGAGTGAAATCAAACCGCATAGTCTAATGAATTATGGATAGAACTATAGGTTAGCCGTATATATGCAAAATCGCACAAACCAACCCAGTATAAAGCGAGGGCAACCTGTTATGATGTATCGTTTGCATGCCTATTGTACAGAATCACAGTGAATGTGAATATGCCCTTCTCCTAACCCGTATTCTCACAATGTATATGCGCAAACGATATACATGGGTAACAATTAGGACTTGTTTCGTTTTACATGCAATTGGTCCACAGTGCGTTCAAGAGTTTTCGTTTGAAAAGATATCCACTCCTTTTCAGTTCTTTTCATTTATTTGGTATATCCCTGCGAGCCATTCGGCTCTTGAATCGGGTGCAACCGCAACAAACAAAAAAAACAAGAACAAGAAAACATCTTAAAGTGACTATGCGCAAACAGAAAACACCAAATGGAACGGCTTGTGTGCGTGAGAATGACAATTCTCGATGTCGTCGCTCCCCGCGGACCCACAGCAGCTTGGACCACAGTGCCACCTGGCGTCGCGGGGAGTCGCGGGGCCCTCCAGCATCTTGAGACACTCACAAAATAGCGCAGCTCCCTCGGCCCACCGAGGCTGCTGTTAGCTGGAGGCTCCACTGGTGTTAGTTGAACGTTCCTGTAACGTTCGATAAGGCAACGGAGACGAAGCAACATCTAACATTGAGCGTTAACGCAGACTCAAGAGTGCAACAATAATAATACAGAAATCGTATGTTTATTCTATTGAACATCATTTGAAGAGAGAGAGTGAGAAAAAAAACGCCTAAAGGGATAACACTGGTCAACAAAAAAAACATTTTTTTCTGGCCTGGACTTTTGCAGCTGTTTTAGACTAATTTCAGGGTGCTGATTCCAAATCTGATCTCAGATTTGCTCTATCACATCTCATTTTATGCTATCGGCATACCCCATTTTCATTGATTTTACCCGAAATTAACTCTGTCACTTATGCTTGCAAGTTGTTGCGAGTCAGTGCCTGCTTTAGTGTTAAAATATGGTGTTGTATTTTTAGGACAGTGTGTTTATAATATCATGTTATGTAGATATCCACATTTATTTAATATTATTTTTCTGCAGTTTTTATTGAAAATGCAATATTTGATATCTCAAAAACCTGATGTGATAGACAAAAACTGATGCCTTATGCCAGAAAAAGTGTGTTGACCAGTGAATCTATTTTTTTGTATGGGTAAAGAAATTCTACGGCACTTATTGCGATGAGAAACCGCGCCGATCAAGTCGTCTGTCACTCGACTCGCTCTGCGGTGACGAACGAGACGACGGCTGGAAACGCGCGGCGGCTTAATGAGACACCCCGGGAGGCAGCAGAGACCGAACGGGATGACGACCTGCGTGGATATTGCTCTGCCGTGCTGCCCTATGGGAGGAGAAAATCCACGACTCCGTATTCTTCTCATATATATGATGAATAATTATTATAAAGCTACCCGGTGCTTATCCAGGAAAGAAACCCGCACTCTTTGAGTCTCAAGATCCCCCTTTTTTGCTCAAGAGGGTCCTGCTACAGAGCTACACATGGCCAATTCCAGCATGGGAGACTGTTTGTGGCATGTGCTCTGGTAGATTGAAGAATAGAGTTCCCTCAGTTTATGCGGTGGTAGTAGTAGTAGATGCGTTCCACAAAAGTAGCGCACAAAGCGAAACTGCACGAGGGGACAGCTGCCTGCCGAGCTGTGCACACAGAACATGCAACGCTGTCCCACCGTGTAGCCGCATATAAGTGAATTCAAACCGCACATTGCGAATTTTGTGTAGAAATAGTTGAGCCGCATATATACAGCGCGACATTGCACAAAACCGAACCCGCGCAAAGCGAGGGAAACACGCACTGCACTGCCATCACTTGGCTACTTGCTAAATAAAGAGCGTTGTTAAAAAAAGTGTCAGTTTTGTTGCCAGATAAAAGGGTAAAAAGCAATTATCATATTTTGCTACTTCCTGCAAAGGAGGTTCCAATGGTGAAAGAGCGTTGTTATTATTGCCAAGCAGCACGCTGTGTTAAAACGCGGACATATCACGCCCTAGCCTCTCATCTCACAGCCCGTGTTTCACACACACACACACGTCATTCTTTATACATGGAAATCCCGACTCACCGTTGCACACGCAAATACATTTCACGCAAATCGCCGCTGGAAACGTCAGGATACCAATTAGCATTTTATCTCGCGCTCCCTTCAATGACTCGGCGTCTCAGGGCCGCCCCTCGAGACATCGCATCCCAGCTCAACGATCACAGTGCCCTGCGGTCGTTCAGCCGAGGCGACCCCGAGCGGAAATGTGTTCTTCGGCCGCCCAAGTCATGGCGCAGCACCGGCCTGTGAATGCCTTTGTGGGTGATCGTGGTGTGGACCGTTCCATCTCGACCTGACCCCCCCTCCCCCCACCTGCTCCTGGATTGAGCGTCTCAACTACCCAGCAGAGTTGTGACAACAGCGAAACTGGTTTTATTAACTTCCCTTAATTTTCACATTTTCTGTACATACACGCACAGCGGTGTCAGGTTAACATCGAGCTTGCTTCCTTATGATCCCGTGACAATGCGTGGCACAATCCTTGAACACGAACGCGCGCGTTTATATTCAGAGGCATTAATCGGCGAGTGTGAATTAGCAGTGCACACCCTGGGGGGTTCGCTCTGTGGGTGAAACGGCGACATCCTGAATTTTCCTGTGGACTGCGAAGATTACGAAAACCAACATATCAATGCATAATTCAAACTTGTGGAGAAAAGCCAGTCGGCTGCTCGGGCACTACACGTCACGGCGGCTATACGGGACGACGGCCAAGGGTCAAGAATCAATTGCGGAGTGGCAGCCCAGGAGTGGAAGGCGTCTCATAGGGCCGCGCGTCGAGGAGACGGCGCGATGGGATGCTCTCTCGTGTGCCGCAGATGCATCGGTTCATCACTCCATGGCGGGGTCGTGAGAGACGAGGAAGGCCTTTCATCCAGCAGTGGATCGACCACGGCTGATGAAAATTGCACGTTGACCTCCGGCTATCGAGGCCGGCTCTTGTGACAATAGGCGCCAAGAAGTCGACCCCCTTAATGCCCCCCCCCCCCCCCCATTTGAGCCATAAGCGGCGTGGCGGGGCCACGCTGTGCGTAAAATGCGCATTAAAGATTCGCAATCACCCGCCAAGGGCTCACAAGAAGAATTCGCGGGGCTGAGTTGGGGGAAGATGCCACCCATGGGGCTTGGGAGCGAGTTATTTGCCGATGCAGCCCCTGTGACCAACCCTCCTGACAGTTCCCGAGACGCCATCGCTCGCCGGAGGTTGGGCAGAGGGCACCGGGGGACAGACACAACCGGGAGCCACGTCGCGATGGTGGATCACGCAAGCGCCGTGAAACCTCTTGTCCCATATTCTTAGGTTTTTTCGGTAAAGTCACGTAGGTAAAACATCAAAATTAATGAAAATAAAATAAAATAAAAACAAAAAATCACGACGTTTCGGAGGCAACACAAGTCTCCGTCATCAGGTGGGACCGTCACAGCCAGATTAGCTGCATCAAGTGAGGCAATGATTCAAGATGCAATCCCTTAAAAGCGAGTTGAGGGGGGAGGAGAGGGAGGGGGGAGCTCATCAGAATATGGTAGCCAATGAATGGAACGTATCGGGAGGGAGGGGGGGCGGGGCCAAAAGGGTGGGCGACGGCGTGGAAGCGATTGTGCGCAAGCGACAAACTACTGCACACGCCAACACAATGGACAGAGAGGGGGAGGGGAGGTCTGATACACATGATAGACAAAAGAACGAAAATGCCCATGTTTATACCAATGCTGGCTGAACAATGAAGAGAGTACTGTTAAAAAATAACTGGGGATGTTAACACTCGGTAAAGTAAAGTAAAATAGTGCCTGTCAGATAAGATGGTCCAAAAAATAGTAATTAAGTCTTTTTTGCGTGGTTGATAACATCTTTCCAATGATTACTAAGTTTATACCCATCATCACGGTTGAAATTATGTCTGTGTTTGTATATTTGTATGGCTTCGTGTACAAACCTTTGATGGTAGCCGGGAGGTTTGCAGAGAACCTTGGTCTCGGAAAAGACAATTTCATGAGAGCCCACCGAGTTGTAGCAATGATCGGCAACGGCAGAAGAATCAGTTCTGCCGTGTTTCAGATCTGACTTGTGCTCGCGGACACGATCAGAAACATGACGTTTCGTTTCTCCAATGTAGCAATCACCACAAATGCAACTCAATTTGTAGACTCCAGGATACTGTAAGTCAGGAACGACATCCTTCACAGATGGAATCAGATCACGGATTTTATGCACTGTACTGAATCGGACTTTGATCTTATGTTTGTTTAGAATTTTGGAGATCTTTTTGGTCACGCCTGCTATGTATGGTAACGTGATGGTTTTGGTCGGAGTTTCATGTGGCTGTTTCTGTGTGGTGGGAGAGACAGCTTGGCGGATAGTACGGTCAGAGTATCCGTTCATCCTGAGGGCCCGATGTACATGTCTTAATTCACCGGTCAGGTGGTGTTTGTCAGAAATGCCATGGGCTCTGTGGTATAGCGTTTTGATGAGAGAATTCTTTTGAGATGGGTGGTGGTGGGAATCCGGTTTCAAGTAGGAATCTGTGTGGGTGGCTTTCCTGTAGACAGAATGTCCCAAGGATCCGTCAGGCCTCCTCTCAAACAGAATATCCAAGAATGGTAGTTTACCGTCTTTCTCCACTTCCATGGTGAATTTGATGGATGGGTGTCTAAAATTGATGTGGTCCAAGAAGTGGTTCAATGCTGGGAGGCCATGTGGCCAGATGACGAAAGTGTCATCCACATACCTCTTCCACAGGGAAGGACGCAGGGTGGATGTCTGGATGGCGTCTGATTCAAACTTTTCCATGAACATGTTGGCTATAACTGGTGACAAAGGGGAGCCCATAGGGGTACCCTCATTCTGTTTGTAGAAGGTGCCATTCCAGGTAAAATAGGTGTTGGTGAGGCAATGCCTAACCAGCGCAGGTGCATCAGAATTCAATCCATGTTGGACTAAGTCCTCAATTATTGTCCCGTGGGTGTCGGTGAGGCGCCATACCCCGACTCGCCAGGAGAAGGCGGTACAGCAAGTGGGATCGTCTTGCCCGCTCGCGCGGTGTGTTTTCTTCTGGTGCACTGCATGTAAAACGCTCAGCAATTGACTGAACACATCTTAATATTTCTAGATTTGAAGCTTTCGTGACTGCAAGGATTCATACTCTTATGTTTTTTCGGTAAAGTCACGTAGGTAAAAATAAATAATAAATAATAAAAATAATATAATTTTTTTTAGGAATTAAATAATAAATCACGACGTTTTGGAGGCAACACAAGTCTCCGTCATCAGGTGGGACCGTCACAGCTGAATTTACTGTATTTAAGTGAAGCTGAATTTACTGTATTAAGTGAAACAGTAAATTCAGCTGTGACAGTCCCACCTGATGACGGAGACTTGTGTTGCTTCCGAAAAGTCGTGATTTATTATTTTAATTATATTATTTTTTCTATTCTTTTTATTACTTATTTTTACCTACGTGACTTTACCGAAAAAAACCTAAGAGTACATCTTAATATATCGAGGAGCGCAGAACGGGGGAAAGGAATGTGGCGCCGGCTCGCCGCGTGGCTGCTGCTTGCTGCTGCCGCTGCCTTCCCGGTCGTCTGCGGTGGTTCCTCCTCGCGCCTCCGAATCGTTCTCGTCCTCTCTCTCCACGAGTTCTCTCTCTCTCTCCACAAGTTACTCCTTGTGACGATATCACTGGGAGCGCGCCCGATCTCGTCAGATCTCCGAAGCTAAGCCGGCTCGAGCCTGGATAGACCTTGGCTGAGCACTCGCTGTGATGAGCAACAGAGCTTGGTGCAGTACAACCCAATTGTTGTACTGTCCCTCCATGCCCCCCCCCCCGTGTCGTTACTGCCCGCATTCACCCTCCCGCATCGACCAGGGTGGCGAAGTATGGTGAAATAACCCCCCACGACCCGCAACTGCGTTGGGGAAGCACTCATCCAGCAGTGGATTGACAAGGGGCTATGCGTGTACTGTACACATAGTAAATCAGAATATGTATTTATACTGGAGGAATCCGATGAGCTATGAAAACCTCTTTTGGACACATGGCTAGTAGGGCCACGGGATCAGAAGGTGTCGTGTGCTGTGATTTACACCTCGGGTTTTAAAGCAGCAGCATCAGCACGGTGATTGTAACTGATTTGGAATCCGTCAAGTGTAGCCTCGTCTCACTTAACGCGTCCGCTGCGTTCTAAAGGGACTTATTAAAAGTGTATCAACGGCAGCTACGGGGTCATCCTGTTCGCTTTTTTTCTATCCGTCATTGATTTTCCAAGCAGCTTTTATTGGAATAAACGGCGCTTATTCGGATAGATACAAACACATGAATTGGGAGCCTGGTAAGTGGAGATAAGGCGAACTCATGCCAGGGGATATTTGGCTGAAGCGATGTAAGAATACGCTCTGAAAGATCTTTATTAAAGTGAATAGCAAGCGCACACACACTCACAGCGAACAGGTAGGAATTACAACTACGGTAGTTATAAACATGCCACCAGCACTTACCAAACTAAACCTAGTCAGCACACACATATTATATATAGTACATCTTTATATCATTATAGATATTTACGTGGCTTTACCGAAAGACCCAAATAATATAAATTCCTGCAGTCGCGAAAGCTTGAAGTCAAGATTTGGTACATCTTTATTCAATAATGTCTTTTCAGAAAACAAATATTAAATATTGTTTGCAATGCATCTGCTGGATGGTCTCCCCAAGGGATGTTGGTTCGGGTTGTTGGGCCACATTTCACCGTGCTGGTCAGCGCGGGTTGACGAAAGTAATTACTCGCCACGCTCTCTCCACTGCTAACGTTGCTCCACAGTGCGCTCGAAACACGTGGGCACGTTTGCTGCTGCTCTGACTACCACGGCTCTCTCCCCGGCTCCCTCCCCCCACACCTCTTCTCGCGCGCCACTCACAATGAAGCAATAAGAGGCGGTGGGTCGATGTCTTTCGTTGTTGTTGGAGGAGGTTCGCGGAGGGCTACGATTGGGTCCCCAGGCGCGGTTACGCAAGCGGCGGCAGCCGCAAGAGGCGAGCCTTCTGAAGACACAGAGAGCCACCCACCCCACCACGCTCACTCAGCACCCACCATCCACCCAGCCACCCACCCATCAGGAAGCCCCTCTCGAGTACACGGCGCACTCTTTTGCGCACGCACGCAAAGATCACCTCCCCAACCGCTAGCAACCACCGCATAGCGTAGCCTAACACAGGGCTGTTGGGTAAAGTACCGTGAGCAAGCTCTTATTGTTAAGGAGGGCACGAGAGCACGAGGGGGGGGGGGGCTGCGTGGCCGGGACGCACGCGCACCCACGCCGCGGTTTCTCACCTCCCTGCGTCTCCTCCACGGGGAGAGGAGTAAGAAGCAGAGGCCACCACCACCACCTTAGGGCACCGTCCCTTAATTACGCCTGGAGCCAGCAGCCCCCCCCCCCCACATGGCGATGGCACGGCCAGGTAGAGCAGTAGCGACGTGCGAAGCTTCGGGGCAGAAGGAGGAGGAGGCAACGACGGAGGCGCTGGGACATCGCGCGGGAGGACCGGAGCGCGAATTCGCGGCCGCCGCTGCGCTGTTTGGCCACCTGAGAGCGGAAAGCCCAGTGGACCGGGCCGTGCTGCGGTACGGCGAGAGGCGCCGACTCGGGGAGCCGGGACTGGCTCTGCTCCACGGGGATTCGGGAGCGCGGCGTCGGAGCTACGCGCTCGCCTTCTCGGCCCTCAAATGTGAGTGGGGAGCCGCGGCGAACAGCGAGCGGTGGGCGGCATCGGGAGGGAGCGATCATTCGGTGCCCGCGCGTGTGCTGGCAGCAGCGATGCGTTCAGGAGGTGAGCGCCAATGCGGAGGTCTGCTGGTCAACAGAGGGCTTCGGCCGATGGAGAGTTCGTGTCGTTTTGCGATTCATCCTCCTCAGTTGAAGGAGCGCGGGCTACAGTGGCTTTACCCATCGGGCAGGTGACCTCATGACGATGGTTATTGTGGCGATGGGGACGGTCGGCACAGAAAGGAGCGCAGGTGATGCATCTGTCATTTTGGTCAGTCAACCTATGGCACCTGGGTCTGTCCCGTGACCCTCCTGTCAGCGAGCCTTCGACACTTCAACGTGGTGTCAAACCACGTTGAAGTGTCGAACGTATTTGGTGTGGTGTCAAACCACGTGGTATCGGTGGTTGCAGTCGGGAGATAACGAATCTCGGGCTCTGCACGAGACTGATGTATGTATGCGTATCTTGGGAGCGGTGGCATAGTGGCTAGCGCACTGCACTGTGAACTTAGCCATCTTGAGTTCAGACGCGAGTGGTATCTTGACAAATCTCTCCAGCGCCTCCCCTACGTCGACTGCGCCTTAAACAAGCAGCGGGTTTGCGGCGTGTAAAACATCGGCGCCGGGGAGACCGTGGCTGCGAGGCGCGCTGTTTACTACGCAGCTCCACGGGGCTTCGTTCTGGTATTAATAGGAGCTCGCCAGCAGCATGTGTACCCCCCCCCCCCCCGTGGATGGGGACTCGACCTCGCCCCCCTCTCCCGGCCACTTCCTCATCTCATCATGAGTCCCCCAGGGACGCCCAAGCAGCTGATCGTTGCTCGGGGAACCTGCTCCCACTCACCCGCCCCGCTCCCACCCACCCGCTCCCACCCACCTGCTCCCACCCACCCACCTGCTCCCACCCACCTGCTCCCACTCACCCGCTCCCACACACCCGCTCCCACCCGCTCCCACCTGCTCCCACACACCTGCTCCCACTCACCTGCTCCCACCCACCTGCTCCCACTCACCTGCTCCCACTCACCTGCTCCCACACACCTGCTTAGCTTCCACAACTCGAACGAGGATCGGGCGCTTTCCCGACGGACGTTTCGCCTGACTGTGGACATTAGCACATTTCACGGCGCCGTCTGTTGAACAAACGGAAAAGAGCCCACGGGAGCTGGCAGGGACGAGGAAAAAGCAAAAAAAAGCCCCCCACCCAATCCCCTGATCCCCCACCCTCCCCCACCCTCCCCCACCCCCTCCCCCACTCCCTCCCCCGTAAATTCAACGGCGAAATAAAAGCGGAGCGGCGGCGCGAGTGAGAGGCGAGTCGGCAATAAAAAGTGTGCAGGTCTCTAAGGGAACGCGCGGCCTCGCACGCCGACGAGACGGGGCCACAATGGCCGGGGCTGTTTGTCCACCTCGCCGAGCAAACAGGCGAGTAAAGACGACTCACCCCGGGTGCGTCAAGTCACGATAAAGACCTCCACCCACACCACCTCCACCCCACACCTCCACCCCCCCCCCACCTCCACCAACCCCCACACCTCCACCCCCACACCTCCACCAACCCCCACACCTTCACCCACCCACCCCCACACACCACACCTCCACCAACCCCCACCCCCCCCACACCTCCACACCCACCCACACCCCCACACCCCCACCGCCTTTGTCGGCTGTTGTATTCGCACGCTCCCTCTCTGTATAGCGGACATGGGTTCACTCCTTCACCCCAGGACACCACTGGCAATGTGAGTCCGGACTCTCCTCCCTCCCCGTGCCCTCCCACGCCAACGGCTGCAGCAGGATTTATTGATTCCGACAACAACGACGACGACCACAAGAACCGCTCCCTCCGCCGCCCTCACCACGGCGAAGCATTCCCATCGAGGCGCTGCGCGCGTTGCTAGGGACGAGGTCTCCCAAAGCTTCGGCTGAGATCTCCTGGGACAGGCCAATAACTGGCAGTCCGCATCTCCATTGGGGCCGTCCATAAATGACGTCACGCACCTAGGAGGGGGGGGGGTCAGATATTTGTGACGGTGTGTGACGAGGGGGGGGGGGGTTGAGAAATGTGATGTCACATCAATATGTGCAACTTTAAATTAATATAGACAGCACGTTCTACTTAATTAGACTTTTTAATAAATGTTTTCTCCTACAACATCAGAGTGCAGCGCCACATTAAATACGCACTACAATGACAATAGTTTAAAGCGATTTGAAGCATGTTTTATTTGGGGGGGGGGGAAGGGCAGAGCTTTGTGACGTCATATTTGAGGGGGGGGGGGGTCTGACTTTTTGTGACGCCGTGTGACGATGGGGGGGGGGGGGTCAAAAATTGTCCAAAATCGCGTGACGTCATTTATGGACGGCCCCATGGCCACGACGAGAGGGCTTCGGCTGCGAGAGAGTTCCGTGTCGTTGTGCTGCTGCTCCTAGTCCGTTGAAGGAGCGCAGATTGCGGTTGTTTACGATACGGTCATTAGTTTGGGTTGCGTGGCCACATGCGCACTGCTGCTGCTGCTGTTTGTCAAAAAAAATTGTTCCATTTGCGAAAGACGATGTGCATCTCAGCCTCGAAGCTTTCGTGACTGCAAGGATTCATATTCTTAGGTTTTTTCGGTAAAGTCACGTAGGTAAAAAATTTAAAATTAATTAAAGTAAAATAAAAATAAAATAAAAATCACGTTTCAAGACGGAAGCTTGTGTTGCCTCCGAAACGTCGTGATTTTTATTTTATTTAACTTTTATTAATTTTAATTTAATTTTTTTTTACCTACGTGACTTTACCGAAAAAACCTAAGAATACATCTCAGCCTCCTTGTTCATGTCCCGATGCGATCGATGTTCGCGCCGCCGGTGTCTTGGGGGAAACATCGGAGCCAGGAGGTGCGCCGATGTTTGGGTCTCGGATGAGGTTGGTGGGGAGAGGGAAGCTCCTTCTCTCGCCCCACCCCCCTGTCCCCTGTCACCTATATTCGTGCGACCTTAAACACAACGAGCGCACAGCGAATACCGTCATCTAAGCCGGAACACCGTTCGTTTTAAACGTCATTCATTTTAATTCGTTGATAACAACAGTTTACAAAGCTTTTGTCAATCAATTACAGGTTGAAAGTCTCCCCACGCCACGTCAGTCATGGAGTAAGTTTGACCATACTTCACCAAGCTGGTCAGAGCGGGCTGTGGAAGAAGGCGCCTGGCTTATTATATTAGTCGCTGCTGCTGTTTAAGCCTTCGCTGGGAATCAAACTCAAGTTGCTGGGCCCTGAGTGCAGTGAGTCATGGTTAATCCTAGTAACAACGCCTACTCATGTTAATACTGAAGGTCTTTGTTTATCCGGCCCCGCTCGGGAGGGCCCCGCATTGGGATGTTTGGCCACTTCCATTCATGAGCGTTTAGCTTCACGTGGGAAGGAAACCCACGCGCGTGTAACGCTCAAAACTCCGCACAGATGGATTTACAGAAACATCTAAGCACGTCCTGCCATGTCCTGGCCACGCCACGGTCTGTCCCGTCTCCACGTTTCCCTGACGCGACCGAGTATTTACGTTCGACAACAAAGCACCGCTGACCGCGCCAATAACAGTCAGCGAATGGGAGCGGTCTCGCAATGCAGGTGACCAACTTTACCACTCACGGAGTCTGTTGAACTTCTTTGGCGCCGTACGCAGTCAACCGTGCTTACGGAGGCGCGGGCGAAGGACAAACAAACCAAACACGAGAATCAGTTCTAAAGCAAATGAGTGTTCACCCTAGGTTTAAAAGTGCCGAGCTCCAGTGGCGTCCTCACATCGGAAGGAAGAGCGTTCCAGACGGCCGCAGAAGCGCGCCTGAAAGCGATGCGGTGACCGCCGTCTTTGGCAGCGGTGATCACACGCAGATTTTAAACTCGGAACGTTTTTACCCCACGGAAACTCTCAAGGGTGTGCTCGGTCTGGAGACCCTCCTACGTTTTGCGTTTCGTCATCCAACGGCGGATCAATGAGCAGGGCCTCTTGTGGACTGCGGCGTGGTGTCGGGATGAGTCACGTGCTCCACACACGGGGGGGTGGTGACACTTCGCGTGTTTCCAAGTAAACGGACTGTGGCCTTCGCGTGTGTGGATCGACTGTGCAAAGCTGCAACTTGGACAATGGAAAGAGGTCAGCTGCACAGACATCGTCATCGTCGTCAGATGTAGCTTTCCATCGCTTGAAAAGCGCGAGTTAATCGTTCGCGAAATCGCGACTTGGCTTGCGTCTTTTTAAAACTTTGGCAGAGTGTGTGTACTCTCAAGGGCTGTCACTGGGACGTGCTCCTTTTTTTTTGGAAGCGACCTAGCCATCACAAAGGATAGCTCAACGAAGTGGCTTATCATCACCACGTGGAAATGTGTTAGTCAAATGCTCTAAACGCGTGATGTTGATTCTAAATGTGGAGGGAAATACCAGAAGACCCGGAGAAAAATTCACGCAACCACGGGGAGAGAGACACGCAAACTCCAAATATACAGCAGGCGTCAGGGTCGCGATCGAACCCACGACCTCCTTGTATACCAGGCGAGGTAGTTAACATCTCGCCACTGTATCTTTGTTGAAATTCTTTCGCACTGTACATAGCCAACCGCGTTAATCGGAGGCGCGGGGAAAGGACAACAAACTAAGACACAAAAAGTTGTTCTCAAATAATTGAGTTTTCAATCTCTAGGGCTGGGATGATGATGGCCGCTGCGTTCATGTTCATCGTGTTTGTCTCAAACCACTGTCGTAGCCATGAATTCATTCATTAGGTACAGTACAGCGCATTGATTCGAAATATTTTCTTAAGATTTAGATAATTACCGTTAAAAATAGCATCCCCACGAGTATGTATCTGTGAACTTTGAGACATTTTTGCTACTGCGAGGTTGTCCAGTTTGTGAATCTGCCCACTAATAATACAAATGTAACTTTTCGTTTCTTTCACGAGTGCTCTACAGCTGAGCTGACACTTGGTTCGGGGAGGGCGTGCATTGGGTTCTTTGTAAAATTCCTCTTTTAATGAGAAGTTTTGTTGCAAGTGGCAGGATATTGTAAATATCTAGAAAAATTTCAAGCATAGAAAGGCATAACACTCAAAGGTCTGCACGGCTGAGTTGGGAATCAACTTGCTGTGCTGCCATCCGTTAACCCACATCGCTGCAGCCCAAGGGCGTATGGGAGTTTTGCGAATCCGTAAGAGTTTTATACTTTATAGTGACCAACCCTAACCCGCCTAAGCGTCGGGTCAAGAGGCGCAGTGTGGTTGGAACGCGACTTGGTGCAAGGAGTAAAATTTGTGGGGGGGGAGGGGGGGGAGCCCCCTGTCCAAATCCTCCCCCCACCCCCTTCTTCGTCATCTGACACCTTGGGGCTCTCCGGCCCGTGGGCCCCCCCGCGGCAGTTGCACCGCCTGCACACTCGCCAGGCGGTGCGGCCACCGCGACCCGACTCTGGCCGCCGCCTCCTGCCCACGACGTTCAGAGTCGCGCTCGTTGTGTCTCTTTTGCAGATCAGACGCTCATCGAAGGCGTCCTGGTGGAGAGCGGCTTCTACTCGGCGCAGCTCATCGTGAGTAGAGCCCCCGAGCGCAGCACCCAGCGCGCGTAACAGCTGCCAGAGCTCCTGGTCTTTCGCCGGCACAGTCGGGGTTTTCGGGCATATGGCCGCTCCCAGCATCCCGAGGCATTTGCGAACGTCGAGATTTCGTCCCGCTTCGATATTTGCATGGACTCGCGATATGCGGGAGAGGGAGGTTGCTACTCGAGCGGGAGGGCAGGCAGGGGAGTGGACGGTGAGCAGTAGGCGAGGCCATCGTCAGAACGAGCGAGTGCCAGTCTCGCGCGGGGTGGGCACGGTTATTGAGCGGAGGGCGCCGAGTGAAAGCGCACGACGCTGACGCCGAGAGAGAGGAGAGCCGCGAGCTCACCCACGGTCAGAGCCTCGCAGGAGCGCGACGGCTGTAACGTGGCGCGCGGCGCGACGGATCTCACCGGGCCCGGCGGCCGGGCAGGTCGGGCCGGCGCAGTGACCGAGGGCCACCTCTGGAACGTGTTCGTGCGTCGCCAGCCGGACGAGCTGCTGCCCCTCGCCGTGGTCCTGTTCTGGGACCTGCAGCGGCGCGGGTTCGAGCCCCGGGACAAGGAGGAGGGACTCGAAGCGACGAGTGGAGGGGGCCGCGGGGCGAGCGGGGAGGCCCGGAGTCGCCAAGAAGGCGACGGCTGCGGTGGCGACGGAGTTCGCGATGACGTGCGGGAAGTTGATGGCGCACTCTTCTCGTGAGTAAACTGCAAACCGACAACGCCTTGAACGCGAATAAAATGTATGGACTGCATTGGCAGCAGTGCACAAAGGCAAATTCAAATAACTCTCAGAATCGGAATCCTTGTTTTATTTTTCCTGGAGAAATCCGATCAGCTGTGAAGCTCTTTTTCACAAATGTCCAGCAGGGGCTTGTTCACTAACATAGGCTCGTGACAGGAAAGTATCAAACCTTGAACGGCCATGCAATACGAGCCATTGTCCAACACGTTAGCCGATTGTGAGTGTTTATGTTTTGTGCAGACGTAGAGCCCTTTTGTCAGTCCACCGTCGACGAATTGGCACATGCCTGTGTAGGCTACTTTAAGGCCTACTTCGCCACGCGCTTCAGTGCAGGTGGGTGAAGGCGGAGAGCAAAGGAGTCGCACCACCGCAGGAGGGCACAACAACGGATGTTGTTGGCCTGCCCTCTGCTGACAACGCAGCAGCAGCAGCAGCCTATAGCTCCCGTTGTACACGCACGGCGGTCGCCCTGCCACTCGCCGCAGGTTCAGGACGCGGCTGCGCGCGTCGCTGGCCCGGGGCCGCATCCGCCGTGGAGCCCTCTCGCTCGACTCGGTGCTGCCGGAGCCGCTGCTGCGCCGGGAGAGGCGCGCCGGCGCCGCTCCCCTCTACGCCTGGGTCGACGGCGCGCGCTCGAGGTGAGGCTCCCGCGGCGCTGGCTCGCTCGTCACCTCCTGAGGCAGGGCTTGTCGCGGGGAAGAGCATATCCTCGCGACGCGGGGAGAGTTTAGAATTGCTCGTAAAAATTGATCGACGTCGCTTGTGATGCCGCTACGCACTTCGCACGGACACGTCGCTCTAACATTCGGTCAGGGGATGCGTCAGGCCTGGGGTTTGGTGTGCCAAGGCCGTAACGTTCGAGTGGACGTTGAGGTTAGGGCTGTACGTTGGGGTTATCACGACAATCCAGAGGAGTTGCCCGCGACACTCAGCCACAGCCGTGATGATTGGCACGATCCCTTCCTTGATCGAGGCTCGTTGCGCGTCCAAATATCGTGCGTCGCCTCCTGCGGCGCGGCTGCATTCAGACGCTCCGTGCTCGAGAGAGCACGCTCTGGGACCGGTGCTCCCGTGTCCCAACCGTGCACCTGCGCTACTGTGCCGTGCAGTGAAGAGGAAGTGCAGAGGGCCCTGTGCGACCTGGGCTTCTCCCAAGTGGAGAGCCTCGGGGATCGGCAGGACCGAGTGTTCTCTCGGGACCGGCAGCTCGCCGACCTCCTCGTCTTCCCGGGCCAGCGGCGGAGCGAGCTGCTCGACTCCGACATCGCCGAGCGATCCGTGCTCGTGTTCCAGGTGGGTGCGCGCGACGTCACCCTCCGGGGAATAATCACCCAGTGGTGGAGTCCGCATTTAGCGCGGAAGAAGCGACCGCGCCCACCGCTTTTAAAAACGTCTCCATCTCGCACCGCAGGACAAGTCGCGCTGCGTGGGGCCTCACGCCGCCGTGCGGCTTCTCGGGGAGGAGGGCGACGTCGCGGTCGTGGGGATCGGGTCAGGGGTCGCGGGCCTGCACGTCGCCTCGCTCCTCGCCGCGCGGCGTCAGTCTCCGGGCGACGGCGGTGGCGCCGTCCGCACCACGATCACCACCGCCAACGCCAACGTCACCGCCACCAACAGCGTCAGCGGCGGTGGGGCCGCCGCCGGATGCCGCGTGCTGGTGTGCACGGCTCTGGGAGGGGGCGCCGGTCGGCAGCCGCCACCGCCGCGGGGAACGACGGCCGACAGTGAGTCCTCGCCGCACCTCCAATCGGCACGGTCGGCTACGTTCGGTGCAAAAGAAGTTCAACGTACGTGCGTGCATGCACACGTGCGTGCGCGCACGTGGAACCCGACACCCAACGAGCAAGGCGCCATCGTGTAGGCGGATGGCTGTTGCCATAGCGTTCAGAGTAAATGCGAACGATTGTGGTGTGTGTGTGTGTGTTATTGGGGGGGGGAGGGTGGGGGGGGGAAATGTGCATCCAAATAACGATCAGTATAAATTCTTAAGCTCCCCAATAGGTCCTTCGATCATCGCGCGTGGGGGGACTTGGTGCATCTGGCACCGCGTCAGGGGCACGAGTCGACCCCTCCAGCCACGAGAGGCCACTACGTTAACTGCGATGTAAAACAAAAAATAATCTTAAAACGCGACATTGAATCGTGGCATTTCACCGAATCATGAGCGATGGTTGCCAACCGCCACACCTCGGGTGCATTTACCGCACTCGTGCATGTACGGACACTCGTTGAACTTCTTCAGCACCGTACTTAGAACGACCGTCCTACGTGCGGTGCGTCGTCACCACTGCGCGCGACCTTAAAGCGCCACACTGACGCCGCTGTCACGCGTGCCCACGCTCACGATGCTGCGGCAGACATCAAGTTTCTACCGGAGGCCTTCCTGGACCTGCAGCCCGGCGACTCCCGGCTTCAGAGGGTGCGGGTCATCCTGCTGACCCCTCCGTGCTCCGCCTCGGGGTTCAACGACCCCGTGGAACTGGTCCTCGGCGAGGGAGCGGGTGAGTGAGCGTCGCTCGCCTCCCCGCGTGCGTGCGCGGAGCCCCTGCTGACCAACTCCAAGACTACTACCATGAGTAAAACGGACGCCGTCACGCTAACGTCATGTTAACATCACGTTAACGTCACGCTATCAGGTGCGCTTCTACGGCCGTCTGGAACGCTCTTCCTTCCGATATTAGGAAGCCACCGGGAGTTATGCACTCTTAAATCATCTCAATTGAAAACTATTTTTTTACGTTTAGTTTGTTGTCCTTCCCTGGCACCTCCGATTAACACGGTTGGCTACGTACGGTGCGAAGAACAAAAACATTATTACGGAATTCAATGTGACCTGGAATTGTGAAAATTCATCTAATCGATGGGGGGGGGTGATGGTTTGGGCGTTGGGGGTGAAATGTTACAAGTTTCCCTGCCCTTGCCTCTGAACTTTGCTGCTGACCCCTGCCTGTGACCTGTTGCGTCGCCAGACCTGAGCCTCCTGCGCGACGCCGCGAGCGCGGAGGAAGAGGAGGAGCAGCTCGTGGAGCTGTCGGCGCGGCAGACGGAGCTTCTGTCTCACGCGATGCGATGTGCGTAGCCCGGCCACACGGCCACGGCCAGTGGGGGGGGGGCCACGGCGCACGTCTCGTGAACACCGGCTGCCACTTGCGCTGTTAAGTCGCGGGTGACTGGGGTACGGATGCTCCAGTGAGCGTGCAACGTTGGGTCAGTGTTGTCACATTGTCGGAACCGGTGGCCCAGCGTTGCATGTTTACTGGACACTGCCAAACGACCAAGTCGCCCTGAAAGCAATTACAGTCGAACTGCTTTTTGTGTTTGATTTGTTGTCCTTCCCCCGCACCTCCGATAAGCACGGTTGGCTACGTACGGTTTCAACATACATACAAACATACAGTACATACATCTCGGAAGCTAAGCAGGTGTGAGCCTGGTTAGTACCCAGGATGGGTGACCGCCACCAGGGCTTGCCAGGCGTTGTGTTGGGGCCGCGAGGTGCGGCCAGGAGCTGGCAGCGTGGAGCATCACCCCCCCCCCCTCCTATGGGTGTCTCAGATCACTCCGGCTTCCTCCCACGTGAAACCAATTCATTCGGTCGTGGAATTCTCCAAAGTCAAATGGCAGCAGGGGCCCTCGTGAGAACACGTCTTGGGTAAATATTGAGAACAGCGGACTGGGCATCAGTCCATGGTCTGGTGCTCTGTGAAGTCTGGAGGTGGCTGCGACAGAACGGAGCCCCCCCCCCCCCACCATGTCTAAGAAGGAATGCCACGCAGTGAATGAGCTCGAGGCTCCGTGGATTCTCGAGGCACTTTCGCCTTCACGTCTGCGCCGACGTGCCCGCGAAGAGGCGACCGCGATCGCGGAGGGGAAAAACAAACAACGGCATTTGTGCGCTTTCATACTTCTTCCCGTAAATGTTTAACCTTCTCCGAACGGTCATGTGCAAAAAAGCAATATAAAGTCGAGGGGGGGGGGGAGGAGAGACCATCGGAGCCACGGCACAGTTTGCGCAGGCCGCCTGACTCAACACTCGCTTCAAAGGGACGTGCGATAAAGGGCGGCCGTGGAGGGCGCTCCAGCGTGCTGTTCGTGTCGAGACTTCCTTGCCCAGTGAACAGCGGCGCGGCGGCCCGGCGTGGGCGGGGGTGCAGCCGCCTTGGGGGGGGGCGGGGGAGAGGTTAAAGGGTTCGTGCCAAAAAAATTATAATTGTACATTTGAAATCTATGCCATTCTTACACTGTGGTGCAACACTATCCCGGATGTAAACGTAAAACGAAGCTAAACTATAGTGTGCCAGTAACTACGGTGCAATGTTGCAGTAAAACGAAGCTAAACTATAGTGTGCCAGTAACTACGGTGCAATGTTGCAGTGTGGTTTTACCCAAGCAGGTGATTTGCGTGACAAATCACCTCCAGTCTCGACGCACGAATCCACGTCCCATCTGCAAAGGCGCAGGGTTTCTCATTTGGAGCGTGACGCTCCGTTGGTTAATATCGAGTAAGCTCACGATAAGCGGATCGAATTGGGTGTTTTCGTAACTGACGTTTGCGACCTGTGCGATCGTACACGGGGTGGAGCGATTGATGGTGCAGTGGTTGAGTGCGCTGCGCTGCGCCTCGACCCGGCGACCCGAGTTTGATTCCTGGCCACGGCTAACAATGGTGACGAACCGGATTTGGGCGGCCCCCTCCCTCGACCAACCCGCACTGACCGACGAGAAAGTCAAACAATCGACACGGCGCTGGGGAAACCTTCATCTAGCAGTGGACCATACATCAATAGAAACCATAAATCGTGACAACTCATCGTTGGGGCTGAAGCTTCACACGTCGTTTTTAGCAAGGTGCCCGCGCGTCGTCTTTGGCATTGGCCAAATGAGCGGCTGTCCTCTTGCGCACAAACGGTGCCCAATGTCGCGCTGCTCTTTCTCGAAGCCAGGTCCACTCCCCACACGAGAAGAGCCGACCAACTATTATTATTGTTGTTTAACAACCAGGCAAGGCCCACTGAGCGTCACAGCTATATTTTTAGAAACGACCTGGCCATAAATGATAGCTCGACGAAGTGGCTTAGCATTTGGAAGTGTACAGCGGCCAACTACTCTAGACGCGTGACCACGGGGAGAACGTGCAAACTCCAAACACACAGCAGGCGTCGTCAGGGTCGGGATCGAAGCCACGACCTCAAGCAGAGGTAGTTAACAGCTCCCCAACGGGGCGCCCCATCACAGCTACCCTGGCAGGGCTTCCTCCTGCCACCGTGCTCAGGAATTGCTTTGCTTGTGAACAAACGCACGCCCCTGAACCGATGCGGGAGGCATGGGGGGGGGGGTGACACGCTTTATTTTTTTAGGGCTGAATATTTTTGTTCCCGCGGTCCACTCTAAAGCGAGTGAGCTGCTCTCATCAGAGAGGTTCGTGTGAGAGCAGCAGCAGCAGGAGGAGGAGGAAGGAGAGCAGGTTTGTCTTTTAGTTGGCCTCGTACTCTTTGGTTCTTTCGGTAAAGTCACGTAGGTATAAAATAAATCACGACGTTTCGGGCGCAACACAAGCGTCCTCAGGTGGGAAAGCATGGTCTGCTGCTGAGGCAGACTGTTTTAAAGGTTTTAAATGGGTGTAGCTCAAGGGTCATAAAAAAGTGGCCGGGGCTAGTGATGTTAATGTGAAAAATTAGCATGTAGCTGTAAGATAGGAGAGCGCCTCCTCGACGAGGGCACGGAAGTGGCTATGTTAATGTGTGTTAACATCATGCTAATCCCTAATCACTAGCCCCGGACACTTCTTTATGACCCTTGAGCTACACCCATTTCAAACCTTTTAAAACAGTCTGCCTCAACAGCAGACCACGCTTTCCTACCTGATGACGGACGCTTGTGTTGCGTCCGAAACGTCGTGATTTATTTTATTTTCTACCTACGGGACTTTACCGAAAGAACCAAAGAGTATGGATTCCTGCAGTCACGAAAGCTTCAAATCAAAAGTTGGCCTCGTGTTTTCGGAACACGACTGAGGGCACTGGAATGGACTCGCGTTGAGTCCCCGGGGATGAGCACACGAATGGACTGCCTGCGTGATAAAAACAAGAAGAGGTTTTACCCCTTTTTGGCAATAAAGCAGGTGTTAAGATGTTCAAACACTAAATAGAAACATCTTGCAAAGAATCATGTCTGCATTCACGACGCGTATTTGTGGTGAGCATGCAAACAAAAAACATGCTCTGATAATGACCATGTTTTTTTTAAATCAGAGAATAATCTATTTGCATTGTATATGCATATATTATCTACAAAGCATATATTATCTACAAAGCATCTATTATCAGAGCATGTTCTTTGTTTGCATGCTCACCACAAGCACGTATGGTTGATGATTCCTTGCAAAAAGGTTTCTGTTTGGTGCTTGAACGTCCTAACACCTCCTGTTTAATTGCCAGAAAGGTTAAAACCTATTCCTATTTTTCATAATTTGATACTTGCAAAAAAGGTCCCAAATTGATTGCCTGTGTTCCACGACAGTTGTATCACTTATAACCGTGGCAGGGAAATTGTATTTGTGAAGAAATTCTTGTTTTTTCTTTGAGCATCCAAAACCACATTTCAACTATTTAAACTTTAATTTTTATATACACCGAAATTCATTGTTGTCATCAGCCACGATTACTTCCACTGCTGGATTAAGGGCTCCATCGTTACATTATTTTTAGTAATCATCGAAATCAAGCCCATGTTTCTCTACTCCAACGATCACAGCATCTTCATTCATGACTGTTGCACAGCAGTAAACATTTTTTCTATATTAGAATGACGGGGGCTAGTCCCTCCAGAGAACCAAAACAAATTTCCTTCAAGGTGGTACCCGTTTTACCGCCCCAGCGGGGATGATGGGTCAAATCAACCACCCAGCTCGGATTTCAGCTCACAGCCCTCCAGTGGCAGGCCGAATACTCTGCCCATAATCGATGTAAAAAAAAATGTGGATTCGACCGCATTTTAAAAAAACCCATCACGTGTTAAACGCTTCCTCTCGCCACCGCGCCACAATGGCCCGTCGCCGTCAGCATCAACAGCAGCCGTGATCGATCCACTGCTGGACGAAAGGCATCGCCCCCACGGACAATTCCCGTTCTCCCAGCGGCGCGTGCGGCAGTTGCTCGGTCGTTTGCCGCGACCGTTCGCTCGGGCGGCTCGTCCGTCGTCTTGGCGCGGGCGCTCAAGGCGCGCGTGTGCGTGCTCCCGGTGCGTGCAGTCCCCCGAGTGCAGGCCGTGGTGTACAGCACGTGCTCGCTGCACGCACGCGAGAACGAGGCCGTCGTGAGCGCCGCGCTGTCGCGACAGCTCAACGGCGGCGCCGCCGCCACCAAAGTCGCTCCGTTCAGGTGCGGCGCGTTTTCTGCACGATCGCTCGTGCCGCCCCGCCACTCTTCAACCGTTGCCACCACCAACACCACTACCAGCACCACCACCAGCACCAGCAGCACCACCAGCACCACCATCTCCATTACCGTCTCAGCACCGCCATCACCAACCACGTTACCACCACCACCAATGCCCTCACTGCCACCGCCACCAGCACCCACCATCACCAGGCGTGTGTGTGTTACGTTCAACTTCTTTGACGCCGTACGTCGCCAACCGCGCTAATCGCAGGTGTGGAGGGAGGACAACAAACTAAACACACAAAGCCGTTTTAGCGTCGTCATAAAAGTCCCGTACGCGGTCACGCAGTCGCACGACCGCTCACGGCCTCCGCGCGTGACCCCCTCGCCCACCACGCAGGGTCGCGCCGTCGCCCGTGCGGCTCCCGGAGGAGCGGGAGGGCCCTGCGGGAGACGCCGCGTTCCTGAGCTTCGCGCCGTCCGACTCGCTCAGCGGCGGCTTCTTGGCCGTGCTGAGGAGAGAGGTGAGGCGGTCACTCAGCTCAAAAGCAACAGTGGCCCCTATGCCATCCCTAACGGGGGCTAGGAGATGTTAACTACCTCACCTGGTACGCAGGTCTTGAGTTCGATCCCGACCCTGACGCCTGCTGCTGTATATGTGGAGTTTGCGTGTTTCCCCCGTGGTCGCGTGGATTTTTATCCGGGTCCTCCGGTTTTTTCCCTCCACATTTCGAATCGACATCACGCGTTTAGAGTATTTGGCTGCTGAGAGATTTCCAAATGTTAAGCGACTTCGTTGAGCTGTCATTTGTGGCCAGGTCGTTACTGAAAGAGCTTTATAGCTCAGTGGGCCGCACCTGCTAAAATAAAAAGTTTAGTTTCGAAAGTCCTGCTCCCATTTGAAACTAATCATGGGGTGGTACTCATATCCATTGGGAGTCCAAATGGTGGTTTTGAACCATATCTTACCGTTATCATTATCAGTCGGCAACGAAATAAACCCATATTCGACGAATGTCTGCCCAAGCCGTCGTCGTCTTTGATGTTTCATCAGAGACGCAACGACCCACATCGAGCTTCTGCACACGAGCCGATGTCATTGATCCCAGCGCCGGGGAGGATGAGCCGTACATCGTACCGCTCGAAACATGTACCTCGTTGAATTTTAAATTCCATTTCAAACCTCGCAAGATGTGCGTTGGCCGTGCAGCCCCCTCGTCAACTGTCAACCTTAACAGGTGCTCGTTAACAGCACCAGCCTCAACACTCAATAAGTCTATGAGGAGGATCTTTATGTGTGTGTGTGTGTCTATACAGGATCCCTCGGAATCGCTCACTGCAAAGGAGATCCTCGCTCGGGCATCCAGCAAAGGCTTACTGGGGGAACGGATCAAAAAGACCAAGACCAGACGACCCAGGGGACCGAAAACTCCCACCAAGCGCAGCGACACGGTGGCGAAGAGAGCCGCCAAGGTTTCCAACGGCGCCGCCAAAGCCAGAAGTTTCGGCAGCTCGCTGCTGACCACCAGCCGCGGGGTCCTCACCGCGCAAGCAGCCAATGGGGTGACAGCCAACGGGACTGCGGGTCAGAGTTCGGCTCAATATCCGGCAGCGGCAGTAGCGGCGGCCAAGCCACCGACGAGGCCGCCCGTGCGGACGGGTCCCCTGCCAGGGATGCTGAGGGCAATGTGGCCCAGGCGAGAGAGAGGAGGGGCGCAAGATGCAGAGGAGGAGGCGGCGGGGAGAAACGGCGGCCGGGACAGAGGGGAGTTGGCGAGGGAGGCCGTGAGGCCCAAGCAGCTGCTGCTGCCCAGCGTATGCATCTCTTTCCCCGGCGCCGGGGGATTCCCTGCCCAGTCTGGGCGCGGCCTCCCACCCATCGCCACCAACAGCAACACCGCCGCCGCCAGTTTCGCCCTTGGATTCTCTCCGGCGTTTGAACCTTCGCGAACCCCAGTTTTCGCCACTCGGTTCGCTCGTGGGAAAACTGCCCAAGGCAGAGGAACAAGCCAGCAGAATTGGCCCCAACTCTGAAATGCTTGTGGTGGTTGGTGGGGTGGGGGGGGGACATTGGTGGTCACAGACAGTTTGGTGGCAGAGAGGTTTGACCGACTGACAGACGATTGCCACCTCGGACGAGAAGATGAAATTTGGTTGAGGGAATCATGGGTGGCGCGGTGGGATCCTGTCTCTCACGTGTAGAGCTATTCTCCCAACTATCCATGCATCGGCGTTCAAGAGTAACCAACTTGAGTGATGACACCGAGGATGGAGCCGATGGAGCCGACGGTCAATAGAGCAGAAGCTGGCACCAAGGGGCAGGTTGGAGGCAAGGGGCATGGACGGTTGCGAGCTGCGCCTGGGTGGGAATGGTGACACATGAATGGTGACACAGGAGTCAAATCCAGGGCGAATGCTCTTAAAGTAGTGGTTCTTAACCTTTACTGCATCACTCGTATTTTTTCATGTTGATACATAGGTTTGATGAACCAAAGTAGTTGTACTTGCGTGCACGTGTTTAATTTGTTTCGTTTATTTACCTTCTAATAAAACCTGGCCATGTCTCGTACCCCCTGGGGTGGGTGCGTGCACCCCAGGTTAAGAAGAACGACTGCTCGTAATGTTTAACATCTCACATTTCTGCGACGAGCAAGACGGTAACGCTCACGTCTACGTGCGTAACGTTACATTCCCAAAAGTCTGTGACAATACACAATGGGGTTTAAAATTAAAATCGCTATCCGAGAGGTTTGTTAACTTGAAGCAGTTATAATGCACGCTTAATGCTTTGCAGTGCACATCTACGGACGAGGGCTGACTGAATTGCACTTGCCGATTATTTCAAAATGAAATGGGCACAATCTTTCAACCAGTGGCTATTATTGACACGTTCTTCGGCGGCATGAGGCAATATTAAAAAAGAACGTGTATTGTGTAATGCCACCAATTCTGAAACGATCGTATTTTAATTACTGGGGCCATTGTTTGATTCTCATGGCGCCACCACCTCGGGTGATGATCGCCAACTCGGTTACAAAATTGTAATTCAGACGCAGCGCGCGGTCCTGTTGGTTTCTGTCTACTTTTATAGCGCGCACGAGACCGCACACTGTTGAAGCACCATGAGGAATCCTCCATTCGCCTCGCTAATAACGTCCTGTCACGCATGCGGAGTCTGCGGGGGGGGGGGGGCTGTCACGCATGCGACGACGGGGCGGGGATGGGTGGAGGATGGGACCAAAAAAAGTGGCGACATCTCAAAAGTTGTAGCGCAGGTTGTGCGAGACGAACCTTTTCCCGTCTCTAAAAAGAAGAGGGCGCAGTTTGGCATGCACCAAGTAGGGCACCCCGACACACACAAAAAGCGTGCCCGAATAGGACACGCGGCTCGCACGCAAGGACGCTATCGCGCTGGCATGTGGCGGTTCGCCAAAGCACCTGGGGGACAGCTTAATCAACGCCGCTTGGCAGTTCGTCGTGGTGGACACGCGTGTTTCTCATCAGCCGGCCGCCACGCCCGTTAAGTTGAGCCGGCTTTCTTTATAATTCATGCGCTGCCCTACAGAAAGCAGGACATGGCCCATCGATTAATTAAAAAAAACAAAGATCCGCAGCAAATACATCAATGCTGATACGCACACCCGACCCGTTGCGCGGTAAACGATGAAAAGCAATGGTGGGGGGGGGGGGCGAAACCTCAGCCGTGTTGATTAAAAGTATTTTATTTCATGTATACGATAGATTACACGTACATCTTTAACACTGTCACGTACAGATAACGAGGCGTGTGCACACAGAGGCCATGCCCAGCCTGAGCAGGAAGGGGAAGCTAAACGCGGCAACGCTTCTCTCTCTCGCTCTCGGTCGCAGTCCCATTCTCCGTCGCTCTCTTTAAATATGCATCGGCTCCGATGACTACACAAAGAGGGCCCCCCCCCGCTCGTGACAGAAAGCAACACGCACGTCGCGACCGTGAGATTGACCACGCTCGAACGTGCATTGTTTTTCCACGGGGCCCCGCGTCTCCAATTCAAAAATAAACACTTTCACAGAACACCCGCGCACGGCTGTCGATCCTCAAAGATGTCGTTTTCAAAGTCCTCTCCACACACAGAAAAGCCATTCCCATGGCAAGATCTGAACAGAGGGCAAGGCTGGTGGGAAGTGTCCCGGAATAATAGGAGCACAGCAAGCAAATGGCCACAACTCTGCAAGCAGCGGCAGAAGCGTTCTGGAGCGAGGCTGCTGGGGAGGTCAACAGAGCGCCGACCCCCTTCGTCGACCGACACTGCTGGGTCACAGGTGGCACCGGCCATGCTGATGGCATCGCGTGGCCAGCGTCCTCATGCCACGAGCCGTGGCTTTAAAACTCTCCTCCGTGTGACACGAGCCTTGCCCGTTGGGGTGACAAAGGCTAAAGAACAGGTGATCAGATGCAATGTCCGCTTCACCTGCCTTGCCCCCCAAGGACCCCCCCCTCATGTGTTGGAAATCGGCACTGGAGCAAATTTAATGACCGCTTTGGCATGGCACTCGCCGGCCAAAGGACACATCTCCACAAACAGCCTTTCCCTCTGCCCCAGGGGAATGCCTCGCGATGCACGCTGGCTATTTATACCTGTGAACTGTAATATGTTTACATATATATTTATCTTTATATATTCGGAATTACAGCGGCTTTCAAACTATACGGCACAGCGAGCTGTTGATTTATCACACGCAAAGCGCTAAATGCATAGGAAGCTTACACAAGCAAGTCCTACCACGTGGTTTATAATTCAACATAAGCTTTTCTAAATTGAACATTTTTTTGGCTCTTTTTCCAGAGTTTCAATATAAAATATAGTAAAATAATAAATAATTATGTAAAAAATAAAATATCGCATTCATAATGAACAAGCGGATTCACCTTTCCACAACCAACCAGTTTGAATGAACTGCCGAGCTCAGCACCCCAAGACAACTCCAAGATCTTTCACGACGGCAGAACGGCAAATCAACAAATAAATAACGAAAAGTTCCTCAAGTGAAAAACACAAACAGGAGCTCATAAAGCGCAGCGTTCTGACGAGAAATCCGCACATTAAGGAACTCCCATTCGTCCTTTCCAATCCTTCAAAGTTTGGCACGACACATGAATCAAATCACAAATAAAAACGCATTTACACAGTTGCCCTGCCCAGGGAGTGGCAATGCACATGCAGCATGCTGGCCCCGTGCCACGGCTTGCCAGGCCTCGTTGCAGAGAGGCCACGTTCATAGATCCTGGCTGGTCATGGGAACGGGAGTCTAAACGGTTCTAAACCCGCACGGTAATCCTACACTGTGGAACTCGACAGCGTGCGACCGACGGCAGACCGGAATGATTGTACTTGTAGCGAATGTGAGCATCTCATTACGTAGGGGTCTCGACTGCCGTAACCGTGCGATGTGTCGAAAGCACATTAACACCACTCACGTAATTAACGTCAGGCTTTTACACAGATGGCTGCTTTGCTGATGCGTGTGTGCGCGTGCTCGCATTTGTGTACACCTGCGTGCGTATGAATGAATCGCTAAGTATTCACAAACTCACCGACTAAATATTAAGCCTGTCGCTTTGACAATATATTAACTACAGATTTATTTTTTTAATGTCATGTGAGCATTCTGAGTAATCTTTACAATTAGTATAACGGCAAGAGCCCACTATCATATGGACCAAGACAATGTAACAGCACCAAACTGGTCTACTTTTTTACGTACACATTATTTACAGGGGGGAAAACACAACAAACAAAATCATCCATTCGTGTTCATCTCAAGAAAAACTGACCGCAGTCAAATGGCAAATGGGACAACAGCAACAAGATGAGTGAATTGAACAAACACCTTTTTCCCTTCTAACCGCCACAAATACTGCCGCATTTCGGCAGGCGCCACAGTACTTTGCGGTTTTGAGCAAGCAGCAACAAAAAAAACATTTTCTTTGCGACTTCCCTCCGCCTGACAAACATTAACTTCTAACCGCAGTAAAAATTGCTTCATCCTTGAGGTTTAGGCCAATTGGGACGAGCTGTGAAGCTGCAAGTCCCCACTTGCTTTGCACAAACAGCGGTTGTTTGCGGGAAGTAGATAATGCGCTAGCGACCCACGCACGCACACACACACAGTCACCAGAAGCCACCGCCAACTCACAAAGGCATGGATATGAGCAGCCATGCGTGTGCTCAACACACTTGCCTAAAACAAAGGCGGCTATACCATGCAGCACATTAGCACTGTCAACGCACCCAACGAGGCCGCCTACGAGTGCGCATGCGGCGTGTGGTGTCGTCACGCCCGAGATATAGTGTGCTTCGACAAATCAAATACTGCAGGAAAATCGTGACAAAACGGAATTGTCCTAAGTTTGATATAACAGGCTTCAAATAATATAATTCGGCATCAATATACTGCTGGGTAAAACGAGACAAGAAAAATAAAAGTGGTTACTAATTGTAATTAAAGTAAATTATTTAACTGTATACCAGTGGTCCTTTGATCGGCACGATAACCTCTCGCTGCGAGCGAGGTTACCGAGCGCACGACGCACGAACCAGCCGTTGTTATTCTGCGGTAAAAGCACCGGGGGGGGGAAGGGGGGGGTTACTGCAGAGGCCAGCGGGCCCACCCTCTGAACATTACTGCAGCAGCCCGAGGTACACGTCCGAGTGAACAAAGACAGCGAGGTTGTGATGCAACCCAACTGCAACTACACGTTCTGTCAACGGAATGACGTCCTGACAGGGCACCGGCATCAACTGTAAAATTTTAAACACTGAAAAATTACTTAAAATGTTAATCCGAGTCGAAGAAAATGGTCACATGTTTGTGCTGGCCAGCCTTCATCCAGACAGGTGTTTTTTTCTGACCAGTTTGTTGGAAGATGTACAAATGTCTGATCTCCACATACTCAGAGACCCCTTGCATTTTTTTTTTACTTGCGCGTCAGTTTTACCAACGTAAAAGTACAGAACCAGACACCCTCTCCCAGCCCTCGCTAAAATCCTTTCACTTTTTATATAAAAGCATAATTGAAATGATACTCGTTAAACGTTAACAAAACCCACGAGCGACTGTGCAGAGCATTGGAGTCAAGTGCTCTGCTGTGTCCTACATCCTAACATCACACACACTGTGCATTACTCGACACACAGAAAAGTGCAGTTGCGACACGTAGTGTTGACGACGTTTCAAATGCGACGCGATTCGACGTGCGGGACGGCCCCTCCTCTCGTACGTACGTTGAACTTCTTTCGCACCGTACGTAGCCAACCGTGCTAAATGGGAGGTACGGGGGGGGGGGAAGGACAATGAACTAAACACAAAAAGCGGTTCCACGCTGCCCCGGCACGGGGCAGCGTGGAACCGCGCGCGCCGAAGCTCGCCCTGCTCTCGCACGCCGCTCAACGGCACGCCAACCCCCTCTCGGCACTGGCGCACGGGCAACCCACAGCATCTGCACAAACCGTCGACGTGTTACGGCGCTTCCGTGGAGAGAACTTTACAGTCATATCAGCAGCAAATTCTGAATAAAATTAGGCAGCAAGATGAGCTTTGTGTAGGAAATTGAAGGACAAAAAAATAAAAAAACGGCAAACGTTAACAGCCATTCTGCCAGAATGTAGTGTTTTTAGTTTGTTTGTTTTGTGAAAAGTGATTTAAACTTCCTCTGAACCAACCTGTGCAGTCAAGGCTCCATCGCAGTGTGGCTACGATTCAAAACCAGTTTGTACCGTCCATGAGGTCAGTGTTTGTTCATCAGGGCTGTGCCATCTGTGATCCACCTTCTTTGAACAGAAAATCCAGCCCAGCAGCAGTCTCGTGGAAATGACATCGCGCAGTCCGCAAAAGTGGCATCTTGCCGGGGACACAACTTGGATGGGGAGTACACATCACTCACCGACACGGGGTGCCGTCACGACGTCACGACGTCACGCCGTGCCCAACAGCCCAAACTTTTTAGGGTGCATGGGATAGGACTGGAAGCGGCAGGAAAGGGCAGGGATCGGGAGAACGGGCCATCAAGGAAAGGGAGGGAACGACGCGGGTGGCGGTGGTTGGGGCGGAACGAGCACGGCAGGGCAGGGGGCGGCAGGAGAGTCAGGGTGTCTGGGCCGCGTGTGGCGGCGCTCGCTTGTATTTGAAGCTGCCCAGGATCGACTGCACCCCCCTCTTGACACTGCAGCCGACACGCCGGGCCACCGACTCCGATGGAGGAGGGGGTGGAATGCGGGCCTTGGCCCCCGTGGGCCGAGCGTCCAGACACTTCTGGTAACGCAGCTGCACGGGCAGGCAAACAGGGAAAAGGGAAGATCGAATTAATGTACGTCGCAGCGAGTGTTTAAATGAAAACACACGCAAGAATACGACTCGAGCAAAGCGAGCTCTAGTTGCCGAGAGACAGCCGCTGCCTGAAAAACGCGTGCATAGACACACACACACGCACGGGGGACGCACAGACGCCACACTCTGTAAAATACGGCATTAGCAAAAGTGAAAGTGTTGCCAGGGGCCCTGGTTGGGCAGCGGCGCTCACCATGCACGCGGCCTGCACGGCCTCGGAAAAGGTGGCGGCGTTGGCCTCGCACCAGAACACGTGGCACTCGAAGCGCTGCGGCCCGGCCGCCATGATGAAGGCGAAGGTGTGCACGTTGCTGCCCACGCCCATGAAGGACAGGTAGCGAATCCTGCACTCGATCACCACGTCCTCTTCCGCCTGCGCCGCACACACAGACGGACGTGCGAGCTTAAAACGGCGATCAACCCCTGCTTGGCCAATGACCTCTTGACGAGATCAGCCACATTTAAGGGCGGTCGGGTCACAGACACATTTTAAATAAATGCCCAAATATATATATGTCTCGAGGTGCAATAGCCTTTCCCAAAGACGCCGTCAATCATGGCTATCTTCTACGTCACTGTCCACAAAAATACTGCAGAACTTTGCATGAGATACTCTCAGATGCATCCAATTGTTAAAATTGCTTATGTACTTCATTCGCTGAATCACCCATATACTACACGACTCTTTAAAATTTGGCATTTCTTCTCCATGCTCAAACGATGGCCAACCAAGCGCCCTTGAGTGGAATATTTGTACCACAAAGGCGCCACACACGTGTAAGCAAAAGTAAAATTGCCTCGACTAATGCACAAGATCCGAGTTTGAACATCGCGGCCGTGACCAACCGGTCTCTCGGTCCTCACCGTCTCCCGGCACACAGTGAGCGTGGCTGACGTGACGTTCACCACGGCGGGCGTCCAGTCCTCCTTGTTAGTGGTGGACATGAGGCTCTCGATGGCACCCTGCAGGATCTCTATGCCTGCTTAGAACCAAGGACATAGCGTGCGCCAATTAACGCACCCGTTAACTTTAAGTGTACGTACATTTACCGCCCTTCCGCCAAACCGCTGCTGGACGAAGGCCTCTTTCCATGCTGTGCAGGTTGTGCCGGTCGTTTGATAACATTTCATCACTCTGGTCATTGTGGGTTGGTGAAGATGGGAAGTAAAGAATTACAGTACAATGGATTATGCTGTACTGCCTTCTGATGTGCATCTTGTAATCCCTGCGGGCAATAAAACCTGTAATGCATTGGGGTTGCTTGTTCAAGAGGACTAACCACAGGCTCAACTTTGCTTAGCTTCTGAGATCTGATATGATTGGGTGCATTACAGATAATTACAAATTCAAATGTCGTTATTTATAATAAATAACTACATTATTAAATAGGCAACCAGCCTCAAAAGTGTGGCTTCAAAGACACGATCATTAATATTATCTGAGTGTTCTTGAACCCGAAATATTGGCCTCCCATGGTGCTTGGAACAATAACGGTTGCGTGTACACATGTAATGGTGGGTGTAGCTGGAAACAGAGTAAACGTTTAACCATCTTAATGGCTGCACTGGCGCAGGTCACTTAGCGTTGAATGCCGCCGCTGCTAGCCTAGAGGTTGTCTCGACGCCTCTCTGAATTAAATGGGTTCAAAAACCCCTAACCTATTTAAGCAGAAGCACTTCTAAATCACTGCGACCCAGCCCTGAAACAAAACACACTGAGGGCTGAGGGGCGATGTGGTATGAGGAGGGGGGCTTCTCCCCACCCCCCACGCCGGCGACCGCCGTGTGACGAGAGTAATGACTGTGGATACATTTAGGGTTCAAGCTGCGGCTCGGTGGTTTGTGCATTGTACCGAGAATCCGGCAACCCGAGTTTAAATTCCCAGGCACGGCTAACAGCAGTGGCGAGTGACATTTGCATTTGTCCAGAAGCCTCAACCCCCCGTCACCAATCCACACTGGCTAGCGAGGTGAAGTATGGTCCAACGCAGCAATTGTTTACACTGCATAGGGAGATCCTCATCCAGACGTGGACTGACAAAGGGCTGTGAATTATTCTTATGCTTTTATATTTAATAACACAATTCTTTACTTTAATTTCAAATGCTTGCTAACTATAATCATCCTGATACTATACACATGAGAAACGGGACACTGGTGTTCTGTTACATAAATACACGGTGGCTCACAACGAGCGCTTTTTTGTTCAACAATAACTTGATATTGTCAAGTGACAACGTACCATTCGGTCTTGCCACGGGCAGGCTGCCCACGTATTGCACTTGGAACTTCTGCACCAGGTCAGTCTTAGGGGTTGGGAAATCTAGTGAGCAGAAACGGCGCACACAGGGAAAACATACAGAGGCAGTCAGCTTTCACCCTCTCAAGAGTGGACCAATCCAAATCCTGGCCTACGGACACACCTCATTGATGATGCTTTTGCAAACCCAATCAATTATGCTCATGACCATTGCTTCCGGAGCAGAAGACCGGGGATTTAAAATGGAACACGCAATCCAAAAACCGTTAGCATTTCATAGATAATTCACAAGGGGGATACAATTGGGGGAAATGTTTTTTTTAAATGCCCAAACCAAACAGGCCCCTGCAGGGGTCCACCGATCACCTGTGGACAGTGGCTGCAGCACAAACATTGAGGAAGGTCTGCCCGAGGTGAAGGCTGCCCTGCTGAGATGTCTCCACCTTCCTTCAGCAGCATTCCCCCATATCGTTGGCAATATTGAACGCTCAGCTGCCCGCGTTGTGCTGAACAAATGCAATGCCAGGATAATTCACAGTTCGGGTAGCTGTGGCACTGAAAATAATGATCCATTATAGAGGTTTTTTTTTGGGTTAGATCGCATAAATATAAATGTGTCATTAAACCCGCCACCACCCGACATAGACAATTAGTAAGGTTTGTCACGTAAACAGAACATGCCAATTCGTCACTAGTACAGCACACCGGTGTGTTGGAGAGCTAAGCCACAACATTTACAATCTGAGTACGACGTTTTGTCAGTAATTACAACTAGCTTCATCAGGCGATAGCCAGATTTGACACATTAATATATTTACGCGAGCTAACTCAAAAAAACCTCTTATGGATGATATTGATCGCGAAAGTCTACGTGTTAAACTGAAAATAATGATATATTTAATCTCTTTTCAGGCAATTGGGGACATTTTGTGAAGGGTTCATCTGAAGTGAGGCGCGAGTGTACACATGCATGTGTGTGCTTAAGCGCCAAACACAGGAAAATGAATGTGCTTTGAATGCAGTTGAACGACGGTAAAACAAGGGAGGGGCTTGTCCTCATTCCGAACATTATTTTATTATAACTATAAATAGCGGGCAAGGAATGAATCATTGATTAATTATAATTGAATTAACTCGGCATACATGCGATGAATTGTGCACGTCACAGTCAAACATTTTCAACTTATGCTAATTATATGACAATGTTTCACCGAGGGGTATTTGAACAAACCAAGGAGAAAACACCAAAAGTCACGGGACAGACAATTCAAATAAGACAATAAAAACAAAAACACTGAGTGTTTAATCTGCGACTCCAAATCAAACGAATTCATCTAAACCAGTTGAGTAGGCGGCTTGCGGGGTAGTGTCAATCTGTTGTGTGCCTAACCATGAGACCATTCGCCGAAGCACGGATGGGGGGGGGGCTAAACGCGGTGTGATGTGCGGAGCTTGGAAGGTGTCCGAGAGTGTGTTTGTATTTCCCAGGGGGGGAGTGGGAGGGGATCTCCACAATTTCCGACGTACGTTTTTTTTAAAGGCGTGGGCCATCATTAGCACACTCAATAAGTGGCTTTCCTACTTGGGTGTAGTATGTCAACCAATTAGGACTGTAAATGGTCCACCTTGCTTGTAATAAAGGCAAATAAAACACCTGTGTCGAACTCATATTTTATCTAAGCTGAGATGACGATGAGGCACTCGGAATAAGTAATTGGTTTGACGCTTCCACGAAACTATAAATATTCCACGCACAGCATAGGGCAGGAAATATGCATGTTTTATAAGCACAGCTCTGAAATTTCCAACAAATGCTGACATGAAGACTCGTGGGGGTGGCGGCTAAGAGTAAGTTCTGATAAAAGCACACTACTTCGTATAAAAGCACAGCAGGCCTACTCTAAAGGGCTGTTTATATCCAATTTACACTGTATTTCAATCACCTTCAACTTGACTCCGCATATTTATTCTAAGGATTCTTTGCGAGGTTGCCTAATTTGCGGAGCTGCCGAGCGACGGAGTCTCACCTTGAAGCGGCACATCGGGCGTGCTGTCGTGTTTCTCCAGGGAGGAGGTGGACACGCTGCCCAGTGCCTTGGAGTTCTTCCTCTCGGCCATGATCTGCAGGACAAGCGCAGTACACGAGGGGTCCGTCAGTGGTGGTGGAGACAAAAAGAAAAACGCCTTCCCCCAACCACGGGCGCGCAATTATCTCCAAGGCTGACGGCGCTTAGATGAGATGCCCCCAATTAACACGGAATCCGCGCCGAGCCAAGGAAGGAAGGGCGATGGAGGCTCAACTGTCGAGCAGCAGCTATTAAGATGGCGAGGGTCAACAAAAGGGGAGGTTGTCGACTATTGCTAAAATAGAGAACCCTTCAGTCAGTTACATTGATTTATTATTGGTCGATTAGAAGAGCGTGATTTAAGGCTCAAGGCTACGTATCTGGGCAGAAAGGTCGTCTCCCAGGGAACGGGGTCGCAGGACGAGCAAGGGGTGGGGGGGGGGGGAATTCATCTGTCTAGCACGGCCAACCCAATTCTGCTGCTGCCTCCACCAGCGCAGTGAAACTGACGGCCTAAGAGCCGTAGAAGTGAGCATTGCCCCCCCCCCTTCAGTTACCCAGGAGGGGAAGGGACGTGACGGTTAAAAGTAGACCGACGTGCTGTCCGGGCCCTTTGTGTGTAAGGGACAATCTCGACCGTTCAGGGTCACCTTCCTGTTGACCGTGGCACAGTGGCTCGGAGAGAGTGCGTAATTAAACCGTCCGAGAGCAACCTCGCACTGAATATAAATAATGACTAAATACATATTTATGTGCAGCAATGCTTCGAAAGATAGAGGTCTTTCAACATTTTAGTAATTTTACAAGTTTCATTCTTCTTTACCGTGAGAGGTATATTGTGCCAAGTGAATTGGTATTATCATATTTGACTCCAATTAAAGGTAAGTGGAATATGTTAAAGTGAGAAAAACGAGGTATTTTTGGTTCTTCGTGAATGCCGTTGACACACAGTATGGATGTTAAACTTCTTTCGCACCGTATGAAGCAAACCGTGCTAATTGGAGGTGCGGGGAAATAATATCCTGTGTGTTGCACATGCCACGAGTACAACGCCAACTACCCGTAAGGTCACATAACCAAAAATGTGCCAAATCTCGCGCGACCTCGGAAGGACTGACCGACACGTGCGAGTGTATGGACGAGTGAGAACCAAGGCTTGCTGCTGATAGGTGGATTTTTTTTCTTTCTACGAGTTATCCAGTTTCGTCTCGTATGCCAATTTCTCATAAATTTAATTGGCCAAATATCGCAATGCAGGAACCTCCTGGACAGCGAGTTTGAGACAGTGAGGCTTTGTTGGGTACATAAACGGCATTATTATTACTGGGGGTGGAGCGGTGGGAGGAGGGCGCACTGGTTCAGCACAGTGCTGTGAATTCGAGGACATGAGTTTGATTGCCGGCCATGGCTAACACCAGCGGTCAGTATCTGAACAGGCACTGGGCCCTCCCTTCACCAACTTGCACATACCATTGTGGCAAATCGTGGCCATACAACCCTCATGTAGTTATGGAATCACAAGACTTTAAGTTATTCGTATTTATAATTAGGCTTTACAATGCACTGCCCTTCCTTGCTAGTCAATGCATGAGCTGCCGAGTATGTTTTTTTGTATGCGCCTTTATGATCGGAATATAATGAGCGGCAGCTGGGAACACAATTAATTCATCGAGGGGCAACATTAAGCATGCATATGCATCCATCCACTATATTGCCTCACATTATTTTATACATGGCAATGTCTCTCCTATAACAGCAACAATTCAACACAGCCCCTTAAAAAACACAGCCTCTGCGTGTGCATTCATGCTTTTAACGCTGCTAATGTCAAAGCAAAACAATTACCACAAATTTTTACATTCGGGTTGAGCCCAAGCAATTAAAGTTTGTTGTTTCACGAATTTATTTATTCCCAAAAGCATTGCTCGCGCTATTGCAAAGGCGAGGGGAGAGGCGCAATCGTTGTGAGAAGGAGAGGGAGAGAGGGCGGTGTGCGATTTGGGAGTGAGGCGCCACTCGAGTGTCTGGGCTCGCTCACCTTGGAGCAAATCTCGTGCAGGCTGGTGGCGATAGCCTTGGCGGGAGTGTCGCAGCGGAACACGTGACACTTGAGCACCCTCGTGAGCTTGTCTCGGGCCACATATGCAAAGTCCCTTTGGGGAAAAATACGCACGGCGTCCATGCTCTATGCGTCGCGTGTACACGCACGCACACACACACACGAAGGCTCATGCGTACCTTGCGTCAATTTATGAAGAAACTTCCGATGTAAATAAGGGAGCGACTGAATGAGATGATGAATTTGTACGGCAACTTACCAAGCATCACGTGTACGTTGCCACAAACACTGGCTTTACTGAATGGCTGTGATCGCTTACAAAATGTTTTTTTCTTTTTTACAAAACTAAAATCAAACAAAAAATATAATACAAATAGAAGTAATAAAAACAAAGCATTTTTAGACCGGGCCAACTTTCGCAGAGTTCTCTGGCCCACTTCATCCTTGGCACAAAGTCGTGAAGGTGAAATCACGGGTTTGGCAGTTGGCATCAAATGGGTCTGAAAATGCAGCGCACGTGCAGCGCACATGGAGGAGGGATGAGGAACGGCGACGGTAAATGGCGCGTGTGATGGTGGCAGCGAGCCGAGCGCTGGCTCGCCGTGAGTTCGGAAGACAGCAAGCGATGTGGCAGCATGGCATGGGCCATGGCAATGGACTTGGATGGGGTTTTGCCTTGTGTTGCAACGCAGCTGTGTTAAAACCATTCCATGTGGTGTAAACATTCTTTTCGTACACCACTTTAACTTCACGGTCCTCTTTTATTTTATAGATATTTTGTTACCTCTCACTGCATCCACAAGGGTCACGGCATGAGGAATTTTATGAGAAGAGAGTAATGAAATACACAAAAAGATTCACAAGGTCAGCTTCTACTCTAGTTTTTGTTATAGTTTTTAAGTCAGCTTGACTGTAACATCACCACTTTGCAAGTGTGTTTTACACAATGTTCTTTATCCATTAATGCCACACGAGGTATATTAGTAACACGCCAAGGAAGGCATACATCACATTCAAACCCATATCTGATATTTTACATGCTAAGTGTGCAGTGCATAGACGTGATCACAAGCAGTGAAACTTTTTTCCCTGCTCACAATTGAATGACATGCCACGGATTCAGCATCGCAATCACTCAAGGATTAATTTTGTTAAATACATATAGCGTGGGTGGTGTGTAGCAGCCTCTAGTGGCTACAGAGGTTACAAAGCAATTACATACAATGTTTGTGAATAAAAAAATAATACATTCTTACACCAACAATTAAGAATTGATTGATAGAATTATCTTTACGTTCCACATCACGCTCACACAAAATGTTAAACTTGCACATCACTACATTAAAGAAGAGAGAAAACAACCCTTCACCCTAACTGCAACAATTAAAACGGTGTTCCACGAACAGCAGGGCAATTAGGCATCGCCGAAGAAGTACGACAAGCTGCGAGGACTCAATGTGCCGTAAACAATCTAAACAAATGTCCCCGACACGGCCGCTCGGTGTACAGGGTGGGGGTGGGAAGCCTTGGCCACGACGATTTTCTCAGGGGCTGCGCAGCCTCTAATTCATCACTCCGCCTGACAGGAGGGAGCCACCAAACTCATAACTGGGCTAAGTGCCTCATTCACATGCAACGAGACGATCCGCGGGAAAGCGCTGCCAGCAACCTTCATTGCCCAGCCATCGAGCGTCAACAGAAGCATCCGGGCGGGATTCACGCGAAGCGACCGGGGCGCTTGTCACCGACGTGGAGAAGGTGGACCCTAGTCCCTTTTGGAATATTTTAATGGCAGGCAAGCTGCACGGCCGCGATAACGACGTACACAGGGTGGGTGACAGTTGTCTTCAAAGGGAGGCGGAAAAAAAAATATCAAATCGCACAACCAGATTCAACAAGCTGCCATCGCCCCCCACACGGTAAACCAAAAACAACCCTCTACATATAACCATTACTTTAGCGCAATCAAATTTATTTGTACAATGGAAAGTGCTTACCAACATAGTGTGGAAAATTACAGCCTGGCGTGTGGCAGCCTGCAGGTTCCAACAGAGGGTGGTGTGATAAAGACGGCGTGCAGCGGAAAATTGCCATGCGGCGTGGGCGGCATCACCTCGTGGGCGTGTACACCACCGGGTTGTCCGTGCCGTGCTCGGCACCCTCCGCTGCCTCCCCGCGGCCCTGCCAATGTTTCCTTCGCTGCCGAAATTATTTTTTTAGCCTTTAGCCAACAACAAGTGCACACCCACAAACGGGCTGGGCACGGTACTCGTGGTCGAGTGCGGAGGTCTGAATACTCACAAATGCGAGAGAACGATCCAGGCGTAGTAGAAGGCAGCGTGTGCACACGCCACCCCCACCCCGTCTCTCTCTCTCTCTCTACACCCCCCTGCCCCCCGTCGTGCCTTCCTCCTCCCACTGAAATTTCAAGGGAGCAGCAGCCGTCCGCATGTGTGTGCGCAGAGGGCACGGAACGCACCACGCTAGAGATGCGCTGCTCGCTGGCTGGAACGCGGAGGGTGTACGGGAATGCCCGAAGGTTTTCTATCTGATCAGGGAGGGGGGGGGCTTGCTGCTGGTGGTGGTCGGCAAGATTGTAAATCCAAAATGCTGATATAGGCATGTTTTGAGGCGGGCGTGATTAAATGATGAAAAAAAACCCCGCTGCGCTACAGATCTCTGAAAACCTCAAGACCTTGGTCTGAAGAGAGATTCATGAGTCAGTCAAACGCTCTTAAAAAGAATGTAACCCTTCAGACAGTTGGTGACAAATGTAATCTGTATAAATAAATGTTAAGTGCAGACTCTTTGCTTTGTCCAGTTGGGTAAATTGCGGTGCAATCCATACAAAACGACAACAGTGCATGTAGTGATGTTTTTTGTGTTTAGTTCAGGTGTCCTTCTCCCGCACCTCCGATAAGCACGGTTGGCTACGTACGGTGCGAAAGAAGTTCAACACACATACGTAGATACGTACGCCCCTCGCAGGAACCTAAATCATGATTGGCCACTGAGCAGCATCAGGGCTCTCTCTCACGACCACTATACATCACACGGAGGAATTAGACGAAATAAATTGGGCTCATCCACAGACATGTCGCGGTGACCTTGGCAAATTACATCGTGCAAGGGTACGGTGACGGAAATAGAGGTCACGACATTTCCACTTCTCCAGACAGAGATGGGGGGGGGTAGAAAGAGTTAGTGGAGAGGGTGGGGGGAGAGGGTGAGTGAGATGTTACATGGAATTTAATGTACAAACCCTGCAGCTTTCACTTGAGGTGCATGCATGGGTCTGGTCTCTTTCAGACGTGATCTCACATTTGTTTTGTGTCTCGTTCACGTGCTTTACCACGTTCTTTTGGAGGAAAAAAATATTATCCGTAAAACTAAAAAAACGTTGACAATAATAGAAAGAAAAACTATTGAAGATAGCGGTAAAGAGCAACCAACCGTGCATTTAAATGATATGCATCCAGTCTTATCCGAATCAACCATGCGTGATTCACTCGGCCTCTGCAACAGTCTGAGCTGCCATGTTCATGAGCCATGCCCCACTCAAGCAAGAGACATCAGCACAGGCCTCGTAATTAATTTAAAACTGCGAACAAAATGTGGGCGTTCAGGACAGTGCAGTCACACCAAGGGATTTTAGCAAAAAAAGAAGAAAAACTCTTTGGTTGAAATAAACAACGATATATATTTAGGGCCTGCGGGGGGTAATAAAAAAAATCAAGGAAAAAAAATATTTCAGCCGGAAAATTAAACAGCACATCAACATGTTCCCGTCTTACCCGCATCAGTGCACAATACCTGTGGTCAATGGGAAACCAATGTACCCACTAAACGTCACGGCAATAACTGTCAGTGTATCGCTGAAGGTTAAAGAATGAGGAATTTATTACACCGCAAGAGCGTGGCTGCCTTCACAAAAATTAATTAGTCGACTGAAAAAAAGGAGAGACAGTTTCCCTTATTAACCTGCGAGCTTCGCTCAACTCTACCAGAAGGTCTCAGCCGGAGGTGAACATTTTACATTCCTGCAGCAGACCCGCACGTCCACCAGGAACACCACAGCGGTGACTACCCAAACAGCTCCTCTCACCAGGGGGAGCTCACTTCACCGAGCCCAGAGGGACGCGACGAGCTACAGGGCGCAAACGTTGATGAAGGAGTGAATGTAGAAAATTCATACCCACAGCCACCCAAATGCTCAAAAGCCAAACAGTGTTTGTCATGCTTTCAGAAATAAATTTGTGCCAGGTAAATTAATGTTTTGACATGTTTCTACCTCGGCTACTCAACTTGTATTGTTCTCATCGCTGAAAATATCCGTTTAAGATAATAAACGATACTTTTAATAAAGTAGTAAATTACACACATTAACTCGTGTTATCCGCAGCTCTGTTTTTTCTAAACACACACTCGACAAATACATCAACCGTCACGAAGAAGATCCCATCAACACTCACACATTCAAAATATAGTAGTAAACTGTATATACTCGCACGCATAACAAAAATTTACCGGACTTACAAAAATATCCAAAAGAGGATAGGACACTTACGAGAGTGTGGAGCTTCTGAGTTTAGTGTCCAACTATGGACAGAGTTAAGGACGAGTTGTCTGCGTGTAGGGGGGGGGGGGGATGAGAGGGGGGGGGCTCACCGGCCATTGTCGCGCCCGACGCCCCATACACGGATGCTGACGATGGGCTGAGAGTGCAGCACCGAGCGGTCCATGGGATCCACCAGGTCGAGCATGTCGTTCTCCAGCACTAGGAACATGTCCTTGCCCTGTTGGTGGGGGAAATATCGCAGTCGGGGGGGGGGGGAGGTCAGGGAAAGAGAGGCAATGTGAGGAAGTCCTGGATACAAGGCTGCATGTGGAAGTGGTCAGGATGACATTTCTGAGACGGAGGTGAATCATTATTCTTCCTGACATTATTGCCACTAGCGTCGAGTCCTGCCTCTGTCCTGGGTTATTTTCACGTCCACTCCACAGTAATTTACATGCTGACGATTCACTGCTTGGGATTAACTCTTTCTTGGGCTTGCTTCTCGGTATCCGCCCTGGTGCTTTTCATTTGTTCACCACCTCCATTGCTCTCTCCTCACCACACGTCCTAGCCTTGCGATTCAACATCCCTTCAGCTTGTCCGAGCTCACCACCACTCTTGCTTTCTTTCTCGTTTGTGACCCAATCCAGTCTCGAGATCCCTGAGATCCATTTCATCATTCCTCCTCTGGTGAACAACATCTGCTCCTCCCTCGTCCAACAATCACACTCGTATGTCTTAACACTGTTTCTGCAACTCCCCCTTTCAACCATATTAGAATGATTAAAGTAGGCAAAATAATGATATATTTATGTACAGAAGCTCCCAAGCGAGGAATGCACCCTGCCGCCTGCCAGTGCGCATTCCTCTTGCTTCGCTGCACTTTTTATGGGGGGGGGGAAGAACTTTAGGAATGTCTTATCTGTAGTTTGACCAAAAAACTTCACAATGCTTCTCGTTTGCCTGGTTGAACGTGGGGGAGGGCATAGATGTGGGAGCGTAAAAGAAAAGCAACAAACAACGACCTTTGCTGCACTGCCCACGGTGTAAATGCAAGCCATGCATTTTGTGTTTTGTTTGTGTTCAGGTGCATTAGTCTGGCTCCTCCAATGCATCGTGAGATATTAGGTCAAAACAAGGATAGGTCCTGAAATGCTGTTCACATAGAAGACACACTTTTACATGGAAAGGAGAGCTATTTTGAGCCCACGTTTAATAATGGAGTGTGCCATTTGTAAAATATTGAAAGATTTTTTTTGTTGTATTCGGTCGAGAAAATGCAGATTGATAAAACACGTTCCTTCGAAGTGGGCAGGTAGGAACTTGGTTGGACAGCGCATTCGTGCACGACAGACACATATGCACGACAGACAGACAAATAATCCCTGGTGGGCAGTGTGGAACCTGTTGTTCCTACCTGTATAACTCGTCGCTTCCCACAAACAATTTGCAGTATTTGAAAAAGATAAACAAGTAGTCTGGCGTACAGTCGTCTGTTACATTGACCTCAGGTGTTGCTGCAGCGGTAAGGGGGTTTATCATCAAATAGGCTGTGCTTCACACGGCACCAATTTGAAGTGGAGCCTCAAATTCTCAAGAAAAAATATTTTGCAAACAACATCATGCAAACACAAATTCTCACCGGAAACGACAATGATGATGTTAATGTACAACTGCTTCCAACATTGCAACCCCATAGTTGTAAACACGAAGCAAGTACATTTTATACCATCAGTACGACGTGAACCGTTTTGCAGCCCATTTATAATCAGCCTAATGAGCATTATTATTTTCTGCAAGCTAGTAAACACATTGATGACCGGAAACAAACTTAAAATTCTAATGGGTTAAGAACACATTTTTTATTGCCAAAGTAGTGTCTTGTCCATGCCCGTTCCCTGCAGTGTGTTAATTAAGTGTAAATTTGGCCAGCTGGCATCTAATTTTCACACTTGCCCAACACCAATGGCACTCATCTCTTTAGTGGCCTCTCCTTCCTCTGCAATCGTCAGAATGTCAATCGTTAATGACTCGCAGGCCGAACGCAGTCCCGAAAGGCTAGGCAAGGCTGCTCGCCACACAAATCTTTTTCAACAGCACACTTGTGTTACGCGAAAATCCTTATACACACTTAAAATTTATACTTCCATGATTGCAAAATTGTGCAGGCATTCGGCATCAAGAGACAGACTAATGGCTGCAGTGGATTACACCACAAAACTGGAATTGCTTAATTCAGTTAATAGGCATGGAGTTTAATGCATCCCTTGGCTCCTAGAAAGGAATGCCAACCCCTTGGCCCAGATGCCCCGAGTGAGGCACAGTTAGTCGAGGCGGAGTGCGACGACGTCACGTTCGCCGCACAACGTTGTGCCGAGTGGCTTGCGCGTGCATTGCACGGACATCCATTCGTTACATTTACGATCATCATATGCCCATTCATTTTTTACGAGACCTAAACATTTCTTTCCTCTGCAAATGTGCAAAATTTTGTCGTGCAATAAATCAACGCGTACCCCCGGTTGCTTTAATGCATTTTTAAATAGCGCATGCTGCAGGTGAAATGGAGGTCTGTCACATGCATGTGTATATATTTTATCGGCTATTTCGTGTGGTTATTTCTATTTAAATTCGAGCTATTCCACTGTGGCTGCCATTGTGTGCACCAGAGTCAGAATGCATTTTTTTTTCTACAAATGAAATCGAACACGAGTACCGCACACAAACATAAACGTGTCAACAAAATAACGCATCGCTCAGCCATGCAATTACAAGCACAAACACTGCACATGCATTTAACCGCAACAACGATTCCACTATTACATGAACAAGAAGCATGGCTTAATTATCAATGGGCGCGCACACAAGGTACGCCAGTGCTGACCTCGCCCCAGATGCCAGCCGTGTCGCGGATGTCATTCTTGCGATACGAGAGCTGGCGGATGCAGTTGTTGACAGCCACGCTGCTCTTGCCTGGCACCAGGTCCTCCTCGGACATCTCCACCCAGCCCAGCGAGCGGACCGCGAAGCACTGCGCCAGCATCACCGGGGGAACACGCTTCAAGTCAGCAGCAGCAGCACCGGCACAACACGAAGTCCAAAAATCGCGGGCAGGCGACAACCATGGCAAGTGCGTGCAGAGAGGAGGGGGGGGGGGCGGTGTTCTACGTTTGTTCTATTATTAATTCAATGCTAGATGGGTCAAGAAGTCAGCGCTTTCAAGTACAGCAGCTTTTGTTCCCAGGCAGCAAGGTGGAACAGCTGACATCACGAGCAAAAAGAGACACAGCACTGCCCTCCTGTGGTCACGGTGCATGACGTACTCCCAAAAGCGCAACCATGCGAATGAACACTATCGATCGGTCCGTCTGCTTAGCACCCGGGTCCATCAGTGCAGACGGCTGGCAGCAGTAGAAACGGCACATTTGCTCAAAGTATTTTAGCACAAATGTAGATTCACATTTTAAAAAAATCGAGAGTGAGCATGCCAACGTAACCTTATTCCACTCAAGATTTTGAAAAATGTGTTCATTTGTTTACATATTTATTTTAACCAATGCACGGTCAAATCGTAACATTTGACATGCGTATCACAAAAGGTCAACTTAATTAACGTGAGAGGTAAGCACCTTCGATTCTGGATCACTAACGATGTTCTCCTTTCCATCCTCAAGCTCCTGCTGCTTCGCGTGTCTGCAAGTGAAACAGAGCCACTCATGTGAACACCCACGCCCTTTAGGATGATGGGCATGAGCACCGAGATATTCAGCTCCGCAGGGCATGCCCACGCAACCTCTGCATTCAAGTTTTCTCCTTCACAACCACGATCTTCTCTTGGATACATCAATCGTGCAGTTTCCTGTGGAGGGTTAGAAGATAACCAGGGACAGTAACAACGTAAAGTACATCTATCGCTAAGCTCATCTGTCCACACAACCAGATAACCGTTGGATAGGCCAAAGATAGCTTTGCATGCGAATGCATAGCACAAAGTCCACCATGCTGCTCGTGTACATCAGTATAAGTCACCTGTATTTGCATTGAGGATTCCCATAAATAAAGCTCCCGGAACCCTATGCCACTCCTCGAGTGTCAGTGCAACTCAGTTCCAGGACAAAATAACAAAAATAATTATAATAAAAACAATAACAATCACGTTTATTTGCCCAACCCCATAGTTCAAGAGACAACGTCACGAGGCTTAGGCCAGTGGCGACGCTTGAGTGTAGAGGAGCCGGTGACTTTTGGTCCGAGTCCCCAAGGCTACGCGAAACAATTATATATTTTTTTAATGTTTTTGGAACATTTTGTGAGATGGGACACAGCAAAGGTCATCTAGCAGAGCATTCCAGACCGATGGAGAGGCTACTCGAGTTGGTCTGGAAGCCGTTATGGTTCTGGTTGACGGAAACACAAGCAAGGATTTGCTGGCCGATTGCAGACGTCCCATCGGCTCGTGAACCGTGAGTTTTTGAAACAGACAAATGGTCGACCATTCTGTCAAGAGCCATATTGCAGGTGACCCTTGCAGATCTAAATTAACGTGTTTTTTTTTCTTCGCCATTTCTTCTTTCGCACCATACGTAGCAAACTGCGCTAATCGGAGGTACGGGGAAGGAAGAGACGTAGATTTTTTTTGTTCAACCAATGGTGTTAAATGATTTCATTGGGTGTCTATGGCTGTGATGGCTGTTGGTAAAAATAATTCCATCTCCAACCCAATGTGCACATCGCAATACTGCAGTGTTTCACAAGTGTCACGACAGATTTAAACAGCTTGCCTTGGTAAACAACGCAAGCACACAGTATTGTGATTCGGCATGAAGCCTCCGCAATCTATTTTTGAAGGAAATTATTTGGTGACGCTGCGTTGGTGCACGAGCACAAATAGAAAACAAAATGTAAACATTTGTCAATAACGGTGGTTTAAAAGTTTAAAAAATATATAATAGGTGGCGTTTCAGACAATGGACCTTCTTCATGTTCTATAAAAATGGGTAATTACTCAAAACGTTGCTTGTTATATATTCCCTTTTTAAGGCAGCATTATTAACTCATGTGTTCGGTGTTTTGTTATTTTTTGAGGAGCACTACAAACACTGCAAGCTGTCACTGCACTCCACTGTCAGAGACTCGAGGGAGCGTGAATGCACGGAATGGCTCATTTCTAATTGGATGGCACTTGGCCAAATGCCTCCTTTCCCCCATGTGCTCATTGCACGAACTCAAACAGAGTCCCCTGGAACTGATGTCTAAGGCACAAAGTGGCTCCGGAGCTCAGCAGTGTCCCCGCCAGTGTGAGCGAGCGATACCCACCCAAGCTTGAGGGAAGCGTAGCGCAGAGTGGCTCCTTCAAACTCTTTGAGGCTTGGGTCAGGGGTCACAGTAGCAGCCTGGATCTCCTAAAGAAATGCGGGGATGAGCGAGAAAGTCAATTGACAGAGTTTCCGGCTCAAATACACCCACAGCTAATCCCCTCTCTTTTTGTCTTTTTACAGAGTGTAGCCTTTAACGGCATTTCAAATGCAATGAATTTATGTCACATCAAATGTACCGACGCCAATAAATTATTAGTACAAATATAGTGCTTATGAAGGTTACTTTGGTTAATGGTTGTTACTTTAAAACAAAATTCGGTACACTGATAAAAAAAAGCATGCTTTTAACAAACAAACAATTCGAAAACATCAATGAGAAAACCATTCTCTCTCGCACACACACACACACGACACGCACAGCACAAGGTCCGATTGAAAATGTGACATTTGTGGAAGAGCCAGGGCTCGATTTAGTTGTGGGTACAGGGAGAACACTTGCCTTCCATTCATTAAAGTCTATTTTTCTACAAAGGCCAGAGACAGAGATGGCAGACACAGGCTGCAAAGGACAAGGAGGGGAGACACAAAAGTAAGACGCAGGGAAAGCACACGGTTATGGTTGCACGCCACACCGCACCGCACCAAACAATTGCCCGTTCTTTTATGAATAACGTTCATGACTTTTAGATTGACGCACTAAACCCTTCGGAATTAGTTGTGGGGATTCTAGTACAGCTATGGCTCTTTTTTTAATGAGGCCTCTATATGCAAATCGATTAGCACAATACCGCCCTGGCACATCGCTCCCACATGGAAAAGCGGCACAAACAATATTTCCATCCAAGCACACTTTTGACTAAAGAATGGGCACTCAATCCAGAGGCAGGGAATTCCACCGCTGCAGAGCTGTCAAGGTATTTCGCATCGAGTTTATTAACCTCAAAAGATTTACCACTTATGCTGGAAAAGGAGCAGTTCTTCAGGTATTTGTGGGAGGAACTATTTAGCGGCCGCACTGGGTCATGCAGTGCCAAATAGTCGTAAACTCCGTTAAAACCTGTCCAAACACCTCCAGGCTTTGTTATTTGTGTTGTGGTTTTTAATTGTGAGCATTTAATCTCATGTCATATTTGTGGTGCAATTCTAAATCAAGGTCGTTATTTACTTGGTGTAATGAAACATTACACACACACGGGCACACGGCTTACAAATTCTGTGACCATAACAGCTTAGGTGCTGCATCTACTGGACCAACTGTATTTTTTTAATATGCACTGTACATTATACATGTATGTTCACTACCATCATCATCATCTATCCACTGCTGGATGAAGGCCTTTACCAGGGCGTCTCCATCTTTAACAGTTCCAGGATGTGACAATCCAGTTTATTCCTCCACACGAGCCGATTTAATCGTTCCATTGCTTCGGTGGGCCTCCCCTTTGGCTGCCATCCCATCATCAGCCTCGACCACTGGCCATCATCCCTTCGAGTGATGCATCCTGTCGGAACCCACTTGTTTTTTTTCTACAGTCAAAATTACGTCTTTAAACCTGCACATGCAGACAATGGTTAAGGCCGCGGGATGAACAACACCTACAAACGATCCGAGATAGACGTACGTAGAAAGGGGATAACATGAATCGGAAGGAATATATGCAGGTTAGGGACGTAATTTTGTCTATTAATAAAAGCAAGTGGGCTTAGGCAGGACCTGTCACCGTGAGAAGGGATGATGGCCGGTGGGTGAGAATAACAACAGTGGCAGCCCAAGGAAAAACGAGTCTGCCGATGGAAGTCCACTGGAGAGATGGAGCAATGAAACCAACTCATATGCAGGTGCCGGGTGGATCGCTGCATCGCAGAACCGTGAGGGACGGTGGCAGCTTGGTGGAAGCCTTCAACCAATATTGGACTAAACATGGCTGATGATGGTGATGACTGTACCCTACGAGTGCACCGACACTGATGGAGAACAGCTAATCTCTGCACGCGGTGATATTATGCTCGAATGAAGGATTAAACGAAACTATTTATTTTACCAGGTAAGGCCTACTGAGCACCACAGCTATTTTTCTGAAGCGAGTTGGCCACAAACCATAGCTCAACGATGTGGCTTATCCCATCGAAATTTATAGCAGTGATGTTGATTCTACATGTGGAGGGAAAAAACTGGAGGACCCAGAGAAAAATCTACGCGACCATGGGGAGAGAGAGAGACGCAAACTCCAAATATACAGGTTTCAGTGTCGGGATCAAAACCCACGACCTCCTAAATAGCAGGCGAGGTAGATAACATTTTTCCACCATGGCACCCATTACATGGACGTCGACAATAAAGGAGGAAAAAAATTCCGTCGTGCCTCTGCTGATGTCCATCCACCCCCGTGGCGGGCCCTCACCTCCTTCTCCTGAGCCGGCGAGTCGGCCGGAGTGCTGACGGCGGACGACTCCACGGAGCAGATGTCCTTCTCGGTGCAAGTGCCCGGCGAGGCGATCTCGCCGTCGCCCTCGGAGCGAGCCGTGCCCCCCGGCGCCTCCCACTGCGTGGTGCCCGTCGGGATGTGCCAGTAGTAGGTCCCCGACGAGTCGCAAACCTTCTTCCAGCCCGGAGGGAGGTCCGGGTCCGAGCCGAATGACGGATCCGTCCACAGCCCATCTGCTTTCAAACCACGCGGAGCAAAGCGGCGCGGTTACGACTCCACTTTGATCTCTATCGCAAGGTGAAGGGTAAAAGGTTGCAGCCCTGCAATTGCTCGCAGAAGGACCTCCGCCAGACAGACGGAGCTCTAGAGATCCGCTCCAGAGGGCATTTTGTTGTCTCCTGTTCCATGCCGGCCAGACAACTTGGAATAGGTGGTACCCACATTTCACTCCGCCGATTGACTGTGGTGTACTCGTACTGCCAAAAGGATCTGTTCGCCACATGCAACAAGATCGAACTGGCGACCTCTGGACTGCCAGAGCACAACCCCCCATGATACCAAATGAACACAAATAATAACTTGTGTAGTTGCACCAAAGCATCTAGTGTGCACACATGCAGCCCTTCAGCCCAACCACCGCTGGATAAACTTGTGTAAACAGACACTGAACATCAATACCAACTCCTCGACAAGTTTGGCGGAGGTCCGAGTTACATTTTTGATGGCCAGTGTACATGTATCCTCGACTGCCATCCTCTTCAACGCAATGTTGATGCTGCTACGTATACCCACTGTGTGTGCGCACAGTCAGAAATAAACATTCGTGCTGTGGGGGGGGGTGTATTCAGGTATCATGGGGGTGTTGAAGGAGAAAAGGCGCAGAGGAACAACAAAAAAGGCAATCACGGCAGCGGCACTCGTAAATTTACCCCACACACTGGCGGGCACACTGGTCGAACGCCAAAACAGTGAGAGAGAATCTGTTCACCGCGTGATAACGAACTCATTACAGCACTTAGGCCGTAAATATGTGCTTGGCCCATAAATATGTAATGGCACATGTCCTTTCCCGGGGAACAACACACGGGCAGGGCCCATTTCAAGAGCAGGCAGGTTCCCCGCGCAGATGAATTCCTCCCTGTAGGAGGGGACTTAACGACCGCCTGTCATTGAGGAGCTCTGCACCAGCGCGTTGCTCGGCTGCTTTCCTAGGGGGCACTCTTTAACCAATCCACAATCCAGCGTTTCCGCCTGTTTGCGGTGAATTTTGGTTCACTGTACATTTAATCAACATCGTTGAATTACAGCACAGATTTTAACATTTAATTTCTTCCGATGTTATCGTCAAACCACTGGTATTGACTTTCCCCTGTTATACGCCGATTTTTATTGTTAATTAAATCAGTTAACAATGTGGAATGACTGATTAATCTGTACACTAAAGGAGACAAAATTATTACATCCATGATGCTTACTATCAAGTCTTTGTGGCTGATAGGACTGGATAGGGGAGTAACGGCAGAATGTGTCGATACGATCCAGTAGCCGGAAAGAAAGACAGATTTGTAAAAAGACTCCAAGATTATGCCGCATCAAAGTTACAACATCGTCGCTATGCAGGATGCCTCCACATCGTTATCCCGAATGCCATCACAGCCACCATTTCCGCACAACCCACACTAGTATCAATCCGACTCGTATCTGTCTTCGGTTGTTTACAGCCCTTTGTGGGGCATGTTTGACCATAGTTCGCCACACTGGCGAGTGCGGGTTGGTGAAGGGGAGCGAGACCCGGACTGGTTCAGCTCTCGCTCGCCACTGATATTAGCCGTGGCCTGAAATCAAACTCAAGTCGACGGGGTTCAATGCACAATTCGTTTGGACAAAACAAATTCGCTTGTTCCTGCAGGATTGCTGGAATTCCCCTAGAATTAGACTGTGGTTTGGAGTCTGGGTGGAATGGCGAGCATGCGAAACGTGTTAATTCCCCGCGAGTTGGCGTCTGTCCTGGGGGGTAAGGCTTATTGGCCAAAACGTTGACTCGAGAGGAGGAGGGTTTGCATCCACGGCTGTGCAAAAAAATGAACAAGCCGGCACTCCCACGCCAGCACCTTTATTTAGTCACGTCCCAGCAGGAGGGCATGACAGGAAGGAAATGCCGCCAACTCCCCATCTATTTTTACAGCGCTGGTCTCCGCATCAGTGGGGTGCATTATAAATACTGTAGTGCATTCTCTACAGACGGAAAACCATGACAGCAATTGGCAGAAACTTGCAGCAATGACGACAAATGCCACACAAACACGCTTGAGTCATCATTTCTGTCATGACTACGAACCAATCAATTTATTTATATTGAAGATTAACCCATAACTCTACAAGGTATTAAATAAATGGATAAATCAATGTCCTTTATTTAACCAGCCCGGAACCTTCAGATTTATTATCAACGTTCGAAGGAAGACAGCGTGCAACCGTAATTACGCAGGGCCAAAATTTAATTATTAAAATGTAGCCGGGGTGAATTTATTTTTAAATGTAGGATTTGAGATACGTCGGGGGGAAAAAGTGGCACACTTCCGCGATTGATGACGCAAGATCGTTAAATGTCCACGTTACAACTGATGGTGTAATTGCCTGTAGTGATTGCCTGTTGTGATTAGAGAACAGTTGGGGGACCCAAACTTGCTCAATGGCAAGCACACTCGCCACAAATCTATACAGCACCCATATACTTAAATTTTGTGAATGTAAATTACATACGTAAATATATATTTTTACAAAAAACACAAAATTACATGCAATATTAGTGCCAAATAAAAGGTCACTTCAGAGTGAGTAATCTCAGTTTCATAAGTTTTTAACATTCATTTCCCACAAACATACCTACTGGACACATCACTGCTGCTCTATGAAGATATGCTCAGTAAGTTTTAAAGATAAATCTATCAGATTTGCAAAAAGAAAAAAAACCTGCATTACATGTTTTTTTCATCCCTGGGTGCAAATGCCCACTTGCCATGTACTGGATTACTCACTTCAGAACACATTTCATTGCCAAATCTTATTAAAAAACTATGAAATGCCAGACAGTTGTTTCTATGGAAACGTAAAAGAAAAAAATCCGAGAGCAAATGTAAAGAAACATGAAGGATGAAACAAGGCACCGAATTCTATGGCAACGACACTCGTACCTTCTTTGTCTAAAATGATGACGGCCAGGATGAAGTCCTTGCCGTACATGATTGCCAGCGCAAGATGCTGCCACGCACCAGGCCACGATCCGATGCCACGCAGACTCGCCCCCCAAGAGCTCGCCCGCTCTCTGCAGCAGTTTGCCTTTTACAGCTGGGTGGTGGTGGCGGCGACGGGCGGCGCCATTTTACCTTCCCGCTGGAGATTCACGGCTCCCACCCGGACACCGTGAGGGCGGGGAGGAGGCTGCGCACGAGCATCAGGCACTGCCAGGTCGATGCGTCGTGCTGCGTGTCTGACGGCCGTGACTGCGGCACACTACGGCATTTAGCTCATCGAATAACCCCGCACCCCCGATTAAGCCAATTCCACCTGACAGCGAAGGCTGTTCATCAAACTGTGCGGCAAAAGCGCTAATCACAGTGCCTTCCCACCGCTGCGGCTCGCCAAAACAAAATTGCATCCCTCGGCCGTTAAAAAGGGTGACGCAGAGATATTTTTCGTAGGAACAGTGACTTGCTTGGTTATTGGACGGAATATTAAACGTTAACATCTGCGGTACCACTGCTCTTCGACCTTCCCATATCCCCCTGGCTTTGACGCTAGGGCAATCTTTACGCGAGTGATTTGCAGTTTTGTACTTTGGGACACCGTTCAAGAGCTGCGGCCTGCTGCAACTGTAATGTAAAGCTGTCGGGAGCCCGTGCATTTCCATCACAGATGAAAATCTCTCAGGTATGACGCTGCGTCCCTAAGTTCAGCTGTAAACCACCACGAGCCATTTGAGCTCTGCTTAATATCCATTAGGCACGCTACCACCACCACTCAGCTTGATGTGCTCGTTAGCGAGGCACTGCTGGCGCATGCAACATAGATCCGCAACGTGTCGCGCATCCCCCATTGTGTCAACGAAATCCAGTGGCTCCAACCCACTTTGATAAATTAGGTCCTATTCCGACGTGAATGCCAATAATCTAGGCTCAATTTAACCAACCAAAAATTCTGGCCACACTTGAGAGCACTGGCTAAAGGCAAAGAGTAGCGCACTGCTTCGCAGTTGAAAAATGCTCTGATGATGCATTTCTCCAGTGTGAAAATTGACAGCTTTAATGGGGCGTGAATGCAGGACAGTGCGGCACGCGTGGCATTTGTCCGTTACCCTCCAGGTCAGGAATAACAACCTCCCCCCTAATTCTGCGCCAAGCTTTTGTCGTCTAAGCGTGGCATCTCTCCTGCAGGTATAGTTACCCGCTTGCGCGGGGCGAACGGATGCCACTTTCAGCGGTTTCTGCTGAAAGGGCCTAAAACAGGTACGTGTGGGAAATTACTCGGCGGCAATGTCTTTGAGCAAAAGCGCGCGGGGAATTTACTGTGACCGCTTCGTTGATTCAATCCGAAAGCTAAACCTTCCACCCCCGACCGTCGTTACGATCGCCAAAAAACATTTCAGTTCACTCTATCTGTCTTACCCACAATCACGGAATATGACATTCGATGACAGCTGGTATTAACACAGGAGAGTGTGCTGCAAAGCCCCACAAGCCACGCCGTGAGTATGGTCAAAGGGAAACAAGACTGCACAGGCAGCGCACCGGGTGGGGAATGTAAAAATCACCCAGTACAAAACGGTCCTACTCCCCGGCAAATAAACACGCCGATGAGCAATTAATTATTACACAAGCAAAATGTCAAGATTCTTAACTTGGGATTACTGCTTTTTTTCCTAAATTAGTTTTTTAACGCAGGTGGATCCACAGACAGGCCCACCCACGATAGTTCATGGCTCTCTATGTGCATGTGTGTGTGTGCGTAGTGTAGCGGTTAGCGCACTGCGCTACGAACCTGACGACCCGAGTTCGATTTCAGTTCACGGCCATGTGACAATTATCTGAACCGGTCCTGGACCTGCCCTAGGTCGACTCAGCCTCAAATGAGTACCTGGTACAGGGCGTAAAAACATCGCCACTAGGGAGACAAAGGCGGCTGGGCGTGGTGCTGGTAACCCACCCCCTCGTGTGCCGTTCTGGCCTTCATAGGTGCTTTCTAACAGCAATTGCCCCACCAGTCTGTTAAGGCTATACAGGGCATCTTTGTCTTTGTGCGTGCACGTAATTGTGTGGGTGGAGTGGTGGGGTGGTGGTTAGCGCACTGTGCTAAGAATCCAACAACATAAGAATAATACTTGGCTGTGGCCAACATCAGTGGCGCCTGATCTTAACCTGTCAACTCAGCCCTAATTTATCAGGTAGGTTTGGTGTGTAAAGATGGGAAGACAAAGGTGGCCAGGCGTGGTGCTAGACACGCCACCGCATCGTGTCACGCCACCCATTCGTGCGCCATGGTGCTCGCTAACAGCACTTGCCCAAAAAGACTGTATAGACAACACGGGGGATCTTTATCTTTGTATCTGTGTGCGCACATACATGTGTTTGTATGCCCATGCCGCCTGCTCCCTGAAAAGACGGTCTACCAATCAGGTCATTGCAAATCTGCAGCGGCAATCTGCACGGCGCCACGTGCTTCCAAACAACCCCGGTGATAGCATCTCATCGTACAGGTGGGCCGTGCGTGCGGTGTGGGGCGGCAGGCCCGGCATTACATGTCGGTCACAAATGCCCGACTACAATCATGCTCCTGGAGAAAGTTAAAAGCCGAAGATAAAAGGAGTGGGTAAGTCAAACAAACAAAAAAGACAACTTTATAGCTGTAGCCATCAAAGGTGAAATTTGAAGTAAAAAAGCAAATAAAATGACACCGGTATGTTAGAGTCACCACCATAAAAGTAAACATGTTGTAAAAAATCATATGAATTCTCAGAGCCACCTGCTTTACTTTGAATTCTATATGCTTTTAGAATGTATTTCACCAACCATCAATGTGCAATGGGGGGAAGGGGGTGGCCCAGGTAAAACAAATAGAAGGATAATATAAATGTACTTGTTTTGTATGAGGGCAATAACATAGAATATGGCTTTTATCTTAAAGGAATCAGTTTACTTGCTAACATGTTTATGTTCCCACAGACACCGCGTTTGTGATCACCGACTAGTGAGGGGCAGCTCAACATAGAACCAGCGCGACTGTTAAAATATTTAATCAACATGCTCGCAAGCTCCAATAATTCCCACCGTGGCTAATTGAGAGCTAACTTCGTGTCTATTTCATGTGCGAGGGTAACTTCATTTGGCTCTCTAAACCTCGTCTATTGCCACTGAATGAATCCCGAGAACCCTGCGACGCCCACCGCCCCCCACACACTGACCGGAGTCCTCGGGCGAGGTGTACGAGGCGCTCTCCTGCGACAACGTGGTCCAGCTCGAGTCTTCGTCGCTCATCGCCGTGTTCCTCATCCCAAAGAACATGCGCCCGCGCAATGCCCTGCCCCCGTCCTCGTCCCCCTGCTCCGCCTCGTCCGCCGGCGCCTGCAGCTCCGACAGCGCGTCCGCCGCTGCCTTGGGCCGCTCCGTCGCGGAGCTCGGCGACTCGGACGCCGAGGGAGAAGGGTCCGCGCGGGCCGTGGTGCCGTCGCGCGGGCCTTCGGTCTTGCCGCTCAAGTCTCCGTTTAGCAGCAGGGTTCCCTTGCCAGTGAAGGCCGACTCGAGGTCTGCGTAGTAGCCGAGGAAGCTTTTATTCTTTTTCATCTGTGATGCGGAGACAGTGGCGGGCGCCTCGTCCTCCTGTCCGTCGCTGGTCTCCTTGCCCTCCGCTTTCTCCAGCCCGACGTTACCGTTGTTGTTGCCCGGACAGTTGTCGTTGCGGTTGGGGTCTCGTGCGGCGGGAGCCTGGCCGCCAAGCTGCTCGTAGCCGCGGTTAAGTTCGGCATTCGCGTCGGCGTTGCGGGGTGGGCTGTCGCGGCCCGCGTCGTGAGCCGGCGGCTGCGTGCCCTGGCCCAGCTCGGCCGCCTTGCGCAGTCGGTTCTCTCCGTTCTTCAGCAGCTTCGCGTTGGCGTTGTGCACGTCCGCGCCGCTGGCTCCGAGGGCGGCGCTCTCGCTGTGCCGGCGCGCGAGCCCGCCGCCGACCGGCACGGCGAGCGCGGAGCCCCGGCCCTCGGCGTCGTCGCCCTCCGCCCCGCCCCCGAGGCCCGTGGCGGACTGCAGGCCCGTGGCGGACTGCAGGCCCATGGCGGACTGCAGGCTGGTGGCGGCGTACGCCTTGCGGCTCTTGGGTGGGGTGGTGCCGCTGCCGTCGGAGCGCCGCATGTCGGCGTTGAGTAGCTCGTTGTGCGACGTGCGCAGCCGCAGGGAGGACGGCGGCTGGGCTGGGCCGGCCTGGCCGCTCGCCGCTTCCAGTGGCCCAATGGCCTGCCCGACCGTGGCCGGCATCGCTCCGAATGTGGAATCGACTGCAATTGAAACACAAGCAGCAATGGGATCGTTCTCCCTGCGGTGTCATGTATATTCCAGGCACATTCTGCATGTGTGCGCACATATATATGAATGAATGAGTCAGCTAAAGGGCTGTGAAAGGGCTACAATATTGCACCACACATGGATGAATTTATCTGAACAGTCATCTTTGTGTTGTCCTAAATTAATAAAGGTCATTATTTAATTACAGCCAGGTAGGCGAGCCGGCACCATCAATTGCCCAAGCTCTGTGGTCCTCCGTATATTAAGATGTTTTCATTCAATTAATGGGTGTTTATACACGTGGGAGGAAACCGGAGCAACCATAAAAAGCCCACGTGTGCGAGGGAGCAACACTACATCCCATACAGAAGGGACAGATGGAGACTTGTCCGCACTTTACTGTACTGCTTTCTCCTGGCAAATCAGGGTATGACACCTTCATGCCCATGGGATGGAAGTTTCACAGAATGTGTGTGATGGTGCTGGATTGATTACAGGCACGCACAAGGTGGTGGTGGTATATGGTACTTCAAAACAAGCATGCACTCATCTGTTGAACGGACGTAATGATTCACGTTGTTTTTAATGAAAATAAAATCTCATTAAGAACAATATACTCATTACTTCAACATGCGATTGACAACGGGATCTCAAATGTTAGAGAAAACCACTAAATCTTCATGCGTACTTCGCATTAGCCATGGGCGAACTCAAAAAGTTAAACAGAAATACGAAAACAAATTGTAAAAATCGTTAAAAACATGAACATAAATGGCTTACATGCAAACCTGAGGTAGGGGGGATGGGGAAGCTGTGAGGAGCTGTGCAGATAATCTCTGGGTAAGGCTTAGGGACAATCTGTAAGAAGACGAAATCAACCCAAAGGATGAAACCACAAATTAAAACTCAACAAAAAATACGGACCACGAGCACAGCACGGAAATGGATGGGGGGGGGGCAGGCCATTGAAGATAGCAAAAACAAAATGTGGCAAGCAATTGAAATGGAAGCATGCAAGTTAATGCCCTGCGGTAAAAACACTCGCCCCAAAAACAACGGGAAAATATATGTAAACATAATAAATGTATGAAAACAGCTAATATTCACGTACCATTTGCTTCCCAGAGAAGCAATATAAATTCAAGTAAGGGAATGGATTGATAATAAATGTAGTCGAACAATGCATTTAAAATTATTACTATACCTTACATACAGCTGTTCACTAGAACACAGCTGGCTCTATATTTTTATATATTCATAATGAAGCAATTTTGTTCATGCCGAGGTGGCGCTAAACAAGACAGATGTGCCAAACATGGCCCTCGCCCGAGACAAGTCATCCCTGCGTTCACTCACTCGTCCGTTTAATGCACGTTACGCCCGACCCGTCGAGGTGTGTGTGTGCTTGGCGATGCGTTTTGCTTACGGGAGGCACCGGGCTGTGCAACTGCGTTTGCGGGATATCGCCTGCCCATCCCTGGCCAGTTTAACTCATTCCCCCGTATGGACGCGCTGTGTGGCTGGCGGCAGGTACAGGATCAGCCCGACCTCTCAGGAGTTGCTTCCCTGTGGAGACAAAGCACATGCACGCACACGCACGCATATCACATCACATACCTGTCCCGCTTTGCGAAAGCATTTTGTCTCCATGCGCTCTCGCCTGGTAATAAATAAAATGTTGCGTTCGTAGGCTGCCATGATAGTACCATTCGCTGTTATGGCGGGTATACACAGCCTGTTTGGTACAAAAACAATTATACATGAGAGGACACTAATGGGTTTAAATAGGACATGTCAGTTGACAAGCAGGATAGCCTTGTAAACGAGATGCTCCATATTGAGGGGTATTACAAGTTCAACATTTTAAAGAATAAACATTTAAAAAAGTAAGGGGTTACTACGGTCAATGGTACTGCCACACATTTTCAATGCTTTTACTACATTATGCTCTGCAACAGTTATACAATTGATATTCGTATAGGGTCAGTCCATATCAAATCAATCACTGCAGAAAAATGTTTTGATCTGACCTCTTGCACGTTTTATGCCGGATTTCGGTGCTAGAGATGTAATTTTTTTTTTACCAAGTATCACGTCTCGAGGTCAAACGGCTTTAATGTAAGAGGTCACCAAGCATTTGTCCAGAAAAGGCTATCCGGTAGGACCAATGACTAAAGTGTGAAATACTTTTTTTCATTTTAATGCTACAGTAATAAGTAAACTATTGCTGACAGCTATCATTGTGCTCAAATATCCTATCTCCCCCCCCCCACCCCAAACATTTAATATCAAACCATTTTGAGCTTTGACTTTGAAATGTTCACCTTAGACCTCACACCGACTGCCAGTCCCAACATAGATGACCAATATCAAGGTTGTATACTGAAGTTCAAACGGCCTCTAAGTGTGCACGGAAAATCATCCTGCAATCCTGATGACATTAACTCAATACATTGTCTCTAGAAGGTTTCATGGGTAATAAATACATTATTCATTTCATTTGAGTAGGCAGGCAGCGGCATTGGGACAAATATGGAATTTGGAGGTGAGGGATTTCAAGAAGCCAAAGAATTGAGAATCATGGTAGTCTAAATGGGATATGAATTAATGAATGGATGAGCATCTCAGCAGCAGCTGGAGTGAGGAAGTGGTGGATGTGGGATTTGTTGCACAGATGGAGGTACGAGGCCCTGCGGAGTTGACATATAGCGGAGGATATTATGTTTCATGATCTAAATGCATCCACATTTTAGGTGCGCGTTTCGGTGACAATGGAAATTACAAAAATATAATTATTACATAGTTGCTCCCAAGCTCACCCTCATCGTAAGTCCCACCCATTAGCTCCTTTGACACAAATTGTCACACTGGCCCCTCTGTGGCTCATAGTCAGCTCCCAGATAATCTGCCTATCTGGTGAGTGCTACCATATTGGATTCACTCCACTTACAATTCCTGTACCATAATACATAGGCCACAAACAGATGCTGTACAATATGTACAGCTGTTTCGTTGCAACTAACTGATGGCCAATATAAGGCTGTCAGAATAAGGTCGTATTTGCATGTGCACATTTAGAGAGCACCGTTAGAATTCAAAAAGAGTTCACAAGATTAAAAGAAATGCTTAAAAATGTTCAACACGGGTTTCTCTGTGGATAACAACACTGCCACACTAACAGTGTGCACAAAAGACCCATAACATTACACTCCTGACATTTGCAAGGGAACAAAAATCGTGGAACAGAAAGCCTGGAGTACAATGAAATTAAAGAAGAAGGAAAAAAACCCGTGACAAAAATGGAATGCGTCTCCTATAACAGGCCGACAGATCAAACATTTACTCAGCCCGGCGCTTGGGTAACTGCACAAGGCATGCTAGACGATCTGTTCGGGGGCTTTTAAAACGCCACATCAGTGAGCTGAACGAACCATTCAAGCACACAATACGAGCAAAGTCACGGCACCAGACCTCAAGAGCAGATCCGAGAAGCGGCCCGTGACGACTCGTTAACCGGCACCGCGAAGGCAGTCGGTGAGATATTCGGTGATGCTGTTTAAGGGCAGCGCGGCGCGAGAGGGTTAACGGTTTACGGTTTAGCCCAAAGCCGCGGGGCACAACACATTCCTAACATGTTTCCCAAAACCATGGTGCCGTGCAAATGGCAGGGCAGTGCACGTCACTTGACAGAGATGCCTTTTTTTGTTTATATTGTATGACGCTCTCTAGGCTGTGTCTCCCCACCCACAACTCACGACCCCCACTGGCAACGCAACTTTGCCTTGTTGACGTCCCTTTCTTGCTTCTCATTCTTCCACACAAAAGCGATGACGACGTCAGGCCGAGAGTTTGCCCTTCTACTCACGTCATGCATGCGCACGCAGCGCTAATGGCGCGGCACGGTTCGGGCGAGCTGTCCTGGACCTCGGCTCTTCTGGTGGGGGCCACCGGACGAGGCGGGCTGGCGCAATCCCAACGCTTCTCCGTGCGGCAAGAAAACCGGAGTGAGATGGCAAGGACGTCTCACATCTCCCTGCCGTCGGCCAGCGGTGTCGCGCAACCAATCACTATTCCGGGGTTTGTAAGATGCCCATTGTCCACCTCCTCCGCTTCTAACTTCCACCCCCCACCCTCTTCAATGTCCATCTGTCCTCCCATCTGCTGTCTATTACCATGGACAGGAAGAAACTCTCACACCCTGCCGGCACCCCCCACTGGCCAGCAGCATTATGCCGCGCCGCGACAGGTCAGACAAATCCATCGCAATGCAACTCCCTCCCCCACCCCACTGCCTCAGCCAGATTTCTAGACATGAAAGTCACTTTCATTTGCAGTGCAGGAATCTAAAGTCTCACTGAAGCTGGTGTGAACGTCAGCCTGCATTTTATAATTAGGGTGCGCTGTTCTCAGAGGATCCATTTAATTTACAAATCTTGCACAGTTTAACAATTTTTCTCTTTTCTGCATCTAACCCGAAATGGTGAAAGTTATTTAATCCGTTCTTCGTTCCCCTGAGCCTCTATTCTGCAGCTGCCATGCACGCACCCCGGTGAGAGGTGGGCGCCAGGCTCCCTCATCTCCCCGCTTCGTTAATCCTCACCACCACCGTTTTTGTGTGCTTCGGTCAGTTATCATGTTCGCAGGATGCCGCCACCTTCGACAGTGAGAAATTAAGGAGCGTGCAACAACACTGAGTCAGGCATAGACGTGCATTCCATCGGACGCATGCGTCATGGTCCCCGAGCTGCACATAAGCATGCCAAGGCTGTCTGAAAGATAAGGTTTCTTCCCTTTGGAAGAAGTCAAAAGATTACGTGAAATTTAAAAAAAACGCTCATTTGAAAGGAAGGTGCGCGCAAAAAAAACAAGTCACTATGACTCACAAAGGAGGCAGAGCAATTTTCTCATGCAACATGAAACACCGACCACACTATATCGTGCAGAAGACTTTTCTACGAGCCTCTTATTTCATTATTTGTGCTATTAAGATTTTTTTTTGCCCCCCTCCCCGCCACCCTCCCCAAGCGCACGTACCAGTTTTATACCCGACAAAACGTGGTGTTGAAAAGGCTGCTCTAAAAACCGTACGACGCCGCACGGACCGGGGGCTCGCGCAACCCCGGCCAAACGAGCGGCGACATTTTAACGCAATGCGAGATCTCCAACCACTGCTGCGCCACGCGGGCGAGCACACACAGCGGACCAAGAGACGCCTCCGGACGTGAGACGAGGGCGCAGGCGATGGCGTGGCGCATTCGCGCCGTCTCCTCGGGATGTTTCTCCCCGCAACGATATCGAGTCAATCATTATCCTGCAGTAGGCCAACGGCTCCTGCGAGGTGGGAATTGGGAGGCAGTGGCAGGCTCGTTTTGTCGGGAGCTTGTAGTTGCCGGGCTCTTTCTCCGCAGGGATTTTTTACGACACGGCCCGCCTCGCACGATTTCGCGTCCGAAGCAACGATATAACGTTGGCGAACAGGGAAACGACTCGCTGTGAGCGAGTACCATTATAGGGTGGGTGTAGGTACGCTTAAAACGTCCATTCCAACGGACTGCCAAGAAATATTATTCTATGCTGGAGACTTCTCGGGCAAACCAATGCTCGCTCCCAAATTACAATATCAACATGATGCTCCAGCGAGTCTCTACAACACTCTCTCGCTGATCAAGACAAATGTTCAAAGTGGCCGTTAACACCTTCAACCAAAAACGTGTAAGCATTGAGCAACACCTGCCGCCTCCCACCCCAAATAAAGGCAGTAAAATAAATTCCCTCCTCTACCCTTTACAATTTCTCTTCAACGCCAAAGATATGATTCTGTAACGGCAGGTTAAATGTCCAGCTGAATGAGGTGGTTTTGCTGAAAACCAGCTTAACCCTTTGGAATGGTCTCATGTCAGAAACCATGCAGACTGCCCCATTAAGCTGCTGTGCAAACACTCACTGGAGGAGGACGATTGAATCTGTACAAAAATGCAGCACTCCTGTTAATATTCTCTTAAAGTCACCCATACAGAAACCACGATGGCAACAACTGACCCGTGTCCCCAGGATTCTGTGCAAAACTGAAATAATTTTATTTTCCTTACACATGATCTCCATAACGGGAACCCAAATGGAGATCTGGATAACCTTAATTAATTTTATAGTAATCTATGCAGTGTAATTCTCAGCATCTATCATGGAGTACCTTTCAACTGCTCACATTGTCCCACCAAATGATCCATTTTCTTCCTCTTCCCTTTTTTCCCCTTTTTAATTACGAATGCGGCAATTGACGCACAAGAAATGCCACTTGTTCGCAAACGCGCATTTCCCGAGCCGCACCCATAACTCCGTGTATCCTGTGCAGTGGGGACTATGGCCAAGTTCTAACGGAACAGCCTCAATAATATTAATAACAGCAAGGATATATATATTTTTTATTACAATATGGAACGCCTTTAACCGAATGAGAGGTGTTTACGTGAAAGCGCTCGGCATCGCGGCGCTCAGGAAGCGCAGCTGCCGCGCACTGTACCTGCATGCCCACTCGTGCTCTAGGGGGGTGAAAGGTTATGGCAACATCGCCCGGAGCCAAAGCATGCTAGCAGCGCTGCACGCAAGCATTCCTCTCTCGTGGGAGACGTGCCTTCCTGCGCGTGCGCCTGCCCGTCCGCCGTCTGCTCGCCCGCCCGCCCCTTGCCGCGCGTACGGTATCCATGGAGAGGACCTGGCCCTCCCGGGGGTCGTGAAGGGTGAACGGGCGACACAACTGCGCCACTGCCACCACGATGCCCCCCAACCCCCTCGGGCGCTCGAGACCCTGGGGCTCGAGTGTGAAGTACATGGGGGCTCGGACAACACCGGCTGCACGATTCTTAAACTGTCGTTCCGTGTGACAGGTTTCGTGGCATGTACAGCCAAACAAGTGAAAGGGATGTTCCACAGACCGTCGGAGCAGCAGAGGAGAAAGTGTGATCTCCGTGAATATGGGAGTCAGGAGGTGGTTGACAGCAATGGTGGGATATTTTCAGAGTAAAGAAATTAATTGGGAAGGTTATCAATTTTTTTTACAATATTTACAAAGACGATGAAATGCCCACATTTTTGCATATGACGTTCAATGTTATTGCAATGTAAAATTCACATTTACATAATAATTTGTAGTATCTACATAGAACCTGAACCAATTTTTTTTAAGCCATCCAGAAATAAAACTAACAACAAAATCTATACATGTTTTGAAAGCAACATTTTACCAAAGGTATTCATATCGTCAGACGTGCCAAAAATGAGACACTTTATCAAAGTAATATGACAGGCTGTCAGCCAACGGGCGATGTGCCGGTAGAGACTAAGACCGTGTGTGCTCTACACTTGGAAGTCCATTGCTATTATGGCAGAAAACCCTCATTACCATCCCCTTGCTGGTGCAAAAAAACAACCATCCAAATCTTCTCTCGATAAACCCCATTGGCTTCTGACCTGCCTTCTTGCCGCTATCTACGCTACCCGACCGACGCAATTATTTCAACCTTCACACCCTTATACATGTATTTTTTTTACCTGGCTATCTTTGTGACCACAATAAGCACCCCAAGTCAAATGCTCTATCTGGTGAGAAAGAAAGCCTGTCTGCACATGCACGGTTGCCAAACGGATAGTCGATGCTGCATAAACTCCCCACGCGTTCAGACAATTAGGTTGCTGCAAGTCTTATGAAATAGGGCTTTTACAGCATTATTTTTGCTGTCATTTTCAGCACCGTGTATATTTTTAGTTCCACTACCTTCGCAAGTCAAAGATCATTTTTCAAATGTAGCAATAGAGAGCCTCAAAATATAAAAATATTAAAAGAACATTATTTTTGGGTACGGGTTCAAATTTTTTTTAAAGATATTTCAATAGGAAAACAACATTTCTTTTCCCACCAGAGCTTCGGTTGAAAAGATCCTTTCAGCAACACGGGAATTCGACTCCGGTTCTCATTAGGAGCCAGGAAATATTGCGCTGGATGGGCAAGGCAGACCTTTGACCCCCAAATTCTCCGCTGCGTCGAGTAAACGAAGCGCTCTGTGCAACAGCCAGTAGAGGCTCGTTTACAGATTTATAACCAAACAAATGTGAGCCTATCCCTGCGGCCTCGCCCAGGAAACCGACTGGTGCACGATCACGCGGGAGGGGAGGGGGGAAAAAAGGCCAATCTGCTTGCATCAAACGGCCGGCTCGAAAAATAAATGGACACTGCGAGCATTCACTGGGCGCCGCACAAACATGCGCGCGCACGCCCACAGGCAGGGCGGCAATGCCGCTCGCTTAATTCAATATTCGATTTCAAGTCGACTGGAGGAGGCCCATTAGTTATTAAAGGTTACCACACGGTAACGAAAGTCACGGCGGCGCGCAAGCAGAGCCGTGCGCCACTGTGTAGCGAGCGTGAGAGAAGCAAATGGATTTCTAAAAGTTGTACATTTTCAAAACAATGTAAATAGTTTTTCCTACTTTGCTGGCTATGTGGTATTCATCACTAAAACATAACTTCCAGCCCATTGGACAAAGGCCTCCCCACGCCATGTTTGTGTGACCATACTTCACCACGCTGGTCAGTGCGGATAGGTGAAGGTAAACGTTCAGCATGTACAAAAATCAAATTCCACTCAACTTAATCAGTGCATCGAAATGTTTCCCACACACCACTAAACCAGACCTGCCCAGCCAAGACGAGCTCGCGCCCCGCGTTACTCAACTTGTGGTTTAGGAAATGTTTGCTTGTCCAGAGGAGTTCTGCAGCCCATCTGCCAACAGCTGTTTGCCGCCAACACATATGCGAGAACATCCTGTCAGAGCAGTGCGCTCCCCAACTACTGCATAATCCTTTCATAAACTTGGATCCGTTTGTCCAGAAAGACGCATTCAGCCCTTATTTTGTCAATCCAATCCTGGATGATGCCCTCCATATGTCGTGCAAGTCGCGGGGCTTATTTGACCATACTTCCGCACACTGGTCAGTGCAGGTTAGTGAATGTGACGAACATGGATACATTTGCATAGAAGTACAGTAAAATCATGTATTTATTGCACTGCCCTCTGCTGCCAACCATGTAACCAAGCAGCAGTCTATAACAACTCGTTTTTGCATGGTGGTTACCCTTCCTAGCACTATCCAGTCTCAACCTACCTTAGCATCTGGAGTTCGATGAGATCGGGCACATTCCTTGAGGCCAGTGCTAACGGGGTCCCCACAGTGTCAATGTAACAGTTATCTCCATATACGGGGCTCCCAGAGAGAGCGAAGACTGATGATTTTACAATACTGCACTGATGAATCCTAATGAGGACAAAACTTATCGTGTATTTTTCTCACAGCTGCCTGATGGGATGGCCATAATTTTTCAAATCTTTGAGTCGATGGTCTAATCGACATGTCCACACATTCAGATATTCAGAGATGGTGGTCTGGATAAGGCTGATGGCTGTCCATGCAACGCACAACATTGCATGTGTTGTTAAATATCTCTATACTACAGGAGGCACAACCACCGTGAGGTCAGCAAATGATAGACCTGCAATGATTCACCACACCCATGACTATTCCATGGACTGTCGTGATTGAGGGTTGCGACTGAAATCAAGAACAGATTTCTTTTTTACATTGTGGTGAGTGTAGCAGCCTCTAGTGTGATTGCAGGAGTCATGTCAACCCATTGCATATCGCGTATACGAAACAAAACACATTGATTTTTTACACGTACCATTTGATGCACGTATCATGAATCGATGCTCCCTTGCACCCACCCTGGATAGGATATCTCATACAGGTACAACCAAAGTGCCTCCATAAATACTCAATCACTGTCAACTTATCATCGAATGTGTGCCACTGGAGGGACGATGCAAGCCCTGCTTAATGCCTGTCTGTTGTTTTTAATTGGGGATTTTCTCAAGGTCAGCCTAAGCCTGCCTTGTTTTCTCAAATTATACGCAAGTAAGCGCTTTCCATCTGCCCTGCTCGGGGTCTCGTTCCGACCGGACCCTCGGGACGCTAGCGGTCTTAACATCGCTCCAACATTGAACTTGTGAATTGCGTTTCTGCCACTGTCCGACACATATCTGAAGTCTCGTTAAGTGAGAAACAAGGAATTCAAATTACAGTCAAGCACATCATTGTAGCATTTGAATAACGTCACAGTGGTGCAGCAGTAACGTGACTTAGATCATACTGGTACGTAATTTAATATTTATTACATGAACAAAGATTCGAATTCATGTCGGATAGCCTGGGACACAGCCTAGGTTGTGGGTCTACAAGAGCCGTTTCATTTTTGGGTTGCGTGCTCTGTGAACACTACAGGACCCAGTCACATGAAGCTGCATGCATGCACAGTTGTTTTCATCACCGAGGTTGTGAATGTCCAGTGTGTACAGCTTCACGTGGTGCTTCCCATCGCATGCTTGATTCACTATGCATTTCTTGGTGTAATTTATTCATGTTTTTTTTACAAGATAAAAACAAATTTACTTCAATCTTTTGGCTATTATTGGTGCCAGTGGATTTCACAGGAGCAGCTTGCAAGCGGCCTTGTGGGGGTGACTGAGTGAGACACTAGATTTGCACAGTAAAACCACATGGCTGAGATAGATTGCAAGGCTGTCGATTGGCTGGTGTGCTGACTGGCATTACATGGCCTTAGGAGCACAATGATTATACTTGTCAAAGAACAAAATTAAAACCTTTCATTTTCTATCCCTTGCCTCGACTATTTCACAGGAAGGGTAATTTGTATGTCTGTCAGCTGCACAGATCTTTGGTCAGTGTCAGACACTAATAAAGTGTGAGCGATTAAAGCCCATACATTAAACATCAAGCCACTCTGAGCGCATCTTTGGCGGTATCAGCATTCCAGGCCGACCGATATTACATTTCACCTGCAACCATCGCCCATAATCAATAGGGTCTCCTGTCGGGCGGCAGAGTTGAATGTGACCAGGCACATTTGCATTGATTGCAGTGTTATACAATCCTAAGCCAGCAGGATAAATTGCGCGTGCATTTATTGCGGACACAGAATCCTCACGGAGGGGTCATTTCAGGAGCTCTATTTCGTGAACGTAATCGCAAATTATCATGCAAATTTTTCCCCATCTCTGTTTAATGTCGTGTCGAGAACATATTACTTTAAGTAACAAGTCACATCGTTCGTAGGATCTGTTTGACGACGGTACTTATCATTCGCAAGGTTAAAATAATCTAAAACCCTTCAAGGGCTTATATTAGGCGCTCAAGGAGCCCACCTTACTACTGCAAGTGCTATTAAAAGCTACCATAGCAGACAGGAAGGCCAGCAGAATACCAATTGAAGCACATTATGCACAGAACACAGACAACAAGCCCAATTAGCGATGGCAATAAAAACCCAGGCTGGAGCGGCTGCCAGGAAATGCTGCGGCTGATCACGATGCAAAAACACGAGCAGACAAGCTGCCATATAAACCGATATTCCACAGCTGCAAAATGGGACAATGCAGCACAGCAACCTTATAGAATACCGTTGTTATGAATGCTGCAAGTGAGACAGCGTTTAACTGTTGTAAAGCACACATCTGCTAAATCACTATAATCCGACTACATTGTTGCATCTGTGCCAACATGCTCGCTACGAAGGGACAGGATTAGGCATCGCCATTCACAAACATTCACCCGCAAAACTGTCCGAGGATTCCCAGCGAGCATGCGTGCATCTGGGAGGTGGGTGAAGGTGGGGGGTGGCCTGCGGTTTGTACGTGTACAAGCATAAACATTTGTCAATCCACTGCTGGATAACGGCCTTGCCATATTGTGCCGGTCGTGGGAGTCATTTGACCAAACTCTATCACAAGGCTAGTCAGTGCGGGTTGGTGAAGGTTGGGAGCATAGACACTGAATCATGGTCCAATACAACAATGAATTTTGCTGCACTGTTCTTTGCTGACAACAAAGCACCACAGCAGCCTATAACACCTGTTTTTTTAGATGGTGGTTGCCCATCCAAGCACTATCCAGTATCAACACTGCTTATCTTTCGAGATTTATATGAGATCGGGTGCGTCCCGGCTAGTTTGATCAGAGGCCGTGCAGATCGTACTCCATAAAACCAATGTACCCACAACAAAAAACTAATCTATTTTAATGGCAGTTCATTCCAGCAATGCTTGCATTATAAATAATATGTACGTGAAAAAAAATCGATAAAAGCTCACAAGGTGAAAAAAACCTCATCACAAATCTCCAAATATAAAACGGTATTTGCTAAATTACATTATCGCACTACAGACTTCTCAGCATGCAGATGTCTTTTTGGCATCCGTCTTTTCCAGCAACTACGGCAATTCGGCAATCAATTCTGCGAGCAGCCACACAGGGATACAAGTGAAGGCGTTGTGCCTTTGTATGCCAGAAACAGCAGCAAACGGGTGACCTAGACCTGAGCGGATCACTCATTAAGCACGCCACGCAGTGAGTTATATAGTCATCATCAACCACCAGGATAAATCCACCGTTGGACAAAACCAACCCTGAGCCGGTGCCATATTTAGGCCGCGGTCTGCGAGAGCTTGGATGGCTGCACCAAATTCCACCGAGTTGAATGCCTTTTCATCGTCTACAAAGTCTAGGCATAGTAGTAATTGATATTCGTTAGTCTTTCCCAGAATCTGACCGATAGTATTATGCGGTCAATGGTAGAGAGAAACTTTTCCGAAAGCCATCCTTGTTTACGTGGACGTTTGGTTGGCCTTAAACATTTCCACTATTCTGTTTCACATAACCTACATGAACCATGAATACAATTGTGATTAGGATGTTTAATGTAAGTGCATAACATACAGTTGAAGTTGGCAGGAAGCGAGGACAAGGACCGATTTTCACCGGGCAGACGAACAGACAAACTCGGTCTAATCCCCCCCCCACCGCATCTCTCTTCACCTGCAGGACCCAAAAAATACCACAGCCCAGCTCGGGAATGTGAGCAAGGTGAAGGAATGGGGGTTGTGGGTAACAGGCTGGTGGTGGGGGGGGGCTTCCATGTGCACCATAAACAGGCACATGGGTGCCACACTGTGTCCCTGCCTGGGTCAATAGCAAGCATGCACTCAAACCCGACGTGAGAAGGTCTTGGACGCATCTGGGCCCGGCATTTGCTGCATTCCAATCTATCTCGCTGGTTCCATCATCATTCATTAACTGTGCGTCGGCGATTTTTTTTTACTTTCATGCCATACCCCGCTGTTTGTTAGCATTGCCCTAGATTATTAAGATTAATGCTAAGTGGACACTTTTTGAGTAACATTGCCACAGCCCAGATGAGGAGTTTTCCCCGCTTTCAATCAGCGATGCAGTCCCCCTGCTTGAGTGAATTGACAGAGTTGACGCTGCGTGAATTGTAATCTGCTGTGGCTGCGTCCATTCTGCATTAATGCCGATGGGCTGTCATCAGGGCATACCGTGAACTGGGATTGTGCCAAAAGAAATGGGCTTAAACCAGCCCAAATTTAATTATTCCACTATGATACAATGGTAATTTGGTCAATTTAGACCTTAACCTGAAAGAAAATTAACAAATGTTAAGTCTTGCGTCTGTATTTTTTCTTGTCGAAATGTTACAGATCACAACATGTAGCTCAAAAACCTTTGGGCCGACTGCGAACCACTATTGCTGTGCACGGGCACGCATTCACGACGCACCCACCGACACACAACACACCAACGCTACCCCTTATTTCTACGCACAATAATCGCTCCTTCTAAGCACAATGCATCAAGTCCTCTCAAAGTAAGTGCTGCTACTGCATCACCACTTGCTTATCCTCATCTCAAACCCGTGATTCCTCAGTGTGCGTTTCCAGATCTCCACGATTCAGCCGAGCGGGGCAACACACAGACATCTCTTCCCGCTGTGACCCATGTGTCAGATAAACAGCGGTAAGCCTCTGTGAAATACCCTCGAAAGTGGGTTTTCTGCATGCCATCTACATACCTATTGGCGCTGTCAAAGCCTCCCATTCACTGCCCATGCAAACACGTGTCCCATACAACTCAGTGGGGCTCGGCTCCCAACAAATCAGCTCCCCAACTTGCCGTTACGCAAAGCACCTCGGGACACTCGTCGGGGAAAAAAATAAGTGTGGAAAAATTGGCAGAAAAAAAAATACGTTAGCTTATAACTGGAATGGGAGCTGAGATCCTTCAGTTCTGCACAATGGTTCGCCTAAAAATGTAAATAAAGAAATGTTTTTCAGCCGTGTTTATGCATACTTGGCACTGCTGGGAAAACAGTCCCCATGAGGTGCTAAGTGCTCTCAGGCTGCTTACTTTAAAGTGCACCATCACCCGACTCACACAGGCGAATCAAGGCGTATAACACGGGTGGCTAATCTGCAAGCAAATTTCCTGGAGATATGTTTACATTCATTCAACATTTCTTAAAGTGAAAAACTCCTTAACACCATTTTTTTTATTCATTCCAAACTTATTAAAGTGAAAAACTTTTTAACACCATCTTCTAACATTCCATGTGGACAAACCCATTTGAGGTCACATCCAACTTGCTTGCGATGTGTTTTTTTTTCGGTGTGCAATTACTGCAGGAATCCAGGGGAGGAAACACTGCGATATCAATTGCATTCCCTGGATGCTTTTACAAAGATTGCATTTTTTTACCAAAAATGTATTATCATGAGAGTGAAACTGCTCTATCCAATGTTCCTATTATTCACATTCTCAACAACTCTACAGAATTCTCTATTATCTGTAGATTAATTATTCCCATCGTCGGCATTTTTCCACGGTTTAGTCACTCAGAAGTTGTCTCGCAGAGGGTGAAGTTCATCCTCATAGCTACATCTTCTTGCAGATAAGGGAGCTATCAGAAAGTGGTGGAAAATCCATCCTATTAGCGGTGTTCATCTGCCGAAAACCACATGGACATCAAGAGTAATTCCCATGGACAAACACGGATGATAATAAAATACAATTCTGTACAAGCTATTTGTCAATCCACTGCAAAATGAAGGCTTCCCCATGCCGTGAGGACTGTGGGGGGGTTGTCTGACCACACAAGACCATACGATCTGTTAATAGCACCACCCATCCCCACCACACAGTAAGCAAGGAGTGGTTTCACTGTAATCAAGGAAAACATGAAATTGTCTCTCCATGCACCACTTATCATTGGTGGCCCTAAGCCACGAGTGAAATTTTCACATTTTTAAAACAGGGGTCAAGACAGCCTTCCTAGGAAGCAGCACTTGTAATGATCGCAGGAGGAATGATATACCGAGTCTACTCCCGACCTCTATGTGAACTCAGAACCTCCCAACTGTGAGTTAAGCCAGTCTCCCACAGTGGCACCTGGCTGATTGTAGATGTACACACACACACAATCACTCCACATAAATAACTTCCACAGAGCTAACTGTGCACCCATTATTTTCAAAGGCACGGTGATGCCTTCTGACGGGCACTGCCACATCCTACGAGCGGCTGTCAGGGGCCAGTGTACTGTGGGAAGTCTCACCCGTGAAAAGGGCAAGTGAGTTGAGATGGCCGGGTAAAAGGCCCGAGTCCCTGTTTGACTTTTAAGAGATCCAGACAGGCACAGACAGGAACGCAGACGCACACAATCGGACGGTATAGCGGTGCTTGTTATTGCTACCACGACCGCAATTGTTGCTCAAAAAATGTATATAAATAAGTGGAATAAAAGCGGCATTTTTATCCAATTGAGTGGCAGGCGCACTCCCTGCTGCAAGCTCACGGGGAGCACTAATGAGATTCTTCATAGTCTGTGCTACATGAAAGTGCAGCTTTAGCCTGAGACCATGGCCCACACAATATCGCACTTTTAAGAGCGCATTTGAACATCAGCATAAGATGCTTTTGCGAAAGTAATTCAGATTGATTTCTTTATGGCTTAACCACAAAAAAAATGACAAGAAAACGTAAAATAATTAAATAACCATAAAGCAACCGCCCCATTTTAGTCAGCAATTAGCCGCAACGCTAGGACACAGCACTGAAAATATTTTGTAATGCCAGTCCACTCTGCTATTGCGCACACACGCGTAAATGTGTCTCAACAAAAAGGGAAAGGGGACAAGCGAGGTAGGCAGTGGAAGGGGCATTTGAGGCTGTGCTTGCCTTCCAGTGCTCCAATTGGCAGTGTTCAAAATTTGCTGCAGTGGAAATGAATACCACATGATGCATCAAGTACACACATGCTGTAAAAATATATCGATTGATGGTCATCAATCATCCAAGGAGACCGAATGCTATCGCATTGGGCGGAGCTGTGGTGGAGCGGTTCACGCAATGCACTACGAACCCAGTGACCCAAGTTCGATACCCAGCCACGGCTGACTTCAGTGGCAAGTGAACCGGTTACGCTCCCCCCCTCCCCAACGCACACGGACCAGCACGGTAGCGTAACCACCTCCATGACTGAGACGGTGTGAGGTCTTCATCCAGCAACGGATTGACAGCAGCTGTACACATATACACATGTGTGAATATATCATATTGATCCCCATTCATACAATAACGCAATGCAATCAAATGCCTCTCAAGATCACAAAGCGGTAGACTTCATGTTACACTTGTTTTGCTATGCGAGTGGATTTTTTTGTTAAAGGGCAGAGTGTAAACAAGGTGCATAAGCAACATAACCATTGCAGTGGCCTTTCCAGGGTGGCTTCGATACCACTTCAACAGTGATCGGACATCTGAATCGTGACATCCTCTCGACATTACAGGCTGAAGAGCAGGGTTCAATTCAGGGCTGGCAAGTCAAGTGTCGCGCCAGTGGCCATTCGGCATTTGAAAGAATTTCAACTATTCTGCAACTCAGACTCAGGGTTACGGGAGACATTGACAGACACAAGCGCTACGCCCTAGCCTTTGTAATTATCAGAAAACAGCACGTTCTGAAGACGTCACAAACATAAATATCCCATTTAGAAACGCAACTGCACTGTTGAAAAGCACAACTGGAACACTGATGCGCACTTGACGCATCAGGCACTGACCTGATCCACTGCTACGACATTGGGAGTTAGACATTTGACAAATATCATTGTGTATGACCACCGCACCGCACAGCTACCCATCAGCGGCACAAACACACACCCACCCCCACACTCCAGCCAAATGGCCTTGCCGGCCAAAACATTCTTTGTGCCTAATCTCTAACTCAACTATTGGCAGTGTCAGCCACCGTGTATTGGGTCAAGTTAATATAATAAAAAATAATGCTGTGCAGCCTCTTTGTCAATCCACTGCTGGATGAAGGCCTCTCCACGCCGTGTCGGTCACAGGGGTTTGTTTGTTGTTTGGCCAAACCGATGCCCACCAAGCTTCTATTCCAGAAATGTCGTCAATGCGCTTGGGAGCGTTTGTGAAATTTCCGCAGGCCTGTTGTTATTGCCGCATGAAACACGCAACTCCTGTCCCCAGAGCTTGCACTCTCCACCTACGGGCTCCTTACCTCGGTGAAATACGGATGCTGCAGGCCACCCTGGTACATGTGGTTAGTGAATCTGTAGAGCAAGGTTACCATGGTTTGGCTCTAGTTTAAGGCATTTCCCCCAGAACAATGCGTGCCTTTATGTATTCACGCACATGTAAATCGTGGCCCTCACTGGTGTCCCAGACATACATTTTTTAGTGATACCAAAGGCAGGTTTAATAAAAAGAAGACAATAAAGAATGAGTCAAACTGAAACTCAAAATGACAATGTAGCAACGGAGGCCACAACAGCACTAACAACGTGGCACAAACAAAACCATTCCTCGTAAACTATATATATCTACTGTCTAAATAAGAAGCAGTCTGATTTTCGCCATAAAAACAAAAAATCTCTACCCTTATTGTGCCAAATTCTGCTTCCTCTAGTGTTCTCGGAACTCCTCAAATCGTCACAAATACCACCGAGCTAAAAAAAGGAAACCGGTCAATTTAGCGCCTGTGTTCAAAGTAAATTTTGTATGGCATATGTTCTCACAGCTCGGCTAGAAATTATCCTGAAAGCAATTATGTCTACATTAAACAGCAAGAAAAGGCAAACAGTAAATCGTCTGTTTGGCCAGTCCCGCAAACCTTGCCATAGCTTGGCTCTATCGTCGTCATGGATTCTGGGAGATTGAAAACAGTGCTTCCAATATCCACATGGCAAATTACATTTCCACCCTAACCCTGACCCCTGCCAACTATAACAATTGTTTTGCAGGAAATAAGAACATTCCAACCCGTGTTGCAATCAAAGTATAGTATGCCATAAACTGCAGAAAACAAAGACTCCTACATATATGATATTTTAAAATAAGTAGCAATTTACATGATCACCCACAATCAATGAAAAAAGTCTTGAAGACTCCGTGAAGAATTCCTGGATAAAGATTTTAAAGAACATTACTGTCATTATATTTAATGATTGTGCCTTATTGACAAACGCAGACTCATCTTTATTGCAGCAGGTCTCAATTCTGCCAAAGCTAACTTGAGCAATACCCAACAAGACCACTGTGACTGGTCGGGAGGTCGTAAAACGCCTCGGAAGACCGCTCTTTGCCCCAAAGCTCTCTTAAAAAGAGGGGACACATCGTGGTTGACCTGTGACCGGCAATATACTCACTCACTCACCGGCAGTTCAATTTACAGTAGGAAAAAACGAGACGCCACTACAGCGGCTTTACTACAGAGTTTGCGTACTAAAGTAGTCCATATAAACTATGAATGAGCACAAGAAAAATAAGTCTTTCCATGTCACACGCATTATTTCAACAGCCTACAGTAATGTGCGTTCAGTCGTTGTAGCTCTGCAGATTAGTTGGTAACAATTTAATGGCAGGTTTGGCACCAGTACTTTTCCATCAAAACACAACAATGGCTTTTTACATGCATATTTTTGTGTAAATAATTGCAGAAATTACCCTGGAACATCTTTGCAAACATATGTCAGACACCTACGCACAAGGCTTAAAGACTGAAACCCTTTCACAGACAAACCCAGCGACGTGACCTTCAAGCTCGGTAAACATGCCAAACCCAGTGGAACTCCCCGAATATTATAACCATTTTCACAGCGATAAAAAACGAAACTTGATCTCACACTGCAGTGCATTGGGACACTAATGGACGTCTGGGTTTGGGTTTTTTTCATCAGCTGTGGCTGCGAGAACCCAAACAGACGAAACTCCCTGCCACCTACCCCCACAACCCCCCATCCACCCGCTTCTCCAAATCCAAATCAGCTGTCATCAGGCCGGTTGGGTACGAGGCAGACAGATTCCAGGCCTGACATTACCACCTGTCCACTCTGTCCTGCAGCGTTCCAGTGGACTAAGGTCACGCAAGCACACGGGAAAGCAACGCACACTGGGGCAGCGGGGAGACATTCCGAAGCCAATCCTAGCACCGGCTGTTCAGTAAAAGGTGATTTGCGAGGATATTGCCACAGCTAAAAATCCATGCGTAGCATCCGAGACTCTGCATGCGCCATTTCAACACACGCTAATTGATATAACTGTTGTGTATTGATAGCGGTGCAGTTCAATTCGATGTCAGTGTCAATTCCATTATTAATGACGTATTTTCAGCACATTTTTAATACCCCTTAATTACAAACTGCAAAATCTGTAAACATTGCTACCAGAGCTGACGATTTATCATTCACAGCTGGAGAGGTGCTGTTAAAACGAGATAATATATGACTTCTTACCTCTGCACTGAAGTGCTGCCCTCATTTGAAAATCCGAGTGCAAGCGCGTTCCATTTATAATGCGAGCTGAAGGCCCGCTGACGCTGCCCGTGAATCAGTCAGAATTAAAAGGCATCATTAGCCTTGAATCATTGGCTGGGACATGCGTGATGTGCACACGGTTTGACAGCTATAGCTGTGACTGATTACCAAAACTGTCACTCTCCCTTAGCTAACAATTAGGCGGTATCTGCAGCTGGCGCATTCAAGTTGCAAACACAATTTCCCACCTACGCTGCAATAAAAATTCAAATTGCTGGCAGACAACTGTGCATGGGATTGAAAACTGCTCGACAGTCAGGTAAAGATAACAATCTAATTGACATTTGTACACTCGCATTCTCAAATAACAGCATTCTTGCTCACTGCACTTGCCTGAGCTAAAAGGGAGTCCAATACGAACATCTGACGGGCACTTATATTCACCAAAGTATACTCTACTTTTGTGCTGAATTTAATGGCACATTGAAAGAACATCTTGGCTGCAATTTCGTTAAAAAAAACTTCCAGTATACAACTGCAATACACATAATAGGAATGTGGTTTAAGATTTAGGGCTCCTCGTGTTAACCACAAAGCTGCAGGAAAACCAAAAGGAAAAATGTTAAAATCCCAAGGCATGTGGTCTCCGGAGGACGTAAGCTTTCCGTTCAGAGATTTCAGACCCACATGTAAGGCCGAACCATCTGGTACGCATGAAAAAGGCGGTCTATTCCCCTGCTGCTTCCTCGTGGAAAGAGGGCAAATCTGGCTAATGAGCTTGCACACGCATCAGAGGGATATTCTTGTTTGTAACGAGTATTTGACTTTGTCCAATTCCTTACACAGTATTTTCATCATTGCTGACAAAGAAAACTAATGGAAATTAAATGCATATTGTTGAAAATAAATGTGGATTGTTCCATAAAAGTCACTCTGCCATCTACTCCACACTCGAAAAACATGTCATTGATGATGGTCACCCTCAAAGAAATACTTGTACGGCATATGTAGGCCACACTGCAATTCATTCTGCTGTATTTTATTTTACCGTCTTACTTCACACTGATATTCAAAGTCGGTATCACAGCTGCTTGAATTAATAAAGTCAATATTTTTCTTTAATGCCACTTTAAGCCTTGACATTTCAAATGACAGCGATTACTTCATATGCCAGTCACGTTAATAAGAGGCACTCAGAGGAACTCCAGTCTACATCAGTGAAGCTTATGACCTAAGCTGGGCCTGTGGAATCAGTCTGCGGATACAAAAGAATGGCATTGAGCTCACTGGAAAATTACACACCAAACTAACGCTTTATTGCGCAAGCGACGCTTTAAGTAAATATCAATACGATCTCATTCACTGTGAAGACAAAACGAATATGAACCACAACGGAGACATAAATAACAATAATAACAGTAATGAGGGTGATAACATCAGAGCGAATAGAGCAATCCGTAATGGAGGCCTGTAGTCACATGGTTTTCACTGTATGCTTTAACAAACAGGACATGAAAACAAATCAATAAGCTATGTGATGGCCAAGTGAAGCTACATAGTGCTGCAATGTATTTCTGTTAGTAATACCTGTACAATTGAAATTCAGTATATTCATGTCTTGCTTGAAAGAACCCCTCCAAACAAATCACCGTGTGGAGGCCCTCATCACTGCTGGATGAGTCAAAAGACAACTCACGATTGCTGACTCAAAATTTCGATTTAAAGCTTTCGTGACTGCAGGGATTCATATTCTTGGTTCTTTCTACGTGACTTTACCGAACAAACCAAGAATATGATTGCCGACTCATTTTCTTGAACCCCACACCTGCAGGTGTTGAATATTCCAATACTAACAAGCCAAAGCAGGCCACCATGTAACTATGTCAGAGGCAGATTGGCATGATATTAGTGCAATTAGCTATGTAACCAGGGTAATTCAATCTCCATGTATCAAAGGGTGATGATATAATTACTTATGATATTCCTGGCAGTGGCAAATGACAATGTTTGGAATTAATACGTGGATTATATTTCAGTAAACCCTGTAAATATCCCTGATCAGAATGACATTTCTACAAGCTTGATTTTTAACATAATCTCGAGGGGGAAAATGTGTGCTTTTGTCATTTAAGGTTATGCAAAAGTAGAATTGTACGATGACAACGCATCGAACTCAGCACACCTGCTCAGATGTAACGTTTAAAACTGCTGTAATCAGACACACAAGCTGATTGATAGACAGCACAAGGTGCTATTGCGACCATAAGATTGGTTCTCCCAGCATCCCTTGAGCGTCACATGACAGCACCATTCAACGTGCATACGCACACAGCCTTGTTTTCGACCACCAAGATTCGTATTACAGTACAGCAGACGTGTTACATACTGTACTGTATATATTTTTTTACGATGGTTACAATCCATTGCTACGTTTCAATGCGAGCGCCATGGCGTGAGCTCTTTTTAAAAGGGAAGAGAGACAAATGAAAACATTCTGCTCCCGCAGAATTGAGCGGATGTTCATTGTGACATCGACTTCCCCCCCTTGTGGGTTACAGCTCTCCGCGAGCTGACCCAGCGGCCACCTTGACCTGCATTAAGCGGCCGCTTCGAAAAATTGCGTCGAGCAAATGGAAGGGGGGGGGGTGTGCATTAAATTGCGCAATCTGAGAGCGCGTTTTCGGTTGTGAGCACACACTTAACGACACCGGGGGCATAGTCCACTGCTAGCTCATCCGATTCTCACTGCCACGGACACGTGATTAAAATGAGGCTAACGCAATATCGCTACGAACTGGAAACCACGACTAACAAGGCCATTGGGTTGGCCAGGTAAGTACCTGTGGACGTGTCTTGTGGAAACAACAAATAGCCCCGTAGCAATCGAAGTAATTTCCGTGCGACAAACTAGTCCAACACAGGTTGACAACTGCGCATAAATTGTGAAATTTTCCTCCCTCATTGCCAAACGTTTCACTGATAAACGACCTATCTCATTTATAACATGATATGCAAGTGCAGCACACACTGCACGTAATGCCCTGGTTCATGAGTGTCCCTTGAAAAATGATACAGGTCTGGAATGAGCTTGAATCTGGATATAAAGTAATTGCTTGAGTTACCGAATACTGACTGAGTGTACTGCATAGGGGTGGAGTGATGGCACAGTGGTTAGCGCATTGCGGTGTGAACCCGGCGACCTGTGTTTGATTTATGGGCATTGTTAACATCAGTGGCGAGTGATATCTGAACCGGTCCACTTCCATCAACCGGCACTTACCAACGTGTAGGTCAAATATTCCCCATGACCGATAAGGCATGGGGAAGCCTTAATTCGGCAGTGTACATTATTGACAAACGGCTGGACATTATTATTTATCTACAAGTGTACTGTATGGATTGTACCCGATAGTGTGAATACGACATACACGGCACTGTACACATTTAACCCAAAAACCTTTATAAATAATATCGGTGGCGAAAGCCTACGTCTTAAACTGTACACATAAAATGCTGTAATACCATTTCACGTGGTCCTTACATGGGGTCCAAAACACAAAGGCACCTGTAGACACGGTTTTCTGGCATTGACATTAAGTGACAGACGGAAGTGAGAAACGGATATCAACATTCAGGGCACAAATATAAGAATTCAGCGAGAGGTTTCAAATCGTGTGTTTAATGTCGTGACTGTGCGTGTGTACACATACCGTGCACGTTATACCTATAACATTTGCAGTTTGAGTACCGTGTCATGTGCTGTAATATGTACACTGTGAATTGTCGTTTGTGTTGCACATATTAATCATGATACAATTTGCGTGTGTCATACGTAATACGTGCCATTTGTCAGATTGCTTACGAGTCGTACATTATTACGATTCGCATGTTACAGCCCTTTTTGTCATTGGGTTTAATCTGACTCTACCTCACCACGCGGGTCAGCATGCAGCAGGGGGTTGGGTCAGGACTGGCTCGTCTCACTCGCCACTGACGTTAGTCGTGCATTTGAATCAATTCGCCGAGGTTTTACATAGCAGTGCGACACCCACTGTGCCACTGCTCCCACATTGCTCAACATGGGCATATGATGAACCTTAAGGCGGGACCCCGGGGTCCCATAAGCCCCCGGCTCTTGCATAAACATTATATTATAATGTTTACATTATATTATAATGTAAACATTATATTAGAATGTCAAAATAAACTTTGCTCGTTTTCACCAATGGGTTTGAAGGATGGTGGCAAGTGTTGTCTTGTTAAACTTTGCCTTTAAAACTGAAAACTACTTACCTGCAGTACATCTATTTTAATACACTACCGAAATAATTTACACCCCTCTGTCAATCATCGTGTTTCTCAGTGTGGATTTGTGAACACACTTTGTAAACAGTACATAAAATAATACGCGTTTTCAATGAGCTGTTCATATCGTAACAAGCGTTTATACCAATGTTACTCTACAGAGTAGTGGTTCGCCGCTCCTCTTATCCACATTGATACGAGCGGTATTTGGGGACTATGGCTTAACCACGAAAAAAACCTATCTGCACAGATGTATACGGACAAGAGAATTATTATCAAACAGGAGGAAATAACGGTGCAACGCTTCTCATCTGCAGGTAATAGGATTGTCATCGATTGCTCCTGGCTGCAGACATTGGTAGGTCACAAATAATAATGACGATAAGAGAGAGCACATACTCTTTGGTTCTTTCCACAGCAAGAAAAAAACATGTTGCTGTGGTTTTCCCACCTGATGACGATTGCTTGTGTTGCAATCGAAACGTCGTGATTTATTTTATTTTATACCTAAGTGACTGCTGCACTTGGACACGACATGACAACAGAATGATCCCTGCCGGGTGGGACGAAGTCGCCCAAAATAAATTCATTAATTGCGATTTTGACTTCCGTTTATTCGGGACCCCGGGGTCGCGCCGTAAGGTTCATCAACGGAGGTTCAAATGTAATATACCACTAGGAACTGCGTGTGTCAAGGTTGTCATTCATTTCTAATGACATAACTATTCAATGTGGTATGCATATAACAAGTGGTCAGGTGTGTGACGTGTAAGCATGACATATCGTGTGTATCTTGTATGATACATGTAACGAGCACATGTACATTATTGTACAGTATATAATTGACAGCCCACGTTGAAAATGTCGTGTACAGTATAGCGCGTATTTATCTTGCATGTCATGCGATAATCACATACATCGCATGTAATTAGTAATATCTAACGCGGTGTTTGTATTATATGTAATATGTTGCGATCAGTACGCAGTCCATAAGACCCCTCTCGCAGTCTCTTTAAAGGTGTCAAAACATAACGCACTTGTTCTAGAATCATCTTTAAAAAAATCAGAATCACCAAAACGAGAAGAATAAGATTCCCAGGGCCCCACGACACACACACACACGAGTTGACAATGAACGTGAACAAACAAAATCAACAACACACCGCCAATTCGCTGCGTTCTCATCCGGCTACTTCAGAGGCCAGGGGTTGGCGGACCACGCGCTGACTTGGTCTTCGCGGTGACCAGGCGGTGTTGCAAGTGGAGCCAAGCGGGTTCGTGAACCCGTCTGTGCAGACCGATTGGTATGGGAGGTTATAGGTTTCTCCAACCCCACACGGGTATCAACATGTCAATTAAACGGGCGGTCAAATTCCTACAATGTCGGACGTTGATACGTAAACTCGTATCCCTCAGAATGCCTCGCAGATTCGGGGCAAGTGCTTGTTCGTGAGCACCTATTTAGGTCGGCATGGGACATAACAGAGGGGGGTGTAACTAACACCACGCCCGGCCGCCTTTGTCTCCCCGGTGTTTATGCTTAAGGCGGAGTCGATGTAGGGGAGGGCCTCGGGCAGATTCACACTGCGTTCCGTGACGCACACAGAGTACGGGATTACACACGTACGCGTGCACAGACACATGCTGTGTGTGTAGTGGACAGGCACAGCATGTACACACACACATACAACACGCAGACACTTCACCATCACCACCGTCAACCATCATCGATCCACTGCTGGACTAAGGGCCTCCCCCAATCCGCCACGACCCCGCGATGTAACAATCTAGCCAGCACTTACACACACACACAGCTCTCAATTAGTCACTCCGTCTCCTCGGGAGGACGTGCACCACGTGCACACAAATGTAGGCACACGTGCACGGCGGACACGCGCACACAGCGATACACAAATGCACACAAATAACCACAAGTACACCGACAACGATCGCCTGGTAGGTGCAAGTGCTGTTAGCGAGCACCTATTAAGGCCGGCCACGGCACACACAGACAAATACCCACACACACAACACAACACGCGCGTGTGTTGTGTTGTGTGTGCACACCCCAACACATAACACTCCCCCCTTCACGCAGCCAACCACCACCATTAACGCAGAGAGACACCGACGCGTACCGGAGCGACCTTGCGCTCCTCGCTGCACTGCCCACCGCTGTCGCAGAGACGCCTGACTACGCGAGAACAACGCGAACAATAATAACGAAGACGAAGATAATTTAAGGATTAAAAAAAACCCACAAATCTGAGGAGAGTAGCGGCAGCGGCTCACCGTGGTCGGCTCGACCCGGGTCTTCTCTCCACTGCCTTCGGCAGGGCGCAGGGGGCGGGGCGTATGCGTGACGTCACGACGAGAGGGCGTGGCCGGCCGCCTATCTCTTTGCACACGCTGTCAGACAAGGGGGTGGGGCCTAGGCGGGAATAGTTGTTATGGGCGTGGCTTGTGCAGTGTGTGGGCGTGGCTTAGTTGTTATGGTCGTGGCTTGTGCAGTGTGTGGGCGTGGCTTAGTTCTTATGGGCGTGGCTAAGTGTTTGGGGGCGTGGTCTGGCCAGCTGTGGGCGGAGTCTGGGTTACGAGGGCGTTGATCCGCTGTTTTATTTAGGGCCAAGCAGTGATAACGGCCTCCCTGGTTCGCGCTGTCGCGTGCACACGCACGAATGATTACAAATCAAAAACTCTACACGTTATTCGATAGCAATGCCCCTCAAAAGGAAACACGTCGAATGTTTGTGCTGAGAGAAAAAAACATTGCCCGAAACGCCGCCCCGTTTCGTGCTGTGAATAAGGGTAATTGCCCGAAACGTCGCCCGATTATATATCTTCGCGTGTGGTCTGATTAATTATTGTTAGGCGTGGCTTGGTATGAGTATGCGCGTGGTGCCGAGGAATCGGATAACGATTCACGCCACGCGATTCTGTGCTGACGATCCGATTCTGTGTTGATCCCAATGTTGGTTGCGTGTGGCTTGCGAGCAGAACCCGACCGCTGATGAGACACGGGATGTCAAAACCGTGGCAGTGTGCTTGTGTTGAATAAATGCTGATGAAATTATGCACTCCCAGAGGGCCATGAGGCCGATGCGTTGTGTAAAAAATACTTAAGATTTAAAAAAATATATATTGAGATATACAGCACCATATTTTAAAGTATATGCATTCCCATTTTGTGGTCATATTAATTTAAATCTGCAAGGGTGTCTCGCGTACTCATCCGTGTTCAAGATATGTTGTACACAATTACAGCGCACATTTGACAAACGCCCAAAGCGTCAAACGGCTAGGAACAAACAGCACCATCAAAGCCGTGACCGCTGGAAGAGTCAATAAACACGTCCCTTGAATTCGACAAGTCGGTGGGACCGAATTCCACGTGCCACGCAGCGCTAGGGAACAAGCATAAGGGGCCGTCCATAAATGACGTCACGCGATTTTGGACGACTTTTGACCACCCCCTCACTCGTCACACGGCGTCACAAAAAGTCAGACCCCCCTAAAATATGACGTCACAAAGCTCTGCCCCCCCTCCCCCCCAAAACATATTTCCATTTTTAAAATAAAACCGCACATAAATAGAAACGAGATATTCTACAACACAAGATTTGGTGCATTGAGTGGTGAATTCAAAGCCGTGCCCACCACATGGGCACACAGCGCACGTGTTGCGTGTCATAAGATGCCCCCTGGTGATTCATTAGCTTCCGCGTGCACCTTCACCAATTAAAGGCTTACCATGCGATTAGCATTTTGACAAGTTGATCTGGCAGACAGCGGACACATTGCTGTCCTTCCCCGTCAACACCACACTGTCTGGCTGAATGGTAACTTTTCTCAGTAGCACCCAACATCGGCTGAGACCACTGTCCATGCAACTATGGGGCAAGTAGTGGTCCGAGCCGATGCTACATGTCCTGTACTCCAACACCTAAACCCTAAACCAAGGCTTGATTTATCACGAAATGTTTTCCAGGTGCCTGGTAGGCGGGAGTTGGTATGCATCGAGTAGGCACATCCATAGTAAGACGTTTCCGAGATGTGTTGTGCCGGGTGCATATTTTGTGGGCCATCGACCTGTAGGGAACCGGCTCAAATTAATCTCTGCTCTACCTAAACTGAATCATAAATCGCCAATCTTTAACTCGTAGATCATAACCCTTCGCAAAAAAAACAATGAAAGCATTGTCCCAATCACATTTAATCAAATGAAAGCAAAAACAATGGAATTGGAAAGGCCCACTTATGAGTCGGCACAACCAAAGGAAGGTTTGTGGATGAAAATTTGGTCTATTATTGGATTTTTAAAAAAATCTGCAGGGAAAGTAATGCCAGTGGACAGTCGTCTCTACCCTAATCAACCTCAGCAATATCGTAAAATACGATTCCATCTCCACAGCTGAAGAAAGTGTTAAAGACCTCACCGATTTCACACGATTGCTTCTAAACCAGTGCAACCAACCAATTTACATCTCAACATCGACCGTTGTCCTAATATTGTCACTCATCCTCACCCTGTCGTCACCCATGGGTGCCATTTCCATGACTGGTCACGACCATCAATGCCAGCCAATCCTTTAAATTAGTGTCATTTTCTTGCCAGAATCACTTTTCGTTTCTTAATCGTGAAACTGCTGCCGTGTGTTATGTCTCTATTGCTTTGATAATTCTTCGCGGAGGGCTGGGTGATTTGGCTAATACCGGCATACTGTTGTAAACAGCCCCTGTAGGACCCTTAATGTTTATGGGCAGATGGACTAGCAGGCCCTAATGTCCTCACTTAAGAACAGTGTCTTCTGTTGAGCTCTTTCATTCAAACAACACGGAAGGAGGGAAATTGGTTCTGAACCAAATAACCCATGAACTCTTGACAAGGAATATCAACGGTGAATCACAGTCGACAACACACTGCCAAAGCAACTGCAAAAAAATTATAAGAGCACGTAGGTCAATCTAAACATGTACCAGGACATACTTTATGAAAACATAAGGCAACTAGTACAGCAACAAAAAAATACATTGACATTTTTATTGGTATAACTTTGGAAATTGTGACTATTTACAACAAATACAACCTCTATTATGGAAAACACATTACTGTGAAAATATAAAGTAAGATAAGATACATCTCCATTTTTTACACTCAGGTGTCTATGGATGCTATTGAAGCGATGAATTATCACACCCTCAGCGCAGAATCTTCTCCAGGATCTGCCTGATCACCTTCGGGTCACCTTGACCCTTCAGCTCTCTCTGCACGAGTCCGATCAGCCTGTTCAGAACCTTCACGTTGCCATCTTTCACCAGCCCCACCTGCAGGGAGAGCACCGGTTAAGATCGCTGCTGTCCTCCTGCCACTGCATGTTGCATCACATGGCAATTGGTGACTGTGCAAGGGGGGGTGGGAGGGGGGGTGGGACAAAATGCCAGGTAAGAACTCATTGGCTCTCTGTAAGCTCCCCCTTAGATCTGAGGCATGGGCAAAAAATGGCCAAACTGTCAAGCCCCCCCCACACCCACACTTTTAGTCACACTGCATGGAAGTCACAAGCAGGATTCTCATACAAATTACTGTTAAGGCTCAGTGAGGCTTTGTTCTGTAAAGGACATTGGTAATTGCGCTGCTCTAATTCTAGATAAATAAAATACCCCACAACAGAAAAATACCCTGCATCTCAGCTCGGCTCCAAATGAACAGAGCCAATGAGCAGCTGAGAACTCTGCCCATTGGCACCTCTTTGGGGTGCGCGTCCATGACGGCCTGGCAGCAGGCCTCCAGCGGGGCTTGCTCCGACAACTGCCACAGGCCCCGCGTCTGTACCACCTCCGTGGGACTCTGGCCACGTGTGGTGCAGAGGTCGGCCAAGACCTTTGGGGAACACCAGGGAGGAAATGAAGGTTAGAGGAAAGGTATGGAGGGGAGTAGGGTTGGAAGTGGGTGCCAGAAAGTGGAAGACAGAGGACAGAGGCACTTTGTGTGTTCAGAGCTGCGAACAGCAAATACCAAAGCACCTGGAATGGGTCGTCAAATATCAGAAGCTAAGCGGGGATGACCATGGATAGTGCTTGGATAGGTGACCACCCTTCACAGATTGTGCCTATGGCTGCATGGCTACGTGGTGGGCGTCAGAGGGCAGTGCAGGAAAATTAATTGCGGTAGTCTACTTCTATGATCCCCGCTTACATGCTCCTGGTCTTCAGCAACCCGCACTGATCAGCGTGAGCTTCGGTCGAATAACCCCTATGACCCACATGGCATGAGGAGGCACCTCATCGAGCAGCGGATTGGCAAAAGGGCTTATCGTGCATGATCCAGGATCAACCCTGCTAAGCTTCCAATCGGTGACGAGATGGGGCAGACGCCGTGTGATGTGGTCATTGGCTCTTTGATTACACTGCATTTTTATCACGCCAATGCCTCTCGATATTGGCCCCATTATATTCAGTTTTGTGAATATAAACAAACACGTATTCTAACAATAAACAGACAAGCATCTGTTTCACCACATAAACGTAATAACTTCTTCTATCTGCCTATTATTCTGTTTAAACTAATACTGCTGGAAGACATTGGTCCAACGAGGCCCACAGATTTAACACTCTCAATTTTATTTTATTTCACGTGTTTAAACAGAACCTTGACCTTTATTTTGTATTCTATTACCCACAATCTGGAGCGGGGCAGTGATGCATTGTATTTTGAACCTGGCGACCCAAGTTCAGTTCCCGGTCAAGGCGAAAATCAGTGATGGGCGATGTCTGAATGGATCCCGGGGGGCTCCCCCCACCACCCCTTTACCAACCCGGTTGAACAAGCGTGGTGAAGTACGGTCATGAAGGACATGGCATGGAGGGGGGGGGGGGGTCCTTGGTCCACCATCGTATTTGACGAGAACATTTACTTAAAATCCACCACAACGGCATCTAAAAAACTTGTGTACATGTTTCAACAAGCAGCCACAAAGTGTCAAATTACGTGGAAACATCGCAACAACCAAAGCAGGAACGTCCCAGCTCTGCATCTGCAAATGCTCACACTGTGTACGGATCACAAGTGCACGACACGGCTAGCCCGACACACGAGCGCACAGTGTACAAAAGCACAGCCCTTTAGTCAATCCACTGCTGGATGAAGGCCTCCCCATGCCGTGTGGGTCTCGGGGATAATTTGACCATACTTCACCATGTTGGTCAGCGTGGGTTCAGTGAAGGGAGTATAATAGCTAGGTCATAGAAGTACAGTACAACAATGGACTTCACTGCACTGCCCTCTGCTGCCAATGACGTAGGACAGCCCCGCAGCCGCCTATGAAAACCTGGTGCATGTAGTAATCAATTACTCAAGGATTGTCCAGGCTCAAACCCGCGAAGCTTCCGAGATGTAACAAGCATAGGCACATTCCGGGTGACTGGTCGCAGTCGCGCAGGATACACCGTATTGAATGCATCGTCAGTCTAAAAACATTCAACAAATTCCTATTTCGGATTCCCGTTAAGGGGTTTTTTTGGCAGGTAATCTCTACGGAGCAAGAACATAGCCAAATCGAGCCGTTACTTGGCCTCTGTCCAATGTGACCATCTTTCTATTTTAAGGCAACGAACGATTCCCCTGCAGCTGCCGCCCCGCTGAGAGCAAAGAACCGGGCTAGAACTCACCAGCTTGCCTGTAGCCGGCGAAACGGACCCCTTCTCCACGAGGTCAAACAGTTCCCCCAAGGCCGCTGGCTCGACAGGGCTGTCACACAGAAGGCACCACATAGGGGGACATTAACCACACGCCGGCAGCCCAAGCGAGCTGTGTAGACACACGAGCTGTGTGGACAATCAGCTGGGTGGACAAGTGAGCTGTGTGGACAAGTGAGCTGTGTGGACAAGTGAGCTGTGTGGAGCAGTTGTGTAGACAAGTGAGTTGTGGACAAGCGAGCCCAAGAGGAGTTGGGTTTTAACTTTCTTCCGTCTTTGATCCACAACTCGCCCCACCACCCCCCCCCCCTCCAAGACGCCCCGGCGCTAAAATGTTCTTCGACTGTAAAAATGAGTTAGCTTAGAAATGAAAACGGCGCAATAAACCGGCCTCCAGCACGTACCTCTGGCCCACGGAGATGCCTCTCTCGTTAAGGTTGCCAAGGAGCTCGTTAATCACCCAGCCTATAACCTTCTTGGGCTCGCGGCGGTTTCCATCCACCACGGCCTCGAAGTACTCCACCAGCCCATCGTTCTGCGTGCGCGACACAAAATACAACCGTCACCAAAATGAGAACCCAGCCACGCTGTAACTCAACCGCGCAGATGGTTTTCTAGCCACAGCGTCAAGACATGAGACACGAGTCCTTTCAGCAAACTATAACACGCTTGAACACGATACGGCCGGCCGTACCGAGGTAGAACCTCACTCCAGATAAATTCTCTGGCTCTCTCTGCCCTCCAGCAACTGAAGATAAATGATTTACCAATGGCCCGGGTAGCACAATGCAACGTGGGACCGTGTGACTGAACTACTCTTTGGTTCTTTCGGTACAGTAACGTAGAAAGAGAAAATAATAAATTAAGTAATAGCATACGACGTTTCGATTGCAATACAAGCAATCGTCATCAGGTACAAATGAAAGAGAAAATAAAACCTAGTAAACTTAGAAATATAATGCAATACAACACAGATAGTCGGATAACATAACAGTCAACACCCGACCTGCTTGATTAGTTCTTCCAAAGATTGCAAAATTTAAGAGAGAGATTAAACACAGAACAGGAGACACATAGACAGACACGTAAGCCGAGAGAGATAACACAGAGACACACAGAGAGAGATAAACACATAGGCACGCAGACTGAAATCGACGCGATTGGTTCCTGCAGTGACTGGAGAGTACAATTGAAGATTTTCCTTGGGCTGAACTGAACCACACCTCGTGATGGTGGGTAAAAAACATAAATCGGACCTTACAATTTGGATTTCTATGAAGGCCGAACACGATCCCGTCTCAAGATGCCGTAAAGGAACCGTGAGCATATTAAATTTCGCGAGGGGGGCGGTCCGTTACAGGCAGAGGAAAAAAAAGGTCATGCGCGGTCAGCCTGGAAGTGGGGGGGGGGTCAACAGTGCAGTTGACGGGGGAAGGGAAATGTAAACCAAGTGAGACCCGAGGCGACTCAAGGACTCAGCAGGTGATGTGTTTGTCGGGGCCCGAATTTGTCGACACGCCGCACGTGCTGCTTCCGTAGAAAAACGGAAGTCGACTCCGTCAACTCCGGATACAACAGTCGCCACTGGACTAGTTTGCAAATGGCCACTGTATAAAGCATTGGTATTTAGCAAATGAGCACTGAGACACGTGTGATTTTATTATCAAGAGCAGTCAAATGTGCGCCCCAAGATCCTACCTTAAAATACCATATTTGAAATTCACCTGCAGCAAATTTAATGCAAATATTTACAAACAGCGGTCGTGCCGGAGCCTCGGGTCAACCTCACTGTCTAAGCCAGGGGTCGGCAACCAAAACAACAAGAGACATTATTTTCGAATTCGATCAAATCAAATTCTACATTTCAAGAGCCGCAATGCACGTGGTGAATACGAGACGGCGGCCCTTGCCAAGGGACGTCGCGAAGCAGCGGCCCTTAAAGAGCCACCGCCGACCCACTGGTCTAAGCAGTCGCATACTCAGAGGTAGCCAGGTGGCTCAGCGGTCACAGCACTGCGCTGCCACCACTGACATCCTGGGGTTCAAATCCAGGTCGCCACCTGTGATTCAACGGGCTACTCAAGTGTAGCGACGTGATGGTCTCAGCCCGACCGATGACTGTACACAACGAGAACTAGCGTTCAATTTGGTTCTCCACTTAATTTGGCAAACTTCTAGCACTGACTTAAAAAAAAAGTTTCATTCACATTTATTCTCAGTGGCCAGAGCAGGTGGGCAAGTGTTGCCTCATATTGCCTTCAAATACCTTAGTGGGCTCTGCCTGGTAGGATGGGGATGGTTTAGTTTTATTGGTATGTTTTTTTGGGTGATTTGTTTACCTTTCCTGTACTATCGTGTTTTAAAATTTGTTTGTTGTTGTAACGTTCTTACCCACCACTCACTGACATAGCTCATCGGATTCCTCCAGTATAAATAAATATTCCGATTCTGATTCTGGATGGACCAAAGGTCACTTGAAGGGATCTCAGAGGTAGCTCTGTGGTCTCTGCTTCCTTGGACCTTTCTCTACCGTGAAGGGTTGAAACGCTCTGCGAGAGATCTGAATGAATTCCCCATCGCACAACCGGGATGAACACTGCCAACAAAGATTGTCTCTCGATAATAAAACAAAGTTCTCATCATCCAGGGTTCTCACATGGCCTTGCAGGCAACCAAAACCGAACTGAGGAGCATGGGGGGCAAGAGGGGGGGTGGCAAAATCCATGAGGCTGCCCGGGCGGACGTGGGGTGACTACCGCGACGCACCACGAGTGTCGCGGCGTGCTCCGCCAGGATCCCGTAGCGTCGCACGAGGCGCTGGCGCCGGGCAGCCGGAAGCTCCGGGAGGGCCCTGCGCACGGCGTCCACGTTCACCGAGTGATCGTGGACCGAGTGATCGGCGGGCGCCCCCGCCATGGACGCGTCGTCCAGCAGGACGAGTGGCGGCAGGTTCGGCTCCGGCATGAAGCTGGGAGGGTGAAGAAAAGTTCGAGGGAACTGCGGTGACGCGACGACGACCCGTTCGGCTGGAAAGATCCATAAACAGTTTGGATATGCAGTGGTCATCTGACAAAAGGCGGTTTATTCGACACGCGCACTCCTTTTGTCAATCCACTGCTGAATGAGGGCCTTCCGCACCTCAGATTAGCAGGGTTGGTTACGTACGGTGCAAAATAAGTCCAACGTGCATACACGCACATGCATACTCCCTGCACAATGTCGGTCGTGCGGGCTGATTGGACATACTTTACCATGCTGGTCAGTGCGGGTTGGTGAAGGTGTAGAGAATGATGTTGGAGCATAGTGCAATACAATTTATTCTGCTGCACTGCCTTCTGCTGGCTACAACGTAGAGGCCTGCAGCAGCCTACAACACCTGTCTCTGGCCCTGTGGTCGCCCATCTATGTACTCACCAAGGTCAACCCTACTTCGCTTCTAAGATGCGATGAGATCCGGTGTATTTAGTCACAAGTGACCGGTGAGATATGAATGAGGTTCATGATTAATTGAAAAAAATGCAAGTATGTTACAGGTCCACAGTTGAGTGTTCAAGTTTGCCGATTTGTGGAATTCTTACCGATAGTCTTGCTTGGCTTCCTTGTCCCTCATTTGAACAGTTTTTCTAAAACAAATACAAAGAGTGCTTAGTATTTACACTGCATACCAAGTTACACTGTGAATTTGACACTGATAACTGGGTACTCCTCATCTTACCCTGTTTTGCTGTCAAATGATCTCGTTTCATTAAAAATTTCACCACCGTCATCCAACATTTGGATCTGTCTCTCAATTTCGTAATCTGTGGAAAAAAATAAAAACAGGATTGATTTTTAACAACAACCACTTATGCGAGTACACAGGGCTTAATCTCTCACCGAATATTTTCCGAATCGCTGGTAGGTTACAGTAGCTGAGGTGCCATGTGACTAACAGTCACAGCCATTGCGAGAGACGTAACTGGACGTCGTGTGTGCCAGGTGCAGAAACGTGTTGCGGGCAACTGACCCAAACAGACCTGGCTGAAACGAATCCCCAATTCTACGTTAACGACGGTGAAAAATCAAGCGGCTCAATTTAAATAGCCAGAAGGTGCGAGTGGAGACCACACCTATGGCTCTGGCAAGGAACTTGAGGCTGTTGATGTTCTTCACTTCTGTCCGGACACCGAGAGGGTCCCCGGGGAGGTGAACGGACACGTTGGCATCCACGCGCAGATGTCCCTCTGCAAGGTGACCGCAGCGCGAGTTGAATGCCGCCGCGCCTTAGACATCACGCTTCACAGACACCACGCCTCACAGACACCACGCCTCACAGACACCACGCCTCACAGACACCACGCCTTAGACATCACGCTTCACAGACACCACGCCTCACAGACACCGCGCCTCTCAGACACCACGCCTCACAGACACCACGCCTTAGACATCACGCTTCACAGACACCGCACGCCGCACAGGCACTGCGTGCTCGCCATCACCCAATGCGCATTTGGTGTTTTGCCACCAAATTTGTGGAACAGCTTACCTAGAAATGTGAGTGATGATGCACCCAGAAATCATCAAATTAAGATGAAATTAAAGACATTTTCAGAGTGTGTAAATGTCAAGTTTAGGTGGACACGGATGCAAATTTTAGCATTTCAAAATGTACATTTTGTGTATATTTGCCATATTGTATTCGTTCTGAATTCTGTCTACAATCACTTCCTCACCGAGTCATTACCTGAAAGCCCCTTTGCTCTGGCTCTTAAAGATGCACTGCACGTGCAGAGCAGTGTAAATAGTAAATGATGACGATAACAATGATTAAACACACGGGAGCATGGGGTCAAGAGGTCAGTCATCTGCATTGTGTACTCAACGCAGCATGGTTACAAATTTCAGCCAGTATCGCCGTCCATTCTTAGAGTTAATAATTAGGAACGGTTTATCAACAGCCATATACGTAATTAGAGGTGTGATCATTCACTCTCTTTCCCTACCAAGTGAATGAGGATGGGTTATATCAAGATTAATATTATTCATGCGGTTATAATGTATTTCTCTCCAGGCTAAATCACAATTGGGATAGTCATCAAGGTAGTTTGTCTCACCCTACATCAGTCCATACCTTAAACCGAGTTCAGCTACTTAATAGATGAAACATGTATGAAACAAAAGACCTCTTCCACTGAACAAAATGTATTTCATAGGATAAAGAGGGCAGGCATAGTAGTATTTGATAGTGTTTAGTTTTTTCCACAATTTCATTGAAAGCATGTTTGCTTGTCAACGGAAGGGAAACCTTTCCTAAACCCAGCCTGTTCATTCGCTTAGGTGTTCTCAAAAGTTTCCATCATCCGATTTGTGTTTTTTTTCTTCTTCTTGAGTACGGACATCGGTTCAGGAGCTAATAGACAATGTTGAGGTCTGCCAATGTTGAGGTTTATAGTTTGGGTTGTATGCCCACAATCACACTACTGTGGCTTGTCTTGAAAATGTCATTCATGAGGGTGATGTGCGCATCAGGCTGTTGATGTTCTGAGAGATGGCAACGTGTTATGTGTTACCATGTTTCCTTCAACACAACTCATACCGTCATCTAGGCAAAATGGACATCATTAAATTAAATCTATTTCTCATCATTTCCGTAAACAATTGACGTACATCCGGCAGGAGGCTAACGAGTCTGCCAGCACCATGATGATGATAATCATTTCATTTATTCGTGAACTTTACTTCTAACCACGTTAGTACCTACTGCGACAAGTCTCTTTTGCAAAGAGGAAACTCTATCTGTGTCTCGCTGTGTCTCTCACGCACCGGCCATGATGGCCTGGCAGGTGCCCAGTGCCTGCAGGATGAGCTGAAGCTCGCGGACGGCGGTGGCCGCCTCCAGCCCACAGCTCATGTCGGGCTCCATCACGATCTCCATGAGGCCCACCCCTGTCGCAACGCCACAAAGACAATGAGGAAGGTCACTCAAGGCATTTTATCCGCACTTCCGATTAACGGCTGGCTGCGTACGGTGATAAAGAAGTTCAACATACACAGATACAACAGCCACATTGTGAGAGTGCAATATACAAAATATAAACTCCTACATTTTCACACATTGTCGAGAGGACTTTAGAGTGCTGCTCTCAAGCGAACGACTGAAACCGCCGCCTCGAGTGGAGGCCCACAGTAGTGACGGCAAGCGAGGGGCCTCTTGTTACCGGCACGGTTGAGGTCTATGAGCGAGCGGTGCCTGGCATCGTCGTGCAGCGACTTCCCGCTGTCCTGCTCCAGCTGAATCTGCTTGATGCGCACCTCACGCTCCTCTGCCTCGCTCCGCCGGTTGCCGTGGAACAGCTGGTAGCGCAGCGCCCCTCCCTCGGCTATCGGCAGCCGCTGCTGCGTGATCTGATAGCCGGCCTGTCGGTCAGAGACACCCGTGCGTTGAGCTTTGGCGCGGGGGTTTTCGCAGCCTCCTCGTAATCCACGTTCGGTCCTCTGGATTAGGCCCCGTGTCCGGCGTTTCCTCTCGCAAGCTTTCGCGACGGACAACTGCGGGCACCTTTGGAAGGCGAGGTGAGGAATTTCACCTGCTCTCCAATGAGAGACAACAGAAAAGGGTGCGAGACTCGGCGAGATTCCTCCATTTAACTCCTGAGGATGCCCCGCAGTGTAGCGCGTGGCGAAAGCCTGAGAAGAAACGCTCAACTCGCGGCTAAACTCAGAAGAACACGCTCAGATCGTGCTTTCCGTTAGGACCCCGTTAGAGAGATGCATCTCTCTTTCCAGGGAGAACCGGGATTAGATAAAATATTAAATTAAATTAGTTAATTTACAAATCTTCATCAATCCACTGCTGGATCAGGGCCATATCAAGCCGTTGATAGGCAGCTACAGCAGCTCACAGCACCTGCTTTATACACCAGTCTCACCCATGACCCGATTGTGTACATTCCGGGTGATTTGGTCACAAACATCAAAACCAACTGCGACCCCGCAGAGCAGAGGCACAGCAAAACTGCCCATCGCCATGCGAACGTGTGACGTACTATGTGTCGATGCTGTAACGGCAGACAATAAAGAGACATGTAGCTTTAAAAAATATATATTGAAGTTTTATTGCGGAAGGGGCCAGCAAGGCCAAGCCTTACGTACTGGGAGGTCAGAGTAGAAGTAATGCTTTCTGTCAAATTCCGAGTGCATGTTGATGCGGCAGCCAAGCGCGAACGCGGTGAGGACTGCAGCCTCCACGCAGCGCTTGTTCAGGACCTTTTGAAAGGGGGTGCACACACACAGACACCAAAACACACAATATGGTTATAAATATTAGGACACAGTGCATAAACAGAGGCGCGCAACAAATTGTTGGACCGATAGCAACTTTAACACCTTTTTTTCCAAAGGTTATTTCACCTGATAGCCTATGTAACATACAAGCTTTTTTATAATGAAGTAAAAGCCCGATATAATGTGGGCGTCAGGGAACATGAATAACACTCTTTGTATCTCGGTATCTATGTGTGCGTCTGTGACCCGCGGTATATCCAAATATGTGGTGTAATGAGCTGTGTTATTTTTCGATTTAAAGCTTTCGTGACTGCAGGGATTCATCTTCTTGGTTCTTTCGGTAAGGTCACGTAGAAGGAAAATAATAAAATAATAAAATTCAACATAATAAAATACAATTCTCTAAACACTAAACTGTTCTTTCATTCAGACGCTGTCTTTCCGACAGACCTGTTCTTCACCTGAGGACGGCTGCTTGCGTTGTGGCCGAAACGTCGTGAGAATTGTATTTTATTATTTTTTACTTTTATTTTATTATTTCCCTTCTACGTGACTTTACCGAAAGAACCAAGAAGAGCCGTGTTATATTGGGCTTTTACTGTAATACTGGAAATCAATTGTATTCCTGTGACCATGATCTTATCTGAAAGAAGCTAAGTAGGGCTGAGCCAGACAAGCACTTGAAAAAAAACTGGTTATTAGAGGCTGTGTGGAAAATTAACTTGGACTAGGTTTTAAACTATAATTTTAAATGTAAACCTAATTTAGTTGACTTAATAACAGTCTAAATTAAACACTAAACTGTTCTTTCAGCCTATCTTTCCCTTGGTCTTCTCTAAGGAATTGCTTCGCAAGACATCTCATTCGCATTGCGTAACAGAGCTTTGAATGACCTAAAGGCCAGGTACTGTAATTTTCGAGGAACATTCTAATACTAATGACATTTATTTATCCAGGAAAATCTCATGGTCAATTACATTATTTGGCATTTGGTAGGAAACCAGAGCAAGGTACCTTGAAAATGTCCTCACAAATTAGGAGAAATACTCAATACTGCCATCTTCTGACAAACCAACAACATTGACAAACGCTGCTGTGTGACCCATCCAGGTACTGACCAGGTTAAAGACTGCTTAGCGTCCAACATCTGATAAGATTGTGTGCATACCAACCATGGCTGTAAATGGCTACAATTCATGCCTGCTGCTTGTGTTTCTTGTGAAAAGCAATATGAAAAAAAAATACAATTTCCCTTCTAATTTTGCTCTGAACGTGATTGGTGTCACATCATGAGACAAAGCAACCACTTGGAATGCTCGCAGAGCAGTGCAACCCTTCATGTTAGAGAACAGTCAATGGAAGCGACATCACAAAACTTCATCCGAGATCCCTTCAAGTGGACTGTCTGGTGCACACAGTAGGAAGCAGCACTGTCCCCCCTTGCCCTCTCGCTAAAGTGAGCAACATTCGTCCCATGACAGTCAAAACTATACATTTTTAAAATTCATAGCTTCAGTAATCTGTGGGGTTTATGCACATTGACACATTTTTACAAATTAAGCGCAGTCCCAAATTGAATGTTACGGCAGTTCTTTGCAATCACTGATGACCAGGCTGAGATCAGTTCCACCTGAAGACGGAGATCGGTCCCACCTGAAGATGGAGACTTGTGTTGCCTCCGAAACGTCGTGATTTATTTATTTATACCTACGTGACTTTACCGAAAAAACCTAAGAGTATGAATCCTTGCAGTCACGAAAGCTTCAAATCTAGAACCATAAACCTGCTCTACTCGAGACCCACAGAAGGTTGCCCAGATCCAAACACGCTGCCCAGCCCACCTAGGCGACGCGTGGTATTTAACGCAAGACTCACAGGCAAGGTGCCAGGCAAGCTGGCATCAAAGTGTGAGACGAGAGAGTTGGGCGCGGCGTGGAACTTGACGCCGGCACCTGAGAAGAGCTTGGAGTGCGAGTGAATTTGAGCGTGCACCTCCAGTCCCACCACGCTGCGCCATTGCGCCCTGCAACACCAACAAGATGCGATGAGTTCAACCCCCGAATGAAGCTTGGAAAGCTGATGGGAGTTCAAGAGAACTCACAAACAACTTGTGAAAGACCCAACGCGGAAGATCGCTGGCTTTGACTTTCCACGAAGCTCGTGGTCCACGCTAAACCGCATCCGAACAAACCATAGCGGACACAAGCTACTGTCTGTATTATGTTGAACTTCTTTAGCACCGTACGTAGCCCATCACCGCATTGGCAAGGCTTAACACGTATCTGTTTATATGCACAGGCATGTGAACGAAATAAAAAAAGATCACACTTCTGTAAACGGGAAAGGTCGCGTAACAACGGCAGCAGTTAAACCAACGCACAATTTCCGTAAATGCCCATATACGTAGGCGATGAATGAGGTTCGTGTGGCCGGCTCGGCGAACTCCGTTTGAGGTGCAGTCGAAGTGCAGGCGACCCAAACAAATTACCGAGCAGACTAAAGCGTAGCCCTGCTCAATCATCGTGGTGTGGTGCTCTTTTCACAACCGCGATACCAGTGATGCAAACGCCACGTTCCGATGGCAGGAGCCTTGCTATCCACGAACCAACGGGCGTGGCTACAGTCCCTGCAATTGCGAGTAAAGAACCCGATTTGGGTTTAGGGTGCTGGGGTTAGGCTTCGGATTCATGGGTTGTGGATCAGGGTTACGGGCGAAGGTCCGGGGTGAGGGTTTAAGGGTTAGGAGGGATTTGGACAGTCGTGCTTAAGAACAATATCTCTGCCCGCGTGCATGCAGTCTCGGCCTCTAACAGGCACCGCGTGCTTTGAATGCGCAGCGATGCCAAGGGCAGGGGACGGTGAGGCAATGTCGGGGGGGGGGGGGGTCATGGTAAATCTCACGGCAATTGTAAGCGCCGGACATCCCGCTACCTTCCAGTCTGGGCGTCGGCGGGCTTCCGTTTCGCGACAGCGGGGTCGTGTTTGCGCCGGGCATTCGCGACAGCCGAGGGGGCGGCAGCGCCGCGTCCCAGCGAGCGGAGCGGCCGCAGGGACCCCGCGGCGAACCCCGAGGAGAGCCCGAAGCATGCGGTGATGGGCGCAGCCATCTTGGCACGGCGCGCACCACGTGACCGCGCTTAGACCCACGCGGCTTCCGTATGACCATACATAGGCGCAAGCGATATGTTCAGACCGCGCTTTGTATTTATTAAAGATTACTTTTTTTATTTAGCTGTAGAGTACTTTATTTCCTAATTGTTATTTATTGTATTATTTTATTCTGTTATTTGATTAATCTAGAACAGAATGGGTTTGTCTGTTAATCAGTGGTTACGAATAGGTAAACGATTTTTTTCTATGGCTATTTAAAATCGATTCGTAAGACAAACATTTAACACGTAGAAGGCTTTCGCGACCAATATCATCCATAATAGAGGGTTTTTTTGGTTAGATCGCGTAAATATATAAATGTGTCGTTAAACCCTCCACCACCCGACACAGCCAATTAGTAAGGTTTCTCACGTAAACAGAACGTGCCCATTCGCTACTAGTGTCGTGACGTGTATGAGGTGGCAAGGGGGGGGGGCAAAATGGGTGAGAGGGACACGTGATGTAGGCGCCAGAGTCTTCTGGAAGGATCTGGAAGGGGGTGTGGCCAAGGGCGTGGCCAAGGGCGGAGCCCGGCTCGGCCATGCAGCAGCCCAAAAAGGCCAAGTCCTGAGCCCCAATCGGGGCTGTCCCTGGGGAATGAAATTCGCCTGCCACGTCTTCGATCTTTGGGCTTCGCGCAAGACATCGGGGGCCAGGCAGCGTGTGAGCTGAACTAGCTGGCTATATAGTATTCCGTGGGAGGTAGTTACCACATTGGGTCCGGAATAAACGTGTTGCCTCCAAGTTCGAGTGTGTGCCTCAGTGGAACCCACTACACTAGTACAGCACTAATCGGTGTGTTGGAGAGCCAAGCCACAATATTTACTATCTGAGTACGACGTTTCGCCAGTAATTGCAACTAGCTTAGTCAGGCGACAGCCAAACTTGGCTGTTTCCTCGTGGAAGACAAACATTGTTAACAATTCTAATTCCCATCGGGCCCCATGGTGTAAAAGTGCAGTGTCCTGGCTGCTATATAAGTGCTATGAAGGAGGGTCATTGGCCGAAACATCGACCCGGTGATGGTTTTGTTTATGTTTTTAGGCTGAGCGCACGCAGCAAGGTTCTCCCTTCTGATACGGCATAGCCGGGTAACTGGCTAAACGGGATGATCCGTGTGACAACGAAAATACACTTCGAGAATTTGTTCCTCTGTTTCTACTCAATGTTGGCATTTCGCAAATATATTCACGAGCTAAATGTATATCTGTATCTGCTATGCACGAGAGAACTTAACGAGATACACAGTGTTGTGAATATTCATCTCTGTTTTAAATAAACCCTAATGTATTCAATTAAATGCAGTTCACGAGACATCTTTACCACCCTGTGCTTAATGGTAGGTTTTTACCCTTTTAACTGGTACAAAACTGACACCTTTATTCAAGGCATCATGTTTGCAATGACCACAACACAAGTAGTCAATAAAGCAAACAAAAAGAAGCAACTCTGATAAGGATAATAATATGCACTGTCCTTGAAGTTGATTGGCTCACACCCGAGACGGCTTTCTTTAGAGCCTAGTCCCCATTGGTGTAGGGCCAGATGACACCAGAAGGCGTACAACTCAAAAACAGTGCAATATCAGAGTATTGAGAGTTCGGGGTAAACATTTACACTATGAGATCTCTTTTACCAGTGGCAAAATATAATGGTAGGTTTTTACCCTTTTAACTGGTACAAAACTGACACCTTTATTCAAGGCATCATGTTTGCAATGACCACAACACAAGTAGTCAATAAAGCAAACAAAAAGAAGCAACTCTGATAAGGATAATAATATGCACTGTCCTTGAAGTTGATTGGCTCACACCCGAGACGGCTTTCTTTAGAGCCTAGTCCCCATTGGTGTAGGGCCAGATGACACCAGAAGGCGTACAACTCAAAAACAGTGCAATATCAGAGTATTGAGAGTTCGGGGTAAACATTTACACTATGAGATCTCTTTTACCAGTGGCAAAATAGAAAGCCGTCTCGGGTGTGAGCCAATCAACTTCAAGGACAGTGCATATTATTATCCTTATCAGAGTTGCTTCTTTTTGTTTGCTTTATTGACTACTTGTGTTGTGGTCATTGCAAACATGATGCCTTGAATAAAGGTGTCAGTTTTGTACCAGTTAAAAGGGTAAAAACCTACCATTATATTTTGCCACTGGTAAAAGAGATCTCATAGTGTAAATGTTTACCCCGAACTCTCAATACTCTGATATTGCACTGTTTTTGAGTTGTACGCCTTCTGGTGTCATCTGGCCCTACACCAATGGGGACTAGGCTCTAAAGAAAGCCGTCTCGGGTGTGAGCCAATCAACTTCAAGGACAGTGCATATTATTATCCTTATCAGAGTTGCTTCTTTTTGTTTGCTTTATTGACTACTTGTGTTGTGGTCATTGCAAACATGATGCCTTGAATAAAGGTGTCAGTTTTGTACCAGTTAAAAGGGTAAAAACCTACCATTATATTTTGCCACTGGTAAAAGAGATCTCATAGTGTAAATGTTCACCCTGTGCTTGTTATTTTGGTGAAAGGGTGAACCTGGGAGCTTTTTGCCGGTATCAAAGTATGAAAAAATAGGGTTTACGCTTTCTGGCAAACGAACAGATGTTAAGATGTTCAAACAACAAATATATATATATCTTTTTAAAGTAATCACGTGAATTACGTGCATGTACGTGTGGTTAATGCTGACTCGATTCCTAGAAAAAAGTATATATTTGGTCTTCTTGGTTCTTTCGGTAAAGTCACGTAGAATAGAAATAATAAAATAATAAAAATAAAACATAATAAAATAATTTATAATTCTTATTTTATTATTTCCATTCTACGTGACTTTACCGAAAGAACCAAGAAGATGAATCCCTGCAGTCACGAAAGCTTTAAATCGAAATTTATATATTTGGTGTTTGAACATCTTAACACCTGTTTTATTGCCAGAAAGGGTAACCCCTAGTTTTCATAGAGTGAACATGTTTTCAAGTGAATGGATATTGAGAAAATCACAGTCCATTAATTCAAATGCGCCCCCTACTGATCACACACGAAGGAAAGGCTGTTTTTAGAGCTTCTGTCATGGGTAAAATCAGTCGGACATCTCCGGGGTCTGAGCTCCGGAAAATATTTCCAACCGATTTGTGATGAGATGAGTTGTAATACTGGTTTCATGATTCGTCATCTCCTGTTGGGCTGTGAATGTCTATTGTATGTTCATGGTCTCCACGGCTTTGTGTTGAGATGAGTTGTAATACTGGTTTCATGATTCGTCATCTCCTGTTGGGCTGTGAATGTCTATTGTATGTTCATGGTCTCCACGGCTTTGTGTTGAGATGAGTTGTAATACTGGTTTCATGATTCGTAATCTCCTGTTGGGCTGTGAATGTCTATTGTATGTTCATGGTTGTGGGTCGAGATTAGTTGTAATACTGGTTTGTGAGACTGATCAATAAAATAATTTTGTGATATGGCGGTTGTTTTACGTATAGACTGGTCCCCATCAAAGGAATGTGGAATTTACACCACCACATCGCTCGTTTTAACAGAGAAACCCACTGTATCTCACACGTATATTGACTGGATCCCTACGTGTTTAGGCTTTGGCACAGTGAAACTACGAAACAGACGCTACCCAAGACTCAAGAGGGTTATTAATGTCCAACTGGCTCCTGAAAGGTCTCATCAGACGTCTACCCAACATCCCAAACGCGTATGAAAAATAAGAATAGGTTTTACCCTTTCTGGCAATAAAACAGGCGTTAAGATATTTAAACACCAAACATAAAACCTTCTGCAAGGGATCGTGTCTGCAGTAACCACAGGTACTTGTGGTGAACATGCAAACAAAACCATGCTCTCATAATATATGATGATTGGCCTAGTCTCACCAGTGTCAGACCAGAGTACGCCCAAAGGCGAACAGTTTTGTTTTCATGTTTACCACAAGTGCGTGCGGTTAATGCAGATTTGATTCCTTGCAACAGGAATCTATTTGGTGTTTGAACATCTCTTAACATCTTACTCTTTGGTTTTTTCAGTAAAGTCACGTAGTTAAAAAATTAAATTAAAATAAATGAAAAAACAACTTAATTAAATCACGACGTTTCGGAGGCTGTGACGGTTCCACCTGAAGAGTGATACAGTAATTTTCCACCCAAAGACGGAAGCTTGTGTTGCCTCTGAAACGTCGTAATTTAATTCAGTTGTTTTTTCATTTATTTTTATTAAAAATTTGAACTACGTGACTTTACCGAAAAAACAAAAGAGTATGAATCCTTGCAGCCACGAAAACTTCAAATCTAGCTTAACATCTGTTTTATTGCCAGAAAGGGCAAACCCTACTTTTATATTTCATACTTTGATACTGGAAAAAAGGTGCCAAGCGCGTGTGCGACTCATGAGAGAAGAGGCAAAAATCCGTCTCAATTTTCAGGAAATGGTGAAGACAACAGCACGACGCCATAATGGACCGGCTCATGAGCCAGCACTTAATGACCCTGCAAACCCGATGGCATTCAACTTTTTAAAAAACGCAAACGATATACACATTTCAGGAGAAGGGGAGACGGGGGCAGTGACATAACTGTGGGAGTTGGTGGGTGAGCTGCTGGCTGCTTAGTGAGGCATTCAGACGGGGGAGGTTGGCTGCGTTTTTTGGGCGGGGGAGATGGAGGGGGGGGGCACAGTAAATAAGCAACAAACAAGGAGGCGAGATATACGGGATCCCACAAACACGCAGAAAGGTCACCGAGTTTGTATACGCGCGGCACGCACGACTGGAGGGGCAGCGACCACCCTCCGAGGCTCACTCGGCCGTGCATTGGGCGGTGTGCGGAGAACACGTGGAGAACAAACGATTGCGGGTGCCTTCGTGGGAGTCAGTATCGGCCAACGGAGGGGGCTTTCTCGGAGTTTGCTCGCTCGAAGAAGACGTACGATGTGCATCGACGCCCGAGATGGTAAGTGGACCGCCGCTGTCTCCCATTGTTAATGCAAGACGCTAACGATGGAAGTGAAGGCCCTGTCGCTGATCCGAAGACCCTCCGGCTGATGCCCGGTATATTGCAGAAGGTGAGCCTTTCATTATTTCCAGGATAGAAGCAATAATGTAAGCAATGATTTAGGCAGCAAGGGATTTATTTAAATTTTGACTTTACTTTCGTGACTGCAGGAATTAATATTCTATGGTTCTTTCGCTAAAAAACCATCGAATATGGATGTATTTAAGTCAAGCTGCTCGTTCCCCCGTCATTATCTTCATCAGCCATGATCTACTCACGGCTGGATGCAGTCTTCCCCACGAAGTTACCTTCCATCACGATCTCACGAAGCAACCATCCACGTCGCTCTTGCCGGCGGGGTGTGCTCGCCACTCCATCTCCACACTGCTCGGTCTCTTGGGCGTTGTCCCCTCCGTTTGGCTGCCGTTCGGTCATCGGTCTCGACTAAGGCCGTAGCCATGGAGTCAACATTGGGGGGAACAAATCTTCCAGGGTGTCTGGGAGTCCCAACCCAGAAAAAAATATCTAAATTTGAAAACGAATTTCCTGCCTAAAATATTTTTTTAAAAATCACTAACAATGTCTAATAGTGTATTGTATTACATTGCTCTGTTTTTACTTTTTTACCATTTCTTGTTTCATTGTATGTAATGCCAGAGATTAGGGATTAATAAAGTACAACCATAGCCACAATCATATAACCAGAAATCTATGTATTTATTTCTATGAAGACAAGTCCAGATATTGTGGCCAAGGTTTAGCAAATTGTTATTTTTATTTACATAGCATAGAAATCATTGTCAACGCCTGCCTGGAATTTTCTCCAGGTGGTCTCCAGAGCCCGGAGGAGGCTAATTTCTTATGGTATCGTTGCAAATTCTCAGAAGTGTAAAGAACACATTTTTTGAAGCACCCTGCATTTTACGGATTTTCTCCGGTTTGAACCGCAGCACGGCTAATTATCAAGCCCACGGCAACATGAGTGTTAACAACCCACATCGGGTGCACATTTATTATACCGCGAGTCAGGCAAGATGACAACGCTGTCGCCAAAGTACCTCCCCCCCCTCCCAGCAACACCGGGAGTTGTTTTCCAAACGTTATTTGGAGGTTGCTGCTCCTACTGCATCGGCAGTGGTGCACACGCCGATTATATATTTGTTTTCTTTTACACGCGGTGTTGTTGACGAGTGTGAGTTACGTATTTTCGAAACCTTGGACTGGAGAAACAAAGGCCATGGAATGTAAACGGAGAGAAGATTGTAGAACAATCCCGGATTTGCTGAACACATAACCGTTATCCGTCCAATGGGAACTAACTGCGGGATATGTAAAATAACTCGATGAAGAAGGCTGAATAGTAGTTGGGCTGCAGATGAATATAAGCAAAAGAAAAAAAACACATGGATCAAGTTATTGGTTTCTATTTCGATTTAAAGCTTTCGTGACTGCAGGGATTAATCTTCTTGGTTCTTTCGGTAAAGTCACGTAGAAGGGAAGTAATAAAATAATTCAGACGCTGTCTCCCCGACAGACCTGGTCTTCACCCGAGGACGGCTGCTTGCGTTGGGGCCGAAACGTTGTGAGAATGATTGTATTATGTTTTATTTTTATTATTTTATTACTTCCCTTCTACGTGACTTTACCGAAAGAACCAAGAAGATGGTTTCTATTTGTAATTGTGAAATGCTTTGATGTTGTCTGCCGGCCCAGTCGCTGTTGGAAAAAATCTTCTCAGGTCTATGGGCTTCATTCAGTGGGAAAAACAATTCTGATTCTTTAAACGATTGCAGGTATATGTGGTAGGGACACCGCTGGAAGATCCAGCAGAATATACATGTACAGGGTGCTTCAAAAAATAAATGTGAACACTTCTGAGAATTTGCAACAATGCTACAAGAAATGTGCCTCCTCCGTGCTCTGGAGACCACCTGGAGCAGATTCCAGGCACGCGTTGATAATGATGACGATCAAGTGGAGACTCACGTAGGTGAAAATAAAATAATATAAAATGAAAACAACAAAATTAAATCACTCGGTGAAAATAAAATAATATAAAATGAAAACAAATACATTTGTGATTTAATTTAGTTGTTTTAATTTTATATTATTTTATTTTCACCTAGTGATTTAATTAAAAAATTAAATCATATAAAATGAAAACAACTAAATTAGTGATTTAATTTAGTTGTTTTCATTTTATATTATTTTATTTTCACCTACGTGACTTTACCAAATAAACCAAAGAGTATGGATCCTTGCAGTCACGAAAACTTAAAATCTAGAAGTGGAGACTCTTTGACTTTTTGAAGCTATTAACATAGATGTATCATGTAACAGTGTATTATCCGTTCTTTTCCCCCCATTAAAAACGATATAAGTGTTAAAGAAAATTTGAAGCACCCTGCATATACCTGGGGTAGCCTGAGATCAAAACGACGAAATGAAAAGGTGGGTGACGGGCGCTTGGAGTGTGTTTTGAAAAGTGGAACTTTATCATGAAAAGCAACTCGCCGAGGTGCCTCGGGTGGTGGACCGTGTTTCATCAGTGTGCACCGCAGCTTGCCGTGACGCATGAATCAGAAATATCGGAGGGCGACAAGGCAAATGGAACAAACGCCCAACGGTGCGTGAAGAAATGTAGTTGAGAGACGGAGGGAGGGTGCACGAGAGAACACTTACTGGGGGGCAAGACGAGGGTTACGTGGTTCAGGAAGAGCGAGCGAGCGAGCGATCTTGAGCAGTCCACACGTTACTCGGGAGGGAGATGGCCAATGAGTGAGTGCATCCGAGAGGATGACTACCGTGGAGATGGAGCGGTGAGATTGGCTCGTGTGCAACTGTTTGATGGATAGTTGAATAGCTGAACCTGTGGGGGGGGGGGGGGGAGACCGCTTGGGGATTCCTTATTCCAGAAGTGGATTCATCATGAACGATAATGATACAAATCAGTTTAACACGTAGGCTTTCGCGACCAATATCACCCTCTATTATGAACGATAGAAATCGTACTAACTAATAATGCACACACATTACTCCCAGTGTGGCAGCAGATGCATGGGGAGTTCTGCCTCCTGTGTGGAAGGGATTTCAATTGAAGGGATCTCGAAGCTAGTTCTGTGATGTCCGCTTCTGCGGGCCAGTCTTTCACACAAAGGGATGCGAGATTTTTTTAAAAGGCTGCTTCATCTCCATGACGTGCAACTGAAAGCACAAACGGGATAACATTAGAGATAGACTTATTTTATGACTAAACAAAAGCACATACTTGGTGCTGATTGATTGTCAAGATGCTGCCTCGGCCTGGGATGGTGTTGGTGGTGGCATTTGTTGTTGATGTGTTCTACCCTGGGTGCTGCCGTGCGTGCTGCTTGCAGGACGGTACCGCTTCCTGGTGCTGGTCTGTAACTGCCTCGTCACCTTTGGCTCGTACTACTGCTTCGACATGCCGGGGGTGCTGCAGGCTCAGTTCCAGGGGGTGAGTGGCCCCTCCGCCCCGAGAAAAGCGAGCTAATTAAAACAACAACATGTGCACATATTGTTCTCTTTTAGCCCCGCCCACTCCCCCCCCCCAACACGTTCCATTCATTGGCTGCCACATTCAGATAACCTCCTCCCCCTTAACTTGTATTTAAGGGCTTGTCTCTTTGAATTTGCCTCACTTGATACAGTAAATCTAGCTGTGACGGTCCCACCTGATGACGGAGACTTGTGTTGCCTCCGAAACGTCGTGATTTATAATTTTGTTTCTATTATTATTGCTATTATTTTATTTGTATTATTTATTTTTCCCTACGTGACTTTACCGAAAAAAACTAAGAGTATGAATCATTGCAGTCACGAAAGCTTCAAATCTAGAATTAATTACCCTCCATCCACTTGGTCTGGTCTGATCTCGTGAAGCTAAGCAGGATTTCAGGGGTGTTTGGCACCTGGATGAGCAAACTGTCTGGGAATACGAGGTCCCATTATCTCCATGACAAGATAGCCTATGGAGTGTCACCCTCGTCGAGTGGTGCTGCAGTTTCACTGGGTTTTCCAACTTGCTCCCACGTGGCCAAACACGCATTAATTTAAACTTGCGAAAATCATTCCCATGCGGTAACCTGCTAAAAACGAACATATCGTTGAGACGTAGCGAGGCTTTCCTGGGTAAAAGGGCATTTATGATTATTATTCATTATAAAACTGGGTCATCCGAAGGCTGCCGCTGGGTGGAATGCGAACGTAATTTGGGAGGCAATGGCAACGTGAATCTGGGGATGCCTGGCTCTGTGCCCGAACATGCTCATGGATGGCGCTCCAGGGCAGCGTGGAGAATGTGCGGAGGGAGGGGCAGGGGGAAGCATAAAGTAGCAGGTGGAATCACAAGACTCGCCATGAATGCATAACCAACGCCACCGAACAAACGGCATAGCCAGGAGATGGACACTACCCTGATTATTTCATGGCCTCGTGCCAAGCGGTATACATTCACTGTGCACTTCATGGCGCTGGGTTGGGATGAGCACTTGGCCCGCAGTGGCTTTTGGAGCAACGTTTTTGTACTGCAAGGCAGAACTGCAAAGTGAAAAAAATGGTAAAATGATTATTGATTAAACAAACGATTCGTTAATTCCAATTAATTCTTAATTTTCACAGTACATTAATTGAAACACATGGTGTAATAATGGATTATTTACAATTAATACAAATTATATGTAAATTAAATGCTAAATTACATTTAGGCTAATGGGGATAACAAACCCGTGCAACCGAGACAGTAAAAACAAGACAATAAAGAAACAATTCTGGATTGATTCATTACTCCAAACTATAATCATTCATTGGAGCCGTTAAGGGGGGCGAATTGATATGTGGGCGCTCATTAAACACTAATGCTCACATTGCGTTTGCGCCGCATGGCAAAAGGCAACCAAATTCATACGCGGCGCTCGACTGGAAATTTAATTTGCTCTTTGACCGTGTTGCCAGAATTTGAACTGCTCCGACGAGCAGAATGCGAAGAACGCATCTGTCCCGGATGGTGGTGGAGGCTGCGAGACCCCGTCGGGATTGGGACTCACGCCGAGCAAGTACAACTTGCTGTACGCTGTCTACGCGTGGGGGTGCGTCTCTTTCTCTCGCGTCTATTGCAGGACAAAATGTTTGTTAATAGAATAATGTCCACGTCGATGTGAGACTGGAGCAGGCACCTACAGCCGTGGCGAGAGGCACACTGGACATGGTGTGCGTCAACGAGCTGGACAGACCCTCCACTGAAATTAAGTCGATGTCCAGATTAATTAGCTGGGAAATTGGTTCAATCGACATGCGGTGGGGTGAGTCAATGGCTCCATTGAATATTTGGAGTTCACATCGGTTCACTGCTGCTGTGTGGTCGATGTTCTGGTCCGCGTTTCTGCAATCGCACGCCGGGCTTTCTTTGAAATTACCGCTCGTGAAGGTCGTGGTGGGCAGATCTGCCGTGAGACGTGCCGATTTGATTTTCACGTGGACGAACATTGTTCAAATCACGGAGGTTCTGTCATTGAATTGGCGATCGGGTGCCTGTTGGGGATATTATTGATCATCCATTTCTCAGGGCCATTAAGGTCTGCATCTACAACGGTTCTGGCTGTGATTTTTCATCATTTCGGAAGGGGTCTGGTAGTTGTCGTAGATCTCCAACGAGTGGCAGATGCGGATTGCATTGGATGCGGCTCTATTCGTGAAAAGCGTCGTGACTGTCTGAGGATCTCAGGAGGAAGGATGTTTGACAGCGGTGAGCAGGAGTGGAACCTGCGACAGAGGCAGTGGCGACGTGTGGCTCTGATTTAAGCAGGGGACAAACTCCGCCTTGGGTTTCGCACTCGGCTGGCACGCGACAGCGGTTTGATTGATTTTTGGGTGTAAGGTGACGGCAGTGCCATCACCACCGCATCCTCCTCCAGACAGACAGAGCTTGAATTTAAATCCACGCGGTTTCCTCGGGGGACTCGTTCCAGCGAGTGCTCGGCACCGGTCGTTATTCTCGTACAACGTGCGCACATTTAAATTCTCCGTCAGCCACCTGCGTGTGTTTTAATGAGGCTGGGAAAGCCGGCCACGGAGTTTGCAGTCTTCTCAAGCCAGAGGCACAAGTCACGGTGGCGAGATGTCAACTACCTCGCCTGGTATACAGGAGGTCGTGGGTTTGACCCTGACGCCTGCTGTGGATTTTTCTCCGGGTCCTCCGGTTTTTTCCTCCTCATTTAGAAACATTTAGAGTATTTGGTTTCTATACATTTCCACGTGATAAGTCACATCATTGGGCTATTATTTGTGGCCAGGTCGCTTCTAAAAGAGAGTTACATGACTCAGTGGGGCCTTACCTGGTAAAATAAAAATCACAAAACGTCGTGATTAATTTTATTTTATTTCAAACTACGTGACTTTACCGAAAGAACCAAAGAGTAGAATAAAAAATAGTTTAGTAAATAAATAAAAATAACCGATCGATCACAGAGTTACAAGTGTTTACGTTCCACACTTTGGCGTACGCGAAAGACGAACATCGGTAAAACGTCATCCCTCATTAAATTCAAGACAAACCATTTCTCTGCCTGTGCCCTCAGAAATGTCGTCCTCGTGATCCCCTTTGGGTACTTGATGGACAAGATCGGAAACCGAGGCAAGTACTGCGCAGCGGTAGCCGTCGAGCGTGCAGGCGCTGCCACTGCACCGGGGCCGGAGAGCCGGAGGGACCTAGACGCACTGGGGATACGAAGCGAGGGGGGGGGGGGCGGCAAATTTGATCGGTGGGGGGAATTCATTGAATTACACAACTTGCACCGGTGGCCTATGCCAACCATGCTCCACGCCACTGTGGCGGTGGTAAAAAGTGTTTTAGTTCGTGTTATATTCCCCTCCCCTCCACCCAATAATGAAACACGACCACAACCTTGCACGTGAAGGATTCCATTGCGAAAGCAAGGTCACAAAGGCGCCGGCGACGAGCACAGCCGGCAGAGCGGAGTGCGGTGGCTGACGGTGGCACGCGGCAACGCATTTCCTTGGCGACAGCCAGGCTGGAGGCAAACGGCGCTGAGGCAACCTGCGACCCCGTGCCTGCATTGCGCTCCGCGGGGCACCCTCTCGGCTCCACAGGGAGGCCACTGGGGCGGGCGAACACGTGGGCCAACGTGCCCAAGTCGCACGCAATGCACGCGCCCCCATTTGTCGGAACACAGAAGCTCAGCCACCTTGAGCCTGGATAGTGCTGGAACGGGCGACCGCCATGCACAGAAGAGGTGTCACGGTGCGCCATGTGGGTGACCACTACTTTTTAATGCATCCAGAGCCCCTTGAGCCTCTTGGGGTACTTGGCATTGGCTTTGTTTTCCTTCTGACCCCGCTGACCCCGCTGACCCCGCTGACCCCGCTGACCCCGCTGACCCCTGCGCGCTGTGACCCCCGCCCCGTAGTCTCCGTGATGCTCTTCTCGTCGTTCTGCGTGCTCGGCTCGCTGCTCTTCGCGCTCTCCATCCGACTCCGCGACTCCACACACTCCATGCTCGCCCTCATGCTCGCCGGGCGGGTGCTCTTCGGCTGCGGGAACGTCTCGCTCATCAGTAAGAGGCGCGGGGTGGGGGCGGGTCACGGTGCGAGGCGGGGGGGGGTGGTGGCCGTGGAGAGGGGGACACCAACGGCTGACGCTGTTACAACGTCGATCGCCAGCCGGACACAACGCTGACGCCCAGATCCATCCGGAGTGTTGGAGCTTAGCTCTGTCCATAAGGGGCAGTGGCGAAACGAAATTTAATCCGCAATGTTGAACACTCTTCGTATTCCTCACATGTAGGGTACCTTCGCCGGTACCTTCGCCGTACCGGCGACGGTGCACGCAAACTCTGCTGCGTCGCCTGCTCCCTGCTGCTCTCCAGCGTAGGCCACCAGTAGACGTCAAGGGGACGACGGGCTACGTGACGGCCATCGTGGAGATGGAGCAATGAATTCGGCTCGTGCGCAGGTGCTATGTTTATCGTCACGTCGCGGGGTCGTGAGAAATGGCGACGGGGGTGGCGACACCTTCAGCCAGCAGCGGATTGATCATGGCTGATGATGCAGGTTCTATAGATACTCCCCCAACACCGTGCTACAGAGACTTCGTATCGTCATCATCGGCTATAATCAATCCACTGCTGGATGAAGGCCTCCCCATGCCATCGCCATCCGTCATGGCCCTGCGGTGCCACAATCCATCCGGCTCCAGCGCGTGAACCGATCTTATCGCTCCATGAATGAGATCTATGGCAGCGAAATAAGAAATAACTCTTGTGTTGTTGACTTTCACAGGGCTGTTATTAATTATCAAAAAGACTGAACAGGGGATAAGAATCGTGAATCAGAGAAAAGGATGAATTATTGTGCGTAGTTTTTCGGGGTTATTTTGGCATCATCAATTCTTGGCATATTTATTATATCAGAGAAGAGGTGAGTAAGCAGAGAAGTGAATTATTACCTCCGTCGTGAGCCTCCCCAGAGATAATCGTCTCCGTGTGGACCCTGGCAACAGAGAACACGCAGCCCAAGGCACCCAACCAATGGCAAAAATGTTGCGCCATCCAAATTCATCCCCACGATACATTTAACCGCTTTAAGTCGAGCTATGAATGCGTTGGTATTGGCAACGTCCTTGTACTATTTGCCTTTTTGGCAGCCTTTCTCTCGATAGCATTTGGTACCACAAAGCCATAAAAGAATATGTCTCTGGTGTAGGCCAATCAGTTTCAAGGACAGTGCATAAATTATCAAAAGTTTTTTCCCCACCACAATTATGTGTGGTTAATCCCTTGGTGACAGGTTCCTGTGTGGTGTTTGAACATGTTAACACTTCCTGTATTTATGCCATCATGGGAAAATCCTTTTTTTGAGTTTCCAACATCGTGATACTGGCAAAAGGGGTCCCATTACAGATACCCACAAAGGGCGATCGCGTTCTGACAGCAACACGACGTGAATGTGAAACGTTCGTGACTCGCCGGGGATTAATTCCAGTGGGGTCCGTCTGGGTTCGAGACCGGGAAATTATCTCCACTCCCGGCACGCCACATCATGTACACCTTTGGCTTTGGCTGCGGGGACCGGTCACGTGTGCCGACCCCGCTCCACCGGCAACGAGGAACATTTTTAGGTGAACATATTCGGTGGAACATATTTAATGGAACATTTTTAGTGGAACATAATCAGTGGAACATATTTAGGTGAACATAATCAGTGGAACATAATCAGTGGAACATATTCAGTGGAACATATTCAGTGGAACATTTTTAGTGGAACATATTCAGTGGAACATATTCAGTGGAACATTTAGGTGAACATATTCAGTGGAACATTTTTGGTAGAACATAATCAGTGGAACATATTTAGGTGAACATAATCAGTGGAACATAATCAGTGGAACATATTCAGTGGAACATATTCAGTGGAACATAATCAGTGGAACATTTAGGTGAACATATTCAGTGGAACATTTTTGGTAGAACATAATCAGTGGAACATATTTAGGTGAACATAATCAGTGGAACATAATCAGTGGAACATATTCAGTGGAACATATTCAGTGGAACATAATCAGTGGAACATAATCAGTGGAACATATTCAGTGGAACATATTCAGTGGAACATAATCAGTGGAACATATTTAGTGGAACATATTCAGTGGAACATAATCAGTGGAACATAATCAGTGGAACATATTCAGTGGAACATATTCAGTGGAACATATTCAGTGGAACATATTCAGTGGAACATATTCAGTGGAACATTTAGGTGAACATATTCAGTGGAACATTTTTGGTAGAACATAATCAGTGGAACATAATCAGTGGAACATATTCAGTGGAACATAATCAGTGGAACATATTTAGTGGAACATATTCAGTGGAACATAATCAGTGGAACATATTTAGTGGAACATAATCAGTGGAACATATTCAGTGGAACATATTCAGTGGAACATATTCAGTGGAACATATTCAGTGGAACATATTCAGTGGAACATAATCAGTGGAACATAATCAGTGGAACATATTCAGTGGAACATAATCAGTGGAACATATTTAGGTGAACATAATCAGTGGAACATAATCAGTGGAACATAATCAGTGGAACATAATCAGTGGAACATAATCAGTGGAACATATTCAGTGGAACATATTCAGTGGAACATATTCAGTGGAACATAATCAGTGGAACATATTTAGTGGAACATATTCAGTGGAACATAATCAGTGGAACATATTTAGTGGAACATAATCAGTGGAACATTTTTGGTGGAACATATTCAGTGGAACATATTCGGTGCATATTCTTGGGTCTTTCGGTAAAGTCACGTAGATAGGTTCAAAGAAAATAACAAAAAATTACATATTTTCTTTGAATCTATCTACGTGACTTTACCAAAAGACCAATAATATGAATTCCTGATGAAGACTGCTTGTGTTGCGATCGAAACGCCATGGTTTTTAGCTTTTATTTTTCATTTTCATTTATTAATAATTTTTATTTTATTTTCTATCTACGTGACTTTACCGAAAGAACCAAGCATATATATTCAGTGAGAAAATAAATGACTGCAATTTACATGAAAAAAAATATTTAAAACAGTTTTCAATTCATCATATTGCTAAGCCGGGAAACGTAACGAAAGCATAATGCGCATCTCGGCGGGCTTTCTCTTGGCGGTATTAGGTCACGTGTCATTAGGGATGTGTATTTTAAGAGGATGCATTTTATAATCAAAAGAACACGGTAACATATGCCGGGGCTAATAGTGCATTACATAGAGAGAGGTGAAAGTCATTTGGGCATTGTCTTCACGCGCTACTGGTTTATTTACTTGGCCTCAATGCATGCAAATCCTTGAAACCGTAAGTGGTGGCAACGCAAGGTGCATCCCATCGCATGGGCAGCGGGATGCCTTATTTGGGCGACGCTCCGTTGGGCGCAAAGCGCTCGCACGGTGCCTTGGGGATGGGTGGCTGAGCACGCGGTGCAGAGTGTGAGCCAATGCCAAGCCACGGCGTTTGCCGGTCAAAGCCCATCGTCTTGGCCCTCGTGCCCGAGTGGTGACGGATGTGTCAGTCCGATGCGTCGACAGTGTGGCAGGCCTCCTCCCTACGCCTGTGCGGGGCACTCACGCCCGTGGCCGGCCCTTGACCGCTTTCAAACCCGAGGCGGCCCGGCTTCGCGAAACCCGGCAGCGTGGGTGGTGGGCCCTCAGCTGGGATTCCCGCGTGAGCCAGATTTACGTTGAGACAAATGTCGAATGAAATCACGTAAAAGTAATATGTTTTGGTTTGGGTAGTGTAAGCTAATCCAAGCATGCAATAACATGATATAAATATATTACATGCCCCCGCGCTGCAGAGATGAGGGATGGGGAGGGAGCGAGCGTTGTGGAGCGTTGGCAGAATAAACGAGCCTAGCAGGGCCATGTTGGCACGGCTTGGGTCTGGTTCCTAATGTCTATTGAGATGCAATACGGTACAATGCTTTTTAGAAACCACGAGTGTAGCAAAAGAGACATTCCCTGATGCGAACCGTGGCTCTGTAGTGTTTGGAGAGCGATGGTAATGCTCTTTACAGTATATGGGGGTTTCTCTGTGCCCTTTTCAGATTTTTGTTCAAATTACTTTCCATATTCTTTGGGTCTTTCAGTAAAGTCACATATGTGTGCCTATGTTTGTCTCTCTATGTATCTCTGTGATATCTGTCTGCTTATATGTCTGTCTATATGTCTCTGGTTTTGTGTTTAATCTCTCTCTCAAATTTAGCATTCTCAGGAAGAACGTAATCAACCAGGTAGGGTGTTGACTGTTATGTTATCCGACTCTCTGTTGTATTACATCACATTTCTAAGTATACTAGATTTATGTTTCTATTTCATTTATACCTGATGATGATTGCTTGTGTTGCAATCGAAACGTCGTATGCTGGTATTTAATTTATTATTTTTTCTTTATACGTGACTTTACCGAAAGAACCAAAGAGTAAAGTCACATAGGTTCAAAGAACTTAACAAAATAACGAAAAACTACGACGTTTCGATCGCAACACAAGCGGTCGTCATCATTCCTAATGTTCTTTGAACCTATCTCCGTGACTTTACCGAAAGACCCAAAGAATATGATTTTCTGGGGTCACGAAAGCTTTAAGCCAAGATTAACTGTCTCCATCTCCATGTTTTTGAGCAAGGAAGAGTAACCACGTGGATTAGGGAACGGACGCAAGTGAGAGACACCAATATTATTGACCGTTACGGAAAGTAAATGGGCATGGTCAGAACACTTCCCTAGAGGGGACGATGCCCAACGATCCGGAATAACGTCAACGAGTTGCAGCCCAACGGGAGGGGGAACACCTCCAACACGACGGCCCCTGCTGAGATCGAGCAACGGATCAGGCTTGCGTGCAAGTGCTGCCGGACAACTGGTTGACATCCCGGGACTGCGCGAGAGATGGACGAACTACCTGGGGAGATATTCATATTCTTAGGTTTTTCGGTAAAGTCACGTAGGTAAAAAATTAAAATTAATAAAAGTAAAATAAGAATAAAAATCACGACGTTTCGGAGGCAACACAAGCTTCCGTCTTCAGGTGGAACCGTCACAGCACGATAGCTTGTATCAAGCTTGTGTTGCCTCCGAAATGTCGTGATTTTTATTTTATTTTACTTTTATTGATTTTAATGTTTTACCTACGTGACTTTACCGAAAAACCTAAGAATATGAATCCTTGCAGTCACGAAAGCTTCAAATCTAGAATTAATACCTGGGGAAATTCATCGTCCAGCAGCGAAACAGACCCGCGTGCTAATGACGACGATGCCGTTGCAACTTGCTGTTGCTGTTTTCGAAAAAAAAGAAAACGGAGCCGAGACTGATTGCCGATGAGCAGACTTTTTGGCGGCGGCTGAGTGTGAAATGTATCTGTTGGTTGGCGGCACGAGAGGGGCGGGGGGGGTAGGAGGAGGCCGATGGCTCTCTCCAGCGACGTGCTGCGGGAATTCTTTGGCTGCCCCCCACCACCCCGGGGGAGGTCACCGGCCTCGCAACGTCTCCGCTTGCGTGCGTGGGATTCTCCAGCACGCGTAACGGTTGGGGGTTGCCTTTTATTCCCCTTTTAAACATTTTGGCGACTCTTCTGGTGCACGGCGAGAAACGCAGGTTTGGGAGGAAATGAAAAAAAAATCGAGGATATTTCCTTTCGCTCTTGTGCCGCACGGCGAAGTTTGAACCGCGTGCGTGTGTGGGTGTGTGTGAGTGAGTGTGTGAGTGGGGAGCGGTAGTGTAGCGGTTAGCGCGCCACGCTATGAACCTGGCGACCCGGGTTCGATTCCCGCTCACGGCCAACAGCAGTGACGATAATCTGAACCGGTCCTGGGCCTCCCCTAGGTCGACTCAGCCTGAAATGAGTACCTGGTACGGTGTGTAAACATCGCCACTGGGGAGACAAAGGCGGTCGGGCGTGGTGCTGGCCACCCACCCCCTCGTGTACCGTTCTGGCCTTCATAGGTGCTCGCTAACAACACTTGCCCCTACAGTCTGTTAAGGCTATACGGGGGATCTTTGTGTGTGAGTGTGGATGTGTGTGTAAGTGTGGATGTGTGTGGGTGTGTGTGGGTGTGTGTGTGAGTGTGTGTGGGGTGTGTGTGGGTGTAGGTGTGTGTGGGGTGTGTGTGGGTGTAGGTGTGTGTGGATGTGTGTGTGGATGTGTATGGATGTGTGTGTGAGTGTGTGTGGGTGTGTTTCAACTGTGGGGAGCGGTGGTGTAGTGGTTAGCGCTACGCTGCGCTATGAACCTGGCGACCCGGGTTCGATTCACGCTCACGGCCAACACCAGTGGCGATTATCTGAACCGGTCGTGAGCCTCCCCTAGGTCGACTCAGCCTCAAATGTGAACCTGGTGCGGTGTGTAAACATCGCCACTGGGGAGACAAAGGCGGCCGGGCGTGGTGCTGGCCACCCACCCCCTCGTGTGCCGTTCCGGCATTCATCGGTGCTCGCTAACAGCACTTGCCCCTACAGTTTGTTAAGGCTACACGGGGGATCTTTGTCTTTGTTTCAATTGCTCCGCAATGACAATTCAATGCGTTCAAGCAAAAACATGTTTCCATCTCTACATGTTGTGTTGTTCCACGCAGCATCCTCCTGAGGCACACTGCCACTGCCTCCCACTCGTCTCTCTGGCTCGCTCGCCGTGCGAATGTCGCGGAAGCGACGTTCCGAGCACAGATCCTGCAGCAGGAGGCAGCCAGGCAGCCAGGCAGGAGGCAGGAGACGTGTGGGTGGGGGGGGGAGGAGGCGGGCGGGATTCATTAGAAAAGCTGAGAGAGGGAGGCGGAAAGTCGAACCACCAACTTCCACCCCGCGATGATGGTTCAAAGTGGGGAATTAGTTATTATTTTTTGCATGTTGTTGAAACGTCGCTAAGAGGGAGCTTCCTCACCCCCCCCCCCCCCCCCGGGGAATGTAACTTTTTGTTCTTTTATATGAACGTTGTTTTTATAAAGTGTTTTCTCTTTTACTGTATCGGCAGACCATTAATCGTAATTACCTCATTCAATTCTGGTTAGGTGACTCGTTAATGTTTCATCACACACTAAAACTTCTCTTTATAAATGTAATAATCAGGTAATTACCAAGTTCATCAGGGCCGTATAACCAATTTTCATTTTTGGCACTCTCACTTCAAGCATCGTCACCCCCCGTATTGAATTCACAGCACATTAATGGTGCACAGAGTTGTGCGTGCGCGTGCGCGCTTGCGTGTGCGTGCGTGTGCGTGTGTGTGCGTGTGTGTGCGCGTGTACGTGCGTGTGTGTGCGCGTGTGCATGCGTGTGCGCGTGCGTGCATGTGCGTGCGTGTGCGTGTGTGCATGCGCGTGTGTACGTGTGTGCGTGCGCGTGTGTGCGCGTGTGTGTGCGTGCGTGCGTGTGGTGGGGAGCGGTAGTGTAGCGGTGAGCGCGCACCGCGCTACGAACCCGGGTCACCCGAGTTCGATTGCCGCTCACGGCCAACGCCAGCGATTATTATTTGAATCGGTCCTGTGCCTCGCCTAGGTTGTAGTAGTAAACATCGCTAGCACTGGGGAGATGAAGGGGCCCGGGCGTGGTGCCGGCCTTGATAGGTGCTCGCTAACAGCCCTTGCCCCAACAGTCTGCTGAAGGCTACACGGGGAATCTTCGTCTTTGTGCGTGCCATCACGCTCGGCGCACGCGTGGCGATCTGATGACCGGTTTACTTTGAAGCATTTCCTAATTCGTTCGTCTTGCCTGCTGTGATTTCACGACATCCCTTCAGCATTCTAAACTGAAATAAAATTATTTTACTAGGTAAGCCCCCACTGAACTATGTCGCTTTTCTTTTCAAAAGCGACCTGGCCACAATTGATAACTTAACGAAGTGGCTTATCACGTGGAAATGTACAGCGGCCAAATACTGTGAACGCGTGTGATGTTGATTCTGAATGTGGAGGGGGGAAACCGGAGGACCCATTCTTCGCCCGCACCAGCCGTGCGCTGTGGACAGAGCCTGTGGATGACGTTGAATTCCGTGAGCTGCTGCTGCTGCTATCATCATTATTATTCTTGTCACTTGTCTCCCCGTTTCCTCACCAGGGCCCCCGTCGATGCATTGCTGTTACGATCTGCGCTAAAATGCCCTCATTTCGAATTCTAAATTAGCAAGCCGGTTAATAATGAGAACAAATAAAAAAAATAGTTGGCGATGCTGCAGTGGCAGAGGTCGCAAACGCTCATAATAAAGCTTCGTGCTGTGAAGAAGGGCCATTAGCTGAAACGTCCCGCATTACATGTATATATTTTTCTTTTTTTAAGGCCACAACCGTGTTATTGACAAGTCTGTCGATCCCAGATTGGCCTCGTCAGCAATCTTCGGACCCACAGATGAGGCAGTGATGGGAGGAAATCCTCCTCGACTGTGAGGGATTGCCAAAGAAGCACGATATATTATTGACGAATGTTGAGTTTTGTGGACAATTTTTTTTTACAATGAGGTGCTCAGTGACCAGACCTCCCTTCGAGAAGTGATCAACCACCTGGTATGTCCCCCTCCCGCCCTCTCTCAAGTCGTGCAGTTCCGCATCGTGGCCTTCTGGTTCCGTGAGAAAGAGCTGGCCATGGCGTTCGGGGTGACCATCGCCTTCTCGAGACTCGGCAGCGTTCTCAACTTCCTCTGCACCGAGAGCTTCGAGCACCGCTTCGGCCTGGAGGCGACGCTGTGGGCCGGTGTTTGTTTAAACGCACACGCACGCACACGCACGGGCACACACGCACACACGCACACACACACGCACGGCCACACACGCACACGCACACACGCACGCACGGGCACACACGCACACACGCACGGGCACACACGGGCACACACACACGCACGGGCACACACGCACGGGCATACACGCACACGCACGCAAGGCACACACGCACACGCACGCACGGGCACGCACGGGCACACATGCACACACACGCACGGGCACACATGCACACACACGCACGGGCACACACGCACACGCACGGGCACACACGCACACACACACGCATGCACGGGCACACACGCACACACGCACACACACGCACACACACGCACGGGCACACACGCACACACGCACACACACGCACACACATGCACGGGCACACATGCACAATAAACACAAAGACAAAGATCCCTCCCCATGTAACCTATAATAGACTGTTGGGGCAAGTGCTGTTAACGAGCACCTATGAAGACCTGCAGGGCACAGTAATGGGTGGGGTGGTCAACACCACGTCTAGTGATGATCTTTATACACCGCGCCAGGTACTCATTTGAGGTTGAATCAACCTAGGAGAGGCTAGGTACCGGTTCGGATAATCTTCACCGGTGTTGGCCATGAGCGGGAATCGATCTTGGGGGTCCGGGTTCGTAGCCACTGTACTACGGCTCCCCACATAAACAAACACTCAAACGCACAAACAAACGCGCACACACTCAAACACACAGACACACACACTCAAACACACAGACAAACACACAGACAAACACGCACACACTCAAACACACAGAGAAACACGCACACACTCAAACACACAGACAAACACACTCAAACACACAGACACACACACTCAAACACACAGACACACACACTCAAACACACAGACAAACACACAGACAAACACACAGACAAACACACACTCAAACACACAGACAAACACACAGACAAACACACAGACAAACACACAGACAAACACACACTCAAACACACAGACAAACACACAGACAAACACACACTCAAACACACAGACGCACACACTCATACACACAGACACACACACTCAAACACACACACTCAAACACACAGACAAACACGCTCACGCAGTCACTCGGAGCTGAGCGCAAACTGATAAACGATCATAAATCCCATTTGATTTTGTCACCGATATATCTCGCCGTGCCCTTTTCGGAGCAACCCATATTTTTTCCAGTTGCATGCATTTCATATCAAGTGGAGAATTATCAGTGGCAGGTGCAGAGAATGGGACGGAAAAAAAAACCCCATAAATGTATTCTGGCTTGGGAAGCCTGGCAGGGAAGTGGGCGGTGGCGGGCAGGGCACGGGACGCGAGACCTCGCCGGATCCGCATGGCGGAACGCGCCGCTCGCTGCCGAGGGGGAATCGGTTTTTGCTCCTCGGGTACGGAGATGCGCCGAGCGACAGCGAGACGATCGGAGCCCCCCCCCCCGCCCGGATGCTGCGGCCCCCCACGCGCCGGCTCCTTTGTAAAGTGAGAAACCGCACCTGTGAGAGCCGTGCGTTTATTCGACGGTAACTTGCATCGTGCCAGGTTTCTCCAACCCCCCCACCCACACTAACCCCCCCCCCCCAGGGGAACCAGACGGAGCGATCGCTCATTCCGCAGCCCCCACGCCTAAAACTGCCACCGGACTTTCGAGCGTGGGCTTTCTGTGGCTGTCCACCTCGCGTCAGGATGTTATTAACCCCCTTATCCCGGCGGCGGCGGCGGCGGTGGCGCAGGGGCAGTGCTGTGCGCCGTGAGCCTCGTAGCTGCCTGCACGGTGGGCCACCTGGACCAGAGGGGCCTGCAGCAGCTTGGCCTCTACGCCGGACTGCGTCGCGAAGCCAAGAGCGTGGTAACCCCCCCGCCCACCTAACCCCCCCCCCCGCCCCCCCCCCCCCAGATCACGTGCCCGGTGCACGAGTATGGCCCCACCGCCTGGAAGTTTCGCATCATCGATCCATTGATCGATTGTTGTTGTCAGCCTGTGTTTTCACCCCAGTTGCTCCTCTTCAGTAGAGCCGTTACCAATCGATGATCTGCAAAACTGCGGCCATCGGTCACCTGACGGTCTGCGGACCACGGACGCAATCGGTGCCGCCCTACCGAGTTCCTCTTTGTTTCTTGAGCGGGACATTTTTGAAACGAGGTCTACGGCGCGCTGCTGAAACATTTGGGCGATATTTCCCAATACGGTCAGCAGCAGATGGTATGAAAATTTGTTGCATATTGTCCTTTAGCCTTGGACCAAACGGTGAGGCTGGGCAGTCAGAAAGATGGATGAGCGGTGAGGGCGGGAGGATGAATGAACGGATGATTAAAATTATTCCACAGCTGGCGCTGACGTGAACCAAGTGAACTGTAACCGGATGGGCCCTCGTGCCCAAAGCCGATTTCTCCTCGTGGATCCGTCCGTTCATCTCCCATTGTCCCCGCAAGGATTAACCCTTCGCCCCCTTCCGAGACGTCTGCAAGTTGCAATGTGGGTGTCCCCTTCACTGCCGGATCTCGGAACTCGCGAGCGGTTGCCGTTATTTTTATTTGGAGAGGCGCAGCGCCGTTGTTGTAATTTTTAAAGACGTCGTAATCGCCGCAGAGAACCGCGGCGACACGACCGCGCTGTACGATGGCTGGCGCCAAACTGTGCCACCCGTCCTACCGCATGGCCTTGTGGGAGCCCTCGGTAAGTCTTCCGATCTGAAGACGTACCGATGAAGCTAGTTGAGTTTTTTTTGTGTGCGTACGTCGTACGCCACCGGAACGGAATCGGAAGACAAATATGGTGACGTACGCGTACGTTGATCGGAATGGGAAAGAGGCCAATAATCCTGGGGCAATCGGTGAGGTGCGTGGGTGTGGCACTCTCTTCTTTTCGGTGCAGAACATCACGGACGTTCGCCGCTTCAAGCGCACCTACTGGATGCTCGTCCTCACCACCGTCTGCTTCTACAGCACCATCTTCCCGTTCATCGCCAACGGCAGGTCCGTGCCTCTCGGCGGTCGCACGGCAGCGCAAAGCACTGGGTCAGAAAACGAGACGCGTCGTGTCATGTATAAGTAAGTTTCCACAGCCAATGCAGTGGGGAAACTAAAGAATTGATCAAACGAACCTTTGGTGTGCGTGCCAGCCACATGAACAAACTCACCGTCAAAAGCAGCCACAGTCTGGCGTGCTATCCCTGCGGCCTTCCTCTCTTACGACCAACTCGCGCCGAAAGTGCCGCCCAACCTCGTCAAGCTGCTGGAAGTGAAGCGGCCGGTGAGCCTCGTGAGTTCGCCCTCGCTGCGCGGAGACCGCCTGGCGAGGACCAAATCTTGCCGGCTTCATCCGCGAGGTGGCCAGGAGACGGCAGGACATCGATGCCTTCACGAATCGACCCCTCGTGCGCTCGCGCGAGATAATCGCACGACGCAATCGCGGCCGTTTGCATCGTGCATCGATCACCACATATTTACTGACGCGGGGCGGAGAGGCGGGGGCGGCGACAGTGGTGAGTGCAGTGCGCCATGGGCACGGCGAAAGCCGAATTCGATTCCCAGCTACGGCTAACATCAGGTGGCGGAGTGGATGCCTCAACCGGCTCTGGACCCTTACCAGCCCCCCGCCTCCCCCCCGACCACTCCCCAACTTCACCAGCAAACACTGACCAGCGTGGTGAAGTATGGTCAAATAACGCCCGTGACGGACACGTGTCGAGTGTATCGACCGAGGCTATACATTAGAATTATTATCATTGCAAGTGTTTTACTTGTATTCTTGTACAGGGAAATTCAGTTTTCTGGTCCATACGGTGCTGAGCCGTTTCAATGCGGGGAAACAAAAAGTTGTATCCTATTTGTTTGTGTTTCTCCCTTGTGATGGGACTTTGTAGGATGAGATTCATAACGGCACGGGTTGACCAATAAGCTTTGAATTGGTCTGTAATAAGGTGGGCACTGATGAGGGGTTGACAGGTAAGTAGTAGTGGAGTGTTTAGTAGTGGAGTGTATATTAGTGGAGTGTGTAGTGTAGTGTATAATAGTGGAGTGTGTAGTGTAGTGTATAGGATGAACGTTGAGATTCATAAGGGGCACGGGTTGACCAATAAGCTCTGAATTGGTCTGTGCTAGTGTGACCACTGATGAGGGGTTGACAGGTATGAGCTCCTTGTACGCACAACACGTCGCTCACGGCCGCCGCTCGCCTTGAGCGAGCACGGGGGGTGGAGAAGGTGGAGGCGGTGCTGCAACAGCAGCAGCAGTAGCGCCACCACCCCCCAGCAGGTGGAAGCATCGAGCCTGCAGCGAGCGGGCAGGGACACACTCGGCACTCGGCTCAGACCACCCACCAGCACCACCATCGCAGCAGCAGCAGCGTATTTCTATATTTGGCAAAACGTTTAAAGTGCTACGTGCAGCGGCAAGGCGCACGAAACAAAAGTCCAAAATCGAATCTAACAACTTCTCGTCTCGGGTTACCGAGGTGTGGGTCTGCGGGGCTGCGTGGGGTTAGAACGACTTCGTCGGGGAAAGAATTGAAATGGATGGAGGCTGCTGGGTTATCGGCACGTTAGGAGAGCGTCATCTGACGGCGATTGATGATTGACGGCAGCGACGGCGGCTGGAGGCAACGGAGGCTGGAGGTCATCCCCACGGCGCGAGAGGCTGGAGCCGAGGCGTCATTCCGAAGGCACTGGACAAGAAAACGCAGCGCAGTTGATCTCATTAGCTAAATTGGAAAGAGAAAAAGAGGCCACGAAGCCGCACCTTGCGTTTTATTCGAATGGTACGAATGTCAAACGTACGACGATCATGATTAAGAGGACTGGATATGGACGCAATGCCAACGGCTCATCTATGATAGCAAAAATAATATATATACGGAGGATGGCTGTTTGTGGCCCCAGCTGTCCTCCGTAAAGAATGGAACCGTGGGAGATGGGCTGGGTCAGGATGGTGCCAGCGTCCATCGTTGGAACGGCGTCTCATCTCGGCAAACGTCTCCCTCGAGGGGCCGAGAGAGACAAAAAAAAAGTCAATCTTAATTTTAGAACTTTCGTGACTGCAGGAATTATTATTTGGTTCTTTCGGTTAAGTCACGTCTAAAGAAGACGTGACTTAACCGAAAGAACCAAATAAAAAAAAAGTCACATTTTCTGAGGATGATTCCTGAGTGGTGGATCACACTGTGTAACAAAAACATTGTTTTTTCCCTGGGTAGTAATTGTTATTTCCTTATTACCTATGCCTCAAAAGTACAGAAAATGGCAATTATTCCCCACAAACTTTGCTTTTGTGACCAGGACAATTATATTTTGAAATTTACCTATTTTCAATGAGAAAACGTGCTGTGCGTTTGTGTCATTCCTTCACATAAAGTCCTGGTTACAAAAGCAAAGTTCGTGGGAATAGCCATTTTCTATACTTTTTAGGCATAAGCAATTAAAAACATAACACTACCCAGGGACAAAACTCGTGTTACATCGTGCTATCAATCAATCCCCTCTGGAGCGACAGGTCCATCAACGAGCGCCGCGGCGCTCGTTGATGGACCTGGGTCGAATTGGTTCACCAACCCCCCCCCCCACTCCACCCACCCCCGGCCTAAACACGCTCGCCGCTCGCTCGCTCGACGGCGAGCGCTGGGGGAGCCGTCAAATCGGGACGAGGAGAGCGGCAGGGGCAGAGAGGGCAGGAGGGAGGTGGAGAGAGAGAGAGAGGCAGCGGCGATTGCAAAACTAAAAAAAATCGGGGAAACAAATGTGGCCGGGGCACTCGTCATCGCAACGGGTGCGGTCATTTCTATTGCCGGCTTTGCCAGGGAGGGCCGTCGCCATCCCGTGCCGCGTTTCTCAACCCCGTTGCTCGCAATCAGCCCCACGTTCCGGCTTTGTGTGGTTGCCAACCATGGGGGGGCGGATTGATCCGCGTGTGGATCGAAGAGGGATCGGGCGATCACGAAGTTGGCGGGGATGGCAGGGAAACATGCGCTTGAGCGGGCGGCTGAGAGCCCGGTGAGACGGCAGGAGTTTGGTTTGTAGCTCCAGCGTTAGATTGTGGTCTGGGCGTAATGTGTCTCTTTACTCATTCGAGCAGGGCACAGAACGGGGAGCAATTTATCAGAGAGGAAACCTTTACCAATGATATAGAGTAATGTGCAGCATTGCGCTCGGTATTAATGGTTTTGTCGGGGCAAATGTGACACCGGGTAGCTTGCTGCACCATTAAAATCCCACCACCTGGGTTCGACTTCCAGTCACGGCTAACATCAGTGTTGAGTAATATCATCTTGTCCCATCCCATCCCCCCTTTAGCAATCAGCAATGACAGACACAGTGCAGTGTGGTCAAACGACCCCCAGGGAGTGGGGGGGGGAAAGAGGTTTTCTTCCAGGAGCGGCTTGACAAAGGGATGTGAACGATGTCTGCGTATAAATGAATCGTCAATAATTGTAGAGGCGTTGAACGTAACAACTCTGGATTTCGTTGTCACCACTCGCGGCCGTGCGACGATCCGTCTCGCGCCTCCGCGTGCGCCGGCCTCGTCTCTCGAGTGGTCCGGCGCTCGCCGCTTTGGGTGCTTTCTCACCTTGGGCTGCCAGGGTGCCCGCTGTGGGGAGGTGTTAACTACCTCGCCTGGTATACAGGAGGTCGTGGATTCAATGCTGACCCTGACACCTGTATATGTGGAGTTTGCATGCCTCTCTCTCTCTCTCCCACCGTGGTCGCGTAGATTTTCTCCGGGTCCTCCGGTTTTCCTCTCCACATTGAGAATCAAACTGACGCGTTTAGAGTATTGTGGCTGCTGGACATTTATGCACGACGAGCCACTTTCGTTGAGCTTCGATTTGTGGCCTGGTCGCTTCTGAAAAAGAGCTACGTAGCTCAGTGGGCCTTACCTGGTAAAAAAAAAATTAGTTTTATAAAAAAGATTTAGTTTCGTTTTATAAAAATAGTTTAGTTTTCAGTGCCATACATTGGCTGTTGTCCCTTCCAGCCATAATGGGTTTTGTCCTGAGCCACTCGCCTCCCTCTGCAATCGATTCGATGTCTCTGACTTAGCATTGCGTTCCCTGATCCACGCGCTCCTCTTTCTTTCTCTCGCTGTGATGCCCCACGCGAGGTTCCTTCGCGCGTGTCATCACTTGTTCCGTGTTTCTGATCAGTAACACACGCAGAGATCCCAAATACGCGCCGATCGGAGTTATTGATGAATGTGTTGGGTATCCAGGAAACGTCGTGAAAATATTTCGGCAGGCGGGCCAGGGGGGTGGGGAAAGCGTCGAAAAAAACGCGCGTGCAGACTGCGAGCCGAAAGAAATGTAGACGCAAAAAATAAAACATTGCCTTGGTGCGTGAAGATTACCAAATTTAATGCCGTCCCCTGGTATGCCCGACGCATTTCTTCTGGGGCAATAACATGTTTATAATGTGAAGTATGCTCAGGCACCCAACGGACACGAACATCTGCTCGCATCCTCGTCGGCGTTTAGCGCTCGTTGCTTACACTTTGCGATGGGTTTCGTATCGCCACTGGCCCCGAATCGCGGCACTTTCCCCTCCACTGTTATTCGTAGTATTCGTCTCCGACCAAGTTGAGAATAACGTTTCCTCCGACGCGAGCACTTTGAATTGGTGGCGAAAAACCGCAAGCCACTCCAGCCTGTACCCTTGTAATTGACCGGTAACCAGACTATTTAAATGAGGCTTAAATTAATGCCGCATTAATATTTTAACTGCTTCCATGGCCAGGAGTACTGTAGAATAAGTTAATAGCAACCGCACACGAATAATAATAATGTTATTGGAGTATTCAATAATGACTTAGCTGTAATGGGTGCCTTGGGTAAGTTGTGGCACGAAGCGAAAGCAGAAAACGACGTGAGGTTGTACATGTGACCACGTATGGAGGGGGGGGGGGCCTTTTGGATGAGAGTCTCATCCAAAAAGTGGGGGGGCTCTTTGACCATGCCTCACCACGCGGGTCACTGCGGGATGAAGGCGGAAAGCACGGGCGTGGGATCGTAGAAGTACTGTACAGCATTGGAATTGGCTGCAACTGCCCTCTGCTGCTCAGCGCGTAGCCCAGCAGTACCCTAAAAGCAATCTCCTGTGCATTGTGGTCACCTATCCCAGCTTTATCCAGGCTCAAATCCAGCTTGGCTGCTGACATCTGATAAGGTCGGGTGCATTCTTGGACTCGTCGCATGTCTTTGCGAGCATCTCAAAAAGAATAAAACCCAATCCTACGACTCGTATATTAGAGGCGCTTACTCAGACTGAAACCTAGAGAATACCTTGGTTTGTCCTGTGGTTAATCCATCGGTGCAAAATGATTGCAATGATGGAGGGGATATTGCCAGGTCAGACGTATTAGCTTTAGCTGATAGAGGATTAAGTCAAATATTTGGAGATCCCCCCCCCCCCCCTGCTGAGACAGAAGGTGGACCTCGCGTGAAGCCAGAGCCTGCCGGGGCGCTCGCTGGCTCGCTGGCTCGCTGGCTCGCTCCGCAACATCTCCAGCGCCGGCGGGGCTACAGCTCGGCACCGAGTCTCATGTCCTCCCACGCGAGGCCCCGCCGAGCCGATATTCCCCGCGCGCGGTAAACGCCACGAGCAAGCCGAGGAGCGTCGTCGCGGACCCGCACCGGCGACGACGCGTCGCGTCGCCTCTGATGCACGGCCAACCCCCCGGGGGCAATTGAAACGGTGTGGTAACAGCGACGGTGCAGGCCGAATGCAACCGCGGCGCCATGCACGCACCGTCGTCACGACGCAGATGGCGTGGCGGCGAGAGAAAGTTGGCAAACCCTCCCCCCCCCCCCCCCCTAGTCTGGACACAGATGTTGCGTGATTATTATTGCTCGGGTGTTTGTTGGTCGTGTATCTATTCCGCAGCAAGGGCTGTGCGCACGGTGGTGCTTATTAGCTTTGGTTTTCAAATCGTACACGAAAAATTACAAAGATTCCCCGTAGAGGCTTGCAGACTGTTGGGGTGAGTGCTGTTAGCCAGGATCTTTCTGAAGGGACGGCAGCACACCCCGTCCACCCGTGTCTCTCCCACTGCAGATGTTTACACAACACACGGCGCTAGGTACGAATTTAAGGCTGTGTCAACTTAGAGGATGCCCAGGGCAAGTTCAGATATTCGTCACTGACGTTGACTGATCAGGAATCTAACTCTGTTTGTCGCCCGGTTCGTAGCTGCAGCGGTCTATCAGAATCACAATATTTATTTAGACTGGAGGAATCCGATGAGCCATGAAGCTCTTTTTCACCGATGCTCGAACCTCTACACTGCCGCTCTCCAGTTGGCTCGAACACACGACAGTACGGACTTCGTTTCAGCTGGAACCGTCCAGGAATTCGTTATTAGGCAATCTAACATTCATCTCACTCTATTTTGTCCTAAACCTGTTCATAGGTTGATCGGGATACAGCGTACAATAATATGGGATTATTAAAGTTATACATACTGTGTACTCTAGTGGTAGTGCCTTATGCCGATGATCCCTACTCTGAGACAGCCGAGCCAGTCGCGCTCCGGAAAATATCGAGGTGATAAATTAAGCCCCGCACATGCATACACGCACGCACGCACATACGCACGTACGTATGCGCACGCACGCGCACATGCGCACACACACATTGCACATTCACAAAGACGTTCGTTCCCGGGCCCACGGTGAGGGGCGGCGTTCCTCGTTATGGAAATAATTCGTGGAAAGCGCCGCATCGGTCGACGTGACACGCGACCGCTGCTGTGCATCGTGCAGCACTGCGGGCCGTCCAAACAGCGGCCACAAAATAACCTTGGGCTCGATGCTAACAATGGCAGGGGAGCAGGGGATGGTATTGATATGGACAACCCGGATGATTCAGTGATGTTGGGGGGGCGAAAAAAATATTTTAATAATAAAAAATGTATTATAAATATATAATAATGAAAACATATAAACGGGCAAGGGTGCGGGAATATTAAATCACGTGGTCAAAACGTGCGGTCGAGATGACAAGCCGAGAGCCCCCAGTTAAGTGTTTAAATCATGAAAGTATTCCGAGGAGATCCGTAGGGTTACGACGGGCGTAATGGGCCACCGTGAGAGAGCGCCAACTCGCTCGAATCCCCAGTGCTTACACACCCTAAGCAGGCGAGAGTCCTTTTGGAATAAAATTCACCTTTTCGCAAAGAGACCTAATTTACAAGAGCAGTAAAATGTAACGGTCCGGTTAATCCCCTCCAAAGGGCAACGGATCAACCACGGCGCGGGCAGCCCGAGCGTGTGGAGCCATCGTATTCCGAAGGGACGGACGCTTTTTGTTCTTCTTAGGAAATATAGGAGCTGCTGTAAAAGAAAAAAGCCCCCCAAAAAAATCAAGAGAGGATTCTGACATTTTAAAATCCCCTCCATAAAAGCGGGGCCAGTCAGTCACGCCGTTTAGGGCTAGGGCGAGGTAGGCCCAAATCTGTGGCTTAAATATAAGAGCGGTGCTCCCTGCGTGTTACTAAAGCGACCGTGGTTAAAGTTTAATAGGAATAGTCTTCGCGCTTGCACGGTATCGCTGCCTCAACCAAAAAAAATAATTAACGCGCTCGTGTGCCTCCTCGTAATCTCTCGCAGACACGTGAGATGTCAATGAAACAAAAAAAACGTAAGGAATGTAAATCATCTCTGGCGAGCACACGCTGCTGCTGCTGCTGCTGCAATTTTTAAACAAACAGATGTGTGTGTTCTGTTGCTGCACAGTCTGCCTTTCTCTCTCTCTCCTCTCTCTCTGACCATGGAGCATGACAAGAGAATAAGTTGTTTCAGCGAGGCTATCAAATCTAAAGACGGGCTGTAAGCCCCATGGTCGGTGTAAGAATAACAAATGGAATGGCCTTCATTTCGGGTCCAAGAAAGGGGAGCTGAGCGCCGTAATGGAAGGTTGATTGAAATATTGGGACTCGTAAAGTGGCCACAATTGGGAATCGGGGGGGGGGGGGGAATGATTTCCAGCGGCAGGGATTGTAGACGCCAAAAACATGCCGAGGTTTTCCCCTCCCAGCGAAACAAAACAATGAACTTCACGAGAAAAGAAAATTGCGTTAAATTCCAGAAACTGGTATTGACATGGGGACCGATTCTGAGAAACATATTTGATTTCTAGACTCGGATGTCAAAGTATCAAAGGCAATCCGCTGGAGATGGAAGAACAGATGCGACCGAAAAGATCCAAACTTAAAAAAAATCTTCAACGAATCTTCCCGAGCAATGTTTTATCCGTCTGATATTTCCACCTTCGAAAAATTACTTCTTAAACCAACACACATGCGGTGGCACAGGTGTGTCGGCGCTGGGGTGGAATGGCCAGTGATGCGGGCTTCGCAAACACGCGGCGTGATGTGCATTCTGGATTGCAGCGCTCTCCATATCTGAGCACGCCGAGCAACGGGTTCTGTCAACATCATTTATAAAACCACGGCTGCTGATATTCATGAGCATGGCGCGAGGGATACGATGCTGCGGCGTGCCTCCGTTGGACAAGCGTTGAAGATAAAAAATTACTCGCCACGGGAGACCGTGAGCAGCTCCAGCAGCAGCAGAAGCCACGGCCAAATCAGACGGACAGGTCCTGCATTTAATGAGGATGTAATCGGGACTTAATTTTAGCTGGAATTGTCCTGGGCTGAGCTCCAGAAAATATATTCTCCGCTCTCTGTCGGGAGCAGGGTGAAAGAAGGGTGGGGTCTGGGGGAGTTGGAGATTGTTGAGGTTGGCGAGGGGGGGGGGTTGGGGAGGGAGTGACTTTTTTCCGTGAGAAATTCAGCCCTGGGTACAACGAGGCACGGTTCAATGGAACTTTGCTTCATCCTGAGCAAGCGAAGAGCCCGGCTGTGCGCTTCAAACCCGACTGGCTGGACCGTAAACAGAGGCGCGTCGTAGTTGCATTGTGCCGAGGGGCAGGGGCCTCGCGGTCGAAATAACAATTTCCGAAATTTAGTGCCGACTCTGTGGACGTAAATAACAAGACCCGCGGAAACACCGATCTCCACGCTCGCCGCGCTCGCCAAGGTCCAGCGGAACGGCCGAGGTGAAACGCGCACGGGTCATTATTAATTAAAACATTAGCATAGGTACGGCAAGGTATTTAAACGGGGGGCGAACAAAAGTTGGACGATATTTCTTACGGGAGATGCGTAAATTTGAATGCCAGGGCCATGCATCAAACGAAGAGGTCAATAAACGCATCTCCGCGGACACCGCCGTGCGCAATAACTCGGGAAGTGAGACCCGTCTGGGTCCGTCCATGACACCATGCTTCAGGAGAAGGAGGCTCCCGGAGGCCACGTTATTAGACGAGGCGAAAGTGCACGGGGGGTGAAACCATCTTTTGACGCCCGGCGCTCGTTAGGATGGATCGGAAAATCGGCTCCGTCTCGGGGGTGACCTTGAGGAATGACCTTTTGTCAAGAACCCGCGGCATCGCCTCCGACAGCCGGGCCGCTGTGTGTGCTGCCGTAATAAGCCGAATCCTACATTGGAAAGATTTGCGAATGAAATCTGAAAACTGTACGGATACCGATTCTTTTTATTCTTCTTATTTTTTTCCTTTTTCTCATCAAGCGGCCGCCGAGTTTCCCCACATAACGATCGGCTGCCGTCGGCTTTTCGTGTTGCGGGCGACAATCGAGATGATCAAGCGATCGAGAGATCCTGAAGATGCCATCGTCGCCAAGGCTGTCGACGCCTCCCCGCGCCACCGCTACCTGATCCCGCTAAAGCTGCTGCAGCTGCTACAGCCGCTACTGCTGCACAAGAGCCACTCGACCTCAAAGCCCAGCAGTGACACTACCCCGCAATCATCTGGCCTTTGATTCGCAAGCAAAAAAACGCTACATTGCCACTTATACTACTCAGACTTTCGCTTCTAGTGGATAAACCAACGCGGTTACAGTCCTCCGCGGCAGCGTGCTCGCTTTGCATGATATTCGCTGCGTAATAATCCCATACATTTTAAACGGGTGACAACGGTGGCAGTTCCGCACGAACGGCTCGAAATTGCAAAACCTTCCCCACGCCTCCTTCCAATTCCGCCAAAAGACTCGCGCGCTGCCACGAGCCCAGCGGAGACTCCCCCCGAGTTGGATTGCCCGTTGATCGCTTCGCTAATGGCTCGGATTTTGTTTTATTCCGCACCCCCCCCCCAACCCACCCACTCCCGCAGCAAGTTCATCCAGGACATGTACGAGGGCTTCTCCCAGGAGCAGGCGTCCCTGGTGGTCGGCGCGACGTACATGGTCTCGATGGTGCTGTGCGCCGCGTCTGGCGTGCTCGTGGTACGGTTGGTGCTGCCGACGCTCGCACACGCACGTACACAAACAAAGACAAAGATCCCCCGTGTAGCCTTAACAGACTGCTGGGGCAAGTGCTGTGAGCGAGCACCTAATGAAGGCCGGAACTGCACTCGAGGGGATGGGCGGCCAACGCCACGCCCGTGTTTCGAAGGAGACGTGAAATTTGAAAAAAAATCACGGAATAATTTGTCTGTTCTGCGAAAAAAAACCCATCAGCATTTACTGGCAAGAGGGGCACAGTGCACTTGTTCAGGAACTGCTGACGGTGTTTGCATAATGAACAGATTACTCGGCGCTTTTGACTCTTGTATCTTGTTTGCAACCGAATGACTGCACGAGATTGTCTGGAACCTTCGAAGCTGGAGCAGGCATTTTAGCCTGGTTACCGTGCACAGTACTTGCACGAGAGAAAGAGAGAGAGAGCCTGGATGGACGTCCCGAGGTGCTGTGTAGCCCCGGGGCTCAAAGTGGCCCAGAAGATGGCATCTGTGTGGCGCTCTGAGCGTGAGCTCCACGCGCGCCTCATGTGCTTGCTCAAAGTTCTCCGGTTTCCTGCCGCACGCCAAACACTCAACGATGGGGTTGGCCAAACATTGCTCAACCAGCAGGGCCCGCCTGACAAAGGAGTACGGGGACTCGGTGAGGGCTTCCTGGGTAAAATAAATGTCATTATTATACAATGTTATCACTGTAATCGTGCGTCTCGTTTTTTTGCAAGAAAAAACCCCCCCCAGCTTCTTCGTACACAGGCTGACGCACTGGCACGGCTTGACTTTATAAGTAAAAAACAAGTTTTACAAAAAAAAATCTATGTTGTGATGCAGTTCATGAACCTGAGGAATGTACCAACTGTTACGTTCAAAGCGCTGCACTGCGGTGGCAGACGCGGGCACTAAAACCTGGGTCAGTCGCCACAAGGGACGGCGCAACACAAAAAAAACCACAGCGATCCATTGGTAAATCGATGTTTGCCATAAACATATCTCGGGTGTTCTAAAAATCGATAATTTTTATTTCAAGGTCCCATCCTCCTTAATCGCCACCAACCCACACGTCAGCCCACGAACTCGACCGAGGCCGCGAGGCCGCGGGGTCGTGGATTTTTTTGTTTAATCAGCGGACGATGAAAAACGCCAGATTAAATAAGTTCCACGCATTTACGGGAATACTTTTGAGAGTTTTTCTATATTTGTTTTACTTTAGCGGGTAATGACCCGTTCAGTCCGGACGGAACCCAAAGGGGTTTTTGGGGCCTGCAATTATTTAACGTTCCTGTACTTTAGCGTTTACGTAGAGAGAGAGCAATTTGGCCGTCCTAAATGCCTGTTCTCGCCCACCCACCCACACGTGCGTCTCTGCCCACTGGAGGACCGCGTGGGACAGCGTGGGTTCATGATCAGCGCGGCAGCGGCCTCCACGCTTCCCGTGTTCCCCGTGTTGGCGTATGGCGGCCTGCCCCCGCTCGCCTCCACGCTCTGGCTCGGAGTGGCCTACTCCGTGAGCACGGTGAGTGACCGGGCAGCCCTCGGAGGGGGGCAGCGCTCCGAGCAGAGGTCACCGCGGGTCACGGTAGGAGTCGCCACCTCGTCCTGGTTTTCCCAGGATTGCCGTACCCTTGTTGTTGAGGCAGCTGTTCTGGGGGAATCTGTGAGTCTTCCCGGCACGTTCATAAATGTCGCGGTATATGTGGTGTTTTTTTTGTCGGTTGCGTCATTATGCGTTGACGTTAGCCGCGTTCTCGGGGTCGTAAGACGCCATGGAGGGTACGACGAACCCCAAACACGTGCCTGGTGTCGAAGTCCTACAAATCCGGTCACAAAGACACGTGGTGCACCTCCCGGAATATGGGACGACGGTAATCTCAATCGTTTGCTTTTAAACACTGTTGAGGGATAGACGCGCCTCTTTTGTAATGCGGAGAATACGGAAGTTCTGCCCTCTCCCTCCAAGGCGGGATGATAACGATAGGTCATGGTGAAATGTGAGTGGGGGGCGGGGGGGGTCAAAGGTTAGGGTTAGGAGGTTAGAGCTGTGGAAGTCTCTCTCCTGTAGGGACGTTAAAAAAGAAAGGGCGGTGGGTCAGCGGTCGATGTTTACGGCTCGGGGCAGTTTAAACGTGTCAGCTGGGGGTCGTGCATAAATCCCGGCACTGAAGTTTATTCGTGTCGCATGACTGAAGCGCTTGGGCACCGTTCAGAAAAGAACACAAAGACACAACACGCCCATCCCAGAGAACCGAGGCAATGGTTAAACAGAAGATATGCAATTACGTAATGCGCTTCGCAGTTAACCAAAGTGAAGGTAAACATCAATCAGCTGCCGCTGCGGCGGCGGAGGCGTTGCAGGAAAGGTAATCTCCAGTTGGAGTTTAGCGAGATTACAGCCGCACAAGTAGAAAGCTTGAACAGCACGTAACAAAAATGAATCGCCTACAATAATGCGACACGTGTTCTTACCCAAACCGCCTCCTCGCTCGCCTCGCCAACCCCCCCCCCCCCGTGTGTCCCGATCATGCTGTGGGCGTCACTTCACGCGGTTAAGGGGTTAAGGACCCATCTGGATCTCTCGCACAGCGGTGCTAATTTGGAATGTTAGAGGACGGCCCGCAGAACCGGATATCGCTGAGCTTCCGCTGAGATCTCTCCACGGTGACCTCCGCTCCGAACGGGAGCAGGCAGGACTCTCCCGCGCACGCTGCGTGCGGCGTGCGAGAGTCAAATTCGTCGTGGAACTCTCGGTCTCATATTTTAACCCTCCGAGCTGGGATTTGGCCAAATTAAGCACAAGAACCAAATTTACCGCGATGGATTGTTGTTTTTATTTTTTATCGCTTTGCTGTCAGCGGTGACCGAGCTGAGACCATCGGCTCGCAGAACTCGAGGGAACCGCGTCGTAATCGGAGGGCGGCCGCCTGCCTCTGATCGCACGATCTCAGCGCTGCCGGCTCGGAGCTTTGCCAACCGGCCATCGAATGTCCTTAGCAGTGTAAAAACAAAAAATCTACACGAGGCACTCCTCAACAAATGTATTTTTTTTTGTTCAAGTAAAGCGAAGTCTCCGTGCGGCGCGTGATGCTCTAACCTCTCATCCGCCCGCCCGTCCCTTCCGCTGCCGTGGCGTGGGCCCGCGGGGACGCCCGGCAGGCCTGCATGTGGCCGGCCATATCCATGGTGGTGCCGTACTCCACCCTCGGCACGGCCAACGGAGTCGCCACGTCGCTGCAGATGCTCGGGGTCGGGGTCTCCAACCTCGCGGTCGGGGTGCTGCTCGGCGAGGAGACCGGGTACGGCGGCGTAACGATCGAGTGCGCAGGCGGTGCAACTGCGCCGGAACTCGTGGGTGGGATTGCTGTAGGCGGCCCCGCGCTCGCCCGCGAAGGATTCCGCGTGCCTGCGGGTGATCGCTTCCTAATCGATGCGCATTGACCCTCCTTACAGCGGCTCTGTAAAGAGGATGCATGGCTCGGGAGGGGGGGGGTCTCCAGAGACGTGCGATTTCCAGATGGACGAACAAACGTGACCCCCCCTCCCCCACCCCCCACGTTCCACGCTCACTGCACATTTTGCCTCTATCGGAGTTATTTTTGGAGGCTCCACCCCCCCTCCCCCCATCAGAAAACCAAACATCTGGTTGGCCTTGCCTGCCTCTGTCCTTGAGGGCCGGAGGGGTGGGGAGGGTGATCTCGCCGTGGGACCCCGGGGGAAACGCTCGATGGGAGAGAAATGGGACGAGGGAGACGTGGCCGACTGCGCGCCCAGTCTCGCCACTTCGCGGGAGCTGAGCCGGGTCTCGTGCCCGGATCGCGCCTCCTCGCACGAGTGACTCGCGCGACGCAGGACGTGCGCCCTTGCGGTAGACGGAGGGCGTTTGTCTATTTGGCCACGCGGCGAGGTGGGCAAGGCAGCGGAGTCTGCACCCAAAGCCTTCTCCGCACACGGCCGTGGGCCGTGAGAAAATCGCCAAAACGTCGCGGTGTTAAGGAGGGTCCTGTGGATGGATGTACGTACGTGGAACTTCTTTCGCACCCTACGTAGCCAACCGTGCTAATCGGAGGCGCGGGAGAAGGATAACAAACAAAACACAAAAAGCAGTTCTAAAGAAATGAGGGTTCAATCGAGATTTGAAAGTGCATGGCTCCGGTGTCTCTCTAATATTGGACGGCAGAGCGTTCCAGACGGCCGCAGAAGCGCACCTGGCGGCATGGACGAAGAAGAAAAGATCATTGTTGTGCAGTAGCACCCAGATTGGTGAAGTATGGTCAAGTATGGTCAAGTACGTGGGATATCGTGCCGAACGACACTCGCTACATCCCGGAAAACGCGCCGCAGAGGGGCGGAATCCGCTTTGTTAGTATGCGAGTGGCAGCCAGACCGCGGGGGGGGGGGGGAGCACATGCCCGTGAAACTCGCAGCGTGGTGTATAATTCAGCACGTGTGTGTGGATAATTTACTGTGTGCGGGATAATTTTCTCTTCATGTTTAATTTACTGGCTGCGAGGCGGTGTTTTTTTTTACTTCTTCTTAAATGTTTGCTATCATTAAAAACAACTCCTCTTGCTCGGGCGAGAGGTTTGTTTATTTATTGACGAGTCCACACGCATTTACTTATTTAAGTGTTTATTTCAGCCGCGGGGGAGGGTCGGTGCCAATCCGTGCACAGCCCTGGCCACGATCGCCGACGAGGCTTGGCCCGGGGTTAGAGGGCACTCGAGGCTCAACGGCACCTGACATTGTCTAAAAAAAACTATTTTATTTTTTTATTTTTCTACGTAGGTCCATCATAATCATCATCTACCATGATCTATCCACTACCGGATGAAGGTCCCCCCCCCACCTCCCCCCCCCCCCCCCAAAGCCGTCGCTATCGCTCAGGGTCTCGCGGCGCACAATTCCATCTCGCTCCCGCAGAGCTGATTCTCATCCGCTCCGTCGCAGCAGCGGACGTGGTGGTTCTGCGGCGCCGGAAAACGAGTTGGGAGAAAGATCGCGGTGGATGCGTGCGCTCTCTCGCGCTCGCCAGTTTGCGGGTTTGGCCTCGAAAATATTTCACGGGGCAACAACAACAACGATGACGACGAGGAGGAGGAGGATAATAACAATGATAATGCTACGTGTCAAGCTGCACAATGAGAGGGGGACGCGTTGGTGTCGTGAGATGACTTCGCTCATGATGACCGCATCGGGAGGAGGTAGAGAGAGGGTGTGCGCTTCTTTTTGCCGCTGGTTTTGTGATTTATTTATTAGCACACGCTGTTGTGGGGGTTTGTTTTTTTGTCTCCCGAGTTTCAGGCAACCCGACATCAATTTGGCCGATTCTCCAAAACGTTGTACTGCAGCTTCGTTCATATTGAGTCATCGTTACGAGAGTTACAGTGGGGGGGGGGGCTGTTACGGACAGACAGATGGATTGCAGAGCGAATGCATTCGTGCTTTCAGCCTCGATTTTTTTGTGTTTAGGCTATCAGCCTATTGGCCTTCCAGACATATGCGTTATCTGTTATCTATCCAGCATGCTTTCTATCCTGTTCTCTCCTAGGCCAAGTTTCAAATGAATTTTGTTTAACAAGGTGAGAATTCTAGGGGCCAAAGAAGAGTCTCATTTGCAAGAGTGATCCGGGGCAGTAGTTTGCCAGCAGGGTCACTTTGTATAATACAAATAGAGTCACTTGCGGGTACTTTTTCGAAATTGGCAATTACGAACCCTCATGCCGCCACAACAGTGGTCTACTCTTGCGAATTACGCCCTGGGGTCTTTAACGTCCACTGTTAAGCAGGCGGTGCGTGTTGTTATCACGGTTATTACACACGACGCAATATTGATCGGGGCTGCCGCTGGATTCGAACCGCGAATCTCTGCAACAAGCGGCGAACGCGCTGCCGGAACTGATTCCACGACCAAGAGCAGAAAGCGAAATCGTGTGCGGTGTTGCCTCGACAATCGCTCTTCTTCAAAGGCTGAGACACAGCACTGTATTGAATGACACAGCAGTAAATCATTGATAAGCTATTGGTCTATTAGTGGACTGAAAATGTGTTGGGAGGGGGGGAAATGTGGCGTAAGGCTATGGCGATATGCTGTTGGTCTGTCAACATGGAAGCATCAGCTAATACGCTTTTAGTGCATACTTCGATTTTAAGGTTTAACGTAAAAGATATTTACGGCCGCAAAATATTTAATCGGCGGTATTTCACGTGAGAGGTGTCGCGTGTGTCTCGAGGAACATCTCATTAAAACATTAATAAGGCAACACACACATTAATCTGTTAATCCGCGCGCATAAACGGTGGCTTATTTTCAAGTAAAAATGTATTGTCCTCGGTCATCCATAGTGCCCTAATATTTTCAAACGGCGAACGGAATCTGGCATGACAAAAAAAAACCGAGAGGCTTTCAGTTCTTAACGCCTGGAGCTGCTGCATTTTGATGTAACTCATTGAGGCCCATGCATTTTTAATGACCAGCGATCATTGTGATACTTTTGCAGAGCCGGCACAATTCACACTCAACCACGGCGAAGTGGATCACTTGCGGATTCTGGAGGAAAAAAAATTGTCATTCACGAAACATAATTCACAGTTTTTTTATCTTTCGCAAACCAAATAACAAAAAATACAATATGGATTTGCGCATGCTAATGTCCCAATCGCATCGTGCGCTGCGGTTTCCACCAACAAGTACAAACAAACCATGAATATTTAGCGAGGTTTGCTCGTAGATTCAAATGTTCGCGAAAATCATTTCCCCTTTCGCCCTCCATTGCTATTTGGTTTTCGTAAAAACCTTTGAGCTTGTTGGCGTTTCTCCACAGCGCTCTCGAGCGCCTTGAACACACCCCCGGACGTCATGTTGCAAGGCATTTTAATTAAGCAATGTCAGCTTTTAAATGCTTTTTTTAATTACTACTTTTACAACCAATATTTTTTTCACATATCTCTCTCGGTATGCGAGCACACAACAGACGAACGGGACGCGGCACGTGACCCAATGAAAAATTATATGAGTTGTTAGTAATTAAGGAGTTGTTAGTAAGTAAGGACTTGTCCCTTTGTTTTTATTCGACGCGTGTGCGGCGATGGCGCAGCCATCGATCGAAGGTCGAATTCGAACCGCGTTGTGCGATCGGCATCGCGCTCGCTGAAGATGTTGATGCCTTCAGGGAAGTCGTGTCCTGTATACGCAACTGCGCACAATTCTGAGTCGCTTATAACCGCTTTGCCGTTACTTATTGACAATAACACTGGTCAAAAAAAAAAACATTTTTTTCTGGCCTGCTCTATCACATCTCATTTTTATGCTATCGGCATACCCCATTTTCATTGATTTTACCCGAAATTAACTCTGTCACTTATGATTGCAAGTTGTTGCGAGTCAGTGACTGCTTTAGTGTTAAAATATGGTGTTGTATTTTTAGGAGAGTGTGTTTATAATATCATTTTATGTAGATATCCACATTTATTTAATATTTTTATTCTGCAGTTTTTATTGAAAATGCAATATTTGATATCTCAAAAAATGATGCCAGATTTGGAATCAGCACCCCAAAATTACCTTAAAACCGTTGGAATACCTTATGCCAGAAAAAGTGTGTTGACCAGTGTTATGGACTCAAACTATTGTCCTATCATCTCATAGAGTCCCTGGCACGTAATAATATGCTACAAAGTGGCAATGGGGGTCGCAAAATGCCGATTTATTACTAATAAACCCCAATGATCCGATCGAAATTAGGGATTTCGATCGGATCATTGGTGGGCCACGTGCCACCCCCCCCCCCACAACTGGCTCTGACAGTGCAGCACGGCACTCTCCCGATTCTTATTCTGCGCGTGCAGAGGCCCCGCTGCTGCCGCTGCTGCCGCTGCTGCTGCTGTAGTCGCGGCCCCGCGCTCAACCCGCGCGGCGCCAACGTTGCCGCCACTTTCATATCCAGGGATGACCCAAATGTTGGCGACGTTGAGAACAATTGGGAGGTGGGGGTCCCCCCCCCACCACCACCACTGGTTGTGAAATGTCATTGAGCACACTCGTTGGCTTGTTCATCTATTTTGTGTGTCGGCTCCACTCTGGGATGATGAGGCATGGTTTTTGGTGGTGGGGGAGGGGTGGGGCTGGTTTTGTGCGGAGAAAGTTTGGCCCCCTACCATTTAGCCAACGCAATTCTGGCAGCCTCCCCACCCCCCCCCCGATTCGTTTTCGCGTCACCGAATGGAACTGGGTTTGCGCTCAGGTTAGGGGTTAGGCATCGGAACAGGGGACTCCGCAGCGTGGCTAAACCCGAAGTAGTGAGGGTTGGGACAGATTTAACCCAGGAAGCCTCACCGAGCCTCATCGCTCTTTGTCAAGAGGGTTTTCCAAGTTTTCTCATCAGTGGGTAACGATTGCCGTGCGTATTCCAATTCGGTGTTTTGCAGGTAATATTTCAAATTCGGCCACTTTGAACCATGACGGAGGCACACGGTTGGCCTACTCTTGCGAACGATGCCACGGGATCTTTAACGTCCACTGTGAAGCAGACTGACTGGGTGCAACGTCACCGTTAACACCCCCTGCAGTATTAACCAGGGCGGCCTCTGGACTCGAACCATGCAGCTCTGCAGCAAGCGACGAACGCGCATCTGCCTGGCCACGTCACCGTCCACGCTCGATTTTACAAAATAATCATCTACAGACTTCGTAAATCCACTGTGGGGATTGTTTGACCATACTTCACCACGAGGGTCGGTGTGACGAAGGGAGGGCGACCGGTACCGCTATTGATGCTGGCCATGATCGGGACTCGAATCCTGGCTGTGAGGTTTTGTCGCGTGGCACGCCGAGCACTGCACCGCCACTCCCCCGAACTCGGGTGACGACGCAAATCCGATAGTGCATTTGCATAACGATACACTCGGCGGCGTTGTAATCAATAGATTGCCTCTTAGTAATTAATCTCCTGAGGATCTCCTTAAGCCGCAGGACCTTGTGGAGCCGCATGTTTTGCTGATGAGGGGAAATGCTCCGTCGGCCATTCGGTCGGCATCACTTTTCCAGATGAGGCCTCTTGGGCCACTGCGCCGCGCGTGGCGGTGATCGTGGTTGGGGTGGATTTACGCGACGTGCCAGCGGATTTTGGCGGTGGCGTTTGTGGAAGCGGAGGTGGATGTGTGGCAGTGTTCATGGTAGTTGTGGTGATTGTTGGACGTAGTGGTGGGGTTTTGTGTGTGTTGGTTGTGGTGGTTGGATGCGGTGGTAGTTGTGGTGGTTCTTGGATGTTGTGGTGGTATGTGTGTTAGTTGTGGTGGTTTTAATGACAGTAAGAGTGGTGGTGATGGCAGTGGTGATGGTGGTGATTTGTGGGGGATCCAGGGAAGGGCGATCGCCTATCCCCCCCACCCCACCCCAAAATGACAAAAAAGGTGTGCAGTATTGTATTAATATTCACCAAGATACTTTGCAAATTATTTTCAAAATAACTAATGTATGGCTTTATTTAAAAAGCTTGGTAAATCTGTGACCGCCCCCTCACTTTAGAAAGTTTCTGGATCCCGCCTCCGACTTTCCGGTGGCCGACGCGACGGGCAGTGTGCGCGGTTCGCTGGTGCTGAACGCGGTGGTGTTCATGTGGTCGTCACGGTGAGTCGCGATGTGCCGGTGGTTTAATGTCGCGTCTCCCCCTCCTCCTGTTGCTGCTGCTGCCCCCACGCAGGGAGATCGCTCCGTGGCGGTGGCAGAACGTGATGTTCTACTTCCTCGCGCTCACTCTCGGCTGCCTCGCCTCCTCCCTGGTGCTCAATGTCGTGGACCAGGACGCGGTACGACCTCGGCACGACCCCGGCACGACCCCGGCACGACCCCGGCACGACCCCGGCACGACCCCGGCACGACCTCACGGGGAAACCTCACGGGGAACCGCCGTGGAGATGGGAGCGCTGAGGGTCGGCTAGGGAGATGTTAGATGGCACGCCTCGGCGTTGGGCGGTGTTCAAGAGCGTGGGGGGCAATGCCGCCACCGCTGACCGCCGTGTGAGAACCGGCTTGTCAAACTCCGCACTGCTGCTGCGGAGTTTGACAACCTGAAGAGCTGCACAAACTGCACATCGTCGCTGGCACTTGCGTGCCGGGGACTGCTCAGACACGGTTTAATGATCGGCGATGAAGCGTGAGATGAGACGTGAACGGCGGTTTGGTGCCGTCAAAGTTTCCCCCCCGAGCGCGACGATAACGCAACGAATAATCTGCAGAGACACGGCAAACGAGGGTGATGAGAGAGATCCGTGGAGCCGATAGCTCACGAGGCTGCTGTGCAACGGCGTCGTGCCGCGTGATGCGGGCCCCTATCACCGCTGTCGCGCCGAAATGAACACGCGATTCGTACCGATAGAGGGGCGCGTGCACACACGCGGGGCAGTCGAACTCAAGTGACGCGAGGTGGTGTGCGTGTGCTGGGGCCACTGTGGATTCACACGCGGGGAGCGGTGGCGCAGCAGTTAGCGCGCTGCGCTACAAACCCCGGCGACCCGGGTTCGATTTCCGCTCGCCGCCAACAGCGGTGACGATTATTTGAACTGGTCCCGGGTTTCCCTGTGGTCGTCTCGGCGTTAAAACGAGTGCCTGGAGTTGTGTGTAAACATCGCCACTGTGGAGACAAAGGCGGCCAGGCGTGGTGTTGGCCACCCACCTCCTCGTGCGCCGTACCGGCCTTCATCGGTGCTCCTCGCTTATGGCACTTGCCCCGGCAGTCTGTGAAGGCTACACGGGGGATCTTTATGGATTCACAGGGTCAGTGCCGGATTATCCTAGTGGCATATGCTACGGGCCCCGCACTTTCAAGGGCCCCACACTAAATGCTTTCAAGCTATCAATTCCGGTTCAGTGATTCTGCACATGCTCTATTACTATAGTACTATACTGCCTTCGACTTTTATGAACGACTGGGCGTTTAAGGTTAGCGATTTGTCGTATTATCTGGCTGTTTAACATTTACGTGTTTATTTATTTAGGGCCCCGTTATAACATCTTACGCTACAGGCCCCGCACTAGCTTAATCCGGCACTGCACAGGGAGCATGCAGGTGTGTGTGTGTGCGCGACCTGTACGTGCACGGGATATGTATCAATATTCACTCATTAGTTGGGGGCGGTCCACGGTTCAGTCCTGGAAAAAACGCTCATGAATGGAACCAAATCGGGTGACCTCCTGATGAAACCTCGAGACTCATTAAGGCTTTGCTGACTACAAGGGCGAAGGGAATAATTCGGTAACCCCATGGGCTCCATAAATGAGAGCCACCTGGCGTCCCTGTAATGTGACCTTGTTTAAATGGGGTGGGGGGCGGCTCATTACAACTACTGAGGGGGCACACACCACAGTCTAAACAAACTTTACACCTAATGTTAAAACACGGTGCAGAATGAGTGACGCTACAATCTGCTTTTGTGCGTTACACTTTATCCTCGAGCTCTCGCTCTCCGCGATGTATAAACGGCTTCAGTGGTGGTTCCTTCACCTGGGGTGCATCTCGCATTCCCTGGGAGACACGGCCAGATTTTCTTTTTTAGAAGGTAAATAATCGAAAACACATTAAGCACGGGCACATAAGTACAACTTACTTTGCTTCATCAACCCCTATGTATTAATTAGCATTATAAAACAAGGCTGGAGTGGAGGTTAAGGACCCCACCGCTTAAATTTAATTTGCGCTCCCAGTGGCGAACGCCTTTTTTGACTGCACTCTTAAGAAGGTCGAGGGAAGGCCGAACGAAATCGTTGTGAGAAGGTCGCCCCCCCTCGTCACACGCAAAGCGCTTGCCACAAATGAGCTGCACAATACCGTGATGATCGCGTCAAGGAGCAAAAAACCCCGAATGGCTCGCAGCAGCAGCAGCAGCAGCGACTTTTGGCTCAGCGTCGGACAAAGACGGCCACGGCGTGGCGTGCTTCTGTGGCCGTCTGGAACGCTCTTCTGATATTTGGAAGCCACTGGAGCTATGCACTTTTAAATTGAATTTTTTTATAACTACTTTTTGCGTTGAGTTTGTTGTCCCTCCCCCGCACCTCCGATTAGCACGGGGTTGGCTACGTCCGGTGCGAAACGACATCAACACGCCTACATTTTGACGAAAATGCAGTCAACTGCTGCAGCAACGTTGAATTTCCGTAACCGTCTCTGAGCCGAGCACCGCCTCCTTGCTCGAAAGCACAGACTCGCCCACGACGAGTTCTTGACGCCCGCATCGCCGTGCCTCCTCTCGCAGGGCCAGATCATCAACAGATCACGCGTGCGCCAAGCGGCGGAAAGAGTCTCGGAGGAAGCCCCTTTGCTGACGGACGGATGAGAAGACGAGCGAGGTGGAAATGCGTGCGGGAAGCATCATTCTATCCACACACACACAAAGCACCCCTCCACCCACCTCGAGAAAATGTAGATAGAGAAACCCCTGCCCCTCATGAATTAGAGAGATGCACGAGATGATCGTATAAATCAAACTCGCTGCATGGCGTGATGCAATATCACTCTCGCAGATATATATATCCGGACGTTGGGGAAATCACGTCTCGGGTTGACGGGCGGGGGGAGGAGGATTGCTTCTGCCTGCAACCGTGGTAGGGCAGCCCCGTGATATAAAATAAAATAAAAACCCCGCTCCGTTGGGTCCGCGTGCCTCCCCGGGCCAACAAACGAGTACTGATGGGACTTGACTTGCATTTTCTCAACTCCATTTTTTATCATTAACAAACTGCCACGGCTTGTAGATACTAACGAGACTGAAAAGCTTGACTGTTGGTACAATACGCACAAGGCAATGGCGCAAGGACGTGGAGACAATCCTTTAACTTGGGAGTGGGACGCGGAGCAGGGGAAGGGATGTGTTCACGCTGTAACTGAGGCCATGCTCTCAGTCCCCCCCCCCCCACAGTAGCAGATGACGTGGAATGCAGCCTATGTGGAGAACGTTCTATACCTATTTCACGGACGTCTGAATTTGTGCAATCCTCGCGGGCATTTTACTACGCCACGCAATGGATTGCAGGATTTTTTTTTGCTCCCTTCCATTTTACGTTCTATGTGAAAGCTTAAGACCGGCCTGTTAAGTCCTTGAGAAACCGGTTTTTTTCCCTCGATACATCTACATTATTACAATCGTGAATGTGCCTGATGCACTGTATACAAAATGTAAACGCTTCTTTAAGTGGCAATTGAAATTAAATGTAACCTCATTGCTACACAAGCCCAAGCAACACGGTCAGTTGTCTTCCCATGTAACAATTCAGTGACATTAATAGGCGTATACCTGGATTGTATTAAAGCTTCTTTCCTTTAAAAAATCTGTCCGCAAAGTTAAAATTGTCTAAATGTGTAACGTCGGCGCTAACATAGAGGTGCTTAACATTGATCAGTCTCATGGGGCAAGTCGTGCACCTTCATCAAGTGAGCCGCAATATCCCATTTGCCTTGGATGTGTGGGCGCAATTTGGGAAAAACTTGAGGCTCTTTGGAGAACAGCTACGATTGCTACGGATGTGTAGCTTTGACAATTGCACGAACGCCAGATAGTGCGACGTGATAATGAACGCTGTTTAGGTTACATGCGCGCTGCAGGTGGTGGCATTCAAACATCAGCCGACGACGTCGTCTCCGTGTTCACCGAATGGGAATGCTGTCGACAGCGACACAAACGACGAGAATCAGGCACACGCGTGTAAACACGCACACACACGCGTGTAAACACGCACACACACGCGTGTAAACACGCACACACACGCAAGGAAGTCCTTCCATTGAGGTACACTTTATTGCACTTTCATATGAAAATAAAAATTTCTAAGTAAAACAAACCAGTAACTCAATCCCTTTTTCATATGTTACATATTTGTAATTAATTTTTATTTGTTTTTCCTTTTTTGTGTTTTTTTATACTTTTTTTTCTGCTTCCACTTAATGTGATTCGTCTTGCCTACGTTACACATTTTGTTCAGATGGCACATACCCAGCGAAGTGACGGCAAACGCCTCCTGACCCCACCCCGACCTCGCGTGCACACTGCCTGGCTTGGACGAGAGGCCAGCCACCCCTCACACTCTCACGACCCTCGGCAGACACCAGCAAGGGACCAGCGTCTCCGTCTGCTGGCTCAACAAAGACTGCCACCAGGACGGACGGGTGTACGACAAGCAACGGCTCGGGTCGAGAATAGAGGGGGGGGGGCCCGGTGGAAAATCCCTCCCGACACACAGACTGGTCGTCTCATCTCTGCCGTTCCCTCAAGTCTCATTTAAGATGCACATTGACCAATGAAATTAAGTTTTTTTTCCTTTTTCTCTTTCTTTACAACGTGACATTCATAAGCAGCAGCAACAAACACGCACGTGAAGGAACATGGTGATACAAAAAAAAAGACTGAATTCAATACTGACGGTTAGTGAAAAAAAAACACAAAAAAACTCCCTGATCTTTTGAACTACATCATTTTTTTTTTTGCCACTAAGTGCGGATCAGAACCGCTCTATGTACATCGCCATGAACAGGCTATACAGAGCAGATGGCATCACTGTACAGCTGCCCCCCCTGCTTAGAGGCCAATTCAAGTTCACAGTTTCTACGTGGAATTATTTACACGCGGACGGGCCACGAATGACAAAAGCCAATCCCCCAAAAACCCTCACAGAATCCCACAATCAAAAATGGAAGGAAAATCCTGCTTCGGCAAAAAACAAAAAACAGTAACCGGACCAACGCACGCACACACAACACTAAACATGGTTTTAAAACAGCACATTCAGAAGGCCTCAGTTCACCTAAAGCTTGTCACGGAGAGCACTTACAGCTGCTCGGTTGAAGCTCTGATCCCGTAATGCGTCTCATCGGAGCTCATTAATCACCAGCCGCAATTAGAGTTCACTCTAAATGTACCCTGGTCCGCCCACTGACCTGCTGGGGAAACGCACAGCCGCACTCGATTGTGTACAGCGGCCATCGGTTTGGGGGAGTGACCTGACAATTTCACGAAGAATGTGGCGCCCGTTCATATTTAAACATCGATGCATTTTGTCACGTTGCCTTAAAATTTATAATCTTTCAGTTTAAATTGGCTCCATTGCTCTGGCGCTATCAGCCCCCGCAGTACACACTTCGGCTTCATTAAAACAATATATATCCCGTGCTGTGCCTTTCCTTACAGCATTCCAGTATGTATTTAATTTCAGTGTGTTTGCAGAAAAATAGTTTTTCTACACTAAGGGCTTGGGGTTATGAATGTGTGTGTGTGTTTGTGCAGGAGTGTGTGTGCAACAACAAAAACAAGACAAAGAGCAGAGAGGTGCGGTGCGGTTTTCAGTGCAGCATCTATTTTTACGTCCCGGGGGGGGGGCCCACTTACATGCGTGTGCCCGTAAAACGACGAGTCATACGTGTGGGCAGGCCCAGCACGGGTACGGGGGGCCGGGGTGCGTAACGGCCGAGCGGGCCACGCGAGTCTCGTCACCCCCAACAGTGACGACGATGGCAGCACGAACGGTGAAGCGAGTGACCAGAGAAGACGGGCCGTTTCTATAAGAGTGCACGAACTGTGTATACGCAACATGTAGCACGCAAGGCTACTGAACCCTGTACTAACTGCCCATGTACAAACGTGAGACGAACATGAGATCGGAACAGCACCCTTTTAACTGAGAAAACGAAACGACAAAAGCTTTAGAACGCTAACACAGGAAAACAAAAACAATTGAAGTGGTTAGCACAGCTTTCACATTAGTCCCAACGTGGGTTGATGTTACAGTCATAATGACGAGGCGCAGCGTAGGCTGTGTGGAGAGTAAACAGGCTGGGACATCGCATGCCGCATTCACAACGCACCTTCGCTTTCAAACCTGGCCTTTTACGACAATTTAAAGTGTATCCCAAACAGAATGGAAATGTTCGTAGGGTCATCAGGTTGTAAATATTTTTTTTTAAAACCTAACGATGACGGAAAAATGTAAGAGAACGCTTCATTTTTGGCGACACCACAGCAGCGGGTTTGGCGTGCAGAGGCCCCGAGCTCAAGTTTGCAATGTTGGCAAAAGCAAACTTATTTCCGTAACTTTTTAGACAATTAATCTGCTGCGTTTCAGCACGGCGTCCGGTAATCATTTCCGCTCGGTGCCTTCTCCCCTGCAAAAAGTGAGCTCTGCGCCTTTCTGTACCCTCTGCAAAAGGGTGTCCCCGCCTCGCCGTGCGACATCAGCAGACGGGCCCCTTTCTTGGGCACGACTCCCAGAGGCTGTGTCACTCTGTGAGCACTGGAAGCTGCCCACCAAGTGATAAGCGCTTTTATTTTCGTTGGTTTCGAGCTGAAATTGTTCAATCGTACTCGATCTCGCCGCCGTGATATGGCAACCGAGGTTTTCTTCTGGAACCAAGGAACATGGGGGGGGGGGGGGGGGCACGCGCACACCTCACGATGTCATCCCATATAGCTGATGGCCACCGCAGAAAACTTTCAAAGACTTCACTTTATCCCTTCTATGCATCCCAGCTCGAACGGTTACCAACAGAGCAGTTTTAGTCATATCACAAAAACAAACGAGTAAATTGATAACGATCAAGAAAAAAAAATACCTGTCACAGGCTGTAGTGTAATCCATTAGAACAAAGTGTTAGGGAGGCTTATTTTGCTGCTTACATTCACATTCCTAATTTTAATGATCCACCACAAAGACTTCTGCCAAAGTGGGTTCCCATGTCCCTCCCTTCGCGCTTCACTGCACCGAGCGAGCTAGGTCCCTGCTCTCATTAGGTTCAGTCGCTTTAAGGCCAGCAAAGAAAAACTCACTTCTTCGGCTACCAAAACTACCACAACCGCTGCCGCAAAGGAAGGTCCTTGGCTGCTGTTATGGAAGAGTGAACGCCACAGACCACTGCTGCGCTGTCTTCCATTTGGTGTCAACCTTGAGCAGTCCGATGCAAGAAGTGCTTTGGGTCTTACCCCACCTCCAGTCACATGCGCTGGGTAGACAGGGTGGCACGGCAAGGGCCTGACAAAGAGCCTTAAAAAGTGTGAGATTTTAAATCGCTTGAAATTTGTTTAATTTTTTTTAAATAGAGTTCTCCAAGTCAGTGTACTTTCAAGTCAGTAATATACCACAGGCAACTTGAGGATGGTTGGTGGGTGGGGTGGAAGGTCAGCTGAAGATTTCAGTCGTCAAATCTTCCTGCTTGTTGTTGGCACTCAGGTGTTCCATTTGTGTCCCGTATTTTATACATTTAGGCTTTTTTTGTGTGTGCGTGATCCCTTCCAAAGTTGGCACGTGAGCAACAAGCCCATTTCAAAGAGACCCACGGGGTCTACTACTTTCGTGCCCTTCAGCCTCACTGCCCACCACCACCCCCCCCCTCCTCCCAGTGCCACCCACAACCACAGGCGCACAGCGAACGCGCGCCATACGCTCGGCGTGGCCGAGCACTCGTCGCGATCGCTACCGCACCTCCGCGGAGCCCACCGGCCGCGGTGGGGAGAGTCATTCACTTGCTGTCCACGTCAAAGTCCAGGACAAGCAGCTTGGTCTCCTCGGTGCCATTGCGGCTGCCCACGGCGCACACCAGCTTGGTGTTGGAGCAGCGCACGCGCCACACCACCCCGCCGCTGCCGCCGCTGTCCAACGAGACGAGGTTGCGAAGGAAGTCGCCCGTGCGCAAGTCCCACAGCTTCACGGTGCCGTCGTCCGAGCTCGTGACCACCAGCTTGCGACTGAACTGAAGGCAGGTCACCGCACTCTGATGCTTGTTCGGCCCTGCGGTATCGCGGCGACGGCGAGTTGAAGACGGAGGAGGTGAAGGGAAGAAAATCCAAACAAACAAATTGCATTAATAGAGACTTCCATATGGATAAATTAACACTCGACACTGAATGATGCTAAAAAAAACATCCCAGAAGAGCACCACGAACATGAATCGAACCTCAACATGATGGGCCAATTGCATTTTTACAGGTACTGTTTAATGACGATAAGGCACATGTATATCACTAAGATTGTTTTTTTGTTAAAGTGGCTTTACCTGGCTTTTTCTCCGCTCCCCTCGAATATGCTATTATAATTTCGTTCAAACTCATATTGCGTACTACTCGGTAATGTGCATTCTCTCGAAACATATTTGGAATGTAATACTATTGCAAATGGAATTGCTTAACCCTGTGTTTAACCTTAACTCTTCTTTAATCTTTTCCCCCCAAATGTTATATTGATTGTGCTATATGGGGGTCATATCATGAGATAAAGAATCCATCCTGACTTTTCTCAGAGCAGTGCATCACCACCACGCCCTGTGAGCGAACAGTCTGTGTCAGGAGATTTCACAGAACTTCTTCCAAAAGATTTCACTACAGGCAGAAGAACTCTCACCTGGCCTGGTACACAGTAAAAATCTAATGCATAACCATCAAACTGATATTTTTTTATTCTCAGAGCTGCAAATTAGCCAAAGGTTCAAAAAACTAAATTTAATGATGGTTTCTTTTGTGCAGATAATGGTAATTGGGTTGAGATAATCAACTCACTTGAGAATGTAATTTAATCACAGGTGTCTAAAACCCAGATTTGAATTCAGGATCTCAGCAGCAGCAGCAGCGCCAGGCCCGTATCCTCCAAGCCACTCGGCTCCACCAGAAACATCCGAGGCATCTTTACCATCTCAAAAATCAGCTTAAAATGTAACTTAACGTGACGCAACAAAGAAATCGTAATATTGTATCCATAATCCCACCTTGCAAAGTCTGTAGGCACTGGCCGGTTTTGATGTCCCAAATCTTGACGGTGGAGTCTGCGTTTCCCGACACGAGGATGTTGTCCCGGAGCTCCATGCCGCTGGTGAGCGACTGGTGGCCCACGAGCGTGTGTAAGCAGGTGCCCGTCTCGGCGTCCCACACGCGTATCGACGTGTCCAGCGACCCGCTCACGATGTGCACACCGTCAAACTGCGCGTGACGCGGGGACGGGTGGGCGGGTGTCGTGGGGGGGGGGGGGGCGGCGACGGAAAACCAAACGGTCATGAATTAAGAATCATCACAACATATTTATTCAAACAATCACGATTAAAAAAGCGATCTAGTGTTGGGCCACCATTGGACAACGGTCAGGGCATAACTCTGCATCTGTCAAGTATCTCTATTTGCACTCCTCTTGTCTAAAATTACCCACAAGCCGGCCAAGACCCTAGGTGGCCATCCATCTTAATGTTCCGGTTACAACCCGGCAAATAAGATACTAATGAGCCTGACGCTTCGCAGGCTTGCACACGGAGCTGGAACGTGCTGGGAACGGCTATGGCACAATTCTATCACACCCGTAGCGGTCCTTTATTTATTTTTTGACAAAGACAATAAAAGCTGAAGGGCAAGCACGATGCTTCAATTCCACACGCATATATATAATGTGCAGACGAGAAATCGTTTGCATTACTCGCGATAACACTCGTTGCAAGCCTCTCCTCGAAAGATGTCTCCCATTCCACGGGCTCTCACTCTCGGCTAATAGACGCTCTCTATATTGGAGTCTATATTTGCCAATTCACCCTAAACTGACACTGCCAGGCTGTGCCATTACGCCACTAAGCCAATAAGGGTACAACGGTGTGTAATCGCGCGATTTCGTCACGTTGAATGACCAAGTAATAAAACAGGTGGATATTGAAATAAAGTGACTTTAATTTAACAAGCAAGGTGGCCCAGGAAAGTCGGGAATTTGTAACAGGATTGTTGTGAATTCTGCGAAAGCGTGCGAGTCTAAATTAACCAACCTGCGGCGCCGCACTGCAAGAGACAGACCGACGAGACCGCGGCGGACACATGCGTGCCGTAGTGGTGCGTACGACCAATCTCTCTCCGGCACGTGTGCAGCAGGAGTGATAGTGGGCCAGCGCTCGTAATTACTAGGTGGCTTGTGTGTTCCCGGGTGATTTGGAGCAATTTTGGGCCGTTGTGCACCAGCTGCACAGTCCAAAAGGTATAGACTTGTCACCGAAACCCCATTAATGTCAAATGGGTTCAGTTCCACCCACTTAGCTAAACAGTTGAGACAATACCGCTGAATCCTAAGTGGTCCACACGTATAAATCAATAGTCCGGCGAGAGCACAGCAATGCAATGACTGACACAATGCGGTGATGACACAGCGTTCAATAACTTGCTGTCGTTATGGCAAATCACAAACACTCCAACAATTACACCTACCTGAATGTAGCCAAATCAGAGACAACTCTGATTGCCATTATTCTAGGTCGAAATGATTCATCAATTAGTTGCTTCCATTGAACTAAAACAGCGAGTCAACTTAAATGTTGTGCAGTTAAAAACACGGATGAAAAGAAACCGGTGCACATTCGAAGCCCTGATCATCATGACCTAACTGGCAGCTCACATTTGGCTCATTAAGAACATTTATTTGAATCCATATGTTGCCAAATTCCAATGACGAACAACAAAACACATCCTTAAAAAGAAAGGTTTAAATTTCACAAAAATAATAGCGCACCTGCCATCTGGAGTGACTAATTGATTTCCCACTCCTCAATTACAACGGAGCTGTAACCTATTACACAATTAGGGTTCAATTCACATGTTAGCAGATAGGTCAATTCCTTTCAGAAAAGAGCTCCATCTTGACAGACCTAATGGGACAGAAATGCACAGCAGTGCTCCGTTCGGTGCAAAAAGGCCCATCTTACAACAACGTGAATCAGCCCCTTAATTACCGGGTTGCAAGCGCACCATTTACCGTAGTAAAAAAAAAAAATCGGTAGGGTAGCGGCAAAACGGGACGCCGGCTCACCTGCAGCGAGTAGACTCTATTCGTGTGACCCTGCAGCGTGTGCAGGCACGTCTCGCTCTCGGGGTCCCACACCTTCACCGTGTAGTCGTACGCGCCGCTGACGACTCGCCGCCCGTCGTACTGCACACAGCGCACGGCCGCCACGTGGCCCGCAAGCACGTGCAGGCACTGGCCCGTCTCGATGTCCCACACGCGTAGGGTGGCATCGCGGGAGCCGCTCACGACCCTGCCAAAATGGGGCAACGGGGGAAATCCGTCCACTTGTGACCGCGACGTCGTGTTTCGGCGGCGCGGGCGGTGACCGGTCGTGGGCAAGGCCTCAAACCTAACTCCCCGTTTGGTCGATGAACTGCGTGGGTGGCGACGCGTCAAATCGAGAGGTCGTCAGGCCGTTTGATGCGTTCTCCAGCTACCAGATGAACGAGATGCCTTGGACGTAGTCTGACAACGGCGTCCAAATATTGGGAGAGGAAGAGCTATTGCCCAGTGTTCTCTACACCACGCATCAACCACCACAGCATGTAAATATTGTATAAATGTAACAGCTTGAGGAATTGCATTGTAAGTATCGTAGAAGCACACAGACCAAAAAACATCTCATCCCCTTTCATCATTAGCAGTGCTTTGCTTGATTCAAAATAACGGTTGGCAAATGCCTCATCCAATGACCCTTCTTGAGAATGTTCGTTGGCATTTTTTGTTTGTTTGTTGCTTTTGTACTCGACCAGGATGAATGACTGGGGCAGTGAGCGAGAGGCCTAGAAACCGACGGTTTACACTGTTCTTTGGATAAATAACATCCTCGATGAATAGGAACAAAAGCGTTGACTCGCGTGGAAAAGCCTCACCCTGTTGTCCAGATTGGAATATTGGGCAGCGCTTTAGTGTTTTGTACAAATGTGTGTACAAATATATATATATACACACACAACAGGCTAGAAATGAACAAATGTTTTAGATGGCTGCATAGCACAAGGCAGTATACTTTTGTAAATTACCTTGTAAGGTTGACTTATAGACACACCATGAAGAACACAAATAAATCTGGACACGTTATCATTACTTTCGTGCAAGTTTTGTACGCAAAGCTGAAACATATGAAGCACATTAACATACGAACATTCCCACACTTTACTATGCCCTTGATTTTGTAGTTTGAGATTTGAAAAGATATGAAGGTGATATGAAGCAAGCAGAACAACATCACGCACACATGGAAACAAAAAATATTTCCCCAAGGACTCGTACAGTACACTACACACACACATATATATCTCTTGCCATCTTTGCTGTCCAAAACTAAAACTGACTTCTAAAATCAGACGAAGCTACATACCGTAAATTTACATTGTTTTGGCATACAGCACTGCAAACCACATTAATCAATTATCTGCGTTCATGTGAGCCGTATAATATAGAGGTAATTACTGCGGTGGGCAACTGTTTGCATGACATTTTAAATTTCCTATTAAGGAAGCGGTAATCAATTTACGTATGACGAATGTCATGCGAGTGCATCCGCAGCCCGGTAATTTTTTCCTCCTCATGAAATTCCTCCCACGCCCCCTTCGCCATCAATGCGAGAATGCAGCATCGCATGCATATTAGGAATGCTTACACGACGCCATAAATGTTGAGGAATTGAAAGGTTGCCATGTAAATCAGAGCTCCGAGCGGAGGGCATTTCTGCAATAGTGCTTACGTAAATAACGTTACAAAAATAAACGCTACAATCCGGAACACGGCGTCAAATTTTGGCAAGCCACTTTGATTCATGTCGTGACCTTACGCATCACATTAATTATTTTGCCTGGGTAAATGGCTCTATTAAAATGACATTTTCCTTGTACGTGCCTCCCACTTCCTTCCCACGCAAAATGTTGACGAGCTGTAGCCACTGGAATAAGCTCTCCAGTGGCTGCTGATAGGTGTGTGGGTTTTGGTGGGGTTCATTTCACAGTCAGAGATTAAATCAGTGACATGTGACATCTGAACCCTGCGCTAGGCTTCACTTATCCTGAAATCGGTATTTGGTAAGGTGTGGAACCATCAACATTTCGCTCGAAATATACGCTTACTAATACAGAAGATGAGGGGGGAGCAGAGGCGCAGGAGTCAGCCTACTAACTCTGAACTTGTTGACCTGTATTCATTTCCTCGCCATGGCTAACATCAGTGGTGAACGATATCTGAATCACCCCTACCCTTAACCAACCCGCACTGACCAGAGTGGTGAAGTATGGTCAAACAAACCCCAACGACCGACATGGCGTGGAGAAGGCCCTCGTGCAGAAAAATGGATTGCAAAGTGGCTGCACATCAATGCCGACAAAGGATTGGCCTCGACAGCGTGCAAGGTTACGTGCGGGGATGTGTGCTCGTGCGTCGTGCGCGTATGTGCGATGACGCACCTGTTTCCATGCAGATGCATGCAGCGCACAGTTGACGTGTGTCCGTACAGCGTGTGCACGCACTGCCCCGTGTCTGCATTCCAGACTTTGAGCGTCCGGTCTGTGGAGCCACTGACGATGATGTTGCCACGCATCTGCGATGACCACACGCCGCCCGTGTGCCCCACCAGCGTTCGCAGGCACTGCCAAGGCACAAGCAAACAAACATCAACAAAGAGGGGAAACAGCAATGTCCACGGAGGATCGACTCTTTTCTTTATCGTTTGCGCTGCGTGGAACAAGACGTGTCTGTTACAGTGTGTGGAGGCATGCGTATTTGTGGCATATGCCAGATAAGAATGAAATCTTTGTTCATCTGATATACTACAAAGGAAGAGACTTGGCTTTAATGATAAAAATGTGCACTCTTGTTTATAAATGCTAGCTTTGTTTTTCCATAAACATTAACGGTTGTTTGTGCCCATGAAAGATAAACAAATCTTAAGGGTGGCCCACGAAGATAATCACAGTATGTGCCAAACCGTAGTATGTTTTAATATTTACCACCATGGAAAAAAGAAACGTAGAAAAGGGTTACATGAGCACCGTTTCTCAAGGGGTTTAACACGATTTTGCGGATGTAATTTTAATTATTCTACCATGCTCCATACTTGCTTTATTATGTCATAAGAGCAACTACTTTTCTGGGAACAAGGGACAGATGGCATTTGTACTCGGGGATTAATGTAAATCTCGCAACAGTGGACATTATAAACACAATCTGCAATCTCACGGCACGCTGGAGAACACTGAAAATTATTTTGAAAAACGCACCCATGCAGAATAAAAATATAATCAAATGAAACAAATAAGAGAGTGGTGGATGTAAAATTGGATGAAATAAAATCAAGCCCTTGATTCTAGAATCCTGATGAGCATCACCATGGCAACAAGGCAAAGTGCAGGGCTGTCTTGAAATAAGAGGCCACTTAATATTGCAGGCGGACCGGATTAACAAAAGGGACAGTAGAGAAAAATAGAATAGCCATCATCGACAAGCTGCATAACAGACGCGGTATGCTGCACTATCATTACAGCGATGATGCTTCGCGGTGTGATGGCTAGCGCACTGGACGTGCACAATGAAGAGGTCGTCGCCGCTTCAACCGCACCACCCACCACAGCATTCAAAACAATGGGCACACGTCTTAAAATTCAACCCCCCCCCCCACTGTCTAGATAGGCACTGGGATAATCAGCAGTACGTACGCCACAGGCGATCGTGGAGGCCGTGTGTGGTGGGGTAAAGTGTGGGCACCCCCCTACCTCTTTCAATATGTCTGACAAGCGTGAGAGAGCATGCCAAATATCCTCTGCAGGGGTTCTCCAGAGGTCCCCTCTAGTAGAGGCCCTTTGGCAAGCAGTGGCATGAACAGGCAATTTCAGTCTTGATTTGAAGCTTTCGTGACTGCAGGAATCCATACTCTTTGGTTCTTTCGGTAAAGTCACGTGGGTAGAAAAAAATAAATCACGACGTTTCGGGCGCAACACAAGCGTCCGTCAGCAGGCAATTTCCGGGCTACGCCTTTAACCTTCATTGCAAAACTATGACTACAAAGAGGACGCCCCATGCCGCAGACCTCACATGTGCCGAGGAATATGAATGCGGAGGGCAGGAAGAGCTGCCGCAGCCTCGGGCGGTCGTCCGTGCGAGTGTCTCGCGCCACAGGGAGCTGCCCACGCTCTCTCACCTTGCCCGTGACGGCCGACCACACTTTCAGTGTGTTATCGTCCGATCCGCTGACGATCCGGTTTCCGCAGAACTGCAGGCAGGTGATCACGTGGTCATCGTGCCCCTTCAATACCTGTGACAAGACGGAGGCGCATGAGCTACCATCGCTCACCACATTTAACCAAGTTTAAGCGAAACATTTCTGGAGATTAATTCTCATCGATGGATTGCGGTATAATCCGCGTCTTTTTCTTTTTACTCTCCAATAAACCAAGAGCTTCAATTACCTGAGTAAACGCAGTGACTGTCTATACAATAGATCGTCTCCAGGAATAAAAGCGATAGATGTGCCACTGGAATAAAGCACATCCCGTTTGCACTTGTGCAGAAACAATAAAAACAATGATCGGCTGTTTAACTCCTGAATTAATGCCACGACTAAATCGGGGAGCATGACAGTACATTTGCAAACATCCAAAGCGTTGCATTAGCACATTACAATGCATTTGCAGCTCTGCGCTGGGTGCGTGCAGCGTTCATCGTTGTATATTCATGCCAAGCCCCGGTTTGATCAAATGAGCCACGAACACCATAAATCTGGCATCTCCGGTTCGACTCCCCGGTGCAGAAAATAAAATGAAGGAACCAAAAAAACACACACGAGTAGCAGGCGGACGAGGCCAAGGGCATAAATCTAGCGCTTATCAGGCAAAGCGTGGAGGCCAGAGGAAATCTGCAGCCTTGCCGTGCACTGGGGCTGACCTTGGGAGCTCTGATCTCTCCGCAGCGCCAGTTCATGTCTATCCTGTGCTGCCGCATGTAGGCGCTCTTCCAGGGGCTGTACGTGAAGTTGGGCGTGGCCGATTTCTTGCGCTTCACGTAGAGGGGTTCGTCGAGACCTGGCAAGTCGTTGGGGGGGGGGGGGGAGGAAATGCAGCAGGTCAAGCGCCACCCTCGCACTACGAGCCGGTACCTCCAGACACAGAATTAAACTATTTTTTATTTTACCAGGTATGGCCCGTTGAGCTAAATAGCTCTTTTTCAGAAGCGACCCGGCCACAAATGCTAGCTCATCGAAGTGGCTTATCACGTGGAAATGTATGACGGCCAAACATTTTAAATGCATGTTTCTAAATGTGGAAGGAAAAACCGGAGGACCCGAAGAAAAATCCACGCAACCACGGGGAGAGAGACATGTAATCTACAAAAATAGAGGTATCAGGGTCGGGATCGAACCCACGACCTCCTGTATACCAGGCGAGGTAGTTAACATCTTGCTACCGAGATGTCACGCGCGGTTTACCTGTAGCGTCTTAAGCATCTATTTATATTTAGTGACTTGCTTACCATTTTCTCTATTTTGCGCCCAATCGTTTTTTATTGTTTGCTGTTGTAATTTGCCGACCTGCCACGGCTGGACATCTGTGACAAAGAGCTTCATAGCCCATCGGATTCATCCAGTCTAAATAAAGATTCTGAGATACATTTACACGTCTGGTCAATGTCGAAAGGGAGACTAAACACCCTCCAGAGGTTCACTCCAACGGAGGCCCTTCTGCCAGCAGCTCCAACGTGCAAGAAATTGCACGGCTGCACCTTTAGCTCTGCAACGTTTACGTGCATCTAGATCCACCTTGATTGTGGAGTCCGAGGTACAATCTTTAATCCAGTGATAACATTGCTCGAGTATAATATGAACCTTACAATTATTACAGCGCAGGCTCGTTAGAGGTTAACATTTATACAACTCAGGAATAGTACGGCACAAAGATTACTTTGACAATAGAGTTTTCCACTGAAAACAGGGTGTATTTAGGGAGATGAGAATATGGACAGGTAAAAACTATGGGTATAATTTGTGCATTTCTTTGGGTATGGTATTATCAATACAAAGAAAAGGCCACTCCGAAAAGCGGTAACAAATTCGGAAAATAAATACCTATTTTTTTCCCCTCATCTTCTGCAAATGGAAAATTCCTGCGCTTGAACAGCGCTGAATTATTCACAGCCTCAGGGCCATGCAAACCGGTGGCACACTGTCGCAAATATCCCTATTCCCTCTTGCATAGCCTCTCCTCATTCGGATAACTGTTTTCTTTTTGCATTATTACAATGCCGAGTGACAGAAAATAGAAGAGACGGAACACACGGATAAAAGCAAATTGATAAAAGAAGCTATCTCCGACTGCAACATAAAGTTCAGACTGTGACCTTGAAAGAAAGCTGTGCTCAAGACTTGAAACCGAGAGTATTGTTGGTAAATGCCATCGAAATGAAGGCGGCAAATAAAAGTGGATAAAAAATTGCAGCCTTGCAATAATAACAATGTGTAAAAATATTCAAGACCTTTCTTTAACCCAATGAATAAGTTAATTGTATTCCGCTGATACATATTCTATGCAAAAGGAAAGACGGGGCGGGGACCGTCCGTAAAAAAAATAACATCATCAAAAGCAAAGATGTCAGTAACAGCTCAGGAAGAGACGTGGCAGCCACGCCAGCGAGGATGATGTCCAATCAGGCTCGCTGACACACACTAAAGTGCTGCTATATTTGCAGCAGTAATTTCCCCCGCACATTCACGTATACCATTGTTATTTTCCCTTCAAAAATAAATAAATATATTCACATTTTACATAATTCTAAAAAGGAATCCAGATGGCCTTACACGTAAAAATTAAATTAAAATATTAAATGGTTAATTCGGCTGGGAAGCATCTCACCCAAGTGTTGTGCGGTACGAATTGGTGTCTTAAAATTTAATTAACGATGACATTTGGCAAAGTTGTGTGACCTGGGATAATACAGCAGCAACGTTTACTGTCTCGGGTGAAAAAGTTAAACTGCCGCAGCAGCAATGGACCCTGACCTGAACTCAAATGACTGAATTTTTCACGTGAATTTACGAAAGTGGGTAGTGCCATTAAGGGGCAGTTGTCTCCTTACATGTGCGAGTTTTTAAGTTCATACTTATCTCCGTACGAGTGTGTGTTCTTGTGTAGTTGTTTAAACGTGCTTTCGTGTGCATGCATGTGTCGGTGGAATTCCGCAACAGCCTTCCAAGCAAGCCTTAAAACACTTCACATGGCCTCAAGGTGCACCTAGCTTGGCACAAACAGCGTGGTGACTTCACCATCACTTTGTGGCAAAAAGGCGTTGTTATTGACCGCTGTGGTGGTTAGCACGCTGTACTTCGAACCCGGGTTCAATACCCGGCCATGGGCATCATCAGTGGCGAGTGATATCAGTCACGCTTCTGGTCCTCCATTTGGTGGACTCAAGCCTGAAATGAGTACCTTGGTACAGTGTGCAAAAACATCAGCACACGGGAGACAAATGTGGCTGGGAGTGCTGCTGCCCAAAGTAGTCCCTTCCCCCACGCAGCCGTGCCGTCCGCAACAAAGTGGTGCTCGATGAAAGCCTTTTCCCCTGACAGTCTCCGTAGGCTACACAGGGGATGTTTTGAGTTTTTATCATCCGTACCTTCCTCCCGGCACTTCTCCCGCCACAGCAGGTTGTCCTCGGCCAGGATGCGCCAGTAACGACAGGTCTGCGCCGCTCGAAGGAGATCCCGTGGCTCCAGGAACGACAGCACGTAGAGCGCGAGCTGCCCACAAAGCGGGAGCGGGTAACAATGCAGAGACACGGTTAAACAGGAAGAAATTGCCATGCACGGTAGCCACATTAATACGGCGGTCTTCATGAGCAGCTTTCACACACAATCACTTTACTCAATGTTACACGAAAGGTAATCACAAAGGCTAGGTGCTAATACATTTTTTTTTCTCTAGTAATTGCCCCTTTGTACACACGTGGCCCTTTGTTCGATATGGATGATGGCCTTCCCATGACATGCAGTTCTTAGGAGTTATCTGACCATACTTCACCACATTGGTTCGTGTCTGCGAGTTTATGACAGGGGAGCATTGAAGTGGGGGGGGGCATACAAGTACAATACAACAACGGATTTTAATGCACTGTCTGCTACTCTCCAGCAAATATCTGTAATTGTAACCTGTTTTGCATCATGCGAACAGATCCGAGGGCTATCCAGGCTAAAACCTGCTGAGTTTCCGAGTCTTGATGCCGTCTGTCTGGGGGGTGATTTGGTCACAGGTACTTTATACGAATAACGGCGAGTGAATTACATGTAAATGTCCGATCGCGCGCAGACCTTTAATATCCCATTTTAAACACCTCTCGACCAACCCTCGTGCGGGAAAAATTCTCACCGCGTACGCGCACATTCGACCCGTGGAATCTGAAACGCAGCACGTGGAAGCAGCGTGGCCGATATCTTAGGCAGCGCCCCCATCAGTAATCATTACCCCGTGCCATTGTCAGAAACGATAATGGAAGAAAAGTGTCACCTTTCACGAGAATTGTAAAGTACCGGAGAATTTATCGTATTGCAAATGAACTGACGGCGGGCGGTGGGCAGGGGGGGGGAAACATACGGCTCTTTAAGTTGCTTGACATACAGCAAATGTGTTCACATTAGTTGTGACAGAAAATTATTACAGTGCGGTTAAGGTCACATAGACAATGACTCTCTTTAAAACGTGTGAACCTCATTGATTAGATGTAAAATGAGTTGCCCTCCGTGTTGGATTCGCACATCTTATGGGAGCCTTGCAGTGCTGCAAAACTGCAGCTAAAATGACTGGCCCCAGAATAAAAAAGCGAAGTGGCAAGTGACCCCTTTACACAAATCAAACACGCGGTCTCATCATTTGGACATGTCACTTCAGGTACCGTAAAACTGCCGTATACCTTCTGAAATGCAAGCAGGGCAAGCAGCGGACGCAATTGCCTACGCCTTGTGAAAGCAGCGCTGTGTCATATCGTGTTAGGCTGGGACAGCGTAGAAACACCGTGAAACGTTGGACGTGGACAAAATGTGTATTACGACCTGTGCTCGCGATGCCTTCGTCGTCAACGTTTGTAGGAGGAAGACGTGTGGATTTTGTTTTGATTTTAAAAATAAAATGCCAACGTTTGTCGTAAAATTTGGCGGCATTGAAAGAGTACGTGGAGTTAAAGCTCGATTCAAGACTAATTCATTCCGCTCGCTTTGCATGTGTGGCACACGCGCCCCTTCCCATGGGTCAGCTGTTTACACAAATCCAGTAACTCTCCATCTCATTACGCATCCATGCAGCGGGCATGGTCTCACACAGGGTTCACACCTTCAAAGGCTCGCAGTGATGAACTGCAAATAGGAAAGAATAGCAATGAGATGCAAACAGAAAAAATAATATTGTAAACTGGGACTGAAAAGACTGCCTTGATAACGTTTCATCTGTGAAAAGAAAACGTCTTGTTTCACGGCACGGTGGCCAAAGGTGAATTTGGTTTTGCGCCGATTGCAAAAAATGCATCGTCCACCCGTGTGCCAATGTGGATTCTACGCGACCCCCATCGCAACCCGTCGGAACCCTGGCAGTGGGACGGGGGTCACAAGTAACCAAGCAGCGGCGGCGGCCATTCACACGGCTGACGAGTTCCCTAAACTAACAGCCAGCACTTCTAATTCTGTCGCACAATTTGCGGGTCGCGGTGCTTGTCACAATATTCCACCTTTGGTGAAATTGTTCCCCTTCATCTGGGCAGCCTCACTCGACACGCTGCCACCGTGAGCTAATGGATTACCATTTGCGCAACACACACCGACCCCCCTCACTACCCATACCGCCCCATCCGCAGCGTGAGATTCAAATTTGCTCGACGCCCTGAATAATGCGCAGCAGAGCCCCGCGCGCGCCCGCCTCTTGGCACCGGAGGACCAGGATGGGCTAGGGCGGCTTCTCGACCTTGCTCGGCTTAGTTCGTCGTCGGCAAGGTGACAATCTGCGTAATTGACGACGGTACACACTTCTGAAGGTGTAGTGAGCTCTCTTGCATCGACCTTGCTTAGACTGCATGGGGGACAATCGCCTCCATTGGCTTGAACTGATTGTAGGGTGTAACTGTCCGAGAAAAATGAGACCTTCCCATTCACCCTGCGTATGCTAAACTCAATATTATCACGTCTGTGGAAATAATAATACTTTTACCATAAAAATACATTTACGTTTGAATAAACTATTTCTAGCCCATTCTCAAAACACTGCTAAGTGAAGCCTAACCCACACCCTTTCGGTCATGGAGGTCACTTGACCATACTTCACCCATGCTGGCAAGCGCCACGGATGTTAGCTGTGGCCAGGAGTCGAACTCGGCTCGCCAGATTGACAGTCACTGCGTTCTTCTCCATTAAATTAACACGAGAAATATGAATTGATGAGACCTTTTCGCCAGTATCAAAAATTATGAAAAATAATAAGACGCTTTACCCTTCCTAGCACTAAAACATGCGTTAATATACTCTGTGGTTCTTTGGGTAAAGTCACGTAGGTATAAAATAAAATATACCTTCAGAAACGAAAGCTTCAAATCAAGATTAGGCTTTGATATGTTCAAACGCCAAATATATACTTATTACAAGGCATCAAGTCTGCATTAACCACACATACTTGTGGGAAAACATGCATACAAACATGCTCCGGTAATATATGCACCGTCTTTTGAAACGGATTGGCCTACACCAGAGACAGCCTTCTTGATGGACTTGTCTCACTGCCAGTGTCAGAGCAGAGAACACCAAACGGCGAACAGTACAAAGGCAATGCAAATATCAACGTATTCATATCTCGGGATGAGCAGTAATATCTATGGGACCTTATTGCCAATATGAAAAATGATGAAAAAATAAGAATATGCTTAACCTTTCTGGCAATAAATCAGACGTTAAAATCGGATATGTGATCTTATTCTCCTTGCTACATCTACGTCCAGGGTAACCGGTGCACCTTTAATAAAAGTTTAATGAACACTAATTTTGGAAAGGTTTCTTCGCAAAAACCACAGTAATCCCTTAAAAGTGATTTCAGAAACCCTTGTTCCATTTATTTTGGACCCCCCCCGTCATCAGATTGACCCCGAGTACAGAGCCACCAGCAAAATAACAGTGGTGAAGCGATGAGGCTGACAAATTAATTTTCGACACCGGTTGCAACAACACGTGTGACCTCCAGCACTGCGCAGATCCAGAAGGGAGCTCACGATTAAGTGAGCGGGGGGTGGAAAGACTGTGAGGGGGGCAGGGGCTGCCCCCCCCATGCTCCCCTGTGTGGTCACAGTTGGGAGGGGGGGGGGAGTGATTTCTGGTCTCACAGATGGGACCAAAGAGGCCATCAAGAGGCCACTGGGGTCAAACGGTAGCTGGTCCCCAATGAGCCCTCATGGCTTGTGGGGGCCGCTTACACTCTGGCCGCAAGTCCAATTAAGCAACTGTTGACACAGATGGCGTGACTTTTACAGGGGGTTACGCTAAAAAAAACAGTCCCACCCCCACCAAGAAACAGCTACAAGACGCAGAGCAGCATGACGTAAGCTTGAACTGAAGGCGTAAATGTAACAGTGTTTTGGAGATTACAAATGCTCTAAGTTTGAATGCTGATGTGTATTTCTGAGTGTATACTTTTTGTACATATCAGCAATTCATTAGTATGAAACCACTACGCCTTTGGGACCTTAGCTAACCTACATTTCATTTTTTATAATAACAATTATAAGGGCGCTTCAATGTTGCTGGCAAAAAATGTGCGAGAGCACAAAAATTATGACACGTCACAAACTGATGTACAATCTGCATGCCTTATTACCGTGTTTATAACCAATACCTTTCTTTGATCGTTCCCAAGGGCCAAGCGATTTATCACTGGAGCTTTTTTCAGCTGCACACCTAGAAAATATCACACCTACTTCGAATCGCAAGGCGAGCGTGGCGACTGTGATCCAAACAAACGTGCTACCGAACGCAGAGCCTTAAGGAATGTGGGAGAAATGTTGTTGGATCTCATTATAAACGCTCATGTTTATAATCACGCATTGTGCGCGTCGCCCTTTTTCACTTGCTCACCTTAATCTGCCGCGTGGAAAATATAAAACTTACCCACGTAGAATACAGAGCTTAGTGAGGATTGATTATTTTTTTGGTACTATTTTTCATTTGTAGTACAAAACATTTTGCATCGTGGTAAAAAAAAAAAATCACAACAACAATAATATCTACGAATGCAATTTCCTCCATTGCCTTTAAGCTCACGCTTGGCAATAACGTTTAGAGATTACGAAATGTAAATGGCTCTCTGTGAAGCGGCTAAATTCCATTAGAGCTCACTCCTTAAGCCAACAGCGGAGCACAGATGCGACGTGCGCATCCGGGGGGCGCGTCGGGTGCGTCACACACAAGAGGCAGGGAATTTAAGTTAATTGCAGCCTACAATCTGCCAGGGTGGCACACAGACCCCCATCTGGCAGTTAAATGCCCTCAAGCAGCAACCCGGATTTGTCAGGTGAGGACGGCCCCATCGCGATTTCACGCACCAAGCAGAACGGCGCGGTGGCGGCTTACACACGTGACTTGTCTCGATCAAAATGACAATTAAACACGTGATAAAAATGTTACAATTAACGGTTCAATTGAACGAATTTTGCTTTCCTGCTCCATCAAGACATTGCTGTTCTCCCATAAATACGTAGCAGTGGAGAGCGTACAATATGTAGCTCGTCTCAAATGTATGGCACGTTGTGTGTGTATATGGTGCTCTCTCATGCAATGCACCTTCACTATGAAGCCCATTACACCAATATCAACATGTCAACGACAACATCTGCGATAATGAGAGGCAGCAAACCAATCTGTGCGCGCTTTTGCAAAACACGAACACATGGAGGAAAAAAATTACGGACAATTCAAACGGATGCATAAATGGGAATTCACACAAAGCAAAATTCTGCAACCCCTTGATAACCCAAGCGTGTCCGTATCCAAGAAACACCTGCCAATGACTGAGGGCTGCAAGTAAAAATAGCTTGGATTAGAACGGCACCTGTGAAATAAGGAATGTTACAGTGCAACCACATGCACAGATGCATCTGGCTAATAATCGGTGTCAGTAAAATGCATCCTTCAGTGTGCTCCGCATCCCACAATTACACGTGGAATGCGTTGCGGGAAAAAATAAAATGCATTTCCAGCCCCGAATTGTTTGGCGGCACCGAATTTCCGTCGGCAAATGGAGAGCGTCCAGTCCGAAGGCAGACAGATTATCCGTCATATTTATACAATGTATGTTAATTTTTAAACAAATAATAAATGAACGCGCTAACAGAGCATTGAATTAATGAGTGAATTTCCAGAGTGATGTCGTGACGAGTGACAGCGCTGCCTCGCGAGGGCTAGCTAGCCTTCGCTCCCGGCCACTCAATTCATGACGGAGCGCTGCCCCTACACGGCGCACTACAGCCAATCAGTTTGAGTTGCCATAGCTGCCGGCCATCATCACCATAGCGACTTTACCCTAATGAATTATTCCCACCGCTGAAAAACAATGGGCCAAAGCATCCTGCCCCTTTGTTTCAGTGCCCAGTTCTTCTGATTAGCTTTCGCTTAGTTTACAACTCCGCAACGGGAAGCTATCCTGGAACCCTAAGCACGCCAGCCCTCGGCAATGTTCGCGCGATCCAGGCGCCGCCTTTATTTATTTGTTTCTCAAACCCTCGTCCACTCTCATTTTTGCCGAGTGCAACCTCCTGGCCGTGTCGACTTGTGGTGGAGGGACCCTCTTAACGTTACATGGCATTAGAGAGGTGGACAGAACGGGCTCCAAGATTGGCAAGTCAGATGTCAGAGGTCATGCTGTAAGCCGGCACAATAAATTACAGCAACAGAACGCAGGAAGAAGAGGGGGGAATAAAAAAAATCGTGGAAAAATTGCAAACGCAATGCAGAATAGCTGCAGAGGAAAGAAAAACCTAAAGTGGATATTTTAGAAGAAATCTCAACTGTAGTGGTTATTGAGTCAGATCGGCACGTATAATACGTTACATTGCAAGATTGGCAAGTCAGATGTCAGAGGTCATGCTGTAAGCCGGCACAATAAATTACAGCAACAGAACGCAGGAAGAAGAGGGGGGGGGGGGAATAAAAAAAATCGTGGAAAAATTGCAAACGCAATGCAGAATAGCAGCAGAGGAAAGAAAAACCTAAAGTGGATATTTTAGAAGAAATCTCAACTGTAGTGGTTATTGAGTCAGATCGGCACGTATAATACGTTACATTGCAGTTCATGGGTAGAGCACTCTCTCTGTGTGAGTGTGAAAATGTATTCAGGAAATGCTGGGACTGGACAAGTGCTTCAACATTAGAGCCATCGGCAAACACTGCTGAGACCACAGGTTATTAAAGGTGTTGCTTTCTTACAAGCTCAGTACTTTACATCGCCGTCATCGTCGGAGGGACTTGCAGGCAAATAAAACGAACATTAGCAATCACATGGGTTTTCCGAACAAATAAAGAGGGCTATAATGTTCATCAAATAAACAACTCGTGCGAAAAGTTTTAGATTACAGCGAATGGATTAATTTATGAAGGACGCATCGTCAACACACGCACAAACACACAGGGGTAATTTGTTAATATTCTTCCACTTTGTCTCGTGTTCCTAAGCAATCCTGTCTCTGTTTAACGGTTTCTGATTTGTTCTCATCTCTCTCGATACCATAACAATCACGAGAAGGTCACAGTCACTGGCCTAACATAACGCGACCGTGCCAAGGCTCGGCAAAGATTTAAATTACAGCTACGGAATGAATACATAACGGCAGCAGTGACATGTGATATGTGCACGTCGATCCACTGCTCTCGGAGGGCCTCGCCATGCCTGCGCAGGTGCAGTCGTGGGGGTTATTGGACCATATTTCACCACGCTGGTCAATGCGGCTTTAGCGCAGCACTGACACGGAAGCTGAGAAGGACGAAAAAAAAAAGGATTTTTCTGCACTGCGTCCTACTGCTCACAAGGCAGCTCTGTAGCCATTTAACAGGGGTCAGCATCCAAAATATCAAAAGGCATTTTTTTCGAATTCGATAAAAAAGACCCCTCAATTCATCAAAGAGCCGCAATGCACTGTGTGGTGAAGAACGTCACGGAGTGGGCCTTGGAGAGCCGCACGCGGCTCCGGAGCTGCAGATGCAGACCCCCTGCCCGATGACAACCTGTTTAGTGCGTGGTGGTCACACATCTAAGCACCATCCAGAGTCAACCCTGCTTAGCTTTAAAGTGACAACAAGAGCAGGCCACATTCTGGGCGACGTAGTCGCACAGGCAAACAAGGTAGCACACGCCATTACAAGGGGGACGTACCTCCTTGGGCAGGAGGGAGATGAAGTCTCTCTGGAATTGTGGCTCGATGACTTGCATGACGTGCTTGATCTGCGGCGGCTCACATCGATCTATGAGCTCATCCAGCGCCAGCAGCCGCTCTGGACCACTCCAGCTCTAGAATACAAACAACAGGCAGAGTGCGGGGGGTTGCAAACATCACCGTTATGATTGGCAACGCCCGCTTGCGAGTGTCACAGGCGGAATGGGTCCACGCCGCCATGGTCAATGAACGTCTTTTAACATAGAGGCAAATTCCAAACACCCTGAAGATCCATTTCTCAGCAAATGTTGAGAAAGCCTCCACACTTCTCTAACAAAGAACCCGCCTTTTGCGCTCGTTAAAATCAGCCCGTTTTGTTTGTACATGCGAGTGTGTCATCATCATCATCCATGATCTATCCACCCCGTCGCCAATCCTCTCGGTCGTGCGATGGCACAATCTTTAATTCAGTAAAAAAAAACTAGAGGAAGTAGGGTCACGTTTTAAGTTGATTTCATTTGGCCAAGGTAAGAAATCAAGAGATCAGGATGAAGTCTCATTTGCAAAGATAGACCTGGGGCTTTCTTCTGCCAACTGGGCCATTTTTGCAAATATGGAGCCCGACACCGGCGCACACTGGCCCTCCTCTTGAGAATGATGTCAGGGGATCTTGAGCGTCCGCCGTGAAGCAGATGGCGTGTAGAGTTACGAGATTTATCATAATTTATAGCCGCAGTATTAATTGGAGCGGCCGCTGGGTTGGAACCGCGAACCTCTGCAACAAGCGGCGAACGTGCTACCGCCACGTCACGTCACGGCCAGGATCGACGGTCAGAGGTATTCGTTTTTTTTACACAAAAAAACACCTTCTGCCTTTACTTTTATGCTCAAGTCATCGTGGCAATAGGTTGGGATAAAGACCCAAATATCTACTTTTGAGAACTCCATGAAAATGTATAATTGTGGGGCAAGGGCCCAATTCCATGATAAATGAGTTTCCTTAGCAAGTGAATAATTTAACATTTTTAGTTAAATCCGATCACAACTGAACTGAGCTTTTGAGAACAATAGTTTAATTCTTGCTAATAAAAGTGCAGCTTAGTCTCAAGGTAAATCCCTTTGGATGTATAATTAATTATTATAATGGTTAAGAGGAGTCAAATGGCAGACAACCCCAGCGGAAAATAGGTTTCGCGACAGCAGATAAGAATATTTCTCCTGTATACATTACATACATTATTCTACAATGTATGCTGTGTGCAAATTATTTGATTACATTTAGATTTCTTCCATTTAATCCACAAGACACATTTTATTATCAGCCAACCTGGTCTGGCTTACCAGGGCTTCCCTGTAGTTAATACACTAATACAATTCTCTGTACGAAGCAGCACTCATGTAGGCGGCATAATATTCATTCTGGCTGCACTGCGATTGCATTAAAACAAAACAAATACATCCCCAGTGTGGTTTGTGCCTGCACTTCTCTACGTAGACAATGAATCACTACAATGAACTGCTGACCAAAGCGGCACTGTATAAATAAGACACTGCACTCCATTTCGAGTACAGATGAGCGCGCGAGCACACACACACACAGGCTGACAAACACGCACACAAATCAATCAAACAAGACGAACAGAAAGACAAACGAAAGCAGGCGTAGGTTTGTTGTGAAAAATAATCTGGGAATACGGGAGATAAATTGTCGCATCCATGCCAAGGCCTGGGCTGGTAATGCAATGGGTAGTACGCAACTCGGGTATGGAAAAGGCAAGCGCACCGCATTGATCGATGTGGCTTCGATAAAAAAAAAAAATTAGATGAGATGGCCGGGTCTGTTTTAGCTCCATGACGGACAGTGATGCAGGGAGAGTGGAGAGAGAGGAGAGAGAGAGAGCGAACAGAGAGGTAGGATGATGGAGACGATTACACCAATCGATTGAACAGTGGAGGCCATCTCTTCTGGCTGGCTCAGTAACAGGCAAGGGGAGTCGAGTGTCAGTCTGACAGACTCTGGACCGCGCAAACACGGAGACGCAATCACATCCGCGAGGGCTCCCGGCTCTTGCTTGTCCAAACCCCAGACAGGCCATCAAGCCACCCAACAAGCGGCATCATACTATGCATCTGCCTGAGAAGCACAGCGAAAATGGGAAATGCTTGCCGAGTGGCAACATATAATAAATAAATCTCACACATCGAAGTTAAAGCACTTGTGCATTTTGCATGTCAAACACGAGTATTGCACTAGCGTTTAGCAGGGAACAGGACAAGGTGGCTGTGTGCTCTTCTCTATTGAATTGTATTTGATTAAATTCCATACTTCAGTAGTTTGTAGCTGCTGCTCTAGATTTTTCACCTTGGAAGATTGACAGTGCAGGAGGAAAAAAAACCCACAGAAGGAATCATGTGGACTACATTATCTAATTAATGTTTTTAATAACTCCTTTAATTCCATTTAGTTTGACCCACACCAGTGTGCTAAGGTTCACAAGGCCCTGTTTACTAATAACCTAGCAAAGGGATTACGCGCTGATATTTCCCATTGTGCCTCACTGTGTTTGCATGCAGAGGCGTTTTTTTTCTCTCCGCAGATTATTCCCACAAAGTTTCATCGTGGTGGATATTGGAATTGTTTTAAGGGAAGCTGTGGCGTTTAACATCGATATGCAACACAGCCATAACAGTGCGGGCCTTTGAGTTAATTGTTCAGCTTTTCATTTTTCATAAATGAAATCCTTTTCATTAAAAAAGGCCGCAAGGAGTTTAATTAAAGCGATGACTCTGACGGTAGATGCACGTCTCCCCGAGAGCCAAATCATGTTTTAAAATAAAAAATAAAGTACTGCCGTTGCCGTAATTTCATTTTTAATCGTTTAGGAAAAACGAGACGACGAACGAGCGAGCGAGGACGTCGAGATTTCGCGCGGCCGGGGTTCGCGGCCTCTTACCTGGAAGGTCCTGAGCCAGTCCTGCAGCTCCGCGGGAGGAGTGACGCCCGCGAGACGACGACGGGAGGAGCCCTGGCCCTGTCCGCTCGCCGCACGCAGCTCCCCGAACGTCGTCGGCACGCTCGTGCACGGCAGCAGCGAGCCCAGCGCGTGACTTGAGGCAGCAACGGTAAAATAGCGGACGCGTTAAAAGCTAGCAAATACGCACACGGTCATCGCCATCGTCTGCCGAAGGGTATGGCTAGGGCACTACACGAGCACCGGACATGTTTTAAAAGCCAGCAACTGTGCATCGTCACCATAAAAATATCATCATCATTGCCTCCGGTGCACCCCAACGTGAGAATGGAATGCGCCAACTGTCACTGGCAAACCTAACACTGTCACCCGTACACTTAATGTGCCGTGGAATTATGCAGTACACGTTAATGTGTTTACACTTATGCTGCGAGCAATGAAAATAAACAATTCAATAACGTGTACCAATAAAAAAAGAATAAAATGATGAATATTTCATTACAGTTGCCGTGCAATATTGTGTGCTTTGGAATCCTCGGGACAGACGCTGGTCTAAAGCTCATTTTAATGAACAGGAAGAAGCTCGTTCCTCTTTCATGCACAAAAACACAAAATCCAAAAAAGGGAAAGGATGCAGTGCCGTCTACCAACGTGGCCTGCAAGGGCAATGGGAGGAAATGATGTTTGACTATCGGAATAAAACAGGTTCACAAAGCAAAAAATGCTCAATAATTTTACCCCCGGTTCTTCAATTCAGTTGCTGTCTCTCTCTCGACTTTACAGGTACTGTCTGTTAAGCGGCATCAGCAAAGCAATTCTGCAATTGCCTAAAACCACTCGTGTTACATTTACGAGTACAATGTTCTGATGACAATACACCAAATGCTAGCCAGGTTGTACGAGATATTGTTAGCACAAAAATGGGATGCTGTAAGTACATTACGCTTAAAAAAAATAGGAATTCTCGTATTTTTTAAAATGTTTTTTGCATTTGATCCTTTTCAGACTACAAAAATTCACAGAAATTATCGATGTACTTTGATGTGCAGTGTGTTTATGGTTCTCATTCCTTCCCGCTGATGATTATCAGGTTGTAATCATTACCGTGGACCCAGAGGCCAAAGCAGAGATATCGCCAGCCTTCAAAGAGAGGACCTAAAAATTAAATAGTAATAAAAAAAAGTCCAGTGTACGAATCTGGCAAGATTATCTCACACGACTGCCATCTGATGAGGCCACTGCCTAAAGAACTGACAGCTATTCCAGGCACACGGTTCCAGAAGCAGAGATCTGCACGGCCCGGAGCCGCACGCTACCCACACACACTGCTGCCCCCCTCTCCCCACAGTTCCAGGGGAGGCCAGGATGCCCTTTGACCTGTACGATTCTCACAAGAGTTACGCTGCTGCAGGAATGCAAGAGTGCATTTACAAGACGACGGGGAGGGGGGGGCAGGACCCCGCGGCTCGCGTACAAACCTGAGAGCGGTGTGGTCTTGTGAAAAAATTAGCGGAGACACGCGAGAAGCCGAAGGGGGTACAAGGAAGGCTCCACTTTGCAGTCACACCAGAATTACCCCCCTTACGCATCCCCGGCCATAAAGAGATCAACTCCGTCAGGCAGCTTTGCTTGCGATGGCCACGCTTTTCTTTCGAACCTTTACGTCATTTGAGCCGAGACAACCGACTTAAGTTTCTTTTTCCACTGTGAGCTAAGACCCTTCAAAACTAAGAATTTCAAATTCTTTTCTTGACCCTTCTGACATTTTTAAAGCATTTAAGCTCATGTCCCCTTCAGCGATCCTGATACTAAGGTTGCTTTGTTTGTGTTTGAGTGTGTTGATATTACATATTTTCTGGTTGCCAAGTTATTTATCTTTTCAACAAATCGCATTATATTTGATTGATCATGCATGATGTTTAAAATATAGCGACTTTAAACAAGTCTAAAAATGTCACCATGAAGTCCCCCAAGCAGATCTTGCACTAATTAGATTTTCTGCCTAAAAATATTAAACACTTTAATTGAAAGATTACCCGTATTCTTTCTCTTCGTAGCTCTCCTATTCTAATCCAAGGTCAGGTAATTATAATTTAGCACTCACTTCAGAATAACTAACGACCCGTCTGTCGGTCAGACAAGAAATATGCAAAGTCAGGCTACATGGTCATGGAAAGATAGCCATGGATATCTGGACAATTAAAGACAAAACGCAATTATGTCGTTGCAGACATCAGTAGCATTGTCCTCTGCTGCCTGGCATCCATCCATTTACACGTTTCTTTCCCGAGCCTCGGAAAGAAACAGCGCACGAATGTTTGAAATTCCAAAAATGGAAAGAGCACGAAAGAAAAGCTCTGTGGGGAATGCATAATTTTTGTTCTTGTTAATTAAATTACACAGAAGAAGTATGGGCATTTATATTAGGCAACCTGCTGGTTGCGTGCTGGGGGAGACTTGAGAGTGCGCTTAAATTCACAGCCGCGCAAACTAGCACGAGGTGACAGCATCGCGCACGGCTTTGCGCCCCATATAACATTCTCACGAAGGGATTTTCAGCCCCCCAAAACGGCAGCGCAGAATTGTGGCAGCAGCAGGAAAAGGGCTTTAGAGGCTGGGCGCATGGGAGGACGGGGCTGTGCGGCACCGTCTCAGGCAAAATAACCGCCAGCAAATGCGCCGGGATTTCCTTCACTCTTTATAGCCACAGTGTTGAAAGGCACGGACAATAATGTCTTTTTTTGTTTAATCCTAAAACTATCTTGGATGTGGTATAACAAAACAAAACAAAATCCATGCGGCAGCCGTGCACCCGATTCACCATCTTGAATAATATGTTGGCTTAGGGAGGCAAACAAATATAAAGGTACGTGAAAAACTGATCAAGATTCCTTGCATGGGCCACTGAAAGTTGATGTTTAAAGTAAACCGGATCTGACCTGGGCCCACACACAACCCAGAGCCAATGGTCCTCCCCCACCCACACAGCAGTTATCTGCCTCTCGCATTCTTCCGTGTGGGAACATACCTGGGATGTTCCGACCCTTTGCAGGGCTTCTTGCCTGGGGAGAGGGCTCGCATGTCAGGGCCGTGCTCTGACTTGCGCTTCATCTGTGTGAGAAAGGGTCAGGGGTTCACGGGTTGTAGGGAGGGGGGGTGGTGGCGTGGTTCATTTAGAGCAGGATAGACACAAGGAGGTAGAATGGAGAGGAAGCGGGTTATGAGTGCACGAGGGTTCATAGATGTCAGAAGTCAATGAAAAATGAAGTCGGCAAGCGGAGAAGAGATGCATGTGAAAGTCAAATGTGGTTTAATTGTATTGATGTGTTGAAAAGAATAGGTTAGGGTACATACATTTTAAAATATGAAGGGCAAGGAATGGCAAGGACAAAACAATGATGGCATATTTGTGAAGGAGCAAGAAAATGTTATGGGTGATGGGGGGTGAGGGGGGGGGGCATTGGGAAACAAGAGAGAAACCAAAACATAATTTATTATATTTACAGCTGAGCACAAAGCCAAAAAAACTAGAAGGGCAACTGCCCAGACAGTCGTGATGGCGGGCAGAACCAAAAACAGGAAAATGTCACACAATGAGCAACGGCGACAGCCTGTGGGGTCGGGGTGGGGAGGGGCGAGCGTCGGGGAACTGAGAAGAGGGGGGGGGCGCGAGCAGGCCACGGGCCACGGCGTGGTCTGGCACGGGGAAGAGGGGAGAAAAAACCCAACAAAAAAACAGAAGCGGTGGGGCGGTCTGGCGGCGGTCGCGGGCAAGCAAATATCACGCAGCAGCAGCAACAGCACTGTACGCGCAGACCTCCCAGATGTCTCATTAACACGGACGTTCGTGTGCCAGCCGAACCTCCTTGACCGCGGGACGTTGTTTGAAATTTAGGGAGAGGTTTCTTTTTCAACCAAGCATTACCCGCCTCCGTGCTGCCACGTGTCTTCCGAGTCCACCGATGCTATTCCCCCTTTCGAGTCGACTTAATATTTTCTGCAATTGTTTCGCTTGATTCCATCAAACAATCCCAGCTTACGAATCAAGCAGTCTTGGCTCCATGCGTTCGTGGATACGATGCACCTGTGGCAGCGCCGATCCCTCCTCCTACTCCTTTCCATCTGGCCCTTGAATATACAGTCCCGACGGGTGTTCCCAAAGATAGCAAGCATGCTAATTTAGATAGCGAGGCTTCCCACTCGGAAAACCCAAGGCTCAAGCCCTCCTTGACGTGCGGTGGGCACAAGATGGCGAAACGCTCCGTGCCTCAGTGTGAACTTGACAACTGCCACGTCTTTTGATGCAACAGCCTTCACAAAAAGTAGGTCACTGGGTGTTAGAAGCGCTTCTAAATGAGATGTCGGCTGCTAGTAATGTCAAAACATTTGTATTCTGCGGCGAAAACGAGACGCATCGCAGCCTTCTACAGCCGGAGAGAGTGCAAAGGAGGTTCCGACGGCAACCAAACGCGACGATGACAATATCCACGGTAATAATTTCCAAGATAATCGTGGTATTTCTGGTTAATAACAGCAGTAGAAGCAGCACTCCAGAGTCTTTGGGGTGATTCTCTGAACCCCCGGGGCCACTTGGTGACGGATGACAGGCGCACATGCAGGAGAAGCCCCCAAGTTTTTGCACTTCATTAAGATTGCAATGTGGCTGGCTCCCTCTAGCCTTAAAGCATCAGGAGTCGGAGTCGTGCACTGGATATGCTAAATAATACAACATACAGCTGCATGGAAATCGAAACACACACTTTATGAATGTGTAAGTAATAACAACAATGTAAGGTCGCTCATTATTTTTTATGAGGTCTTATTTTATATGAGCTCACGACTAATTTGTTACCATGCTAGAAGATGCAGTACTGCGAAATTGCGGCGTGAAATGCGGCAATGCAATTACACGCAATTAAACAAATGATTTTGGTGGAAACGTTTTCTCAATTGCAATATTTTATGACGGCACGGGGAGAAGATACGTAGCGGCGTTGAATTATTCACGTTTCAAATCACTGCAAAATTCCGTGCGGCTTGTTCATATGATGAGCATGTGATCGCAAATACCCAGCAATTGCACGCGAAAGCCCTAAAAGACAAGCCCCCCCCCCCAGCAGTTATGAAAACGGCGTTATCAGGCACAACTTGACATTTATCCGAGTTATCGCTACTCTACCGGAGACCGAATATTTACGAGCTACGGAATAAACCCCAAAAAGCACGCGCTGCAGGAAATTGAGGCGACGTGCAGTAACACGGTTGGGCTTTTGTGCCAGCTTTCAGACAAACAACTCCTCCCCCCCCCCACACACAGCCCCCTGCCCCAGCCCTGGCTAAGACCCGGGGCCCCATACGGAGCGATGATTAGCCCGGACCCTCCAGCCGCTTGAGGACACGCTGGCTGGCACGTGCTCGCGGCCAGAGCGCACGCGCAATCTGTACTCCACGCAATTAAGCAAAAGGAGTGCGTGGTGCTCAAGTGCTGGCGGCGGCTTAGCAGAGGACACGGGAGAGCACTCCCCCCCCCCTCATCTGCCAAGGCGGACGTACATCACTGCCGTTGCAGCAACGAAAAGAGATTGCATTCTTTTTTTTGGAGGGGGATGGGGGGGATAACCCACCCAAGGCTTGATTCGCTATGACTCCAAAAGATTTTGGTGGGCAGTGCTGTCCCTCCCAATGCGCGCGTCCGCATTGGGAGGGACACAGCACTGCGCACGGGCCGTGGGTGAGACCCGGCGAGTTTGCGCGCGCGAGCGTGGGCGAGTGGTCCTGCTCGATGCGGTGTGTGTGCAATTTGCCCAGAGTGTGCGCGCATCACCATGTGTATTCATGAGCGGGGTGGGGTGGGAGGTGGAGATGTGATGGATCCCGAGTGACAGCTCGTGATGTTACAGGCAGAAAGGCTGCAGACTCATTGTCTGGCCATGGACAGGATTGCTGGGTCTTTTGAACACTTGAAAATGTTCCAGAGTACAATAAACAGTGGCCCCTCATTAATAGCTTGACCTATACCCCCCACCACGCCCCCCCCCCCCCTTAAAAAGTTACGGCAAACGCGTGATCACTCAACAATGCATTGGTGTAATTATTTACATTGCATCGAATGGTTAAATATTAAGTCGTACAGTACTGTATAGTCTGCGCTATCGTAGTGGCATTAGATATCATTAACATTTATCAAACAACTTCAGCAATATTCCCACACTCGCATCAGTCATGCATTGATTTTCATTAAATTCTGAAAAGCATACACCTTTTAAATAAGATACGTGGTCGCAGGTGAATCTTGTATAAAAAAAGCAAGCACATCTATCTGGCACTAAGAGCTCTGCAATTTGTATTCTCTGTGCAAGAGGCGTGAAAAATAAAGTGTTTTCATAGCAAAGCAAATGTACGCCAGGATCATCACTCATTCCACAATGAAAGTAATGCATGTTTACAAACACGGGTGAGAAATAAATCACGGCTTACAAAACGCTGCTAGGTCGAACACAAACACCGGAATGTTTTCCCTAATGCGACATGCTGGGCTTGGCATCTGACTGCTGCTCAACTGAAACAAGGGGGATGATGACATTAAGCACATCATTTTTTGTAAACTTACTTTATGAAAGATCATCTTGAGTGTGCCGTAGAAGCCCATCTTGGCGGTCGGTGGCATGTGGAGCACGCCACGAGTTGAGGCGCAGAGTGCCGAACGCGGAGCATGCACACCCAGCCCTGCCCGACTCCCCTCTCTCTCTCTCGCCTGCACTACGCGTGCGCGTGGATGTGCCTCGCCTCTCTCTCTCTCTCCCCCTAGCTCTCAGCAAGTGGGGCTCTCGCAAGTTCGGACATGTCAGGACCGAGACCTCGCAGACGCATTGTTTGGACAGAGCAAATTCCAGCCCCGTCTCGCCCAATTTTAACTCCCCGCCCGTCCACCGCCCGGCAAAATCCCAACCCCGTTGCTGGTCCCACCACCCCCCACCAACACCACCACCACCCTACCCACCCCACTCCCTGCCTGCCGCGGGCGACTGCGCGTAATAGTGGAAGACACCCACCACCGACCGTGTCCTCTCGTTGCGGCGCCCGCGCGCAAGCAAAACATCTACGCGGAGATTCCTGCCGCGTCGTTGTGTACGAGAGCCCAATATATACACGCGCGCGCGCGCGTTGAGTGTGCGCGCCTTTGACGAAGGCACGCACGTCGGGGGTTAAATGAGCGCGGCGGCGGCGAGAGAGAGGGGGGGTGAGTGGGTGGCAACGGCAAACGCGCGCACCTCCCTGACACTGCCGCCCAAAACCCCCAGGGTCGCTCTCCACCCGCGGCCGGCACCCCCACGGTAGCGGCAGAGGTTGGTACGGCCCGCCGTCCAGAAGCCATTTCCCCACCCTTCTGGCAGCAGCAGCAGCAACATTAATTACGGCCGCGTGTGTGTGTGTGGCAACAGGCGGAGAGCAGAGTCGGATGCGGGGAATTTGCCTAATCCTCTGCACGGTCGGCAATGTCAACTTAAGTGCCAGATCGTAAACTGTTAAAAAGGCATTGGTGTGATAGAGGGAGGGGGCGAAGTCGCTAAGTAGGGACAATATGACAGGTCTTTGGATGTTCATACACTATCAAGAGTGTTAATTTACATCAAAGCATTCTTGAAAATGTACGGGGATTAAAATCTATAATGATCTTCTCATAATTTACCAATGATAATGGTCTCAACGGATGTAATGGCTGTTATTGCAAGTAACTGTGACCATACCTTTACCATTTCCCCCTACAGGGGAATGAACAATGCCGACATTCAGTGCATGTCACTGTATCTGTGTGAAAATAATGTACACGTACACCTAAGGTGCATACACGGCACACATTCCAATGGCTCAAATGAAGCAACTGGATACCTTGAAAGCTAAACCACCTTGACTCCTTACAACACAAACGTCCTTGTTAGTGGAAGTTACATTGTACTCCGTGATGTCTGCACATACATTTGGCAAGAACAAAACCCCCCCACTGCAATTGCCCCACGGGTTGAAATAATACACGACACATTTAATAAGTTAAAGCGCACGTAAGCCACAAAGAATCCGCTCTTTATAAAGCGTGGCAATTTAATCTTCCTTGAAATATGCTAAATATTAGTGAAGGCCAGAGAAGGCAAGTCTCATGAGAACGGTGGTCAAATCCATAAACCACACTCTTGAGATTTGCATGAAAATTAAAAAATGTTGGACGGGGGCTTTGTACCGAGTGCACACAATTAATTAAAATTTTATTCTAATTAGCGCACAATGTTTTTATAGCAAGAAATTATTTTAAGTGGCGCAACAGCATTTTTTTTTTACCAATCAGCAATGAATAGTGCACTGTAATTCTTCAAATTCCCCATAGTTCATACTCTAAGCATGCAATATTCCTTGCCCTAAAAACACGAGAATATGCAATAACAAGGGTCATTAAACATGTAGAGTGGGACTTTTTCTCTCCCTTAATAAAGCTAAGCAACTGTGAAACAAAACGTTTTAATGAACTTAGCAGACAGTTTAAGAGTGACAAGCACACTTCAAAGCGCTTTAACACGTGGTCGACAGCTCACGACAGGGGTTCTGTGTAATCATGAGTTGGCATAAGGGCCCCCTTCCACACGCTGTCACGCACGCACGGGGGAAAAGAGAGACCCCCCTTCCACGTGACCGTGTCACGAGCACAAAACCAGAACTAAACAGCCCCTAAAAACCCGTCGAGCCAGCCTTCAGAGGCATTCCAGGGCTCATCAGAGAGCGCGCGATGACGACGTTGGGTATTTGCTTTGCTCAGGCCTGCACGCGATTTTGCAGGATGTAAAATTGAACAGTTGGCAACCGCCCCCCGTGCTGGAAGGGGACAACATTCCATCTCGCGGGGCCCCACCGGGCGCCACGCGGCTGCAGAAATTACATGAGAGCGAGAGAGAGGGAGGAAAAAGGTATTTTAAGTGTGAACATAAAAGGATAAAAAAATGTAAAAGGTCAAACTCCATGTGTGCCTTGGTGGGGCATTGTCCGTGTGATCTGTACCCCAACTAAAACCCGCTTATGAATTCCTAGGGGCTACAAATGAACTAATTAGACACCGCGCCAAGCTGTGATGGGGGCACTATCACACTCTAGTACAGTGTGCTTAGGGAAACACAGATCAAACATTAACATTACAAGCAATGCTATATTGAATACATGCCAAAAAAGTGTGTGAGGATGTTTAGTAAAAAAAAAGGTTTTAATCATATGTTGAAGGTGATCCTTACAATTAAAACACATTTAATGCCACGCACCGTATTTCAAGATGGTATGCTTAAGCACTATCTGATCATACCAATAGTTGTACCGTTCCCGAGGACATTGCACAGCAAACCAAAGAACCACTGAATAATTGAACACTATTTGAAAATCCACTAATACCCCAGAGGGTGCAGAGAACATTTCCTGAAATTTTAACGGTTGGGTATAAAATACAGATCTTTTTTTAAAGTCCTTTTTCTTAAGGGTACCCCGTGCATTCGTCGTGATATATGTCCACACGGCGGCTCGATCACCGGCTATGAGGTCGACAGGACAAGTCGAAAAGCTTACCCACAGCAGCAGCATGCACACAATTTACGTCTCGTGAAAAGCAAATGTCGTTTGCACGTTGTTCGTGAAGGGTGTCTCTGCACTGCCTAATGTAAACCGATACACAGACGGGGGGAGGGAGCGGGGAGGCACGGACACACGCACGCACAGGGATCCACATGCCGTGGATAAAGCAATGTAAACATTTCCAGCATAGCTGACGGGCACCATCAAAAAGTTAAGACCAAAAATAAACGGAGCCGCAGTGGCAAGGGCAACACCTGGTCGGTGAAGGTCTTGCCTCCCTACCCACCTCTAACCTCTTCACCATCCTCACTTGCAAGCTGGCCACTGTCCACCCCCGACTCAAAATATCAGCCGATGCACGTGAGCAAGTAAATAGCTGGTTGTTTCAGTGTCATTGTTATTTCATTCCTTATGTAATCACATTATGCACCAATGGTAGTAAGCAAGGTCTGGAAGGCACATAAGCGCCATGAAGAGCCCCGGAAGAAATCTATTGCAATGATTAAAATATTGTTCTAATCTAGTAATAAAAATAAGCGATTAAGCAATATGCACGCTTTAGCTATTTTATATTTCGGCAAAGTCACGTAGATATAAAATAAAATAATTCACGACGTTTCGGGCACACAACACAAGCGTCCGTCATCAGGTTCACGGTGGGAAAGCCAACCTGATGAAGGACGCTTGTGTGTGCGCCTGAAACGTCGTGAATTATTTTCTTTTCCTACCTACGTGACTTTACCGAAAGAACCAAAGAGTATGGATTCCTGCAGTCAAGAAAGCTTCAAATCTAGATTGTTTTATATTTGTATGCATTGAAAAACGTTACACCTGAATCTGTCCGAAGTCAGGTTTAACCAAAAATAAATTATTTGTCATTCCAAAACAATCAATATTAATAATTCACAGGCCTGTAAATTCAATTCTGGACGAAGGCTGCTCCATAGCATGCCCCATTGTCAGTCACTATGATGGTTTACCATACTTCACCACGCTGGGTAGTGCGTGTTGGTAAAGGGGGGGGGGGGCAGGCTAGGGCCAGGACCAGTTCTGACATTATTTGCTACTCACGCTAGCCCATGCCATGAATTGAACTCTGGCGGCTGGGTTCATAGTACAGGACACTTAACTGCTGCTCCTGCCACAACCCATTAACAATAATTCCGCCCAATTTAACATGCAAATCCTTTAAAAAAAATGCTGTACCTCTGTGAAACGACATTTTAATAGAATGCTCAAATCGTGGTACAATCGTTATTTGTCCAGGATTAGTATTCTGAACACTGCCAACTTCTCGAGAGAAGGCAATACACGACTTCTCCTGCAGTAATGCGGTGATATTGAAACGAGTTTTAAAAATTCTAAATAATGCCTTCTGAAAATATTAAAAATCTCAGCAGCAATGGCATGTTCTGTTTACGTGACAAACCCTACTAATTGGCTGTGTCGAGTGGTGGCAGGTTCAACGACACATTTATATTTACGCGATCTAACCCCCCCCCCAAAAAAAACTGTATTATGGATCAATTAGCATGTGAGGTTTTTGCCCGCCCGCTTTAAAGCTGCGCATATTTGGCATTTTAACTGGAGAAAAAGACCCATTGCGCAACGTTGGAGTTCTGCAGGGCGATGAGAACCGCGCCACTCTTTGCTGGAGATTCGCTTTTCCCTTAACAGTGCGAAGCTTGTCGAGACAGTTTTATGGCCCAAATATGGTTGACTTCACTCCTCACCACAATCCGATGGAACGTTTTCACGATCGCTCGAATGAAACATTTCACACGACTCTCAAGCCAGCTCACGCCTTACGTGCTCTCTCTAGATTGGTGGGGAAAAAATGTCAAGTGCAGAATTAGTATTTTTTATACTTGATCATATATGTTGTTGGGAGCATCTCATCATTAAATGTCGAGCCTTTAATTAATCCACTCATGAAGACCTCCCCGAGCCATGGTGGTCACGGTGGTTGTTGAACCATACTTCACCACGCTGGTCAGTGCAGGATGGTGAAGGCGAGAGAGGTTCGTCCCCAGCACTTGCTAGGATATCACCTGAATTGATCTCAGGTCACTGGTTTCTAAAACTAAACAATTTAAACTAAAATATTTTATTATAACCAGGTAAGGCCCACTGAGCGATAGAGCTCTCTTTTCAGAAGCGACCTGGCCACAAATGATAGCTCAGCAAAGTGGCTTATCATGTGGAAATGTATAGCAGCCAAATACTCTCTAAACACGTCATGTTGATTCTAATTGGAGGGGAAAACCAGAGGACCCGGAGAAAAATCCGCGCGATCACAGGGAGAACATGCAAACTCCAGCACTCCAGGCGAGGGAGTTAACTTCTCTCCAGGCATAGCGCACTCACAGTTGCATCACCACAGCAGCATTTTCATCAATCGGAGGTCTGGAATTGCATAAGCTCTAGAACCAGGGCAGCTATAGTTAGACTCATAATGCATGTGGGTGGTTAAGTGCTGTCTGCCAAGTGGTGCCTGCACACATATAAGCAATGGCCGTCTTTCACCATCACAATTAAAAATGGAAACTCTCTTTGTCTCGATCTCTGTTTTTAAATCACTCGGACGTGTAAAGCAGCGGCAGACAGATGCTTCCTTTACATTTCAATTCCTGCCCCCGGGCACGTACAGCTGGCAGATATGACGGCGGATTTTGCCTCGATAAAATCTTCTGCCGCTATTAAGGACGCGACGCACTCGTCGAGAGAAAAACAACTCGGGGGGGGGGGGGCAGCAGGAAGTTTGTGGTGGTGGGGTGGGGGGAAATCAATTCTACGGCTCCATTTATTTTCTCTTTCCTGTGGTTTGTTTAACGAGTTCTCCTTTCTTAAACCGAGACGGCACGCGCGTTTTGTTTTTCTGCGCACGATGTGGTGGCACGCGCGCACGGCGTGCTCGCAGACAACGACCTCTCGTTGCGCACAAGACCCGTTCTGCCACAGACGCTCCCCGACAAAATTACATTGGCACCACCGACTGCTAAATCCTCAACAGCTGACTGCGGCCACTCTATCTCTTCCAACAGCCTTCAATCCTTCCAGGTCCGGTAAGCGAGGTCGTGAACCCTTCCACCCAACATAACCCTCGCACGCGCAAAAAAAACCAAGATCATAACAGTCGTGCTGCTGTGTGTGTTTTTAAGAGGGACACCGATTTCAGCTCTTCTGTTGCATTACACCCTGCGCTTTTGTTCAAATTTAAACCGATGATATAGGTTATAGCGGAAAAGTAAAAAAATTGTGCATTGATTAACACCGCTGTGTGTACTAGGCATTAAGAGACTGAGTCAGTGCACAGTGGTGAAACGGAATTTTGAACAGTTATAGTCAAAAGGGGTGAAGGGATGCAGTAGTTTTGTATGCAAATGTAACGTCTTTAATTAACCCATTAACACTGACAACACTGAACCGTTTGTCCCATCAGGTGGCCAAACAAATCCGATGAATGCAAAACACCATCGACATCTGCACCGTGCAAAATAATTAACGGACGATATATTGTTTTAGTTTTTAATTACCTATTAAAGATCCTCACCCGTTTAAAATTAAACACTGCTTTGTAAAACACGAGGGGGGGGGGGGATAGCGGGTACAGTGGATAGTGACCTGTATTCAATTCCTGGTCATGGCCAAACACCAGTTAGCAGCACGTGATATCTAAAAACGACTTTGAGGCTCCTCCCTTCACCGACCTCCTTTGACCAGTGTGGTGCAGTATGGTAACAAAAACCTACAACACAAAAAAGGCACGGGTAGGCCTTCATCCAGAAGTGGACTGATAAAGTCACATGCTGGCATCGCATTTTAAATGATGCCGAGATGACACTCAGCAATTACGTAATAGCACCAACTGGCAGCAAATTAAAGAAAATCATGAAATAAAGACTCCAATGCGATTACAGGTAGTCACCGAGTTACCATGATCCGACTTACGATATTACAATATTTCAATCTTACGATGGCGATAGCAATTCGACAAAATTGCCATCAGCAACCTAACATCGTTCAAGTTATGCAGACGACGGACAGAATCTTGGTGAGTACAGTACAATATGATACGTTACGATACGTTCAATGCATGTATGATACGTAGCTTTAGCGATTTCATTTCAAGGTTACCGCGATAAATTGCTCTGTTTTGCTAAATTATCACCATTCTTTAAGACTCCTAGGTAGGCTAGGCCGTCATATTTTCGACTTACGATGGGGTCGTCGTAACGCATCTCCATCGTAAGTAGAGGACTACCTGTACTGGTTAAAATAACGACTACTCAAATGTCGATTAACGCTTTCGTGACTGCAGGGATTCATATTCTTGGTTCTTTCGGTTTTTGTTTTTAATTACCTATTGCTTGTGTTGCAGTCGAAAGGTCGTGAGAATTTTATTGTTTTATTATTTTATTGTTTCCCTTCTACGTGACTTTACCGAAAGAACCAAGATTATTGAAAATGTAGTTTTTCTCACATGACTCACCACACCAATTATTTTGATTTCAATATTCCTCCCTGCACAGCTGCTTAGGGTGTAACACCATGAAAAAAAACACGTGAGTCATACGTAGAGAGCTGCATTTATATCTATTTTAGCAACATATTATTTGAGAACATTAATTTAAAAGTGCAGCACAATAATCCAAAGGAAAATTGCACAGGAAAAAAATATGCCAATGGAATTAATTATGATGAACACTTGTTGACCGACTACACACACCAAAGCCACGTTTACTTTGCAAACAACCATAACACTACGTAACATGATTTTTGTTCCTGGGTAGAAAGTGTTATTTTCAAATTGCTTATGCCCCAAAAGTATAGAAAATGGCTATTATTCCCCGCAAACTTTGCATTTGTGACCAGGACTTTATGTGAAGGAATGACACAAATGCACGAGTTTTCTAATTGAAAATAGGTAAATTTCAAAATATCACTGTCCTGGTCACAAAAGCAAAGTTAGTGGGGAATAATAGCCATTTTCCGTACTTTTGAGGCATAAGCAATGAGAAAGTAACACTTACTACCCAGGAACAAAAAATATATTTTAAAAAATGTTGTTACACATCTTCTTGGTTCTTTCGGTAAAGTCACGTAGAAGGGAGGTAATAAAATAATACAAATAATATTTTATTATGTTTTATTTTTATTATTGAATCCCTGCAGTCACGAAAGCTTTAAATCGAAAAATGTTGTTACACAGTAATCATTCACAACCCTTTTGTCAATTCACTGCTGAAGGAAGGTCTCCCCACGCCGCCGTGTTGGTCATGGCAGTTGGTTCTTATCATACTTCACCACGCTGATCGGTGCAAGTCGGTAAAGGAAGGGGAATCCCAAGACCAATTCAAGAATTACTCGTCACTGGTGGTAGCCGTGACGGGAGGAACTGAACTCAGGTCACCGGGTTTGGAGGGCGGTGTGTGAAATAGTCCACAACTTGATTAGGCGCTTTGACTGTTATGTTAGCCGACTATCTGTGTTGTATTGCATTATACTTCTAAGTTTACTAGGTTTTGTTTTCTCTTTCATTTGTACCTGATGATAATTGCTTGTGTTGCAATCGAAACGTCGTATGCTATTATGTAATTTATAATTTTCTCTTTCTACGTGACTTTACCGAAAGAACCAAAGAGTAAGTCCACCACTACCGCTATACCTCCTGAAATGTCACGCTGACCTAATTATCAAGCTTATGACATTAGTCATTAGAGCACATAATGACTCATTATAGTGATGGGCTAAGTCACTGCTGGATATGTCCACGTTAGCTTTGCCGGCTTCATAGCCCGACACGTCTCAATTCCCATGCCACTCTTGTAGCCAATCCACCAAGACAAAAAATTGGCAGACGAATTACAAATCAAGGACGGGAGTAAGACATCGTCCTTAGCAGACGAGGTTCTCATTACGTGCCCTTGAACTGCCTTGGGCAAGACATCTGTTCTCTGCCGTTATCATCGCACAGTCAGATCTCCTCCATTTTGTCCGGCACAAGTGCAGCATGATTTTGACGCTGCAGCTCCCAGTTAGAATTCACGCTCAACAATTGTACACGAGACTTTAAATGTTATAAACGGAAGAAAAAAAAAAACCCCTTGCATATCTGTTCAGCTAATGGACTTGCGTAAAAATTCGCAAACAGACAGATACAAGATTCGATAAGTACATAAACGAGCTAAAAATACCTTCATTAATTAGATATTAATGTTTTATTTCCTCCATTTACATTGACCCACCAGGCAAAAAGCAATGTCATTAATGCTTTAATAAATAAACCCAACAAACAAACAGGCTTAGGATTGTATAATAATCAACTCGCACACCAAGTGTAAATCTTGAGATTACCGGCATAATACAAACCCCTCAAAGAGTTCCTTGTTCAAAGCTGCAAACTAAGCGCACATGTGACTGTGCACCATTTTGAATACAGGATATTTAATGTTGATAATACAGTATATTTAGCTCTGACTGATGTTGTTCAGAGGGGGTTGCTGGCACAGTGGTTTGTGTACTGTGAATTCAGCCACTTGAGTTCGATTCCTGGCCACGGCAAACATCAGTGGCGAGTGATATCTGAACCGGCGCCGTGCTGCATGCCCCTTCACCATCCTGTACTGACCAAGTGTGGTGAAGTATGCTCAAACAACCCCAATGATCGACACAGTCTGGGGGGATCTCCATCTAGCGGTGGATTGACAAAGGGCTGTAAATGATGATTTTAATTATAAATGGGGAGGAGGGAGTCGGCCCTGTGCTGTGTCAATCATGGAAGCTGTTTGACCATAGATCACAATGGTCAAGGCAAGTGAAAGAGGGGGCCCCGAGACCCGGTTCAGATCACTCGACACTGATGTTAGCCGTGGCAGGCAATCGAACTCGAGTGGCTGAATTCACAGCATAATGCGCGATCTAGCGACTGCGTCACCGCTGCCCCCGGATGGTGTGGGATGTTATCCGTTCTAAACACCTTCAAGTAAAATGTGTAAAAAGTCAAAACTCATCCTCGCAGTGACATGAAGAAAATCTAATCTTTCAGGCCTGCATATCTACCGTGGAAAGTCAGTCCTGTCTGCGCTCTACGTACACAAACGCACAATCGTTAAGGATCAGAATCATGCGCGATGCAAATACGATCGCACACACGTGATATCAAACTCTTGCCTGCAATGGCAAAAGAAGTGTCTCAATACGATGGCCCCAGAGGGAGTGTAATTCGTTTACCCCAAGGCAAACGACTCGTGGGGTAAAATCTGTCACTTTACATTCACTGCCTCTGCGAGAGTGGCCACAGCTGTTGTACAATTACTTCGATAAATTCAAATTAAAAATCCCTGGGATGCAAAACTTTGGAAGCAAAATGAAAATAAGTGAAGTCACGATGTATTTGAGTATAATGCAGTGTATACATTTATTAACATGACTGGAATAAAATAATAGCATTTGGCTATTTGGCAACAAAGGCCTGCGATTAGGTAAACAAAACAGGAGCTACTGTACCAGGCATAATCACTAATTCAATTCCTAGATACTGTAGCTTGCATATAGATGGCATATGCATGCATTTAAACAGTGTGAAGAAAAACATTTCAGAGCTTATGCAAAACTGGTGATAACTTGTGAGATCTCCATCTGAAACTGGCTGGAAGGACAAAAAAAATCAATATCGAAATATAAAAAATGTGATGTTTCATGTCTATGACATTTCCAAAACTTTCTGTCCGTGCCTACGATTGCACGTGTCCCCGTGTGTGCTGCACGCGCGAATTATACCTTTATCAAGAAATCTTTTGGTTTCTCATTAAATCGCAAACTTTTTTGTGCAACTTGGGCATTCGATGACGAAGAATCACTTGTCGATGGCTCTACTTAATTAACAGAAATAGGTGGTGTGGGAATTTGCCGTGTGGGAGTGAGGGAAGGACGGAGGGAAGGGGGAGTGCGGATGACCGAGTCGAGGCTCAAGCTTGCTCGGGGGGGGGGGCAGGGTGGGAATATTGAGATACAAACTCACTGTGGCCTGTATATTAATCACGTGGCTGATGGAGAATGACAACGCCCCCATTAGTTATCCCTTCCCAGGCTGGAGAGACTCACCAGCGCGCGACAGACGCTTGGATGCACCTTCATGTCATGGGCAAATTAAGCTGCCGCTTGGGGAGGGGGCTACACGGGCATGATGCCTACCGACTCCCTCTATTGTTGCTGCACGTTTTATTTTTATTACAGTTTTTCTTCCCAACATTACTTCTTTTGTTTCGTGTTTTTTTTGCGTGCCAATTTAGTGTGTATTAATGTGGCTGGTAATTACACAGCTTACACAAGACATTACAGGCTAGCGCAGTCTGCTAGAATGCCAAAAAAAGGGCTTTGTATTCATGGCCCTGTGGAAACCTCCCTCGTCACGTGCTACAATACCTCACAAAGCTCACCACGCGAATGAGTGTTCAAGCCCTTGAACGTTTAGCCCCCCCCATGCCTCCCCGTGAGCCGGATTCTCAGTCAACAAGATAAAGTGAACGCACCGCTTCATCGACCTGCCACTAATTGGGATTCGAAGCGTCCTAACGACTTAAACTAAACCACCGAGTGATGTCCCCTTGCTGGAAATTTAGAGCAAGGACCCATTATTGGCACGGAGGGACAGGTGTGAGACGTATGGATGGAAGGCCTTGTTATTTTATCACCTTGGGACAGAATAGTGGTCATTGTTTGCATTTCTCAATTGAGTTACACGTCCCTCTGCAAATGCAAGCCAAGCAACTGTGACTTCTGACAATGCCACTAAACTGTGGAAAGAACTTACAAGCCAACTAATGCTACGCTCAATGAAAGATCATGTCGATTTTGTTTTAATGTAATTTTTTTTACTGCACTGACAAAAATTCCAGTCTCAGCAAAGCCGCCAGTTTGAGCGTGCAATCCCTAAACTCTGGCATTATACTGACGGAGAGTGTGCAAAACCTTGGAGCTGTCATTGCTTCTGAGCTCGCCCTCTTCCCGCATACAGCATCTCGACTCTGCAGGGCCTCACACCTCCACCTGCATAACACTGCCACTCCTGCCCTTTCTTTACCGAGACCTTGACCCGAGCCGACATCACACCCCAGACTCAACCATCGCGACTCTCTCCTCCACGGCCTCCCCGAATCCCTCATTTCCAAACTCCAGATGATCCACAATTCCGCTGCCCGACTCCTCATCCAAATCCACCGTCTGGAACTCCGTATCACCGGCCATCCATACCGCTTTGCCAACAGAGGGCAGTGAAACAATGAATGTTTGTACTGCACTACGCTCCTACATCTATGCTACCCACACCCACTAACTTGCACTCTACCAGCGTGGGGACATACGATCAAAATAATGCCAAGCCACTCGCAAGGCGCGAGATGGTCCTCACCCCGCAGTGCACTGGCGAAAGGGACGTTATGTACACTTATTGCATCTGCAGCGCCCAGAACAGTTACTTCTAAAGCCCACACTCCAGTGTCATGGGTTTAGGTTACGTGGGGGTCATGAAACTTAATGTTGGTTTAATTGGCTTAAGATTCCAGAGCACAGCCAGTGAACCCATTATGGCATTCCCAATTTGTGAGGATAGATGCACTGTGCCGACACACCCTTGTTACCGTAACCTCGGGGGATAAAACTGTTTTTTTTACAATTTAGCTTAATACATGATGCCCTAATAATTGCCTACATACGCTCAAAAATGTAGACAGCCAACATCTTTGAAGTGATGGAAATTATGTACGGTTATGATGAACATATTAGGCAAATTAATCACTATCATCTTTTTATGATGGATATGTAATAATTAGATATAATAAAAACACAACAAATACATTTCAAATGTAATTTCTGAGTGAAAACACACTGATAAACTGCCAGCGTGTATCCAATCAAGTCCTGAGCTGGGCTGCAAAATCCATTTGCAAACACAGAACTATATATAGACATCTCATTAATGATTCATAGATTAATGTTTTGGTATTTAAACTGCAGGCTACGCGGCGATACGCAACCCACAAAGACTACGAGGAGCCATCGTTGGCTGACCGCATTCATCAGCGAACGTGGCCGAAAGGCAGGTTCTTGCGCAGCCGCAGATTTTACCAAAGGCACACGCGTGCCATCGAGGCGTGGAACGACTGCGGTAGTAAGAAAAACGTGGATGGAAATAAAATCCGCGTAGTAGTGCGGTTTATGGGCTGGGGGGAGGGTGCAGGAAGGAAGGAAATGATGAAGACGTCGATGAGACGACAGATTATCCTGATGGGCGCCGATGGTGCGGTGACATTATGAGGGCGGACCTCATGCCGTGAACTCGCCAACAACGCGTGCCACATCACAGTGGGACCTCTCCCCCATCATCGCCGCCGCACGCAGCGACGGCGAGGACTGTGCCGCGGCAGGACTGGAATGTTAAACTCGATTTGCATAGAGGCTCATCTTCTCCCAGACAAGTGACAAAGATGATGGCGGCAGCAGGGTAGGCTGGGGGGGCGGTTTGTACGAGTACATTTATTTATTTATGTTTACTCCCACAAGTTGCAGGCAGTCACCAGAAGCTCCTGCGACTCCCCTCCCCACCCCAACCGGCATATCCATCAGAGCTGGACAGTCATTATCAATTCATATTTCACAGACGAATTAAGACGTAAAAATGCAACGTCATTCCAACAAAGAATGCAACGCAGGCAAGTTGGGGCAGGAAACACGCACTCACCGGGCCATTCCTCCTCAGTCCCCAGGGGGGCTCACTGTTATAACATGCATTCCCTGCTGTAGGAGAGTATTTTATTGCAAGCCTTGCGCTCTACTGCTATTACCTTAACAGCCAAGATCAATGCAGGCCACTGAAGCCACGGGGCCGGTCAAGACGCTTACGGGGCCTGGAAAAAAGTTTATTACATCCCATAAACCAAGCGGAATTCTGCTGCTCCATCCCTCTTAAATCTCTCTGCTCAAGTTCAAACCCCAGAAGTGCTCCCGTAGCTCGGGCACGATGCGCGTGCATTGTGGACTTGGGAGTTCACAACACGCTGGCGACGTAGCCTCGAAGATGAAGGCTGCATTTGGCCCGCCAACAGCGGGAGACACAAACAAGCGGAATTAACATTCGGTACAGGTCACTTCACCTCTGACCTCTATTTTCCATGTAATACGCTCGGCAGCCGAGCGCTACGCTGACCGTCAATATGCAATCGATGCCACTGAAATATGGCCCCGGCTAGACAAACAAAAGAAATAGAATCTCTGCAGACGACGTGGCGCATTTCTATTTCAAATTTCACTGGATTCAACCTTTAGGACAAAAAAATATATTTACCAAAAAACACAACACACCTTCCCCCATCCTACAAGGGCAATTACTTACTGAAAAACAAACCGCCAACAGTCAATACCAGTGTTCCCGTTGAACAAACACCATTGATTTAGTATCAGACCGGTAGTTAATGCCACAACTTTATAACCAACTATAGCATACTCACCACGATACGGGGGCAGACATCAGTGGCACGCACAGAAAAATCAGCAAAACGGAGCGGCTCGATTTTTACACAGCACAACAAATAGATCCCAAAAGCGACCTCACCACAGGCACAAGCTAGACCAATCCAAAGCGACAACAACAAAGGAGCCCAGGACTCCCCTTCAATATCTTCAGCATAAACCACCAAACGCAGGTGGGTCTGGGAACTATTAAAAACACATGGACACATACGGCCGATGTAATCTCGCATATCCGGGAAAAATGTATTACAAAGTGTACAAATACGCCTTTCTCTTCTCAGCGATGCTGCAATTCTAACTTAGTCATAAAGTACGCGTATGTAAGGACAGTACTGCATGTATGGAAATAAGTAAATTAAATGCTAATAGAGCAGTATCCCCCGCTATTTCTACCTGCAGGCCCGCGATGCTTCCAGCCAACTCCGCCTACAAAAGCTGTCTGGCCTGAGCTGCAAATCTCGGCCGTGAGATTTATTCATGCCCGTCATCAATTATTCTCTTTGTCGACAGAGCCCGGTCCTTTGCGTGACAAGAGAATGTCACCGGCGTGGAGGCGGGCCACATGACCCACGAGCGTGCATCACGTGCGGGCGGAGCAAAAGCAAGGGAGGAAGTGTTGACAGAGGAGGATAAAGAGGACGAGACGGCGGCAGCGGGCGTCGTCGGTAGGTGTGCGTTGCAGAGAAGGGTCGGAACTATGGCAGGTGTGCGAGGGAAAGGAGAAATGGATTGGGAGAGTTGAAGTGCTGAGTTGAAATTCATGATATAAAGTGTGAGGGGGGGGGGTGCAGGGGGGAGCAGGTGGGGATGACTTTGTCGTGGAGAATCAAACAAGTTCCAAGGCATGAACGCTCGTGTCTTGGAGCTGTGTGCCTGCCTCCCCTGGTATTACCTTCAAGCGGTCAGCCACGCCAGCACATCCCATGACACCTATATTGGCAAAGCTAGCTCGCTGTTTTCTACCTTTTAAAAATAAAGACTTTGTTCTAAAGGTTCAACCGACAATAGAAAATACAACAAATCTCTAATTTAGTTGTAAGCATGCTTAGGCCTCTGGAGTGAGTCTTGTGAAGGAGCTCATGTCTTGTTGGAATGAATGGCTAAAGCAAATAAGGACACTTTAATATTTAAGCAAAACCCTAATTCAATTGCATAAATCACTCCAGGTCAATATTAAGGTCAACATGCAACGTTTCGTATAAATACATACTAGTCAAGTGTCTTTGTTCCCTCTAAAAATTATGCAGCCAAAGTCTCTAAATAAAAAATTAGATGTGTTAAAATTAATTAAGATCTTTAAAAAAAATACAATCAGTTTATGTTTCATTAACCACACAGCTTTTCCAAGTACAACAATACCCACAAAAGGGATACACGGGGCAGGTGACATAAGCAGGTTGGAGTGGCTTTCAGGATGTCAATACTTCTCACTCGATCGACGCCGAAGAGATCCTGTGTGATATTCCTGGCATACTTAGGTCACTGCTTGAAGGGTTATGACGACATGTAAAATTCACAGACCATGATGCAAACTTTCCATCGGGTCTGTTTTTGCTGTTGTTGTCATTTTTAAACTTTGTAGAGCTTCCAAAACAAAACGGACGCATTGACACGGACAACAAGCAGCTCGGCGGACATAATGCATCGCTGCACGACAAAGACGCTCCGTGCCCAATTAAAGTCAGCCACCCTTATCAGTCCTGCCCAACACGCAGGCGGCAAATGTGGGACTCCACGTTCGTAAATGTTCAAGAAAGGACACCCTCACGCATCGCACAAAGAATATTTGTAACATTTGGAAAATAAGCGAAAAATGTATGAAAGATAATGATTACGCAACATTTCAAGAATTCTGAAGGAGCCGATGCATTTAGGGTAGTGAAGGTTTTACACACCATCCTCGATTTACATTCAATGGACTCGAAAAGCTTTAATGCCCTGCTGTGTTCTCCCCAAATATTAACTTGAGGATGAAGCAAGCCAGATCATTGCATTATGCATGTAAAATAGACACTTTACGGTATAAGAGTGTGCGAGTTTGCCGAGCACACAGAGAGAGATGGCCGCACACTGCCAACTGTACGTGGTGGAGAGGGGAAGGGGGCTCGGGTTTGGAGGACGGTGATCATCAACAGCTGGGGCTTGGCCCCGCGGGCAAGCACGTACTGCCCCCAAGGCGTTGCGCGATTTAAAAAAATTAAATGCAACGGAAGCCAAGCAAAAAAAAAATACAAAACAAATATTCCCCCGTATAGCCTTAACAGACTGTTGGGGGGAAGGTGCTGTTAGCGAGCACCTATGAAGGCCGGAACGGTACACGACGGGGTTGGTAGCCAGGACCACGCCCGGCCGCCTTTGTCTCCCTAGTGGTGATGTTTACACACCACAGAAGGTACTCATTTAAAACTGAGTTGAGCTAGGGGACGCCTCGCGCCCCTTCGAATAATCATCAGTGGTGTTGGCTGAGAGCGGGAATCGAACTCAACAACAACCGCTCCCCACCAAAAATAGCAGAGCAGGCTCTTAAGTTAGCAGTCTACTCGAAAATCCAACTGCAGCTTTCCACCAAAACAAAAAGGCTGAGAATGCAATTACAACGTGCATATTCTTAATGGCGCAAAACAAATACGCGAGCAGCGAATGTTTTGACCCGTGTTCTCGAGCGTCCACACGTTCCCGGTTCAAATTAAGGGTGGACAGGGATTGATTAGGAGAAGCAGCACCACCTATTGTCACAGCACGCCGAGTTCATGTGCAGGCGGTGTGGTGGAAGGGAGCATGGCGGCAGTGAAACTTGCAAGGCTGATAAATAATCGCTTAATTTAAGAGTACAAGAAAAAATATTCTCAAATGGAATGCCCAAACAGAGCAGCTTTCCAATTGCAGCGAGCATCCCCCAGCGCCCCCCATGCAGTACATACGTGCAAGGCACGCGGGCACATTACAGACGGGATCATTGTGATAGCAACACTTACAATTTAAAGCTGCTCACCTCCACGAGCTGTTGTCAGTGTTTAATCCCTCTTTGTAATTTTCCTCCAAGAAATCAACATCATGCAGTGTTATGAGCAATGCACTCACGCTATGCAGTGGTCTCCCCCTGCCAATTTGTACCTCGATACAATCTGTCCCTTCATTTAATATCTATTCCACTGATTACATTGTTAATTTGATCACGAGTTGTACATAGCTAACCCTGAAGGGGCTCATGAACGCATCAACATTCAAACAGAGCCATGCACAACACATTACTCAATGTGTATTTAAGAGGTAGACATTCAATGAAAATTTACATTATTCATTTAACTTATTTGTATTGAATGCACTGATGAAACACCCTTTGAGTAAAAGGGAGACTTTCTGATGATAATTGGGTGATTTTTTTTCTAAAGCCATTATGCAGCCTTCTACCGGACATGGGTTGCATGCCTAGTACCTTTGAGAAAGTAATTACATGAGTAATATATCTTTGGATTATTTTGCGAAGAACGGTAAAACTGCGTTTTCATTTGGGTGGATGAAATGTATAAAATACTCCAGCAGACCGAGCTTAAATACCCTTGACAATAAAACAAGCTGATGTGACGCAGATGTAAATTCAATATTATTTCATCACCAGACTCACTGCTCAAAAGGAACAATGCTGTATATATATGTTACTCACCCAGTGGGGAATGTAGTTTTAAAACTGACATGCCAAAACTTACAAATCGGTTGCCCCAGACTACTGGTAATGTAAACACGAGGCTAAATGTGTCACATGCCAATCTGTGGCATGATACGTGTTGCTAAGTTTGATTCGTATACATGTGTTTTATTTGCGAAAATATATTTAACTTAGTTAACGTGTCCTCAATTACCGACAACGTATGAAACAAGACATTTTATGTTGTCGATAATAATTGACGGTATATTGAATATACGTTTGCGAAATATATAACAAAATTAAAATGTAAATATCTAAACTAACATGGCCACAAACAGAACGGGATAGTTAGCTGCACGTGGTCTGTGCCTGCCAAACCACTATCCAACCAGAATTAAATGAATATATAATAGTGGTAAAATAAAGTCGATTCAGGAGGCTCAACCAGTTGAAAATTGACAACATTGAAATGCAGCATATTCATGTTTCATTATTGAACATGTTTAATACCTGCAGAGACTTGATGACTTAATATGTTGCCAATAATTGAGGATAAACTCAATAAGGTTATAATATATTGCAGGAAGTCAAATATCTGTACACACATCAAACAGAGCAACACATATCATGCCATAGCAAACAGCAATGATGTTATTCATAATAAACAACAATGATTTTGCTTGATAAAATAATTTTAAAAAACATATTACCTACGAGAAGCAGTGAAAGTTGAAAAGAATAACCATACCTTATCTTATCATTGTTATATTAGCTTTACAACCATGACGAACAGGCAGGTAAGTGAGAGATTTGCATGGCCCAGGCTGACGAGACTTGTGATTTTTTCTCTCTACCAAATGAGAAGTCATGCACCGAGGGCAGAAAGACTTAAGCTGGGATAATATTGGGCCCAAGTGAATCCCATGCAACCTATTCATGCAGGATGCAATGGAGTGTGAACGAATGGCGAGCCGACGACCTGGCTATGCCTCGCAGCGGCTCAGGAAAGAGACTGCACATGCCGTTTGCTGAAATCCCCTCCCGCCACACAATATTTTGACTGCATGAATCAATGCATTTTGTCAGCTTTTAGTGTGGGGGAATTACCTATGCCGACATATTCGCCATAAAAAAGTAATTGCGGCATTACAAAATATATTGCCTACAAAAGTGTTGGGGTCCTACATCGCATAGCAAACATCAACCACTCAGTATTATTCATGCAATAACGTTTTAATGAACACTAGTTCACAACGGTTCTACTTAAACAATGTCCAGATTAGACGGCTAATTACCACTACCAAGAGCGTGGTGACGCTTCCCAACTGAGACGGTGGCTGCCTACCGCCCACTGGTCACGCTGCCCTGCACCTGACCCCTGTAAGCCTCCCCTGCAAGCCAAGCACGGAATGCGTTACTACAAAATCATCAATCAGCGCGTGATCTCCCTGGGAGCCACGCGAAGCTGGGCGGAGTGCAGCAGTCGCGGGCTTTACGCTCGGCAGGAAAGGGGACACACCTCCTTTCTCCGGAATCGGTTTTTGTTTGCTCGCTCATTTGTGAACCATTAGAATGGCCAACCGGTGTTTCGTGCAGTCCTCCTAATGAACCTGGAAATTTGAGTTTGACTCCTGACCACAGGTAACATCAGTGGTGGGAAATATGTGAACTGGATTCTGGGTCCCCCTTTAACAAACCCGGTGGATGACAGCAGTTGGGAGGTCTTTATCCAGCAGTGGATTGGCAAAGGACAGCATAAATGAACTGGCCGATGGCGTCGTTGGCAATGCTCAAGTTTCTGTTGGAAGGTTGGGAGTTCAATCCTGGTCAGGGGGTTCACTTAGGCCCTTATTCCGAACTGATGAATAAAAATGATTATCACTTTGTGGGAAACCAAGGGTGACCACGTGATGGACAAGACCGGTGCCCACCGTGGTCATGTGACATTTCCACCACTGTCTCAGGAGCGACCAAAGGAAATGGGCGCTGCCCCAATGGTTGTTGGAGCATAACGAGACTTTATTGAACAAATGAGTATCACCTGTTGAGACGAATAAATATATAAGTTCCATACCTTTACAAATAGAGTAACAAAATACAATGGAATTCACATTTAATTTAGAGACAATTCAGAGGCAACGGTGCTATTCTACGAAAAGACCTTGGCTTCTGTGTGTTGTGCGTTTCTTTATCTTGTCAATGTCACATATAAAAAAGGCGTATAATTTTTTTTACCCACTTTATCAAATGCTATCATTCAAGAATCCGCACCAAAACTACAAAAGAAAGACGTCAGAGCCTCAAGGCCATTTAGACAGCCAATTTCAACAGTTGCTAGCACTCAACAGGTCCATTCAGAATTCCATATAAGTGCCGCTATCTTTTCCAAGACAACGTCGTCCCTTTTCTAAAGCGTGCAGATTTTAAAAAAATAAAATACGCAATTTTTTTTCTTGAGAGGCAAAACCGTGATATAAAATATAACGGATTCTGACGTAATTAATATGTTTCCAATCTCCAATTATGATTGCTTATGCTCATATACATACGGCTAATTGACAATAACTTTGCATTTATTTAAATTAAACAAAAATTGACGCATATCAGTTACATGTTACATGTTGACAAATGTAAAGCCAGCTTTATTGAAAAATCTTACTGAATAATGCTGCAGGGCAAAAATGTAAAAGACATTTCTGGGGATAAATCTTACAAATCCTCAATGGCAATTACGCCGAGTGAATGAACCATGAACGAAATGCCACGCCAGACGAGGGGACCGGCGCCACAAATAATAAGACTGCAACGCCGTAGAAACTCTACTGGCTGAAACACAGCCAAGCTCTCATTTTTCTCCAAAAGGAACCCATTAGAATTCAACTTCTTTTCTTTTGATAAATATGGCATAACGCCACTGGGTAAGAGGACTGATATAACGCTGAAGTAGGAAAAATGTAGGAACAATTGGTTTGGGCTACAGACTTCATCAGGACTAATAATATGACAGAATAAAGACAATTTAGTTTTATTCTGAGATAGATATATATAAAAAAACAAATCACGTGGCTACATTCCCTGCATGCCAATGTGTAATGGAAATGGATTTTGCCAAGGTCTAAACGCAATTTGTCAGACACCGATGAAGCAAGCGCAGGCAATCACACGCAGCGACTCAAAGAGTCCGTCTCTCGCGACACGGCAGGAGGCCGTAACGACGAGCCATGCATTTCCCACTTGTTTTCGTCTCGTGCCTTTACATCCCTTTATTGCGGTACCACCGGGCCTCTGCCTAATCAGTGCAGCGCTCCCAGCTCACGACCCGTGCGTCTCAAGCCCAGAGCAGACTTGAGAAAGAATCGAGCACAGCGAGCCGACGTCGTCCCCCACAACTTATTATGAATCAACGCACATGAAGGTGAAATCAATAGAGTGCCTTAAATGTCAACAATTGCAGTAAGACAATCATTGTAAAATGTTAGCTTTCAAAAAAATATAAAAATACGTATAGGACGTACACGCAGGGGTGTTTAAATAAAGCTTTACAATCTACCTATTTATTTGATCAAAACGGAAACAAAGTCGGTGGGCATTTTAAATGTGTCTCTTGAGGGCGTGTCTCTGATTGAATTTGGCCAATGCAAAAGCCTGCTACAGCCGGTGACTAATGGTGCCGTGAGAATCCGCACCATATATTTTACTGAACTAAATATCTGGCGACTCAACTCTATGGAGAGAATATAGAAACAAATATCCTGGAGAATGACCTTTCATTTTTCTCTATTGGAAACTGCAGTGGCGTTATAAAAAGGTGCTGATGGCTTTAACCAAATGTGGATCAATAACAGGAAGGTGTGATATCTGTCCATCACCTGGCTTCGGGTGAATAACAATGCATAGCACCCACACTTACATTATTGCGTGCATGTATACAGTAGAAACACAAATATCGTAAATCCAGTCGCAGCCACAGTTACGGTTGAAAATAAACCCTGTTCTAGCACTACATGCCCCAAATCATTGCAACTGGCCAGGTTTTATTAAGACCCCTGGTTAAAAAGGCCCATACTGCAGCTGCTAACTGCAATATTACACAAATGAAAACGAGCGCAAATACCCCAATAACAATGAGACACGGCCAATTCCATGCTCTCGTGGGGGTTATGGATAAACACGTTTAGGACGTGATAGCTATCAAAGTTAAGTTGAATTTCAATGCCATTACCTGGTAGGCCACACATGGCCAATCTCCTAAGACATTGACATAAAAATCACACGAGTCTGAGGCCAATCAGCGAGCACACGCGCCGAGCAGATCAATGCTAAGCGCACAATCGGAAATTCGAGCGGCCGTTCGTCTGCCTCTATGCAGACAAACACACACAGACGACATTGGACGTGCCGCGCACAAGTGAAAAAACACAGGGAGCCGTCTCATCATTGTCCAAGATTCAGCAGTGGTAAGAAATATCCAACGATGGAACGGCAGTAGCAAAGTGGCTAAGAGCAACTCTATTCCATTCCATTGCAGCTCAAACTCGCCTCCCGATAAACATCAACACTCAACTGCCGCCGCCGCCACCACTTTTAATGCACGGGACCCATAGACTCCAAATCACTAACAGCACGCCATGCTTTACAAATCAACTCCCTCTGAGTTAAGGATGAAGGCATTAGGCATACAGTCGGGTACAAAGCACAATTCCGGACACGAAAACGCATGCTCAAAGAATTGATGCAAACGCATGCAGTTAAAATGGCAACAATGAGGGCTGAAGCAACAGAGAGCAAAATACAAGCCCGAGGGTACCTTACCAAAGGTCTGATTCTTAAAATCGCCATCAGTAACTCCATGGTTCAGGCTGTTTGAAGGGCACCACTTGAACCAGTCGCCATTATTTCATTGCGGACGCTGCCCTGCCTGTCCGTGGCAGCTCAGATGCTGGGTTCATTTCGTCAACCTGTGCCGACCGTACGTCAGAGCCCATCACAAACAGCCGAGTCGAAGCGTGCGTGCGATCCCTCCCGCCCGTCTCGCTGGATGTGCGGGCACGCGTGCGCACACGCGCGCACACAAACACATGGGCACGAACGCCGCGGTCCGAGCGCACGGCGAGAGTGGAGAGCGGAGCGTCGCGCCCTCGCATGAAATCCTGGCCTCTTACGCCTAATTGTTCATCTGGAGCAGCTCATCCGACCCCTCCCTCTCAAAGCCTCTCAGCCTCTCAGCCTCCAGTCTCTTACGCACACAGACACGCACGCACGCACGCCTACACGCGTGCTTGAGCTCAGTCGGCCCACAACAGCCCGCACAGATCGCCTTCCGCTCACAAACAGAAACGATCACCCTGCCTTGTTGCCATGGTGCCCTCAATTTGTGCCCAACTTTTTTTTTTGCCTCTTTTTCTACACCGCATGAGTTCACGACTGATGGAGCTCAGTATGCTTCCTGAATTTAGCGTGCCAATCACAGGCATATAATCAAATAAACAATGGGAAGGAAGGGATATGAGCAATGTGGGGGTAGACAGATTGAAAAGGTGCCATGTCTCATGCTGGGATGTTCATCTGAAATGGCATGCAGTATTCGTAATTCCACAAATATATTTTTTATATACAAATACGCATGAAAGAAAACAAAGATGGGTAACAAAACCCTAAATTTATTTTTTAAACATTGCATTAATGAGTTTATGGATGACAAAACAGACCCTAAATGGTCATTTGTTTGTAAAACTTCCATTATCATCCATAAAATTACAGCAAAAAAATATATTTGCCTGCAACATCTGTTCATCTTATTCCACGTGGGAAGATGATATATGAAGTAAAATAATAATTTCAATGCCGTTTGCTGCTTGGCATGCAGGCATCCAAGTCACATAAGTGGTTAACAGTTTTCATACTTGTGAAAGCTATTTAAGATGATGCACAACCTTGGTCATGCAAACTTTAGCAACATGCATAACAGGGTACTGCACAAAAGCCATTATAACCTGCTGCTAAATTTTAATTAGACTACAGCCTTTACATTACGAGATCAGTATCCTTCAAATTGTGCTCTATTTCATTTCTAATCTACAGTTGCCGAAGCTGTTTAGTAATCATTGGTAGTTCTCAAAGATAGGCAGTCAGAATGTGTTGTTAAGATCGTGAAATATGTATTTCTTAGAGCTCTTTGTCAATTCACTGGTCTGGATAAAAGCCTCTCCAATGCCATGTTTGTCACTGGGGTTTTTCAATAATACTTCATCATGCTGGTCACTGTGGGTTGGTGAAAGGAGGTTCCAGGAATGGTTCAGCTGTGGACTTGTCACTGATGTTAGCTGAGGTCAGGAACCAAACCCAGGCGGCCAGCTTTTGAGCGCAGTGCCCAAAGCAGTCCAACACCGTTTTACTCCTATGGAATTATACGCTCTCCTAATTATCAAGCTTATGACACAAGTTGTTGCTGCCCATAAACTACTCATCACAATCATGGGCTAAGTCACTATAGCAGAGGTCCAAACTGGCTTCAGACACCAATTACACCCGTGACAGTGAGGAATATAACCCAGGTCACTCGAACTTTATCAGTAAGCCAACACTAAATCACCACTGCCCTTAACCTCACATGAAGACACTCGTGAGCACACACACACCAACACCAAACCGTTCAGCACCATTGAGACATAAGACACATTCATTTTTTATTCCACTAAATGTAGTTATCTACAACACAAAAACAGCCAAAAAATACAAGACAACGCAGATCAGACTGCACGGGCGCACAGAAATTGGAATCACTGGTGGGTTTTCAAGGACACGGCGCTGCCGCCGATTGTGCATCTGTGGCAGCGTGATAAACGTGGGGGCCGCGGCCACCCACAGCGCGGGGCCACCAGGGCACTTGGCCCACCGCCACCAACACCACCACCACTGCTGCTGCCACCGGCGTTTGGACAATCAACCTCCAGCAGCACCAGCAACAGGCCCGCGAGTGGAGACCCTGAAGCCCAGTCTCACAGGAGGCTTTGCCCACTTAACGGCCGTCGTCCTTTAAGCCCTCAAGGAACGGCGTAACCATTAAACGTCTCATTTGCATTTTACAATGGCACAGGAGAATAGCTGACATCGAGTAACAACCTCCATTTATGCCGTTTATGGGAAGACGCATGACTTTTGTCGTGGGACTGAAGTTGCATTTACATGTTTCGTGGAAAGCACCCGCAGCCCAAAGCACGAATTCAGCGGCAACAATATTCACGGTTGTGGAAAATAAAAGATCAGCGAAGCTTTAACAAACCCTACGGTTTTTAGGAATGGTGCAGTCAACCAAATAAATGAAAAACCAAAGTGAGCTGCATTCATCGGGCTTAAGTCAGTGTCCAGTGACTTTAGCTCAGAGATATGAATATGGCAACAGGGCGTTTGATTGCTGCACTTGCATGGTCTGGCAGCCCCAACAATTGAAATTTTACTTCAGACTTTCTGGCCCAAGAGAAAGGAAGCCATTGGGCTGCTGTGCATTATATTCAAATTCATTACATCTCACCGTAACGTAACATTTCAATGTGCGAGCATGAAAGAAGAGTGGACTATGCCACCTACCAAATTACGTTTGAATATGTCAAACTTTGCCAAATGACATCCAGTGGAGTAATAATTTTATCAATGCTCTCGATAACTTTTTAAAAAGAAAATTATGGATGGAAATAATACCCAAAAGTGCAAGTATATCTACACCAATGAAAGCTGTATTATCTTTATGTAACACTTAAGCGATAAGCATATGGACCAGACTGCACTCCCTTTCTCAGCAATGAGCCTCACCCACCAGGAAAGGTAACCTCCTTCACCTGCGCTATATGAAAAAACATCAACAGTGACACACTGAAGCGCCTCATGTGTCAAGCTATGTGCAGAGTAGCAATCTTTGCTGCGAAGGTAATTCATGACTTTTTAGGGTTCTGTCACCTGTGGACCCTGTTTCATGCTTCAAAAACAAATCGGTGAAAAAATAAGTGCTTTTTCAGTCGCGTTGGCCCAACACGTTCACCACATGTGTTACGGCACAGGCAATAAAATCCCTAATCTTGCACCCTGCTGTCTCCGCCTGGCAAAATATTACAGACCGTATCGGTCTGGATTCAAACCATCTTAAGGCCATCATCCCCAAGCACAAAGCAGCCCCAATCTGTCTACACAGCAGCCATTATGGCAGATGCGTGGCCTTCACTTCCCATTAATCCTGCTGTTAAAAAAGTAAAGCTCTACGTACTATGCAACGTTCATATGAAAAGTGACACTGCATCCTCACAGCCACAACAAAGCACGATGGAAAAACGATCGCAGTGTCGTAATGCGTACGCGACGTCATCATTAAAATCCTTTATGGTTTATTGAACACAAATGTACTTGCACTTGCAATACAATTGTGTACCGAGACAACGGGTTGAAATGTTAAATTGTGTTGTAACAGCTGTCTTCAACTATTCTTCTGCTCGCCTGCAGTGTTCGAGATAGTGGGAATTTCTTTCAAAACGAGCATTGGCAGGAGACACAAAATGTTATTTCAATTTCAATTTGAAAAATGTCACTCGTTGCGGAAAGGACTCGTCTTTTAGTAAAGCTCGTGGTATTTATAATATCCGATTTAAAATGTAAGCAACAGAACAACTACAACACCACAACATCCAATACACAAGCCACAGGGAATAAATTGCCGTCACGACAACCGTGCTTGGACACTGAATAAACACCACAAAGTCTTGGTTAACCAGATTTCACGAGTCAAGACATTTTGGAAATGTTCTGGCTCACACGGCGGGTAATAATGACGACTCCCGACCTACAATCGCAATGTGGCAATAGATTTCTTTTGAGCGGACAGGTGTGTTTGTTGGGGGCAAAACATTACTGCACAATCAGATATCTGTGCCACGTCAGCACACTGCAAAGGGGGGGGGGAGCCCCCCATTAATATATTATTCAGCACCTGATATGCATGAGCTTTCATAGTTGATTTACCTATTTATTTAAGCACTTTAGCGATAGTGCCAAGCTTAGATGCAACATACTATTTACAATGTGGTCTTGCCGCTGGGCTGACATGTCATTGCAAATGTGGTTTATGGCTGTTACACGCAATTACACAGCTCGGTGAACAATATTCAATGAGCAAAATAATTTTGTCCATTCAATATATTTCCAAATAGTATTTTAGAACTGTGTAAGTTAGTTCAGGAACATAACAGTATATGTAGGGACCAGGAAATGTTACGAATTGAGAGACTATGGAAACATGCTTCAGAAGTATAAATGGTAATTAAGTAGAATATAATCTTAGAAGCAATTTGTTACATACAAATGCTTTGAAAGCTTTGAAAATGCCATCACTGCCACTCAATATTCAGTGCATATTCTCCAGCCTAAAAACATGCGCTTCCAGCAAAGCAACAACTGTGCAATAAGTCATTAACCATCATCCAAATTGCATTTCAATCTGCAACAGTAAAAATCAATCATGTGCTAAAACACATTATGGAGGTACATTTATTTTCCGCCGTGCTTAATGCAAACAACTATCTAATTCTTCCTAATGGCTGTTCTTGTTTGCTGTATTGACCAAGGACTGTGTCTTTATAAACAGAGAGAGAGAGCACTGCTTGGGAGTACCTATTTGAGCGCGATGGTTTCAATCAATATTCCAAACGTGCATCGATTCCCAAAGGAACATTCACCTTCTTGTAGAACACTCAAAACTCAAAGAAATATTATCATGATCGATATCACTGACCATTCTCATTCTACTGCTGAATGAAGGCTTCTCCATCGTTAAACAGATATACAATCCAAGCATGAAGTGGAAGGGCACTGTTTGCACATTGCAGATTACGGAGAAAACTTAAAACTTGAAGAAAAAAACGTTCACACAGCACATTGCTAAATGACCTGTTTTTAGTTGCTATGTCAGCACACGCTTTGAGAAAACAAAACCGGCATGGAAATTAAACACTTAAAGAGTTACAAAGCATCTAAAAGAGGGCATTATACTTTTTCAGCAGACCGAACTCTGGACATAAAGTCAATACCCTATAGTACGTAAGAAGGATTATTGAGTGGCCTCTGCAGTTGATTCACAAGCAGCACGCCTGCAAAGCAAAATGGAATCGGATTGGTCATAAAACACATTGTGATTATATGCACGCTGCAAAATCACAGCTACTGCTAAACCATCACAAGATATGTCAAGACGGATACATGACAACACTCCCGGCAACAATAAAAGAACATAACTTTTAACAGGACTGTATATTTTCTTACTTTCCAACAAAAAACTAATTTCCAAACCCCCTCCCCCCGCCATACACAAAACGGGGCCTTGCTGTCAAGTTACACCAAGCCTGAGCACAAGCCGCTGCTTTCAGGCAACCATGTTGGGGAACACGTGGAGGATAACATAATAATACTGGTAGGAACCTCCTGGTTACACCAGCCCACAGGGGATAATTGTGTCTGTCCGTCCTGCATCCAAAAATGGGAGGGGTGGGGCTGGGTGGAGAGGGGAGGGTGGGGAGGGGCTGGGTGGGGAGGGGCTGGTCACCCCGTGGTGCCCTTATAAAACTCAACGTTTAACCTACTCACGCCGGCTTGTGCCCGCCCTTACAGTCGGGCATATTTGCGGAATACACCACGCCGCCGTTGACCCTGGTCATTGACCGAGTAACCCAACGTTCCTACCAGCTCCCTCCGCAGGAATGTGTTAATGGCCAATTACACTCATTGAATTGATGCGCAGCTCTATGTACAAGCCCCACATTGGATGATTCATGTTGTAAAAGTATTATTAACAATAATGATAACAGTCATATTTATTTATCCAGAAAAGGTTTTCCACAGGTCTGCTGACTCTTGGAATGTTTGGTCAAATATTTCATGAGTGCACACAGAGAGAACAAATGCATATTCTTTGGTTTTATTCGGTAAAGTCACGTAGGTAAAAAAATAACATAAAATAAAATAAAAAAACAACTAAATTAAATCATGACGTTTCGGGCGCAACACAAGCGTCCGTCATCAGGTGGGGACAAAAACAGCGAAGACAGTTGCTGAAATATGTCATACTAAAGAAAATTTGGATAGCAGGCATGTATCAACGCATCAAGTCAAATTACAACTTAGTCTAGCCATAACACATGCAATTCATAATTTGTGTAAGAGTCGATTATTTTACATCCATGTGTAAAAGTCACCAAAAAAAGCGAATCATTTCATGAAATCTTGAAGCCAAGTTGAAACAATTAATCAGAATCTGTATTTTTCCTGGAGAAATCAGACGAGCTACAAAGCTGTCATCAAACAGCAAGGCGGGGGGAGGAGGGAAATTATCACACGCCAAACAGATCGGCCAGCAATCCACCTGATGCAAAGCCGCCTACTGGCCACCCGATCTCTCCTGGCCCATCGCGTAGCTACATGTAGGAGGTCGCAGTGTGTGGTATAAACAAGGGCTGGTTTAAAAAGGGACAGGAGGGGGGTTCCCTTGTTTTACAGGCACCACTTAAGCCAGAGCGTGGCAAAAAGCCACGGCTAGGCAGGGCGTGAATATACAAACGTATGCTGCACAGGTCCAAGGCCACAACAACAACATAGATTCTGTTGATTGGATGTGACAAAACAAGCACCGCATTTAAAAGAAAGTTACCTGAACATTTATAACGCCATTGTGGCACGTTTACTGCGCATTATACAACACACGTTTTAAGCCTATGACTAAATCATTTGGAATGCATGAGACCTTGTCAGATCTCGAAATATACTTAGGGCTGTGCCTGGGATCGTGCTTGGTTGGGCGATTACAATGCATAAAACGGGCGTTATAAGCTGCTGCCGGGCTCCGTTGTGGGCATGAGAAGGCTAATCAATTGTTGTACTGTACGTCTATGTTCCAGCATCAGTGGCGAGCGATATATGGAACCGGTCCTGCCGCCCGGCCCGCCCACCTTCACCAGCCCGCACTGCCTAGCGCGGTGAAGTATGGTCAAACGTTCCCCTAATTGGGGAGGCCCTCATCCAGGAGTAGACTGACAGAAGAGATGCATGTGTGCACATACAGTGAGTGCATGCAAAATGATTGCCCGTGTCAACACCGCTCGACTCAGCCCCCGTAGCAGCCAGCCGCGGAAGCGATGCACGATAAGCGTTAATGACACGTTCAGCGACCGATGGCCACGATTTTAACGTACGCATGAATATTGCAGTAAAGAACCACCCACAGCTGAGCGAATATTGGGAAAGGTGATTGACATTGCTGGCAATGTGCCACAGAGACTCATGTCAACAGCACCGACCCGCACGTCGTGATGACACTGCGCCTGGAAAACGTAGCGGTCAGCATTCTCGCCGGCGAGAAGTTATGCATGGGATTGACGGGTTTGAATTTTTGCAGCCACTCCAGTCATGCTGCAAGGCATCGCCCAGAGCCTGCTGTGCGATAAAGTGGATGTTAAAAACTCCAGGGCCAACATTCGCAATCAAAAGGCCGTTGCGTTTTGCCAGTCACGGATATAATTTGCCGTATTTCAACGTACCCTACGAATGCTAATTCTGTAATTAAAACACTTACCCCGAGGGGCCTGGCCATCCCTGCAAAGAGCACAGCATTTCACACCTCTGCGCAGAAAAACACCGCATTAACAAATCTTAGGTTAAAATGATAAACCGTTATTAAATGTACTTGCTGTACATAAATTATTACGCGTGTTAATGTTAAGTATTCAGTTTGTGTATTTGTAAATGTTTTTGCAGGCCATCTGTTGTACGCATGCATGCATGCATGCTGAACTTCCTTGGCACCGTACGTAGCCAACCGTGCTCGTGGGTTGTGTCATTCCACAGCTGGGAGATGGCCTCCCCCATACCTCGAGGTGGATGTAGAGGTTATCTGTCCATACGTCACAAAAGTGCGGGTTTGTGCAGGCAGTGAGCTTAGATGTAGAAGCTAATAAGTGCTGTACAACAATGGCTTTTGCTACACTGCCTTCTACTGTCCACCATGCAACCCTGCAGCCTCTGGCCTACACAGTGTGCCATGTATGCATACGGTCACCTACCCCAACATTATCCTGGATAAAGCTTCTCAACTTCCGAGAACTGATGACATCAAGTACCATTCCGAGCGTTTTGGTCATAGACACCATCAATGTAATTGGACAGAAACTACTGGATACTGCAACCAAATATATCGAGGAACAGCTGAACAAACCTCCACATGCGCATTGAGCAATCTCCGGGCCAAGCTATATGAGTGTGCTCTGCAATGATGCACGAGGAACGCAAACGATGTCTGTTCGCACTGATGTGAAAGGCTTTCTACCCTGTGCCTGCAACGGCAGCACCGTGGTTCTTAAACCACGGCACTCGACAAGAGCTTTATGCTGCACCATTGCCCACTTCCGTCTCTGAAGGCCTAAAAACAACAATATCAGACTGCTGCTGCTCTCTTATTTAACGTCACAAGAGTCTGCAAGGCATCCTGCTTTCACGGGATCACGGCACGTGATTCCCTTGGAGGGGGGTGGGCGGGCGTTGCTCTTTGGGGTGAGCGAGTTCGGAATCCCGGCAAGTGCCGCCATCTGGTGGAGGATTATGTTGACGTGCTCCTGGAATGCATTTTTCTTCCCACAAAATAACAAAAAAAATAACCAGCCAAAATGTTTTTAAGTGGGATTTGGAGGGCAATAGGAATAGCTCGTGGGCAGTCACCTTCTGGACACCCAAGTGGAATTCGTAAAAAATATAAAAGAAAAAAGAGGGCTGAAAAAAGAAAGCACCACAGTGGGGTTAAAAGGAAGACAGCTGGCGGACATTTGACTTATTACATTTGGCCACTTTAAAATGTGCCAGTGTCCAAGCCAGACTAGCCAGGCGTATCTGCATATTGAATAGGCGAGGCAATATACTGCCACAGCTTCACCACTTATGTTTTTATTTTTAAAAGTTAGAATCTACTGGAGGGAAAAAAATCAAAACGAAAATGGTTAGGTGTGAGATTCAGACTCGAGTGTTTGCATTACATTGCAATGGTTTCGAGGCACACAAACGATTAAAGCACTTTAAATTGGGGATACTGCAGCAATGAAACTGATTGTGTTAATTACAGGACACGGGATAATTAAAAACAAACTATAAAGCCCCGGGTGTCCTCCTAGCCAATGTGATGGTGCCACATTGATCACGCGATCACAGTGAAGTTAGACACGGCAGGATTGGCTGGGAAGACACGGAGGGGTTTGTCATTTCATTTCGCAGACGCCCTGGCTTAATTACCACATTCACGACTCGCGGCTTGGTGTTTCTTAAGTGAATAAGCGTAATTATGTCACAATGGCTAAAGCAGGAAAAAAATGAGGTCTGCAAAGCCGGAGGCATTCGTTAGCGGTAAAATTCATCACACAACAAAACCACGCCTTGCTTCATATAGCATTTAATAAAGTATTTATCAATAAATTAGCACCCATTTCCTGCTGGGTGGACTGTATGGAATGACGCTAATACAATTTCGTGCTGCTTTTATTGCACGTCTTACGCAAACCCCAAAATTAAATCAGTCAATTATTTATAATTGTTACTTCAGCGGTAAGAAATTTTAGAATTGGTGTGCCTGGCAGAAAAATGCAAATACAGGCTTCCTAAAAGTGCCTTTAAATGTTCTCTATAATTCAAGAATGTTAAGCCCCTTCGTCAATCGACTTTTGGATGAAGGCCACTTCTTCCACCGTTTCAGTCATTGGGGTTGTTTTTACCATACTTCACCATCAGTGTGGGCTGCTGAAGGAGGAAGGACCGTCTAGGATCAATTCAGAAATCACTCGCCAGGGATGTTGGGCATGGCCACAAATCGAACATGGTTCACTGGATTCATAGTACGGTGCACGCTAACCATTGCACCGCCACCACGGTCCTCGCAATACACGATTTTACAAAGTTCCGCTCTGCCGCATTCCCGTCTCAAGGAATGAGGCGCAACAACGCTAACCCTGTGGGTTACTCCGCGAGCCAGACACTCCCACTTCCAATGGGTGAGCATACGAAAGCTAAGACTTAGCTGCCCAACAATGTTGGCGAAACATAAAACAGGGGCCGTGAAAAGCGCACGCACACTCGTGACTGCTCTCTGGAGGGACAGCCCACACCCATGCGTGCCTCCGAGCTGCGTGGACTTGCAGTCCATACCACAGGCGAGCTCAAAATATAATTCCTTGAAATAAAAAGTATATAATAAATATGCCATGAAGAAAGGAGCATTGTCCTGAAACGTCACCTATTTTACACGTTTCCTTTTAAGGCAGTGTTCTTGGCGGGCATGTCGAACTTTTTTGTAATTTGTGCTTTGTACACCAATGCCGACGCAGTATCACCAAATAATTTGTCATGCAGTTCACTCTCAAATGTTCAGGTTGCGGAGTGACGGTGCTCACCCACACATTTTCGAAGGGCATGTGCTGGTTTAATTATCAGCTGCTCCTCACTTGTCGATGGTAAATGACTCAGTGCAAAGGTGACTGCAAATGGGTTTCTTGGCGAGCAAACTGATTTTATTTTCATGCTTGTTTCGCCAGAAAAGCCTCACAGAATCTCAACTCTTTTTCAGGAGGGTCCTGCCAAGTTTACACAGTAGAGGGCGATGATGCGGTGTGCAATTTAAAAATGTGTACATTTGTAATGATTTTTTTTTAGCATCGGGATGATTGGCCAATATCAATACAGTAACATGAAGTTTCTTATAGCTACAAGAGGAATCCTGAGGACCCGAAAAACTCCATGCAGAACAGCGGGAGAGCAAACACCACACAATGGCACCCGAGTCAGGAATCAAACCTAGGATTTGCTGCGGGGAAAAAGTGTCACCCCTGCGCCCTGCTGCCCAATTTCTATAAGAAGCAACAGACGAACTACACATTACATATCTGAATCATATTCGGTCTAGGTTAACAATAAATGGTATCACCTAATTTGCATACATTTGCATTACCCGGGCAACCCCTCCCAGTTATCCCGTAAATAATAAATGAGCGTTAATTGTAATTGAAATGCGTACATACACTTATAAACACATTAAAATGTATAATATTTTACATGCCCAAACCCAGCAACGAATGCTAAAATTGTACACACACGGATAGACTTTCATGTGCCCCAAGCAAGAGCGGCAGATGATTACTCCACAACTGGCTAAAACCTAACAACTCAATTAAGCTGTCCAATCACAGTGCCTCTGCCGTGGAGCATATTCACCCTGCTCCTGTGATCTTCAAACTTGTCCCTGGAACATATTTTTATTTCAAGAGCGTACACGGTGATCCCAGAGAATTGTCACAATTGTTTTCAACAACGATTCCATTTCTTAAAAAGGAACTAAATGCATTTCCATGTTAAATAATGCACCCGGAGATCTGAGTTTGATTCCCAACAATGGTTTATCATCAGTGGTGAGTAATATGTGGACCGGTCCTGGCACCACCCACCCCAACCCCTTTTTCACCAAGCTGCACTCACCAGCATGGCGAAGCGTGATAAAAACAACCCCCATAACCGACCCAGCATGAGAAGGCTTTCATCCAGCAGTGGATTGACAAAAGATATTGTTATTGTTGACTGCAAAATAAGTTATATTTCTCAACGTGTATTCGTCATGTATTTGTTTCAAAATACAAATGAAAAAATACCGAAAATTATCTACCAGATTGTATTAGTAATGTGGGTTACTTAAATTCTCTGAACTAAAATAATAAATAAACATGCATTTGTTTACACAGACTTTGCTCATTAAAACAATTGTGCATCATTTCCACCGGTGAGAAATGATTGCATTTTCAAAAGTCGAATTACTATAATGACAATAAGTAACAACAGCTGGCGCTTACAAGTGTGCATTTGGCAAAGAGATATAATTTCAAAAGTTATACAAAATTTTGGTAGTTTGACAATGTGAATGGTAAACAAATGAGCACGCAATGGCCCATGGGTCATCCTTCATAATTCCACCCATAGCAATGGGCAAGGGAGGCCACTGCACGAAAGCCACACGCGCACATCACGTCCGTAAGCACCACATGCACTCTGCGTAAAAATGGAAATGTCTGTAGTTGCAGATTAAGTGTATTCGAGAGTCCATGGCATTAGCTTTGACATTTTAAAATGACAATGCATCAAGCGAATACATGCGACTCTAGATATGAACACGAAGCACTTTGCGCTAATTTGCTGTTAATATCCGAATTTGAATTGTGGCGTAACGCATTCAACTGCACACGTACATCTCCACGTGAAATGTTCACCTCGGTTAAGTGAAAAACTTTGAAGCAAACCACATTTTGGAAGGGTCATTGGGAAATCCCTTCACGTTTTGTTTTTGGCATTGCGCTCACAAACGGCTGCGGCACGGGTAAAGGGTATGGGGGGGGGACTGCTGTGCAAACGTGATGAACACAACGCTCAAAATAGAAGCCCTCACGTCCATCTGACTAAATCAGGATTTGTCTATGCACCACATGCGCGCACTGTAATGAGCACGGTGTGCGAGCGTTTGAGGTTTCATTGTATTAAAAAAAAAATCAAGTGCACGGGTGAAGTTTTTTTTGTTGCTGCGCTACTATGAAATCAGTTCAGAACAACAACTTAAAATATATATGTGCGAACCATCGGCCAAAAGAAAGTGGATTGTAAATGGGTCGCGGAAACATATTAAAAAAATGGCTTTTGTCTGGCTTCAAAGAGCCGGCCTAGTCACGACTCAACATGATTTTAATCTACACTGTTCCTGCACAAATGACCCACACACATACACGTAAGAACAGATAAATGGGCGAATATTGCAAAGGCGCGCACGCCGAAAGCTGTCCTTCTCAAAGCTTAGCCGCCAATGGCTCGAAAAGGCAACACCGCGGGAATAAATTCCTTGTGCGTTTAGAATCAAACGATCCCAAAGACGGTCACTGATCTGAATGCCATTAAGCACTGGGGGGGCCACAGTCTGGAAATTAGATTGCGGTTCATCGAACAAAACAGATGCTGTTACTAATATAAGCTTGGCGGAGGGGGAAAAAATGCCATGGCGGCTCTGTCCACTCATGCTCCAGTGCTCACGACACGGCCAAATGTTGCTGGGCAAACAGTCCCTGAAGATCTCATGAAAAAAAAACCCCGGGGCAAGATGAAAAGCGGGGGGTACGAATTATTTGTTTAGTTGTCCCTTCCATGCTTTGACATTGGTCCACATTCGACGTAAATGAAAATAATCACAATCTTACAAATCTAAATTAAAATATTTGTAGATACATTCTTTACAGTTTATCCCCCACACAAACATCAAAGGCAAGGCAACATAAAGAGACATTAAATAAGACCGTGCTGAATATTTTCACCAAAGTGGAAACATGACATCTGCAGTTCGTTTGATTGTAGTGCATGCTACAGCAATATATTCTACCAATTCAAACAATATTTTGGAGCAGGGGGGAGGGAAACACAGTTTCAACCAAGTGAAATAACAAATCACACCAAGGTAATGACTTAACAACACCGCGCTGTTTTGTTCATTCGAAAATGTCAATACACAGCAGGGGCTTACCTTTTTGAAACAAAACGGAAGGACGTGCACAAAGATGTTGATGGCGATGCTCATCTTGTAAAGTGGTGTCAGCCTCTGACTAGAGAGAACAACTTGACCCTGTCCTCAATTTACACAAACTTCAGCGCCTGATAAAATACGTTGTTTAACCCACTGGGGGTTTTGTTTTTCTCTTCTGCCGTTTTGCCAGAGGTCTTTGACGTCAGGAAAACCAGTTAGCTGTGGCGGACAGGCTCACAATTGAGCACAGTTTATTCCCCGCTTGCCCGCCTGGCTGCCGATGCGCCCGTCCCACCACTAGGCTGCGACGCATACGCTTTTATCTAATGCCTGCACCTATGTCACGCCCCCCTTGGCAGCGAAGGCGAAACACGAGCACCCGGTCAAATTAAATATAGCAACCACACTCTCAAACACAATCCCCATATCGCTACCTTTCATACGGCCCACTCAGCCGATGGCCGACCGATACATTTCCTTCCCCTTCCCGAATCTCTGTTGTAGCGTAAAACAGACGCCAAATGGGGCTCGGATGCCCTGGCAGCTGCCTCAGCCTTACTGGGTTATACCCGTAATCCCAGGGGAGGTTGGGGCAACCGGGCCAAGCCCCAGCTATTCTGCCCGTCCCAGGAATTTGTGTCCGCCGTGATCCCCATGCGCTGCTCGAACTGCGGGAGACCTGCAGTGGCCCAGGCGGGGAGCCACGTCACCTCGGACTCTGTTGGCCCACCGTGGCTGGCGGTAATTGAGAGAGGCACGGGATCGGATTTTACGCGATATCTCACACCGGGCCTCACACCTCGCAAGCCTCATGTGAAATGACATAGCGCAAAGTGAATATACTTACTGATGGCTAAATTAAATTGAGAAGTTACCCGGCCGATACGAAAAACGTAGTTTAAATTATAAATAAAAAACTACAAATAAAATAATAAGTGCTATATGATTTTTTTTTTATTATGTACGCCTTGTCCAAATGTAAATCAACATATGTTGTAGATTCTGGGTTTATCACCATTAAAAATGCCAAGATTAATCATGCTTTTAAAAATTCTGTAGCTCTGCTAATAAAACGATCCATATCACAATCATGATCAGTCACGATAAACTCACTGCCAGATGAAGGGCTCCCCAAGCAACCACCATCTCTCATGGCCTTGCGATGGAAACGAATCCATCTAGCAACCTGCACACGAGCCGATTTAATAGCTCCATCTCCACAGCGAACGTCCGCTCAGACATGTTCCCTCGTTTGAATGCCATTCCATTTTTAGGCTCGCCCACCGATCATCATCTATTCTTGCGATGTGTACTGTCCAACCCCACCTCGTAGTCAAGATGATATCTTGAAGTTGCACGTGCTGTCTAATCCCAGCATTTTTTGTTGTTTCTCTCAGTGGGATTTACAAACATGCACCTCTCCAAGCTCTGTTGTATGCTTTTCTGACCCATGGCACATTGACAACCCGTCCCTACTGGACAGCTGTAAACAGAGAGCTCCATAGCTCATTGCATTCCTCCAGCACAAATAAAGATTCTGATTTAGACCGATTAAAAAAACTTGCTTTCTCAATCATGTATCCTTTCAACAGTCCATTTTAAGGGAGAGTGGGAAAACTGAACTCCTTAAGATCCAGCAATCTACTCCTTACTTGATCACCACATGTGCAAACACAAGGCAGGAGGCGAACCACCTGTAATGCGGACGCTCCGATGCACTCTAACGAGGTGACGAGCACGGTGGTGACTCAGAGCTCGGCTGCTCACCTGAATGCTGATGTCGGTATCGGAGGCCCTGCATGAGATTTAGTACACCTTCACAATCCTTTCATGCCAATTATGTGCCATCACCGCAAATACAAAAAAACATAAGCACATTTTAAAACCTGTCAAAGTGGCAATTATATTGGCCTGTGAAAAATGTCTCTTGCGATAAATGGAGAGATTGAGAATGCTGTATGTGGATCACGTGCCACATGCACAGCAGCAGGTTTTCAGTGCTTCACTGCACAAACAAGATCCTGCATTACGGCACTGCAGTAATGTGGAGTTAGCATTTACATCACGAAGACGCCCGTCATAACCTCCCTCAAAAAATGTGCCTATGTTGTCTGTTGGTCTGGGGGGCACAAGAAAAACGTAGCAAACCCAAGTCTCTCCCTGACGTTGAGATTTATGTATTTGAGCTAATCGTGAAAAAAGATGAAAGAGATGAGATTTCTGCCAGAGAGACGTGCATGATCCACCTACAGTGGAACGATCATCCGGTGGTCTGATTACAGTAAGTGCTCCCTACATCAGCAAAATTGGCTCGGCTCCCAATGTAGGCTCCCAATGTATTTATTACACGTAAGGTGAGCCAGACGTTGAATTACGCAAGAAAAAAAATCTGAATTTTTTTAAGGAAGGCATTTATTTACAAAAACCACCTTGGAAACTGTGCATCGCTCCTCGACTTTGTGGGCTTAAGAATTCAGAACAAAATGTGTATTATTTTACGCATATAATCTCTGCATTTATGTGTGCATCAGCAATGTGTTTGTTTGCACAGCAGCCCATTTGCTGGACATACCTCGTTGCTGTAAGAGAAGCTGCTTTGACTTATTTTGTTTTGAGTGTAGTTCGGTCAAGATGGATTTCACTGCTTTGCCAAAACAGGCAGTCGCGTGAATTAAATATTTGTGCAACGAGACTCCATTAAAGCCCATGCAAGGCATCTGGAAGAATGACATTATTTTTGGTAAAAAAAAAAAGGATATGACTTCATTTAGTATGCAGGGCTCATGACCATGACAACACGCCCCGAGTGAAGTAAATATAACCCTGTACAGTGTTGTCACAGCCACCCTACCCCGTGACCCCTCTTGTCTGAATGACATGCCCTCCTCCTCTCAAACAAAATAATTGGGCGAGCCCACATTTATTATCCCGATATAAGTCACCGAATCATTTACTGTGTGGTTTTCCATAAAACTGTGTTCCTGTGGTGTATAATTTTTGTTTAGAGGAGGTCAAAAACTGTCTGCTTTTGTGAGAATAATTTCCCACATCAACTCCCGTTGCCATTACTTCGTGAGCAAATTATAAGCAATGCTGCATACGACAGCCACTCATTTTCTAGTTTTGCCCAATTTTAATCATGGCAGTATATTTTTAGCCTTCCTTTTTTTTGTTAAAAAAAAAACCCTGAAGGCTGCAGATTTGCAGGCAACAGGCAATTACTCACGCTACACTCTCCGCCCGGGCAGGGGGCGACGGTCAGAGCCAACGCCTTTCTCAAAGGCTCCCCCCCTCCCCCCTCCCCGGGGTCCAGCAGCCCCACCAGGAGCAGCGCCGGGCACGACGTGGCTTCTCTCGGGGGGCCCCCACAATTCCACTTTTAGACATGCGCCGAGAAACCCCACCCGGGGCCCAAAGCGAGGGGTGGACAGGCGAGCCGGGGAGGAAGGCAGCTTTTGTGTTCATCCCACTCTTGTGGGCTGGCGGCGGGGGTTGCAGTGAAAGAGTATCCACGAAATATTTACGGTGCCGATAAAAACGCACAAACCGTGAAGTGGAGAACGCGACGTAGGCCATTCTATTAAGCGCTGGCCATTTTCCCCTCGCCGTCCTAATATGCGTAAAACATAAGCTAATACCCCGCGTGTCGGTGCGCCGCGAGATTAAGCCTCGCTTACGTAATTAACAAAATGGCCGGGGCAATAAAACGTGGTGGTGTCCACCGAACAGAGCGGCGGTCCAATTACGGGGAGTTGTGGGCCGGAGGCGATGGGCCCACGGGCAGGGCCGAGAGCGCACGGGCCGCCCGCTGGTCAACGTGCACTTCAGAGCTCCTCCTCGTCGGCTGGCGGGGGAACAATTAGTCTGTGGCTGGCATGCAGAGCGGCGGTGCACGAGCCACCCGTAATGAGCCGGCTCAACAAAAGGTCAGCTCCGAGGCTGTAATTAAAAAGCATCAATATGCGTGGGCAGCTTTATAGATTTCCTAAGAGCTGCTAAACACACTTATAACATTCGATTTTGGTGGCGTCCTTTTTTAAGCAAAGCCTTTGAGACGGCCTTTATGCTGCCGAATGCTTGATTTAAAGAGAACTACGCCTTTGTGACTGGGAAGGGGAGGTTAAGTAATAAGTCGTGCAGCTGGCACACTCCGCAACCTAGTGGGCAGTTTGGTCCTGTCCCAATGAACCGGGAAGCCAAACAAGCTGTAATTCTACACTCGATGGAGCCCTACCGCCTTTTCCCACCGCTCCTTCACACCCTCCCATGGTCCCCCGTCTGCCCCTTCATTATGCTAAAAATACGGGTTTCCTCCACAACAGCAGATGGTGTGGAGTTAAAAATGCGTACAATAAAACCACAATGCCGGTGGCTGTATGTGGCAGGATGTGGTGGTTCCGCATCAAGTATGGAAAAAAGATTTTCGGTCTTTTAACTGAACACAATAACAAACACTGTGGGCACGCAGCTCAGGCACTGTTCGCATATAACATTGTCTAGGAATATAGAATAATGGGCGTGGTGATTTTTTTCTAAATTCTTTCATGTTTGGGCCAAAATTCTCACACTGGCAGGCACCGTTGATCAGCCCCTTATGTCTGCTCCACCCATAACCAGAGTGCAGTGTTTATCACGTTTATCACAGCGCTCAGTGAAATGCGCAGCGGATGCGCCCATTATCCATAAAACACCCAACTCGATAAAAGGCAGCATCGCGGTCGATGCTGCCCACGGTCAAGCTCTATGCCTATCAAAAATTACGTCCAGCATAGGGGCGATTGAAACCAAACACAAATCGATCAAACGCTATTAATTATTGCCAGCGCCTCTCCTCCACCATTTTAGTGTCCCTCCTAAATCTTCTGTACAACACTCTCCATTTCACGTACTTAATGTGAAGTGCACAGCCGCGATTAAAACCACCACCAACCACCACCACCACCACCACTTGGGCTTGCAAAAAATTCAGCTGAAGTTGCAGGTTGTCTCGTCGCTTCTGTGAGCAGCAAAACTGCTTATCTCAATATATAAATTAGCTTAGTGTGTGTGTGCTTACCTTCCCAGACCTATCCTGTGACCAATAACAACCGGATTTTTACTTCTCCTTTCTTACATTTCTTTTTTGCAATCGTTTCATCATGTAATATTCCAATAAAAGAGGACAAACAGCAGACATGGGTGTAAAATGACAATAACGTTTAGCGTTACAGGCAATAAAACCACAGCTCAAGATTAGCATTTTGATTGTTTTGATCAAGGACTCGGCACTGCCACACACGCAGCAGCCACCAGGGACACAGTCATTCAACGGGCAGAGCGGCTGCACTCACCTTTAGCCGCTCACTTCATAGCTCGTTAACCCATTAGCGATGCCGACAGCCAAGTGTTGCGTAACGAAGAAAATCCCGGAGCACGACATTCAGGTGTGGGTGCGTGTGGCCCCCGCCGGTCACCACCACCACCACCACCAGTTGACCGCGACTTCTCCGATGGTTGCCCCATGCTGCTGCCGCTGCAGAGGCGTAAACAACCTACCTTGCCGTCGCCGTCTTCATTTTCGCCACAACCCTCCGGGCGGGGCGTGGGCAGACGATACCACAAGCCGCACGGCCGCTGACAACAACAAGGGCACTGAAAATCCCCTGGCGCGGGGCTACCACGCGGCACACGGCTTCCGTCGAGCACTAAAGTACTTGGGACATCTATTTTAGACGGGGGAGGGGGGGGGCTTTCAGCAGTGCTATAGTAACTGCAAAACGCACGTTCGATGCACCCCCCTTTTGGTCACAGAACGCCTCGGTGTCTTCCGAGAATTTGCTTCGCCACCGACAAGACAACACAAAAACGAATTTCCTCCCATTTCTAACAATCGGCCCCTGTTTTGCTCTTTGCCCATGCCACATGTTGAACAAGGCGGCACTGGCGTGCGACGAGATAAGAAGGCAAGAGCAGCAGTGACGGCGGTGGTCTCACCTGGCGGAGGCGGGCGTTGGCGAGCGCCTGCTGCAAGGTCTCGTTCCGGCCCGCGCCACCACCGGCGCCACCCACGCCGGCGCCGCGCTCGCCCTGCGGCGCGTTGCCGTTGGCCCCATCGTCCATGCTCTCCTCGGCGCCCTCCTCCTCCTCGTCCTCCTGCATCTCTTCGTCGCTGTCCTCCTCGTCCTCGTCGTCGTCCATCCCCCTGCGGTCCCCCCGGTCGTCGTCGTCGTCCTCGTTGATGTCCAGGCTACCGTCCTCGTCGTCAATGCTCACGATGCCCTCCTCCCTCTCGTTGACCCCTCTGATGCCGTGCCCGTTGTGAATTCCCCTGTAGTTGTTGTTGTTGTTTTCTTCAGCTGCGCCCGCGTTGTTCCTACTGCTACCGGGCTGCTGCAATTCCTCCTCCTCCTCCTCTTCTTCCTCCTCCTCCTCCTCCCTGCCCTGTAGTACCACCGCTTCTTGCTCGTCGTCGTTGTCTTCCTCGTCGTCGTCGCCATCCTCGTCCTCGTCATCATCTTCATCCTCGTCATCTTCCTCCTCCACCGCGAGGTGGTTGTCGGCGTTTTCTCTCCTCCGCCTGCCGATGCCTCGGCGTCCCCGGCCGTTGAAGCTGGCGCCGCCACCGACAACGCCGCCCCCGCCACTCCCTCCGGCGCCGGCTGCCCCGCCGCCGCCCGCGCTCCCGCTAGTGCCGCTGGAGCCGCTGCTGCTGCCGCCGCCGCCGCCACCGCAGGTGAGCAGCTCGCGGTTCATGTCGAGCACCCAGCCCGCGATGCCCCGCACGCGAGTCAGCTCTTCTACGGACTCGAAGCCACCCAGCTCCTGCAAGCACGCACACAGACGACGCGCAACGCACAAGCGTCACCCGCAAGCTCTGGAGAAGACTGTTGTTGTGGGGGGCGAATCATTTTATCGAGCACCCCGTAATGTTTATCAACATTCTCTGCCTGCTGCTGCCGACACGTGACACGCTTTGATGCTCTTTTAGAATGAGTCAAAGTTATGGATAGTGTGTTAGGAAGACGTAAATGATACATGTGTGTTGCTAAGAATGGAGCCCGCGTTATGAGGAATCTAGTACGCTCACCGCTGCTCGCTCCACACAGATCCTCTGTGTGACTATGTTGGCTGTTGGCGCAAGTGCTGTTTGCGAGCACTTGTTAAGGTGGACAATGCACTTAAAGCTGTGGCGAGGTCAGCACCATGTATCCCCAGTACACTAGGTGTGTCATGACGCATGGATTCATATTAAAATGGATTCTTACGCTCACAATACATGCATCAAATTATGCATGCGAGAATCAATTAGTTCAAATTCGTACACGTCGTATGTAATGGGGTCACGTGACCCCTCCAGCCATTAGAGGCGCAACAATCCCCATAATGTAAAAAAAGTATCGATTCTTGAATCAAGTCACAACCCTAAATCGTTACCATTAATTGAAGAGTGGGGGGGGGGGGGGTGGATCATTGCACGCATAACCTACACGCTTGCACCAGGTACTGTTTTAAGACCGAGTTTACCTAGGAGTGGACCAGAACAGGCTGGGATACCACTTGCCATCGGTGTTATCCAAGCCTAACCCACCGCGCCACTCTTCCCCATGACACACGTAGATGCGCAGGCAAGGAGCGCAACATGTGCACGGTCAACAGGCAGGCAGACCAGTGCCAATACAAACTATCGTGGCTTTAGATTATTCACCGTTAGTCGACATGGGGGCCAATCGGATGAAAATAATATGTTTACCGGCTCATTAAAATTTTAACGTACAGCAGATCATAGCAAAGTTTAACTCAATTTCATTCAAAAACCGTACGGCATGATACACGCATGTTATTCACGTGTGCAGTGACAGACTGAAATGTCCAACAGTGAAAAATCTGTTAGAGCTAGAGATTACGAAACAGGCAATGCTCATGTTTACTCATTGCTGTGTGGTTAATCAAAGGCAGTGCTCTCGATTAATAATGTTTTTAATTAAATGTATGCAGTATATAAAATAATTGTGCGTCCCATTTCAAAAGGTAATGAACAGCCTGACGGCAAGTCATAAGGTAAGAAACCACAAACAAATCCAATTTTAATAATTTCAAGCCAGAATCAAGTAGTTTTCAGAACACGCGTTTGCAGACAAAATTTGAGCCAAAGCGGAAAGCAATAACCTTCGAAGACTGCTGGATAAAATGTTCATTTTTTCATTTTACAGCATGTTCGACATCTGTAAGTGGAGAATTATTTCTCTGGTGTATTGAGTGCAAGCTACTACATTACAAACATACAACACTCATCTTAAAATGTGGGTCGGATGTCAGAACAGGAACAAAAGAATAGGTTTCAACTCACCTAATTTAAAAGCATGGTTCACCTGTTATCCTGCTCTTCAAAATATTCCACATTATTGCTACAAAGAAGGTTGAGGAATAAAGCCATAGCATTCATTGCCAGTTACTCCACTAAAGACACAAACTCAGGAGTGAACTGACCGTTTCATACTGGAACCTTTGACAACCCACTCATCTCAGGCCACTGCTCTCAGTCCAGCCTTGAGATGTGGGGGCAGTCTTTTATGATTCAGACAGTCAGTGGATCTCAACTGCCATTTTAGAAAAAGAGTGCTCCACTTTACCAAAAAATACATGCTTTTATTCCACACATCCGTCGCTCATTTGCACCGGTCGGCATAATCAATGACCAAAGATTCCCTAACAAAGACAAGAAGTTTCCAGACATGCTGCACAGACAATTCTGTACTTAACAGTGAAGCGGGAGAACTCAAATCCTCTGCATATGAGAACTGTTCCCAGGGGGACAAAAAAAAACTTTTCCTCAACTTCTACTGGGAAATCTACGTGAAGAGGATTTCAGCAGTGATGCATTCACTTCAGTTTCCTGCTAAGGCACAAAGCCACACGTGTGACCCAAGCAACCAGGACACTCTGCCATGTGTGCCGCATAAAAAGCAGCCCAAAGCAGTGCATGATGAATCCATGGGGCTCACACTTTCGAAAAAGGCTGTCTGTTCATGAACTATTAGAAGAACTCTGCCCTTCTTATAAAAATGCACTGGCTCCCCATCTCCTACGGTGTCTGTTCAAGCTCCTTACGCTAAGTATATTAACCTCTTCATGGCCTTGCCCCACCGTACCTCGCTTCCCTCAATCTCTCCCACTACAGGTAATCCCCGACTTACGATGGAGATGCGTTACGACGACCCCATCGTAAGTCGAAAATATTGTAAGTCGAAAATGGCCTAGCCTACCCAGGAGTCTTACAGAATGGTGATAATTTAGCAAAAAAAAGCAATTTACAGTACCGTACTGTATAAACTATATGAGTGCAGTACATGCCGCGCGAAATGTAAAATATTTTACAATTTTGTCGTATCGCCATCGTAAGATCGAAATATCGTAAGTCGGACCATCGTAAGTCGGGGACTACCTGTACTCAGAACTGTTCCCACCTCTCCTTGCGCACAATCCCGTTTCTGCTCCTTTTCCCTACTTGCCCCCTTGCACTAGAACAAACTTCCCCTCCACATTAAGCAGTGAGAAGCACCCTCCCCTCCCCGTGTCGAGTTTCCGCTCCTTCCTCAAGACCCACCTCTTCTGCCTGGCCCATCCTTCCCTCCATCCCTAGGTACCCCCGTAATTCCCGTACCCAATAACCTCGCCTCCCCATACCCCATCCCTATTCACCATATAACTTTTATCTAACCCTCGCTGAACCACTCGTAACCCTTGTAAAGCGTCTTGGATCAAGGCGCTATATAGAAATATGATAAGAATGTTCTTCGCGCACTTGGCCCTTTTTCTCTCTCCACCTGGGCTCTTTGGCGATACGGCGGCAACGTTGCCGACAACAGCCATCTCCGGTCCGGGGCAGAGCACACGCAGCCCCTGCGGCTGCCTGCAAGCGGCACCTACGGTGTAACTTCACAGCCATGGCCAGCTGCAAACGAACAGCCCCCAGAGCCTTCGTGGTACCATTGCTGTTTTAAGTTAATGTGTAAAAACAACACGGGGGGGGATGCTTTGCCTTGATGGAAAAATGCCTTGCCAGTTTAATTTCCTCCACACATTTCAGAAGAAATTGTCGCTCGTTACAAATTCTGGGTCACGGTTTAACCAATTAAATGCCATAATTGACTGTCATGGCCGACAGGCAGACAGATACAACCATTACGAATAACAAGTGAATAATCTCAATAATGACGCAGTGGTTAGAGCACTGTGTTATATGAATGGATACAGCAAACATCAGTGGCGAGTGATATTTGAAACCGGCCTGCCCCTACCAACCTGACATGGGCAGTAGTGACAAAAGGCTATAAATTGTAATCTTAGATGGCTAACAGCAGTAGACAAGTAGGTAAATCTTCTCCGTAATAAATGAATGAGGAAATAACCGACTGCTCTCCGATTGTTGTCAAAGGGTAACCAAACTTTAAAAGATGTATCACTCCCCACACAATGTTCGATTGCCTTGTGACTGCATTCAGAACGTGTGACCTTAGTGCCCCAGAGGGTTAAAATCACTCTGCAGAGGAGCACTCCATAACTCAGGAGACGCATTCCCAGGCCGTCCGTGATGTTGGAGGCAAAAGTCAGAACATTTCACTTATTCATTTCCTGTATATCTTTTTTTTATACGAAAGTCATATGATCACTTGAGTGCCCATATAGTTTTGTTGGACAGATTCTGTGGAGATTGTTTTTACTTAATGCTGTATCTATATTTAATTTCGAATAAAAGGCTCCGTTTCTTTTCCTGTCCAGAGGAAAGGAAAGCAATACAGTTCGAGACGCTTCTAATGTGATTAAGGCAAAGCTCGCATCTCATTGCGCACTCACAGCAGCTCAAGATTTACTTATATTAACAGCCATTAGCTGAGAGCAGTTAAAAGGCCTTACCCATAAACAGCGCCAGTGTAGCTGTTTTCCAGCCAAGACCGTAACCCGTATACCCGCAGCCCATCAACAGCCTGTGGAAGCACGGTTTTGGGTGACTGAAATAGGAAGGGCAAGGCAAAGGCCAGTGTTTGGAAGGGACTCAACTAAAACAAATTAACACCTGCCCCCTTTCGCAGTCGGTAAATCACACAGCCCAATTTATTATCAGATCTTCTGCAAGGGATCCCCTGGCCATATCGATGCGACATGAGCCGGTCGAGCAAGCAGGCGGGTAGCTGCCCGCCCTGACTGACTGTGAAAGGGCTTGAGAAGGAAGAGTAAGATATTGTAAAAAAACACATATTACAATAGAGATGAAGGAAAAAAAACACCATCTTGGATGCGTCAGGACATCCGCTGAATTTTAACCACGCGGCCACTGTAAACACGTACAGGACAATGGGCTGTGGTGGTAAAAAACAAATTATGAGTGGGATATGAGCAGGGAAAGGGGGGGTGCTTTTCTTATTTCCAGGAAACAAATCACAAAGGCATGCATCACAAGTGTCAGTTTTGTAGCCCCCAGGGCCTCACTTAATTCAGAGGCATCAAAATAAACATTAAACCCAAACACTGCTCCACAACCTTGAACATTTCAACTCAAGGTGGCAGCCACAGTGACATCAATTATTACAGACAAGTGAAATGGCAACTGTAGGCTATACACATGTTCTTCCCCCCCACGACAAGGTCTTGCTAAAGATGCATTATTGATAGACCAGAAGCAAAGCGGCGACAGCGCAGAAATTCTCAGTAACACTTTCGTGTGCGTAATTAAAGACCGGGCACCACATTCAAATTGAATACACGGTGCATTATCACTTTCAAACAAACATAAAATAAATATCCAATCTAGTGCACTAAAACACCAGCAAGTTATCCTGATCAAAAACAGCAAAATTATGTGCATACAAGGATAAAGTAAATCGCTGAAAGAAGCTATCACCCCTTCGCGAGACCGTGAGAGATGTTGGTAGCTTGGGAAGGCCTTCATCCAGCAGTTGATAGATCATGGCTGATAATGACAAAGGAATAAATGAAATCACTGAACGAAGACCATCACCCCAATTCTCAATTACCTTGACGCCACTTATACTGTAAACCTTGCCCATGGTTCCAAGCTGCCTCCTCTTCAACCGAGACAATACGTTCAAAAGAGTTACGAAAGAAAACGTCAGCCACGTGGAGTGGGACCGAGAGGCACGGCAAGGCCACGTCTGCAACGGCAGCGATGACGTGCCGCAGCCTGTGAGTCGTGCCGGCCCAAGACCAACAGAGAGCAAACGCTGGTGGTGAACACAGCCGCACACGCCCTCTGTCCCACCCATCAAGTGCCCGGTACGTCCCCCTCTGCAGTGCGTGTGTTTTTTTAAGGGCCCTTTTTTTTGGTTTTGTCAAAGTGTGAGCGCAAGTCTTATGCTTGAGCTGCCAGTGAACTCCCTTTCCCTCACCCCTGCCTGTCTAGTTCACCACCCCCCCTGTCCCCGCGGCATTCACCATCTCCCTTGCCGGACCGAAGCCCCTGGCGGCTTTGCTCCTGGCGCTGAGACCTCTTGTGTGATTGTGTACACAGTGGGTGTGCGCCGCTTTCTGGGCGTTTCAGCAGAGTTGGGGACTGCGAGCCGTTTAAAATGAGATTGTGGTGTTTCTGAAACCATTAAATATTCAATGATGGGTGTGGGTTAGGTAGACAGTGGTGCTGGCTCTCTTTCCCTCCTCACTGCTGCTGCCATTATTATTCTGCCAAGCAGCGACAAATGAAGGCCCCGTATACATCCTCTTTGCATTTCAATTGCCAACTCTAAACACACTGGCGTTGAGAGTGAAAGAAGAATGTATCAATGCGGCAACATAAAAAAAATGAACCCATAAGTATTTTTTAAAGGTCAGATGTGGCCATGACCATATGCCAATATTTGCAGTTTGCTTAAAATTTGAACAAATGGAGAAAGAGACTGGAGATGGTGTCAACTCACGGTAAACGGTGCCCAATCCCTACACGTCTTTTGTTTTGAACGAGATGAACCCAAGGAGCACACGCCACACGAGTAAATATTATTGTGCACAAGCCAGCGGCTTCACAGCAACCTTCAGTTACAGCAAACACATTAAGCGGAACAAACCCGACGGCCAGACAGAAAATACAATCAGTGGTTTCCCTTCGATGGTTCATTTAACCAACCCTCTGAATCCAGCCACCTCAATCCAATCTCACACCCTCTTGACACTACCCAGCCACCCTATCCACACCCACACGACCACTCCACAATACATTACGACCTCCCATGGGGGTTCTCATAGCACATACGTACACTGTACACTGCATAAATAGCAGCGCAGACCGAGACGTGAATATCAATAATGGAAGATACTCAGACACTGACAAAGAACCCCGTATAGCCTTAATAGAGTGTTAGGGCAAGTGCTGTTAGCCAGCACCCATGAAGGCCTGCGTGGTATATGAAGGGCTGGGTGAGCAGCACCACACCTGACAACATTTTTCTCCCCAGTGGCGATGTTTACACACCAGACCAGGTGGTCATTTGAGGCTGAATCAACCTAGGGGAGGCCCAGGACCAGTTCAGATGTTCGTCATCGGTGTTGCCCGTGAGCGGGAATCGAACTCGGCTTGCCAGGGTTCGTAGCGCAACGTGCTAATCGCTACACTGCCGCTCCCCACAAATGCTCAGACAAGACACACATGATTGAATTCATGCTGTTGATAGTGAGTGGCCAGAATAGTCTAAAGGGATGAATTGACACACAGATTAGGTCACAAATTATCATAATAACGATACTTATCCACGACCAAAAAACTACGAATACACCCGATCTCGTCAAGTCGCAGACGCTTAGCAGACTTGAGCCTGGATAGAATTTACATAGGCGACCATGATGCACAGCAAGTTGCTGCTGTAGATTGCTGGAGCTATGCGGTAGGGATCAGAGGGCAGTGCAGAAAAATCCATGATTGCACTGTATCCTATGCTTCCAAGTCTCTTCTACCTGCCTTGACCTTACAGACGAGTTTGGTGAAAAGAATGGTCAAATAAACTCCACAACCCACATGACATTGGGAGGCCTTCATCCAGCAGTGGACTGATGTCCTGTACACGTGCAAACGTAACTTTAGAACAGTCTGGAGAGCCAAATTATGGGTTTTTAGCGGTTTTGAAAAACACGCCATGTGCAATTTTAATTACACGGAAGGTGAAATCATCTTGCAACTTCTCCTTCACCCAAGCCAGTGAATCCTGCCAGCTGGTAGCTACATGCACGCACATGAGCACATATGAAGAGCTTATGTTACCTTGGGCATGATCATTATGGCAATGACGTAGCGATACAGTGTGAAGCTCACGCGTCAAGGCTGGCTAACATTTCCGTGCTGTTTTTCATGCCACCTGCCGGTCCTGCCATGGGCTATTTGTAAAGTCTAATTGTTGTTATCATCACCGTATTATAATTATTTGTATTAACTTTATTATTTTCCACCCCCGGAACAATGGCAGTCAGCCTCATTTTTAAATCCTGATAAGAAATAACGTAAAAAAAAACAACATTGTATAATAAATGAATAACCCATAAATCTCATGTGAGGAATTTTAAAAAGGCATGAAATTCCACTGGGTGAGTCCTGTAATGAAATCAGGCACGGTGTCGAGCTTGCCAGTGGCAGCGATTCCCGGAAAAAAAGTATCGCTGCACGTAAATTATAGAAGCGGGGGGGGGGAAATTTATAGATAATTTATAAATATTTACAAAATAAATAAATAAGAACAACAACAAACGCGGGGAACCTGCACACAGCAGGATTCTGAGGGGCACATCAATTATGCAGAATCCTCTTCAAGCATCTCCACAGATCATTTCCTGGGGGGGGGGGGGGAGTTGCTATTGATCAAGGCAGTGGTCACATTAAGGTGACTAAGGAGTCTAAAGGCGGACTTGCAAGGGAGGAGAGATGCTCGCTACATTCTATTATCCCGGCAAGCGGCAATAGTGTTCTAAGATAGCGGTAAGGGCAACCGCGGAAAGGCGGCAGTGGCGCTCACAAAAACCGGGCTTCGGGAAGGCGTGTTTAATTATGCATGCCGGACGTTCGAAACGGGTTTCAATTTTCGGATATTACACACAAAAAAAAAGGGAAAATGAGAATGATGAAATTTAAATATTATCTTAATAACCTCTTTCAAAGAGAACTGCTCAGCGAGTTTAAATGCAAGACAAAAACTGTAGGTTACAAAGCCTTGGAGAATCACTGTTTTCAAGTTTATTACTCATAGAAATTGTGTGTTCTAATGCATTTAATTTAAAAAACCTCAGGTAATTATTGATATGATTTACAAATACAAATAATCTAATTATAAATACGCTTAATGAAGATGAATGATTATAGTTAATGGTTATACAGGAGTGTGAGCTCCATTGCACAAGCTGTACCTGACATCATGAGAAGACCATTAATGTAATTAAGAGATGTTAACTTTCAATACATTTTTACACTTAAAACAGTACTTGAAGGGAGGCATACTGCCCGCCAATGAGTTAATCATAAATACACAGGTTACACTGAGATCAGTTACTAATCCAGAAGTTGAGGAAATTGGCACAGCCAATTTTTTGATTTCACATCCTGACTTCTCTTATGACAGATGGGTATCCTCCAAACCCAAACCCAACCCCACAACTCCTATTCCACACAGTTACTTACATGTAATACACTACTGTAGTGCAATCGATTTTTCAGATTATACCCAGAAACTAAAAATAAAACCACAAAAAAAACAACATCAACTTAGGGGAAAAAAATATTAAGTTACGCGGCAAAAAAAAAAATTCTGGTTAAAAGCCAAACTGGCTCAACACCCAGCTGCTGCAAAGTCTTTGCTCATCAGCTTAACTCGATTTCAATTGTTTCCAAACTCAGCCAACAACAAACACAAATGAGCTTAACAAGGAATCAGCGGTTAAGGCGCTCGGGGTCCCTGCGCGGCTGGCGGTGGGACCAGGCCGAGCGACAGGACCGCCAGGGAGCACGGGGCACGCCTGCCGGGGCGGACAAGACGGCCGTCGCAACAGCAGCAGCGGTAGCAGCGGAGCCATTACCTGCAGGCCACCGCGCTTCCTGGGGGAGTGCTGCCGGGACGAGGAGCTGCCATAGCGGGACAGCAGGTCGGCCAGCCACGGCGTGCGCCTCAGCTTCTCCGCCAGCGCCGAGATCACGCTGCACCGGCACCCGCACATCAGCAGTGCCGGCTAACGCGTCGAGGTGGCTCCGTACCTCCCCCCCGTCTTCAAGCTCCCAACCGTTCCGTAAAGGCACCAACACCTTTATCTTCTGCTCTACCCGACTCTCTTATCTTCAGTAATGTCTTGCTTTGCTTATTTTATGTCTCTCAATGGCTCTTTATTACACTCTTGCTGCCATGCTCAGCCAAGAATGCAGGACGGACCCGTTCCTACCCATGAGCTAGCAGCCTCACCAGCACGTCCCTTCCCCAATCAATCCCATCCTCTCCGGTGCTCCCAGATCCCCCATCACTCTTCCCGCGCTCGCGGTGTACACGCGTGCGCCGGCTTGATTTACCCAATCACGCATCCGGCGCCGGCCAATGCGCATCCATCTCGCCGAGGAGCCAGCTGTCCCCCAGGAAATCTGCTGCTGGCAGCGGCGCTCTCCGCATCAGCAACAAGGCCTTTACATTTCATCAGTCAATAAAAAGGCCTCGAGGTAGACTGTCAATGAAAGCGATACGGGGGTGGCTCCGATTTACAATTCAGAGCCCCGCACGAGAGGCAGCACGCAGCGCATCTGTTGTGGCACCGAGGAGCAAACAGTACAATGCCGCTGGAGCCGGTAATCCCTGCGTCCACTTCTTGATTCGTTTTACCTCTTGCAGATGAGAAATCCCCCAAGGATCCTACGATCGATAAATGAAGCGCGGATAAAGCGCCGTGCTTACAGCTGGTCAGCCAGATCGGCTTGTGAAGCCGTTAGCAGTGAGCCTCCGCACAATCCCACGTCATCTCTCCCTGTGCCGCCCATTTTCAGATCAGAGGGCACGGCACTGACCTTTGCATTATTTTTTCTTTCTTTGTACCTTTGCACCCTCTTTGTAGGCAATGCCTCTTTTCAGCGGTCCCACAAGGTGAGGCTAGCACGGCACCGTTGTACACCAAGAGCATTCCGTCATTGCGAGAGGAGAAAAAAAACGTCGTCACAAATTGATGGATTTGATTTCTGTGCGACCAATCACAATGGAAGGACCTCACTACAGCATAGCCAACGCTTTCCCTCGCACGTGCATGCAGAAAACCACGACGTAATAATTGCCTCCGACTGCCGAGACACCTTCGCCAGCAGTGCACAATCATCACTGCAGACCATGGAGTGCAAGGACTGCACTATCTGCCGAGTGAACGCGGTATACAAACCCCGTGCAATGCATTTGCCCCGTACCAATAATTGCACGAGCTCATAGAAATCTGCAGTTGGATGCTTTGCGCAGGGTTGATGTCTCCCACAAAGACAACCTCTGCGATGCCACTACCAGTGTTCTGCTGTTGGCCAGAAAATAACCACAATCCCAGCACAAATGCGCTCTGTGATGATTACTTCAGAGATGCAAGTACATTGCATCACTTATTTTTGTTATGGAATGACAATTTTTTATGAGCTGTAAAATATATGCACGTTGTTATACGTATAATATTACAGCATTGACAGCAAGTGGTCTTTCCCTGCATAATTGCCTGCTCCCTTTAGCAAGCAGATGCTGGATTTTTGCAATAAATTCCTTTCTGCAATCTGAACTTTGCTTTTCTTGCAGAAATCAGGTTGTAAATCAGTCTATGTGTTCCTGTAAACGGCGCAAAAATAAATTGAGTATTTTCAATGGACAATGCAGGGACTGGAGCATTTAAGTTTCCAGCTAGGCTCTTCAAAACACATGGCAAATGGTTTATATAACAGAGGACAATGTTCAATATCACACCATTAAGCACATCGCATGACAGGTGTTTCTTGTGTGAAGCCAAAAAAAAATTTATTACCTCTGCTGACAAAGAGGATCCAGAAGTGCTGTTAGGATAAAGCTAGGTCAATGACTGATGGTAATATCTTGCTGATCAATGTGCTTCTTGTAAGCAGCATACACGTTCTTGTATTTATCCATCCGCTCTTTAACGTGACTATTTGAGATGGCTACAACATTTGCACATCATAACAATTATCGCCTCTCCACATGTCACAAAAATCTATGAAATGATGTTTCAATTTTAAATTTTAATTAGCAAATGATATTTTTATGAGCTTGTTAGGGAAAATACACATCTCACATTTGCATGAAGCTAGCCAAGATTTATGGCTCGGAATTATACCACTGCCTCATTCAGAGCCAATGCTAATGTAGCCTCCGGGTAGGGGCATTGCGACTACCACTCATAATCAGGATAATTTATGGGAAAAGCCCTCCTCATGAATTAGCGATGTTCATTAAAATGTCTCTTTGTCCTTGATATGATCCTGGACTTGACCTTAACGCCGCAAATGCCAAAACAATATGAACAATGATTTTTATATCTATAATTCAGTCGGCCGTTTACAGAAGGGAAACCCAACTCAAAGCCTCTTCACTTTAACCTATCCCAGCGGAGAAATAAACAAAGGACGTACATAATAAGCAAAATAAATGCGTGCGATCTGTGGACACTGTAAGGAAGCCACTTGGACGACCACATTGGTCTTACAACCATCTTAGGAATTCTTGTTCCAGCCTCCCTTTGCTTTCCTGGCAATTCAGAGGCTGGGGAGGTGATCCAACAGGAAAAGGTCACCGCTGTTCCATCCCTTCTCCCTCTCCAATTATGGCGCTAACCATACATCAGCTAAACCCAGCGCTATAATGAGCCAGTCATGGAAACGGGAAGAAATACGAACTATCCTACTCTTAAATCACCATATAGCGCGGGCTTGCATGCTGTTCTCTACCTGAACTATTAACTTCCCATACTATAAAGTATTTTTAATGGTACATGCTGTACAGCTGTTTAAATATACAGACTCTGACCTTCACCTTGAGATTAGAGTAAAAAAAATGAATATCAAATAGTCTTTCAACAGAGTGTGGAGCAATTTTGCAATGATTGTTTAATATAATTATCAGTATATTTGAAAACTTTTCACTTTCCCAAACCCACAAATCCTCTAATTCACTTCTTGAATATCATTCAAAAGAGTGTTATAACAAATTTTCGAGCCGTGAAATGCAATCATTATTGGTGCCCGTGGGATTGTGTGCTGCTAAGCAATGCCATACACCTATGGGTCATTTAACACTACCCTGAAATATTAACGCACAGGAGAAAACACATTTATTACAAAATCCCACTCCCAATGGGGCTTCATATATCATACTAACACTGAAAACTGTTTGAACAAAACAAATTATTTGGCGATCCTGCACTGGCAGTGGTGCACAGGCACAGTTAACAAAAATAAACTTACAATTGTGTGTAAATAACACTGGCTTAAAATATATAATATATGGGCAATGGCGCTTCTTCGGGCGATGGATCATCGCCCGAAACATCACCGTTATACACTGTTCCTTTTAAGGCAGTGTTAACAAATGTGTTGAGTTGTCTTTTTACTGAACATTACAGCAGCCAAGAATACAACGAAAACTTTGACAATCCGATGAGACACTGCCACAGTATACACTACACAACACTAGACGTTTAAGCACAGTGAAATTGACAAGATAGCAATGCACAGTTTTAACGGTTCATTCATCACATCATCTGTACGCATTCCAGCCCTCGCCTACATGACACAATGTCAAAATCCAGCCTCCTCAATAGGGACACGCCTCTCCATCCTCCCACAACCCCCACACCAACTGCATATCGGTGCCCAGCCGAGCTAAGGGGTTAATCCAATTCGGCCTGCAGCAGAAAAGCAATTACGTGATCAGCACAGGATAATGAATCGCCCACGATGCAGAGCATCATGCGCGTCACGTACGAAGGCAGCAGCCCTTGGACTCGACAAGTCCTGCAAAGAGGCACGCTGCTGTGCGTTATTGCACTTGGCGTACGGGCGGCGTTTCATATATGCACGCGCACGCCTGCCACCGCGCACAGGTGCTTGGCGTGAGGGGATGGGACACGGGCCGAGGACTGTAATTGCTCCGGTGAACCCGACGATGCCACAAGGGGACACCCGGAGACAAGTTTGGAAGAAGAGAGAGAAAAAAAAACCCCGATGCCATTAACATATTGCGGCGTACGGCTGAATGGGCACAGGTGGGGTTTGCCGAGGAGCACTTCAACTCCTATCATCCGTCCCGGTAAATGAGGACCTACCCTCTGTATACACTGGCATTAAACAGAGTGGCATAAGGCGTGTTATGTCACACAGCCGTCAGCGAGCTTTAATGCATTCGTGACCTCCCATGCTCGATGTGGCACAATCACTTTTAAAAGTCAGGAACTGCGAAATGCCACCGATGTCTAAAACGAAGTGGAATCTTGATGAAACCGAAGCACTGGTGCACGAACCAGATGCTGAGAACATTTAACATATCATCCTCCGTGATGGGACATTTTGGTGAATGTCCCTGTATAGTTAATCGTGCGATATTGTGCACGTTCAATATCGTTGTAAAAAGTTTTAAGAGCCCCTGGCTTACAAGACCATCTCAGGTAATAATTTATAAACGTTAACAGCATTGAGAGCCACATAAATGATGTCCATCTTCAGCAATGCAGCAATGACATATATTCTATGTAAGCACATTATAAATTAACACCACTGTTATAATTTGTATATGCAATATCAAGCATATTATACATTTAATTTGCAGTGCATAATATGTTTCCACGCAAGAAGCTGCTTACAAAGCTTGAAAAAAACACAAAAAACCTCAGCTCATGCAGACCACACTTAATAATTTAACGCACACTATTAAGTACTGAATCTTTGTGGTGCTCATTTTGCGGCTTAATGTAGTCGTAAACTGCTGCATTATTCAACGAAGAATAAATTTCACCACCAAGTTTTTCATTTTATTTACATCTTCCACAGCTCGTTTAGTAAACTGCGTAGCATGTTTTCGAAGGTCACGCCCGGACCAAAAGCGGAATTACACAAATTCCACAAGACAAATTAAATGTAAAAATCAATAGAGCAGGGCAGGATTGTCTGGAATGAGCTAGGAATGGGCAAGAGATGGTGTAGCGGCTAACTTGTGTGATGTAACTTGTGTGGTGTAACTTGTGTGGTGTAACTTGTGTGGTGTAGCGGCTACCTTGTGTGGTGTAGCGGCTACCTTGTGTGGTGTAACTTGTGTGGTGTAGCGGCTACCTTGTGTGGTGTAACTTGTGTGGTGTAGCGGCTACCTTGTGTGGTGTAACTTGTGTGGTGTAGCGGCTACCTTGTGTGGTGTAACTTGTGTGGTGTAGCGTCTAACTTGTGTGGTGTAGCGGGTATCTTGTGTGGTGTAGCGGCTACCTTGTGTGGTGTAGCGGCTACCTTGTGTGGTGTAGCGGCTAACTTGTGTGTACGATGCAGTGGTCGTCGGGTTTCACTTCCAGTCTCCGCAGCCAAAACTTCCAATAATTTAAATTAGGTATCTACATGGAAGGGCCCACCCCCAAGTCAACACAACCGCTAAAGGGGTAAAAGGCGCAGCAGTATGTGCGTGCGCAAGTGCTGGAAAGGAATCACAGCAGCCCAGCCGAGCACTTTGCTGTCAATACCCGATATGTGTTGGGCAAAGAAACTAGTGTTTGCTAGCGGTACCTCACTAAACTGCTGTATAAGGAGTGCACAAAAGAGCCCCTTTCTTAGTTATCCGTTTGTAAAACTGAAATACTAAGGCTTAATGCTACACTATTAACCACCTGAAAAAAAAAATGTCCTCAATAACCTTTACTTTTCAAAATGTTGTTAAAGCACGTTTGAGCGTCTGCCAGGATCGTGACAAAACATTTCAAACTTATCAAACACACATTTTACCTCCACACCACAGTACAGTAATTCAAAAAAATAATACACGGATTTGGTTTAACTGTAGAAATTTTGTTTAAACAAATAGAAATCTGTAATTTTCCAGTTATACGCTGTGTTATTTTAAAGTTAACGTAACCGTTCCTTAAGAACGGCTTGCATTGTCTCATTGCCAAATTTTCCCCGGCTGCAGTCCTTCTCATAACAGCCCTGCTCTCCCCTGTGTTCGCCGTATTGACAAGACGATGAATGTAACTATAGTCGCAGCAGAAAGTTCCTCTCCACTTCACACATTTCACTTACAACCATCCCATTCAGGCGCCGCACAAACGGCCTTTCACGGTGTGAGCAAAGTTCTTCGGCCAGCCTCATCACGAGAACAGATTAGACTGTCCGCATGGCCCCAGCGCGCAGCCTGCCCAATTCATTCACATCCCCTCCACTGCTTAGCAAATTGCTTGCACGCAGCCCGCCTCAACAAGCGATGCTTCTCAGGGCACACCAGACCAGGGCTCTGTGCAGGCCCCCGTCTACCCCGTGCGCCTAGTGGTGGAAAAGAGTTGTTACTCCTCTGCATGCATGCTGAACTTCTTCCGCACCATACGCAGCCAACCGTGTTCATCGGAGGTGTGGGGGAAGGACAACAAACTCAACACAAAAAAACAGTTCTGAAGAAATTCGTTTTAAATCTAGATTTAAAAGGGCATAGCTCCAGTGGCTTCATGTCAGAAGGAAGAACGTTCCAGACGGCCTCTGAAACGGTGCGATGCGGTGACCATCTTTGTACAATGCCTAGCCAAAAGCCGCTGCGAGGATGACCAGAGTTCGTGTGATGGTTTATGCTCCTTGCCGATATCAGCGAGGTATTGTGGTTAATTTGTGGCAAGCACTTTTTGTGTAATGAGTGCGAGCTTATATGTCCTGACAAGACAGGGCATATGCCATTCATCTGACATAGTGTGGTGAAAAGAAAACTCGTGTGCCAGCGACATTGGCATTAAGTGGATTTTCACAACAGGAATGGGTTTATTGCCCGAGGCCACAAGGAAATAGCTATAGGTGCATTGCAACCAGTGGATGTACCGTGGCCTTAAAACAGGATTACACCTGCAATCATAGCCTAATCCAGCACAATCCAGAAATCCCACTCATAAACTCTGCTGGCCATATGTTTATACGCATAAATAGATGCTGAACAGACTTAATATAATATTGTCGGTTTCATATACGCTGGCAGAAATATTTAAAAGGTATTAAACTAACGTATACGAACACTCCATCATTTTTCACGTCAAGAATGCCAATCCACATTAACATTAAGCAATTTTTCCGGAGTGCAAATACATTTATGTTGATGATAAATGTAAATAACCTCAATGCTTAACAATGAAGTGCAAATTATAGGTAAACCTAACATTACAAACCCTTAATAATCTTGTCCACTGCTTTAAATTGTCACGTAAGCACAAACGAAAAAACATTGCACGGTGTTCATTTTGCAATAGTGTAATATATTTTAATTTTGCTGAAAGCTGGAATATGACTTTAAGACGATTACAAACCGCTACATACCGTGCAAGATTCCAACAAAACCCTGAGCAAGGCTTTTCCTTGTTCGTCTGTCGCACTGTGCCCACTTTCAACTGCACCTCCAACACACAGGGTCGCTGTGTTATAGCCCTCGGCAACAAAGAGTTAATTCTGGGCAGGAAAAACAAAGACCTTTGCTACTCGGGCCACTGTTCACTGCAAAAATCCCTCTTTATAATTCCTAACCCATCTCATAATTCTGTAAGTAAACTGAAACAGCCGCTTTGTTCCCGAGAAAGGGCTCTTCCCCCAGCTCATACTGCATTCAGCCGGGCGGCCACCACGGATCCATCAGCAGAGAGATATACAGTGACTTTCTGAAGAAATGTTTGTTTAGAGAGGGGGGGGAAAAACATTTAACTCATGCAACACCAACTTAAACTCAAACTCACCATGGAGCATGAATATCCCCCCCCCCCCCCAAAAAAGTCGATGGCTTTCAGGAATGTTTAGATTCCGAATAATCGAATGTTGCAGTACATCACGGCATTCCGTACAGTAGTTGTATTTTACACGGCATACCTTTTCTGTAAACCATTTTCAGAGACTACAGTGAAGTAAGTGCGTTGCATACCAAGAGCATCATTTTGAGAAGGGGGGAAAAAAACATTCCAATTTCACCGAGGGCAAAGGGCCATTCGCAGTACATCATGCGCAACACGAGCAACTTACTCCGCAACCTCACAGCCTTTCGCCGGGACGATGAGAAAACAATGCAGGTCTCACCTATTACAACAACAACAACAATCGAGCCACCGCAACAAACAATTAAAAAAAACTTTTCGCTCGCACGACTTACGGCGTATAAAAAGGGTTACTTCTTTTTCCTTTTAAAAAAACAACGCAGCGCCTCTTGCAGAATAAAAGGCTACCGTGCCATACACAGTGACAACAGGTGTTCCACACATGTTGTGCACAGGTAACAGTAGGCGCTGTTTAAGTGGGTGGCTCACACAAGGCAGACAGCTTGCCCAGACAGCCCGAGAACCACCCACCCACCCAACACAACCCCCCCATCGTTCCGTTCAGTCGGCGGGGGAATTGACCGGGTGGTTTTCTAGGACCCTCACCACCACCACCCCCCCTTTTCAGCCCGTTTCTAAGGGCTCCTCGCCGAGGAATGCGAGCACCCAGGGGCCGAGGGGTTACGCCAGCCAGGAAGCCGGCCCGAGTGCCCCTCTGCAATAATGTTTCTGTACGGAACGACGAGCAGCGCAGGCGAGCGCCTTTGTGGCAGGGCGCAGCATAGTGTTGCCCCCTCTTTCTGATGCAAATGTCCCCGCTGGGTTTTGTCGCAAGGCCGATAATGTGCTGGGAAAGTGGACACGGAAAAGGAATGCAAACTAAGAGGGGACACGGAGGGGGGGGGGTGCCTCCTGTCAGGGTCGCATTATCCAATAGGCACATTCGGCACTGTGCATGGGGCCTGCTAAAACTCAAGGGCCTACAAACAAAAAATGACCGTGTTTTTTGTTGTTGTTTGTACGATCAACAAAAATGTTAACGAGATATCTTCTTGAATAAATATTTTCAAAGAGCACAGTGTAGAAACAAAGAGGCAGTCAATGTTAACCCGTTTTTTTCAAACGGTGAGAGAAATTAACACCGGAGATGAACTTTTCGAGATGTTTTTTGTTCATAGCAAAATTAGCAAATAGCATCTTCAAATGGTGTTTTTCGCACGAGCAGGCGAGTGAGAGCGGCGGTAGTTAACCATGTGTAGTAGCAGTGTAGCAACTGTAGAAAGTCATCACTTAAGGCCGACGAAACAGAAGTGCCAAGGGCCTAGAAGCAACTTCTTCCAGGCCTGCCTCCTGTCTGTTCCTTGGTTCCCCCTCCCCACATCGAATTCAAATACTTCGTTTTTTTTATTTCGTGCTTAAATAAAAGCAATTTTTGTTCACTCGTTTTTTTGTAACGCACATATGGTTTTATTTTGGTGTGTTTTTCTCTCTCAAGTCCTTCCTATGAATTGAAAAAAGTTGCCTTGAAAAACAAAATCTCATTTTATGGCTGCAATTGGAATTCATAAACTGCTACGTTACACTCAAAGTATGGTATATTAAGGCATTCTAATTATCACTACTTTAAGCAGTATGAGAATACGAACCATCGCTACTTAAAAGTTTCCTTTAAGCAAAAGTTTTAAAATAAAGGCGATCCAAACATGTTAGCCAAGTACAATATAAAAGGATGCAACTACAATACAGAAAAATTTACTTTTGGGTAAAAAGTATTGTAAAGCAACACATTAATTTAAGCCAGCTAGCTGAAAGGCCACGACATTAATGTGTTTTCCCATTCAAACACTGGGGGACACATGGTCATCTACTTAAATATGATTACATTTGGCACGTTTACCATCTTCATGAGTCCCTGTGGTGTAATGTCGAAGCTAGCTCACAGCACATATCGTCCTGAGGCAGTAAGTTCGATACCCTATCAAAGTTTTTAAAACCTCCAGTCCGTATCTCTACCCAGCACAGCCTCTGCTGAATTATCGATTACAACGATTATGTTACAGCTCCTTCAGGGCTGATCAGCAGATATTTTGTTGGACAGTAAAGTGCGGATATACCCAGCTGGCCAGCTCTTTCAACCCATGTTATTAATGTGACAGAGGTTAAATGCATCTACAAAAGGGAGGAAATCTGCCTCCAGAGGCATTAGCTGTATGTGCAGCGTTCACCTTTACCTACTAACGAGTCTGCACTGCATAAAGCAGTAATATTTAGAATGGTAAACGTAACGCTTCCTTTAACATCTTTGTGAGATATGTCACAGTATGGAACGATGGTGCACTGATAAATGCACTTCACTATAAACTCACCAACCTGAGTTTGATTCTCAACCCACAGCTAATATCAGTCCTGAGTAATATATGAATCTGTCCTGGATCCCTCCATCACCAATCCACACTGAACAACGTGAAGTATGGTCAAACAACCCCCATGACCAACAAAGCATGGGGAATACTTCACCCAGCAGTACAAGGGCTTTAAATGATATTCCACAGTGCCAGGTTATGTTACAGGTAAATTAAAATGATTGCATGAAAATGTTGATTAATATTCTTAAAAACCATGTCAACAAACCGAGTGTACACTAATTCAATAGATTTGTATAATTTAAATGCGCTATGATAGTATTTAAAACATCTATTACTTACCATAAGATCAGGGATATTAACCCCACACATTGTTTCAGGTCTCACGGTCTATAAAACATCCCATTGTAAAAAATGTCCAGTGCAAGTTAAAATCTCTGACTAATTGGCAGCTCTGCAAAGGGTGCATTGGCCAAACAGCTCGCTAAAGCTATTTTTCTATGGTTCGGCTTATTTTTGGCACAGATAAAACACACTGGGCAATACATTTTCTATAAGGTAAATTCTTAGATAACATTAAAGATGACGGTGGTTAAGTAATTTCGCCCGAGCAATTAAAACATGTCATAGATTACTAAAACCAAATATGTGCTGAAAATTAAGGACCTAACTGAGAAGACCACACAAAGTCTAATATTCCAGATTGCACAGTTCAAACATGCAAAGCCATGGGGCTAATTACGGGCCGCTTATGGCCAACATTGGACCACGTTGCCCAGGAAGTTTTATGTTGTCGTTGTTACCTTTTACTTAAAAGCCAAAAGGTTAATGGACACCGACACGAATCCACGTGTCTTACGGTCCCCAGTATATGCACCGTTTTTCTGAGCACTTTAACCAAAAGGTCACATCAGTCAATGGCCTGTTGCATAGAAGAACTTCACAGTGATCTTTACCCGTCTTAATAGATTTGTAAAACGAAGCGGAAAGGTAATCTTTAGGTGTTTTATGCAACTGATCCTCTGCCCCCTCACCCTCCCAACATACAGCAGCCGGACGCACACGTAACCATGACACAAAGCGGGACACCTTGCCACCAATATCCAAAAGCATTCGCGTATTAAACAAACCAAGCCTTGCGACAACACACATCTGCAATCATACAACAATAATAATTACGAGCATTGCAACGTTTGCCATTTTGACATTCATAGTGGTTGTGTTAGAAAGAAAAAAAAATCCCCGCTGGGTGTGCACAGCTGATTAGGATTGAACGCGGGCGCTAACCGCGCTGCCAATCCCGGCCGCGCGTTCAGGCAAACTGCCAGGCTGCGCGAACCCCGTAAAAGCCTCTCGCCTCAGGCCGCACTGCTCGCACGCAACTTCACCTGCTCTCAATATAGATTCCACACCAAACTAATTAAACGACGTGTCGTACGATCACCGAGTGCGCGGCGCTCACCCCTAAACCTCACAATACAGTGACAAATATTTGTTTACGAAACAATAAAACGAGAAAGAAGAGAGAAAAAAAATCATTACATCGCGGATGGTGTTGTCAACTGCGGCCTGTACCTTGCGCCTGCGAACGATGGCCCTCGCCCGCCTGCGTCCCACTCCGACGAGGACCCGCTCGAAATCATCGACGCTCGCACGGTTTATGTCTATTTGCTCTGCCATGACCCGCGCCGGTCGACGGCCCGTGCCCTCTTCGTCTTTTCCGTCGCTGCCTCGGTGCCGAGTGGTGTTGGTGAGGGGAAGGAGGGGGGTGTCGATAGCGGTGACGGCGGTGCGAGGTGATGTCGATGCCCCCTGGCTGGCTGTGACTGGGGAGGTGGATGGGGTTGGAGAATTACTTTTGGTGGCTCTATCACGTCGCTTGCTGGCTTCTTGATGGCTTTCCGACCCGACCCACTGGTTACTGGAACGGCGAGCCGTGTCTTTCTGACCGATGACCGTCAGGCTGTCCGATTGGCTGGCTTGCTATGATTAGCCGGATATTTTGTTCCGCTGGCTTACGGGCTAGACAACTGACCAGCTCTGCTATTATACGACTGAGTAGTTACCTGGCTAGGTATCGATTTGACTAGCCGATTAGATGGCTGTCAAGCTCCTTACCAGCTGGCTCTGTGGCTAAGACCACTGCCTTGCTTGAGGTCATCTGCCTCTAACCGACTGGCTGAACGGTTGACCGGCTGAATGTCTGGCCCGTTGTGACCAGGCAAGGTGAGATCGCCGCCGAGGTCGGCTCGCTCGAATCCTCGATCGCTGTTGCCGCCGCCACTGCCGCCACCACCACCACCGCGTTGGGTGCGGAGAGGCGAGCGAGTGTGGGAGGGCGGACCTGGTGGCGTGTACGAGCGGGCGGGCGGGTGGGCGGTGGGGGGGCGTGGGTGGCAGTGCCGGACGCGGACTTTATGGGTGGGGGGGTTACATTTCATCAGCGGTGACGAGGGGGTCAAGGTGGTGTTCGGGACACGGCTTTTTCTTTTGCCAAGCGTCACCCGTAGCAAGTGGAATTGTCGACGTGGTGGTGATGCAAAGTAGTTCCGTTCTCCCACAAACGATTCGCTTTTGCCACACGCGTGTGCCCATTTTACTCTGGAATATATTTCTGTACACAATGGCTCTTACCTGGAATATGCAAGTTTTTTTTATGTGGACTGGTCTGAACTTGTCCCAGCAAGTGTGAGATGATTGACATTTTGGAGGCATGACTTCCATCTTGACTGCATCCATATAACGGGAGCATTATTGCAGTGTTTTGGTCAGGCTTAACCAATGGTGCGGTGCTTTTGCAATCACGTTTGTAGCTACATTTTTTCAAAAAGAAAACCAACATACGGACCAATTACGAAACCTATTTTTGGCATTTCCCCCCCCTACGAAATTGATAATTGGAAAGGTTTCCAAAGGGTGATCCAAGCTAAGGTACAACCTCCACCATTTGGCTTTAGACTGAGCAACACTGGAATTAGAGTAGTACTCTTTGGTTCTTTCGGTAAAGTCACGTATAAATAAATATATCAATTATTTCTACGTAACTTTACCAAAAGCACCAGAGTAATTCCTGCAGTCACGAAAGCTTCAAATCAAGTGATTAGAGTATCTAGATAACTAAGCATCCATCCCCAAATACAAAAAAAATATCATGGTTCTGGGAGAGAACTCCATAACGGCGTCCATACGGTCACAAAGTACTCAGTTAACACAATACAGATCATAATGGTTTATTAAGTATGGGTTAATTACAATATAGCATTGTTTCACAAACTGAAGATGAATTCTGCCAAGTACCCAATTGTACAGCAGCACACCGCTACATATTTTGAAAACCAAAAGCTCACATTTTGTAGGCAACATGAGGATGTTGAACACTACAGAAGCCAAAGCCTTAATGAAAAATGTATTTGCATCACAAACCACAAATGCAGATAAATTGCATCACCTGAAGAAACTTAACGTTGCACTTGCCTCCAGTTTAACCGAGAATACAAAATCGAATTACTGTATATGCTTAAAACAAACTCCTTTTACCTTTCATCCAATCACAATATAAACTCCTACAACTTCCAATGGCAGTTAGACACATGACTGCACACTCATGATAGAACCATCTTGAAAAATCCATTCAATGTACACAACTGCAAATAGCCTGTCATTGGGAAACACCACACCAATTTCAGCAGGTTACAGAAAACCAGGCATTCAATAACTGGAAAATTAAACAATCATATGGACATTGGGTCATAGCACAAGAGGCTGACAACTTTGTAATATTGCTGCATTTTGGAGAAACAAAATCACAATATAAAACATGAGGAAATCACAAAGATCCACAACTTTATCAGCTCACGTATAGTAGCAACACTGAGTTTGTTTTAAAATTACTTTGGAAATGGTACAATTAAACAACAGTAAATAACATTGGCTAGTTTCTCTTACCAAAATAATGGAAGTACAGTTCCCTCAATTTAGGCCGATTTTCAAAAGCAATTTTTTTTTTACACGAGTAATAGGAAATGTACATGTGTAATAACAGCTATCGTGGGTTCACGTGGGGGATTGGCTTGCCGGTCCTGCTTGTAGCCAATAAGGGTTGAGATAGGGAGTGTGGGGCCGGCGTGATCACGGCATGTCAGCAGGAGTGATTGGCCCAGCCAATTGGGACCCCAGCCAATGGGGACCCGGGTAAGAGGCGTGGTCCCGGGATTGACAGGGAACCATCGAGAACGGTCGAGATTGTCCATGGAGGATTGGCTGGGAGGACCACGTGACGAAGGGATTAAGAGGGAGAGAGAGGAAGGATCGAGGAGGAGTCTGGGGCTCCGGGTGCCACGTGCGCGGTGGGAGCTGGTGGGAGTCCGCTGACGCTACGTTGTCTGCCAGCAACGGAGCGTGTGGGAGCAAGTGTACCGTCAAGTGAAAATAAAGAGGACTGATTCCGAATCCGTCTCCGGAGAATTATTACATTGGTGTCAGAAGTACTTCTGCGACTGTTTGGACGATCGTCAAGATGTCCAAGCACCCCAGAAAAAAGAACCTGCCTGTGCCTCTATCGGAGGAGGAAGTCGAGACGGATGAAGATGAGCTGTTGGGAGCTACAGCCCCTATGCCGCCTGTTGAAGATGTACCTCTCGACGTCTCTCAGCGTCGACCGACGGCAGATGCAACCGCTGCAGGAACAAAAGACGAGTGGCGGCTGATGGCGGAGCAGATCGAATCATTACGCGCCATTCTGCTTAGTCTGGTGACCGCAGTGGCATCCTCATCAGCCGCGGGCCGCCAGATTGCCGATCAACTGGACGCCGTGGGAAGGAGTCCGGTGAAGGAACCTGCGTCCGCCATTCCTTCTGCTACGCGGGAGGACGCCGTCGTTTTGGGTGGGGCAGCTGCGCCAGAGCCGTCGCCGCCATTTTGGGCGCGCCTACCGCCACGCGGCCGCCGGCCGCCATTTTGTCTGATACGGGTGGAGAGCGGGAACGCCAGTCGGAGACGCCTGCGGCGCGCGCTTGCCACCGCGGACATCGCCTTCCACAAATCAAAGAATTCATCGCCGGAGGTGATTGGAGTGCTTTCACATGGCGCTTTGAATCAGCTTTTAGATCCGTCAATTGGACGGAGGAGGAAGCACTGGGAGCGCTACCTACACTGCTCGACGATGTTTCTCTGGGGGTCTTCCGTTCCATTCCGGCGGCCAAGAAGAAGACACTGCGGGACGCGTTCATGGAGATGGCGGAATTCTATGACCCACCGACGTCAGCCACCAGAAAATTTATGTTACGTCGCCGAGCATCGGAGGAATCGCCGTTGGCCTATCGGGGGGCATTGATGGCGCTGGCCATGGCTGCCTACCCCGACGCGACGGCTGACCATTTGGATCCTCTCATCCTCTCCCGTATGCTGGAGTTGGCTCAGGAACTCAAGATTTCGCTGCCAGTGTGCGGCCACGAACCACTTACATCGCGATGGGTGGCGCGTTGCCTGGACGCAAAATTTAATATCAGGCGTTGGGACCAGATGGCGGCGTGGACGGGGAAGCCGGAGATCGACGGGCCACCTTTGGGGTGGTCTCCACGACTAGTGGTCCACTGCTCCGACGACTCGGGCGACGACGACATGCTGGCTGCTGCTGTTCAGCACGAGAGTCCGGGACGGCGGCTGCGCGACCAGCGTGGCAACTACATGGGCCGTCCGCGTGCAAGGGCCGGGTCGTCCGACCGCCGGCCGACGTCGGCGGCTTGCTTCAAGTGCGGCAGACGGGGCCATTTCGCCCGTGACTGCCGCTGTCGGCCTCTGCTGTCGCCTCCTCCGACGAGGGGACCTCCATCTCCTCCACCTGCCGCGGAGCTGCAACAACCTCGGGCGAGTCGGCACACATCGGACACCCGGCAGGTCCTGTCACATCACCCATCCATTCGCACTCATTCTCACACTCCTCGGGAAAAATTTACTTCCCTCGCTACAGTTACGCGCTCTGCTACGCAGTGGAAAAAATTGGCTCGCAGGGTGGTAGCTGCGGCTTCGGGCTCGTCGACGGTACGAGGTACCATCGACGGCGTTGATGTGCGCATCTTAGTGGACACGGGCGCGTCGGCCACCATCATTTCTGATGTTATTTTCCATCTGTTGTCCATCCCTGCGTCGCAGATACGTAGGGTTAATGATGCGTGTGTCGCCGTGAATGGGGGAAGCATGGGTATCTGTGGCCAGGTGGATGTGAGCATCGCTATCGGTAATATTACCGCCGCAGGACCTGTGTTAATCTCTCGCTCGCTAGCTGTTCCATGCTTACTCGGTACTGATTTCCTGCGTCGGATGCCGCTGAAAATACGAGTCGACCAGGACTGTTTAGAAATGCCGGGGGGTCGTCGTATGGCGTTCCTGCCTTCCTTGTTGGCCAGCGCGCCTACAGGTAACGCAGTCACTGCCGTTGTTGCTGCTACGGTAGAAGTACGCCGGGAGCACAGATGTTGATACCGTTGCGTTACCGTAAACCCCTTCGAATGGGGAAGGGTGCAGAAGGGGTGCTGCTATCCCCATCTAATTCGGCATCTAAATCATTTTCTTTAGCGGCGGCGCAAACGATCGTACGACCGGGTCAAGCACCTTTTATACAGGTGTTAAATGGGGGACCTGACCGCGTTATTGTTCCAGAGGGGTCGGTGTTGGCTCACGCCACTACCGACTTCGCCTCTTGCGACGCAGCGCCGCGCGCACGAATGCCCGCTGGTAGGCCCCCACACGATCGCTCAAGAACGTTGGATCGCAGATTTGTGCGGAGAAAATTCTTCCTTGTCGAACGAACAAAGGAACGCCCTGCGTTCATTGTTGATACAGTACACTGATGTTTTCAGTAAAAATGATTTGGACCTCGGCCGCACGTCGCTTTTGTCGCACCATATTGACACCGGTGCGACGCCTCCCATCTCTATGCACCCTCATCGCATGAGCCCGGCGGAAAGGGATCACGTGCGCGGAGCGGTAAATGAATTGTTGGCGGCGGACATCATTTCGCCGTCCAACAGCCCCTGGGCCGCGCCCGTCGTTCTGGTAAAGAAGAAAGATGGCGGTACAAGATTTTGTGTTGATTTCCGCCGGTTAAACAAAATTTCGGTGGCGGATGCATACCCCTTACCGAGGATGGATGATTCGTTGGACGCTTTATCGGGTGCTAAGTTTTTTTCTACCCTTGACTTGTCCTCGGGGTTCTGGCAGCTTCCCCTCGACGATGAGTCGAAGGCAAAAACGGCATTCCGCACGCCGCAAGGTCTCTTTGAATTTAATCGGTTGCCTATGGGCTTGAATGCGGCACCGGCGACGTTTCAGCGGCTCATGGAATTGGTGCTGACTGGACTGCAGTGGGAAACGTGCCTCATATCTTGATGATATAATTGTTTTCAGCCGCACGTTCGAAGAACACCTCCAACGTCTAGAGGCGGTTTTTCAAAGAATGCGTACGGCTGACCTTAAATTTAAACCTAAAAAATGCCACCTTCTGCAACACTCTGTCCGCTACTTGGGTCATATCGTCAGTTCGGACGGCGTATCCACTGACCCGCTGAAAACGAAATGCGTACGAGAGTGGCCCACACCCACTTCGGTGGGAGATGTTCGGCGGTTTATTGGCTTCGCTTCCTATTATCGCCGCTTCGTTAAAAATTTTGCGACGTTGGCAAAGCCATTACATGTTCTGACTGGCAAAAATCAAAGGTTTCAATGGAGAGCGGAAGAGGAAAAATCTTTTATGGCACTTCGGGACCACCTCGCCACGGCGCCAACGCTGGATTACCCAGATTTCTCACAGCCGTTCATCCTCGATACGGACGCTAGTGATATCGGCATTGGGGCCGTTTTGTCGCAACGTAAGGACGGGGTAGAGCGAGTAGTGGCGTACGGCAGCCGGGTTTTGTCCCCTGCGGAAACACGCTATTGCGTGACACGACGGGAACTTTTGGCAATTGTTCACTTTGTCCGTTTGTACCGCCGTACCTGTATGGACGGAAATTCCTAGTTCGCTCGGATCATGCGGCTTTACAATACTCCTTGAAATTAGATCAACCGTCAGGCCAATTGGCCAGGTGGCTGGAATCGTTACAAGAATTTTCCTTTGATATTACATACAGAAAGGGGGCCCGTCATGCGAACGCTGACGCGCTCTCAAGGCTGCCGCTCCTTCCTCCGTGCGCTTGCCTGACGGGCACGCACCGCTGTGCGGCACCGGCCGCTTCGCCTTGTCCGGTTATGGGGGCGATAGCGGATGACGAGGCAGGGGCGGAAGCGAAGGAGGACGACCAGCAAGGGTCGGTGGACACGGATGATATCTTGCGGTTACCGCACGCGGTTTGGCTACGTGAGCAGGAGGCTGATGCCTCGCTGTCTCCACTACGGAAATTGATAGGGAAACAAAAATCTCGATTGGCGGGTTGGAAATGGCAGATGATCCGAGGCAAGTCGGGATTGTTAATGTGTACTGACGGGTTGTCTGATCGGCCACGCTTGGTCGTGCCTACTTCACTTCGCTACGACCTGCTTCGTGCTTTGCACGCTGATAAATTGATGCACCTCGGCGTCCAAAAGACTTTGGCCGCACTGCAGAAGGATTTCTTTTGGGCCGGTATGACAACAGACGTCAATGATTTTATTCGCTCATGCCAGGACTGTGCAAAGAGGAAGCCGCCTCGTAACCCCTATGTACCACCGTTACGTTCCATTGAGGTGTCCCGCATTAACGAATTGGTCGCGCTCGATATTCTGGGCCCGTTTCCCCCGTCGGCGAGGGGCAATAAATACCTTCTCGTCGGGGTGGAATATTTTTCTCGATGGCCTGGCCCCTACCCGAACAGACGTCAGCATCCATTACCGACGCTTTCTTGAACGGGTATGTCATGGACAAGGGGGCACCTGAAAGGTTGCTCACAGATCAGGGGCGGAATTTCTCTTCCAAATTGCTTAAGGAAGTTTGTGACGCGTTGGGTACGAAGAAAATTCGCACTTCTCCTTACCACCCACAAACAGATGGTATGGTGGAACGATTTAACCGCACCCTCTCGGCTATGCTTTGTCAGACGGTCAGTGAAAAGCAAACCGATTGGGACCTGCACATACCAGGCGTCTTAGCGGCTTACCGCATGGTTCCGCACACATCCACGGGATACTCACCATTATTTTTGATGTATGGCCGTGAAAATGTTCCACCCATCGACGTGCAATTGGGTGAGCCAGGCAAAAGGCCGTTCCTTGCCTGACCACGTGCGTGACTCGCTTAAACGAGTGACGGAGGCGCGAGAGGCTGCCCGGTGTGCGACAGCCCGTGCTCAGGCGAGGAACGAACGTTATGCGCGTCGATCGCATACGCACATGTCTTGGTCAGTGGGGGACCGAGCGTGGCTCCACTGCCCCCAGGTACCGGCGGGCACATCCCCCAAACTGCACAGGCCGTGGCGGGGGCCTGTAACACTAATAGATGTTCGGAACTTGCAGAGTATCCGTGTTCAGTATGAAAATCGGCGGTGGTATGTCCACTCCTCACGGCTCAAACCCTATGTTGACGCGCGTGTCGGCCCTTCATCCCCATTAGTTGACCTGCCGGGTTCCGTCGAGCCGACCACGCCGCTTGTCACACCCATTGATCCCAAGGGGGACTGTGTTGTGCCTCCTACAGATGAACAGGTTCTGAGGGCTGAGGTGGCCCCAGCCGCCCCCCCTCCAAGGAGACCTGACCTGGACGTGACCAAGCATCCACAACCTACTTCTTCTTCAAGCCTACCACCTCCTGTCCATCCGGAAGCAAAGGGATCAGGCGCTGGGAGCGGAGGGGGTCCCGCGTCGCGTACGCGGTCGAAATCTCTCCCGTTTCGTTAACGTTTTGTCGTTTGTTTTATTCCCTGTTGTTACTGCGCTGCAGGGGCGCCCTAATGTATGTCGTTGTTTTTGTTGTATGGGTGACTTTTTATATGTTGTAGGCGCAGGGACGCCGGTTCACCCTTATATCGTTAAACGCACCTCGGTGCCCTAATAATATGTTTCGGAATTGGTTTATCACCCTTTCCCAGCCGAGACGGCTATTTTTTTCACCGGGGGGGGGGGTGATGTAATAACAGCTATCGTGGGTTCACGTGGGGGATTGGCTTGCCGGTCCTGCTTGTAGCCAATAAGGGTTGAGATAGGGAGTGTGGGGCCGGCGTGATCACGGCATGTCAGCAGGAGTGATTGGCCCAGCCAATTGGGACCCCAGCCAATGGGGACCCGGGTAAGAGGCGTGGTCCCGGGATTGACAGGGAACCATCGAGAACGGTCGAGATTGTCCATGGAGGATTGGCTGGGAGGACCACGTGACGAAGGGATTAAGAGGGAGAGAGAGGAAGGATCGAGGAGGAGTCTGGGAACTGAACGGGGGCGAGAGCCACGCGCGTACGGGGCTCCGGGTGCCACGTGCGCGGTGGCAGCTGGTGGGAGTCCGCTGACGCTACGTTGTCTGCCAGCAACGGAGCGTGTGGGAGCAAGTGTACCGTCAAGTGAAAATAAAGAGGACTGATTCCGAATCTGTCTCCGGAGAATTATTACACATGTATACAACTTGCATCGCCATTTTTTCAGATAAAAATTGAGAGGGAATCTTCTGGTGTCCACATTTTCCAGAAGCATTTGACTCTTAATAAAAGCCACAAACTTTAATCTTTTACACCAAAGTTTGTGCATTAAATATCAACTTATAAATTAAATGATTATTACATCAATAACCCAATTTAGCCAATTGGAAACTCTTAATCCAAAACAATCTTCGATCATGTACTGGCAGAGGCAGATCAGCAGAGGCGACTGTGCTTCCTAGGTCAAATGCCACATTTTGTGCACGAGCAATGAAACGTAACAAAAACATGAATTTGATCTACAATAACGACCCAAAACAAACTGCAGCTTAATGGAAAATAAGTATTCTGTACACAGCCTTCTGTCTGTCTTCTCTAATCAAAGGGGGCTGTGAGGTGCTCCGGTTTGTTGCCAGCCACGAAGTGCTCCCACATGCGATAGTAGAGACGCTCCAGATCTCCCCCATACAGCTTGTTGTTGAAGAGAGGGCTGCCCAGCCTTTGGCGCCACACCTTGGCGCGGATCTTTTTGAGGCTGAAAAGTAGCGAGGAAACAAAGGGAGATTGTTAATTAGTGTATTTAAGTTTCTTACTGTAGAAGAAAAAAATCCCGAATAAAAAAATCTATGAAAGTTCCAACTTTGAGATATATGTGGGGGATGGTTATACGTACTACTCAGCATCAGTGCCGAGCCTCACGGCAATCTCCTCGTAGTCCTGTCTGTTCTTGGCAACCAGTTCGGGGCAACCCAGGGTGGTCAGCTGTGCAGTCGCCACACGTGACGCAAGTGTCTCAGCTGCCAGGCAACATGAAGGATGCAAGAGTTAGCGTTATTCTCAACACCAAGGAGGCTATGATAGGCAAATGTGTGCAAAAAATAATTAAAACTGTCAAATGTTCAGACTTTACAATTATCAAATGTATAATTTGAAATTATAAACTTTCTTAACATTAACTAAGCTCTTTAGCCTCACGAATTTCAACATTTAGGCTATTACATGTTGGCCTATGACCAAATTACATGGAACGCACAGCCAATTTAATTACCAAAGCTAGGTAGGACTGAGCCTGAATAGTGCTTGCATAGGCAACCAGCAAGCACAACAAACTGTGATAGCCTCGAGCTGTCGGTGGGCAGCAGAGGGCACTGCAGCAAAATCAATTGTCCTGTGCTAGGTTCCCTGCCTTCAGCATCTGCACTGAGCAGCACTGTGGAGTATGGTCAAATATCCTTCACAACCAGCACAGCATGGGGAAGCCCTCATCCAGCAGTGGAATAACAAAACGGCTGTATATTATACATCATATTAATTGGGAGTTCCCGTAACTTGTAAAACAGTTTCGTTTGGGCGAGCTATCGCTAATTATGCAAACACTTAATTTCAACCCGTGTTTTTTTTTACTTAAAAACAGTGCAACGCACCGGGTAGGGTGACCATGGGCGTGCCAGCCCACAGCACGTCCATGCCGGTGGTGTGACCGTTGCAGAGCGGCGTGTCCAAGCACACGTCGGCCAGTTGCCCGCGCCGCACATGCTCCTCCTTGGGTGCAACTGGCGAAAACACAACGCGGTTCGCTGCCAGGCCCAAACTCTGCGCGCACGCCGAGATGTTGGGCTCACCCACTGCCGGAAAGCGCAGCAGCCACAAAATGCTGTTGGGCACGCGCTTCAGGATCTGTAACAGGCACAGGCACGCACACGCATAGATAAGCTTAACTGGAAACCAGACGCGTTGGACACGTTCAGATTTGTAAGGATGTGTAAAGGGCAAATATTTTAACCAAACAGCAAAGCATTCTTCCTGTTTCTAGGAACAATGGTCCTCGTGACTTTCTAGAATGCAAATTGAAAATCTAATTGTGTAAATAACCCCATTTTACAAACACTAATCACTTACAATTTTAGGTATTTAGTAATCGTTTGCAAACAAAAGTGAAAATATGTATAAGTACTACTACTCACATTAACCCACATCTGAAGAGTGGCTGGGTCAATCTTGTACAACTGGTTGAAGTTGCAGTACACGATAGAATCCTCCGGAAGTCCGTACTGTGATCGCGTGGTCACCAAGATGCTGCGTGGCACCTCCTCACCAGTCGCTGCTTTGTTGTTGATCTAAATAAGACATTGGTGTACTTGAACAAACTTGTATTCTCATTGTAAAGCATGCTTCATTAAAAACGTGGTTTTAAATCCCATAATTATACGATATTAACTTTAGTGGAATTCATTAAATGTATAGAACAGTTTTTAGTGTTGCAGGCTTTAAAAATCACTCTTTTGGCTAAAAAGAAAAACTAATGTAAAAAGCACATGCCATACAAAATAAAGTTTGCAGCAGCATTTAGAGGTCAAAATTCAACATTTACCCATTGTGAAGCAATGTCTAGCAATTTACCACAATTTAAATTATTAAAGCCTAGTTATCAGCTGTATAATTAACAAGCTGCTTGCAGGTTAACGAATGAGAAAAACACTTTCAACATTTGTTACGTGACAACTCTGAAAGGAATGCAACACAAGCTACCCCACATGCTCATCAACTTCGAGGAATGTGCTAAATTGAGCCACTTCCGTTTCAGCAAATTCCCTTTGGACATCACGAGTTAAGAAACAAATCTCAGCTATCACCAACCAACTTGTGCTTAACAATACAACGGGCTTCACAGTTGCTTTCCGCTGAAGTATATCGTTGAAGAACAGATTAATTTAGCGTCCGTTTATGAGCTTACTTTAAAATGGGATACCAAACCCACACTCTCTCACCTGTGTTGTCGCCAGCCCATTGGTGACAACGAAGTTGTTGATGCTGACCTGCACCTGCCCTCTATTTATCATGGTAATAATTGCCTCAGCCGCTGTGTTCATGGGAACCACGGGCAGAGCGATGGTATTCTCCTGGTCATCATCGCCACCCTCCTGATATTTAATCTGTAAACACGGACACACATTTTCAGTATCAACTCAACAGGTCTTACGCAGTTATCTACGAACAAAATCTTCACGGTTGAACATGCGTAAGTACTACGTTCATTTGCAGCCTATCGTAAGAGCATTAAGTAAACTCAAGTTTAACGAATGCAACTTGTAATGCTCAATCTTAAATGCCCATTCACCCAGCTTGAACTAGATTGAATGGTACTGTGTGCAGCAAAATAAGAACCCAAGCCACATGCAAATCTATTGTACATTCAATTCTTTCGGGCATCGCCCCAAAAAAAATGTTAGCCAGCAAAATCCAGTTTTACCTGTTGAGTTTGTCAGTAAGAATTTCATTATTCAAATTGTGGCATGTGCCACGAGGTACCTCAGCTCTTTCAATCTCAAGTGCAACTATCAACAGGGGATCCCCCCCGAGATGACAAATGGATCGCCCCCCGCCCCCGGATTGAACACGAGAAAAGTGCACGTTTTAAGAAATATTGCATACATAACCAAACAAGATCACGCCATCAATAAATGTGAAGACGTATTTACAATTCTAGATTTGAAGCTTACGTTCCATTCATTGGCTACCATAGTCTGATTAGCTCCCCCTAAGTTTGTACCCATCATCATTTTCGTTCTTTTGTCTATCATGTGTATTAGACCTCCCCTCCTCCTCTCTGCCCATTGTGTTGGCGGGTGCAGTGGCTGGTCGCTTGCGCACAATCGCTCCATTGTGTTGGCGTGTGCAGTAATTGGCCGCTGGCGCACAAGCGCTTCCACGTCCATCGCCCACCCTTTTGGCCTCGCCCCCCCTCCCTCCCGATACGTTCCTTTCATTGGCTACCATAGTCTGATGAGCTCTCCCTCTCCCTCCCCCCTCAACTCGCTTTTAAGGGATTACATCTTGAATCATTGCCTCACTTGATACAGCTAATCTGACTGTGACGGTCCCACCTGATGACGGAGACTTGTGTTGCCTCCGAAACGTCGTGATTTTTGTTTTTTATTTTATTTTACTTTCTACGTGACTTTACCGAAAAAACCTAAGAAGACGTATTTACAAGCCGTCTCGTTAAATTATTCTCAAATGCGAATCTGTAAACTACTCATGATCTGCATCATTCATGGTTTCGGGCTTTCAAGTTACAAACAAAACTGGCCTCAAACGGTGGCTCACCTTCATGACCTTGACACCATCGCCCAAGGCGTCAAGGAAGGCCTGCATGTCAATGCTGTTGAGAACCACACGGTTGTCATAGACGAGGCCATTTGCCTTCAGGTCAATCACTGCCTTCTCCTGTGAAATAAGAACATTTTATCATTGCAAAGCATTCACAAAGTACTTTACGTGATACAAATATGTTTTTAACATACAGAATGCAATATCAGCAGCTTTGAAGTCTTACAAACTCAGGGTCTCATAAGTGTAGGGCAAAAAGAGTACCAGAATTATATCAACGAACAAAGACTGTCAAGTACGCAAAATGTACTGCCACTGGACAAAAAAATAAGCAGTAAACCGAACACCCCATACCTTGAGATGTGGGAACATGTTCATGTGGTCGCCAATGAAGAACGTGTTGGGCATATACGCCAGCTTCTCGGAATACTGCGAGGAAAGCTCTATTGGTGACGTTACTTTGTCCGTCACGATGTAGTCCATGAAGGCAGCGCCACTGGTTCCTGGGTAACCCAGCCACATGCACTACACATGCATGAAGACAATTCCCAGTGCACAAAGAAAAAACAGACACACACGTGTCAATTTAGAGTCCCTAACACAGCATGGCATGAATGGCAAAGGTATGTCTTAAAGGGCGCCACGGTATAAAGATGTTATCTACCGCGACCGGTATACAGGAGGTCGTGGGTTCGATCCTGACCCTGACACCTGTATATTTGGAGTTTGAACATTTACCCCATGATTGTAGTTTTTCTCCGGTTCTTCCCTCCACACTTAGAAACATGCGTTTAGAGCATTTAGCTGCACTAAATTTCTACAGGCCACTTGATTGGGCTATCATTAGTGGCAAGGTCACCTCAGAAAAAGAGCTATATAGCTCAGTGGGCCTTACCTGGTAAAATAGATATTTTTTAAATGGTGTACTGGAAGATCTGACGTGTGACCCACCTGCACGGGTGCAGGGCGCAGAGCAAACAGCTCGTTTCTTGCCCCCTTGGTGTAGCCGTTCATGTTCACCAGGATGTGGATTCCATCCTGGTGGATCCGGTCTGCAGCCTTCCCATTGCAGGGGATCTGTTTTCAAAGAAGAGCAATTGGTGTAAAATGGACAGTATTAAAGTTGAGATGTTAAAAAAAGGTATGAAATAGTAACATATTTCAATTGCAAAGCAGTGCCACACACACCTGTGAGAGATCAACAAAGTGTTGAGCCTCGGACACAACTTTGGAGCGGAAGTTTGTTCCATCATCTGGGCTCAATGCATAGCAAAACACCTGTAAAAACACAACACAATCCACACACGATAATAAAACAATCCACAAATATTTGCACACTACACACTTCGAGGCTTTGCGTTTAGCATCACAGAATAAAATATTGATCAGAATACCCTTCTAGCTATCCCACAAATTGGTGCCAATGGCCTAAAAGCACAAATATTGATTACTATCATCGAACCTCCCCGCACAGTTTGACCCTTCCACGCAGGCAATGGTCAACATTCAAACGATTCAGGACCGGGCATGTGGCCGGATGCGGCCACCTGATGCACAAATTATTCTTATGGCGGTACCCTGGGGTACCAAATAATACAAAATGGCCGAGGCAATTCATATTTTATTTCTGGGACACTATTTATTCCAAGGGTGTACTTAACTCCGCGACTGGGGTACCAATCAATCCGAAATCAGTGCTGTCGAAACCCTGAACGCTCGTATCGCCGGCCATCAACAGACTAAAAATTACTGCATCACAGACATTATGCGAGAGCCGGGGTACCGCCATAAGATTCAAATGGCGTATAACAGATGCGGCAGCCTGCGAGTGCGGCCACGAATACCAAACCATCCAGCACATTGTAAACCCTGCCGCAGCTGCTGTTTTCACTCCTTTAAAGGAGGAAGGGATGAGATCCACTTTGCTTCTGAACAAACCGAGTGTATAACAAATAAAAAATTAAATCTTTAAATCTGTTATTAATCCATAGGAAAGAAGATTACGCGTCAGCATCTCACCTCAACCTTGTCCTTGTTGTGCATGCCAGGGATGGACTGCATAAGGTGCGACGTGGGGTGGTTGCCAAAGTCGGAGCTCACGTAGCCAATCCTCAGCCGTCCATTACTTGTCTTCAGATCCTTAATGTGCTCAAAGGGCGGCTTGTGAAGTACATTAATCTGTGAACACAGCTGCAGATTAGTCTACAGCGATCACAAATAGCCAATGCCAACAGAGGCTAGAGAAGTGTACGGGTGAGCCAGCTTTGTCAACAACACAGAAAATAAACCAGACATAAGTCTGTGCATCACAATATAAACAACAAACACCTTGTCAACACACTAAGCCTAGTACCTCCGATTAACACGGTTGACTACGTACGGTGCGAAATAATTTTAACATATAGCACAACGTTCAATCTGGTCAAGATACACAGAATAGGTATGCCAACAAAGCATGGCAGTTTGGGTGGCGACCAAAGCCAGGGTCAAAGTCAAGGCACGGACCTTGTCGAGGCAGAGGTTGCCATGTCGCTCAGCGATGGCCCTGCGGAAAGCGTGCGAGAGGGGATACAGCATGCTGTGGTGGGGGTGCACCGACGGGAGGCGGTTCTTCTCCAGCTGCTCTGCCACTATCTGCACGAGCTTCTTCATGCGCTCGTCATAGTCCGTCCAGTCGCAAATAATCTGAGAAAAAAAATGTACGAGTAATTCTTCGAAGGAAATTCACAACACGAATAAAGTACAAAAGCGGCTAACGTTTTTTAAAACGTGGAAATAGATGGACGAACGCTGGGTCTCACCTGCAGGCAGTGTGCAAGATTGCAATAGGCATCTGGAAAGTCTGGCTTCAACTTCAATGCAGTTCTGTATGATGAAATAGCTTCAGGAATATTTCCAGAATCCTGTCAGGAGAGGAATTTAATATTCACCACAATTACACAACAAAATGGGAAACACATTTAATAAAACAGGGGGGTTAAGTTTAAAGCGATAATTTATATGCAAGTTTTACTGCGCATAGCATCGTTTTTTAAAGCTTGCAGTGTCCGTATATAATCAAATATATTAAAAGCGCACTGTGCGCAGTGCACCGAAAAGAATAAACACCGAGCCAATCAATGTAAACCAATCTACTTGAGATTTGGATGATGTTGTGAAAGCATCCCGTGGGCGTGTACAGCTGTGACCCCACCACACCGACCTTGTGGATGGAGGCGAGGTTGCTGTGTGCATCTGCGAAGGCAGGGTTGATCTGTATGGCGCGCGTGTAGCACTGCAGCGCCCCCTGCACGTCCTGCATCTCCTTCAGGGTGTTGCCCATGTTGGAATAGGCGTCGGCAAAAGTTGGGCTGATCCTAGAAGGTGGAGATTAAAAACGCAAGCGTTAGGTTACTCCCTAGTGCCTCTTCTATTGCATACCGGGCTACCATGTATGGAGGGAGGTAGGTGAGAAGTAGTGTGTTGTTGTACCGAATGGCCTCCTTGTAATGGAGGAGTGCATCCTGGAGCTTTCCCTGCTGCTGCAGCACACTTGCCAGGTTCGAATGTGCGGCCGCAAACTCTGGAAACACCTGCAAAGCAAAAACGTTAACACATCCGCAAGTCACATATTACTGAAAATTATGGCACGATTACAATTCTCTACATTGCACAAGGGCCAATACTGTTTAAAAAAGCCCACTGCCGCAGCCAAACCTACTTCCCCTTTCGAGGACTATATCGGTTATGCTTTGGAACTTGTAAAGCTATGTTGAAACCAGTCGGCTGAGTAAAACGTGCAGCTCATGCACAAAGCACTGGGCCCAGCAGGTCTCACCTCCAGGGCCTTGCGGTAGAGACGTACGGCCTCCTCTATGTTGCCTTGCTCTCGCTTTATGTTGGCCAGGTTGTTCAGGGAGTCCGCATGGTTTGGACAAAGGTGCAGCGCTGTGTTGTAGCATTCTTCGGCCTCCGCAATCTGACGAAAGCACATTTTGACACGCACCATTAGCCAGTTTTCTTTGTGTGCATTTGTAATTGCTTCCTGTAGTGGAAAATACTGCAAAACTAAATTAGAAATTATTAACCAAGCACAAGACATTCCAGTACAATCCAGCCCCTCTATTTTAGAAGCCAACGTGGGACGGAGGCGCAGTGGGGTTACCGCACTGCCCCGAGCCCAGTTACCCGAGATAGTTTAAACTCTTGGCCACAGCTAACATCAGTTAAGAGTGATATCTGGTCTGGTCTGGCCCTTACCAACCACCCCCCTTCCCCAATCTGCACCCATTAGCATGGTGAAGTGTGGTTTAACCCAGCAGTAAATTGACAAGGGCCGTACATGTGTTCCAACGTGATATCGACAACCGCGCGCACCCAACTCACATTTCCCTTCTCCTTGAGCGCATTGGCCAAGTTGCAGTAGGCGTCGGGGAAGTTCGGCTGCAGTTCAATTGCGCGACGATAAGTGTCAATGGCCAGATCAATGAGACCCTGCTCATAGTAGACGCATGCCAGGTTGCCATGCACCACCGCGTGGTTGTGGTTCAGGCTGAGTGCGCGCAGGTATGCGGCCACCGCCCTGGGTTGTCACACAAGCACAAATGTTACAGCACAAAATGTTAGAGCACAAATGATACGCGGACAGGTTTACAGCGATTATACGAGTGGAAAGCTGTTAATGAGTGCAACAACTAATGATTAAGTTTGAATAATGAAACCATCATAACACTGTTTTTGATGTCTCATGTTAAGGCTGTTGTGAGATTTAGCATTTTAGACACTAAAATTGTACGTAAACAGATATACATATTTTGGCAAGTATAAAAATGTATTACCTGTCAAAAATTCTGGCTTCCTTCAAGACATTGCCAAGGTTGATATAGGCATCCAAGAAATTTGGGTCCAAGCTTACAGCCTGTAAATATAAAAAATAAACATAACATACATTAAGTAACAAAAATAAAAACTTGCCACGAGAAATAGAGCACATATCTCCCAACAGCAGAATATAAAGATAACCAGATGTGCGTGTAGCCACAACTTAACTATGTTTACATCAAGTTATTAACAGGTTTAACTGAACAAAATCTTTATAATAATTCATAATCACAAATAAATTGTTTACCTTTTCAAAATGATGAATGGCAAGCCATATCTCTCCTTGGCTGTTGAACACACATCCAAGGTTGCTCCAAGCCACGGAGAAGTTTGGCTGCGTTTCTATCGCCTTTAAGTAACAAGCCTTTGGAGTTTGGAGGGTTTCAAAGCATCATTTACACAGCGATAAGCAAAGACGTAACATGATAGGGACAGCAAGTGGAGACGGTATAGAAAGAAACAGAGGAAAGGATGGAAAGGGGGGTTTGGAAGGCAGCGTGGGGATTGAGTGGATGGGGGGGGGGACGGGGAAAGAAAACAAGTGTTAGTCCAAATAACACTGCCAAGATCAGAGTTTGAGGCAAGCCTGTAGCATGGTTTCAGCGCGCGCGCGTCAGCGCCAGACAAAAGCGCAGGGTGGGGGAAATCGGCCCTGCTGCTGTCGTCGATCAGCCTTCTGCCTCGCTGAAATCGCCACAGAGGCCACGTAGCATGCTCTAGCGCCCATCCAGCATTGTTGAGTTATGGAACATGGGAATTTGGATTTTTAGCAACTTACTTGAAAAAAAAATCTCATAACTAATTCCCCGTATAAAGTTTTTGTTTTTTTACAACTGAAAGCAAAATAAATCAGGAGGATTTTTAAGAACAAAAAAAATGTATACATTGTGGTATTCTGGTTTTGTTGAACAGGGAATTAGTTACCTTTCAGGATAATTTCTTTACGTCACTATTCAATGTGGTCTTAAAAAGTGTCACAACCGTCAATGCTGGACAGGCCACTTGTGCTCCATGGCCGCTATGTAGGAGCGCAGGGAGGGGGAGCAGGGGCTGGGGGCAAGGGTGGTGGAGGGGGGCGGGGGGGAGGGTGCAGGGTTGGGGGGCTTGGGGGGGGGGGTCGCAAGCGAGCGCTGCGCACGTGCTGCCACGCATATTGGACTCGCTCCACTCCGGCCCTACCGCAAATCGCTCAGCGCTGCTACAGGCCTGCCCCTTCGCTAAGCGCAAGTCGCAGCGCAAAACATGACACAAAACCAGACGAGACGTTGCAGTAAGGACATGGAAAAAAAAAAGATACAAAAAAATTAGGTTAGAAGTCTTTGTGTTTCTGTAATGTATTTAACACAAATTATATTCAATTGGTCAGGGTCAACATTAACGTTACTGTTTTGCATCTTGATGAGAGGAATTAAAAGTAAAATCTCGTTCTGAAGTTCCTTTTTGTCACAAAAAGTTAAGAAACAGACAGTCCAAAGTGACGAGGTACAAAGTAAGGAGGGATGATGGAGGCAAATTGCCGATTTGTTTTCTTGCCGATGCTACAAACCCCTTTTACCATCATTCACTTTTTTCACAGGCGATGCTGGCAGACTGAGCCACTACATCCGGCCTCGAGCTCGTTGCTTCGAAGCCAGGCACCTACAGGGCTTTTTCTCACCTTCAGTAACCTTTGTCAACATCATTTCAATAACCAAACGGAGAGAAAGAATAAAAAGACAAAATCGTTAGTATTGGTTCACAACAACAGCAACAACAATGAGAGAACAAAAATCACAATCTCTCTAGTGCCCTAACAGTTTTAGACTTTTCTATTTAATATGTAAGCAATATTAACATAAGTTGGGGCCCTGAATTGTTTTTAGCACTATTTAAGGTAATTTAAATTTGGAAGGCGGGGTGCTGGTGTGGCTGCTCCACATGCTGGCAATGCGCAATCCACTAAAAAGCCTGATCCTGGTTTTACAAATGGAATACAGTAAAAACAGGTTAACTTCATGTCTGAAAGAAAAGCATCAAATTCCTATAAACAGCCAGCGCAATGTAATCCTATCGCTGTATTTCGCGCAAAGGTGGGGTTGCTGGGGGGGCAGGGAGAGCGCGCTTCGGGACGCGCTGCCGTTTGTGGGTGCCGCTTGGTAAAGGTCGAGCCAAGTACATGGCACTTAACGGATTGACCACGCCAATACCCGAAACCAACTTCCCAAGCGGCACTACTGCCACCGCACGTCCCAGAGATGCCGCATGGCGACAAAACAAGAGTTGCGGGGCTTTGTGATCTGCGGCACCCAGGCCCGACAGTGCGCCCCGTTTTATGGTGAGGGGAGTGCGGGGGGGGGGGGCGCATTTGTGGCGCGTGCACGTTTGGGATCGGGAAGCAAGGGGCTGGAGGCCGCACCTTTCACACAATCGCAGCGCCAAGATGCATTCGGCCTACCGCCCCACACCATGCTTCCTTCACCCTGTGCGGTTTCGCTTCAGCGCAGCATTAGGTGGCCAGCATCCCAATTATATATTATTCCCATTCACAGTCGATGATGCAATCTTTTTTGCAAGTTGGATGAACGATGAGAAGTCAATATTTATTACTGCATACGGCCACCTTATGCTTTTCCTTATCATACTTTGCCAGCATGTCTACACAAGCCAAAGGAGCACAAAGTGCCAGATTTCAATGCTGATTAAATTTATAATTAGCTCTTATATATGAACATAAGGCCTGTAGCCTTCATATGGCCAAGGGTCAATTGCAAACAAATGTATACAATCTATTGCTATATAGCTAAATAATAATATTTCCTAACGTACAGGACTCTCGGGCAAGCCAATTCATTTTAATGTTACATGCGAAAAGGATTCCTTTTTGTGACCATCAAAAGGTTTCCCCCCCCCCCCTTCGAAGTGAACATGTATTGTGATACGTGGAATCTTTCCAAATTACAAGCGTCTCCATGAATGAGACGTGTAGAACATATTTGAAAAGTTTTGCTTGACCAAGCAAAAACAATTACTTTAAGTGAAGAAAACACGACATTCACAAGGGTCCACTTGAGAAGTGGTTTTAGTCGAGCGGCTATTTCGTTGTATTGCATCTCACTGCAATATGCCCAGAGTCCTTTTCCTGCCCCAGACAAACGGCATAGAGGATCAGAAGTCCTACCTTCGCCTCTTCTAACCGACCAAGAGCTTTAAGCAGATTTCCCAAGTCACTGCGCACACAGTACAGGTCCTAGGGAACAAAAAAAGGCAGAGATACAAAGTGCAAATTATTAGTTTTATTCAGACCAACAGGCGTGTGTCTCCTGACACATCAACTTCACAACTACCTTTCATCATTTTTGTACACGTAATTTACTGTCTTTGGAAATGTTCTGCCTGGCATTTCACCACAGGCAATGGGCAGCCATATGACAGAAGCCGTGCGAGGCAGAGTTAAAGACAGGCGAGAGTAAGGCACCGCACTCACTGGGTTGTACTGCAAGGCAGTCACGTAGGCCTGCACTGCGCCCTCCAGGTCCCCGGCAGCCACCAGCGCCGCCGCCAAGTTAATGTAGCCGTCGATGAAGTCGGGCTTGAGGCGCACGGCATGTCTGTAGTGCTCCAGAGCCTCCGCCAGCTGCCCGCGCTCCTTGAACACGTTACCCAGGTTGGAGTAGGCCTCCGCCAGCATTGGATTCTGCTTAATCGCCAGTGTGCTGAAGTGTGCCGACCTTCACATGAGGACAACCAACGAGGATTAAAAATAAAATATCGTTAGGCGCTGAGCAGATGGCACTTCACACCCCTATGAAGAGCTCGTGTATTAAGCAGACTTGACAACACCCATGTAAAGTGATGCAACCAGGCAAATTCCGTGGTGCACATTACTTGTAGCGTTGCCAATGGAGGGATACTATCTTCCCTCAGTCAAAGCTACCCATGCTTGCGCAGGTTCTGACTCCATTAGAAGAAATAAAATCAACGGCAATGTGAAAAAGAAAAACTGTTAAATAGCATTGTAAAATGTTGAGGACTGTACAGCATTTCCATGGAATGCAATAATTCTTAGTTTCCTGTTATTACGTTGTTTTTCCATTCATATTTCAAACATACCCTGCAGATGACGAAACAAAAAATCCAAAACTGAAGCCAGTTCCTGCACTTGTTGGGGGTAAAATGGCAGCTCAATTGTCTCCAGCCAACCACATTTAAATGCCAAATTGTTAGTCTTAAACAGCCCGCAAACACTCCCCACAACTGACTGCATGGCAAACAATACAACTGTGTGTATTGTTATCAGGAGGCAACAGGCTCAAGATAGCCATCCACAATCCATGGCAACAAGAGCCTTAGATTCCTTATCCAACAAGTACTGGTGCAATGGGCTCATTTCAGCAAGTTTCTCAACACTCCCTCGTATTTGCACAAAGATGGTTTACTAACTGGTGAGATATGGTTGTCGGTTTCCATGGTCACATCATAACATCGTCAGAAAAAATGTCAAATTATATATAAAATGCCGAGGGCCAAATTCTTAAGAGATGCTGCTATAATCGAATACTCCAGGAACTAGGCTGTACGTAAAGCTCTGGAACTGTTCAGAATGTTTTATAGCATATATCTCCAAAGCACAAAAGCTCCTGTCACAAACCCTGCAACTTTGCAAGTGTATATTTATCAACATAGTAACTGGCACAAATGTTTTAATATATTCTGCATACTTACCCATAAGCCATCAGGGCAAGCTCAAAACCCTCACAATTGCAACATTTATTGGGTTGTCCTAAGAATGAGCAGGTCTATCCAACCTGGCTGCATCATTTGCATAATCCATGACCAATGATGTTCATTTAATAAGCATGAAAGTCGTGTTTCTTTAATGTTTGTAAAGAAGACTCCAGGACTCGGAAGTATGATTTGACCTTACTTCACCACACTCGTCGGTACGGATTTGTGAAAGGGGAGCAGACGTGGTGGAACAATTGACTTCGCAGCAATGTCCATCACATAGCCCCGCATGCAATTTGACGGATCTGTTTGTGCACGGTAGTCGGCAATGTATACACAACATCTAGGATCAATGCCGCTCAGCTTCCGAGGGCCGGGGTCATTCCAGGTTAAAGCATTGCATGGTAGAAATTGCTCAGCAGCCGTGGGTTCAAGTGTGAGAAAGAAAAAAAATCACCTGTCGAGACGACGGCACTGGAAGTGGATGGAAGAGAGTAGCAAAAGCACTCCCGTGTTGTCCGGCTCCTGCCTCCACAGCTGCATGCAGTGCCTCTCCGCCGCCTCGTAGTCCCCCGCCAGGTACTCACGGTGAGCCAGCTCCGCCAACCCTTGGAATGACAGTACACGTTTCGTTTGGTCTGGGGAGGGACCGTACGCACATCCGAGGGAAAAGGAAAAAAAAACAAAAAAAACATTAGTATGGGTTGATGATGGGAGGGGGAGGAATATAAAATGTAAATGTATATTAATATTTACTAAATACGGTACTCACAGAATTATTACTTCAAAGTAAATCTAACCAATCGTATTGGAGTTTAACGGATGTGTTTGCAACTGTGGTCTTACCAGAAAGGAAGACCTTTTTAAAAACTGAATGGGTATGCATAAGCACAGGCAATTGAATAATCCAATCATCATGCAACTGGATTATTTAATGGAATACACAATGGGAGGAGGGGGTTTATGAGGAAAACGAAAAGCCATGGAGTCGACATCACTGAGAAAACACAGATACAGCGTTCAGCCTGCAACATCAGAGTACAGAAGAATATACTCACCAGGACAGGCATAGAAAAGCTAAACAATGCAGTTGACAGATCAGGAAAACGGGACAGTGCAAAATAATAGAAAACACATCCTTGTGGCTTGTGCATCTATTTTACAACAAAAAATGGATTTAGAACCACAAAGCACACGAGACATTTTAATTTTCTCAATGTTCACACCTCCGTGCTACGCTGCACGTTATTGTGGATGCCACCCAACATCAATCCGAAAATCATCTACCTAGACTAGACATCGACTACACACAATCTATTACTGTACAGAAGACGTTTGTGGGTGTAAGCGTAAACCAGTTGTCCACTTCTGAAACGTGGTTCACACGGTACAGGCTACGCTCGCGCGCCCCCGAGTGGACTAGAATTGTAATTTTAAAAAAAACAGCCTCATCATTTCATGAAATGGCGTCTAGTTAAATATAGTGCTGCATTATTTGAGCACACATATGATGGCAGTCTCCTGCCAACACACCCGACGTCAAAACCATCGCTCGCTTCCGTCTTCAGTTATTTCATTACAGATATCGCGTCAATGATGACGGTCAAACATCAATCGTCCCACCGCTGGACGAAGAGACCTCGACGATGCCGTCGCAACGCCTCGCCTTCTTACAATCTCATTCCTACACCGATATATGGTTTACAAATCCCGATGTGTTCCACCATTATTGTGGAACACGTTCTTCATCAATGTGTTGGCAAATCTCCAAATCTAACCGGCGGTCGCAATTCCCGCCATTGATCTGATCTCGACAAACACCACATCTGGTGATATTAACACGTAGAGGCTTTCGCTAAGCAGTGGTGCACAATTATGGGGGGGGGGATTAACGTGTCAATCCTTTGGCCTAAAACATATATAAATCGGCGACATTTCACGCGATGACCCTTCTTCATAGCACGTACACCTATATTCATTACAAGTTCCGACTCATTTTTATGGGCACATTTGTTCCCCACGTTCATCCCAAAATCTGCGTCATTAACTGGCCGCGTTCTCTCGCTTTATCCCCCCTCCGCCGCCTCCGAGTTGTTGTGGAGCGCCTCGAGTCGCCATCGTGGTTCAGCCTCTGCCGGTACAATAACACCACCACCATCCATCCATCTTACGTAACGCGTACAACGCGCTTTGGGTGCCGTTCGTCGTGTGGCGTTGTGTACATGTTTACATTTTTCGGCACGAAAATACGCGTAAAACACAAGTGTACACGGAACGAATACGAAAGCCCACAATGCGCAGCAGAGGTTTAAAGGGGGAGTCGGTAGTATTGTCGTTAACAATACCATTCACTGGGCCTTCAGCCTCATTTTTTTTACGCGTTCGCCATTTCCAACAGCAACTGTTGAAATTACATTCTAATGACGAATACATTAAACGGCGTCGCATGCTACGGCTGGCTACTATTTTACCGTGCGAGACACCGACCGACGCATATATATTTCTCCGCCAATTCAAACCAAAGCCACAATTAACCAGGGTAATAATAAAAAAGCGGATTTCGGACCGCTGGAAGAAAAAAAACTCGTGCCTAGTTTCCACGCACCGCCATTTACATCAAACAGACGAGCCGCTTGCGACAGCCGTCTAGACCCAGGCGAGCTTGGCAAAGGCCCCCACAGAAGGAAGAGGAGCGTGCCTCGCTCAACCCGCTCCGTTCTCATCGTCGATGGAATTTTCGCGCCGCGAGGCCATCGCGGCCCCGCCGAGGCCTGGTGGGAGAGGCCCTCAAAAACGAAGCCTGCCACTCGCCTTAGGGCGCGAGTCGCTGACCACCACTACCACTACCAAGCCTCACCTGTCGTGTCCGTGACGCTCGCCACTCCTCCCACGGCGTTCGCCATGTCGGCCGGCACTTCAGCGAGAAGATGGTGGCTTGGAACAAAATAATTGTGTCTTGGCGCAAAGGACGAACTTAAAACGTTGAGAAGAAGCGAAGTGGAGAGGATGGGGGGAAGATGGACGCGAAGACGAGCAGCGTCGCGCTGCCCGCACAACGACCGGTACTACTTTCCGCCGACTCACCGCGCTTTAATACAATAACTCCGCCCCCCCAACCCCCCCCAACCCCCTTAGAAAATAACACCCGCACTTAACACAACACAACACACGCGGCGAACGGTTCAATCGACAGCATCGCGCGCGCGTTAACTCCAACAACATGTACACAACCGTCGGCGAGTTTAGTTAAATAAAATTGTGTTCAACGATATTCAAATGGGGTGGTGGGGTGGGGTTACACGGGGTGGGGAGCACGGGGTGGGGTGGGTGGGGGTGCATGGGGTGGGGCGCATGGGGTCGGGGTGCACGGGGTGGGGGTGGCCACTGCGGCACGCGGAGGGATCTGGGCGCTCGGCTCGACCCCCACGTGCGGCCGCGTGGGGCGCGCCACTCACAAAAGGGCGGCTGCGGCTGATTGCGCCGTGTAAATACATCATTTTTGTTCCTGGGTAGTAAGTGTTATTTCTTAATTGCTTACGCCTCAAAAGTAAAAAAATGGCTATTATTCCCCACAAACTTTGCCTTTGTGACCAGGACATTCCAGATATATTGAGTGCTGAGTAAACTTGGAGTCACTTCTAGAACTTTACAGTAATATAAATAGTTCAGTTTAGTTCCAGCTGCCTAAGTGGATACATATCTGCATTTTTTTGAGATGGCATTAAGAGGCTGCAAGCATACGGCAGACGCATTCTGTTATGTCTGCGGCCAATTTATCAAGACTAGCAAAAAAGTACTCTGTGGAAGCATCTGCTAAGATGTGTGAGGCCTCCGAGGCATATTTCGGCATGCCTGTCGAGGATCAAGACAAACCCTGGGCACCTCATTTCACCTGCGAGCAATGCAACAAAAATGTAGAAGTTTTTCATTTTAAAATGTTTTACAATTTTCAATGTTATTGAAAAAATGTATCATATATGAAAAATGTTGCGAGAATCTCTTACACATTAGTCATGGGTGAAATAAATGTATTTTTTTAGGATGGTACAGAAGGGAAAAGAGAGCCATGAAGTTCGCTATCCCAATAATTTGACGGGAACCCACTGACCACTCAAACAACTGCTACTTCTTCATGGTTGGACCCTTCCAAACGTCGGACTGGCAGGAATGCACCTGCTATCACGTATCCTGACCTTCCTTCATCCATCGCCCCGGTGCCACACTACCATGAGCTCCCCGTACCCACTCCTCCGGAGAAAGAGAGTAAGCATGCAAACGTTGGGCCAACGTTGATGTTGGTGAGTTGCTTCCCGGTAAACATGCGAATGTTGGTTGGACGTTGGTTCAATGTTGGCCCAACATCAGCAAACGTTCCCCCAACGTTCGCATGGTTACTGGAATGAAGTACTGTCATTCGCCTGCGTTGTACGACAATAAAGGTGTGAGTGAGAGAAGCCCGCATCCCAGTTACTAATATTGATGTAACAGTCGAACAACAAGCCAATGAAAAGGTGCTGACAGTGGTTTTTGACTGTCACAGTGGAACTTCCCAGAAAGCAGTGCGGTGAACACCCAGCAGACACGGCACGTTGGGACCCTTCGTGGTCCAAAGGTTTCCACACTCATGTCGCCCCAACGTTTACTGGGCACGTTGGGGCCAAAGTTTTATCTCGGCGACAGTAACGAAAACCGCTGTTTTCTTTAATTAACCTGTTTTACCTACATGTTTACTCGAGAGCAGATGGACCACACGAGGCAACGCACAGTCGATTTAGCGTTTGATACAATATTCCGAATTGTGCATACGTGCCATTTCGAAAGCATGGCTTCCTGGACAAAGCCAATGGTTCCACGCGTGCACATAACTTGGCACCATCCCCACCATAACGTGGATGACAAGGGCGATTTTTTTTTGGTATGTGACTTCAGTCCCTGTTTGTGAGCCACCGTCTCTTAATTAATCATAGCCCAGTGCACTTCATTGCAAGGCCCGCGGGCCAATACACAAAAACACTCCTTGTAGGGGGTGTGGCGGCCCTCACACTGATGTCTTGTGGGCGAAAGTGGCCCACTCCCTCTGAAAATGAGTGAAGAACACTCTCATAGTCCATCGTCACTGCCATTGTCCAACATTCTCCCGCAGACGCTCATTAACTCGTCCGTGCATTGCCGATGTCAGCCCCAGCAGGAGGCGCGGTTTTGAGTGGCTGCTGCTGCTGGTGATGATGGAAAATTACAGCTTAATATTTTGGGATTCTTGGGATTCCGTTCCAGTGAAGTCGTTCGTGGGTAGGCGAAATGTTTTTTGCTTGCACTCTCTGACGACCACGCTGGAAATCCAGCTCATGTCGTTTTAAACCAGGTTATCCCTTTCAAAATAGAAGTCTGTTCTGAACGGGCTCCCACCTGGTTACACAAAGAGCTGGATTTCTGTATCACAGCTCCATGGTCTACAGTTTTGTGTTAAGTCACCAGTGGTTGCCCTATACGTTCGTTTATGACCGCGTCATAGGAAGGTGGAATTTCCACAACTGTCGAGGACCTCTCCCACAATGGTTTGAGATGTGATCGAATAACACCCAACGACGCGCGCGCACGGGAAGGTCCTCGTCTGGCAGTGGATTGGCACGTGTACGCTGTACGTGTATATATACATGCGGGCAAATGGTTCTCCGTTACGTAATTATTTATGGTCACACGCCACCCGCTTGTTGTTTTTGTTCTAATAAAACCCATCTTCCCTTCTTTAACCAACACTGTTTCATAGGCCATGTTCCCACTTTCGCGAAATTGCAAGTGTTGAGTGTGGTAATAGCCACGGTTACCAATACCGTGTTACGTCCCTGGAGTCTCGTGGCATTAAGCAATACACTTCCCCTGCCGACCGCAAGGATCCCTCCGTGTAGCCCGCAAGGACTGCTTGAGAAAGTTGGTGTTGGAGAGAAATCCAACAATGAGCCCGGAACGACACTTGAGCCGAAAAGGTGTCCAGCCCCACGCTTGGCCACCATGCTTAACAACTGCCCCGACGCTCCTTGAGGCTGAGTCGATCTAGGAGAGGCTCGGGACCAGCTCACGTGTCACTCCACATTCACGTCAGCAGTAATCTGGGAATCGTAGGTTGCTGGGTTTGCAGCGCGGTGCGCGAACCACTGCGCCACCACTCCCCATTAGTTGGCCAAGCACATACAGACACCCGCAGTGTTCACACGTTCAGAGGCAGACGAAGCAACATACGTAATTCCCTATTTACTCTGGGGTTAAGTCTCACTTAATTGGCGAAGTTTTGAAAAAACGTCGCTCTAATCGAGTGCGTCAATAGAACCAAACATGCTCTGGGTGGGCGTGACACAGAGAGCACAGTTTTGAACGTGCAATCTTGCCACGATTTAAAGTATAAATGTTGATGGCACGTATCACGTGAGCCCGCACGCCACACGCACAAACACGCGGTGCCGCGGCTGGGATGAGATGAACAACACAGCTCGTTGTTTGCCGGTGATTAGATGGAGTTTTGACAGTGAGCCGTACACAACGCGGGTTTTTTTTATTTCAGGGCGCACGTTAGTAGCTCTAGATTGTTTTTATGCCGGCTTAAAACAAAACAACACAACATCCACAGTGATGCCTCTCATGCAGAAGTCCACATAACACATAAAAAAACACGAGTCGATTCGATATCTAAAACACTCAAATGTGTCCATAATAAATGCTTTTTTGGGGTTAGTTCGCGTTATTTATAAATGTGTCACAACCCTCCACCACCCGACACGGTTAATCAGTAAAAAACGTGACACATTTTAACTGATTAGCCGTGTCGGGTGGTGGAGGGTTGCGACACATTTATAAATAACGCGATATAATAAAAAAAAACCTTTATTATGAATAATATTGGTCGCGAAAGCCTATCGTGTTAAACTGAAATGTGAAATGACCGAAAAATGACCCCAAGCCACATGCAGCCTAACGGCTATTTCAACATAAACAACAGTCTCTGATTGGAGGAAACAGGCCTCCACGGTGATTGGTCGGGAGGCAGACTTTAAAGGCATTGGCGACTAAGGGGGTTGAACGGGAAAACAAAAAAGATCCGTTCAAGGGAAAGGACGGGGATTGGCTACAGGTAAAAACAAGGACGAGAAGGTTCGAGAAAGGGAGCAGCGGGAGATATAAGGGGGGAGAGCACGAGGAGTGGGATACAAGCTGGAAGACGAGCACGAAGCCTAAGGTCCCTTATTGTAGAAGTCTTCAAATGAAAGTGGCTCTTCACCTAACTTGTCGTTGAGTCGTTACAAATGTTTACAGTTACACTCAGGGCAGTCCATGGTGGGGGGGGGGGCAAACTCCACCGTGTGGGCCCCCCACCGCCTTCAAACTAAACCTGTAGTATTACATCTGGTATTGTGACCTCGAAACGCGCCGCCCCCCCAGCCAAAGCACGCGGGGCCCAGGGCAGTCACCCTGATCCGCCGCACCCTCGGGGCCGGCTCTGATCACATTACATGCACGCGAGTCATGCCAGGTTGGCCATGTCTTCATATATGCACTGGTCCGCGGTGTTCTCAACAGCAGGGGTCTGTGAACAACAAAGCAGCTGTCGTTTAACGTAGGAATATATATAGCGTGTACTAGCTTTACTACCCGGCTTCGCCCGGGACTTGGATTCTTGTCTTGGATTAATACACGAACTAGGCGGAGGGTTAGGGGGGGTGCATGACGTCAGCAGGCACACTGCGTGACGCTGCCGCATGCGGGTGACATCACAGATGTGACGTCACCACTCACTGGCCGTGCAAAATATATCCATTATTGCCCCCCCCCCTCTCCCAAAAAACACAAAAGTCTATTTTTATACTTTTTGCATTGTGTACAGTCTGGAAGCTACCTACATGCCAAATTTCAAGTTTGTTGCATGTCGGGAAGTATGCTAAACATTTCGAACAGACACACATATTCACAAATTTCCCTTTTATATATATATCTCTGCACGCATGCTATGCAACGGTGTGTACCTGTGGACTAACTAAACATAGGGGCCCTGTTACATCGTCATGTCATCGGAGGTCAACCGCCAACAACAAAAATGCGTAGTTCTGAGCAGCCTTTGGTGAAGTATGGTTAAAACCAACCCCCGTGACTGACACAGTATGGGCTGGCATTCAACTAGCAGTGGATTCGACAAAGCGGCTGCAAATAATGATTTATTAGTACTGCTATCAACATTTATAAGTTACACTCTTAGCTGGAAACTCAGTGAACGGGTGTTGTACGAGGAGCGTGTTTTTTAAAAAAAAATGTTTTAATTAATTTACACGATTTTATTGAACTCTGTTGTTGTCGTATCCTCAAATCTTGTAACTCAATTTTAACCCACTTCCCATTGTGGAATTGACTGCAAACTTGGTATACTTATGTCATACTGATGACAATACTATATTCTATCATAAAAATGCAAATATATATTTTTAAACATTATTTTTATATGTTATGTTTCGCCTTGGGTCTAATTGTCCACGCTCAACTGACGTTGGCTATAATTGGCCACGGCCCCTTACGTTATGGCAAGCCTCGGGGCCACTTCCTGGAGTCGTGGAGTTCTGCCATTACTAGTAGGGTACATTTCATTAAAGCGTGTTTTAAAAAGTTTTTTTTAATATTACTTATTCCATAGAGTTCACTTATCCGCGGTCTGGTACATGGGGTAGTAAATATTGGGTGCGAGTCCAATCGCCTGTCTGTGGGATGAGACTTGCGACGATTGTAAAGGTATCTTAGACCCTGACAGCGAACGTAAGAATCAAGAAAGCTTCATACGTAACTGCCGTTGAACCATTTGTTGAAATAAATGTATCGGTGTTCAGGGAGTAAACAAATGATGAAGAGTGATCACAGAAGGAAGGGTATGTTATGTTTTGCACGTTAGCCAGTCGTTGTCGTGATGCTAATTGTGACAATTCCACTGCCGTGTAATAAATAAGCGTGACGCACTGTCCATAATTCACCTGGAGCTGACCACATGTTGCACAACTTTAAAAAGGGATTCCCCCGCGGGGTAAAGCAATTATTGCCAGCGCAGCACTTTGTGCCACAGCCAGTGTGTCATTACATATTTACCGTAACGGCGATGACGGGACTTCTAATGAGTCGCAGGACTGTAGGAGAATATTTATGGAATTTATTTCATTTTTGTGTGTGTGCATATACGTATAATGCACTGCCCTCTACGCAGAATACCATTACATACACGAGCACGTGAAGTTACAATTGCATTTTCATTTTGGCCATGAAATTCAAAGTCACGACGTGTAATGAATGGACAGTTAATTTAAATTGTTACACACGGGCGATCGCGTGCAGCCAGTCGCCCGGCTTATTTACCAAAGGGAGATCCGTTGCCTGAGCACAGCAGCAACAACAAAAACAAAGACGCGAGACATCAATGTTTCAGAGAACGAGCGCAGCAGGGCGCTTCAGGAATATTGCGCAGCTAACGAACGAGGTAGTTAACGGTCTCGAACGAGACTGAATCAAATGCACCGCAGATTTGTGCTTTGAAATTTTGGCAGGTGGCCAGAATGGGGCGGAGTGATTTTAAACGATGATTCTCGGGGGATTAGAAAACAGATGCTCACTCGGGCCTCAGCCACGTATATGTATTTATGTTGAACTTCTTTCGCACCGTACGTAGCCAACCGTGCTGATCGGGGGGTGCGGGGTAAGGACAACAAACCTAACACACACCAAAAGCAGTTCTAAATAAATTAGTTTTCAATCTAGATATAAAAATGCATGGCTCCTAATTGCTTCCTAATATCGGAAGGAAGAGCGTTCCAGACGGCCGCAGAAGCGCATCTGAACGCGCGTGATGCGGTAACCATCGTCTTTGTCCGATGGCTCAGCCATAAGCCGCTGGGAGGATGACCAGAGTTCGCAAGCAATAGTTAAACTCCATCTCTCTGGAGCAATATATTGTGGTCGTATCTTCCAGCCAGCCTTGTAAGATCAAATTCCTAGTGGCTCCAGTGCCCAGTCAATTTCCAAACATTTACCAATCTTCTGCATCAGTGTCTTGCAATGTAGCAGCAGTTAGAGGCTATATGAATCCAAATTGTATTGTCTTTTTAAATAAATACTCAAACTTGGGCTCCAAGTCAATATCATGGGACTTGTAAATTGCTCCTTAAGTAAGTTCGCACTGACCAGTTTGGTGAAGTATGGTCAATAACCCCTATGCCCCAGAGAGCAGAGGTGGGACAAAGTCATTGTTATGCAAGTCCAAGTCGAGTCGCAAGTCATCAAATTCATGACTCGAGTCTGACTCGAGTCCAAGTCACATGACTCGAGTCCACATCTCAGAGGTGGGACAAAGTCATTGTTATGCAAGTCCAAGTCGAGTCGCAAGTCATCAAATTCATGACTCGAGTCTGACTCGAGTCCAAGTCACATGACTCGAGTCCACACCTCTGCCAGAGAGTGAGGAGAAGACCTCATCCAGCAGTGGATTGTATTGTAATTGTAACTAAACTGTAAATCGGGTGATGGTACACAGCTCACATCTGTCGATTTATAAATCCGGAAGCCTGAACCATAAGGAGGCATGAGCAACGTTTTTGCCGTCAAGCTAATTTGTAATTTAAATCCAAAGTTAGTTCGTACGATTGTGACAAGGAGCCCTCTGACACGCAACACCTTTGAAAGCGTGGCAGGGGTCGAAGAGGAGATGCCCGTATCCATGAAGGCCCTTACGCCTTTAAATTGTCTATTTTTTCTTAGAAAAGCCCGTGATGTAAAAGGGATGTACTCACGTGTGCTGGTATGATCTTCCGCATGCTCTCGTAATGCTTCACGGTGTGGTCGGCCGGAGCTGAAACGTGCAACACAATCGACCGATAACGACGCCGCTCCCGCTAATAATGATGATGATGATGCTGCTCAGTTCGAAAATGTATAAATGTGCACAGTGCAACAAGGCAGCGGAACGACTGGTCGGTTTAAAGCCTCGCATTAAGCGCAACATTGCAGACATTAAAGCCGTTTTTTTAAATCCTTTATATTAAGTTCGCTTGCTTGCTTAGGACCGTGCAAATCTTTCGGTCGTTTTTAACCCACTTCCCGTGATCCAATCGAGCTGACATTTTCCACACAGACTCGTTGTGCGTGACAATTAATGTTCGTGAAAATTTTTTTCCAAAATGTTACACTTTTTAGGACAAAAATATTATATTTAATTACCAATTGCTTAATGGTGCAATGCAATCATCTGACTCATAGGTGGCAGCCATCTCAAGCCAGAGGACGAGAGGACTCTAGCCGCCACGTATATAAAGGATTTATAGTGAAAAACTTTGTTTTTACGGGTTATACTTATTATGCTTTTTGAACAACAAACCCCCCCATTTAAGTTCGAGGTGTTTGGTGCAGAATAAACGTCGTGAACAGCTGCGCAGGTGACGCGAGCGTTGTACACACAGGAGTGGTCCTCAGGCAGGCGGAGAGGAGCCGTCTCGATGTTTTCGACGCTCTTCGCGACATCTGGCAAGAGACACAGAAGAAGAGTTCTGAATGAACACACCACTGATGCCAGGAAGCGTTTAGGGTGTTCCACATATGTACGAATCAGGTAAGAACACTAAACAGTAGTTGGGTGACTATGGGACCCTTTAACCGCAAGCATGTGCGCTTAGTTCAGACTTTATTCCTTGGAATAGGTGTCCATTTGGTGTTTAAACATCTTAACGTCTCCGTTATTATTGCCAGAAAGGATAAAGCCTTTTTTGTTTCCATCAGTAACGGAGTGATGGTTGGGATATTGTAAATGAAAGGCTGCTGTGGTGTAAATGGTTATGACTCAGGGTGTAACGATGTGTGAGTTCATTGATTGATTGATTATTGATTGACACGATACTTATATTGAAGTCAACGTGCAATGATCTCTACTATTTTTAATTTGTTATGGGTTCACGTGCCACATCCATGCAGCTAAACAATCTTTAATAAACACTCGTGACTCGAATCGCAGACAGTATGAGAATCACCGTTACGACTTTAAGTTAACATTTTTGAAAAATTTAAATTCTACATCTTAAATGGGTATTTTTTATATATTAAAAAAATTGTTATGCATTCTGAAATATATTTAAGTGTTTATTATGGTAGCGCTAAGTTAATACATATCTCGTGTGTGCTATCTTGTTCGTCTGGGTGAGCTGCGTCCTTTGCCCCATGAGATATATTTAAGTGACCTCTTTGTTTCACACTGGTGGGAGCACGAACTTGCCACACCACTCATCCACTTCGCCACTGCAATGTCACAAGACAAAACTGGCATCTACCCAAACATCATGTGATGCAGTGTGTGCAGTCAGTGGTGACCAAGCTGAGACCAGTAAATCATAAAACCTGTGAGCCCCGTTTAACCAAAAGGTAGCGTCCTTGATTTGAACCCAGGATGTCAAGTTCATTTATTAGGTATAGCCCTGTGAGCCATTCGGCTCTTGAATAGGGTGCAACCGCAACAAACAAAAAACAAAAACATGAAGAAGAAAACATCTTAAAGTGACTAAGTGACTGAGTGCAAACAGAAAATCCAAGAAAAGACAGCAAAATATTGCAGAAAAGGCACCGTACACCAACACTCTGTGCAAAAATCCCAGTGGGGTGCAAGTCAAACAACAACAACCACAAGACAACTTAGATTTAGGCCATCAGTCTAACTCCGTGCTACAACAAACAAACATGTCAGTGGTGCCAGCTCAGCACTCTGACCCTCTGACCTCTTCGCCACCTGGACACTTCATCTCTACTTTGAGCTTGGTGCCCATGCTCGCTGGGCTGTCATTTAGGCACGCATCAACAAGTGGTTAATTCCAGGCAATAACATTTCGCTGCTAAATTGTCAAGTGTAAGGACAGGATCACACTGGATGTTTTGTTCAACTTAAGTTCAATGACCACTTACATTACATGAAACGTATCCGTACCTCCGCCGTGGAACTGAACTTACAGGTAAGGGCTCATTGGTGGGTGACGATTGCTTCAGAGCACTTTACTCCCCCCGAATCACCGTTGGCTGCCGAATTCTGCTAAAGTTTACTTAGATTTCAACCGAGAAATTGCTGTGGCGGCGTTCACTTCACACGCCCACGGCATCACTGAAGTGAGGCATGAGTGGCCATTAGGTTAAAGTGATCCATTGTGATCCCTCCTTTAGGCTATTTGACTTTGCCGTTAAGTTGGGTTTGGTACGGCAAGAATTTGACAAAATGGAAGCCACTACCCCCTGGATATGGTAACGCTCACATGAATCTCATGGCGCAGTAATGTTTAGTTTGTTGTTGGTCGGCGATGCGGCAATCGACTCATCTCGACGAGCTGTGCACGATGCACCACTACGGTGCGTACGAGCGTTCAGGGTTTCAGCGCAATCGTCCTCGCTGAGTTTCGACATCGCGGAGTAGCACCGATTTCGGATTGATTGGTACCCCAGTCGCAGAGTTAAATACACCCCTGGAAAAAATAGTGTCCCAGAAATAAAATATTTAATTGCCTTAGCCCTTTTGTATTATTTGGTACCCCGGGGTACCGCCATAAGGATCACATGCATGCGTGCCTTAGTTTCTCACAGAATATTTTCTTTGGGGCAAACCCAACCCCTATAATTTTATTTGTCCAGAGCACAGCCCCGGACAGCTCCAGCGGGCGATATGAATGCGCCACCAGGCACCGGCGACGAAGTGAGGTCCTCAATCCGGCCGCGCGATTCGCGGCTCATCGCACTGGGCTCGTCGGCTTTGTTGTGTTGGCTCACGCGTGGGGCCGCCGTCGCTGCGCCCACACGCCACACAAACCTGCGTCCAGCAGCGCGGCCCCATTCGCAAGCAGACTTCTTCGCAGGGCGCGTGTGGTTGCCACCAGCAGCACGGTCAGGGAGGCCAGCAACAAGCCAGTCGGCACGACAACCCATCTCAAGAAGCCGCCTGAATTTGGGCTCGTGGACGGGGTTACGACCTGCGGTGGTTGATGCAGGGACAGGCAGGACAGGAGAAAACCCTGCGATCAAGGATGTGGCCCTCGTTGCAAGCAAGAGGATAAGAGAGGGCCCAATGCCAAAAGCGTCGTGTTATTGTTTTTATTAAGGTTAGCTGTTGCTTCACTCGTGGGTGGTTTATCCGGATTGTACATTGACCATGCATACACGTTTATATCCTGCCTTGGCTCCTCCCACCCTCAACCAGTATATATACAAGGACTGTTTTCTTGGAATTTCTCTTACTTGAAACACCAATCGTGCTGTGACGGTTCCACCTGAAAACGGAAACTTGTGTTGCCTCCGAAACGTCGTGATTTTTATTTTATTTTTATTTTACTTTTATTAATTTTAATTTTTTACCTACTTGACTTTACCGAAAAAACCTAAGAATATGAATCCTTGCAGTCACGAAAGCTTCAAATCTAGAATTTACGTCGGGGCTTTATTTCTGATGTACTATTTTCCAGGGCACTAAGCTCCATCCCCCCCTCCCCCGGATCCCGTTCTCTCGCCACGACAGCCAAGCACTGGACAGCTCTGGTTGAACTTGAACCGGTCGCGTTGGTTTTACGAGTGGCTCCTCACTCCTCGAGGGTCAGTGACTCAGGGCCCAAGGCACCGCGATGAAAAAAAACATTGTCGGCAAGAAAAGCGATCGCTTCAAGAAGCGATAAAAGCAGACGGCGCATCCAATTGTCTTCAGCCCACACTCCGCGCAGGGAAACAATGCAGTACAGATATCAGAATGAGAGTCTTTATTGAGACTGCAGGAGGAATCTGTTGAGCTATGATGCTCTTTTTCACAGGCGTCCAGTATAGGCGGGTCATGTGTCATATTTTTTTTCTCAGCCTAACGGAGGCACATGTAGCAGCATTATCCGCGTTTTGGTTCCATTCAGATCACCCTCCCCTCCCATGACCCTGGATAAGTGAGTCGACTCGATGATTATCATCATCATTTTCTTAGGTTTTTTCGGTAAAGTCACGTAGGTAAAAATAAATAATAAAAATAATAGAAATAATATTAAAATTTAAATAATAGAAATAAAAATATTTCTTTTATTTTTATTATTTATTTTTACCTACGTGACTTTACCGAAAAAACCTAAGAGTATGAATCCTTGCAGTCACGAAAGCTTCAAATCTAGCATCATCATTATTTACATTCGATTTTTTTCGTTGTAAAGCTGTGCTTAATGATGAAGAAGGAAAGCCATTTTTTAAGAATTGTTTTGGACAATTATTTTTTTGAAAAATGTGTAGAATGCTCACGAGTGAATCTATATTAATCCTGGATAAATCCGATGAGCTATAAAGCTTTTTTTCACAGATGTCCGGTAGAGGCGGCTCAGAAAGTTACAACAACAAACAGTACAAAAACAAATACCTTTACAGTGGACGTTACAGCTGCACTTGTTACGAGTAATGGGAAACCTGTTCAGTGGAAAAATAACAACACAAAATCAGCTCCTGGTGCAATGCAAAGGGGTGGATAAGTGTCGCAGTGGATAGCTCCCTGCACTATGAACCCGAATAAGGCTTGAGCTTGCTTGAATCCCAGCCACAGCTAGCATCAGTGGCAAGTGATATCTGAAGCAGTCCTAAGCCCTTCCCCATTCAACAACCCACATTGTCGAGTGTGGTGAGGGTCTGATGAACCAAATCAATGAGCGACACGGTGTGGAGAGGATTTCACCCATGCCAATGCAGCGCCATAAAACACAATCTGAATGTATGCAGTTCTCTTTAGAATGGCACTGCATCTCTAAAGGTCATGGCGTGAGCAGGTTTAAACAACTGTAGAAGCGAAAGCTTTCAGTCTGCGTGTTCACATCGTCCGCACCTGAGTCGGGAAAAAAAACATACATGAGGCCACATTGTCTCGTGTGTGTGTGTGTTGAACATCTTTTGCTCCGTACAGAGCCACCCGTGGCAATCTGCTGCTTTGCCACTAAACTCTCACAATAAACAATAGGACTGAAGACATTTCATTTCGTGCTCGAGCTTTGCATTGTAGCAAATGCATTATGCACAAGCGGATTTATGTTTGTAAAAGGGATGAGTTTCATATTAATATTTTTTTAAACATATATTTTGGGATTTTTAGATTAGCAAGGACAAATTAAGATTATTTTTATTTTCCGATGATCAGATCATTTACATCATATAATAATGTAACGGTATCTTTGTGCGCACAAAGGCGACGTCGCTGATGCCACGTTACCCCACTTCTGTCGGTAAAAGCGTGAAACATGTGGGATTGCTTCACGTGACCTCATACTTTTGGATCAATCCGAAACAACAACAACAAAAATATCAATCCGGATAAAAATGTTTTGCGAAATTCCATATCTAGTAGGACGCCCGATTTTCAGATGAAACCAAAACTGGGCACTTCGTCCGCGAAGTTGCTACCACCCACCTTGCCACAGAACCTCCAGCAGCACGCTGCTCACGCTCCTCGAGCCGTTCTCCCACGTCAGGCTGCAGGTGAACACGCCCTGGTCAGAAGGACGCACCTGGGCGATCCTCAGAGTGAACTCGTCGTCCTGACGCCCATAGGGAGAGCCACGCTGTCGTCGCCATAAAGCGAGGCGCCACTGGAACATGCGCAGGGCGTCGATGTTGTATCTCGCGTTGAAATTGCCGTGCGAGAAACTGCCCTCCGCCAGCTGCAGCGGTGCGCGGTGGTTGTTTCCCGTCCACTCCCAGTGGACCGTCGGCTGTTTGGGGCTGACGCGTGAGACAGTGGGGCATTGCAGGGACACGTTCTGGCCCACGGGCACGGTCATGTTGTTGTGGGCGTCTGTGTGTGCGGAGCGTGGGGGCACAGCGAGCATGAGGATGTTACGTCGAATAAAAATAAACGACAGACTAAAACTATATTTTTTTATTTTAGCAGGTATGGCCCACTCATCAATGTAGCTCTTTGTGCAAAAGCGACCTTTCCGTCGCAAATGACAGTTCAACGAAGTGGCTTATCAAACGTGGAAATATAAAACAGTCAAACACTCTCAACGCATGATGTTTATTATAAATGCGGAGGGGAAAATCAGGGGAACCCGGAGAAAAATTCAAGCGACCACGGGGAGAGAAAGAGACACGCAAACTCCAAATATACAGCAGCAGGCGTCACGGTCGGGAACGAACTCACGAAAACGAGGCCCTCCTGGAGTGAACGTCGCACCACCGTACGGAGATGTTAACTGAGCTGCACAGCGAAATAAAAACGTGTTGACGAGCTTTCCTGAATGCACTCGTTTGGCAGCACGATGTATGTATGAAATCGGCCAAGGATTATTTTTGTTGCCGTGCAATGAGGTGACAGCCTCGTTCGATGGGATGTCTCCTCACTCTCAATCTCGATTTACATACTGTACACATTTCGTGTGCACTTTAGCATAGAACGGAGTTAAAGTGCCGTAAATGTCAGCACGATTGGCATCTTCTCTTACAGATGACAATGCAGTCTACACACACATAGACATATCCATTATCTCGTAATTACAAACAGGCCATGTCACCATCGCATTCACTAACGCGCATTATTATGTACGTATAATGAACTTATTTCGTATGTAGCCGTAATAATCGGAGGTGCGGGGGAAGGACAACAAACTAAACAGCGGATTTCCTTTCCAAGACAGAACATCTGGGCCGTCTTTTTTCTGCCTCCCCCTCCCGATCCATCACAACTCACCCAATGCTGACAGAACGATGAGCTGGGCCCAAAGCGGCACCACGACGCACTTACAAAATCCGTGCATGGTTCCTCTTCGGGGCAGGAGGGCGCATCAGCGACCCTCTTGCTCTCTTCTCTCTCTCTCTTTCTCTGCTGCGCCTTGTGGCTGACGTTTATTAACCTCCCCTCCCCCCCTGTGCGCCGTGAGTCGTTCTCGACTTCCCGGTCACGGTGAGTCTGAAGTTGCGGTACAGCGGCAGAAGTTGCGATCTCACCCCGGCCTTGTGAGAATTTGCGAGGAGGATGTCCTTCTTCGCTTCTTCGCTTCTTTTCTCTCTCTCTCTCTCGTCTTAATTGTGACCGTGAATTGTACATGAGTGGCATTCGACCACTTGCATTGGCACTTTTGAAAGGTTTTGTTCCGGTGAATGAACCACTTGGCAGCCGAGGTGCTGCAGTGTGGCTCGCTACCTGCACGTGGGCAGATCTCGTTGTTTCATCTCAGTGCTGGGTCATCCTCTTGGTCACGAAACTACGAAACTTCCCCTTCGCTGCCGCTACATAAGCGAGTGACCCATCAGTCACGGTTCCTCTGCTGTCCTGCTCAAGCCCACTTTCCTACGCAGTCACTGCGATGATTCTGATTTGTGTTTGCTCTTTGTGCCACGTGTTTTTCTTTTAAAACAATTCCCAGCAGGCATCTCTCAACGCTTTGCACACTTTGCCGTTGTCTTTGTACCATTTGTCAAAGTCCGCTTTTCCAATCCATACGACATAGCAGGGAATCTGAGATCGATTGAAATTCTTCCTCTGTCGACGCGCGCTTACGTTGCTTTTCATGATCAAATCCGTGCAAATGTAAAGTGTCCGGCTACATATGGACACTGCCGCCCCTCCGTGAGGCTGTTTGTCACCCGGACAGCCCGTGAGGACCGACGTTCCGCAACACGGTGCTGTCATCGTGGCGGTGAGGTTCGCACAAGACATCACGAGCCGCTTCCTCATTGGCGAACCCCGAATTCGGCTTCATGGCGTTGGCTCGTCACGCCGGCCATCCCTGCCCCCCCCTCCTGCTCAACGGACGCCGTGTCAACTGCACCTCCGATTCGCACGGTCGGCTACGTACGGTGCGAAAGAAGTTCAACACACTGTGCTGTGCGTACGAATCCTGTTGCGTTTCGCAATTGTGTGCGACTCACAATTCGTTTTTTTTTTGTTGTCCAGCGGTTTATTGCACTGGCCAATAGTTTATTTCCACGTTTATCGTGATCCAACCTTTGGAGCCTCCTTTATGAAATTAATTCTACCGCTGCAAATTTCCCACGTTTCACTCCCTTGACTTGCTTTCATCAGTCGGTACCCACACGGCAACTTGCATGGTTCTGCTGCACTGCCTTACAAGTGCGTATCGTCACACTCCGGACACGCCTGTGTGTGTGTGCGCGTGCCGCAGGTAGCGTAGCGCTACGCTGGGCTATGAACCCGATTCCCGCTCACGGCCAACACCGGTGACGATTATCTAAACCGGTCCTGGACCTCCCCTAGGTCGACTAAGCCTCAAATGAGTACCTGGCGCACAGTGCAGGATTATCATCGTAGCAAAAGTGGCTACATATGCTTCGGGCACCGGACTTTCATGAGCCCCGCGATAAATGCTTTCAAGTTATCAATTCCGGTTCAGTGATTCTGCACTTGCTCTATTACTATAGTACTACACTGCCTTCAACTTTTATGAACGACTGGGCGTTTAAGGTTAGCGATTTGTCGTATTATCTGGCTGTATAGCAAATGAAAAAAATCTAATTACTTTACAATGCAAGTCAAAAAATTGTGTTTTAATATTTACGTGTTTTTTTTATATTTTATTTAGGGCCCCTTTATAACATGTGCTATAGGCCCCGCACTACCTTATCCGGCACTGCTTGTGCGGTGTGTAAACGTCGCTACTTTGGTGCTGGGCACCCACCCCCTCGTGTGCCACCGTGCCGGCCTTCATAGGTGCTCGCGAACAGCACTTGCCCCAACAGTCTGTTACGGCTACACGGGGGACCTTTGTCTTTGTGTACCGCAGTGTTGCGCAATCGACGCTCTTATTTGTCAGTCATTAGTCGAAACAGACTGCGACACCGCCTCCTCGCGTTTGAAAAACGCGAGCGCGCGTGTCGGAGCACGCGCGCAAGTCGTCACCGAACACCACGGGAACGCCGGGGGGGGGGGGTGATTTTGGGAGGTACGGACTTCAAAGAGAAGGCGCTTTGGCATGCGCCACGTGCGACGAAAGACGACGCGGACTCGCCTGTGTGATACGAGAAGTAGAAGAAGAACGGCGAGTGTCACCTAAGGGGATTGTGTTTGTTTTTTTGTGCGCCGAAACGCAGGTGCGTTGTGCCTGTGGGCAGTGCGTGCGTGTATTGTTTGTAAACACGCACAGGGTTTAGCGATAACAGGGCGAACATAAATCACCATTATCGTTAAACTTGGCGTAGACAGGAACTGAAAGTGCATGATAAGATGCACCCCCCCCCCCGCTCTAGGAAGTGTATGTAGAACTTCTTTCGCACCGTACGAAGCCAACTGTGCTCATCTGAGGTGCAGGGGGAAGGACAACAAACGAAACACACAATAGCGTGCCATCTTTTAGTGCAAACGTCCACGTTGTTTACCCTATCCGCCATCGAAATTCCTAATATCTGCATGCGTCTGTATTCAGAGGGAGCAGGACATTTATTTTCCTATTCTTGGTTCTTTCAGTAAAGTCAAGTATAAGGGAAATAATACAATAATAATAATACATTAAAAACAAAAAACTTTTATTTTATTATTTCCCTTCTACGTGACTTTACCGAAAGAACCAAGAATATGAATCCCTGCAGTCACGAAAGCTTTAAATCAAAATTTATTTTCCTGTTGACGCTACTTTGCTAGCGTCCAACTGATTCGTACCGTACCGTGGACATTGCCGCTGCCTACACAACATCCATTTCTTTAAATTAAAGTGGCAGGCATCGATCCCCTGCCGTTAATCGGCTATGACCTGTACGTACCGTATGTGGAACTTCTTTCGCACCGTACGTAGCCAACCGTGCTAATCGGAGGTGCGGGGTGGGTGGGTGGGGGGGGGGGAGAACAACAACAACAACACACAGAATGTTTACTCGCAGGGTCGAGTGAGAAACTTGCGTGTCAGGGGTCAATGACCTCCCAGACGTGCAAATCGTGCGATACACCAAACGCTGTCAAATAAACATCGCACGCAGGCCCCACTGCCAGCTTTGGGTGGCGATTTCAAAAACAAACCGCTGGATGTCAATTCCGACCCACGGAACGCCACCGCCACGACCAGCAAAGGGGCCGTCCATAAATGACGTCATGTACCTAGGGGGGGGGTCAGACATTTGTGACGATGGGGGGGGGGGTTTGAGAAATGTGACGTCACATCAGAATGCGCAACTTTAAATAAATATATAAAACACGTTCTACTTAATTAAATCGACTTTTTATTAAATGTTTTCTCCTACAACATCAGAGTGCAGCGCCACATTAAATACGCACGACAATGACAATAGTTTAAAGAGATTTGAAGCATGTTTTATTTTTGGGGAGGGGGGGCAGAGCTTTGTGACGTCATATATGAGGGGGGGGGGTCTGACTTTTTGTGACGCCGTGTGACGAGTGGGGGAGGGGGTCAAAAATCGTCCAAAATCGCGTGACGTCATTTATGTACGGCCCCAAAGCAGCTCATGTCACGCGGTGCCTCGGCTACCCACGGTGTACTTCTCTTCACGAGCTGCTGATGGGTGCTTGCATAATGCACGTGTAGTGAGCGACTTCCCAGACGCGTCGAGTAGAAGACTTCTTATGTATTAAGAGCACACGGGGCGATACACTTCGTAACGCAGCTACACATAGGCGATCCTAACACGCAGCCCATCCCCGTCATACACTACGCTCAGTTTAACACGTAGGCTTTCGCGACAAATATTATTCATAATCAACGTTTTTGGGTGAGATCGCGTTAAAAATCGTTGCACCTGATGAGTTAAATGATGACGTCACTCTGCTGCTGCTCTGTTTAAGACCGGGAGCAAGAGCAGAGCCTCACCATTCTGGCGAATTGCCCGATGATGCTGGATGCAATTACCAGCGAAACGTCGTACTACTCAAAAATTGTAAATGTTGTGGTTTCACGCTTCAACACACCTGTGGGCAAAAGCAGTGAACTATTTGTCTTTTGTCAACGTGACACTTTTTTGCTGATTGGCCGTGTCGGGTGGTGGAGGGTTACGACACATTTATAAATAAAGCGATATAACCAAAAAACTTTGATTATGAATACACTACGCTGGCAGTTCGACGAGCGTAGCGGCGGCGACGGAGCTGGTCTTGCAGAAGAACAGCCACGTGGTCCAAGACGAAGAGATGACGACGGCAGCGACGCAGCCAGGACCCAGGACCCGCAGAACAGCCCCGAACATCTCTGGTTCGACCCCCCTTATATCTGCCCGACGCGGCCAAACTCTACCCGCATTCACTGCAGAGTCGAAGTTATTGTTATTATTATTATCTGTGTGGAGCCCCGAGGCCTGGATTGGAAAGCCACACCCTGCTAGAGGCCACGTGCTCCATAGGGGCACGTGGTACACATGGAATGGGCATCTACAGACGTCAAATTAAGGCCCTCTTACATAAACTATACAGTAAAACGATGTCGTTTCTGGCCAAGCGTACACTTGTAAACATGTTTAAGACCATTTATTCAGTAGTACTCTTCTACTAGAAGCATTACATCTGCCTCTCCCCCCTTCTGCGTAACCCGGCATCTGGGCCACTCCGAGCCCTGGGTTCTGGTGGAGTTTCACCGCCTGCACACCCAACTGCTGCTCCACCCACCGTGGTATAGTCAAATCGGGTATAAATGTATCCATATATTTAGAGAGAAAAAACCCCACATAAATGTCTTATTTGAAGAAATACAACTATTAAGATTGTAATGTTAATGTCCGCCTCCCTGGTCTCGCTTGCAAACAGAGATTCAACTCAATCGCCTCTGTCCTGGTAGTTAACGGGCTTTGTCTGGTAGATCCCAACAGGACGTTGTGTCAGACTGTCGAGTGCGGTCACGTAACAATGGCATGTTTTACCCGAGCCGTCTTCCGACCATCAGTGGCTTTACGTCAGAGGGGAAGTAGAAGTAAAACAAGCCGTGCCGACTGTTTATTTACCTACGTCTTTATTTCTGCCCCATCACAAACTCAAATTATAAAGCTCAGCCACTGGCTTCCTCGTCTATTTCAGCTTCTGTTCAAAACCAATTTGTCTGCGTATTTAATCGCTTTGTGTATACAGTCTCGAGGCTTGCGCATGTTCTCTAAACCATATGTGCCTCCCTCCTCTGCCTGTCTCTCAACGTATGCACCAAATCACAGACGAATACGTGAAGTGGGATTTGGCAGTACACATTGCTAAAAAAAAAAGATTTAACAATTTTATTTTTTATTTTACCAGGTGAGGCCCACTGAGCTATACAGCTCTTTTTCAGAAGCGACCTGGCCACAAATGATAGCTCAACGAAGTGGCTTATCACGTGTACATTTATAACAGCAACACACTAAACGGATGTTTCTAAATGTGGATGGAAAAACGGGAGGACTCGGAGAGAAGTACATGCGACCACGGGGAGAGAGACACGTGAGCCCCACGACCTCCTGTATACCAGGCGAGGTAGTTAACATCTCACCACCTTGGATTGTTGCATCTCAAGGCCGTACGAGGTGGTCACAGCGTGGGGAGGCCTTCATCCAGCAGTGGATAAATCAGTAAAAGAACAACATTTTACGTTTCGGAACTTAACAATAATATGATGGGGGTGTTTGTGTGTAGGTGTGTGTGGGGAGCGGTAGTGTAGCGGTTAGTGCTACGCTGTGCTACGAACCTGGCGACCCGGGTTCGATTTCCGCTCACGGCCAACACCGGTGACGATTATTTAAACCGGTCCTGGGTCTCCCCTAGGTCGACTCAGCCTCACATGAGTACCTGGTGCAGTGAGTAATTAGGGAGACAAAGGCGGCCGGGCGTGGTGTTGGCCACCCACCCCCTCGTGTGCCGTGCCGGCCTTCATAGGTGCTTGCTAACAGCACTTGCCCCTACAGTCTGTCAAGGCTATACGGGGGTTCTTTGTCTTTTGTGTGAGCAGTCATTGGGTGGATGCTGGGCTGAAACCATAATCTCGCCACACTTGAAACCCCCGAATGTAATCACAGCTGGGGGGTTGCCCCCCATTCGCACATCGGGGGTCTCGCCCAGTGACGGGCTCAGCGCCGTGACCCCTGGAGCCAGGCTGGTGACCTCCAAGATTCACGTTCGCTCAAGTCGGGCTCGTCATAGGTTGACGATATTGCACCAAGCTCATTATTATGGTCTCTCATTCAAATACATTTCTTACGCAATATCAACAAAGAATGCCGGTGCGTTGAGATCATTGTATACATTTTTTTTAAAAACCACAATGGGAATTTTAAAAAATCTCAGTTCTCACCCTCAATCAAGCACCTCCATTATTGACAACGCGCGTTACCCACACGGCGTGTCGTGTGCAGCCCCTCCCGTCAATCCACTGCTGGATGAGGGCCTCCCCTAACCCCGCGCCGTTCCAAGGGGTTATTGGGCCATACCTCGCCACGCTGGACAGTGCGGGTTGGTGAAGGCGGCCAGCATTCACGCCGGAGCATCGTACAGACAAACAACGATGAGTTTTTTTCTGGACTGCTGCAACAACGTAGACCTGCAGATTTCTATATGACACCGCGTTTCATGCACGATGGTCACCCATCCAAGCACTCTCCAGGGTTAACCCTGCTTAGCGCGTGGAGTATTCCCGGCAACTTGGTCAAAGGGCTCGCTGCGTTGATTGTATTCCGTCGAATTTCGGTTGTCTAAATCACGAATGTTCTTAAATGCTGAACTTAACATATAGGGAGCTGGGGAGGGGGATAATTTATTGCAATGAATTCCGAACAACGTGCGCGCTGAGTCATTACACGCTCGGCGCTTACATACACAGTCATTTGTATAAGTTATACTGGTAGGAACCTCTGGTTACACCAGCCCACAGGGGATTATTGTGTCCGTCCGTCCGTCGTGCAGGGAGGGGCTGCGTGGGATGGGGAGGGTGGGGAGGGGCTGGGTGGGGAGGGTGGGGAGGGGCTGGGTGAGGAGGGTGGGGAGGGGCTGGGTGGGGAGAGGAGGGTGGGGAGGGGCTGGGTGGGGAGGGGCTGGATGGGGAGGGTGGGGCTGGGTGGGGGGTGGGAGGGGTGGGGCTGGGTGGGGAGGGGCTGGTCACCCCGTGGTGCCCTTGTAAAACTCAACGTTTAACCTACTCACGCCGGCTTGCGCCCGCCCTCACAGTCGGGCATATTTGCGGAATATACCACGCCGCCGTGGACCCTGGCCATTGACCGAGCAACCCAACGTTCCTACCAGCTCCCTCCGCAGGAATGTGTTTTATTTGAGGAGCAGGAGATAAGCCCAAGAAGAGGGCATTGATTTTTTTGCGGGCGTGGGAAGGAGGGTGAGGGATGGAGGGACGCATGCCCGCCACATCACTCGGTTGCTCTCTGACACCGCGGTCATCCGGAACGGACCCGTACGCAATGGCCCGATCCACGAATGCGAAGGAGACGCCACAGCGCTCCACACTCCGCGCGCTTCTCCTGACGCCGTTAGTCTGGGCTCGGCCACCTGAGACGTGGCATTGTAGTCGTACGAAAGGGGAGCACAGGTGGAGCGCGTCTCATGCCACATCGCTCACGCACGCCCACGGTTCTGCTGTCCCGACGTACGAGTGGGAGTCAACCACCACCCCCCACCCCTCACGCACGGCAGTGTGGGGGGGGAGTCTACAGGGGTGGCAACTCCTCCACTAACTGAGCTCTCACACACACACACGTGGGGAGGAGAGAGAAGGCAGGCAGAGTGTCACCGCGCGCCCAAAAGTTTGAAGACAAAGAGGGGTGGTGGTGGTAGGAGCGCGAGCATTAAAGCAGCAGCAGCGAAGCAACTCGGCAAACGTCAACCGCATCCCATTCCGCCCACCTCCTCGCAGCTCGAGATCATGAAGGCCGACAAGCGCTCCGCCGTCGTGTGCATCGCTCTGGTAGCGCTGGCGTGCTGCACGTCAGGTACGTGTCGACGGCGGCGAGTCGGTACACGCGCGCGCGCGCACGGGGGTACACGCGCGCACGCACGCGCACCAAGAGGCGACGTGCTGGAGATCCCCAAGTCATTGACCATTTACAAGACAAAGATCCCCCGTGTAGCCTTAACAGACTGTTTGGGGCAAGGGCTGTTAGCGAGCACCCGTGAAAGCCGGCGCGGTGCAAGAGGGGGTGGGTGGTCGGGACCACGCCCGGCCGCCTTTGTCTCCTCGGTGGCGATATTTTTACACACCGCATCGCGGACTCATTTGAGGCTGCGTCGACCTAGGTGAGGCCCAGGATCGGTTCAAATCATCGTCACCGGTGTTGGCCGTGAGCGGGAATCGGACTCACAGGCACACGGGCAATGGGCGACTCTTTTCTTTCCTTCGGAGCAAAGGTCAGGATCATTGCCCGAAACGTCGGGTCGGACGTGCAGCGCTGTTAATGAAGTTAATGACTGTGCTTCGGTGCAGTTCCACATCAAGGGAGTGGCCCCGGTATTGTCTCGCCGCTTCGAGCAAAGCAACTGGTCTTTTGCCGATTACATTGAACGGGGACGTGCTTGTAATAATAACCGCATATACAATTCGGAGGTTTGGAGCGTCTGGACATGCGAGCGCGTGTCTAGACCCCGGTGCAGAGCAAAGTCTTGAACCGGGAGATGTCCAGGGGCAGAGGGGAGTCGACAGAACGGATGGCTGGGAGGAGGGCGAGCCAGAGAATCGCATCACGTGCGCAAGTGATATAGATGAGTTTCGATGATTCGTACAAGTTTATTACAATCTGACCGTCTGCGTTGCGTCAGGCAGACCGCTATTTAACGGGCTTGAACGTCGCACTCCACGGGAGGCGAATCACTCGGTTCGCCTGATGATGATGATGACAATAGGGGACGGGTGTGTCCCGTGTCGGCGTGAATATTTTACAAACGCGAGGCCGACACTGCCCCTAAGGGGTAAAATAATTAGAATAAAAAATTAACCCGTTCCGCAGTTTGTGTGTGTAAGTGAAAATTAAAAGACGTGTAGTTGCTGTATTGTTGTGTTGTATTGTTGTGTTGTTGTGTTGTGTTGTTGTGTTGTTGTGTTGTATTGTGTTGTGTATTGTTGTTGTTTTGTTGTTGTGTTGTATTGTTGTTGTGTTGTATTGTTGTTGTGTTATATTGTTGTTTTGTTGTTGTGTTGTATTGTTGTGTTTATTGTTGTGTTTTATTGTATTGTTGTGTTGTATTGTTGTGGTATTGTTGTGTTGTTGTTGTGTTAGCCGAGCGTTCTCTCTTGTCACATTCTCGCTCTCTCCGTGCCTTCAACGCCAGTGCGCCATCATCACGTGATCCACTGGCTGTCACAATGCCGCACAACGTTTTACATTTAGAGAACATCCACGATTATTGGTGAGGAGGACAGAGAGAGAGAAAGACATCAATGTCAGCCGTGGAGTTTGAAGCTTCGCTCTTACTAAACTTCGTGCGCGTCATCGAATGTAGAGTAAAATTTACTGCTGGATGAATGTCCCCCCCCCCGCCACGCTTTGTGGTCATGGGAATTATGTGACCATACTTCACAGCAGTGGTCAGTGCGGGTTGGTGAGTGTGGTGGAGTGGGGGAGGGCGGTGCTCAGGACCTGTTCAGGACCGGCACCTCCGATTAGCGCGGTTTGCTACGCACGGTGCGAAAGGGCTTCAAAGATGCGTCCGTGCATTCACAGGGTCAGTCATCACCCCGCCACTGGTGTGTGAGCAGCGGCTGTAAATTGAACTCAGGTGGCTCGTGTAATGCGCAAACCACTGCACCACCGCTCCGCCCTGTGCCTAAAATATTGCATAAAGCAAACTAAACACATTTCCTCGATGGACTTCCTACATCCATCGCTCAATAATCGCACTCCGCTGGAGAGCTTTGGTCAGACCTCATGCTGTGTCACGCGCAGCCTCCTCCTGTTGGGTCTGTCGCCACAGCCAATGTATCTGTGTGCTGAACTTCTTTCGCACCCTACGTAGCCAACCGTGCCAATCGGAAGTGGAACCTGTACCACGCATGTGGTCGAGCAGCCCTGCTCACGAACTCACGCGACATCAAACAAACCCCGGTTGCTGAGCACAGATCCAATAGAGAAGTGTGGAAAACGTTTCTTGAATCGATCAAAGTTATCAAAACGCGGATAAAATAGACGTTGGGAGGGAATTCCACAGATACGGAGGGAGGAAAGAGAAATTCCATGCACCATACGAGGAGGAGGCGGCCTTCATCCAGCAGTGCGTTGATGAAAGGCCCGGATGGTTAATAACGAAGGGTGTGGGTAATGTCTAGCGAGATGTATCTTGTCAAATGTGTGTCATGTAAGGATGTTCAGCAAAGCCCTTCTGAAGGATAAGATGCAGACGGGCTTGTGCGCAGCTGTTGTGCGCTGGGAAGGCAGTGATAGATGTGAATGCCTGAGTGCGTGTGTGTGTGAGTGTGTGTGTAAGTGCGTGTGTGTGCGTGTGAGTGAGGGTGTGTGTGAGTGCGTGTGTGTGTGAGTGTGTGTGTGAGTGCGTGTGTGAGTGTGTAAGTGCGTGTGTGTGAGTGCGTGTGTGTGAGTGTGTGTGTGAGTGCGTGTGTGTGAGAGTGTGTGTGAGTGCGTGTGTGTGAGTGTGTGTGTGAGTGCGTGTGTGAGTGTGTGTGTGAGTAAGTGTGCGTGTGAGTGTGTAAGTGAGTGTGTAAGTGTGTGTGTAAGTGTGTGAGTGAGTGTGTGACTAAGTGTGTTGGTGCGTGTGTGTGTGAGTGCGTGTGTGAGTGAGTGAGTGTGTGAGTGAGTGTGTGCGCACGCCCCTTGCCAGGCGTCAGTTTCAAGGGTGGAAAACAATGAGGCTCTTATATTTGCTGGGGCGCTGTGTAATTCCTTGAGACGCACTTCATGCCCAAGCAATGAGCCGACTTGAAATTTTCGCGTGGAAATCGTTGAAAGATTTGCCGCTCCGCTTAGACCTTTAAACAAATCTTCATAGTAATTTGCTAAATACTATACAGAGCAATATACAGAGCAGTGCTGGCATATCTATGGTTCTGTAGATTGCAACATATGTCTTTATATAAAACATACTGCATATGCCCGATCTCATGAGATATCAGAAGCCAAGCACTTTCCTGTGTAATTCACTGGCGTTATGACACTGTTATACGCATTAGCCTACGCAATGTATTGTTTATTAATATCTGGTGTTATGGAAAACCACCTGTAATGTTTTGCTCGCATTGTTTACATTCTCCTTTTTCCGTATTCGACTATAGGGGTCACATGTTCGAGTCGTGAACGCTGCAGTCATGGATGGTTTACCGCTATCTAGCATCACGTTCCGCGTGCAGTCGGAGCCAGTCAGTTTTTACGAGCCCAGTTATTGTAACCGAACGTTTCACAGCCTGTGTCTCACGTCAGCTCAGGCTATGTTTAAGGTCACACTCCCCCCCCCCCCATTGCGATAATTGATCGCAAATGTAATGTACGAGCGGTAACAGGCTGTAGGAGATGTGGGGTCCCATCCAAATCTGGGCAGGGTGACTGCCCAGATTTGGGGCGCTACGGTGGCGAGATGTTAACTGCCTCGGCTGGTATCCAGGAGGGTCGTGGGTTCGATCCCGACCCTGATGCCTGCTGTATATTTGGCGTTTCAATGTTCTCTCCGTGGTTGCATGGATTTTTATCTGGGTCCTCTGGTTTTCCCCTCCACATTTAGAAACACGCGTTTAGAGGATGTGACTGCTGTACATTTCCACGTGATTAACCACTTCGTTGAGCTATGATGTGTGGCCAGGTCACTTACGAAGAAAAGCTATATAACTCAGTGGGCCTTAGCGGGTAAAATAAAAAAACGCGTTTAGTTTAGAGCTCTTTTTATTTTTGGTTAGACTGACGACAAAGACGCTTGAATACGAAGTTGGAGAGTTGGGTCTGCACCGTAGGAAGGATTTCGCGGTTGGCCCGTATGGCCCTCTGGTAGCCTCAATGCACTGGAGCTCCTTCAGGAGCCTGAGCATCGAGTGGCATAACGAAACAATATACTGTATACCGGAAAGTAGAATTTTGGGGTAGGTGGAGTGTGACAGCGGGGACAGGCACTGGGTCTGGGTACACGGAATTAATACAATAAAATGTTCTTTAATTATCGAGGAAAGCCTTGCTGAGTTTCAAAATAGTTTTCAGAACGGTCCTGCTCTAGGATTTATGTTAAGTCCTACGAATTAATTTTTTTGGGAGGAACCCAGAGAGGCATTAAAAACCCAAGCATATGAGGCGATAGCGCTGAAAGCTCCGCACAGATGGGTGCAATCCGCTGCTTTGCTTCTGAGATTGGATGGGGTCAGGTGGCATTCAGGGGTATTTGGTGATATGGCGGTGAAACCCAGAGGTCTCAAACTCGCAACACTTGCAATTCCCTCGCTGCAGCACAGCTGATTGTCAAGGATAATCCCAACAAAGCTATTTTTAAAAAAACTCCCGTCATTTTCAGAACAGCGGGGAATGTCGTCCTCTGAACGATCCCGAAGCACCACGGACACACGGGGTGGCTGAATCGTTCCGTAAAAAAAAAAGTATTTCTGAATTCGCTCGTTACCTCGTGCACACTGACTACACTAACAATTTAGTCACGCGTCTTCTCTCGTAACTTCATCTGCGTGCCTCTGAGCAGTTACGTAACATATATAATAAATAATGATTAACATCCGTTTGTAAATCCACTGCTGGATGAATGCTGTGGTGGGCAACCCGCGGCTCCCTAGCGGCGCGTGGCTCTTTAAGGGACTGGGTCGTGACGTCATTTATTAAGGACCATCACCGCCTCGCGATCACCGCGTGGTGCGTTGGGGCTCTTGAAATATTGAGTTGAGTTGTTTTTTTACCCAATTCCAAAACAATGGCCCTTCTTGTTATTTTGGTTTCCGACCCCTGTTTCTCTGGGGCAGGGGGGGGGGAGTTGAAACCTCTGCTTCACCGCACTGGCGCATGGGATGCAGGTTGGTTTTATTGGGGGAGGGCGGTGGGGGGGCTCAGAACAGGTCCAGATGTCCCTCGCCACCGATGTTGGCCGTCGTTAGAAAACGAACTCGGGCCGCTGCGTCACCGCTTGCATAACGCGATTCGTAGGACGAAAAAGCCCCAGGGTCCCTACAATGCGCGAATTAAAACAGCGCTGCAATTCAACACCGCCTTTGTTTGGTAACGTGACTCTCCAGTGCCCACGTCCACACCGGTACACCACCCCCACTCCTCCTCCCTCCGTCACCACCAGCCTCGACGCAGCGACGCTTGCGTCTCGTCGTACCGTGAGAACGACCGTCCAAGGACAACATCTAAGAGTCTCTAAATTGTAAACGAATCTCGAGATTAGAAAAAAAATATCTCGAGATGTATCTCGAGATTATAAAAGTATCTCGAGATATAAATGTATTATAGTAATAGGGTTTTTTTACCCTTTTTTCTGGCAACAAAACTGACACCTTTTTACAAGGAATCATGTTTGCATTAACCACAATACCTGCGGTCAGAATGCAAAAAAAACGATTATTATATTTAGCTACTGGCAAAGGAGGCCTCATGATATAAATATATCTCGAGATATAAATGTATCTCGAGATTATGCATACATCTCTAGATTATAAAAGTATGTACATGTATCTCGAGATATAAAAGTATCTCGAGATGTATCTCGAGATTGTAAAAGGCCACCGCCTGCTTCTGTGGCACGCGATGTTCTGAACACGCGCGCGAGTTCGCTCATCAGGCAGGGCCCCTAAAGAATGCGCATCTAAAACACGCTTCGCAATGGTAATCACCGTGGTGGGTAATGCACGAAATGTAGATTAACAGAGCATTCCATTGACAAACTTCTCCGGCAAGTGAAATTCTCCTTTGGCAGGCAAGAAAAATTGTCAGAGTGGTTGTGACCACCGTCAAAAGCGCATTGTGTGTGTATGTGTGGGGTGGGTGGGTCTTGATTATGGCCAGCAATGCCTCTGTGCCGGTGGTGGGAAAATCGACATTCCCATGGCAGGAGCCAGTCTCCCCACAGGTCTGCCACCCGTTGACGTCTCACAACGTAGTGCTTTTGTTGGTGACCTTGAATTGGCAAGAGGAGTCATCTCTTGGCCCAAGAAGCAACCGATTCCATGCTCCGAAGGCATGTGCTGTTGCGAGTGGCTGGCTGGCTGGCTGGGGTGGGGTGGAGGCCGCCTTGACCCTTTTGCCAGTCAACTGCAGATGTAGTAGTAGTCGTAGTATTGGTGGCGACCTGAAGCGAGTACTCTTAACGAGTGATGTGAAACGCAAAGGACGAGGAGCGACAGTTTTGCCACATCAACTGCTGGGACACTGCCGCTTGTGAGGAGCTTGATGGATTGTCGCCTGCCAGTGACTGAGCGAGACGGCAACCAGTTTGTGGAGAGCATCATCTAGCAGTGACTTCACCATCATGATGAAGATGACCATCTAGCAGTGTGGCTTGATCATGGCTGATGACGGTGATGGTGACTTTGCACCACACTCAAAGTTGTTGGTCCCATGAGTGACTCTTGCTGGGAAGTAAACTCAAAATGTCCCAAGGCCACACCCAATCTGTTTGTTTTTTGTAAACAAACTCGTTCTGTATTGCTGTGGAGCGTTCTGAGCCACTGCCTTTATGAAGCGCGTCTTATTAACAGGGGCCCATAGTTTAGATGGAGTGCTCTCGGCAATAACATCTGTGGATGCAGCACTCGGTCTTTTTTTTGTAACAAATCTCGACTCTGCTAATGAGACCCAGAAGGGCGGTCCCAACCAATCCACAGTTTGCTCACTGACACAGACACACGGCCGCTGGGATGCTACGAATTGGTCTGGAAATCCACTAGGCTGATGGACTAGCACATTTCTTTTTATTTCTACGCTTAGACCGTACGTGCCTCTGCGTGAAGCAGGGACCACTTCGCGGTGTTTCGTGGCATCACCACATTTTTGTTTGTTCCCAAACTCTCCTTTATTTAAAACCCCACAAGCTGTGGGCTTTCCGGCTTGCGAGCTCAGAGCGAACCCCGTGGGATCGACGCGGGCAGGGCGGTGGCCAGGATCCCGGGCACGAACACACTTACACACATACAAAGGCAACGATCCCCGTATAGCCTCAACGGACTATTGGGGCAAGTGCTGTTAGCGAGCACCTATGAAGACCGGCACGGCGCACGAAGGGGTGGGTGACCAGCACCACGCCCGACCGCTTCTGTCTCCCCAGTGGCGATGTTTACACACCGCACCGGGTACTCACATGAGGTTGAGTCAACCTAGGGGAGGCCCAGGACCGGTTCAGATAATCGTCACCGGTGTTGGCCGTGAGCGGGAATAGAACTCGGGTCACCGGGTTCGTAGTGCAGCGTAGCGCTAATCGCTCCACCACCACTGTGCGTACACGCATACGCACACGCACGTATACACACGTCCCGTTCCTGCATGGCTCTGTGTGCATTCTGTCTTCCGTTGGGGATTCCTGCTGGGAGATGCGAGACAATTAAAGGCGCAAGATAAGAAGATGCAGGGACGCTGCCCTTCAGCGCGGGGGAGGATGCAAAATGGGTTTTGGTGGGTGGACGGGAAGGTGGGGGGGGGTATTGGATCGTGTTTCACGGTTGGGTGGGGGATGGGGTGGGAGTGAAGGAGATATTTTGGAAAAATTTGTCCCTGCCAAATTGGCAATTACCCACACTGCGAAACGCTGATATCAGGACGGCGCTGTTTTGTTTTTTGACTGTACGGGCTTACATACATATTACTGCGGAAGATTCCAAACGGGAAGCATAATTATTTGCTTTCAGGATTAGTGTTCCGAATCTACGATTAATATTGAACACGTGCATACGTGTATAGTACCATCCCTGTCGAATGGCAACAACTCGGATCTGCTCCTTCAAAGAAATGCCCCAAAAAAAATTTGGTGGAAAAAAACCTCCCCAATTTTGATGGCGTTCTGCCGCTCTAACGACACTAAAACTGATTTGTGCCTAGTTTTTTGTGAGGCTTATAAGACACACGTCCCAAATATTAAGCGTTCATTCACTCGTGGATGTGAATTGTTAAGCTGTTTATGCTGTTACACTGTTGATCCGGTTTTGAGACACGGTGCTGTTTGCTTTGCGTTGAATAAAGTAAATGATTTAACCGCCGGGGAATGGTTAATTAAGTGCAGGTGAAATCATGCATTTTAAATTCAGAAATATAACACGAAATGGAATTAAACCCTCGGGCGGTGACTGTACGATGGCGTATTTCGCATTTGCCGAAGCAGTGCGCTTCAAGCGAAGCCCTGGAGAGTAAACGCGGTGCGTTATTCTCACGATCCAAATCTACACAGTAACACAATGATCGATTTGGTCATACATACACACAGACACACAGACACACACACGTGTGTGTGTGTCTGTGTGCGTGTGTGTGTGTGGTGTGGGATATTTAAACTGGAAGAGTCCCCGGCTAATCCAACAAAGGCAGGAACTGTCGCCAACTATTCCAACTCGCCTATCTAACTCCCAGAGGCGTTGGCGATACCGCCAGTACATTTTTTCGGAGCGCGTGTGTTTCTTTAAATAATCGACATCTTGGGTGAGCCCGTCGACAAAAGGCAAGCGACACGAAGACACCGGCATTCTTGACGTGTCTTCGCCTTCAAAAATGACCGGTTGGACGCTGCCAATGTTAATCAAAAAATAGCAGCGACACCCAATCAGCAGATGTGGTCATAACCATGCCAGCGGCGAGGCGGAAGGTGTGGTGTTGCTTGGTGGTTTTATTCGATTAAAGTAAATTTCATTTGCGGGTAACACATGTGGACTAAAGAAAAAAAAATCACGGGATCTGAATCATCCGCTGCGAAGCACACAGCGCGTAGGAGTATTTGTTTCAAGGTTGATACACCGACCGCAGTATTAACCAGGCCGGCCTGCTGGATTCAAACCGCTGGGCCAAGTCATCACCGGAATGTAACTGGGGATTTTTTTTTGTTTAATCGAAAACTCCACTCAGACGCAAAGTAAAAGCAGGAAGTCCTCCCCTGTGAGCGGGAGGGATTTCTTTCGTAGGTCCCAACACGCATATTCACGCACGCCTTTCAGCAGCACGGCCGTGGAAAAATATTGTCTTAGTAGCGTATGTGGTGGACTCATGGCCAGCAGTGACGTTACGATGACCTGCGTTTGCTAAGTTTCATTTGACCAAATTCAAGCACCTTCAAGAGGCAATTTGACAGCCAGGAGAGAGAAAACAACAACAACAAACCCATGTGTTCTGACTGCCAAAAACAAATGATGTTCTAACATTTTATTTTTAATTAACAGAAATCCCAGCATGCTTTGCGTACAGACTTGTGACCGTCAAAAAGATTGCGGCATTCTTCATTTAGGTATCAGAAGGAAGACAGCAAGTTCAACAGTGTGCAGAGTTTCATCCTTGTGAGGACTCTTCAGCCACGTGCATCCATAATTGCATTTGCATGGTTTTAGGTGGCTTCCATTCGTCCGCTGAGAAAGGATAATACCAACAAAACTAAATTAAAACCCTTCAGTTCACTAAGAAAATATCAGCATAGGTTACTAATTAACATTTTGTTTTACTTAACTTTCATGACTTGGGCACAATTTCAAAGGAATTCACCACACACGCATTTGTGCTCAGAGACACGTCGTCAGTAGGGTTATGTAAGTTTATGCCCTAGGAAGCAAACGCTTGAACTAATGTCTTCGCCTATCTGTGTTTAGCCTATCGAACATGTTTTTTTCTTTCGAGTTTGAACAAAAAATTAAGGACAGATAAATAGCAAACAGCGTCTGCTTATATATCAAGAAGTTTTGTTCAACACATACATACGTCAAAATAAGTGAGCAGGTCTTATTTTTTTGTATTTTTCTTCTTCTTGTTTCACATGGCATTTGAAAACAAGCTTTAAAGGGCTACGGTTGCACGTTTAATATTGCGAGCCATTCCACGGCATCCGGGATGGCAGCTGAGTGCAGTCCGCTCGTCCTACTACAATACGCTGTCGTTGTGTTGTGCTGTTGTTGTGTTGCGCTGTTGTTGTGTTGTGCTGTTATTGTGTTGTGCTGTTGATGTGTTACGCTGTTGTTGTGTTGTGATGTTGTTGTGTTGCGCTGTTGTTGTGTTACGCTGTTGTTGTGTTGTGATGTTGTTGGGTTGTGCTGTTGTTGTGTTACGCTGTTGTTGTGTTGTGATGTTGTTGTGTTGTGATGTTGTTGTGTTACGCTGTTGTTGTGTTGTGATGTTGTTGTGTTGTGATGTTGTTGTGTTACGCTGTTGTTGCGTTACACTGTTGTTGTGTTACGCTGTTGTTGTGTTGTGCTGTCGTTGTGTTGCGCAGTCACCAGTGCGCCTGATCGATTGCGCCTCAATTCTGTGTTCAGTTTCAAAGTTGTGCGTTTTTCCGATCGCACGCAGAGAGGTCTGAGGATCTTTCACACGGGGCACGGTGACCACGTGTGGAGACCGCCCGAGAGTGACGTCTGCGCGTTGCCTCTTCCCTTGCAGATACCTCTGCACAAGACACCACGACATTACCCGGGCCCATCTCAGACAGCACAATAGGTAACGTGAAGTGTGAAACCAAACGTCACTTTTAAACGTCGGCTTTCGCGACCAATATTAGGATTCATAATCAGTTTCTTTTAGGTTATATAGTGTATATGTGTGACGTCTTTTTATATATATGTATAAACCTCCACGAAAACAACAGAGCCAATCAAAACCAAGTAGTCAAGTCGTCAAATATGGCAATTGATTTGTTTTTTTTTAGCAAATCAGAAATGTTGAAAAGCCAAAATAGACAGCATATTGATTGCAGCCCAATCCACTGCTGGATGAGGGCCTCCTTAGGGTCGGTCCAGATGGTGAGGGTAGGGAGCATAGAAAGTACGGCACAACGTCGGAGTTTGCTGCCCTGCCCTCTGCTGCCCACCACCTTGCCCCACGTGCCATATCCAGCTGGTGTGTGTTGTGGTCGCCCATCCAAGCAGTATCCAGGCCCGAACCTGCTTAGCTTCTAAGACATGCTGAAACCAGGTGCATGTGGGTGATTTGTGCATCAGATATGAATGTAATTGTAAGCAACATTTATCAATTCGACAATAAAGGTTTCTTTTGGTTGGGTTAGATCGTGTAAATATAAATGTGTCGTTAAACCAGACAATTAGTTACTACTTCAGCACACCGGTGTGTTGGAGAGTAAACACACAACATTGACAATTCGAGTACGACGTTTCGCTGGTGATTATAACCAGCTTCAAGTGTCACACTGTGTTTATATTTTCACGTATATGTATTTAAAGGTCTATATTTGATGGCTCTTGTTTTGGGTGAGTCAAGCTTATTTCGTTTTTATTAGGGGTGAGAATATCTTTAAAGACACGGTGATAGAGTCTCATTGGCAAGAGTGACCTGCGAGAAGTAAAGCAGGAATATAGTGCACAAAAACATCCAAAAACGACCATGAAATTAGCGTGAAAGAGCCTTAACACCAAAAATATCAGCATTACCAAGGCTGTAAAATGTTATTTATAATGGGGCATAAAAGAAATGATAAAAAAAAAACTGATTTGGCGTTGGACATTCGCGGCCACGGTCACGTGTGCCGAGAGACGTGCACATTTACTTCAGGGCCTAAACCGTGCCCAAAACTTAGCTCAAGAAATGTTCCAAGTAAAAAAAAACAATAATGAAGAGCGTTGCCCCCCAGCATGAGACGCAGATGCACGTTCTGAATAAACGACCGCGAATAATTCGTCGCGTGGCACTCGAAGTCGCGAACGCAATTGGAGAATCGCCCTGCAGAGACGCCAGCCTTTGCCCTCTTCACGCAAGACATCTGTGTGCGGGTTGTGCGTCGTGTCACTGTGCCAGGCGTTAAACAGATGCGTTTGCAGCATCTTCAATTGCAGGCTGTATCTGAGCACACACGCGGCGCATTACGTAGTCGTATGGTATATGCCTGGACTAGCAACTTGGCGTTATACAAGTGTTTGATGGATGTGTGTTTAATTACGGCCTAGCATTTGCAATGGCAGCCCCGTGAACATTTACATTTAATGTCCATAGAAATATGATAAGCCTCTTTTCAACGTACGGCCAATACCATTATATACATCTTGAAAAAATGTCACACAGAAATAATTCATGCCGGCGTCAGCGATTACAAATGCATCGTGTTTCAGGTCACATTTAAAACGCGTTGGTATTCAGAATACGGCTGTGGATTTGTGTGTGCCCGGGTGTGTTAGCGCACGCCTGTGATCCTGCCAGAGGTGGGACAAAGTCATTGTTATGCAAGTCCAAGTCGAGTCGCAAGTCATCAAATTCATGACTCGAGTCTGACTCGAGTCCAAGTCACATGACTCGAGTCCACATCTCAGAGGTGGGACAAAGTCATTGTTATGCAAGTCCAAGTCGAGTCGCAAGTCATCAAATTCATGACTCGAGTCTGACTCGAGTCCAAGTCACATGACTCGAGTCCAGATCTCAGAGGTGGGACAAAGTCATTGTTATGCAAGTCCAAGTCGAGTCGCAAGTCATCAAATTCATGACTCGAGTCTGACTCGAGTCCAAGTCACATGACTCGAGTCCACATCTCAGAGGTGGGACAAAGTCATTGTTATGCAAGTCCAAGTCGAGTCGCAAGTCATCAAATTCATGACTCGAGTCTGACTCGAGTCCAAGTCACATGACTCGAGTCCACATCAGCCTCAGAGGTGGGACAAAGTCATTGTTATGCAAGTCCAAGTCGAGTCGCAAGTCATCAAATTCATGACTCGAGTCTGACTCGAGTCCAAGTCACATGACTCGAGTCCACATCTCAGAGGTGGGACAAAGTCATTGTTATGCAAGTCCAAGTCGAGTCGCAAGTCATCAAATTCATGACTCGAGTCTGACTCGAGTCCAAGTCACATGACTCGAGTCCACATCTCATAGGTGGGACAAAGTCATTGTTATGCAAGTCCAAGTCGAGTCGCAAGTCATCAAATTCATGACTCGAGTCTGACTCGAGTCCAAGTCACATGACTCGAGTCCACATCTCAGAGGTGGGACAAAGTCATTGTTATGCAAGTCCAAGTCGAGTCGCAAGTCATCAAATTCATGACTCGAGTCTGACTCGAGTCCAAGTCACATGACTCGAGTCCACATCTCAGAGGTGGGACAAAGTCATTGTTATGCAAGTCCAAGTCGAGTCGCAAGTCATCAAATTCATGACTCGAGTCTGACTCGAGTCCAAGTCACATGACTCGAGTCCACATCTCAGAGGTGGGACAAAGTCATTGTTATGCAAGTCCAAGTCGAGTCGCAAGTCATCAAATTCATGACTCGAGTCTGACTCGAGTCCAAGTCACATGACTCGAGTCCACATCTCAGAGGTGGGACAAAGTCATTGTTATGCAAGTCCAAGTCGAGTCGCAAGTCATCAAATTCATGACTCGAGTCTGACTCGAGTCCAAGTCACATGACTCGAGTCCACATCTCAGAGGTGGGACAAAGTCATTGTTATGCAAGTCCAAGTCGAGTCGCAAGTCATCAAATTCATGACTCGAGTCTGACTCGAGTCCAAGTCACATGACTCGAGTCCACATCTCAGAGGTGGGACAAAGTCATTGTTATGCAAGTCCAAGTCGAGTCGCAAGTCATCAAATTCATGACTCGAGTCTGACTCGAGTCCAAGTCACATGACTCGAGTCCAAGTCACATGACTCGAGTCCAAGTCACATGACTCGAGTCCACACCTCTGGATGCTGCGTTGACGAATTACCCGAAGAGTATTCTTACGAGAAGGAAAACCGTCTGCTTATCTATTTTGCCTCATAAAATGGCGGCTCTACCACCATTTGCAGAAGCCAAGTAGTCTGACGATCGTGTGTGGATTTTGAGCGGTAGCCATCCGTATATATGTTTTTTTTTTCTGACAGCCCAGTTTCTTGCAAGATGCAATAAAGTACGTAAAAGCAAACTGCTCGGATTTACACAGGGCAATACTGAAACATGGTCTTGAGTTGTGAGTTTTGGTTAGTAAACAGAGGAATATTATTATAATAATTATTATTTCAGGGATCGAGAGCACATCCTAGTCCCACCCATTCAACTCTGTTGCACTCGAGAATTCATTTTCCACCAGTTTCCTGTAAACAATGGCCATGTTTGGGACGGCGATCTTTTCTCCGCTTACGTTTGCCGAAAGAAATAAAAGAAACATCTTGAGGGAGATGGGGTGTCATTTCCGATCTCAATGACATCAATTCCTGTTTACAAATCCGTAGCAGGCCCACTCCCTCCTCATTTTCCACACTCGACCCGGGCACCAGGTTCACCTCGCCGTCTGACGATGTCCCCTTGGCGTGGCATCGTGGAGACTGGCCGAGCGAGTAGAGGACAGAGCGAGCAGAGAGACAGAAATTCCAACAGATTGTGCGCACCGCTGTGGTTTTGAAGGCATGGCCCTTGCGTTCCATGCCATGAGCTTAAAAAGCCGGTCGCTGATGGGAATCTTGCATAAGTTATCCGATTTGTTGGGGTTGTAACCGCATGTTGTTCGGCACGGTCTCTGACTTTTTTGCTCCACGTGCTGGTAGATTCTTTACACCGTCTGAGTTTCTTCAGGAGATCTGAAAAAGATTCCAGCACGTGGAGATTAACTTTGGACAGCATGCCGAACGACGTTCAGCAAAACCCCAAAAAACCGTGAAAACCACAGACACGTACCCAACAGAGAGTGGATAAGTGGCTGCTGACTTTACCATTCGGGAACCGTCTGTCGTTGGCAAGATGTAAAAGAGAATAAAGCAATGTCCTTACTCCCTCACGCAGCGGTCGGGAACCCGTGGCCCACAGGCCGCATCCAATCCCGCGACTTCAAATCATAGGGCCAGCCCTTGGCCACACGAGGCCTGCCGCTCTCTGAAACTTCCCGCAGACTGCATTTGTGTTTTTTTTCCATTATCAATCACCGCAAGCATCTTTGCCGCGCTGATTGGGTACTGGAGGTGGGAATTGTTTTTGTTGAACCCGGCAACAACATCGAGTCTAATTTGAGTGAGCTCAGTCACTTCTGTCACAAGAGGCCATTGCGACCGAGGTGTGTGTGTGTCAATGTGCAATTGCCCGCAAAAGGCACACAGCATTTCTGTCCAGGCCCTCAGTAAGGAAAATGTTCCCCAACCCTGCCAAGCCGTGTTGTGATGGCACCTGACTTTCCTGCTGTCAAACAGTTGAATATATGTCCCCCCGGCTTCCTGAAGTTACATCCTACCCGGAACATTTGAGTCAGTTTCCTCCGTGGAATCGAGTCTTTGTTTTTTCAGCGAATGCTGCCAGATTGCTGGTAGTCTCGTGGGCACTTCGACAAAGAATTGCACAGCGAGAGCCTCCTGAAAAAACCTCGCGTGCGATGACAAAATTATTTCATGGGAGTCGCGCATCTTTATACAAAGCGAACAACACGTGAGTGGTCTGCAGATAGAAACATGTCTGTAGATACGAACATACTTTGATTCTAATTGTATTGTTAAATATTTGTCTAAAGACACAGACACCTTTATATTTTTGTGTGTTGAGTTTGTTGTCCTTCCCCCGCACCTGCGATTAGCAGGATGAGAGGGCTTCAGCAGAGAGAGAGAGAGCGTTGGTGTACTTTTACTCTTCCTCCTGCAGACTACAGTGGTTTATTACACGGTCCACAGACTAGCATTGCCCATGCATGTCTAGTCTTGCACATGGGAGCTATGCACTTTTAAATCCAGATTGAAAGCGTATTTCTTTAGAACTCCGATTAGCACGGTTGGTGATGTACGGTGTAAAAGTAGTTCAACATTCATTACATGCGTATACATATGTATGAATTTTTAGTCCTGAACAATTTTTAGTCCTGTAGATAATGTAATCACGTGATAGAGAACAACAAAATCGTAGTTCCATCGAGAGCGCGGAGGAGGTAGCGAGGAAGTGTAAAGGTTTTGGATTCCTTGGATTTTATTTTTTGCTGCGAGGGTTGAGGGTTAAATGAGGAAGTGAAAAGGGTAAAGGAAGAGTGCTTACGTCCCTTCCTCATTTTGTTTGCGAGATCCTCTCAAAGTAAACTGGAATTTATAAACAGATCTCGAACCCCCACCCAGAAAACCTCTGGCAGTGAGCTGGGGTGGAGTGGTGGCACAGTGGTTAGTGCACTCGGCCACGCACCTGGGGATCTGAGTGCAAGTTGGGGCCAGGGACACCATCAGCGGCGAGCGATAACCCGGCCTGGTCACCCCCCCCCCTCACCCCTTTCCTCACCCCGCACTCACCAGCGGGATAGCGTACGGTCAAACGACCCTTTAGGGAGGCTTTCGCCCAGCGGTGCATTGGCAAGTTGCTGTAAATGAATAGATTCGATTAATTTCAACTTCCACGATGGTTGTTCTCCATGAACAACCATCGTGGTGTCCAATAACAACGACCGCATTCTCAGGATTAGAAGGCACACTCCACCCCCCGACCCCTCTCGGTATTCTAAGGAAACAGCTGAGGGTGCCTCTTATAATCCAGAAGCTGCGTGTGTGTGCGTGCGTGTGTGTGCGTGTGTGTGCGTGCGTGTGCGTGTGTGTGCGTGTGTGTGCGTGTGTGACCGTTTTGTCTCGTGGGGAGCGGTAGTGTAGCGGTTAGCGCGCTGCACTACAAACACGGCGACCTGAGTTCGACTCCCGTTCACAGCCAACACCGGTCACGATTATCTGAACCGGAGCTGGGCCTACCCTAGGTCGACTCAGCCTAAAATGAGTACGTGGTGTGTTAAACATCACCACAGAAGAGACGAAGGCGGCCGGGCGTGAGCCGTTCTGACCGTTATAGGTGTTTGCGAACAGCACTTGCCCCATCAGTATGTTCAGGCTATATGGGGGATCTTTGTTTTTTAGACCGTTTTGTATCACCTTATTGACGCTTAGAGTACGTCTCACTTTCCAGAGACCTTTTTTTTACAATCTGTAGGACAAACGTTCACTGCATTCATTGGCGAGATATCATCTCTCTCGCCTGGCGTGCAGGAGGTCGTGGGTTCGGTCCCGGACCCTGACGATGCCTGCTGCTCCTGCTGCTGGATATTTGAAGTCCGTCGGTTTTTTTCCCTGTCGTGGTCGCGTGGATTTTTCTCCGGTTCCTCTGGTTTTGCCCCCCCCCCACCCGCTTCCCCATCCATTTAGAAACAACGCGCGTTTAGAATATTTGGCCGCTGCTGTAAATTCCCACGTGTGATGATGATGATGACGGATGATGGTTATAAGCCACTGTCGATGAGACAAAAAAAGAGCTCGCAGCTCAGCGAGTGGGCTTCACCTGGTCAATAAATTAGTTGAGTTTAGTTTATTCAAGAGGGGCAAGCGAACGCTTAAGCCGTTGAGAGGGAGGGGAGAGAAAAACAAGGGTCTGCTAATCAGCACTGCTGCTGCTAAACACTGGCGCCAGTTGCTGCATGCCAGAGCGGGTTTTTTTTTGCTCAAATCACCGTTTCGCGTCCGCACAAAGGGGTGCATTGAACGCACATCTGGGTCGAGTGAGCGGGCAGGCGGGCGGGCGGGTGGCAAGTCCGAATCACCGCCACCTTCCGCCCGGTGAGCGGCGAGTCGTGATGTCGGGAACGCGGCAGTCTCGGCGCAGCGTTCGGCTTTGCTCTCAGTTTGTTTTCGTGGAATTGGAGCCGAGCGACTGGAGGAGCGGGCACTGACTGGCAAATTGAAGGGGAACGTGGGAGTCCAGGGTGACGGAATGATTCATTTGGCGAATAAATAAATGTCGCTCGACGTCCAACGGCGTGTCTTTCTAAAGTCTCCGTATCATCGCCGGCGTCGTGAGCCATGATCGATCCTCCACTGCTGGATGAAGGCCTACCCAAGTTCTCACCACCTCTCATGATTCCGAGATGTGGTAATTCTTATGACACCTGCACCCGAATTGATCTAATCGCTCAATTTCTCACGGTTGACATCCTCCTGGGTGTGTTCCGCCTTAGGTTGCCGGAGTCTCAGCTATGATCCATTTCAGTGAGGTGCCCTGTCGTTAAAATGGATGATGTCCAACCAGAGCCCACCTAGTTTTCTTGATATTCAGAACGATGTCTCCAACTTTTGTTCGCTCTCTAATCAATAGATTTCTTTTTTTCCCGCTCTCTTTCAATGGGATTCCAAGCATGCATTTCTCAATGTTTCAAGTTTGATTTTGTTTATCCAGCTGGGACTTCATTGAGACCAGCAGAGGAGTCTCATTTGCAAGTGACCTGGGCCACATATGACAAAAGGAAAACAATGAAACACAGCAACAAAGCAAAGATAAATCTCTGCGCATTTTTCAGTTTTTCCCTTCCATTTTTTTTCTTGATAATGACCACGTTTCTGAACATGTCGCAGGAGGTAGTATAGTGTGCACTGACATGATGCGTTCTTACTTAGACTCATTCGGTGTGTTACTCTGCATTATCAAGTTCAGGTTTACAAAAGCACTCCGAAGGTGCACTGGTCCACCTCTTGATTTCACCCTCCTGATATATCGATCTACCTCCAATGGCGCACCATGTTTTCCAATCGTGTCTCTCGGACGGATGTATCTCTGTTTGGTAAACCTTTCTTTGGATGCGACCTTTGTTTTGTGTACACGCCACGAGTGTGTAAACGACCCTCTGTTTTTTTCCCCCTGCAACAGTGACCACTTCAGAACCCGTGGCCACCAGCGCCGCCGCCACCACCACCGTCGAGACGATGACAAATCAGCAATCTGATTCCACGTCCACAACCATGGAGTCTGGGGTCACCCAAGCCTCAACCACCGAATCCATAGTCAGCAAAACTGCAGAGGCCAGCACAGAATCCACGACCATCGCGGACCCGCCACCATCCAGCGGTAAGACAGGTTTATTGTGATCGCGGTAACTCTCATCCTTTTTCCACTGGCATGCTTGAGCAGATCCAGCAGCAAGCCCTTCATGGTACGGGTAGTTTGACCACTGGCAGTTTTTCGCGCAGAGCCGGGATCAAACCGTGATACGCTGGTCTAACAAGACTTCTTAATCTCCCTCGGGGCCAAGCAGGGCCAAGGGGCTAATGACAAACGAATTGCTCGTCAGGAAGGTGACCAACGTCGCATCACCCTGTCAACTGTGCGTCCATGGTACTGTTAAACTGCTACGCTGGAAACAACAGCCTGACATCTTCCCGACGCAACGATGGCCTGGTTTGGCATGGCCCTGGCGTGGCTCCGATGTTGCGAGTGGAACAGGAATTTATGTACAGCGAACGACCCCCAGGCGCACAAACTCTAGACAATCCCACGTATCTCTGCTTGTGCAATATCGAGCCGTAGTGCCTTTTAGCAATTTGGCACAAAAAGGGGGCTGTTTGGCAGAAAGCACAAAGTAAATGCCAGGCTGCTTTTAATTAACATGCCGTGTGTGTTTGTGAGTCTTTTGCTTGCGTGTGCATGCTTATACTGCACATATGTCCTTCTTGAATCCAGCACCTGCCAAGGTTAAATGCTTTTATGCTGAGTTGTGAGAAACTTTTCCGATGCCAAAATCAGTGCAGGCGCAATTATGAGTTTTTTTTTGTCACGCTTTTCATTGTACATTTATATATTTTTTTGTAACATGTTTTTTAAATAAAATTGGACACAATAATATCCCGGATACAAAAGAGAACGAAATGCTGTTGAAACTATTCATATATGTCGATACATACAAAAAACTGATTTCTAATAATAACTGGTAATCTTTAAACGTGCACACTTTTCTTCAAGACTGAAAAAAAGACAGTGTGTGCCGTTACGAACGAGCCATTCTAAAGTGTGTCTCACTGATGGAATCCTTCGATTCGAGTTCATTCACAAAGTCGTCCGGTGGTTGCTAAGAGGCCTACGCACTTTTTTTTTCTTTGCCACATCACGAGCGGTTAAGAGAACGCTTTGGGCCAGGCCAGTCTGCCCGGACAGTGAACTTTATTGTTCTCACCTTGTTTCCGGACATTCCTGGGAAGTTGTGATTGTTCGAAACGACTCTGGCTGACCCTGGGTGCGCGCACGCCGCTTTGTTGACTTGATCGGAGCACGCTTGTCGTTGTCCCACTGCCACTGTCCTTAATCCCTCACCGGTGATGTTGTATGGTTACGTTGAGAACGTTAAAGCCGCCAAGCAGCACCGTTTGCACTTCTTAAGCACTAATACACTGGTCCCTCGGTTAACGATATTAATTTGTTCCACGAAGACCATCGTTAGTTGAAATTATCGTTAATCGAAACGAGGAAATCCATGTTAAAGTGCTTCATTTGTTCCAAGACGATCAGAAGTTGACCTTTTTCGCCCTAAAAACAAAGTGTGTACTATTTAAACACGAAATTCTAATACATAAACGTTATAAGAACATGCCAAAGCATTAATATTGCTATAAACGTGGATAAATAATGAATAGAGCATAAAAAGGTGCAGGAATAGAACAGAAAATAAACATTCTCACCTTGGGCTCTCAAAACGCCTCGTAAAAGGGCGTCGCTGATTGGCTGAGATCTGCCGAGTCCACGTGGGAGCGCTCCGATTGGCCGTAATTGGCGGCCGCGTGATATCGTAAACGCATCGTTAATCGAAAATGTATCATTAACAGAAAGAGTGGGACTCTATGGGAGGCGGATCGTTAATCGATGGCATCGTGAACCGAAGGACCGCAGGAAATGTGAATACTGATCCCAACTTGAGATTTCATTGAGCACAGTGCTCAATAAAGCGAGACAACTCTCTTCGATAAATATGCATTACTGTCAACCCCTTATCAGTGCCTACCTTATTACAGACCAATTCAGACACGTGTTGGTCACCCCCGTGCCCCCTTATAAATCTCAACGTTCATCCTACAAAGTCCCATCACAACATATAAATACAAACAAATGGATATTTTTCTGTGCCCGTATTGAAATGGCTGTATGCCGTATGGACCTAAAAACTCAATTTCCCTGTACAATGATATATGTGTAAACCATATGGGTTGACAAGTGTGAATGTGTTTCCAATTTTATCAAAAATGTACCAATGGCACCATGTAATGAGACGCAGTGTTCATTCGGATCTCTCATGGGGCAATGCAACCCTCATTGTTAGAGACATCCCACTGAGGCGGATGTCACAGAGATTACTCTGAAATCACTTCACTTGACCTTTGGTGCACACAGCAGAGGGCAGCCCTTTCCCACCCGCTCTCTATATGAGTGTCATGTTTGCCACGTGATATTTATAAATCGCAGAGCCGGAATGTATCCAAATTAATTGCAGAACCGAATTGAATGCCATAGGTTTGCCTCTGCAGTAAGTGGTGACTGGGTTGACACCATCAACTTACATGCATATATATACACATGCTTGAGAATGAAGTTTCATCGTAGGCAGCTGCTTGGATTCACAGCCCCGGGATGTGAGCGATGCCAACTCAGTGCGCTGACCTCTGCGCCACCCGGCCGCGGGACTCGTTCTCGACTCACTGCGGTTTAGTTCCGGCCCCGCATCTCGGCGCCGCTTGCTGAGCCCCGGCCGCTCCGCGCGGGCTTTTCGCAACGGTCAGGGAGACAACAAAAAACAGCGCGCGTGCGGGGTTTCTTTATGCCGTTGGTGTCCGCACAGTGGATCGTTGAGATGACGGCGCGTCGCTGCGCGCTCTCGCGTGACCCCCATCCCCACCCACCACCCAGAAACGTCGGAGGCCCCGCAGAACACAGTGGCGCCCGCTGTCACGACTGTGCCGCAACCTGGCAAGGAGAACAGAGACGGGGCCAACTTGACACCGCAGGGGGGCACGGCGTCGCCAGACACGGGTGAGGGCGGCGGTGGTGGCGGCGACCGCCGATTCGCGCTTTATCTGTAAAAAAAATTCATATTTTGAAAAAAAATGTGTTCGTTGCAAGTTCTCAAAAAATAACAAGTGCCACCGTTGCGTAAAAAAAAATTGGAGGACGGCGAACACAATTTAGTCTTTCAGGCCCGCCGCGGATCACGTTTTACCCCCGCGCGCGTGGGGAGTGGTGCGCGTGTACGAGGCTGGGGGCATGGGGAGCATTGCGAGGGTGGTGAGGGGGGGGGGTAGCCACAGACCCCACGACGTACGGCGCCCTCCGGGGTTGACGCGCGACGCCCGAGCCGTTCCACGGTGGCGCCTGCTTCATTTGTCACTCAATGTTTCCCGCGATGCCGGTGGCGCCAGGAGTAGGCACGCAACTGTAGGTCACAGCCACGGCCATCGTGAGAGGTATACTGGGTGTGGTGCGCCGGGTGTGGATCAATATCCGAGTTGTGGACCTGGAGAGACCCGGCAGAAATTAATCCCTTGACGCGGGACTGTCGGTACAGGCTCCACCACCTCTTGGGTTGAACCAATGCGCATGTTTTTACGTTCTAGACGGAAGGTTTGAGTTCGTCATAGGCAGAGAAAACGAGTAGAGGTCTTGAGCGTGGACGTTGAGGGCAGTAGAGAGAGATGAGAGGAGAGAGCTGGGAGGGTGGGTTGGACGGGGGTACATTGAGATGAGAGGGTAGTTCACAGATTCACTCTCTCATCTGTTTCGCCTCACCTCTAGTACTCAATTCAACCACCGTATTGCAGGTCACACGGTTCGACTTTGGAATTCCCCCGTCAACAAGTTTCTGTAACCTTGCCCAATTCAAGGAAACGTTGCCGACTCGTATCTAATGCACCTTCAATAGTGCTGGTTGCTGCTGGCCTGTTTGGCATTTTGACAGTGATTTATTTATAATCATTACACGGCGCATTAATTTTGTTTTCATCCCCCCATATTAATTCGCAGTCGAGCTGAGCCTCACTCGAGCGTGGCTTTGTTATGACAAGCGGCTGCACTCCCGAGTGTAAATCTGTGCCCACGTGCGCCTCTGCTGACGTCGAATCTTCTTCCCTGGCCCCCCCCCAACCCCCAACCCCATCCACGGCCACAGCCATGGAGAGCGAGAGCAGCTCCTCCAAGGTGGGCGGCATCGTGGCGGGGGTCATGGCGGCCGTCGTTGCCGCCGCTGCCGGCTACTTCGCCTACTACAAGAAAAAGTTCTGCTTCGAGCCGTCCGGTGAGGACTTCCCATCGTTGCGCACAACTCGCTTATTGCTGTCTCTGTTGTGTTTAGTTTGTTGTCACCCCCCCGTTCCCCCACTGCCGCAACATCCTATTGGTTGGCTGCGTACGGTGTGAAAGAAGTTCAACGTACGTACGTACATGTGGCAATACTGGACTATATGTTCAGGAGCTCGAGGCCAATGTCGAGGTCTGCTTGCCACGATGAGAGGGCTTCAGCAGAGAGAGAGAGAGAGTTGGTGTACTTTTGCTATTCCTCCTCCAGACTATGAGTGGTTTCTTACACGGTGCACAGACTAGCATTGCCGAAGCACGTCTAGTCTTGCACATGGAGCTCATGTACTTTTACGTACGGTGCGAAAGAAGTTCAACATACATACGTACGTGCGTCACCCATCCGAGCATTGTCCAGGCTCAAACCTGCTTGGTTTCCGAGACCTGACATGTCTCCGAGTGAATTCTACCACGCTCATGTCTCTACGCTTCCCACCTTCGCCAACAAGCATTGGACCAGTGTGGTGTAGTATGGTCAAATAACCCCCGCGACCCAAACGGTGTGGGAAGGCCATTATCCAGCAGTTGACTGAAGAGAGGGTTTTCCATGTGCATGTTTATAATACAAAACTTTATTTGGTCTACAGAGTTGTCCTCAGGAAGGTCTTGAATTGAGGCTGTTTTGGCAAAAAAAATTTACGAGAATATTTTTGACATTCGGGAGGAAAATGAAATGGCCCAAAGAAAACAAAAACACGTTGCAGGATATTACTGCAAACTACACAGCGACAGGTCAGACCCCGTTTTTTTCTCGACTGCCGATCCTCGGCCACCTTCATAGCCCTGCAGCTTTGGAATTTCAAATTGGACGTCCCTTCAAGGTTAGCCTGTGAAAAAGCAAAACAATTCGAATGAATCTCACGCTATTTTCACGGCATTTCCCATGACACACGTACACTCCTGTCCCATCGCTGTTGTAACGCCTAAATGCCAGAAGCGTAGACTCGTTCGGGACATGGTAGCCGGTCACTTGACAGACACCCGCTCTCATTTCCTCATCGCGAATAGCCGACTTGCGTGCACCGTTTTACCTTTTGCACAACTCAGCCACGTCAGTGTGGGGAAGACGTACACCACTGGCCCGTACGGCTACAAACCTCCTGGATGTATTGCAGGCTCGTTTGACATTTTCCTTTGTACCAGTGACTTGATCACACATTGATGTCCCACAGCACACGACACTCACCACCACCCAGGCCGCTTTGCATGGCCGTGATGTCACTCAGCGAAGCCACTGCCGGGCGTTAACCACGGACCGCTGCACAAAGTTTCAGCGGCGATTTGTCGTTATATTCTTTGGGTCTTTCGGTAAAGTCACGTAGATAGGTTCAAAGAAAATAACAAAATAACCAGAAACTACGTCATCAGGAAAAGGGGTGATGATGACTGCTTGTGTTGCGATAGAAACGTCGTAGTTTTTTGTTATTTTGTTATTTTCTTTGAACCTATCTAGGTGACTTTACCGAAAAACCCAAAGAATATGAATTCCTGCAGTCACGAAAGCTTTAAGTTAAGATCTGTCGCTATTTTACAATTATACAGAACAAAAATGTGCAGGTTAACGTTGGATGACCCATGTACGTCAGTTTTTTTATTTTTTTCGAAGCCTAATATACAGTTTAACACGGAAGAGGCTTTCGCGACCAATATCAACCATAATAGAGTTTTTTGGGTTAGATCGCGTAAATGTGTCGTTAAAACCCGCCACCACCCGACACATTTACAATCTGAGTACTCAGATGGTAAATGTTGTGGCTTGGCTCTCCAACACACTGGTTAGTGCTGTACTAGTGACGAATTGTCCACATACTGTTTACGTGACAACCCTTACTAGTTGGCTGCGTCGGGTGGTGGCGGGTTTAACGACACATTTATATATTTACGCAATCTAACCCCAAAAAAACTCTATTATGGAGCCTAATATACATTTGAGAACTGTAAATTGTTATTATATGTGTAGTGACTGACTCAGAGACAAAAAGAGTAGGAGGCACTCTGTTTATTAAACGGCCTTAACAGTTCATACTTGGTAACTACGGCTCCCAGTCAGGACAGCTGGCAGACTGCCTGACTGGCGACGCCGAGATGGCGAAGACGGAGACGGCGGTGAAGACTCCAGCAGCAGCACGACGCGGATCCCCCCACTCCACACGACAGCCCCGAGCTCCCCTCCCGGGGCCCCTCTTATACTGCCAGCGTGGCCTGGCTCCGCCCCCAGCCAGTTTATCAATGAAAACGTCCGTTGCAATCAATGCATCACTGCTGACCTAAAAAAACAATGATACAGTGTGTACGTTTATGGATTCTGTTTCTAACCTCCCGTTCTTCCCTGGCTCCACCCACACACCCCTTGCAGACAGCGAGGTTGGACAGTCTCACGGGGCCAAGGGCGCAGCCCAAAACGACCACCAAGGTTTGAACTTCTTTGTTGCCGAGGTTGGAATTTCCAACGGTCGGGGGAAAGCAAGGCAGGAAAGGAGTGGGAAGTGTGGAGTGGAGGGTTTACTCTGGGGGGAGGAAAGAACGGAGCGGGGGGGGGGGAGTGTTGCACAGGCAACCATTTAGAAACGTGTTTAGATTATTTAGAGTATTTGGCTGATGTATATTTCCACGTGATAAGCCACTTCGTTGAGCTGTCATTTGTGGCCAGGTCGCTTCTGAAAAATAAGCTAATAGCTAAGTTGACTTTGCCTGGTAAAATGGAAATAGTTGAGTTTTTTTGTGATATGTTGACCTTTCTTATACTTTGCACTGCTATCGTGTGTTTGTATTGTTTGTTGTTGTAACGTTCTGACCCTCCCCTACTAGACATCTGTATTAAAAAAAATATCTTTATAGCTCATTGGATTCCTCCAGTATAAATATGCTAATTCCCATTCTGATATCACGTTGCAAATGCGAGTCGTGGTAAAGGGAAGACCAAATATTTTTTTCATGAACTCTTTTTTTTCATCACCGTCAGGGTGGCACCACCTCGCAGTGGCACGTTCGCCGTTTGTTGGTGAGGTTCACGGTTAAAAAAAACCAGCTGCCGGCCTGGTCAATACTGTGGGTGTATCAACCGTAAAAACGTACTTCACGCCTTGACTTAAAGCTTCCGTGACTGCAGTAATTCATGTCCTTTGTGTCTTTCGGTAAAGTCACGTAGATAGAGTCAAAGAAAAGAACAAAAAACTACGACGTTTCGATTGCAACACGAGCACTCGTGTTGCGATAGAAACGTCGTAGTTTTTTGTGATTTTGTTATTTTCTTTGAACCTATCTACGTGACTTTACCAAAAGACCCAAAGAATATACTACACGCCGTCCGTTTCACAGCAGTGGACGTGAAAGATCCCGTGGCGTCCGTTCGCAAGAGTAGACGCTGCATGCCAGTCACGCTCCAAATTTGCCGAATGTGAAATACTAAGTGCAAAGTTTTCAATTGGGATTGTAGATAGCAATCATCGCCCCCTGCTGTCAACATGTGGCAGGCCCCTCCTGAGCCATGGGGTTCAGTGAGTCCTTCCTGGGAAACAAGAGTAATGCAATTAAGTGATAATACATCCATTGATGGAATGACATAGAATCAGTAATTGGGTTGGTTGACCAAAGGGCTTAACGTGTACACCTGAGCCCAGTACATCTGAACTTGTTCACCTGATCATGTATGCGTATGATAGAAATTGCAATTCCTCCCCATGCATCAAGGTGTTGTTTGGCACATTCTCAACCGGCGCGCCATAGATTAGAACGGTAGGTCGCTATAGAACTCTGCGTTGCCATGGGCAGCTGTACGACTTTCCCACCAAAGCTGTTGCTATAACTTACCAAGCAAATTCATAACACCCCCCTCCATGCAAGGTCTCTCTCTGAGAATTCCGAAAACCTCAGACTATCTGTTCCCACCATCCAGGATGTTGCTTATCCCCTTGACTCCAGGCGATGAATGCTTTACAAACGCCAGCTCTTCAAAACAACCAGCCCGTCTCATATATATGCAAATGAAACACAGTGCATGTGTCGATTGGCTGAAGATTAAAAGCCAGGCCGCCTTTTGCCCTTGAGGGAAGGAGCTGGCATCAAGGTGCGCGCGGTATATGCGCCGATGCATCCATGGGTGTGATTTTTTCCAAAGCTGTGTGTGTGTGTGTACCGAGTCCAGGCATATAATGTCGCGGTTAGCGTGCTGCACAAAGACCTGGCGACCTGAGTTCGATTCACGCTCACGGCCAACACCAGTGACGATTATCTGAACCGGTCCTATGACTCCCCTAGGTCGACTCAGCCTCAAATGAGTACCCGGTGCGGTGTGTAAAACATCGCCACTGGGGGAGACAGAGGCGGCCGGGCGTGGTGCTGGCCACCCACAACCCTCGTGTGCCGTGCCGGCCTTCATAGGTGCTCACTAACAGCACTTGCCCCGACAGTCTGCTATGGCTACACGGGGGACCTTTGTTTTTGCAGTTTGGGTCTAAACAAGACCGTGCCTCAAACCGCCGTTGCGCTGGGTGCGATTTTTCTTGTTGTGATTCTCTCCTTCATGACTGCAAGCCCCCAGGTGTCAACTCAGAGAGGTTGATGTTTTCGAGAGACCGTATGGGAAAATAAAAATAACAAACACCACACCAGCACGCTCACTACGTATGTTACGAACACTGCCTTTCAATGTAAAAAAATGATACGTAGGCTGACGTTTTCAGCAATGGCCTTTTCCTCGGAACGGACAGCGTGGCATTTTTGTTCCTTCGTGAAAAAAGTGTCGGTGTGGTTTTTTGTTTTTTGTCGCTGTGCCTGCAGTTTATCTAGGAAAAAAATCCTCGAAGCGAAAAGTATCGATTCTTACTCACACAATTCAATACATGTGTATCGTGAGATGAAGAATCATTATTATTCTAAGAATCGATTAATCGTCACAACCCCTGCTGAACATCCAAAGTAGATTTGCCGCACGTCACCGACGTTTAAATTAATGCAAAACAACGTCTTATCAACAGCTCCAAGCATGTATTAAGTTGACGCAACGAGTGATTTAAAAAAAAAACGAAAATGTTATTGGTTTTTCACGCGCGTATATTTTGTTTGTTCCCGTGCAGGAGCCACGGCCTTGCTGGAGACGGCCAAGGAGGGGGGACAGTGAGCCGGTACCAGCACCACGTCCTGCACCACAGCGCCACGTCCTGCACCACAGCACCAGCAGCACCACACATCCTGCCAGGGTCACAGCGTGGCCGGGGGAGTGGTGGGAGGGCAGCCACCGTGGGTATCGTGGCTGTCTGGACACAGCCACCATTTTTATACCTAGCTCAGAAACATCCACAATATTTTTAGATTTGGCTAAAACACCGACAAATTTTTGGACGCAAAATAACGGTTAATTTTGAGTCTGCGTATTTCTCCCTTCAACAAGGTTAATGCCGATATGCAGCAGTTCAGGACCGAATCATGAGCCAATACAGTAGTTGCATCATTAGAGTAGAGCAAAACTCCCCCTTGTCCGTGCCAAAGTTGCGGGATAAACTTCAGAAACCTTATCTGTAAACTGACCAATAACCATGCGCGAATAGGACATTCCAAACTTCAAAGTGCGGCTGGGCCCTTGCAGAGGGGAGCACGGGCGGACACGGAGTGGTTAGATGGCTGGGGGCACAGTGGATAATTTTCATCAACTATGATACAAAGACCCACATACTGCACTGTTTGTTTCCTCGGCAGTATATTTATCACATAGCTTTCATAAATAAAATGTTACCTTCCCGTCCCGTCCACCGTTTCTCCCCAGCCGTCTGCTGCTGCCCATCAACACATACCACCCCTGCCACTTTTTCCCCCCTCGATACGCGAGTCCTTGAGCGGAGGGATCCTGCAAGTATAACCTTGGAAGCCGGATGCGCGGCGCAAAAAAAACAACGCACGTCACGACGAAATGTAGACACAACACAAACACGCGGAACAAGTGCTCGCAGATACTCTCGTGCAAAAATCGCCGTCGCTTTGCCTGTCTGGGTAATGTCTTTTTGTGGGAATAATGGGATACATTTACGGAGTTGGAGGTCCACAGAGTGATTGATTGCATGTCAACGTGGTGTGTCTTTCGTATAAACGGGTCCCTGCTCAACCGACAATATTATGATCACGTGGACTGAATGCTACGCCTGTGGCGCTCACTACAAGCTTCAATAAAAATTAGGAAATGTCAAGGCTTATTTGTGCATATTCCTAAATATGCGATGATGCAGTTCGGTTATAGTCACTGTAAGCATTTCCAACGGCGTTCAAATATCTGACGCTGAAGAGCGGATTTTTAACGTGCATCAAATCGTAGCTTTGTTCACTACATTCCGTGGCATCATTGGGTTTCCTAATTTAGGGGATGAGAGCGATGGAAAACTTCCACGGCGTTCTTAGATTTTCACACTGGGCGTAGCGAATGGTTGTTATTTACGCGTGAACTTATTTTTTTGCCGTTTTATAAATACTGCAAAGACTACAAAAAATTGTGTTTTGGATAAAAATGTGTGCTGCGTGTGCATTCTTTTTGATATTTTCACGAAAAGAAAAAGTGACTGTCCCAGTGATGGCTCCGAACTTTTTTTTTGCGAATAATCGTTTCCTGAAGCAGAGACATTCGTATGTATGTTGAATTTCTTTCGCATCATACGCAACCAACGGTCGTTTATGCGGAGATAAGCGTTTTGTGTCGATCGAGGCGCATTAACCACTGTAATCGCGATGCGCTGTTTCAACTTTGTAATCTTTAACCTTGTTGTTCTTTTTTTAAGGCTCAAAATGCGGATGTTTTGGCTCTGAAAGTGAAAATCACATACTTAAAATAATTACTTTCTTCTCCATCTGCTCTCTTTTGGTTTGTAAACACACTGTAAGTGCTTGCGGTAATAAAATAAGTGGTTCTAACACTGGAAATGGTCAATTACAGTATATTTTAAAATGTTCACATTTACACAATGTCACACTGGTCAACTTTCCTCGGCCTGTGCCGTTAGAGGCTCACAAGGTATGAGTGCAACACCATAAACAGTTCACTAACAAAAATGTAAAACAGAAATTGCAATTTCCATCAAATTTTCTTTTTCTTTTAAACCCGCGTTGTTTCCCAATAAGACCACGTTTGGCCCATTGGAAGCTTGTATTTTTATTCACGAAACATGAATAGCATCTATTATATGAAGGCATAAACAAGGTGTAATTTACCTTTTAAAATATATAAATTGTGAGAACTCAACTCCATCTCTGCGTGTAGTTGGAGCAGTACTGGACAGAAGTTACAGCGGTCACACGCCTCGAGAATGCAGAATAAGCTAATAAAAATAAAACATAATGAAATAATTCTCATGACGTTTCGGCCACAACGAAAGCAGCTGTCCTCAGGTGAAGAACAGGTCTGTCGGAAAGACAGCGTCATTTTATTATTTCCCTTCTACGTGACTTTACCGAAAGAACCAAGAAGATGAATCCCTGCAGTCACAAAAGCTTTAAATCGAAACAGAACTAAGCTGTTTAGCAACGCTGTTCACTTATTTGAGTTTTAGGATAGCGGTTAAAATTATTGTTAAATTTGACGGCTCCCTCCTCGCTCCCAAAAAGCCTCCCATTGTACGTGGGGCACGGTCTATCCTCCGATGTTATTTCAAGGATACAACCCGATAGATTTGAAATGTGGTGTTTTGCATCATTGTTGCTAGGTGTATGAGACAGCCATAAATATTATTCACTTCCTCCCCTGTTATCACTTCAATGTTATTGCTCTGAGCATATCTGCCGAGCAACTGGATCGTGAGCCAGGGAACAATGTAGATTAGAATACATTAAATGGTCTGAACAGAGATTATAATTTGTTGCAGCAAATGGCTACACGCAACAGAAAAATCCAGGAAAAAACAGCAAAAGTCATCTAGAAAAAACACCGACATGAACAGGAAGAGAGGGAATCCCTTCCACTGGCAAGCTCATGTCTAGATTGAACCATCAAGAGAAAGTGTTCCACTGGCCACGGTCATAAACTGTAGAGTGACTGAACGGGGAGGCTTTCATATGGCACTTTCGTTGTGCAGGGGCCAGGTCCACTGACATTGTTCCACAGATGGAGAGAAGTCAAGAATTGTGCACCTCAGACCACTTAAATTGGTTTGCAAACGCTGAATCAATAGCAATACGTACAATGCTGCCACACAAAAAGACCTTTTAGACACATAGCCACCGTTTTTTTTATTCCGAAATTTGGTTGTCTTGGCAATGTCTGTCATTACTTCCCAGAAGTTGTTTTGGACAATCATGGCATTTCCTGCCAGACCTTGAAAATAATCCAAATATATTGTTAATGGTGGATTCAATACAAACATTTCACCACAGAAATGTGGTGAAACATAAAAACAGTTGTTTTACAGCTAACGAGGGATTAGTGCATATAGGTTAAGGACACGATTGAAACTGATAAAGTCGACTTTGTACGGACACGTTCTTATCAGCAGTGATAGGCGGTGGCCAAGACTATAGGTGACAGTGTCCGAGAGTACATTGTACACTTGGGAGATGTAGCAATGGCATCAGCTAGTACGCAGGTGCCTAGCTGGACCATTACGTAATGAAGTTGTTTGTGGTGCGTGAAGTCGCAGTGCGCGTAATTTGGCCGCTAGGTGGAGACGATTTGCCGTTCCGGGGGCCGTAGGCAGGACACGATCGCTTTGAGTGTCACAAACTTTTGTCCTTGAGCGTCGGTTGCCTGAGCCGGCTATTTAAAGGCCACGCGGAACATTTACAAACTGCACCCCAAACACACCCGGGGGTTTGTGTGGCGACCAAAGCAAGGCAGTGAATCCTCCATAATACACGGGCATAATATGACTTTGAGACCTCCCCACCACCTACACATTCCACAAGTAGTGGATAATCCCATATCTGCCTTTTCCATAAATATGCGAAATTCCTATTAAAATTAAATCACGACGTTTCGGAGGCAACACAAGCTTCCGTCTTCAGGTGGAAGCTGTGACTGTTCCACCTGAAGACGGAAGCTTGTGTTGCCTCCGAAACGTCGTGATTTTAATTTATTTTTATTTAAAAAATTTTACCTACGTGACTTTACCGAAAAAACCTAAGAATATGAACTCCACACACTCCCACTGCAGAACAGGAGACACACACAACTTTGAAAGTCGCCCGAGTCGGGAGTCGAACCTCGGTATTGATTTGTCTGAGCCCCACACACACAAAGTTCAATCTTGATTTGAACACAAAGTTGTCACAAGTGCGTTGCCACCGTGGGGCTGACCTTACAAGGTGGCCCATATATCTTGTGTCACCCCCCCCCCATTTAATTATTTAAAATATATATTTTTTAAAGTAAGAATAATTTTAAAAATATATATATGGGTCAATTCATATGGGGTCACAAGACATACAGACCACGCTGTACAGTCCTGCTATACAGTATTTATATTTCGGTGGTGTAATACTTGCCTCGTATTTCGGGGTTTTTCCCTTCCAACTGATGCCACAACCCCCCCCCACCACCCCCAGCCACCCACACCGCCAACCAATCACCCCACGACCCCCACCACCACCACCCAATCAACCACCACCCAAACCACCCACTCCCCACCATCACACCGCCAACCAATCACCACCACCGCCACCACACCCCCAGCCATCCAATCAATCACCCCCCCAACCAACCCTCCACCATCACACTGCCAACCAATCACCACCACCCAATCAACCACCACCCAACCCCCCACCACCAACCCACTACCATCACACCGCCAACCAACCAATCACAACCCAACCCCCCACCAACCCAACCACGTGTGTCGTCGTTTCTTTTGGGGTGCACTTTGAAAACGCGCCGCACCTCTCAACGGCAGCAGCAGCTGCCACCTTCCGGCATCTTCTACCAAAATCCTCTAGTCTACCGGAATCCTCTACCGGGATCTTCTACCGGAATCCTCTACCGACGGTCACGAGTTGCCGGAGCTCGCTCGCTCGCGTCCGCGTCGCGGGCGACTTTAATCAAGTCGCCTGCCCTGCAAGTCGACAGCAACAACCACCACCACCACCACCACCTCCTTCTCTCTCTCCCTCCTCATTCCTCGCTAACATCTCGGACCATGCTGCTGCTGCTGCCGCTGCTGCCCGGAGCCTGAGCGAGAGGGGCGATGTGGCGCATCTACGGCGCGGTGCGCGGTGAGTGACGTTCAGTTTATTTATCAGGGTATGTTGACCTGTGTCCTCCCCTAGGTCGACTCGGCCTCAAATGACTTATCTGGTTGCGGTGGCCTTCGAAGGTGCCGCTCGCTGCTAACAGCACTTGCCCCAGTATTGTTGTTGGGGCTATAAGGGGGCTATCGTTGTCTTTGTGGTGGTGTAGGTACGATGTAGGTACGAGTGGGGGAAGTGAAACCAAATTAAACGCGGCGAGATTCTGTGGGGTGAGGTGACAGCATCAGCAGCAGCAGGGCGAGAGGAGAGCGACCCACGAGGTTGGCAGCGGACACGTGCAAGTGTTTCACACCCCCCCCACCACCACTCCATTGGCACTGACCAGGGTGGTGAAGTATGGTCAAACATACCCCCCCCCCCCATTGGCACTTACCGTAGTGGTGAAGTATGGTCACACCCCCCCACGCCACGCCGTGACTGACGCTACGTAGGGGTAGGCCTTAGTCGAGTAATAGCTAAATAACTGGGTAACAAATTTAAATTTTTTGTTCCTGGGTAGTAAGTGTTATTTCCTAATAGATTATGCCCCAAAAGTACAGAACATGGCTATTTATTATCCACAAACTTTGCTTTTGTGAACAGGACAGTGATATTTTAAAATGTACCTATTTTCAATGAGAAAACGTGGTTTGATTTTGTGTCATTCCTTCACATAAGGTCTTGGTTACAGAAGCAAAGTTTGTGGGGAATGATATTAGCCATTTTATATACTTTTGAGGATTAACAATTAGAAAATAACACTTAGTACCCAGGAACAAAAATCGTGCTGCATAGTGAATCGGTCTGATGGCATTGTTGTTTGCGTAAGCTAACCCATGACCCCCTGTTTGATGTGATCTGCATGGTACATCTATGCCCCGGTGAACAGGGTAAAACCTGTTCTTATTTGAATTAAAATAGGTGTTAAGGTGCATCTGAACATGCATCAACATCTATCTTGTCTTAAAGGTCCCATGTTTATGATTTGTGTTTAAAAAAACCATACCGTCTCAGCTGCATTTTAAAATACTGTATAACCCGACTGATTTTGAGATTTATATTTAACATGGCCACATGGAATTGTGAATGTATCTTTACCCAGATGCCCGTTTAATCTGGCTGCATTGTAAGGTTTTGCGTTCATGCTAAACTTGACCAACGGAATCGAATTGCGTGTTAAACATAACCCTACTGTCCCGATATAACCGACGTTCAACATATTCGACGAGATGACATTGATCCGATTGCATGTTAAGTCTCACCATCGTGGCTCCAGTGGAATCCCACAGATCATTACGGCTGATGCAGTCAGGATTTACGGTTTTGGCTTTGGACCCTTGAAATCCAACTGCACGTTATGCCAGGCCTCGCGATGATAACGCGTTGTTTGGAAACTATTTGCAATTTACTTGAATGGCACATTAAGCCAGCCTGCACGGAATCTGCGTATTGACAAGGTTAGCCCAGATTTAGCCGTGAAATGTCATTAAAAAATGCATCGTGTGTGCAACACACTGATTTGTGCGTACAATAATTCTGCCGGTGGAAGTGATGTGCACGTTTCTTTACGTTTATAATGCGAGATACGTGTATGGTAAATGACATTAATAACATTTTTTTAAGGCATTCGTCAAGAGGAAAAGTATATAATATGCGACGTTTCGGGCTATGACCCTTATTCAGTGCAACATTCACAACGACACGTACACTCATTCAAGGGTTTCCTTGGAAATAGCAGCCGGTCGTGAGTCTGAGCAGTTGAATGCGTCGCTGTTTGTTTGTGTTGCAACGACCTTTGACTAAATCGCCCGCAATGTGATGGATCTCAGAAGCTAAGCAGGGTTGAGCCTGGATAGTGGTTGGATGGGTGACCACCATGCACAAGCAAGTCGTCAGAGGTGACTGTAAGGCTCAGTGCTGGACATTTAGAGGGCAGTAAAACAAAATCCATTGTTGTACTGCACTGCTATGCTTCCACATCTATGCTCCTTGTCACCAACCCACAGTGACCAGCGTGGTGAGATATGATCAAATAATCCCTCCAACCCAAACAGGTGTAGGGGAATCCCCATCGAGAATAAAGTTGCTACACCATGAAGTTGTTCCAGGCTTATTGTATTTAACCTCGTTGGAGACGTTGCTGATGATCCTTGTCCTAGTGATAGGTTTTTACCCTTTCAACTGGTACAAAAACTGACACCTTTATACAAGGCATCATGTTTGCAATAACCACAACACAAGCAGTCAAAATGCAAACAAAAAGAAACAACCCTGATAATGATATGGCACTGTCCTTGAAGTTGATTGGTCCACACCCGAGACAGCTTTTCTTAGAGCCTAGGTGTGGACCAATCAACTTCAAGGACAGTGCCATATCATTATCAGAGTTGTTTCTTTTTGTTTGCATTTTGACTGCTTGTGTTATGGTTATTGCAAACATGATGCCTTGTATAAAGGTGTAAGTTTTTGTACCAGTTGAAAGGGTAAAAACCTATCACTATATTTTGCCACTGGTAAAGGAGATGTCTCATAGGGATCCTTGTCCTGCTGAGATCACCCCCCGCCTAACCTCTCTTTCTCTTCGTCCTCAGCCTTTGGGCGTAGTCACTGCAATCCCCAGTGCCGGGTCACCCCTCAGCTCCCCCAGCACGGTGAAGATGAGCTGGGGACCTCGCTCGGTCCCGCTCGCTCCAGGTGAGACAGCACGATCCACCACCCTCTCGCACACCTCGCTGTCAATTGCATTGACTACACAATTGTTGCGCAATAACATGCATATGTGTGAAAAAACAACACGTTCTTTCGGAGTGGGCAGGTAGGAACTTGGTTGGACAGCGCATTCGTGCACGGCAAAAGCTAGCGGTCACGTGACGCACTTCAACCAATCCGGGAGCGTACATGTTTGGGAGGGGCTATGCACGACAGACAAATAATCCCTGGTGGGCAGTGTGGAACTGTTGTTCCCACCTGTGTAAGCACTACTTTCGGAATTCCTTGAAAGTATTTGATGGCATTGAAATCAGCACATGTGCTTGGGGAGGCCTCATTCCTGCAGTGGATTGATCATGGCTGTTCCTCATAATGATGGGGTGATGATTTCATAGGGTGGTGTCATGTTGTTTTAAGTTAAGTGGCTAATATGCACTTGGGCATGAATGGGGATTTATGCTCGGTTGTTGATGGGACTTTTGCCGACACGTTCTCTGGTCGCCTTTTGCCGTTCTCTGGGTCCAAGAGTGGTGATACAAGGCCATAAAGAAGGCTGCCTCTTGTGTAGGCCAAATCAGTTTCAAAGACAATGCATATATTGTGAGAGCATGTTTGTTTGCTTGTTTTGTCACAAGTATGTGTGGTTAATGCAGACCTGGTGCCTTGAAATAGGTTTCTATTTGGTGTTTGACTATCTAAACACCTGTTTTATTGGCAGAAAGGGTAAAGCCTATTTCTATTTTTTCATAATTAAATCGCTGTTCACCGTTTTGTTTGACAGCTCGCAGACATGGGGGTCAAGCGAAGGAAGCTCTCGCCAGCAAGACGCAGGCCGGGCAGAGGGCAGGAGGACGAAACAGGACCGGCGTAGTTCCCGTTGCGAGTTCATGCACTCGCCACCAATCATCGACGCTTTCTTTTGGGTGAGGCTTCTTCTCCCCTTGTCCATGAATTTAAACATGGCATTTATTCTTGATATTAATATCTATGGACTCTAGCTTTTTCATTGTAGGCAAAACTCATATGTTTGTTTTAAAACCAAAGGGTGCCTTGGCAATTGGTAGGGACTTGTCCTGTTTTGGCAAATGATTGAAGGTATATTGCGTGCTGTAAAATCCTATTGCTTACACAGAGCCATACTGACTCATCCAGGGCTCAACACGATGTTGACACAGTTTTGAGTTTTCTATCTTTACAGAAAAGTAACATTTGACTTTAATACATATGATGGGACACTCAGCGTACTGAATAGATATATTTTTAATACAGTGCTTCTACACATGTACATCCTTGACTAGACTGTTTCAATACAACATGGAAAATGTATGTATTAACAGTTGATGTTCACTGCATATACAGTAAACCTTTATACATGTTCACCTTTTGGCGTCCTCTGGTCTAACACTGGTTGAGACTAGGCCCTAAAGAAGGCTGTCTCTGGTGTAGACCAATGAGTTTCAAAGACAATGCATCATATATTACCAGAGCATGTTTTTGTTTGCATGTTCACCACAAGTATGTGTGATTAATGCAGGCATGATCCTTGCAAAAGGTTTCTGTTTGATGTTTGAACATCTTTACACCTGCTTTATTGGCAGAAAGAGCCAAACCTATTCTTATACAGTAAACCTTTGTTAATTCGACACATGGGGCTCTGGCCTTGCCGAATTATCCGATATTCCGAATTATGTACAATGGAACTCTCCAGTGCCTCCTGCCCCTATACATTTTTTTCCCCAAATTTGTTTTCCCCAAATTTGTTTTCCCCAAACTCTTTACAGAGCATACGCATTGACACACACCCTGCATCAATTATATCGGAAACTTTGGATTTGTCTCGCAGACTAAGGGATTTATACTTCAGTCCCTTTGTATAACTTCTTGATGGAGGTGTAGACGACATTTCGGTGAGGGTTGGCTTGCAACGAGTGCACAAACAAGGTAAAGTCCAAAGCAATAGGTCTGCACTGACGCTCGCCACGCGCTCTGCCACTAGACTGAGTCGTTGTTTTGATCGTGGCGCGTGGCGTCGTGGCGAGTAGCGTCGCGCCGCGTGAATTCCGAAATTGGACCTTTCGGTATGGAAATTCGGCTCGTAGAGAATTAATACTGTAGATATAGCGAAAGTGCAGCCCTGCCAAATTATCCCCAATTACGAATTATTAAATACCTAAATAACGAGGTTTTACTGTAGGTGAGGTTGGTTTGCCCTTTAATCCTTCAAATTCCGAGGTCAAACATTAGGCGCAAGGAACTCTACCTCTTTACAAGCATTGCACGACGTGAGCTTGGGCCACGGACGCGCTGACCTGTTGCGGGCGACCGTGTGCGTGTGTGCACAGGGAGCCTTTGTGACTCTGGGACTGCAGCTGGTCAAGCGTCTTCATGAGTCTCTTCCGCGAGTATGCCGAGACGACCGGCGCAATGCCTCCGGCTCGAGGGTCAGCCGCTGCCTGTTCAAGCTGGTCGGCACCGCTCTGCAGCCATCCTCCCTGGGTAAGGGCGACGTTTGGTCAAATTCGTAAAGACAAAAAAATCACTACCGCTGCAAATGCTCGTTTGGGATGATGCGTAACGATCGTCGACCCCCACGACTGGAACGCAAACGCCCCACGTCGATTCTTGCAAAACAAGAGACTGCCCGTGGTCTTGTGTGAGTTTTCGTCCACCGGTTAAAACTATAAGCTTGAAACGTGAACTTTGAAGGGCGGTCGCACAGCGCGGTGGTGATTTGCAGACGTTACCAGGACGTGTCACATTTGAAACCCAGACACTCACCTTGCTGCATTCCTCTGATATATTAAACACAGTGCGCATGTTCCATTTCGTGTTTGTTGTGGATTTGCCAGTGCTTGTTTGGAAAACCATAGCAATGGCAGTGTTTTAAGATGACAATATGGCAATTTCACATTTTCAGACGGCTCATAAGTATTTTGGGTTTTTAAACAAACTGAGATGGTAGCTTATGGCATGTATCACTTCTTATTGCATGTATCGCTTTCAGGTGTTTCTTAAGTTCTAACAGCGGCCTGTGTGGTGTCTCTGTCATGGTCGTGACGTTCAGGCCTGCAGCTCAGCATCCTGCCAAAGTCATCATCAACTTCTGCCTTCGAGTCCGAGGGATTGGCTGCACAAGGACCAGCTGACCAAACCACGGCTGCCACCGCATCGCACTCGCCCTATCAGAGTGGTCAGTGCCAGCTGTCCTGTCGTGTAGTTGTACCTTTAAATAGAAACGTCACACTAAAGTTTGAGTGTCATTTCACGTGATAAGCTTTACTCCTCAGAAACCACAGTACGCTCGCTGAGTAGTGAATACCCATGGATGTAATGATGCTTTTCTTTGTTTACAGAAAGTGAAGTGTCAGCTTCCAGATCTTTCGGTGAACTATCCTGGAGTGGAGGTGCTTCTGAAAAGGTCACTGCTGCAATACAGTTTCATACCTTGATCTTAAAGTTGTACATTTTTCCATTCGGACCATCTAAAAGATGTGAATGTATGTGTGTGCGTGCGTCTGACAGGACTCTATCGTCGAAACCCAAGAGTGCTTAACGAGGGCTGCTGAGAAACTGCAATCCGTTTCGGACAACTCTGTCAGTGTTGTTTTACACATCATGGGTAAGGAAGTGACTTTCATTTTGCCAATAGTTGCATTTTTCACCAGTCTTCATTGTGGAGGTTACTTGTATCTTCTCTCCCTGGCCTGCATGGGTTTGGTTTTTCTTTCATAGAAAAAAAAAACATACAATGTTACTGATATTGGCCAAACATCTCAATGCTGAAACATTACCCACAAATTACTCATTTGAGTTTGCACATGGCAAAAATTGCCAACCATTGCAAGAATATGGCAGGACCCTATTGGAAAAGTTTAGAAGCTTTCCTGGATAAGCAAGTGTAATAGCCATCATCATATGCACCGCACGATGTTGTAAAAACAAAGTCACCGCAAGGAATGGTGATGTTATGTCGCGGTAACCACATCACGTATCTGGATTTTTCCTGGTGTATTTGTACAGGCTTGGAGCGAGCCAAGGGCGGAGATGTCCATGGTGCTGCTCGCTGGTTCACGATGGCAGCTGAGAAGGGCTATGCCAAGGCGCAGTACAATCTTGGCCTTTGCTACAACACTGGAAGAGGAGTTCCCAAGGACATTAACAAAGTGAGTATTCCTCCCCTCTGCGAGCTTGACTTTGCACAGATGTCAGTAGTAATTGTTGGCAGCTCGTAACCCACAATGCCACTGTATTCATATTAATTCTGCTAAACAATACGAATGCAGTTTGTGTGTACAAATACGGCCCTCAGTCATGCTCGCTGAATTCCTCTCCACACTGTTGGTCATGGATATCTTTACCATACTTCGCCACGCTAATTAGCACGGGTTGGTGAAAGGTGGAGTCCAGGACTGGTTCAAATATCACTTGCCGCTAGTGTTAGCCATATAGGATTGTGCTTTGGTCACAGGTTCATAGCACAGTATGCTAACGAATGCACCACCACTCTACCCTCCATTGTATAATACTCGACGGGAGAGTCATGTGGTTGAACTTCTTTCGCACCATACGTAGCCAACCATACTGGTCGGAGGTGCGAATGGTGGTTATCGCGTGTGCGAGTTTCTAGCTCAGTGGACCTTACCTGGTTAAATAACTTTTTATTGGTTAAACAGCCTGCACTGGTATCTGTGTTTATAGTTTAAACAGCCTGCACTGATATCTGTGTAGTACAGCTGAGATGCCTGCAGCGACAATACGGTGCAAGAGGGGATTTTTATAAAACTGGCAACACTGTGTTTCTAATTCCAGTACGCTCGGTCACTTCTCCCTGCAAAGGTCTTTTGCAGTGGACAGAAATATATCGAGAATGTTGCCTGTTAAACATATTTTGAATTCCTATTCGGGCCAAAGGGAAAGGTTCCCTCCCGAGATTGAAAACTCACTTCTTTCAAACGGCATTTTGTGTTCAGTTTATTGTCCTTCCCCGCGCCTCCGATGAGCACAGTTGGCTACGTACGGTGCAAAATAAGTTCAGAATACGTGCATACAATGTGCACCTTCGCAAGAGTCCATGGGCCAGAGTAGAAATTGGTACCACCTTGGGTAGAAAAACGTCATGTTTAGCGATGCATTTACATGTATGTTGACCTTCTTTCGCACCGCATGTCGGCTGTGTTCGTGTGCACCAGGCTGCGATGTACTTCGCCCACGCAGCGGCGCAGGGCCACGCGATGGCGCAGTACAACCTCGCGATGTTCTTGAAGAAGAACAGCGGAGAGAACGCCGGCGCCGTCGAACAGCTGCTCGTGCAAGCTGCTCACGGTGGACTCAGAGAGGTGGCCGCTCGCTTCGCATAGCCGCCCTCTTTCCGCGCGGTGAACGGGAACCCCCCCCACCCCCTTTGTGCATTGTTGCTTCCAGTGTTGACGCTTAATGTATCGTGTGTAAATACGTTTAAAATTGTTCTTTGTTATGTGTCGCCACTAGGCCCAGTCGTATCTTGGTGTTTATTACACAAAGTTGCCGCACAAGGATTACAAGAAAGCAGTCAAGTTCTTGAAAATGGCAGCAGAACAGGAGGTAAGCGCTATAACAACATTTATTTATAGGTCCAAAGTTCATTGTGGTCATTTAGATATATATGCACTAATTTTCCCCCCTGCTTGACAATGCACGTCCTCCGTTAGGCAACAATCGTAGTGCCCCTTTAGTCAAGTAATCCCTGAACGTTGTCACCATTACGTGGCAATAAACTTACCTTAGAAAACAAAAAACACTGCCTGTGACTGGTAGACAGCCAAGTGCAGTGATAAGACTGCATGGCCAGATGGGCTATCTTAGGTCCATTTTATTTTGGTCTTTCAGCATTGCGCAAGATTGACGGGCTGCTCATTTGATTGGCTCTCAGAGGTAGCTCTGTTACATCTGCTTCCATGGGCTGTGTTTTATCATTATTTTTTGACATGTAGAATTGCATTGCTGCGAGAGAGATCTGAGTTGATACTTCATGTAGTGGAATAGCTCAGTCGGGACAAAACCGGGGCAAAGTGACATCCATGACGGGGTCTCCGAGTGATCGAGAGCTTAGTTGGAGGGAGACCGCTCTCACTTACTGGACCCGTCGCCCCGTCTCGATGCGCGAACTCCAGCAACTAATTGTGCACTTCAAATGGCGGTCGATGTTCGAAGGTGGACTGCGACCCTCCAAGGAATGGCCCCCTCCCCCATGATACGTGGATCAATCAAATCAATGGAGACGCCGGTACAGCAGCAGGAGCAGTTGATGCGAATGCTGTCGCAAGAGGTCACATGTTTGGTGCAATGGACCTTCGCCGAAAATGCATGGGGATGAATGTGATTTTTTTGTATTCAATGTGAACTTGTTTTTACAAACAATAACAATGGACTACTACTTTGTGCCTCAGGACGTGGACAGCATGCACCACCTGGGCATTTGCCTTCAGCATGGGTGGGGCGTGGAGGTGGATTTAGTGGCCGCCAGGAGCTGGTACGAGCGGGCGGCCGAGAGAGGACAGCCCGATGCACAGCACAACCTCATCGTCTTCCAGCTGCTGGACATCGGAGGTGCATGCCTGACCCACGCGCGGCCTGCAGCTACTCGTTTCCTGTTTTAATATGCATCTGCCATAAGCGTGGGATTGTACCGATGCCGCCACATATCAGTTGTATTCTTGTCCTCTGGCTGTGTTTGTGTTTGAAGGAACCAACCCAGCCTTGCCTGATGAGAGAGGAGCAGACGCTCATGAATCATTGTCAGCAGCTGCTGGAAACCCAGAGGCATTGCTCGGGGCCGGGCATACTGCAAACCATGGAACAGGTATGAGTGTAAGAGTAAACGGCTGTACGCAATCGGTGATTTACAGACAGAAAAAAGTGTGATTGAGACCTTTGGATCGGTCCTCCCAACATAACTTGCACATCACGTGACATCACCATACTGAGTGTGTAACGCACACAGCTTTCTTTCAGACCACAAACTTAAAAGAGTACAAGTGGTGCCATATTCTTTCATACAGCAGCAGAAGCAGCAGGACAATGACAGCTGCACACCAGTTCTTTGTGGTTACGAATCCCCAATACAGTAGGACTATCATTGCCTTGTGTCCGAGGGGCTTTTTGTGGGCAAGGCCTCCCTCATCACCCTGCTGGCGACAGTTTGGCACTGCCTAAGGGTGACGATAAAACCAATTTAAACACTTTCTGTATATGTGGCCCAACTCGCCCTGTTGTACCTTCGCACGACTTGTGGTCCCCTCGTTGTGCAGGTCGGGGCGCCCTGCCCGTCGCTCGTGGCAACGATGTTGCTGCGCGGTTGCGAAGTGTTGCATCGTCTCCGGCTCTCTTCCCTCCGCGCCACCTTGGCGGTGGCCGTGGTGGGTTCTCCGCACTGCCCGTGTGGGTGGACGGCGTGCGCTTGCCCGTGTCTCTGAGCAGCGGCAGGCTCGACAGCCTGCTGCTGCTTGACGGAGAAGACCCGAACGTCGGCGCTGCCTCGCACCACCTCGCGCTCGGGGGCCTACGGCAAGTCCCGTGGGCCGTGGGGGGTGGAGTCTAGAAATAATCCCTTGTCCACTGGAGCATTCGAGCAGAGCCAGCGCTACGCACGGATGGCTTGGGTAGCCCAATAGGGCCAGCAAGGGGCCTAATGATGAGTTCTTCACGCCACCGCAGTACACAGAGGACAACCGCGTCAGCTCATCTACATGTGACGTCATCATCGCCCACGGCTTAGCTATGACGTCGTAACAACCCGGCACTGCGGTCTGCTTCGGTACAGCCCAGGTGCGGTTCACTTGTTTTACCGTGAAAGAGGTTTAGGATGTAACATTTGTAGCCACCAGTTTGAAATTCATTTACCAAAACACCACTGCCGCGTGTGTTCAGATTGTAGCATGTTCTTTTAGGGGATCTAAAAAAATATCAACATGAGCCGCTGTTGGTGATGATTTTACAAGTTAACTGAATTTGATCCACGCACTTAAAACATTTTTATTTGGTTAACTATTAAAATATGGTCTCCAATACCTGGAATGTCAAAAGCTGTGCAATTGTATACAAGACAATTTCAGCAGTCAACAGCTGTCCAGAACGCAAGGAATCGTGTGGTGCTCTGGTGAAATTTTACTTTTATTGCTGTGCCATTACCTGAAATACATCGAGTACGCACACATTCTAAATGCTTCAAGTATTTAAATTCACTGCTTTTAGCCAAAATATTATAAGTAGCTGAAATGTAAACACGAACCTGAAACCCATTTTACGTGGTTTTTTTTCTGGTTAATGTATTAAAATGGTGTCTCTCCAATAGCTGTAATGTGTCAAACAGATTGTATACTACACTGGATAAAGGGTGCAGCGTTGAACAGCTGTCTTGGACTCATTTGGTGTTAGTGGGGAATGACTGCCATTGCCAAAACTGGATTGAGTACGCACAAATTATGAATGGTTTTTTTTTACTTGTAAATTGTATAAAAATGGATTGATGCAAAACCTTAACGGGACAGTGCTTAGTATGTGCTTGTATTTTTAGTTATTAAAAAACTGCGTTTGCAATTTGCTTCCGTTTACTTTCTGGAGGAATACCGTATATTTGCGAACAGTTGCAGAACGTGTACCACTCATGATTGTAAGGGCGCAGCTCTCGACTTCCCAGCAGGTGTAGTGCGGACACCTTCACAATGTTATAAATTGGTAGAAGAATCCTGCATTACCTGTTGTCACACGAGATAATGCAGTTTTTACAGCCAGCCGCAAGTCACGAGTCGCAAGCTTCGAATGCTTGCAGCCTTGAATCACAACATCGCTGGCAATTCAAACCCGTAAAAAACAAACACAGGGTGTTGTGTTGGTGGTCGCCATTTTCCCCACTTGCATACAATATGCTTGAAGGAAACACTGAGTGCATTTTAACTTTTTGGACAAAGGAAATTAGATGTGTGCACGTATGGTAATATAAACGCTAAATAAAACCAGATGCCGAGAGAATGCACACCACAAGAAACATCATTTAGTGTTGCTGTTTTGGCGGTGCACATCCACAGAACTAAACTCGCATTCGTCAATAACACGGCATTACCAGGCAGTGTGGCGATTTGAAAATGGCCATTGCCAACACACGTTGCCAATGTTCCTTTCAAGGCAGTGTCGTCTTTGATGTGGCGACTTGAGATATTTTACAGAGTTCAGCTTTCTGTGCAGGTGGATAGATTTGTTTCACTTACAATGAAAACAGCCAAACCCAAGCATATTCAGTAAGCGATATATTTTTTTTATTTTTCTTAACACATCTTCGACATGACCCCCAAATGGCAGTTTACAAATGAAGACGACGTCAACAGGCGATCAAATCTGATGGAGTTCAGAGGAAACCGGTTAAGACTTCTCAAAATGGCTCAAATTGGTCACAAAACCAGGTGCTGCCACAAAAGAACGCTGCAACATCGCAGCTGTTTTTTTTTATTACCATAAACGATATTCTAATGCTATTTTAACCAGGTGGCTCTTCTCCATATAAGCCAGTGCACATTTGTTTAAATTAATGCGACATCTGCGTTTTAACTTGCTTTACACTGCAAGCCACCACCTTAGTGAAAGAGTGGGGTGAAATTAGTTGAAATTGACGATTTGTAATGAAGCTAGTCATGGACACATCGTACATAACGTTACATTAAAACAAATTTAAACCATGTCGGTGGTTTCAAGGTGCAAACGTGAAACGCACCACCCACTTGCCTCCAGTGAACAACTGTTGGTGTGCGGTGTGCACATGGCTCAACAAAACGAAAAACCCAAGAGCGCAAGACTTGGGAGTGCGCTCGACACGCGCGCAGCAAAACGTTACGTGAACAAGAGCTTGCAGTGAAGTAAACACAAATCGACGTAAAATAGTTGTTCATCTCGTGACCAACTGGACCAGTGGCTGACCAGAATACCGATGTTGATGCAGACTAAGCTGCTAATCGTGTACTGTGAACTGCTTTATTATATATACCTCTTTCAAATAAACACAAACTCGAGTTAAAGATAAATTAAATAAAAATGGCATATATGCCACGTAAAGCGCAATGTCCATGCACAAATGCTGTGGAGTCTTTGGAGGGCTTACGCCACCTAACTACTCACCCTGTTTTGTAGAAATGATACGTGCGGTTTCTCAATTTACTGAAAAACCAGACAACTTAGTCGCTGCACCTTAAGCTTTAAACTTAAAAAGCTAAGATAAGACTTGGGATTAACGTCAGCTTGATTGCAGTGCCTCTTTTAAACAGACGCTGCCACTACGAAAAGCCCAAGGTGCTTACTGCATTACAGTACGTAATTCAATCTTGGGAAATAAACTGAACAACAAAAATGTGCTTTGCAAGCGAGCGTGCCAAACTGCGACACCGGCAAGCATGTGTCAATGCTTTCTGGAATTGGGAGGACAGGAGGAAGTGGTGGTCGTGGTGGAAACGGCAGTCGCGTGCCTCTCACGCCGCACGTCGAATCAAACCGTTCTTCTCTGGCTGGAAGAAGTTCTCCACCATGGCTTCTATCAAGTCATCCAGCTCTTTGGCCAGACCAACCGTGTCTCTGCAAAACAAAAGTTTCACCCATGACACAACAACAACAATAATATGACTGCGTGGGGTTTTTGTAGGTTGCGCCATATATCGCTCTCTGGTGCGCTGTATTGTTCTGTTGCTGAAGAAGCTCCCAGCGCGTGCAGCGAAACGTCGGACACCATGCTCAAACAACACGCGGTTCAACCCAAAACCGCATCAAGACAGAAATACATCACACAATAAAACCAAAACGAACATAGCCCTTTTTAAAATTCTCAACTGACGTGATGCCAGCACGATGAGAACACAATGCCCATTCGAGATGATTTTGCATTTAAAAAAAATGACTTTACATTATATCCGTGCAACCCCCTCCACTCCATCTCGTCCCTCCCCTGCCCTTTCATGACCCCACGTGCCGCCCTCTGTCACGGTTATTCCTCGGCCCTTGCACGCCCCTGCCATCGAACTCGCTCAATTTCCGTTACGGCTTTGTAAACTATGTTTAGTGCTCGAGAAAAAGAAGATTACGTTAGGATGCCATTATGCACAAACTACAGCCCATGGGCAAAAAAGCTTGCACGGATGAAATCCATTAATGGGAAAATACCGGTAACGTCACCTAGTAGTATTTCTGCCGAACAAAACAATGGCTCCTGCTGAGGCTACATGAGAAAGTTGTCAATGAAGAGGGTCTGTGTAGGAGGAGGAAGCCACCATGAAAGTAGCAAACACTGGGGCAGCACCATGCCTGCTAACCCTTCCCATTAATGCTCCCACCCCATTCTGTCATCAAAAGCAAAACTTAGCACTTCTCTTATTTTCACCTGACTAAAATTGTACAAAGCGATATGACCGTTCGAAAATCGTTATGCAGTATAAAGGATTACAAATCGGATTACAAATTGGAAGCCTGTTGCTCGAGTCAGTCGGACTTGCAAGCGCACGGTTACGCGTGCGCTGTGCATTCGGCAAGCCGAGTGCGTGTGTGTGTGCGTGTGTGTGCGCGAGCGGTCACCTCTTGCCGGGCGTAGCGCACATCTCGGCATAGTACTTGATCTTGGGCTCCGTGCCGCTCGTGCGCATCGTTGCCACGCAGCCGTTGGCAAAGGTGAACGTGATCATCTGGCTGCTGCTGCTGCTTGGCAACAGCTGTGCAACAACAACAACAACGCGGTGGCACAATCCAAGCAACAAGTTTTAACGAGAGTATTATACGGTCCCTTTGCCAAACCCCGCTGTTGGATGAAGGCCTTTCCATGCTGCCGTCAGTCTTGAGGTTTGTTGGTCGGTGCAAGGCGGGGAGCATACGAGTCGAGTACTGTACAGTAATGGATCCTGCTTCGCTGCCCCCTGCTGCCACACAGCCTGTCGCACCCGGTTACGCGTGGCGGCCAAACACCCAAGCGCTATCCCCACTTAGTCTCCGAGATCCGACCACATCGGGACAACATTCTGAGAGTTTGGTCACAGGGTCGGGGGGGGGGGGGGAAATCCCCCCGCCGTTTGCATCGCGAGCAGCAGGCGTCCGGTGGAGCGGTGAAGCGCGTGCGAGGCTTACGGCGCGCTTGTCGGCCTGGGCGCTGTCGTGGCCCGTGGTGAGGTCCCGCACGTGGGCGATCTCGTAGGGCCCGCAGCGCGTGGGGTACGCCGCCCGGCCGCTACCGCCGCCGCCGCTCGCGCCGTCTTGCTCCTCCGCGCCTGCCCGGTTGCGAAGGCGCTCAAACATGCGCACGATGGTGGGTGGCTCGTGGCAGATGAAGTAGGAGGTGCGCGAGATGTGGTAGCCGTACCTGCACGCGGCGTAGAGAACGCGTTCGGGGTGGCCGAGGGCTCGGACCGACGAGTAGTAATTCTACGAGTTGCACTTCGATGTAAAAAAAAAAGACTCAACAAATAAATGCTCAAAAATTCAAGTGTGGAAGAGAGAGCAATTCGATATAGAGCCCGACACAGAAAAACCACACTTGGATTACAATCAGCTGGATTCAGGCCTCCCAACGTTGTATCAGCCATGGGGTCATCTTTTTGCTGAACTTCATCCAGCTGATCAGCATGGGTTGAAGGTGGGACTCAGGACTGGTTCAAATATCACTCTCTGCCGGTGTTAGCTATGGCTTCAGGTAACATAGCACAGTGGATGAATCGCTGTGCCACCGCTTCCTCCGACCGCTTTACAGTTTATTCTAGTCAGTGAGCCTGTCCTGGATAAATAGTTACATTTAACCCGTTGTCCAGAATGAAGGTACAATATGTACATTTGTGCATTGAAGAAAACACAGCATATATTCACACAAGTATATAATTATAGATCACTACGTATTGAAAAAGAATACTTGTGACATTAGCTAAGTATGTATTATATTGAACTTATTTCACACTGTACGTAGCCAACCGTGCTAATCGGAGGTGTGGGGGAAGGACAACAAAATAAACACAAAAAGCAGTTCAAGAAATTCGTTATAGCTCAAGTGGCTTCCTAATGTCAGAAGGAAGAACGTTCCAGACGGCCGCAGAAGCGCATCTGAAAGTGTGCAATGCGGTGACCGTCTTTGTTCCATGGCTAGCCAAGATGACCGCAGTTCGCATGATGATGATTTATGTTGATGGTTTATGGGTGCAAAAGTGGCAGGCATACTCCTCGTAGATGAGGGTGAGCTGCTTGGTAAGCGTTAGCTTCTTGGTGGCGAGGTGAATCGCCATCTCGGCAGCAACAGCCGCCGCGCTCACGCCGTCCTTGTCGAGAACGGTGGTGCCGCACATGAACCCTGCGCTCACACACGGCGATCGCTCCCGTCATCACGGAACCTCCTGACCGACTTGTCTCGCTCCGCCACCAGACGGCAGAGAGGCCTCGCGAGCAGCGCAGCTGACGAGGAGAAACGCGAGAGCGGCGACGTAGGCTTACCGATGGCCTCCTCGAAGGCAAACAGCACGGTCTTGCCTTGGTCCATGAGCTCTTTGGCACGGTTGCCCATCCACTTAAAGCCGGTTAGTGTCTCCTGAGGCCGGGATGGGTGCAGAGGACAAGTGTGGGAGCAGTGAAGAGCAGCAAGTTGAAAGACGCTCAGCGTTGATCCAACAATAAATTGGGAAGATAATTGCAATGCGCAAGGGCATGTCTTCATGATGTTCATTTATGCAATTTTGGGATACGATGTAAATAGGCCCCATGACCAAATCCCCCAGCATGCACCGATCTTGTCAGCTTCAGGTGGCTAAAGAGCATTAAAGACTGGGTAGTGCTTGGATGGGTGACCACCTTGCAACGCTCACAGCTTTCAACCACCCACACTGACCAGCGCGCTCAAGTATGATCACATAACCTCCACTACAAACAGTGTATGGTGGGAGGTAAACCTTTATAAGCGGTGGACTGACAATCGGTGTGTGTACATGTACACACGTATTAAGGCCTGGGTTTGAGTCTGTAGGACAGTGTTCTTCCTTGCAAGGCCCGCGGGCCACTGGCGGCCCCTTTAGTGCGGCTCATGACGTGCGGCCCCCGACAAAACACAACGTGTGAAAACACCCGAATCATCATCGTGCTGTCAAACCCCAATGGTTTCATCTGGGTGGCGGCCCTCACACTGACGTCTTACCGGCGAAAGTGACCTCTGAAAATGAGTGAAGAACACTGCTGTATGGTGTGGTCTGTGTGCGTTGGGGTGCGCGTGCGCTGGGGCGCGCGTGCCACTTAGACCTGCCTCGAAGTGGAACCCCTCTTTGTGGGCGATGGCTCGCAAGATCTTGGAGGAGACGGTGCTGGAGAGCATGGAGATGCGGTCCAGGGGAGTGCGAGTGCCTGGGGGCGAGCGCTCCTTCCAACAGTAGAAGAGCCACCACCCGAGCAGCGCTCCCACCTCATTGCCCGTGAACACCTTCCAGTCCCCACTGGGGCACAACGAGACAACGGCGATGACTGCCACACGAGGCCCACCAATCGCCACTAAAGCGGCGGCGATGTCACCACCGCGCTTGTGCCAGGCAAAGTACGCTTTGAGGCGACGTGAAAAGTGTTGTCGAAAGCTCGGAAAGACCGAGGTGCTGGGGGTTAACCGGCCACAACGGTTGTCATGCACACGGCTGGCGCGGACACGCACGCGCCTCTACCAAGGACAAAGTTGGTGCAGAAAGACAAACACGTACATGTGCACTTCCAAACACACCGCTTTACATGCAGGAACGCACAGTCACATAGCACGATGTTGAACAGAGGATGGAATGAATGGAAGCAAAGGTGAGAGGCCTTTAACCATGAGTGGGATTTCTCAGGTTGACAACAACGTCGTATTAGAATTGGGTGAAAAGGAAAACCTTATGCCTAGATGCAATGCTTGAATTATTTAACGTTAATAAGAATTATGCTTTTCGAATACTGTATAACTTGTGCTGTCTGCGATGTTAGCCATGTGAAGTGAAGAGTAAGCATGACACTCGTGAAGCTCAAAAACAAAACACAAATGAAAGAGATGAGGCGTTAAGTCAGCGTGAAAATACACAAAACAAAAACGTGAGACGAAAATATTACTTACTCACTGTTGGGAGGACAAAGAGATGAGGAGAAAGAGAACAAGAGAAAGATAACAGTCAGAATACAGACTCTGCAGGCCTCCTACAGCTACTCTCAGCTACAAGCAGCTACAAGCAGCTACAGGCAGCTACGGGAAGCTACGGGCAGTATGTACGGTCGACTCGCACCGTATGCAGCCAACTGTGCCAAGCGGAAGTGCGGCAGGGGTCCAGTGCCCGTTGTGTTTATGGCAGGATAGCCGCCTCAAATCAGTACCTGGTGTGGTGTGTTAACTTCACCACTGGAGAGACAAAGGTGGCCAGGTGTGGTGCTGGTCACCCACCCCCTTGTGTGCCACAGTGCCGGACTTCATAGGTGCTACTCGCTAACAGCACTTGCCCCAACAGTGTGTTAAGGCTATCCGGAGGGGATCTTTGTCTTTACGAGTGAAGTGCTCAACTCACGCGTCCTGCCGCTCGGCCACGGCCAGACGGTCCGCGTCAGGGTCGTTTGCGAGGATCACTCGCGCCCCCTCTCGCTCCGCCAGCTTTATCGCCAAATTCTGATAAAAATCAAAACGCCAACGAAACGTACGCAAGCAAAGAAAATAAATCTGAGATTTCAATGTAGAACACCAATGTAAAGTATATGTACGTATGAATGCACGCATTTCCAAAAACATAACGCGAACACGTACATCTGCAATTGAATCAGTGTGTTTCAAAGTAAATAGTCAATCGACCAACACTATTATTTGGGCTTCCAATGTTTATGCTGGCAGGAAATTGTAAATTGTCAAGATCATTCGCAAGTGCCGGGAGTGCCGTTCATCCAGGCTCCTAGTCAGACCTCCGCTGCCACCCTACAAGTGCTTCCTCATCAGCGAATAAAAACATTACTATCCAGGCCCTGGCTTATACTGGTAGGAACCTCCTGGTTACACCAGCCCACAGGGGATTATTGTGTCTGTCCGTCCGTCGTGCAGGGAGGGGCTGGGTGGGGAGGGAGGGGATGGTGGGGAGGGGCTGGGTGAGGCTGGGTGGGGAGGGGAGAGTGGGGAGGGGCTGGGTGACCGAGCAACCCAACGTTCCTACCAGCTCCCTCCGCAGGAGGAATGTGTTTTTCTCACAAGGGTTCACAAGGGTGCATTGTGGAAGCGGTATTATTTGCTTCCATGGTAGGGAACCCCGGGGGTGGTACGTGGTACTAAAAGTCACAGCCTGGTGTGATGTGTCCCGGATAGTTTGAGGACCAGATGAGATCAAGTATTTTTATTCTTTGGGTCTTTCGGTAAAGCCACGTAGATTGAAAAAAGAATCAAAATAATTGGTGCTACTCGCCCGAAAGACCCAAAGAATATGAATTCCTACAGTCACGAAAGCTTTAAGTCTAGAATTAAGTTTTCTTTTTTACTTTAATTCTGCTTAATTGCATATATCTTATTTGTCTCATAACTGTGATTGCATCTCCAATTAGCACGGTTGGCTACGTGCAGTGCGAAAGAAGTTCAACATACATACATTGCTCGTGTTAATGTTCGGTTCGTGGCACTTCGTCTGTGCTCTCCAGTTGGCCAGGGTGCCCAATCCTGGCCAGCTGGCTTAAAACAAAAAAACCTAACAAAGAAAGCACGGCTCACGGCTCACGGCGCACGGCTCACGGCGCACGGCGCACGGCTCACGGCTCACGGCTCACGGCTCACGGCTCACGGCTCACGGCTCACGGCTCACGGCTCACGGCTCACGGCTCACGGCTCACGGCTCACGGCTCACGGCTCACGGCTCACGGCTCACGGCGCACGGCGCACGGCGCACGGCTCACGGCTCACGGCTCACGGCTCACGGCGCACGGCGCACGGCTCACGGCTCACGGCTCACGGCTCACGGCTCACGGCGCACGGCGCACGGCTCACGGCGCACGGCTCACGGCGCACGGCGCACGGCTCACGGCGCACGGCGCACGGCGCACGGCTCACGGCTCACGGCTCACGGCGCACGGCTCACGGCGCACGGCGCACGGCTCACGGCGCACGGCGCACGGCGCACGGCGCACGGCTCACGGCTCACGGCTCACGGCTCACGGCTCACGGCTCACGGCGCACGGCTCACGGCGCACGGCGCACGGCGCACGGCGCACGGCGCACGGCGCACGGCTCACGGCTCACGGCTCACGGCGCACGGCGCACGGCTCACGGCTCACGGCTCACGGCTCACGGCGCACGGCGCACGGCTCACGGCTCACGGCGCACGGCGCACGGCGCACGGCGCACGGCTCACGGCGCACGGCTCACGGCTCACGGCTCACGGCGCACGGCGCACGGCTCACGGCTCACGGCGCACGGCGCACGGCTCACGGCTCACGGCTCACGGCTCACGGCGCACGGCTCACGGCTCACGGCTCACGGCGCACGGCGCACGGCTCACGGCTCACGGCGCACGGCGCACGGCTCACGGCTCACGGCGCACGGCTCACGGCTCACGGCTGCGTGCGGGCGCCCCTCGCACTCGGGAAGCGTCCCCGGCGGCGTCAACAAAGGCACCGCGTACCAGCACGCCTTTGCCCTCCTCCGGGTTGGGGTACTTGACGGTGGGAAACTCGGGATCGGGGTCCTTCTGCTCGGCCACGGCGATGGGCGGCGCGAGGCCGAAGGCGGCGAACGACGACTGCACGAAGTCGTGGCCCACGCCGTGCACGGACGTGTGCACGAACTTGAGGGGCGAGCACTCGTTCTGCTCCCTGCCCGGCAAAGAAAGGAGCAGCTCAGCTTTCCCGACGGTTCACTTAACGCAAACAAACCAAAAAAGTGGTTCGTAAAAGTCGCAAATGACTTTGGGCACTGCCGCTTTGTCGATTGCCGTCGGAGTGCGCGAGGGTTATTCCGCCGCAATGCTGAGTTCACCTGCGGCGGACAGCACAACCAGCTGGGAGCGGCGGCGAACAGGCCGCCGTGCGTGTCACTCGAGGGTTTAGTAGAAGGCTCAAGAGGACATGGCAGAAACCGCGCTTCAGCTGGGCAAGCGACATCAAAGAACGGACCCGAGAAGGAACAGCAGCAGGGCACGGAAGAAACGCAGAACAAACAAAACGTCGAGGCATCGCTACGTCGACGCAGCACGAGTGGGGGGCACGTGTGCCCCAACCGTCGCGAAGACGCATATAAGAAGCACAAGATGCGTTTCCTTATTGATCTCATGCTAAGCAGACCATATTATTTAAATGACACGGCACTAAAGAACGGCACCTGTGAAAGCAGAGTTTGCGCAAGTCGCTGAAGTAGTCGCGATTGATGTCGGCAAATGGGTCCTTGCAGAGGGGGCTGGTGTCAGCCAGGGCTTCCAACCACGACCCCTCCCAGGGCTCCAGGTTCTCCTGAATGGCCCGTGCGATGCCCGTGTCGTGCGGCGAGATGATTTGGGCACCGTTGCTCCAGTACACCTGCCCAATGACGACCGGCGTCAAGGGGGGAAAACAACAACCATCCACGTGGGCTTGCCAAACTGGCACTGCTGGGTGAGGGCATCCCCGACACCACACATAGGGCGTGGGGGTTTGTTTGGCCAGACTTCACCAAGCTGGTCAATGAGGGTCAGTGAAGGAGAGGCCACGACCGGTTCGGATGTCGCCCGCCGCTGATTTTAGCTCTGACCAAGAACTTAACTCGGGTCACCGAGCTCATAGAACCATAATATTTATTTATATACAGCTTACCGCTCCACCTCAAAGCTGAGTAATCATCGCAAAATAACAATTTAAATCGTTCCAAATACCGTGGAAACGTAAAAACGTAAAGACGGGTCACTCGGAGCCAGTCGTTCTTCCTGTAAACACGGGGCTCAATGAAGACGTTTTCAAGTTTCAATGCCGAGCTGCAGAGTAAACACCGCCGAGCAATAAAACACATTGCCACTTTAAAACACCCTACAACAGCGTAATTACAGCGCTTGCCTTGTAGCCATTGTCTTGCTTGGGGTTGTGGGAGGCGGTGACCATGATGCCGGCAGACAGACCAAGGTGCACCACCGTGTACGGCTGGACGCGTTCACACGAGTGCGCACAGGAACAAACAAAATCTATTCAACATCGTACGTTTTAACATTAACCTGTCTGATGTAACCCTCTCTCTTTAGGAAATGCTCTAGGCCAGGGGCCATTGTTTTCGACTTCGGTAAACAAATCTCAAGAGCCGTGATGCATGTGAACACGAGACAATGGTCCTTGATAACATCACGAAGCAGTCCTGACAGAGCCACAGGTTGCCAAGCCCCGCTCTAGGTGGATATTGTGCCGCCTATTGGTGAAAATGAATTATGACATTTCGTTGAACAGTCGTGAGAAACATGAACTCGACTCGTAATACGGTAACGGTGCCGGCGGTGCTAACGTAGCATGCGTAAAGCAAAACATATCCAAGAATAAAAACAATATCGTACGAATCATTAACCTCACAAGCACTGAAAAGACATCGGCACACAAGGTTCAAATCGGGATACGTAATCCATGTGGGGGCAGCGTTAACAGCCTGCTGCGAACGGTCGAGTGTTTGTGTCACACCAAATGGAACGCACCACAAATGGGGTTGGTGAAATCTGAGAGAACAGGTAGACGGGGACTCCCTGGCTCAAAAACACCACCGCTGCCAGCCGGGAAAACCTGCCAGAGTCACGGACACAACCGCAGCAACATCTTGGGCTCAATCGTTTCCACGCCTCCCTCAAAACTCACTTCATTTCCCTGAGCTCACCCCACGGCTCATTGATCTCCCCCCTTATAACACCTACCGCCGTTCCTGCTCCCTCTTCATATTCTCTCTCCGTGGCCACCACTCACTCACAATCTGTCTCCATGGCAACCACTCATTCACAATCTGTCTCCATGGCAACCACTCATTCACAATTTGTCTCCATGGCAACCACTCATTCACAATCTCTCTCCATGGCAACCACTCACTCACAATCTGTCTCCATGGCCACCACTCATTCACAATCTGTCTCCATGGCAACCACTCATTCACAATGGGGGAAGGACAACGAACTAAACACAGAAAGCAATTCCAAAGAAATTAGTTTTCAATCTGTATGGTTTAAAAGTGCATAGCTCCAGTGGCTTCCTAACATTGGAAGGAAGAGCGTTCCAGATGGCCGCAGAAGCGCATCTGAAAGCGCGCGATGCGGTGACACGCACCACACACGCATGTGATCGCACCTCTTGCTACTGGAATTGCTGAGTGGATCAGCACGAGCATCGTGGCCGATCACCACTCCTTTCTGCTTGAGATCCGGACACATCTTTTCCAAGTAGCGCATAAATCCCTGGGGAGGGGAGGCGGGTGGAGACAAAGACATTCGTAATTAAAACTTTTATTGTCGGAAAATACACCGCTGGATGAGCAGCACCTACCCACGCCGTGGGTCATTGGAGCAAATTTCACCACCGCTCGTCTATGCGCGTTTGTGAAGAGGGAAACATAGAAGTGGGAACACAGAGGTAGAGTACAACAGCTATTTGCTGCACTGCCCTCTACTGCCTTCTACATAGCCCCACAGTCCCACGACAAACTGCATGTGTAGTGGAAATGAGTGGAGACCCAGTCTTCACTGGAGGCAACACGTGCAGGGGAAAACTGGAGGAACCGGAGAAAAATCCACGTGACCACGGGGATAACGTGCAAACTCCAAATATACAGGTATAAATTTGGAGTTTGCAGTAATAATAACGCAGACGCCTTTTAATTGTTATGGCACGATTATTTTTACTCGGAATCAAGGGTCATCGCCGCACTGGCAAAAACACAGACACACACACACTGCACCAGGACACACCAACAGACAACATCCAGCCATGTGGCTACATGAACACCCACGTGGGGGCGGGTAGCGGGGGGGGGGGGCACCTGCGTGGTCTGAATGACGGTGAGGTCGTTCATGCACGAGCTTCCCGCTCCCATGGCGGCACGCAGCCCTGCCGTGCCAAACTCCATACGGCTGCCCAGCCTCTCCCGCAGTTCCGACAGCGCTCCATCCTCCAGCAGCTTCTCCACCGTTGCTCTCGTCTTCTCGTTCTGCACAAAACAAAATACGCGCGCTCATCAGCGCCTTCCAGAGCAGGGCCCGGATGTTGGCCAGGACGGTGATATGCCCATAGCATTTTTTTAATGCCCTTCCCATAAATAGGGAAGGATATTAAATAAATGGCATTCAAAATTAAACGACACCTTTCACACATTGGGTTTTCAGAGAGGAGGACGCCCCTGCCATGCATAGTCCCATGGGATGTTGGCTATCAACAACAAGGCAACTCCTATGACTAATTGGGAATGGGACGCAAGCGTAGGATTGATCACCCTGTCGCTGGCCGCCTTTGGGGAGGGTGTATAGTGTGAAAGGCTGAAACACCCTCGGAACCAAAGGTACACTACTGACGATGCGCTCCCCAAATTTCACCAGGCTCACTGTTCATGAACTCTTGGAAGTGCTTGCACAAAGGATAGTAACATCTCATCCTGTGTTCTTGGAATCAACAGCATTAGACTCTGTTTATCCACTGCCGGATGAAGGATTTGACCATGGCATCGCCACGCCTCGCGGTCTCGTGCTTTTAGCAGCTATCTCACTCCCGCACATGAACGGATACCATTGCTCCATCTCCGCGATTGTCTTCCCCTTCCCCGTACGTACTCTCCCCCGTCGCCTGCCACTCCGTCAGCCGTGTCGTCTGTCCGCCTTCGGCCATCATCCATTCCTGCGGTGGTGTCCTGACCACGTCAGCGGAGCTCGAACAAGAAATATTCTGCTTTCCCATTGAATTGCGAAACGAATTTGAGGGGTTTCTTTTTTTACTTAAATTACATTTCCAAATACTATATTAACAATAGTGCACGACTGTTTAGGAGTTATTATGTACGTTGAACTTCTTTTGCACTGCACGTAGCCAACCGTCCAAGATCAGAGACGCGATGATATTAAAGGGGGCCTTCCAAAGCAGTTCCTGTCATGGGCCGCACACACCACCAGAACACCCTTAGCACACAAACCAACTAGAAACTACTCCTATCAATGCCCTATGTGAAAAAAATAACCAAACTGCGGAATCGACAGCACACTTTTACCTCAGCGATAATGGGATGGGCGTGAATGCACTGTGCGCACGAAAGCAGCTTATTTGGAAATGTCCTCTGGGAAACAGAAATATTTGCAAGCAAACCCATTATGGATGCTGGGGGGGGGGGATGGGCGGAAACCATATTTACTCAGAGCTGCATTTGCAATACCATACGCCAGCGTGCGTCAATGTTTTAACAAGAAACCATCGCGTACTGTATACGCCCCTCTGACGGACACACTGTGCTTCATGAAGCTGAGTTTTAATGAAGGCAAAGTCGGTGCAAATGCGTCTTTCTCCGCTGCGTCAACACTCCCTCAAGAACATCGTCAAACCCTCTGAGGCCGGGCACAGGCTCCTGCAACCAAAATGCAACCGTCGTGCAATTGGAAAGGATGCCGTTTCCTGGCAGACACGGAAGGAGATTCATCCGAATTGAGGTGTGAAAGGACTGAGCGACTGCGGTAAAGACGAGAGCCGCATTACATCTCGTGTCTGTTGGTGGGGGTGGCCCATTGCTAAAAAAAAAACCCAACACTGTCCATGAACCCACATAAAGTTAGGCATGTGCCAAATGGAGATGGCTACGGTATATAGTATTACGGTTTCATCACCATCAGGGCCACAGATCGGCATTACTGTTGTACTCGAGCAAAACCCGGCAGATGGTTCCATCGAGCACCACGCTATGTGCTACCAGCAAACAGCTTGCTCCTTGTTATTAGTTTTGTCGTAAAATCGGTAACCGCGTGACACAAAAAAACCAGTTACCAGTTTGCCGCAAGTACTGAAATGCCTCGAGCAACAACACATCTTGCTCAGAAACGTAAGGGAAGCTGCCCTGGAATATGGTGAGCACACTGGACTTAGAACTCAGAGGTCACCGGTTCGATTCCATCTCCTGGCCCGGCAGTTTAAACTGTGGTGTAGGTTTCTGATACCACCCCCCTCCTCCCCTACCTCTTTGTCAACCCAACACCACAGTTGGTCACTCTGCAGGTCACGTGTAGTCACGTAAAGTGTTGGTAGTCCACCTTCCTTCAAGATTTCTGGTCAGAATTGAAAAGAAAACCAAATGCCCTCTCAAGCTTGCTTTAGTGGAGGCCCCTTTTGCCAGCAGTGGCGTGATGAGCAGACAAGAGAGCAATTGCAGAGTTTCACCTCTGAGAAACTGTATTCATCACTCAAATCACACTTGCACAAAATCATATTTCATCATTCCATCTTCCCCGATGGATTTCCCCTTCCATTACTTGGCTGCCACTCCATCCTTATTCTTGACGAACTGCCTTTTCAATGTACAATTTATAAATTGAGATGCATGGGACATAACAGTGAGATGTTTATTTCTGCCTTTCTTTAATGAAGGAAATACATTGTTAAGCACAGTAAAAACAGTGCCATTCTTTAGAAGCGTTCGAATATTTCCATCCCACTGTGGCAAAAAATCAACAATTATGCACTGTGCATTGATTTACGGTGACTATTTTAGCAATGGCTTTGAAGCACCAAGGCATCATGCCCACAACGAGTGTGTGTATGCTCGTAAGACCATATGAATGAGCTTATTCAGGCCACAAAAGTCTCTCACAGCAAACAGGTCATTTGCTCTCTGTGTGTAAATTTGGAAATTCTGCCTTTGTGTTACAAAGCAGCAGAAAATTAATTTATTTGAGATTTATTGCAGATTATGAGTTGAAAATTTTTAGATTAAGTTTTAGGTAAAAAAGAATTAATGATCTATACAGATTAATAAAAATGCTGAACTGTTATTTATTTAAATAACTAGACTATTAAGGTGTAATTTTAAGTGATCCACCAACACTAGCCTCCAAAGCACTGTACCACAAGCGTGTGATATCAAGGCTGGTTACTAAGTAACCGTAGGCGGTGGTGTTAAACTCTCAACAACAGCCACCTTTCATCACTAAGTGGCAGTGATGTCACCACAGCGCTTGTACCAGGCTAGGTGCACTTTGAGGCTGCAACGTGAAGTGTGGAAGGTTCGCTGCTGGCAGGAGGTCACGGGGCAGAGCCAGTGCTATTGGTTGACTGAGATGACCGGCAGATGCATCAGCTGTGCCCCCCACTGTGCCACCTCGCTGCGTTTTATCCGCCCGGCGCTCCGCTCGTCGTTGTGAGCGTCGCTCCTCTCTGCTCGGTAGCGTCCTTCATAAGCCTCCTCATCATGACACCACAGGTACCGGGTTCTTCGGCAAGTCCACTCAGCCGCGCATCCTCCTGCACAGCATCATCTCACATCTCTTGTCAACCGCGTTTTGCGTCCATTTAGCCCTCTCTATCTGGCCAAAGAGAAGCTGAATGGGCTACTGTGCATGAACGAACCAAGATCATACCTGTCAACCCCTTATCAGTGCCTACCTTATGACTACTTTACACTACTATACACTACACTATATACCAGAGGTGTGGACTCGAGTCATGTGACTTGGACTCGAGTCAGACTCGAGTCATGAATTTGATGACTTGCGACTCGACTTGGACTTGCATAACAATGACTTTGTCCCACCTATGAGATGTGGACTCGAGTCATGTGACTTGGACTCGAGTCAGACTCGAGTCATGAATTTGATGACTTGCGACTCGACTTGGACTTGCATAACAATGACTTTGTCCCACCTCTGCTATATACACTACTATACACTACACTATGCACTACACTCTACATTTCACTCCACTATAACATTTGTTCGTATTGAGACGTCTACGAGAATACGGGTAAACAGTACGAACTGACAGGTATGCTACAAATGTTCTTGCTGTTTTTCCACACCTGATGATGATTGCTTGTGTTGCAGTCGAAACGTCGTGAGAATTTAATTATTTTATATTTTTTTATTGTTTCCCTTCTACGTGACTTTACCGAAAGAACCAAGAATATGAATAAGTATGCTACAAAACACTACAATACAGAGTGCTTCAATTTTTTTTAAACACTTATATGGGACTATCGTTTTTACCGATGGGAGGTTCCACCGATGGGAGGTTCCACCTTTGGGGGGTCCCACCTTTGGGGGATTCCACCTTTGGGGGGTCCCACCGTTTGGGGGGTCCCATCTTTGGGGGGTACCACCGAAGGGAGGTCCCACCTTTGGGGGGTCCCACCTTTGGGGGGTCCCACCTTTGGGGGGTCTCACCGTTTGGGGAGTTCCACCTTTGGGGGGTTCCACTGATGGGAGGTTCCACCGATGGGGGGTCCCACCTTTGGGGGGTTTCCACCTTTGGGGTGTTCCACCGTTGGGGGGGTCCCACCGATGGGAGGTTTCCACCTTTGGGGGGTTCCACCGTTTGGGGAGTCCCACCGATGGGAGGTCCCACCTTTGGGGGTTCCCCCGGTTCCACCTTTGGCCCCACGTTGGGCTTCGCGGTTGTAACCCTTGGACCAACGTCCCAGGTGCGCCGGGTCGGCCCGCCTGTAGAGGTCACGGCAAAGGTGAGAACCCGTCGCCCTGTTCGTCAACACTTAGTGGAGAAGAGACGCCGACACCGTGACAGACCCCAATCGAGCGCTTCGCCACCGCCGCCCCCTACCTCCCATCTCCCGCTCCGGCCACGGCATCGCCCACGCACCCCCCGCGCCCGATAGTTGTTACACCACGCACCTTGTCCCAGCGGAGCCACTGGCGCGCCGCAGCCTCCTCCGTCACCGCCGCCGGCTCGTCAGACATCTCGACACACGCGGCAGTTGTTCACCGCAAAGACTTCACCGCTTTGATTCAATTAAAGGGAGCGGATGATGAGGAAGAGGAAGAATCGAGAATGGTGACAACCCCCAAAATCGCGATTATATTCCGTAGCTTGGATACGTGCGGCGGGCGGGCGGAGGGGGCGGGGCACCGGCCGCGTCCCGCCCTCGCTCATTGGTCGAGCGTCGAAGCTCGTGGTTGGGTGAGGGGGCGGCGCGTGGGCCAATGGGAGGGTGAGGCGGCGCCTATCAAGCGTACGGAATTAAACGCACGTGGCTCGCTCGTGTTTTAAAGGGGGCGTGTCCGTGTTGGCAGAGTTTTGGGGTTGGGTTGTTGGTGGTGGCGATTGGTGGTTAGTAGTGGTGGTGATTGGTGGTGGTGGTGGTGGTTGTTAGTGGTGGTGATTGGTGGTGGTAGTGGTTAGTAGTGGTGGTGGTTGCTGCTGGTGGTGTTTGTTAGTGGTGGTGATTGGTGGTTAGTAGTGGCGGTGGTTATTGGTGGTGGTTAATAGTGGTGGTTGTTGCTGGTGGTGGTGGTTGTTAGTGGTGGTTGTTAGTAGTGGTGGTTAGTAGTGGTGGTGGTGATTAGTAGTGGTGGTGGTGGTTAGTAGTGGTGGTTGTTAGTGGTGGTTAGTCGTGGTGATGGCTGCTGCTGCTGGTTGTTAGTAGTGGTGGTTGTTAGTGGTGGTTAGTCGTGGTGATGGCTGCTGCTGCTGGTGGTGGTTGTTAGTAGTGGTGGTTGTTAGTGGTGGTGATTGGTGGTGGTGGTTAGTAGTGGTGGTGGTTGCTGGTGGTTGTTAGTAGTGGTGGTGGTGGATTTCTGGTGGTGGTTGATTGGTGGTTGTTGTTAGTAGTGGTGTTGGTCGATGGTGGTTGGTTAACAGTTGGTGGCGGTTGTTAGTAGTGGTGGTGGTTGGTTGGTGGTGGTTGTTAGTAGTTGTAGTTGGTGGTAGTGGTTGTTGTTGATGCGATTTGACACGTGTATGATGTGTTTTCAAATAATCTCAATGAAACGTCCATTGAGATTAGTTTTCTGCTAGAAATGTCCACGACAAACCACTTCGTTGAGCTATCATTTGTGGCCAGGTGGCTTCTGAAATATAAGTTAACTAGGGGTTGTTTGGGGGCCTCCAGGCCTTCAGCCAGGAAAGCCACAAAAACATTTGCACACGAACGACGCAAACACCCAATGCTCCGTTGTGAAATTTTAAAATGAAACATGTTTGAATTGCATTATGTTTATAATTAGATAATTTGATTTCGTCATTCAAAGCTTATATAATTTTATATCTGGAAGGCTTCATTGAAAACGACATTTCGTGTGAATTTTCTCTCGTCGTTAAGTAGATGGCCTTGCTGGGGGTTCGGTTCGATGCGGACTTTCACCTGGTTGGGATTGCGGGATCGAGATAAGGCGACAGAGTTGCTGGCCGTACGAGAAGACCGCCGTCTGCAGATCGATTCCAACGTGTTGGGGATGTGCAAAGGGCAAGAGTTACACACAGAAGGGGCAACAGCAGAAAACCCACGTGAGGCTGTAACAGTAAAGTGTAGTGTATAATGTAGTGTAGTAGTGCATAGTGGTGTCGTGAATAGTAACGTGAGGCTGTAACAGTATAGCGGAGTGTATAGTAGTGTATAATGTAGTGTAGAGTGTAGTGTAGTCGTGTATAGTGGTGTCGTGAATAGTAACGTGAGGCTGTAACAGTATAGTGGAGTGTATAGTAGTGTATAATGTAGTGTAGAGTGTAGTGGATAGTCGTGTATAGTTGTGTCGTGAAGTGACACGAGGCTGTAACAGTTCGAGACCACTGTGCCCGAAGCAGATTCGAGTGGCGCTGCTGCTGCTGCGTCGGATTCTACAATGAGCTCCAGTGCAAGGCGAGAGTAGTGAGGTGAGGTGTGGGGGAACCTGTGAAGACGCGATGACAAAAGACAGGCGCGATTCTATGTCCTGCTGGCGAAAGGGAGCCAATGAGTCGAGTCGTAGATGGACACCAATGACACGAGCAAGGTTGTTCTGTAACAGTTGCAATTTGAGGATGTTGCTTGAGGACTTGGAGAGAATGGCATTACAGTGCATTATTTCGTGACTTTTTACCTTATTTGTAGTTTGCACTCCTGTAAATGTTTGTACTGTTGGAACTTGCTGACCCATCCCGTCTGGACATGTGAAAAAGAGCGTCATAGTTTATCGGATTATTCCTCCAGGATAAATGAAGATTCTGATGCTGCATCACAGGTCGATGAACAAGGAGCACAGGCAGCTGTTCCCACTGATTTGAAAAAGTTGGGACGATTCTGTGCGGAAAAGCAGTGATATGGAACTCTTAAAACTACAATCAAGGCTACAGCAATAAGACAATATCGTACTCTTTGGTTCTTTCGGTAAAGTCACGTAGGTATAAAATTAAATAAAAAACTTTTTTTTATAAAATAAAGTTGTTTTAATAAAATATTTTTTTATATAATTTTTTTTTTATATATATAAAAAGTTTTTTTTCTTTTATACCTACGTGACTTTACCGAAAGAACCAAAGAGTATGGAACATTGCAGTCACGAAAACGTAAGATCTAAACGAAGACAATATCGTCGGTGCAGTACAGGTATTTTTTCCTGGCCACTGAAGCGTTGTGGGCTATAAATGGAAGATTGAAGACGAGCCATAGGAGTACGATTATGGCCATGCAACGCAAACTATGCACACAATATTATTGGTTCTTTCGGTAAAGTCACGTAGAAGGGAAATAATAAAATAATAAAAAATACAATTCACGACGTTTCGATTGCAACACAAGCAATCATCATCAGGTGTGAAAAACACAGCAAGATTTTTTTTGAAAAAAGTGGCGTTTTTTTCAAATATTTTATTATTTCCCTTCTACGTGACCTTACCGAAAGAACCAAGAATATGAATCCCTGCTGCAGTCACGAAAGCTTTAAATCGAAATATGCACAAAATGTTAAGGACATTAGTGCAGAATAACACAACAACGATTGAAATAACAGTCCTCAAAAACCCTTTATTAATCCATATTAACCGTTTTTTCTCTAAATAAATATTTCTGAAGCAAATAATATATCTGTATGGGCACTCAGCACTCAATTGGCGCAATAAGGCAACAAACAAAAAATCATTTCAACGTTTAAAAACGGTAACTAACTTTTACACAAATTCTGTAGAGAAAGCAATTCTGCTCGTATCGTTATCGTCGCACTGTTCAGGAGGCTCCGACGAAGTGTCATCAATGCCTACATGAACACATGTCTACAGTACACACAAAACATCACATTTATACTTCATAAATGTAAATAATTACACCGCACAATCGTGGGGGTTGTACAGATTGATATTGCATACCATAAAAAAATTCCCATTTTTAATAAAATTATATTTTTCATATAACCAATTTGTGTGTTGTCAAAAATAACACTTTTTTACAGGTCTATCTTTGAAGACATTTAATTTACTTATATACTGAATGATATATACTGAAGTGGGAAGACAAATTTAAAATATTCCAATCACGTTCCTCAGTTATAATCATGTGATTTTTTTTACATTTTGGCTACTAACGGATAATACAAAACACTAATTGTGCATTGTCTCATTGTTAGCCACTTTTTTTGGTAATTGTCAACTTACAACAAATATAAAAATGCATCTTAACAGACAACATATGCGATATCAAGTCTTTTTACAAAAACAACTTTCATCAACGATTAAAAAAAAAGTGTGTGCACATTGGTCAAGGTGACACAAGTACTGTTGCTGCAAATTAAAATAGGGAGAGTGAAGAAATGCCGAATCGAAAAGTGCAACCAATTAACCAAGTGTCCCAGGAAGGAATTTATCCAATTCGTGACCACGATTACAACTGCAATTGGATTTGACAAGCAGCGCCCGTACACACTCAAACACACAGCTCTGCATAACAAAACCATCATAAACTAACCAACCCACTGCTGGTTTTACCAAGTCAATACATAACCTCTGGTGTAAAATGCATCGTTTCCAATTCCACATGCTTGAATGTACAGCACAATGTGACTGCAAGACACAGCTCTGAAGCCGAGCCATGCTCGGCACATGCAAGTTAGTCTACGTGTACCGTAACGTGTACTCGGCGAACGTGTTGTGACAGGCACCTACAGAGTATTGTAATGTCATCAAGGGCACACACATCGTGCTTTGAGTGAACACAAAAGCCAATGTATATTCACTTTGAAGAGGACATGGTCATCCTGCCGAGCAACGCGAGACAACGTTGAGCAGCAAAGTGCAGTTGTGTTACTTTGGTGGGCATTTTATTTCCATTGGAAAGATACGAAACGACTATTTAAGTGAAGTCAATCATGCGCCTTTCATGGACATGGGGGCAAAGCACAACAACAGCAGCTAACTTGAGATAAATCTTCAAGTCGACGTGGAACTCAAGACTGGTGGATATTTGTCTGGAGCAAGTCGGTGTTAAAATCTGACAAACCATGTATTTATTGTTCGTCAAGCAGTTGTGTTAAGTGACCAGCTTTTTAATCTATATATCCGAAAGGCATCTCGAGTTATGCACATTTCCATGATCACCCAGCCATAGAGTTTAGATACGAGACTGCCAACTTTTAAGTTATTTATAAACATAACCGTTTATAAATAGTAGTACACTGATCACTACCCCATTTCCATACAAGAAGAACCAACCAAACCGGTGATAGTTGTTGCTACTTCACGTGAATAACACCAACTGGTCTCTCCTTGTTTGATTAATTTACCAGCGGACGATGGATGGATGGTTGTAATTGCATACAGGGTTATATTCGAACATGCGTATACAGTAGCTGCTACACATTTAGCTTCTTATCGTCGCTTTATAGCGTTACAAGGCTCGCACATAAACAGTGCCCCAGCATGCTTACGACAAGATCATGACGAATCGCAAACACCCAATACATTTTTATAACCTAATTTGAGGCGTAATTTTCATTTCTTAAAGCCAGAACTATTTCCGCCTAACAATTTGCTCTAAACGAGTGCTTTTCTTTTTATCGTATTACAGAAAACGTTATGCATATTAATGAACGTAAAACCACTTCTCCTTGGCTCACCGACAAAACGGGAGCAATGAGCAGCACAGATAAATTCATCGAACGAGTGCCAGAGTTCATTTCAATCCGGGGCTGCAAAGTTGAATATAGCAGGGTGCAGCTGGGTTCGACGATAAAATATATCCTGGCAGGGCTGTTCCAAAAAGGGGGGGGGGGGGAATAACCAGTTGTAGACTAAAAGTCACCTTGGCTGAACGTCGAAAGAGGCACTTGTTATTGGCATAGTTACACAAATTGCGAGCCCCTCATGCACACGGTGAAATATTTTGGTAACTCCCCCTATTTGTTTTTCCTGCACACAATTAAAGGGCGGGTGTATATAACAGATCCAGATCCCAGAGGGTGGTAAGAAATGCATGTTTGGATTTGGAAACTTAATGGATCCCGAGCATGCCACCATTTTTCCATCTGTATATCATTTAATGTTTTTGCATACATTTTTTTAAAGCTGCCAAATGGGTTGCCATGGGTTCATTGCACAAATGGCACCTGTTTATACAATATTCTGGTAAGTGTGCCATAGTTTTTAAAACGAAAATAACTTGTAAACATGATTTGGAATGTTTGAATGTCAATTCTATAACTGTAAATATGGTTGTAACTGTGGACATTTTCTTGTAACTTTCAAAGACACTGTAGTTTCCTGTAGGATCTGATTAAGTCTTTTTGAAAACAGATTTGCGAGCTGTCATTCAGGAAGTGAATTAAGATACGATCCTCCACATCACAAGACGTTGCCAAAGGCAGCTTTAGCAAATATTTGGCTGCTCGATACTCTGTTTCACTCTCACCTGGTTGTTTACGGATGAATATAAGGAACGGCACCAAAATAATCAAAAATAATATCGTGCAATAGTTACATTTGAGGCACATGTAGCAATTCAATAAAGGTCTCCTTTCAAAAAAATCTATTATCAGTTTTCAATAGTGACATTCCAGTGGGAGACACTGATGGAAATTACATTTTGTGGGTTACCTTTTTACCGTGGAAAACACGAGTACACGTGATGGATAATATATTTTGAATGTTTATAAGTCCACGGACGAGGTTTGTTTGGCAAACAAGTGCTCAGTGGATGGCTACGTGGCATAAATAGCTTTAACCACATGGCACACGACGACATGCTGATCGTCAAGGCCCCTTCCATCAGCAGTGGCATAAGTAATTGCAGGGCTCCGTTACCTTTACACTACACAAGTGGCGCAGGCACTATATGAAAAGCAAAAGCCTAAACATATCTCAAGTAAATTGCCACTGCGTTATTTTACAACAGAAATGTCAGGTGAGAATGAAACAGAATATCCATAGTAGCAGCAACCACAGTTAATACATATCCGCCCTTTAATGTTCCGTTAATGAACCACACGGCCACACGTCCACGTTGAGTTCCTCAAAAGTACGTATTTACATTATGGAAGATCAAGAACGCGCGCACGACGCGTTTTATACTGTACAGTGAATGTCCAACCCACGCGTCGGCTCGATGCATTATTAGTGTCAGTGATGAATATCTACATGCCCATTTCAATCCACAGCTCGGCATTGCATAAATCGCACTCTCAAAACGCTCTTGCAGACGACAGTCCCCTTTTAAGTTCGACATTCAAAGTCATGGCCACAAAGCACCCAATCTGTAAAAAGCACCGGGATCTGTTCTGTACAAGACGGTGAATTATCGGCATTGCCGGCACAGTGACACACTTTCAAAATATCCAAGAGTTTCCCCCCTACCTCTCCAATTTGTCATCTAATATGGATGCCGTTTCTTTTGGCGTATATACTGACATTTTTTGATATCTGCAATGATGATGCTGCTGCTGCTGCTGCTGTCAGTTTGTCTGGCAAAATGCCCTCTGTAGTGGACTTTCCACCAGTGCAATAAAAATGCAATACCATTATACTAAAACAACCCAACGGCTTAACGACATTTCCTCGCAGATTCAAAAATGCCGTAGAGATAAACAAATCATACTGAAATTTCCCTTATGGATTCATTTCCACGTTTTCTTCACCAGACTTCATTCGTGCTTACCGTGTGCAAAATTAACTGGCGTTTGATATTAAGAGTCCGTTGAGAAGAGAGGCTTTGCTTCAGCTCCCACTCAGCAAAGGTGGGGGGAGGTTCAAAACCTCGACGATTGCATCATGGACTCCCCCTCGGTGTACGCCCCATCCCTTGCCATCTCCTGTTCGGGATAAAAAACGGAGCAACCCACGGTCGTGAGCCTAGGCACATTCAGGCCCACATTGGGCATCCCGTGCGCCGCGTTGTAGTCCTGCCGCTCTGCGTGGAGGCCAGAGTTCGAGTGGTTGGTGTTTGGATGCTGGCGAGGCTGAGGAGACGTGCGGTGGTGGGCACGTTCCGCATTGTTCGCTGCGCCGAGGTCTACGGAGTTGTGGTGCCACCCGGGCGCAGGCTGATATCTTTCCGGCCTTGCTGAAGAATTGTGAGGTGGCAGAGAGTTGTTGGACACGTGCGGCTCGTAGAGACGCGGGTCGGAGGCGCGCAGAGGACGCGCCGTGCTGTTGTACGACGGGGAGGTTGCACGGTTGGCCAGACGCAGCTCCAGCTGCTGCACCTTCCGGCTCAACTCCTCCCGCTTGGCCAGCAGATTGCTGCAAAGCTCCTCCACGGGGTCCTGTCAAGCGCAACACGATTGTAACCCATGGACGCACGCACGCACGCACCCACGCCGAAGCATTGCTTTCAATAAAATCCCAAGTGTTCATCAAGGTTGCCATATTGGGCTGTTTTGCGAACAATGTGTGGGACTTCTAAAGCGATTCCTAGGAATTAGTTTTCAGAAAAATTGGGTTGTTTTTTGGGCTCCACTGAATAAGTAATATTTAAAAATACTTTAAAAAACACGCTTTAATGAAATGTACCGTACGAGTAATGGCAGAACTCCACGACTCCAGGAAGTGGTCCCGAAGCTTGCCATAACGTAAGGGACTGTGGTGATTTACAGCCAACGTGAGTTGAGGTGGACAATTAGACCCAAGCCGAAACATAAGATATAAAAAAGATCGCTTAAAAATATATATTTTGTATTTTTAATGATAGAATATAGTATTGTCATTTGTACGACATACGTATACCAAGTTTGCAGTCGATACATTGGGAAGTGGGTTAAAATTGAGTTACAAGATTTGAGCATACGACAACAGACAGAGTTGAGGATACAACAGACAGAGTGCGTTAAATAAAAGCGTGTAAAAATGGGGCACTTTCGAGCCCTTCTATCCAGAGGTCTCACACTATTGACCTAAAAAATATATATCTGGCAGCCCAACACATCTTCGGTTGTATGCGAGTGCAGGGAAGGAATGAACTGCAAGCACAATTATCAATTTGACTAAAGATTGTGACAATCATTTCTTTTTGCGTTTAGGTTGTTGTCCTTCCCCGCCCCTCCGATTAGCACGGTTGGCTACGTACGGTGAAAGAAGTTCAACATACACACAACAAAATGAAGCAAATGTATGCGGCTGTGGTAAACGACCGACTGTGCAACTGCATTCATGTAATACACAAGAGTAAACAAATATGGTAAACTTGCACCCCCCCCCCCCCGCCCCCGTCAGTACCGGAAGCTGAGCGATGGGGTCCCAGCGGATGTAGTAGGAGACCCACAGCTGGAGCTGCCTCATGCTGTGCGCAGGCGTGAGCACGCGTGTGTACTCCCGGTCATACAGAGGGCTTATAAACTCCTGCTGCCGGCTGTTCACCATGGACCACAGCGACACCGTCCTCTCACGAATCCTCTGTGGTGGGGGGGACATTTTTTTCTCATGAAAAAAATACAAGAAGTCATTGGGCTCATGTGTTACGTATGCCGTCGTGAACTAAGAACCAAAGTTAACTAAGAAAATACATTTCACTTCCAACATTGTGTTCGTTAAATTGCACAAAATGGAAAAGCATTTACATTAAATTAAAAAGGTGAAATGTGTAATGCACATTACTTAATACAATTTTCAGTATTAAATACACAATTAAGTACATCGGTGACATTTTCATGAAGACTGTAGGCATGCTTCATCTCTCAACACTCTCATACCTCCTGCCGCCTGCCTTTCTCACAGTTGCCGATGAAGGTGCCGTAAAGGCAGCTATACAGGTTGTCCAGTAGCATGATCAAAAAGTGCTCGTTAAATTCAAATGCCGTTGGGAACTGCACACGCGCACACATGCACACGCGCACACATGCACACGCGAATGAGACTCACGTTATTTACCATAAAAGTAACTTTATCCGAGATCCTGGAAAACAACCTTGGATCGTGCAAGACAATTGGATGAAGCACGGTCAACTGAAGACAGCTGGCGAACACGATGAGAGTTTTTCTGAGGTTCCTAATTAAAGCCTCAGACGGGCCCCACCACTGCTCTCCATGGCTTTGGTCTGGCCAAGAGAATGGTGGAGGCTCAATCGCCCTTCTGCTTCAGAACAGCGACGTATAGTCTCAAACACACTTGCCATTCGCTTGAAGAAGTTGCGAATGATCGTGAAGCCAATTTTTGTTTTTATATATATATATAAATCTCACACTGAACTCTAATCATAAATATAAAAGTGCTGTTTTGTTTGGCGAATGTACCTGCTTCGTAAGCTGCCACACACAGTCGACAAACTGGAGAAATATCGGCGAGCGATCCGAGTCGGCGTGATTCTTGTCTCCGTGCCCCACTCTCTGTATGCAATCATTGGCAACACACCATCGGCACCCAAATGTTGCACGAAAGCATAACAGTTGGAAATTCAACACATTTAATTTCGAATGTTAGTTCAACAAAGCCAGGTCCAACGTTTAATCGCAAAGACACTGAAGTGTAATATTGACGGGATGGGCTTTTTTTTATTTTATCTTGACCACTACCAAGAATAGAAAATAAACAACGAAAAACTGTCACATTTCAACACATTATGAATCTACAATTAGCCTTTTGTCAATCCACTGCTGGGCGATGGCCTCCCCACACAATGTCACTGGAGGTTCGTGAAGATTATTCGCCACGCACATAAGCTATCGCCAAGAATGACATTTAGGTCACTGGGTTCAGGATACAGCATGCTAACCACTGTTCCCACTGCTTTCCCGTACACATATATTCACACGTACAAATAAGAACACTAACCAAAATAGACATGTATAGCTAGCCTTGCTTACATGAAAGACGTGATTTAAACTTACATCTTTGAAAAAACTGCATTCAAGCACCATCATTTTGGTAACCAACCAATGACGATCCATCGTCATAGAATACCACATGTGTTTGCAAACAACGCCTCGGCAGCAGCCGACGGCACTTTGCGAAGGAACATTTCCAAGTCCCCATTTTATCATATGAACGTGTGTAGAATCGCAGCCGTCACCTGTTGGAACTTGTGCCCCGAGCTGACCCACTCCTTCTCGACGAGCACCTCGAAGCCACGAAGCGTCCGGTAGTAGGGGTCGAGGAGGAGCATGGCAAGCGCAGAGAGCTGCGCCGTGCGGTCCCAGCCGTCCGAGCAATGCACCAGCACCGACGTGCGCTCTAGCTCCAGCTTCTCCGCTATTCGGATGGCGCCCGACAGCACAGCCTGGTGGGAGGGGCAGCGTTGTCGACATGGGTGAACCCACAGAGGCAAACGGCAGCTCTATGTTATGCCCTACAACCAGCGTACGCAAGTATGTATGTTGAACTTCTTTCGCACCGTACGTAGCCAATCGTGTTAATCGGAGGTGCGGGGGAAGGACAACAAAATAAACACAAAAAGCAGTTTTAAAGAAAATAGTTTTCAGCGACGGCCAACCGACGTCTCGAGCCGCATGCGGCTCTTGAATCCACCACATGCGGCTCTATCGAACGGGCATAATGTAGGACGTACTATTACAGTAGCAAAGAATAATTAATTAAAGTTGCACGATAAGTTGTACGATATAATATTACATATACACTTGGCTGTTGGCAAAACTCACGGGAACTTTTTGCCTCTTCGTCCATTGCGGGTTGGCCACCCCTGCTCTTTGCAAGACTTTTAAAAAGCAGGGGCATGCGACCGATGGCCCTACGGCGTAGTTTTGAACGACACGCGAGCGCCAGGGGTACGTGGCGTCACTCACGCTGACGTGACATTATGTTTGCTAGTTTTTCACGGGACCCACTTAGCACGACGAGATTTAATGGATTCTCAAAGTGACATGTGCTTGAAAAGGATGAACACCCCTGGCTCCTATAATGCTTTAAAAAAAAAAGAAACCATGAGATTTATTAAATTTGTACCAATATATTTCTCTCAAACAACAGCTTAATATTAATTATAATGCACAAATGAGTGCATTTACAATATTAATTTAAAATAGCTTATCAATGAGTTTTAACACGGAGGCACTTGATGAACTTTGATGTCATCTTCTTGGTTCTTTCGGTAAAGTCACGTAGAAGGGAAGTAATAAAATAATAAAAATAAAACATAATAAAATTATTCTCACGACGTTTCGGCCACAACGCAAGCAGACTCTGTCGCCTCGACGGACCTGGTTTTCACCTGAGGACGGCTGCTTGCGTTATGGCCGAAACGTCGTGAGAATAATTTTATTATGTTTTATTTTTATTATTTTATTACTTCCCTTCTACGTGACTTTACCGAAAGAACCAAGAAGATGAATCCCTGCAGTCACGAAAGCTTTAAATCAAAATTGAACTTTGATGTCCTAATCACCTTTATGTGCTCGAGCCAATGTGTGGCCTCCAGACTGGAAAGCCAGCGCGACTCAGTGACGGTGGGGAACACCAGTTCCTTGAGCTTGCGCAGGCTCTCCCGCATCACGTGGATGTTGTGGATGTCCAGGAAGACAAACTCGGCAAACGGGTAGGCCTCCTCCGTCTCATACCCGCCACCTTTTGCCTGCCGAAGAAAAGGGACACTGTGACCTTAACTTGGACCACTTTGTATTAAATTGAATCCCAACATATTGGCAAAGTTAAAACTTTCAAAATAAAAACAAACGATAGTCATCAGTTTACTTCATGGCACGTCTAGAACAGCAGAATCGGAAACACTTGCGCCCACTCAACAAAACTTCACTCGCAAAATTATAAAGATAAGCTCCGCACACGAGCTCTGCAAATTCCCACCTTGTTGGCGATTGCATTGACACCTGGGCGCGCGTCATAGATGGCGAGTCTCCGTGATTGGCTCGTGTTCGCCATCATGATCAGCTGCAGGTAGCGCTCATCCTCACGGCTCCGCTTGCCGCTCACTCCCACCTGCGGCTGGCTGCAGCGCGTGAGCGAAGCCAGGTTACCGGGGTGCAGCCATGACAGCACCTGCACAAGTTGGTCCCAGCGGGTAAATCGGCTCCACCACCGTTTGTTGGCAGAGCAAAAACGCGGCGTACGAGCAAAAGCGAAACGAACACGACGGTGTGCACCTGTGTCCACTTAGGCCATGGATGGGGAACATTCCCTATGGGCGGGGAGGGCAGATATGGCCTGCGACCTTTAACCTCACGCGGCCCACGGTAACACGACCTCGTACCGTCACCGCGAACATCTTGGCAGCAACTCATGGGGAACTTGCGGAGAATATTTTCGACGTGGCAACATTTATTCCTGATGCTAGGAAAGAGGCCACTGCAGTGGGGACATTTCACGTCGGATCACTCAAATTCTGAAATATATTTTGTGACCACCACTAATTTAGAACAAATGTGGCACAGTTGTGGCTATGTTAAGGGACATGATGAATTTAAAATTTAAGCCACTGGCTCCAATTGCTTCCAAATGATTATTAATTGAAGATTTGACCTTTTTTGGTTCCCGAGAGGTCCAAAGTTACAAGCCATACCTTCCTTATATTGTAACTACAGAGAAAACAAAGACATCATTGTTTGCATTCTTTCAGTCCTTTCCAAACAATGTAAAGAAACACAAGTATTTACATAAAAATATAATGATTATTTTGCAGAAATTTGGTGACCTTGACCCAGACCACATAACCCGACTTGGATATAAAAACAACTGTGGGACTAGAATTCCCCTACCCTGGGCCACATAGCTAATAAAAAAATCAAGCAGAGCTCTTCATGGTCTCGAGATAACAGCCATGAATGCTTTAAACAACCAATTATTGAATCAGTATTATCATGAATTTGGCCAATATCTTCAATGAACTGTAATTTGGAAGCCGTTTAACCCTCTAACCTCCAATTTTTCATCGTTTCACGTCTACATGCTACCTACAAGGGTATCAAATTTCATCAACATTGGAGGTTTTCAGATTTCAAGCCCGTTGATTTGACGTAAAAATCCAACGAGGTGTGTTTTAAACGTGGCCTGCCAAAGCCATCTGAGAGTAATATTTGGTCTTCAGGAAGGCAAAAACTCCCCAGCCCTAACACAGAAAATGAGCCGACGAAGAGCGGTATTTCTATAATTAGTAGATGTGTGTCCACACTGCCACTTGACCTCACATTGCCTAAAATGTTAAAGACACCAGGTGGCGCTGCAACACAAGCTCTTCCCCTGTCGAAGTGATGACACCATGGCAGCAATGTTGATAGAAAAACAAATTACTGTACCAACAATATCAACTTACTGCGAGTATTGAGAAGAATTTCTGATAGGTTATACGGCCAGTAACTCATCGAAAATATTCAGTTTGTGGACAAATCATATGCGGTACGGGTGTACATTTGCCCAATAGATTACAGCCCTCTGTCAATCCAGTCAATCCACTGCTGGATGAACAGCCTCCCCACACCAGGTCCGCCATGGAGGTTGTTTGATCATACTTCACGATGCTGAAAAGTGCGGCTTGGTGAACAGAGGAGCCAGGACTGGTTTATATAATCACTCAGCACTACCGTTTTCTGTTGACGAGAATCAAATTCGGGTCTCCAGATTCATACCGAGGTGTAACGCTCACTATCGCACCGCTACACCCTCGTCCGTCCCATAGATATTCAGAGCAAAAGCCAATACACAGTGTTTTCCTGTGAGCCCAGAGGCAATTGTTGATCATCTCAATGGTATTGAAATCAGTATTACAACTACCCCCCGCCCCGCCACCCCCAGCATCGTAGGCTTCCTGGGACTCACGGGCAGCCGTCCCCGTGAGCGGAAGGCCGCAGTGCGTCGCAGGTCGTCATCCGTCGCACTGCGCGGCACCACCAGCACCGTCGGATAGGTGTCGCACAGCTCGTACGATTCATTCAGCTTCGATATTTTCCATGGTGGGTTGTCCATGCTCCCTACCTGGACACAGACAAAGGCAAAGATACCCCCGAATAGCCTTAACATACTTTTGGGGCAAGTGCTGTTAGTGAACACCTATGAAGGCCGGAACGGTGTGGGTAGTCAACACCGGCCGCCTTTGTCTTCCTAGTGGCAACACATTTACACACCGCACCAGGTACTGATTTGAGGCTGAGTCGACATAGGGGAGGCCCAGGATCGGTTCAGATAATCGTGGTGTTGGTGGCCGTGAGCGGGAATCAAACTCGGGTTGTCAGGTTCGTAGTGCGGCGCACTAAAACCGCTGCACCACCGCTCTCCCACCACCCAGACACACGCGCACATTCTAAACCGACCTCGGTATCAACCACGGCGTGCAGGGGCGCGTACCCCGCAAGTGCGCAAAACAGGACGCACCGTGCAAACCACTCCCTGTAGTTTGTCATCACTGCATGCAGTCATAAATAGGAATCTAATGATGAATGTAATCATTATTGACATGCGTTCAAGATTATTTAAAATGTATGCACATTATATGCAAATAGTCAGCTAACGTTCAAGGTCCACTGGACAGTGAAGTGGGGTGATGATCATCATGATGTGATATTTGTGCTAATAGTGAACAAAACTGTACAAAGACAAAAAAGAAATGAAATTATAAAATGAAACAAAACACACAAAATTGCATTAAAAGCCTGTATTTTATATTATAAACTGGTATTTTGCAACTGGTATACATGAACGTAAACTCAACAAATATTTACTTGAAACAACATCACAACTAGGAAAAAATATTCTAAAAACTCAGCTTATGTAATGAAGTAAACTAAAAGGTGTGCCAAAACAATTCACATCAGTTTCCTATTTTCACAACTCCACATGAGGGAAGGGACAATCGACCATTGAGCGTTTGTGTTTGTTCTTGATAGGCTGTGTGTGGTGTAAAGCCTTGTGCCTTCATACAATATATTTTTTTACGGGAACCACAAAACAAGATTTGGCTTGCAAAAATGCTGGCACTGTGCTCATACCTAAGGCAGTAGCTGTTTAAAAAGTAACTGCTGATTTGCCAAGCCAGCAAAAAAACCCATAACATCAATACAATAATGCACTGTAGTACATCGAGAATTTTTACGCCAACATTTTAGAAATTGAGTCGATAGGCAGGTCACGTGCGTTGGGGTCATTTGAGAGTGCTCTCACGCCTCTACCAAGACGTCCAACCCCAACGGAAGAGGAGGCCAAACACCTTCTAGTTGGGGCCACTCTCAAGCTCCCTTTAGTGGAGACTTTTCCACCAGCAGTGGCATGAGCACGACATTTTCCTTCTTCGATATTAACTAACATCAACCATTATTTTTTTGTCAAATGGCATCCAAAAACAGGAAGTATTTTTGAAAAAGAGGAAAAAAAAGCCTTACGAAATAGTAGCGCACCACATCCGCATTTCCTCAACATTGTTTTAAACGGAACAACTCTTTGGGAAAACTCCATAACAATGATAAGCATGAGGGCAAAATAAAACCCCACTGTTTGCTTCCTGCTAAACGCAAGGCTTTGCGTACTGCCTTACCAGTCGCTGATACTCCTTTTCGGGGTCATACATCTTCCAGCCATCCTCATGGAACCGCTCCTTGTAATCTAAAGCAAACAGCCGCTGGAACACACAAAGAGATACACAAGTAATAAATGCATCAGTAATTTGCACATTATTTAAAAACAGGTAAAATGCACCGAGAACCTCTCATGTACAAATGTGTGCACTAAATGTAACCAAAATAATATAATTTTTTTCAATGTAATTTTTTTTGCCAATGTAACATATTGACAGGGATGCTGCTCTGGTGGAGTGTCAAGCACACCGGACTTGCAAACTGGAAGTCGCCTGTTCAACCTACTGGCACAGAAGCTGAAACCAAAAGGCACGTTTCTTAAATCCTCCTGCAATCTCTCTACCCAGCAGTATTCGTGGGCACGCGGTGAGAAACGGCGTGGTGGTGGGGGGGGGGGAAGCGTGGGCACTCCACCCACTTGCACGACGTTTGGCCAGCGTGGAAAAATATGCCAAAAATCACCTCTAAAAGAGGGGCTCTCTTTCGAGCTTCCTCCAGTGAAGGGCCCGTTACACGAGCAGTGGTCTCAACAGGAACTTGCAGGGCTGCAACTTTACCTTTCACCTATGATAGGTTATGTTGACCACCTCACATTAAAAAACTTTTAATCTGAACAAAATGTGATCCCAATGTGGGACATTCCACAAAGGCATGAAAGGCAGCTAAGGCTTGTGACTGCAAATTGGCTATGGCCCAACATCTGCCTGTGGTGTTCCAGTTTGACGTTAACACAACGCAATGTTCCACACAGCCCAACAAATGGTTGCAATACATTTACTTAAACCATACCCCGCTTGAATGTCCCGTGTGAAATGATAACTCCTACAGAAGCGTTAGCAGCTCAACAAAACAGAAGCTTTGTTGGCAGAAGTACAAAACAACTCCGGAAACAGAACAGGAATGATGACTTTCACAATTTTACTTATTTCGGTTTTCCATAATAGAGGTTTTTTGGGTTAAATCGCGTATTGGTCGCGAAAGCCTACGTGTTAAACTATTTCGGTTTTCTTGTTAAACAATGGCCTCACGGTGTTCTTTACTTTACACATTGGAATTCAACAAATCAATACATGGACCTAGTGAAAATTTCCACTATCTCTTGAAACTCATTAATGCGACTTATCAAGGTGCCATTAAGGTTTACAGCTGGCTTGCACTTAGGTTTATTTGATTTAACCAGGTAAGAACTCAACAGACCAGGATAAGTCTCATTTACAAGAGTGCCCTGGATCACCACAATACCTAAAACAAAACACAGCAATGAGGCGACTAAAAATCGAAGCAAACACAAACGGTGAGCTTTATCGTATCTATGTGCAAACAAGCAGCACACATAGGGCACTTTTGCCCTATTCAATCAGCTTATTTATTCTTTAAGAGTTTTTTGTTCATGTTTTTGTTTTTTGTTTGTTGCAGTTGCACCCGATTCAAGAGCCGAATGGCTCACAGGGCTATACCTAATAAATGCACTTGAACTAGTAAAGCCGAATACAAAATCTTCTTTAAATAAATACAGCCAAATTTAGACTTGTGTAGGAACACTATGAAGAGACCGATCACACGCAATAAAATGGATCCAGAGTACGGCAATAAAACGTCAACAATAACGCACTCCAACCAGATATGTACTGCACAAGCCAGTGCGGATATGTCGAAATGCAGTGGTACGCACCAGGCCATGCGAGAGGGGAAACGCGAACTTGACGAGCGTGTCAAACACCTTGCGGCGAGAGTGGCCTTCCTGCCTGTGTGCAAAGCGCAGGTTCCTCAGGTCCTGTGGGTGAGAAAAGAAGGGCACGAGGTCAGGTTAAACGGTGAACAAAGGGCCCAAGCAAGTCATAAGGAAACGCCGCGACGAGCAATTCCTACGTATGCATTATGTTGACTTTCTTTCGCACAGCACGTAGCCCCCCAACCGTGCTAATCGGAGGTGCGGGGGGAAGGACAATAAACTGAACACAAAAAGCAGTTATAAAGAAATTAGTTTAACAACAAACAAACAAATCGTTACACACGACAGCCAGGAGTGATCAAATCTCAAGAAGCAAGGATTGAGCCTCAACAGTGCTTGGATGGACGACCGCCACGCACAAAATGGGTGCTGTGGGCTGCTGCGTAGCTGCATTGCCAGCAGGGGACAGTGTAGCAAAATCATTGCTGTACTGATGTCACTGGTCAACAAAAAAAAAACCGTTCATTTCTGGCCTGGACTTTTGCAGCTGTTTTAGACTAATTTCAGGGTGCTGATTCCAAATCTGATCTCAGATTTGCTCTATCACATCTCATTTTATGCTATCGGCATACCCCATTTTCATTGATTTTACCCGAAATTAACTCTGTCACTTATGATTGCAAGTTGTTGCAAGTCAGTGACTGCTTTAGTGTTAAAATATGGTGCTGTATTTTTAGGATAGTGTGTTTATAATATCAGTTTATGTAGATATCCACATTTATTTAATATTTTTCTTCTGCAGTTTTTATTAAAAATGCAATATTTGATATCTCAAAAACCTGATGTGATAGACAGCACCCCAAAATTACCTTAAAACCGTTGGAATACCTTATGCCAGAAAAAGTGTGTTGACCAGTGTTTTTTATGCTCCGCATCTTCACCAACTCACACTGACCAGCGTGGTGAAGTACGATCAGATAACCCCCAAAGTCCACGTGGCGTGGTGAGGCCCTAATCCAGAAGTAGATTGGCAGGAGAGCTGTAGATGTACGCATGATCATTACTCGAGATTCCTGCCCTTAATAGTAGGGTTTAGGTTTGGAAGGACACCACATTTCATCGCACTTATCTCCAAATTTTTATTCTATTTTTATTAGGGTTTTGTTTGTTGCATCTGAAGTGTAATCTACATGCTCACAGGGAAACTGAAAAAATATTGTTTTTTTGTTGGATGTGTAGCAAGTATACCGAGCCAAATGCGAACACACAACTTTAACCGGAATGTCACAGCTCAATATTAAAGCCATGCTACGCCTTGCGTGGGCGTAACGCAACCATTTCCACAATCGGGCCTTTACAAAAATAAGTCGGGAACACATTTTTCCTTTGCTAGGCAGTGAAGCATGACTGTGCTTCACAAAGTAGTGGGGTTGGGGAGCATCATTCATGCAATGAACTCATTCCAACGACATTCTTTCATCCCATGGACTTTATACTTGCCAGTCTGAATGCACCTCCATGGCTACCTTCCAATACTGTACTTCAAGTCCTGCATCGTGGCTTGGTACCCACGGGACACCCGCAAAGGGGGTTGGAATGCAACCGCTGTTAGGGCGAGCAGTCAGGGCTCAGGTCGGGTCACGTGAACCTTTTCCCGTTCTGAGACGTCTGCAAGTTGCAGGGTGGGACGTCCCGTTTACCGCCAAATCTCGGAACGCACAAGCGGCTCAACGTTAATTGTACTGAGGAGTAATGCCGTCGTTTTTAAAGACACCGTACTCGCCGCAAAGAGCCGTAGTCACACGCCCGCACCGGATGATAGCTGGGGCCAAACTATGCCACACGCCTCCCCGCATGGCCTTGTAAGAGCCTTGGTATCGATAAAGTTATTTTTTATTTTATTCTGGTTCCATTATCAGAACGAGAAAGAGTTAATCGCATGTCACCCGCGGGATGACCAATCATGATAAATTTCTATACATTTTTAATAGTCTACTAATGCGGTAAACACACATTGTAGAGTGGGGTTTATATCATGTGGAGAACAAAAACTATGACGGTAAATCAGATTTTGACAAAAATAAATTGAAACCGGTATATTTTCATTTAAATTTTCACAAAAAAAGCTACTGTTTACACTCATTGCTACGTAACAGTCACGATGTAGTACGTACTATTAGTATAATAAGTAATGTGTCCCATGTGTGGTTAGATGTTTAAGCAATTCGTACTGAGGAGCAGAGGCCCTTTAGATTTAGTGGAAGTTAGTGCTTTAACACTGTTGGAATCACATAACATCCAAACAAACATAGAAATTGAAACAAATTGGTGGATTCCGGTCAAGTTGAAGGTCGAATTTGGAACCACGTTGCCGAGATGTTAACTACCTCGCCTGGTATACAGGAGTTCGTGGGTTCGATCCCGACACCTGTTATATTTGGAGTTGGCATGTTCTGCCCATGGTATGGATTTCTCTGGTTTTTTCTCCACATTTAGATACATGCATTTAAGAGTATTAGGCTGCTATACATTTCCACATGATAAGCCACTGGCCAGGTCGCTTCTGAAAAATAACTTTATAGCTCAGTGGGCCTTACCTGGTAAAAGAAAAAGTAATAAAACTAAAGCAGGTCGCGGGTTAGATGACGGCGCTGAAACGAGTGACGGATTCAGGTGAGGTACTCGCAGGTCTAAGTCGGGCCAGGTCAGGCCAGGTCACGGGACAAATAAATATCCACAGATCACTGCCGAGACAAGCATTTGGTGTGCAATACCTTGCACGTAACCTCCAAGCGGTAGGCATCCTCTCCTCGACTCGAAGCCCCCCCGGCCTTCTCTACGCGGTTCACCACCCCCAGCGGAACATCCAGGGTGAATGGGGAGCCTTCCTCCACCTGAATGAATGTGTACGCACACTCACGTCAACCCAGAATCACCTGGTTTTACCGACCGAAAACATTCATTCTGCCCAACGGAGTGTATACATTGAAGCCATAAACGGCAAGTGATGAGGGTGGGTGGCCTCACGCTGCACATGGCAAGTGGCTGCCCATGGCATTTCCTGAAAACTTAAATGGAAAAATCGCACCCTGTTGATCCTATAAAAAAACACCCTCTCAGTTCAACAACTCTTTCACATGAGAATTTCCTGCAGAAGGTATGGCCATTTTTGCCAAATATCAGCATAAGAATGCAGGCATATTTTATCCAGACACTGCAATATGCATCGTCGATTTAGAATGAAAGTGTTTGAGCTCTACAGGTTATAAAAGACCCCTGAGATATGCGCAAAGAATGAGCTGCTTGTGAGTTTCACATATAAATCTTCACAGGGTTGTTGTGTGCCGATCCATACATAAAAAACATGCATTTAAAGTTTTACATCATTTTGACAAAACCTTTGACATCTTTGGCACGTTTCTATATAAAAAAAAAAATTAGGCCTCTATATATATCACGACTGGTGACACCAATAAATTGAAACAATTCTGATAAGAACAATGATTGCAATACAGCATGTAAATATCTGCTCAAACCAATGAATGGACCAATACCAGTGCATTCATTGTGCTGTCATTTGTGCAACTGTCATTTTCTATTGATGTTTTCACAAAGTATTGTAATCTTAATCTCGCGTGAATTAACTTACTTCTAAAAGTATAGCGATGCGTGGCCCTATATTTAAAGCAGATTTGATACATTTTTCACCAGCAACCTATTTGTGCACACGTAGGACGCTGCACAGGCGAGATGTTAACTACCTCGCCTGGCATGCAGGAGGTCGTGGGTCCAATCCCGACCCTGACGCCTGCTGTATATTGAGTTTGCGTGTCTCTCTCTCTCTGTGGTCCCATGCATTTTCCCCCAGGCACTCCGGTTTTTCCCTCCACATCTATAAACATGCGTTTTGAGTATTTGGCCGGGATAAATTTCCACATAAGCCACTTCATTAGTGGCCAGGTCGTTTATGAAAACGAGCTAGATATAGCTCAGTGGACCTTACCTGGCAATACAAAAATAGTAGTCGTGCAACTGGTATTTTATATAGACGTTAACATACCTGGCCTTCACATATATCTGCCCAAACCTCAGTCCCCAGCGAGTCAGATACGCGACGCTGAAAATGTAGGCTTGCGTGTGTGCAGGAAAGAGTCACTCTCTCTCTCTCTCACCCGCTCTTTACTCTGGAAGTAGAGCCTGTAGCTGGTGATGACGAGTGTCCCGCGCAGTTTGCCAGCGTAAGGACAGAGGTAGGTCACACCCGGCTCTGGCAAAAACGGTGCGTTGACGCGAGAAAACCAACGACGACACAATGACGGCAGGAGCAATCACATAATGGCCATTAATTGAAATGCACCAAAAAAATTAACGTGGGAACGTCTTCCAACTTTTGAAAGAATGCTAATCATTTCAACAACAAAACCTGTCTTTCTTGTTCGTACAACGCGTGTTTTTGCCTCCCAAGGAAGTACAACTCCAGTGTGTGGTTAGCTGCAAAGATGTACATTTCCAGTATGCAACACATAACACATTCGGTCACCTTCAGCCTTTACAGATTCTCCAGGTAGCAGGGGCATGTCTTTGGTGATAGAGCCCCAACTGCCGTCACCAAACGGCTGCGTACGTAAACACGCAACAAGCCGGCAACATGTTAATAATGATGCAATCGTCGCACAAAACTGAACGCAACTTTTCATGTTCATCACATAAAATCTTTAAAATGTTTTATTAGTAAATATACATTTTTAAACACTCAAAATTGTACACGGTGAAACATATTTATATATTCGATTAACCTTAAGACAGTAAGAAACAAGGGTGCAAAAGCAGACAGAAGTACACGACTTGTAATTTCCTGTGCACACCACTTTCATAAACTACTACTAGAAATCATTGGCGTAGGTTCATTTTTGTTGTATAACTATGACTTGAGGTTAACAGCAACAGCTTAGGCAAGGATTTAAGCGCATGCATAAAATAAAACTGCAGTTTGACTTTGCGAAGCGGAAGCAAAAGTAAAGCAACAGAAGGCTGGCGGAAAAAATGAAAGGTACGAGGATAGATTTGACAAATCCCTGATTGTAAACCTGTATGTGAGTGGAGTGAGCGGTGAGTGTGGCTAGGCCCGGAGTCGCGATCGAATGCCAGCGGACGTGTCCCCGAGGAGGGGGTCTCATCTGGGACACCAGAAGCAGGGGAGCCATGGGGAAGGGTCAGAGGTCAAGGGAGTAAGGGTACAGGATTAAAGCGGGGGATGAGCAAAAACAAACAGCTAACGTGGAGAATAAAAATCAAGCCACTGTCCCAGCCCTTATCATTAACAAGTCTCCTTGATTGTTGTTGTTATTATTATTGTTCACGAAGGAACGCCTCACCGAGTCTCCAGGAGGGTCCCGCAAAGTTTTATTGCAAGGAGGTGGCAGCGATGTTGCCGTGTGCAGGCTCAAGTACATTTGAAGGAACAACGTTTAGCATTGCCATGTTTGGCCAATAGCAGTTGCATTGTATTAATTTTTGTTAGCTCTAGGAAGAAACAAAGCGAACCCCCGGAGGAAACCCATGCAGAACGGAGAAGATCAACTCCACAAAGAAAAGGCACCCGAATTGGGAATCGAACATAGGGCCCTTCTTTATATGAGGCACAAGAATAACCAATGCCTCACTAAATTTTATTTATGAATGGTGGGTTTAATAAAGCAGTACAAGTTTTCTCGGTTATTACAATGTGCAACCCAATAACTTTAAAAAGACAAGCTCCGGGTCATAAATTCTTGAAGCAACTGGACTCATGTAACACAGACAGTCTTTTGTCAAGCCACTGCCGATTGGTGATGGTCATGAGATTATTTGACCCTACTTCACCACACTGGTCAGCCTCCGCCAACCCACACTAGTCAGTGTGAGTTGGTGAAGGCGGGGAGCACTCCATTGTTGTCCAGTACAACAATGGAGTTTGTGGCACAATCCGCTGTTGACAGCATAGCCGTTGCCCATCCAACCGCAATCCAGGTTCAACGCTGCATTCTGGGCAATTCGGTCATAGGTTAACACATATCACTCTCGAATAATTATAAAACCGGCCTGATGATTTGAATTATGATTTTTATCATTGGCAGAAATCATAATGAAGCAAGTTTAAAGCAAAAGCATAATAATAACAATACGTACAAGTTAATGAAATGCGTAAACAGCGGTGGAAGTGGGGCCAAAATACCGACGCCATGCGGACCAGCCCTGTCAGAATCATCCAAACTAATTCGGCACACCTGAACATTAAAACCCTGCTTTTAGCCTGAACTTTGTTTGGCTCCAATTCCACCACGAAGTATATGTGAGAAAATAAAAAAATACATTTAAACTTAAACGAAAAAAAGCATAAAATGGTAATTAAAGTATGTGGCACATTTGCCCGAGCAAATATTTGCGAAAGCGCAGACAAACCCAGGGTTATATGGTGGGTTTTCACGAAAAAAAAAACCTGATAGCGCTGTTAAAAACTTCAAGCTCGTTCACATACAAAAATGTATAAACACACCATATGTTTCATGTCCGGTGTTGATAAGCCTTTGACATATATATTCATAGACCCTATATACTGTATCTGCATGCTCGAAAACACAGAACTCTGTCTGGAAACCAAACCTTTAAGTATGAAGACATTTATAAAGGGCACGCACACATTGCAAGAGGAAACGCTTCTCAAACACTTTTTGTTACGCGATTGTTAACAACCATGGTCAATCCACTTCTCTATGAAGGCCTCCCAAAATCACTGCCATCTCTAGCAATAATAAAAGTAACACCGTCATATTGTTGTGTTTGTGCTATGAAGAAGGGACATTGCCCACAATGTCACCTATGTTATGTTTTACTTTAAACGGCAGTGTTACTGACGAACGTGTCGAGTTTTTTTTTTATAAAGTTATTAAAACAGCTGATCTTCCAAAGGCCATGGGGGCTATTTATGCTGTTGCTTTGTGCCGAAAATAGCAAACACGGCCACACTGCATTCATTCATTGACGTGCCCAAGCAAGTCGTGCAAAACTCGGGGAAGTTGAGGACTAGCCACAGACACCCAGACAGTAACGTAACATTGCAGACGACGCACGAATTGGGTTCCTGTGTAAAAATCCTAAAAACACTTGGATCCTTGCCACAGAGGCACCAGTTAATCTTTTTAGGAAAACTGTGTTGTTTTTACACCAATATCAAATAGAATGAAATTAAATAGAAATGTCGGTACAGTAATATGCATATAGAAAAAAAAAAATCTGGATTTAATAGATATAATTTCAGACTTGCAAAGTTGTAAAACAAATGAAGAATCATTACTAAATATATAGAGAAATACAATAATTTGAAAAAAAATCTGATGCAATGTGCTACGCATAATTTTTGGGGTGAATGAGGCTAAATTGTATATTTAAAATAAAAAAATACTTTTATCATAACTTCATATTTTAGTTAACACATTTCAAAAGTGTATTCCACGACATAGTTGTCTTCACAATAAAATATCTGTATTCTAAATTATTGCATCATTGACCATACGTTTGAACTGATGGTGAGAAATTAAAGGTTGTGCTCATAGACATAAGAGTAATACAGATTATAAAAGCAGAAATGATTCTTAGAGGACTATGGAATTAGTGGCATTCACAAATTGCTTTTAGTGGGAAAAGATTAATTATGATGCTTAACAAAGTTATTCGCATCTTGACTTATTGGAATAAGTACTCTACATCCAAGAACTGTATTCAAGAGATAAACAAAAAAATAAAATATGTTCTTCCTTAGTTGTCTGGAATGAGCTGCCGAAACATATTGCTTGCAGAGCTGGAAATACTCACATCAAGCGCATTGAATGGCAGTGAAAATTACATTATCTACAGTTTCTCAAGTCGGTTACGGTAAACTCAAGTTTATGGCAAAAACATAAATTCAGTACTTGGGAAAATTGGTGAAACTAACGTTACGAATCAAAGTCAAATTGTCATTCTGACAGTGCTCAACAGATGGTACATGATACAGAGCGTTCAAAGATTTTAGATGGTTGCGGTTTTGTGACCGTGGCTGGCGGCGGCACTTACTTTGCCGTCTGACGAGTGGCTTTCTCCAGACCCGGAGGAGGCGCTGCCCCGATGTGGCCTCTCTGACTGGGTCGATGAAAAGGCACTCATGCTACAGCAGGCAACAAGAGTTACACACGCATACATGCATGCATACATGAATGATAGCTTGACTCACGTAGAACAAAGATAGCAGTAATCATTACCACGCTGTTTTACAGATTTCGTTTCCGTATTCTGACGCTGATGATATATTTCCACAAACCCACGATCGTGTACATCACTTTGTTAATCCACTGGTGGATGAGGGTCTCCTCGTGCTGTGCATGTCGTGGGAGCTATATGACCGCATTTCACCATGCTATATAGTGCGAGTTGGTGATGGCGTGGAGCAGACACGGAAAGCAAAGAACTACAATACAACATTAGGCTTCGCTGCACTTACCCTCTGCTGCTCACCAGTCTACAACCACCTGCGATGCATATTGATCAACCAATCCAAGCACAAGAGAGGCTCAATCTTACTGCCAAGATCTAACTAGATCAGGTACATTCCAGGCAATTGTCAAAGGTATAGCTGATGGCACATTCTATAAAACCACGAACACTAACATCGCAAATTTGTCATCACCTTACAGGGTAACGTGGTATGTGTTATAAAAACAAAGCAATGATCTCATTTTAACACAGGTTAAAACGTATGTTGGATTGTTGTATTTTTAAATATAAAATAAATATTGTTCAACGATGTAGGGTGCGTTATTATTGCATGTATGTAGAACTTATTTTGCACCATACGTAGCCAATCTTTTGGGTATTATGCCCACATCAGTCTACTGTACCTCAACTGGCTGGCAATGGAGCCAAGCAGAGACCCAAAATAGACGCGTGGTGTGTGCTGTTTTGGCAAAGCGCTAATCATAAGTACTAATCTGAATAAGCTACGTCCTCAGAAATCATCACACAATCTTAATGCCACCAGCTGTTCAAAAATAAAAATGCTACCTGTTTACACCAATGCATTTGTAGATGACAATCACATTTACATTTGAACACTTCTCAAATCTGTCATACATTTGGAATCGATATATGCCACCTATCACAAGTCTCACATGCAGGAATACACCCGTTTCCTTGAAAAATCATGTAATATGTCATTATCTATAGATATAAAAGGGAAATTTGTGGAAATGTGTGTCTGTTCAAAATGTTTAGCGTACTTCCCGACATGCAACAAACTTTAAATTTGCCATGTGGGTACTTTCCAGACTGTACACCATGCAAAAATGATCAAAAAAATACACTTTTGTATTTTGATGAGCTGTGACGTCACATCTGTCATGTGACCCGTATGTGGAAGCGGAACGGAGTGTGTCTGCTGATGTCACCTCCCCCCAACCCTCCGCGGGTAAAGTGAAATACAAATGTGTTGCAGGTCTAAGGCGTTCTTCGCGCAGCATTAGTTTATTATTTGAGTCGTTTACTGCCGTACGCACCCTAAAAGTTGTGTGTGTCTGCAGCAAGCGCGTGTGTGTGTACCTATGGACGCGCACTCATTTGTGTGTGGGGGGAGCGGTAGTGTAGTGGGTAGCGCGCTGCGCTACGAACCAGGCGACCCGAGTTCGATTCCCGCTCACGGCCACCACCGGTGAAGATTATTTGAACTGGTCCTGGGCCTCCTCTAGGTCGACTCAGCCTCAAATGAGTAATTGGTGTGGTGTGTGAACATCGCCACTGGGGAGACAAAGGCGGCCGGGCGTGGTGAATCCAAGTCCCGGGCGAATCCGGGTAGTAAAGCTAGTCTAACATATAAATAAAGACCGAAACCCCAACATATGCTTGTAAAACACTTCCAATTCAGTCTTCTAAACTTTGTTATTTGTAAATAATAATGAGTTGCATATACTATTGCAGTAACATTTTTACTCCGATAATTTCTAATTAAATTCAGCAGAACAAGTTCGTAAAATGAATACGAATTTCTATGTACCTTTACAGCAGTTGACAAACAGCTAAATTTAACATGACAGGACATTCTAAATGCAGTGCACATCTTCTAAAACCACTGAGCAAACGCTTACAAACAAGTAGAAAAAGCACTTTAATTCTACTGCCAATACTCCATCTCAACCTAGTCTCGTAAAAACACTAAGCCTAATCACTTAGACAATTTTGCTCAGTCAGGCATCACGAAAATCACCAGTTAGAAAGCAATCTCTCCTTGCCTCAGAGGTAGTGACAGATGACACAAATAATTATCCAGTCACATGTTTAAATGAACACTATCTCCAGTGTAAACACTCAAACTTTCCTGATTCTCACTTGCTCCAAGACAGAACACAATGCATTACAGTGCATTAATGATTCATAGAGGCCCATTCGTTCTACATCCTGACAAAATTCCTTAGTAAAGTATTAAGACATTCATTTAATGAATGCCTTTCAACCCCATTTGCAAAGTCCAAAGGGCACAAAACACGCCTCCTTTCTCGGCAGGGTATTATTGTGCTTGTAATATTTAACTGGGACCACTACACTATCCTTAAAGGAAGCATACCTTTTTCTAAGCGTTGGTAGGTTTTGAATAAAAGGCATGCCATTTCAAGACGCTCTTGTTGTTTTAAGTAATCCTGCCACTCACTCCTTTTCCAATTCTCATGAAATCCTGTTTGGTTCAACATGTTTCTGACATTTTATCAGTGTCATAACCCCAAACTGCGTTACATTATTACTGCGACAAAAAGTTAATGTCAAGTAAAGATAGGTATTTATGTTGTCTACGCCGATGAAAACACGTGTGTGTGTGACATATACACACGTTACAAATGCTGACTTGAATGGAATTGCGGATCAGTGGTTCACAACATTGCACTCTAAACCTGGCGAAGACGTTTGAATCCTGGCATCATTGAAGTATCTAAACTGGTCCTGGGGACTACCCCCTCTGCTACACCAACACGCAAGAAACCAACACAGTGAAGTATGGTCAAACAAGCCCCGAGACCGATATGGCATGCGGAGACATTTACCCTATACACCAGTGGATTGAAAAATGTTTGAAAATTAAGTTAAGGATGAAAACAATGCATTATTTTGTATGCCCAATAATTACATACCATACCAGAATATTCTTACTACAGTGCAATACAATAAGTATGCATCATCATGAAGTGAAACATTTCCCTTGCGGCAATGACATCAGTTTAAATGGCTCACCACCTTTTCGATCAGGTTACATTGTAATGCACAACCTTAATACTGTACAAAGCGCATTGCATGCCTATATAAAGCACCGTCCCTGTACACAGTAAGCGAAATTATTTCTTTAAAACTGCTTTTGGTGCCTGGTCTGTTCTCCTTCCCCGGCACCTCCGATTGAAACGGTTGGCTACGTACGGTGCGAAAGAAGTTTAACATAGTTCATGCAAACAGTAAATGTTACATCCTGTATTAACTAACATACCTATGTTAAATTTAGGTGATGCTTACATACACGAGCACACGTCTGATGCACGACTCATTTTTTTTTATTGCTGACCCATCTATTTATGTTTTACCAAGGGAGATCTGTAAATACTTTCGTGACTTATAGGGAGGGGTGGGGGTTAAAGTTTACTTACGAAAGCACTGGCCAACTGGGCAAAAAAAGCATAACTGAAATGCTGCCTTGATTTGCCATGGAAAGCAAAATAAAGGGAAGCAATTAAGTTGTTTTATGCAACCAACCACGGATATAACCAAGGGTGGAGTCGCTCTTACTCACTGCGGCATTACACTATAAAGCGGACTTTAATGTACCTTCAGAACATTCCTCATGGGCGCGGTTTCGCATTTATAATCCTGCAACAATCAGTCGTGTTTCTCATATCTCACAACCGCAATATAAATGTCAGGCTTTGGGGCACCTGAATTAAACGTACAAGTCGTTCCGTGGTCTTCAGCATCGAGCATGGCATGATGTTACATCGTGGGGCACCACGGTAGCGAGATGGTAACTACTTTAGATGATCTATGCTTGTGTATTTACACTTGTAAATAGTGCCGTATTTATACCTGATTCGACATGTCTAGAATTAGTTCAGAGCGGTGGCGGATGGGGGGGGGGCTAAATATCTCTGATATTTCGCTCATGACACACCAGCCTACTATATACAGTACTACTACTACCATACACAAGCGTCACACAATCATCATCATCTCATATTATATCTCATTATAAAGAGCAAGTGCCAGTTTGTTCCTGTGCCCAGAATTTTTTTAAAGCCCATTTTTTGCATCTCATAACATTTGTGAAACATTGAGATGCAATGACACGTTGCTTTTGGAGAGGTCTAAACGTCAGTAAAAATGTACATTAAAACAAGTGTTAAATATTACATTCGGTTTAAGATAAGTCAGATTGGCGACACACGTTTAGGACGTCTATTAAGTTCACCAACTCATCGATTTAAGACAAACTTCATAAACGACCCCGTCTTAGAACACGACTCAACACATCTGAACAACGGCCAGTGATTTTCTTTCAGGTAAAGCCACTTTAGCAGAGGAACGAAAAGGTAATACATAAACAGTTATTGTAATTTTACAAAAAATGCTTTGTGTCAATAAAATGTGTTATCTTCAGTACCTCAGTACTCTATTTCACACTTAACACTCGTGGCCTATGGAGGACTAGGGGCAACTGTTTTATAACATGTTATAGCATCAATAATGGTCAATACGTTGTTTTTATAGAAATAAATACTCCTGAATGTTCTTATTCATTTCTAACTCGCCTCCACATTACCTATAGAAGATGACGTCCCGTAGAGGCCAAAATCTTCTCGTTTCTATAAAGAAGAAGTCGCTTGAACGACAGTAGCTGGCATCGGATTCTTAAGCAGTCTCCAACATTGATGTCGCCATGCGTACTGAGAGCCCTCTCATGAAGACGAGCATTCCGTGAAACGAGTCTAAAACGTCACATTTTGCGCAGGGATATCCGATTAAGTAATCGATTACTCTACCGATTAAGAGAGAACTTCCCTTTGCTGTGAACAGGGGGGTAAATCAGCTGGCCGTGGGAGATTTCTGCATCAGCCGCGATCCCGGGCGAGGCTTGCAACGGGCGGAGGGGGGGTTCCTGCCTCTCCGGGGCTGGACATGAGAGCAGCCGCTATTTTTAAAGGGTTCCGAATGATCTCCCACAGCAGGAGAAGAAGAAAAAAACACCCTAACTTTCAGTGGCTTGAGGAGATGAACCGCAACCAGCGTCTCGTCTCAGTTGACAACACATCGGTGCGGCTCCCCACCCAACCCCACCAAGTAGTTGTCACGAGTGTGCGGTGTGTGCGTGAACACATCGCTCGCAACGAGTCACCCGTGGGTCGATCTCTCTCCTCTCTTCTCTCTCTCTGCTGTCAGAAGCCCACTGGGGGGGGCAGGGGACGGCATCGCATCCACGCCCCGGGTCCCTCTGCCAAGACTCTGTGCGTGCATTCCGCCGCGCCCTCGCAAAGCCTTGCCAACATCGGACACCATCACACACGCGCACGCCTCTACCCTCCTACCTCCTTGCTCGTCGCCAACAACAACATCATCACCACCATCATCCCTACCACCCCTACCACCACGTCGAACCCCCCCCCTCCCCCCGTCGCTTTGAAACTTCCCCTCCTCCCCGTTGCACCTACGGCTCACGCCGTCACCGCGCTGCGGGCTCGGGACGCGACGGAGGCGGCCTGGGATTCTAGTCGAGACCGGTGCGCGACACCGCCGCTTAGGCCGCAAGGAGGTGGTGGTGGTTGGGGGGGGGGAGGTACCGAGTTTGAAGTCGTTCGAGAGAACGAGTGCGACGATTAGCAACGACGACGACGATGACAACCGAACAAACAACCGACGAAGGAGGCCGAAGCGGACGCGAGAAAACTTTGAGCAACAGGTGCGAGCCGCTCTCGACTGCGCGGGGATTTACGCGGGGAGGAGGAGGAGGAGACGGAACGGCGGGCGGACCTGTGATGCGCGTTCTCCGCGGCGTCCGAATCCGAGCGGCTTCTCTTCTCCATGTCGGTGTCGCCGCGGCTCCTTGGCGATAACGGCGAATAAATAAAGGGACGAGGATGGGGAGAGGAAGGAGAAGGAGGAGGAGGACGGGAGCGGCTCCAGCTCACCGCGGGGTGGCGGCGGCCATGCTGGTTCCGCGCGGTGACGTCATCGCCCCTGTGACGTCACGCGCGCGCGCTCGAGCGCCGCCACGTGGCCGTGCGTGGGGGAAACGCGGCCCGGAGTTTAAGAATGAGAATATTGTGTTTGTCCTGGAGGAATCCGATGAGCTATAAAGATATTTTTTTCACAGGTGGTCCAGCATAACGTTACAAAAATAAACGGAAAAACACGACAGGAGTGCATAGTACAGGAAAGGTAAACTACGGTAATAATTTTAAAAATATCCAAATAAAATGTAACTTTTTTTATCTTACTAGGTAAAGCTCACTGAGTTATTAGCTTATTTTCCAGAAGCGACGTGGCTACAAATGATAGCTCAATGAAGTGGCTTATCACGTGGACATTTATAGCAGAAAAATAATCTAAATAATCTAAACGTACGTTTCTAAATGCGACCACGGCGAAAACATCCCAAAGGATGCCCAGTATTCTACTCCCGCGTGTGATGGAAACTATCTCAGGAGCTAAATGCCGATGTCAAGGTCTGCTAGCCACAACGAAAGGGCTTCAGGGGATAATTGGTGTGGTTTGCAATTCCTCCGTCATCGAAACAGCACAGATTACAGTGGTTCATTATATGGCGACTGTGGTCATCCAGAACAGACCGTACAGCGTATGGTACGAAAGAGACGTCACAGCAATACACTCCGCTGCTCATGCTGCAGTCACCTGGCTTGACCACCTGAATGTGAGATTGGAGTTGTTGCTCTGCATCTACACATCAGGCATTGTTAAGATGTTTTCTTGTTCATGTTTTTGTTTGTTGCGGTTGCACCCGATTCAAGAGCCGAATGGCTCACAGGGCTAAGGAGCTGCTGCAGCTCCTTACTATTAAAATTCCTTCCCTTTATTACTGCTAACCCTACTTCCTCCCTTTGTTGCTGCTAATCCTACATAATGCACGGGCATAATATGACTTTGACCCCCCCCCACCTCCTACGCATTCCACAAGTAGTGACTAATCCCATATCTGAATTTTCCATAAATATGCTAAATCCTTCTGTTGATATGCAAATTCCTTTGTCAAGGCGCCCTTCCTCCTCTAACGCAGCTTAAATATACGCTGCCAAGCTTGGTGGTGTTCATTCAGACGCTGTCTTTCCGACAGACCTGTTCTTCACCTGAGGACGGCTGCTTGCGTTGTGGCCGAAACGTCGTGAGAATTGTATTTTATTATGTTTTATTTTTATTATTTTATTATTTCCCTTCTACGTGACGTTACCGAAATAACCAAGAAGATGAATCCCTGCAGTCACGAAAGCTTAAAATCGGAATTGGAAGATAGTTTAGAAATGTATTAAGATAATTCAAGACCAGGATGTCAACATGGCAAAAGCTATTGATAGCACCACACCTCTCCAACGTTTTCCACTTCCTGCCAGATACCACAGCGACTGGAAAGTGGACAGGCAACCTCAAGTCTCAGGTCTTCCCCCTCTCTCACCTGATTCATGGAGACCACTCCAATGCCCGTCTCATCAATTGATCCTCACCCATGCTGCACACGTCTCACCCAGCGCAAACGTGTTTTGCTTTTTTTCCCCGCAAGATCAGACGTGGTCAAACATCTCAGTTGCAGTTTTTTAGCATGTGATATTATGTTCCTGGTTTCTTCTTGACTCGATGAGCTCTTACTCTGTACAATAAACATGGATTAAGTGCTGTGAAGAAGCGTGAATATCTGGAAATGCACAGAGGTGCATTATCAGAATCATACTATGTGTGTGTGAACTTTTTTGCGCACCGTAGGTAGCCAGCCGTGCTAGTCGGAGTCAAACAGACACATGCATCTCAGGGATGACAACAGAATGGTAGCCAAAGGAGAGAATGCACCAGTGACGATGACGGCTTATCCACAGAGTTGAACAAATAAGATAAGTGTTTGTGCAGGAGTGAGATAGATTGTGGCATTGCAGGACTGTGAAGGATTGGTTGATGATAACAACGATGAACAAATAACACCGTTTGTTGCCACGTAACAAAATGAGTAACAATTGCTGTATAGTTCTTGGTAGCCATTTATTTCAGATTACACATTTAAATTAGAAACATGACACGTATTAGTTAATTAGAAGTAAAACAACTATTTGACTCATAATATTTATCGAAACATGAAAAACTTGTACATGGCCATCACACTTAATAAAGACCTGGATTAACACTATTAATACTATACTTCCCATTAATGTGGTGCAAGACAACAACCATAAACAAATATTTCACTTCGTATAAAATGGTAAATGGATATGACCAAATGAACTGGAATGACCTCGATGTAATCAAGGTTTTGTCAGTGCTCAGATGGGCAACTGCCATGCATAAGACACGTGTTGTAGGCTGTTGTGGGCAACATTGTCAGCATAGGCAATTTCACCAAAACAAATGTTGTATTGAGCTCTCATCCACCACCTATGTTGCCTGAGCAATTACCAGCATGGCGATGGATAACCAAATAAGCTTCAAATGCTTAGGCCTTCATCTGCACACATCTAAAACACTTTACTCTGCTTCCATGAGTTTTTTCTTATTACGCATTTAAAATGCAAAGTTATACCTGAATTACAAAAAATATCACTGTAAACTATCTCGTGCAGCAATGGATGTCCACTTATTGGTAAAACTATCGTTAAAATTGCATCAATGTCCAGCCCAATCAAAGGTTTGTCGGATGATTTCATTGGGATTGAAAAGACAATTAGAAATCGAATGCACCTTTGGATAAAACATTCCTGAGATCTTTTCACCACCTCAACGCAGTCACGTGATTCAGCAGGGCATTCACACAAGCAGATGACACTCTCAGTGTAAGTTAGGCACCATGTGAGCTATCGCGGGGAAACAGCAACCGTGCAAAACAAATTTCATGTTAGATTGAGCAAGTCGCACTACCAAACGCACGGGTGTTACAACACCCAAAGCACAGCATGGTGCGTATGACGCTCGCTTTGAAAGAAACAATTTGTAGCTCCATCCAGGGGACTCACCTCACAGATCTGAGTCAACCCAAGCATACGTGTCAGAGACTATCGAGGACATTTTAGAAAACGTCTAGGAAAATAAAGAAATGTAATCTGAAGACGTCCAGGGGCCCCAAGTGCAGAAAGACTTACGCGATTTTAGAAATTGCATTGCCTAACACTTGTCATAACTCCGATTCCATGAAAAGGAGTTGATGAAACCGCAAAAGTTAGGAGATAAACCAGGGGTGGTCAGGACCACTCCTAGGTCAATTGTCAAAATAAACCTCATAAAATTCAATAATTAACATTAATATAATACATTCACAACGATTATATTAAACATTAATTACATAATTATACTGGACTTACCTCAACCTGCTGAAGTGTAGAGAAATGACATCATGATGGCCATGTTGCATTGGGTCTCTTCCAGTCAGCCGATTGGTTAGCACAGTGGGTGTAATGACGTCATCCCTAGCAACTGCTGCCATACCCTTAGATTTGCGACCTCACTCGGATTTACATATTTGCCTACAACATTCACAGCCTGCCAGATTAAAAAAAAAAATCTGTATTTGGGCCCCTGGACTGACTGAAATGTATTGGTACGTGATCAATGGAAGCAATATACTGGTGTGGAACAGGACTCATTTGAACGAAGCATACATTATAAACTCATGGCTGAACTATTATGGATGTAATACATTCATTGCATGAACTTCTTTGACTGGACCTCATAGATGTACATTTACAGCCCATAATTCATGGAATTGCCATTTAATGCATACCAAACACGAATGTAATAAAATGTAACATTAAAAACTTGAAACTGTCATATCAGTAATGAACCAAGTGAAATATACAATTGTGGTTACTCTATATGTCACGGCAAGACCTATTCCCTGCTGCTCAGCACAACACAATCATCCATAACTGGTTTGGCAAAAAATAACAAGTTGATGCCTGCAATTGTTGCGGTGAAAGCTTTAGGGAAGCAATACTTAACAGGCGGTTTCATACAGAAAGACCACTTGGAATGCGAATAGCAAGCTGTGAAAAGCTACGTGCAAAATCAAACAAAAATACAGCCTGGGTCACGGCAGAATTTTAATTACCCATGAAATATCTGGAGACGCGGAGAATGTCCTTGTACGCATATTTGTAGACCATCACCTTGCCGATTCCGATTGCAGCCAGCCCCACCAGTATCCACAGCATCAGCGCAGCCACACGCAGTGGAACAACCCTGCGTTCGGGCACGTGGTGGGCAGTGACGAGCAACAACACAACATTTCCTTCTACTCATTTTGGAATGGGCCAGCAGGTATAACTGGGCTGCTCCAGGGTAGCAAAGGGCAGTGCAGCCAAATACATGGTTGTAATTCAAATGTACGCTCCCACATCTCTGCTCCCCATCTCCACCAACCCTACACTTACCAGTGTGGTGAAGTACGGCCAGTAAAATAAATTATTCAAATGTTAAGCCTGGGGCTCCAGTACAGCTGTATCCCATTAAAATGAAATAACAGCAACCATTATGGCAAGTACTCGCTTAACGCGTGGTGTTCACACAACGCGTTTTCGCTAAAACGCGGTTCTTCCACTTGGGAACACTTCACACAACGTGAAACGTGCACCGTTAGAACACGGTTTCTGAGCAGTCAACGACGAAATTTCCTGAGCTGTGCGGCTGCGCAGTACGATACAAAATGCGGTATGATACAGTAACATGGTGGTGTACCCCCAGTTATTTTCCCCGCCATCTCACTGTGTGTGCGTACATCGTATCTCGCCAAACTTTATCGTTACATTATTTATGGGGGGAGGGGAATTGTTTTCGCTTAACGCGTTTTTCGCTCAACGCGGGATTTTTCAGGATCGCATCTCCCGCATTAACCAAGGCCTTACCGTAAACGTAATGATAATGCCTCGCGAATGGCGAGCGTGATGCGGTGCATGGAGTAGTCACCTCAGTTCAGCAGCCTCAGCATAGCCGTGGAAGTACTTGTATCGCGCTGCCAGGTATCCGAGCCCAATTACAAATGCTGGGACTGGGAAGAACAAGTGAGGACATGTACAATCAGTACAGGTAGCCAACAGAAGTCACTCTGACACGTGACAAATACACACATATTGTGCATGTATCAGAACACACACTAAATCTTGTATGCCATGGAGTATGGTAGCTCGTTTTTTCAAATAGGCACGATGAAAGACATGATTCCTGTTTCACTTGAGCCCTTATCAATTATTCACATGTGCTTGAATTACAATTAGTGTGTATTATTTTGTATTTTATTTTTTTGGACCGTATATGGGCTTAGTAGACAGTTGCGTTTGGAGATTTCTGCATATGCAACTTGCACAAGGAATGCAACTGACATGTTTACTGGAGAATCTGACCTTGATGTTGGAATACACCGGCGGTCCACATGATGGTTAAAAACATTGGGAAGTATTCAAAGCTGTTGATTCTGGAAGAAGAAAAGTACAGCGTGGTTACGAGTGTCAATGGTTTTATTAAAATTGGCTATGTCATTAATTGCTAAAAAAACATGCTGGTTGAGAAATGTTTGCCATTGCTTCAAACTGAAACTTTTCAAATGAAAGGATATATTTATTGCTTGTGACTCTCGTTGGAAAAATAACAACACAGGGGCTATTTTGTATAAAATTTGCCCGTGGAATAACACATGTAGCCACATAAGGTTTAGCACTGGTTCAATATTTTGTTGTACAACTCCATTCTGTATTCACATATAAATAAACATATTTTTTAGTCCACCAGACTATTGGGTATTATTGGTCTGGAAAGTCAAATGGAATTTTTTATTGATTTATTATATAAATACCAAGTACAGAGTTCTTCTTATGAAGTATATTACTTTATCTATAATACTCAACAACAATAAATAATGTGTTTATAAGCAACATTTTACTCTTTGTAAGAATATTAGTGAAACTTAATACGAAAAAACCGTGACCAGAATTAATTAATTCCACCGATGACTACTTGTTCAGCTTATACTCATGTTAGGGCAACGGTGATGATCTGTAATCGGTCATTGCGGCTTTTACATCGATGACAAAATCCCAGTTTTTAATTTAAGGCCATCGCTGCCATCTATGGCTGTAGTTTATGCAGATACAAGTGACGACGCATGGTCAGCCGTAGCTCACTCCCCTGCGAAACAACAAATGTTATACATAATTAGACCTCCTTTGCAAGTACCAAAATATAATAGGGTTTTCCCCCTTTTTTCTGGCAACAAAACTAAACCTTTTTGCAAAGATTCATGTCTGAGACGAGGCTCAAAAGAAAGCTGTCTCTGGTGTGGACCAATCAGTTTCAAGGACAATGCAAAAATTATCAGAGTGTGTTTTTTGTTTGCATTTTGACTGCAAGTATTGTGGTTAATGCAGACATGAATCCTTGTAGAAAAAAATCAGTTTTGCTGCCAGAAAAAAGGGGAAAACCCCTATTATTATATTTTGGTACTGGCAAAGGAGGTCTAATGATGTAGATGTTTACCCCGAGCCCTCATTACTTTGATAGTGCATTGTCTTTGAGCTGTACGCCTTTTGGCGTCATCTGGTCCAGCACCAATTGAGACAAGGCTCAAAAGAAAGCTGTCTCTGGTGTGGACCAATCAGTTTCAAGGACAATGCAAAAATTATCTGTGTGTTTTTTGTTTGCATTTTGACCGCAAGTATTGTGGTTAATGCAGACATGAATCCTCGTAAAAAGTTGCAGTTTTGTTGCCACAAAAAAGGGGAAAACCCCTATTATTATAGCAAATGTTATTTTTACATGCGTGTGTTGTTTGCCATTTGCAACACGGGACTACAATATGATCGACTCACTGTGCCCTTGAGATTCGATCAAATTCAGGCGGTCCGTTCATGGCAGGAGGGCTGACTTTGTACTTGCGCCGGGCTTGGTACACCTTGATGACGAAATATGCTGTGGAAAAATGAAATGCAGAGGTAGGCACGTATAATATAATAATATCCAGCACATAGACTTCGGCAAATATACAGTATTTGGAGTTTGCATGTTACATTTAGAATCAACATGCGTTTAGATTATTTGGCGACTATAAATGTCCACGTGATGATAAGCAACTTCATTGTCAGCCAGGTCGGGGTCGCTTGCAGAGTCGATTGCAACCCACGACATTTACTCTTTGGTTCTTTCGGTAAAGTCACCGCATCTACTTCCCTCAAGTCTAGACGACGACTGGATGTGCCGTTTTTTTAACCGCAAAATGTTTTTTTTCATCTCACACAGTATCATGTTTAATTGCACACGGAACATTGTGCGCGCACGTGACCATTGTATGTATGCATGTTGAACTTCTTTCGCACCGTACGTAGCCAACCTTGCTAATCGGAGGTCCGGACCATTACATTACTTTTAGGTGTCCTCAAAATACCCTTACGCAAGCACTATTCGTTTCAAGTGTCCGGGTGCATTAAGAGACATTGATTAAACAAGAAATGTACATTAAGTCGATCAAAAAAATATATCGATTTGGTAAATGCATACTTGAAACAAGAGATGAACATTGCTTATTGAAACAATCGCATCTCGTGTTGCTTTAACTTAGTACACTTGTAAACAAACGTTGCTCATACAGTATGAAAAACTGGGTACGGCGCTTTTAATGCACATCTCTCTTTAAACGGAGGTTGGGCAATTGATCAAATAACATATGAATGCTGTGGTCATGCAGTTCCACAGGGCGGAGGCTTCCCAAAAACTCAAGTCAAAAAAATGTTGGTGCGAAATGTAACACCAGTGATGGCTTTTTCCCCGTACACAACATTGGAGAGTGAGATCTGGAGCAGAATCAATGATTGTCAAAGCAGCATATCTCTTACTCATTGTGCCTGGCGTTTGGAATGTTTATAAAGCTGAATAATAATAACATGTGGGGGCCACTTTCTTCCTGGGTTTTTGCCATGCCCTCTAGGCGTGTTCACGTGACGGGAATGTGGTCAAGTTTGGTGTAAACCGGTGGAGTCTTACTCCACAAGCGGCACTGGATTTCGACATAATGCGTCTTATCGGCAGAATTCGGCTTGCTAAAATCAATGCTGATGAATTAGCAAATTCATCCCTGGATCAATTGCGCCTTACAAATGTTAATTATTATGAATTGCCAGATGCTATAGATGTGTCATCCTAGTTCGACGCAAGATTATGTACGTAACTCAAAATAATGTTCAGCGTTGTTGTGAAGAATATAAATATATGTAAAACAAGGTAGGTTAACAGACAAAATGCCTCTATATATGTATCTCTCCCCCACATCAAAATATAAAGTATTTCTTACGCTGCTTGTACTTCTTACACTTTGCCTATACTGAATCAATGCCACTGAAATAATGTACCTGTACTCCCAGAACGCCGATGGGATGTGTAAGAAACTTATTTTTTATATACTATAATGGGTGATGAGGACATCTACAGTACAAATTAACCTCTTAAAGCACTTTAGATTTCCTGAATCCTTTATTTAATTCCACCTTAGGGGCCGTCCATAAATGACGTCACGCGATTTTGGACGATTTTTGACCCCCCCCCACCTCGTCACACGGCGTCACAAAAAGTCAGACCCCCCCCTCAAATATGACGTCACAAGGCTCTGCCCCCCCCCCCAAATAAAACATGCTTCAAATCGCTTTAAAGTTTAAACTATTGTCATTGTAGTGCGTATTTAATGTGCCGCTGCACTCTGATGTTGTAGGAGAAAACATTTATCAAAAAGTATATTTAATTAAGTAGAACGTGTTGTCTATATTTATTTAAAGTTGCGCATTTTGATGTGACGTCACATTTCTCAAACCCCCCCCCCTCGTCACAAATGTCTGATCCCCCCCCTCCCCTAGGTGCGTGACGTCATTTATGGACGGTCCCTTACTACACTCCACTTCATCACTGTGATCTTTACTTCAAGACCTGTTATCACCCTCTGTCAACTTGATAGGGAGATTCATTGGGATATGTTCATCTGTAAATGTATCCACTCATAACTTCAGTCCCTTACATATCTACGGTATTTATGCAAAAACAAAAACCTCTAAATTAGATGCCCCACAACACTAAAGTGCACTGTAGCAAGAATTAAAAAAAAACTCACATTGCTATCATTCTGTTAATCTGCAATTACATCACTTCAAGTGTCCTTGGTTACCCTCACAAATAAATCACAGTTAAATGCTAAGCTGTCCATTCTTTATAACTTAACTTGCATCTAACATACTGTTGACATATTTGTACAAGGCAATCAATGTCTGCTGCTGGAACTTAATTTTCTAATTGTCCTATAGCCAATCTAAAAATAATCTGCCCCAACCGACTTTCGGTGTAGTGGGAATGTCTTACGTCTGATATAATTGATCTGTATGTACAATTGTCATAAGAATGTATTTTATTGGATCTGCTGCGATTTTTTTTTCAAATCCCGTAAATAAATAAACGACACACTTGCTTTTCACATTCAGCGTTCTACCCTGCTCCTTTTGCCATATTGGCGACCCAGCTCACTCTTGCAAACAAGACTCAATCCTCGTCCTCTTGATCTCCCGCCTGGCTCATCAAATCGGCTTGAACATTCACGATTAAAACATGACCAGTCACCATACGCGAAACGAGTTCCGTGGGTTAACTACACACAATACCTTGCTCCACCACGGAGAGAAGCGTTGCAAGACCGAGCAGCACGATGTCGGAGAGCATGATGCCCATCGCACTCAGGGGCTGACGCTGCGACCTGCGAGTCAATTCGCTGACTTTGGGGCGGTCCCTTGGCTCTTGAAAAGAGCAACTGCTGATGATCTCTGCTGCTGCTGCCTGCTGCTGATGATCTCTGCTGCTGATCTCTGCTGCTGATGATCTCTGCTGCTGATGATCTCTGCTGCTGCTGATGATGATCTCTGCTGCTGCTGATGATGTCTGCTGCTGATGATCTCTGCTGCTGCTGCTGCTGATCTCTGCTGCTGATGATCTCTGCTGCTGCTGATGATCTCTGCTGCTGATCTCTGCTGCTGCTGCCTGCTGCTGATGATCTCTGCTGCTGCTGATGATCTCTGCTGCTGCTGATGATGTCTGCTGCTGCTGCTGATGATCTCTGCTGCTGCTGCTCTCTGCTGCTGATGCTGCTGCTGCTGCTGGTCACTGCGACTGCTGCTGCTGATCTCTGCTGCTGCTGGTGGTCTCTGCGACTGCTGCTGCTGATCTCTGCGACTGCTGCTGACTTTCTGCGGCTTCTGCTTTTTACTGCACAGGACCAAATCTGGAGCAACGAGTTTGTGGTGCCTGCGGTTACACTGGCAGAGCGGTCAAGCCGTGAACAAGAATGTGGTGGTGGGAGGATGGGGGGGTAAGGCGGAGGATGCCAGCACGCTTGAGTGGACACACATTGAGATAACACGCGCACGGCGGTCGGAAACGTTGCAGGAGTGCCAGTGACACACATTTGTAGCCCATCAACAACCGCAAATTGCGATACTGCGTTGTTGGCAATCGTAGCGACGACAAAAAGCGCAAATAACCCACACGGATATATGCATTGAGAAATGAAGGTGATATGGTCAATGACGGATGGATTACTGGAATTGTACATTCTGCAGTAATGCAAAGCTATAGAGCACGGTGAACGTGATGTGGCAATTAAAATCAACCCTTTGACCATATCACCCGGGATGGAACCCGATTTAGATCATATATCGAAAGCTAAGCAGGACTTGACCCTGGAAGGTGCTTGGATGGGCGAGCAGCAACACACGATGATGTAGTGACATCACGGTCGTAGAGGATTGTGCACGTACATCACCAGTTTATTGTGGAGTGCTTATCTATTATAATGGCGTGTGCGTAGGTGGCACGTGTTCACCACCAGTACGTGTGGTTAATGCAGACATGATTCCTTGCAAAAAGGTTGTATTTGGCGTTTGAACGTCTTAAGACCTCCCGTTGTATTGCCAGAAAGGGTAAAACCTTTTACAGTAAATCGTGTCTGCATTAACCACAGTACTTGTGGTCAGAATGTAAACAAAAAACATACTCTGATAATATATGCAAGGTTTCAGTTTGGTGTTTTAACATCTTAACACCTGTTTTGGTGGCAGAAAAAAGGGAAAAGCTATTCTCATATTTTTGTACTGGCAAAGGGGGTCCCATGGTGTAAGGTAAAACCTATTCCTATTTTTCATACATTGATACTGGCAAAACAGTCAAATCTTGTAGCTGCTATTCTTATGTTTTTTCGGTAAAGTCACGTAGGTAAAAAATTAGAATTAATAAAAGTAAAATAAAAATAAAATAAAAATCACGACGTTTCGGAGGCAACACAAGCTTCCGTCTTCAGGTGGAACCGTCACAGCACGACAGCTGTATTACTTGATACAGCTGTATCACTTGATACTTGATACAGCTATCGTGCTGTGACGGTTCCACCTGAAGACGGAAGCTTGTGTTGCCTCCGAAACGTCGTGATTTTTATTTTATTTTACTTTTATAAATTTTAATTTTTTACCTACGTGACTTTACCGAAAAAACCTAAGAATATGAATCCTTGCAGTCACGAAAGCTTCAAATCTAGAACTTGTAGCTGCTCACCCCGTGCTTTAAATGCCCTGATAGTGCATTGTCTTTGTACTGTTTGTTGTGCTCTGGTCTGACAATGGTGAGACTTGGCCATAAAGAAGGCTGCTGTCCCTGGTGCAGAACCAATCGGTTTCAAAGACAATGCTTCATATGTTTATTATCAGAGCAAGTTTTGTTCGCATGATCACCACCACAAGTACGTGCGATGAACTTGATTCCTCGCGAAAGGTTTCCATCTGGTGCTTGAACATCTTAAACACCTCCTGTTTAATTGCCAGAAAGGGTTCAAACGCACACATTTATGGTTGTTATTGTTTGACGTGCATCCCGCTGGTATTTCTGCACACAGCGTTGATGTGCGGTGCTTTTTCTGGAAGACTTTGCAGTTTTTTTCCTGGATTTTTCTGTTGCGTGTAGTCACTTTAAGATTCATAATATAGGTTTTTGGGTCAGATCGCGTTATTTATAAATGTGTCGTAACCCTCCACCACCCGACACGGCTAAACGTCGTACTACTCAAACTTTAAAATGCTGTCGATTCTCTCTTCAACACACCGGTGGGCTAAAGAAGTGACTTGTTTTGTCCTTTGAAAAACGTGACACATTTTTTTACTGTTTGGCCGTGTCGGGTGGTGGAGGGTTACGACACATTTATAATTAACGCGATCTGACCCAACACCTATATTATGAATCATATTGGTCGCGAAAGCCTGCTACGTGTCACTTTAAGATGTTTCTTGTTCATGTTGTTGTTTGTTGCAGTTGCACCCGAGTCAAGAGCCGCATGGCTCACGGGTCTATACCAAATACATGAACTGAACATTCTTATTACGTGTCTTCTTATCCAGACACGACTCTGCTCCTGCTGCTGCTGGGGTTGTTGTTGTTGCTGCTGCTGGGGTTGTTGTTGTTCCTGTTGGGGTTGTTGTTGTTGCTGAGGTTGTTGTTGTTGCTGCTGTTGGGGTTGTTGTTGTTGTTGCTGAGGTTGTTGTTGTTGCTGTTGCTGGGGTTGTTGTTGTTGCTGGGATTGTTGTTGTTGCTGGGATTGTTGTTGTTGCTGTTGCTGGGGTTGTTGTTGCTGTTGCTGGGGTTGTTGTTGTTGCTGTTGCTGGGGTTGTTGTTGTTGCTGCTGCTGGGGTTGTTGTTGCTGCTGGGGTTGTTGTTGTTGTTGCTGAGGTTGTTGTTGCTGTTCGAGCTCGGCAGAGGGCGCCGTTTAGTTTCGTCCACGAAACTCTTGCGAGAGTCGCCACGGGCTGCTGCTGTTAGTTCGCGAGGAGTTTGTTGGCAACAGAAATAAAAAGTTGCGTTCGTTGTCCTCATTCACATTGATCGCCTCTCTCTCTCCAAACGTCTCTCTCCAAACGTCTCTATCCAAACATCTCTCTACAGACATCTCTCTACGGACAGTCGTCGTGGAGTCGTTGAGTTTGTTTTTTTAAATCTTCCAAGCGACCGGCTTCAACTCTTCTCGTCTTCGCCTTTCCTCCATTTGCCCTCCTCCCTCCTCCTCCTCCCTGCTGCCTACTGCCGGGGTCTTCTCCATCCCCCCCCCCACGCACACCACGAGAAAGTTAGTTATTGTTCATTGGCTTTAACCGCCTTAACTTTGTACAAACTTATTAAGAGAGCGGCCTGGGGTCTGTGGGGGAGGAGGAGGAGGGTAACGCGCCATGGACAGCGACGAAGACGACGTCGAAGAGACCGTGATAGGTAGGAGGAGACACGTGAACAAGTTGGTGGTGGTGGTGGTCGTCACAAGAGTTGTGTGTTTTGTTACAGAGTTGTGTTACTGCTGCCCTGTGTTGTGTGGTGTGTGTATGTTGTGTGTGGTGTGTGTTGGTTGTGTGTATGGTGTGTGTTGGTTGTGTGTGTGTTGTGTATGTTGTGTGGTGTGTGTATGTTGTGTGTATGGTGTGTGGTGTGTGTTGGTTGTGTGTATGTTGTGTATGGTGTGTGTTGGTTGTGTGTGTGTTGTGTGTATGTTGTGTGGTGTGTGTATGTTGTGTGTGCTGTGTGTATGTTGTGTGTGGTGTGTATGGTGTGTGCTGGGTGTGTATATGGTGTGTGTTGGTTGTGTGTGTGTTGTGTATGTTGTGTGCTGTGTGTATGTTGTGAGTGTGTGTGTTGGTGGGAGTTCTCTGGGCGCATGGGACAGCCGTTCGCCCGACTGTGGCTGCTGTTGCTCTCACAGCTGCTCGCTAACAGCACTTGCTCCAACAGCCTGTTAAGGCTACACGGGGGATTTTTGTTTGTTCCTCCACCAGTGGCTGTTGTTGTTTGTCTGGCTGTGGCTGTTGTTGTTGTTCTTCCACAAATGTCTGTTGTTCCAACCGCGATTTGTGAAGCCAACCACGTTCGTGGCGGTGTTGGACTCCACGTGGTTGTTGTGTGAGTGGTAAACCACAGACAGCCGTAAAATGGTGTCGTGTTGTCGGAGAGGGCACAGCGAATTGTTGTTCTCACATCATTTTGATACCGGCAAAGATAGTAAAATGTAGTGGGGTGAGTTGTCGAGCCCTGCGTAGATCTCAGTGTAACAAGTCACGAGTTGGTTTGGTTTTATTCACCGTAATTTGCGAGCTGTTGTCTTTTTAATTCCGAATTGCTGTGGAGTTTGGTGGGAATTTATTTCTAGTTTTCGCTTGGTGGTTGGTGGTGGTGCCTTGCCATTGCACGACCACCTGCTCCCATCGACATCCGCTCTGCAATTTGTGGAAAAGCCACAGATGTTTCCTGCTGTGTTTCAAAACTCTTTGCTAGTCGCTGAGTTGAACATCCTGAAGGTGGTTTTGTGACGGGGGGAAGTGGTTGATGTGGGGCAATTGGTTGTGACCCATTTTGAAACGCAATAAGAAAGACCCACTTAGCTATACTGTATAGCGAGCTCTTTGTCAGAAACGACCTGACCACAAATGATAGCCAAATTAAGTGGGCTGTCACGTGGAAATGTGTAACAGTCAAATACTCAAACGCATATTGCTTATGTTGTCTCAGTTGCTGAGCCTTCAGTGTGTGTGTGTAAGTCTTTTGTGCTAGGCCACGAATTGGGTTTTTGTAATAAAAAAAATTAATGCGTGGCTTATGACTTTACCTGCCATCTTCCAACATTATTGGCAAGTAGCATCTGAACTTCCCAAACCACTACCCACCACCACCTTACACCAACCCACCTGACTTGCCATCATGATTAAGTCGTGTAATGGTCAAAACTACCGGACTGGTAAAAGGGGCTGCGAAATATACCATGGACCCCTGATGCCAAATTTGGTTTTGGTGCGTTGTTGCTAACGTCGTGGCAGCTTGAACCACATTTGTCAGACTTGTTAATCTGGTGGTTAACTGTCATTGTTTTCACCATTGGAACCTCCTTTGCCAGTAGCAAATATGATAATTGTTTTTTTACCCTTTTATTTGGCAACAAAACTGACACCTACGTTATTTTACAAGGAGTCATGTTTGCATTGACTACAATACCTGCGGTCGGAATGCAAACAAAAAACACAACTCTGATAATTATGTATGCACTGTCCTTGAAGTTGATTGGTCCACACCCGAGACAGCTTTTCTTAGAGCATAGTCTCACATGGTGTTGGATCAGATGACGCCAAAAGGCGCACAACTCAAAGACAATGCACCATCAGAGTATGAGAGCTCGGGGTAAGCATTTAAACCATTGGAACCTCCTTTACCAGTAGCAAAATATGATAATTGTTTTTTTACCCTTTTATTTGGCAACAAAACTGACACCTTTTTTACAAGGAGTCATGTTTGCATTGACCACAATACCTGCGGTCGGAATGCAAACAAAAAACACAACTCTGATAATGTATGCACTGTCCTTGAAATTGATTGGTCCACACCCGAGACAGCTTTTCTTAAAAACCTCGTCTCACATGGTGTTGGACCAGATGTCATTGTTTTATTACACGCTTTTATTTAACTCTGTCTGTTGTTGTTGTCGTCATTGTATCCTCAAATCTTGTAACTAAATTTTAACCCACTTTCCAATGTGGTATCGACTGCAAACTTGGTATACTTATGTCATACTGATGACAATACTATATTCTATCATGAAAAATGTAAAACATTTTAAAACATAATTTTTTATATGTTATATTTCGGCTTGGGTCTAATTGTCGTTGGCTGTCAAGCTTCGGGGACACTTCCTGGAGTCGTGGAGTTCTTCCATTACTAGTACGGTACATTTAATTAAAGCGTGTTTTTAAAAAGTTTTTTAAAAATATTACTTATTGGTCCTGGAAGTAAGAGACGTTACAATGCACTCCCCGCACCAACATTTGGAATCTACCTCGAAGCGTCTTTTTCCATGACTGTTACGTGTAATATGGACTCTTACTAATTACCACTCCATTAGGATGTGGACGTGTAGCTCAATCGTCTGTGCGGGAACGCAAGCCGCCAAATGTGTTGATAAATCACCCACCTCGTTATGCATCGGCTCGTTTTAACAGGGCTGGATGTATGCTGGCAGTAACCGTGGCTAATTGGTGAATCTGGTCGCATCAAAAGTGTTTGTGTAAAGTCTGACACCACTCACTGGCGGCCCTCCAGGGCAAAACACGACTCATCCAGAAACTCCCAGACGGCCATCATTCATATGGCACTCAATAAGATGTTTTTTTCTTACAAAATATTTTTTTTGTAAGTAATATTCCAATTATCTATTAGGAAATCGTTGTATAGTATATACATGTCCTCACCATAGAGAAGTCCAAAATGTATATAATTTAGTCTACAGCCCACTACAGATAAGTGGTGTTGCTCTGGTACAATGTAATGGTTAGGGGTAAAGTGTGGGTACTTCCACTTTCAGTCGCCTGGTCCGTGTGGAAGAGTAGGCCAAACACCTACTACAGAGGTGCTCACGAGAACTCCATCTAGAGAATTTCCGAAATTGCAGACATTAACCAACACCATTGTTAACAAAAGTGATGTAAGGAGCAAACAAGAGTGACAGTAATTGTATTTAACACATGTTTGGCACAATAGACAACTCAAATTAGCTGCGGTAAGTACACAAAGCGCTGCTGTTGTTAAATTAAACAATACAAGCCAGTGGCTGCAACAGAAACAGACATTCACCACCACCATGCTTGTGTTTTGATAAGCCGTGAGTGGGTGATGTCATTTGTTTTGTGCTTTGCATGACCAGCGGTTGGACAGAATGTTCAGCTTGGCACAAATGCTTGGGGCCCCCCTTTTTTCAGTTTGCAACGTTACACCCAGAGCATTTAAACTTAGGGGCCATCCTTTTAAGTAGGTACGCATAAATCTGTCAACTTGAGCCCCCCCCCCTCCTCCCTATACGCACGCAAACTTTTTACATCCCCCCCTCCACCTGTGTACGTACGCTTGACGTGCACCCCCCAAATCCTATAGAACGGCCGATATTTAATCCACGCAGAAACGATCAAGGATTAAGAATATGAACGTGTTTAAGCAAACAGGCAGTCCACCGCCGGCCTATCTAACTCATTTGAAGGCCAATGTAGACAAATTATTATCGAGGCTTCACCCCCCCCCCCCCGTTTCCTATGCGTACGCACATTGTCAGTAGACCCCCCTCCATACGCAAGCGTACACATTTGGGTTATCGAAATGCCCCTTAGCACAGAAGAAAATCTAACCAAGCCACGTTTTCTAAATAGCCTCCTCTACTTTTGGGCAACGATTCTGCGTGCTGATCAGGTGATGATGACGCTGCTTTTTTTCTCCAACTCTGCAGTGTTATGGTGTAGTCTGAGACGGATCTAGAAACTTCCCGGCCCACGTGGTGGTGGTGGGATTGCCCCCATCGCCTCTCCTACCCCGAATTAGTCACTGAGTCAGAGGCCACAGCCTCGTCACATGGTGGCAAGAACACTGAATTGGTTTAATGTCAGTTTATAAAATCAAAGGTCCACTTTTTTTTACTTAAGCATTATACTGATTTATTTCGCAACTAGAAATACCATCGTTGTCCTCGGTCTTCGTGTCCAGGCATCGTCTTGATCAGTTGGTAGACAACATCTCTCAATGCATTAATATCTTTCTCAACTACTCTGTCTTCATCATCCAAAGTTTTGTTCTAACCTTTTCCAAGGCCTCCACGACACCACATTTCCACCTGATCCTTCATTCTCTCCCTGCATCCCCTTTTTGGATGTCCTAATCAAAAGGAGACCTGATGGTTCAATGAGCCACTCTGTCTACAGGAAAGCCACCCACACGGATGCTTATCTAAAACCGGATTCCCACCACCATCCATCCCAGAAGAATTCCCTCATCAAGACTCTATATCATAGAGCCCAATGCATCTCCGACCATGAACACATTTCCAGTGAACTCAAACACGTACGCCAAGCTCTTAAGGCGAATGGTTACTCCGACTACACAATCCGCAAAGCCATCACTCCAACCACCAAGAAGGATCCTGTTGAGGAGCCTTTCAAGACCATCACCTTACCCTACATTGCTGGGGTCACAAAAAAGATCTCCAAAATCCTGATTAAACACAAGATCCAGGTCCGATTCAACACAGTACATAAAATCCGTGATCTGGTACCGTCTGTAAAAGATGTGGTTCCAGACATACAGTACCCTGGTGTCTACAAACTAAGTTGCCTCTGTGGTAGCAGTTACATTGGGGAAACCAAACGACATGTCTCGGACCGCATCCGTGAACATAAAGCTGACCTGAAACACTGTAGGACAAACACCTCAGCCGTGGCAGATCACTGTTACAACTCAGTGGGCTCACATGACATTGACTTCTCCAAGACAGAGGTTCTCTGCAAGCCATCTGGCTATCATGAGAGATTCGTACATGAGGCGATCCACATTTACAAACACAGAGACAATTTTAACCGAGAAGATGGATTCTGGCTTAGCAATCACTGGAAGGACGTAATAAACCATTTTGATACACATTAGGGTGGGTAGAATAATACATAGTGTTATATTAAAAATGTATAAGGTATAGGGTGGTTTATAGCAATACAGTATGTAATTTAATGTTGGTTTTGCCTATGGAAGTATATAGTACGGTATAGACGCGTGTGATGTAAGAGAATAAAGTTTAGATGGAAGCATATTATATAATTTTTTACAACGTAGAATTTTTCATGTATTACTTACTGTTAGTAACTCAGCTTATTGTAGAGTATAGTAAGTTTACTGATGATGCTATGTAGTTTATACTTTAGTTTGTCATGCAGTTTATACTGTAGTTTTTTACGTGGTTGTTTAGTAACTACAGCTACATACTATTAACATTCCTTTCCTTTGTTAATGCTCCCCCCCTTCCCCCCCCCCTTTGATGCTGCTAATCCTGCATAATGCACGGGCATAGTATTGATTTGGAACCCCCCCCGCCCACCTCCTACGCATTTTCCATATGCTGAATTCCTCTTGATATGCAAATTATTTTGTTTAGGCGCTCTTCTTCCCACCTCCCCCCCCTCTAACCCAGCTTAAATATACGCTCCAAGCTTGGGGTGTTTCATTCTTCGCCTGAGGATGGCTGCTTGCGTTGTGGCCGAAACGTCGTGAGAATTGTTTTATTATGTTTTATTTTTATTATTTTATTACTTCCCTTCTACGTGACTTTACCGAAAGAACCAAGAAGACAAAAGATCATCTTGACGATTGGTTTTCTCTATTTGCCGCATGTACCTTTAGGCTTACGTGATTTATCCTTTATCACATTGTCCCTGCCATACTTGTTCCTGACCTTTTTATCATCTCGTTTACCCCACTGTATCGAATAGTTTTAGTACAGTTGTATTACTGGAACGGAATGCTCTGTGGACACACGTGTTTTCCGTTATTGCTGCTGCTCTGATTCTACATGCAATGAGAAAACTCATAGTTTCCCCATTTCTGACGACCCAGGTCCATTGGACGACGACCAGCTTCCACATGGCTCCTGCAGGGTCACCTACTCTTCAGGGGACTGCTTTGAAGGACACTTTGTCCATGGTGAGAAGAATGGCCTCGGAAAATTCTTCTTCTTTGATGGAAGGTAAGGCTTTGTGCTTGGACATTTACCTGAATAAAGTGCCCACACGATTTCAGAAACTTATATCACTCATTTATTTGCCTCCCATTTTATATATTGCCCCCCCCCCCCCCCAAAATATCATTAATGACTGCCCCTTGGAAAGTGGTGGAGTGGTGGTTCAGTGATTAGAACACGACGCTGTGAACCAAGTGACCCGGGTTCAAACCTGGGCCACGGGTAACATCAGTAGTGGGTGATACCTGAACCGGTCCTGGGCTCCCACACCACTGCAACATCACTGATTGAGGAAAGGGCCGTGAAAATGAATTTGGCAGAAATATTACCCAACCGTGACGTCCCCATTTTATGTACGTCATTATCGCCAAAGCCATTGATGCCACCCACATCTTGCCAAAGCTTTTTCCCTTCTGCTTGAATCCCACAGGTACTGCACAGAGACGATGCTTTGAGTTAACCATTTTCCCATTCCGATGACGTACGTATGCGTACGTCATCAGTTTTTCTTCCGATTCCATTCTGATTACGTACGCTTACATCATCAGAACAGATCAAATCAATTCCGAATGGAATCGGAAGGGAAAGGCCATGCGGTTGGGCATGTAGCACAGTTTGGTGCCAGCTTTGTCAGAGTGCGGTCGTGTCGCTACAGTTCTTTGTAATGAATACAGTACAATGTCTTTAAAAACAACGGCGATATGCCTCTCTAAATAACATTAACGCTAACCACTTGCGCGTTATGAGATTCGGCGGTGAACAGGACACCCTCGCTGCAACTTACGGACGTCTCGGAATGGGAAAGTGTTAATTGTGATTGCTCGGATTGTGCAGTACACTGGAGGGCCACTATGTGGAGGACGTGCTGCAGGGGCAGGCGGTGTACACGGCCGAGGATGGCAGCACGGTTCACGGCACGTACGTCGACGGGGAGCTCCATGGCTCGGCGCGAGAGTACGACCCAGAGGGCCGCATCACGTTTCGCGGGCAGTACCGCGACAACTTGCGCTGTGGCCTCTGCTGGATCTACTTTTCCGTGAGTAGTGTTATCTCAGTGGTGACACAGGGCGGTGATCATGCCTAGCGGTAGCCCGCTTGCCACTTGTTGAATAGGTTCAAGGTTCAATTCCAGCTGCTTCCCTGATTATTATTGTAAGTGAACTAACCACAATTATTTGCGCCGTCTGGTTCAGAGTGAGTGTTGAAGATCCCCTGATGTTATTGGCAAGAGTTGGCAATTGTGTGCTCGCGTGAGGGTCCAAATTTTCCAAATTTAAAGATTACCCGGAATTTGCTCGTGATATGCATCGTAACAATTGTCCCCTACTGGCAGCCCATGTCACTCTTGCAAATAACTCATCCGGTTCTCTTGAGTTCTCACCTGGTTAAACAAAATAGATTTGAATGCAGCGTTGTTTTAATTGTAGTCGCCGTTTTAACATATGTATAATTTTTTTACTTCTTTTGCATTGTACATAGCCAACCGTGCTAATCGGAGGTGCTAAACCATTACAAGGTCATCCGATTTTTTAAATATTTTTTTTGTATATTCACAGCCATTTGCAGTTTTGGGTGTTCTTTAAACTGGTAAAAGTTAAACTAGAGATTGTCTAGCACTTCGCACACTTTATAAAGTAATTTAGGTAAAATTTACCAAACTATTATTTAAAACGTCTTTCTTCGCGTAGTCATATGTGCATGTTTTGTATGAATGCAGGATGGCGGGAGACTTGTAGGAGAGGTTAACTCGGATGGGGAGATGACGGGTGATCAAGTAGCCTACGTCTACCCAGACGGTCGAACGGCGTTCTACGGACGCTTCTCTGATGGCGAGATGATCCAGGCACAGCCGGCTATCATCCTGGGTCTTGACAAAAATGAGAAGCCACGCTTTGAGGTGGACAAAGGAGGTTTGCGTCATTTTCCGCTGCTCTTTATTACGGCTGAAAAATAACCATCGTTTCTAGTATTGCCTTAGTGGATAGCTGAAAAAGTTAGTATATGAAAGTGCTCTGATGGATCTAAAATGTTGTCATTTTTTTTTCTAAAAGCAGGGCCCATACTTTGTTTGGACAAGTCAACATCTACTGTCATCTCTTCACAGCCCCTCTGTGCTGACCTTTATGAGAAGGACAGGTCGGTTGTACTTCTATTCTGACACTTGTGTCTATTTTCTGCTCGAAGACAAAGCAACAAAGTGCTTGTTGTACATAGTGGACTTACATTAGATGAGGATTTTAAATGTAATTGTTTCCTGCAGAGAAGAGTTAAAACCAGCAAAAGTAATAACGTTAATATGCAAGGACAAATTATGTTGGGAGTTTGAAGTTATGGGCATTCTGACCCAAAACTGTAAGTATAAGTATTTATACCCTTTGGTTTTTTCGGTAAAGTCACGTAGGTAAAAAATAAAGTAAAATAAATGAAAACAACTAAATTAAATCACGACGTTTCGGGCGCAACACAAGCGTCTGTCATCAGGTAGGAAAGCACGGCCTACTGCTGATGCAGACAAAGAGTATGAATCCTTGCAGTCACGAAAGCTTCAACTCAAGAATATAAGTATTTAGATTAGAAATTTTTAACAACCCACCCATTACCGTAACGGTTTTTGACTATATGGAATTCTTGCCATTAGAGTCTGTGTCGGGCAATCGCTTATCACTGGAGCAGCGGAGGGACTCTTTGCCAAGGTCGACATGGAAACGGGCACAGTAGCTGCATTTTACAATGGCACACGGATCACGCACGAGGAGGTAGGATCAGCGATAATCCAACACAGCAGTCTCCTGCAAATGTTTTAACTCCATTGTTTTGGTTGTCTCTGTGTGGCCTCGCTGTGTAACAGTGTGCAGTGTGACTTCCGCATTTGACTGGACATGTACAGTAACTAGAAGGAAAGTAATCGTATACATATTTTTATAATTTTTACTTCTAACGCGCGCAGTATTCACTCACTCTCGAAGACACAGATTGACTTTGGATGCGTGAGGGACCACGGACAAGTGGGGAGGCAGCAGCCACAAAGTCAGCCGGCAGCAACAATTGCCCAAGCTTTGCAGTCCTCTCTGCTTCCAAAGTGTTATCAACCAATTAATGGATGGTTATTTACCTTTTATGAATTCTGTTAGGAGGCTGATGTGTTGTGTGGTACAAAAAAGTGTGTTCTTACAACAGATCAATGTAAACTGTAAACTAAATTGATCAATGATGAGCAGACGAGGTTTCCAACCCAGAGGTCACCGTTTCCGTCTCATGGTGCAGCAATTGAAACATCGGCCAAGTTCCAAGTTCCACAGTTGATTGGCAGGTCGTTTTTGGTGGAGTATAGTGTGGGTACCTCTTCCAAGACGTCTGGCCATTGTGGAAGATTAGGCCAAGTATCTTCTCTGGGGCTCCCTAGAGGCCCTTCTTCCAGCATTGGAGCAGACCTGCAGATTGATTTAACATTTTTACCCCATTTAATGCTTATAGTTGTAATTATTTTTCTCCTCGTTTTCTCACGTTTTCAAGGTGGATGCACGAGACTGGTCACTGAATGGCAATACCATCTCCCTTGATGATGACATCGTCATTGATGTACCAAAGCATTTCGTGAGTGTGGAGAGATACTGTGCCTCACTGGGCCACAAGGCCAATCATTCCTTCACGCCAAACTGCAAATACGACTTGTAAGTAGTTGCGACAGGATATCTTTGTTCTGATATCATCATTGTTAAAAGACTAGCATTTTACCTAATTTTGATTTACATTTGTGTTGCAGTTACAACCACCCACGTTTTGGGCCAATCAAGTGTGTGCGGACGGTGCGGGCTGTATATCGTGATGAAGAACTGACAGTCGCCTATGGTTACGACCACAACCCGGCCGGAAAGAGGCAGGCAGAGGCCCCGGAATGGTACATCCGTGAGCTGGAGATCCACAGTGCCACACAAGGCTAAAACGCACAGACAACCACCCCAATGTGTTTTTCAGGTTATATTTCGTGTTGTTCAGCATGATGTCCGGCATATCTCTCCATGTGCTGGGAGCTTTTTGAGGAGCAAAGTGTCAAAACATCGTTTCGAACAACATGTGGCACAACTTGAAAACACACTTGAGAAAAATGCAGCAAAACCGTGAAAACCTATGCAGTAGCACATGGGCGAGCATACAAGGTCTTTTTACACCACCAAAACCCCTTTCGGTAGCGAGATGTAGGTTAATGTCACTGGCTGTAGGGGTATGTCACATTAATGCATTCATTAAGTGCATGGCTAATATTTTCAAACTAATTTGGTGATTTGTGTCCTCTGATTATTCAAACTGGCTTGGGAGGAAACAAGGATTGGTACCTGAGTTTTGGCTCGACATTTCATCTGTGTTTGATTTCATGACGAGTAGTTGTCCGATCGGTTTTTGGGCTTTACCACGTGTTGTGTGGCAGAAAGCTGTCGGCACGTGCAGCAATAAATAGGAAATGCCGAACAACACGTGGCAAAACCCTTAAACGCATCTGAGAGCTAAAATTACAAATTTGTAAAAATACAGCTTACCTTTTGCAGTGGTTGAGAAAAAACCTTTTTTGGCACTGTCAACACACACGGAGCTTACATTACCAATGAAGATTTAAAGCACACGGGTGACGGACTACATTTTGCTCTGGTGATTTGCTTAATTTCTGTAAAAATCCAGGTCTAAAGTGATATTGTATTATTTAAGTTAATATCAATATATTTATAGAATTATTCAGTGGCAAAAGTGCATCGCTACGTTTTTGTTAGTGTAACAAAATTGGACTATAATATTTTCCCAAATAAGCGTTTTCCAAAGAAATGTAAAGGGATGCATATTATTTTGGACACATTTTTATCACCATTTGTTTTGCCATTAATATGTGCCTCTTTAAAGTTGATCTGTGCCACACAATGCATCAGAATCTATTGTGTTCCTTGCCATTACAAGGTAAATGTATGCATACAATCGTGCCTGTATCCAGATTAACAAATCCTGACAATTGTAATACATTTCGTGCATATTTCAATAGTAACACCATATGGATATAGAAGAGCCATAGTTGTATTTTTTTTAAACTTATTTTTATTGAGAGAAAAATATATACAGGTGTCGAATGACAATCGGTGGTTATTACCAGCATTCTTATTCCTGAAATGATGGATTCGTTATGAAAAGCCTCATTGCCTTAACTTGAAGTGTGAAAGCTACTACCTGTGGTATGGTGAAAAGGGATCTCTACAAATGTGCTTTGTTTATAAGAATGTGTAATGGTGTGCAGAGTTTAAGTATTCAGAGACTTGAAAAGAAGTTAAAATGGATGGTTTTTATTTTACATTTTTTACAATTGTAAAGCTGGGGAAATAGTAGTGCCAAAGAAGGTTAGAAGTGCAAAGCGGAGTGAAAGAGTTATGATAAATGAGATGACAATTATTTTTAACTACAGTAACTCCCATCATATAGATTCTTCAATTATTTCAATATAATTTCAGAATAAACATCACTGATTTGGTGTGATTTTTCTTTTCCCCTTATGACCAGTTGTAAAAAAAGACTTAAATGCTGCTAAGTTTTTAACTTAAAGCAGTATAAGGGCTATTGCTTAATGTTTTCATTGCAACTCGCTGCAGAACCTAATTTTCGACAGTTTAACTAACCCTTGTAGTTCATTCAGTGATGTGTAGATTTGTACACTAATATGAAAGCGAACTTTGCAGGGTACACTTCACAGAACGTTTTCAGTTGATCAGTCTTTATAACAACGCATAATGCAGTTAAGCAGTGGGATGTGTTTCCTGTAGGATGCTATGACTTTAGTTGAGTTGCTATACATTGGGTTGCTATACCTTGGTTTTTGAAAGCCTGTTTACACGATACCCACGGTTGTATTATTGAAGTTGAGTGCTGAAAGTTAGGGAAAACAATACAATGCCTGCTTCAATCAAAGTGGTGTTATTTCGATCGGTGATGAATGAACGCTGTGAGTTTTATCGGTATCCAACCAGGAAATGAAATTAACTCATTGAGAGGAATGAAACATTGCCTTGTTTGGAAGGGTGAACTGGGTTGCATCAAGATACCAAGTGCACAACATTCAAACTAACAATATATCTAGACTCGTACAATGCAGCTTTCTAAATTGGGCTGTGTGTTGATTATTTATTTTGTCCAAGATTTCATCGGGGTTCGATATTTATAACAAGCGGCTGCAAAGGTGTAAACTACAGACTAACTTTGGCATTAATTTAGTAAAAACCTGAACAAGGCCAATACATTCTATATACAGAGGGATGCCGGTATATGCCCAAACATGGGCCACGAAAGTTGTCACTCAAGGAGGCCCCTTTCACCAGCAGTGGCATGAGCATGTAATCGTGGGGCTTCACCTTGAACTTTTACACGGCTTTAACAACGAAGTCTCAATTGTGTACTCACAAGTGCTAGAATAACAAAGACAGTACTTATATAGCATAAGATCAGGAACATCTTTTTTGGAGAGCACATAAACACGTTTACCTTTTAATGGATATTAACAAAAGTTACTGTACAAGTGGTTTTCACAATAAAGGTGTTCATCTGCAACGATTGAGCTTCTTTGTGTCTATCAAATTCAAATGGCCAATGAGAATATAGGCAGTTAATAATACACTTGCACTGTGGCTCTAAGAAAAGCTGTCTCTGGTGTGGACCAATCAACTTCAATGACAGTGCATATCATTATCAGAGTTGTTTTTGTTTGCATTTTGACTGCTTTTGTTGTGGTTATTGCAAACATGATGCCTTGTATAAAGGTGTCAGTTTTTTGTACCAGTTGAAAGGGTAAAAACCTATTACTATATTTTGCCACTGGTAAAGGAGGTCTCATAGTATACCGATAATCTCGGTTGAAATTGTCTGTGTTTATATATCTGGATGGCTTCATGGACAAATCTTTGATGGTAGCCCGAAGGTTTGCAGAGTATCTTGGTCTCGGAAAAAACAATATCGTGCAAGCCCACTGCGTTATAACAATGATCAGTCACTGCAGAGGTATTGGTTCTGCCATGTATCAAATCTGCCTTGTGTTCGCGAACACGGTCCGAGACGTTTCGTTTCCCTAATGTAACTGCTGCCGCAGACACAACTTAGTTTGTAGACACCAGGGTATTGCATGTCAGGAATGACATCCTTCACAGGTGGGATCAAATCACGGATTTTGTGTACTGTATTGAATTGAACCTGGATCTTGTGTTTGTTTAAGATTTTGGAAATCTTTTTGGTAACACCTGCTATATATTTCAAGGTGGTGGTTTTGATTGGATCCTCAGATGGTTGTTTCCCCATGGTTGGGGCAACAGCTTTGCGGATTGTGCGGTCTGAGTATCCATTCATCTTGAGGGCTTGGTTCACTGGCTAGGTGGCGCTGGTTGGAGAAGCAGCAGGCCATATGGTGTAGTGTTTTGATGAGGGAGTTTTTCTGGGCCGGATGGTGGTGGGAGTCAGGCTTTAGATAGGAATCCGTGTGGGTGGCTTTCCTGTCGACGGAATGGTAGCTTGCCATAATTTTCCACTTCCATGGTGAATTTGATGGATGGGTGTATGAAATTGATGTCGTTGAAAAAATTGATGTTTTGATCGAGAAGAGATCTGATGGCTCGTTGGCACATTCCGTCGACATGAAAGCCTGTGTCGGGTGGTGGCGGGTTTAACGACACATTTATAGATTTACGCGATCCAACCCCAAAAAAACGCTGCATTATAGCGATTTTTAATAACTTAAAATGTTATCTTCATTAGGCAATTCACAATGAAAAAAAAATGACAGTTTTTGTTTTTACTTTATTTTAAACACAACAAAACAATGAATGGAAAAGTATTTTTATGAGTAAAATAATTTCTCATCTCCAGCTGACTGGTGGGGTCGGCCCCCCCCCCCCAACTCCCCTCGTCCAGGAGGCACCGCGCCTGCTCCAATACCCACGCTGGGGCATTCATCCAGCAGTAGATTTACTCAAGGGCTGTGCAATTAATACGAAAAGGAGTTTTTTTGGGGGGTTAGATGGCGTAAATATAAATGTGTCGTTAAACCCGCCACCACCGACACAGCCAATTAATAAGGGGCCGTCCATAAATGACGTCACGCGATTTTGGACGATTTTTTACCCCCCCCTCGTCACCCCCCCCCCATAAATGACGTCACAAAGCTCTGCCCCACTCCCCCAAAAATAAAACATGCTTCAAATCGCTTTAAACTATTGTCATTGTGCGTATTTAATGCGGCGCTGCACTCTGATGTTGTAGGAGAAAACATTTATTAAAAAAGTATATTAAGTAAAACGTGTTGGCTATATTTATTTAAAGTTGCGCATTTTTATGTGAAGTCACATTTCTCACCCCCCCCCCCTCGTCAAACATCGTCACAAATGTCTGACCCCCCCCCTAGGTGCGTGACGTCATTTATGGTCGGCCCTAAGCCAATTAGTAAGGTTTATCACGTAAACAGAACGTAGCCAATTCCACATTTACGATTTAAAAAAAACAGTATGGCACAATTTAACGTGGTGACACCACACCTATTCACTGCGAGAATCCCTTGTTCACGTTATATAGTACTTTATATAAACTTTTCCTTTGAAGGCCACGGCGTTATAGACGAATACTTTATACCGAGTTATTTTTTTTGCCTTAATGGTATCAAGATGCTCATTTACCAATCGCGTTTCCATCGACGGGGGTTCGGCGGCCCTCAGTTTCCGCCACCGTAGTTTCGACGTCATCGACACGATTCAAAACACGCGTGTGACGTCATGCCTCCAGTAGGTCGCGTGTTGGGAGCGGGGGCAACAAAAAACAACGACGCGGGTGACGTCATTTGTTTATAGAAAAAAACGAATGACGTCACATTCCCGCGTTTTTATCGAGGGGGCTGCGTGGACTCCGTCACGGGTGCAATCGACAGTACAGGACAACTTCACGTTAACACAGCGAGGCGGGCGAGAGGCGACGCAATAGCACGACTGTACACACGTACGTGCGTCTCTCACCCCTCTCTCACCGTGTTCGTGGTCGCGTTTCCCGCTCGTTTGTTGCTACAGTACCGAGTGCGGTGTGGGGAGCGGTGGCGCAGTGGTTAGCGCCGGCATGAGGGTCTCATGCCGTGCACCACCGTCCCTTCACAAGATCGACAGGGTTTTGATTTAAAGCTTTCGTGACTGTAGGGATTCATATTCTTGGTTCTTTCGGTAAAGTCACGTAGAAGGGAAATAATAAAATAATAAAAATATAAAACAATAAAAATGCTCACGACGTTTCAAATTTTCTAGCTGTCGATTTCACACCTGATGATGATTGCTTGTGTTGCAGTCGAAACGTGAGAATTTTTATTGTTTTATATTTATATTATTTTATTATTTCCCTTATACGTGACTTTACCGAAAGAACCATTTTGACTGCTTGTGTTGTGGTTATTGCAAACATTATCCCTTGTATAAAGGTGTCAGTTTTTGTACCAGATGAAAGGGTAAAAACCTGTTACTATATTTTGCCACTGGTAAAGGAGGTCTCATAGTGTAAATGCTTACCCCGAGCTCTCAATACTCTGATAGTGCGCTATTTTTGAGTTGTACGCCTTTTGGCGTTATCTGGTCCAACACCAATGGAGACTAGGCTCTAAGAAAAGCTGTCTCGGGTGTGGACCAATCAACGTCAAGGACAGTGCATATCATCATTATCGGAGTTGTTTATTTTTGTTTGCATTTTGACTGCTTGTGTTGTGGTTATTGCAAACATGATCCCTTGTATAAAGGTGTCAGTTTTTGTACCAGTTGAAAGGGTAAAAACCTATTACTAAAAATCGACATAGTTTGGTGGTACATGTTGTTCACGTCGTTTATTGTGAAAATTCCGTCACAGTTCCTATGATCACTGTTTCATTGCTTTTATGGATTTATTTTGGTGATTCTGGAAAAGTTTTTTGGTTTGGCCATGTTTGTTTGTTGTAGTATAGAGTTAGACTGATGGCCTTAATCTAAGTTGTCTTGTTGTTGTTTGACTTGCATCCCACTGGGATTTTTGCACAGAGCGTTGGTGTGCGGTGCTTTTTCTGCAATATTTTGCTGTCTTTTCTTGGATTTTCTGTTTGCACATAGTTACTTTAAGATGTTCTCTTGTGTTTTAATATTTAAGTGTGTTTTTTTTATTTAGGGCCCCTTTATAACATGTGCTACAGGCCCCGCATTAGATTAATTCGGCACTGCCTCTCCCCACCTTCACCAATCCATAGCATTGGTTAAATCACCCACCACACTCCTCACGGCATAGTGATGCCGTCGTTTAACAGTGGGTTGACAAAAGGGCTGTACATGTACGGCAAGTCCTCACTTAACGCGTGTTCACACAACGCGTTTTTGCGATAACGCGGTTCTTCCATTCGGGAACAATGAGCAACATCACGGAAGGCACCCGTTATCACGTGGTTTCTGAGCTGTCACACTGAGCGGAGTGATACAGTACGTGGAATGATGCAGTAACGCGGCGGCATACCCTCGGTTCGTTATGCTGCCATTGTGCCGTTTGTACGTACATCTCGCCAAACTTTATAGTTGCGTTGTTTACGGGGAAATTGTTCTCGCTCCATTAACGTGGTGCTTTTCAGAAATGCATCTACGGCATTATACGAGGGCTTGCTGTAAAGACAAAATCATTTTCTGCAGGTTGCTGCTTTCACAACGGCCGACTGACTGCTGCTTGTATGTTCATCTACATCATGTTTTATGGATAGAATGTGTATTGGCCACCCCTTGCTCAATATTATTTCCTCATGTCAATGCGTGCAGAATTTCAGAGAAAATGGCCAAAATAGACAAGATGAGCATCCTGGGCGTACGGAGCTTTGGCGTCAGTGACTGCGACAAGCAAGTGATCACTTTCCACACGCCGCTCACCATCCTGGTGGGCCACAACGGCGCTGGCAAGACGGTAAGGACCACAAATCAGCATTATCAGAGCCGGGATAATTAATTGCTTCACTGAATTACTCCATTGAACATCGCAATCGGCTACTTTTTTGTGGTTAATTATTCGGGCCCATTTAAATGACAGCCAAAGGCTGGCAACCCTACTACAAGCCACATCAAGCGTGAGCCGGCAAACAATGCAGATGTCATCACCAAGACCCTACCTATCACCTCCCATCCAGGGACACACGTTGAAGCATAAGTGAAGCTTTTTTCCCCCAATTATTTTTTATGTTCATAATCAACGATTTTTGGGTTTAGATCGCGTTATTTATAAATGTGTCGTAACCCTCCACCACCCGACACGGCCAATCAGTAAAAAAAGTGTCACGTTGACAAAAGACAAATAGTTCACTGCTTTAGCCCACCGGTGTGTTGAAGCGTGGAACCACAACATTTACAATTTGAGTACGACGTTTCGCTGGTAATTGCATCCAGCATCATCGGGCAATTCGCCAGAATGGCGAATTGCCCGATTGAACTATTTGTCTTTTGTCAACGTGACACTTTTTTTTTACTGATTGGCCGTGTCGGGTGGTGGAGGGTTACGACACATTTATAAATAACGCGATCTAAACCCAAAAATCGTTGATTATGAACAATATTGGTCGCGAAAGCCTACGTGTTAAACTATTTTTTATGTTATCCGACTCGACGAGCAATGCAACCGATTATCGGTTTAGTGATTATATGAATAATCGGATAGCCCACCTCTTGTATGAATAGATAACAATTCATGTGCGGGATCGTATTCAGAGACATTTGCGTGGCAGCATCCACACTCAGGCGCCAACCCCGAGGGTCGATCCTGACTTCAAACGCCCAAGTGACATCTCTTCCTATCAGCAAGTTTAGACAATTGCGGTCGATCTGATGCAGCCACAAAGCCTGTGGCTGGCCCCTTGGGCTCCAGCACCAGCATGGTTTTCTAGTACAGAAAACCCGGTAGGCATGATCAACCAAGACGAAGTGAATCACAAGTCCCATAGTTGGCTGTACCATATTAAGCCATTCGCCTCTTCTTCATGTCTCTGCAGTCGCCTATGGTTAGACACAAAGTTATTCTATCGGTACTCCCAAGATAAGCATTGGTTGTTACTCATGGTTGGCAAATTGATGTTGATTGACTCTTCCCTGCAGACGATAATCGAGTGCTTGAAATACATCTGCACTGGTGACTTCCCACCGGGCACAAGTGGCGCTTCGTTCATTCACGACCCAAAGGTATTCGTGTGGAACTTTGCAAGGTGTTGCTAATTCTCTCACATTAACACAGCTTATTCAATGCTAAATTCTTCTGTTGATATGTAAACTCCTTTGTCAAGGCGCTCTTCTCCCACCATCTTAAAATACGCTGCCAAGCTTAGCAGTGTTCATTGGAGCGCTGTCTTTCAGACAGCTCTGTCTTCACCTGAGTACGGCTGCTTGTGTTGTGGGCGAAACGTCGTGAGAATTTTATTTTATTATGTTTTATTATTTTATTATTTCCCTTTTACGTGACTTTACCGAAAGAACCAAGAAGATGAATCCCTGCAGTCACGAAAGCTTTAAATCGAAATTTATAGACAATGCTATTAATATATAAAATGTACATGACGATATTCTTCACCATGACTGACATCCTCCTGTAATTTCACCTCCTGCCCTCCACAAACGTGACGGAATTGTGACAGGTGGCCCACGAGACGGATGTGAAAGCGCAAATTCGACTGCAGTTTATGGATGTGAACGGCGACATGGTAACCGTGCAGCGATTGCTGCATGCCACACAGAAGGCCAAGAAAGTGGAATTCAAGACCTTGGAGGGGGTTTTCACCCGGCTGAAGTGAGCAATGTGCTTTTTTGTTTGTAGTTTTCCTCTACATATGGCGATGTTGACATGTATGCTGACCATTTTAGGCTTCATATCTTAAGTAATTTCACTATTGGGTGGAACGGCAATGCAGTGGTTTGCGCACTGTGTTATGAACTCGGATGTCCTGAGTTGGATTGCGGGCCACTGTTGACATCAGTGGTGAGTGATGTCTGATGTCTGATGAGTGATGTCTGATGTCTGAACCCATGCTGAACAACGTGGCAAAGTATGGTCAAACAGTCCCATTGGCCAAATCGGCGTGTGGAGGCATTTGTCCAATAGCAGATTGATGAAGGTGTACATATTATAAATAATCTTTTAATATGGTGATTGTACATATACTCACAAATATTTTTTGTTTACCTGATCAAAATGTAATGATTAATGATGAAAAACTATGAATGATGCCAATAAAAAAAATCTAACAACAGTGTAGTTTATGTGAATGTCGTTTCATGTTTGCGTGTTTGGATACGTGTGTTTTGCACGCTTTGTGTGTGTGTTTGTGCTCTTGAGCAGAAATGGAGAAAAGTACAGCATCAGCTCAAAGTGCACCGACATGAATCGCGAGATGATCACTGCCCTTGGGGTCTCCAAGGCCGTCCTGTCAAACGTCATATTCTGCCACCAGGAGGATTCTAACTGGCCGCTCAGCGAGGGGAAGGCTCTCAAGCAAAAATTCGATGAAATTTTCTCTGCAACCAGGTCGGTGTGTGAGAGATGCAAATTTGTGTGCATTGCTCAAAAAACCATATCGAAAACTTTGCACCCAAATAATTTCGCGCGTTAAAACGTTTCCTGTTTTCACGATACATTTTTTTTCTTGCTGCGTAGAATCGCAATTTTGTTGTGAAAATTGTTAGGGCCAGTTAGGGCGAGGGCAGCAATAGATTGTGGTTTATTGTGTAGGAAGAGGGGTGTAAATGCAATGACTCTTGAACACACCGCGTGCATGACTGGGCCACAAATAGTGACATTTACTTCATTTTACGACTATATTTTTGGTACGGAGACAGAAAAGTAACTTGTCTATTGCTTTGGATCGTTTTTCAAAAGGTCAAACGGCCACGTAGGGTTGAGATGAAAATCCGTATGACGTGATGTGCATGTCACGAGCTTTGCTTTACATTTCCTATTGTTAAAGTTTAAGGCTAATAAACTGACACTAAGACAACGCAGCACCAATAACAATCCTTATTTTGCATACGTTAAAAACTCCAACCCTTGTGGACTTTAGGCTCTCTAAAGTATATTTAATAGGAGTAGGTGTGAATTCTGAAGTCAGTGCGCATGATTGTTTTACCTTTAACTTTGCCAATCAGCTCGACAACTGATTATAGTACTTTTTGATAATGCCACTGTCTTGAAATGCATATAGTCCTACACATACAATTCAGCGATTTTACACAAATGACCTTTTCACTGGAGTGTTATTTATCTGCACAATCAGGCAATATAGCCCCTCCTTTTTTTCTTATATTTCTTGACTTTGAAACTCGCTCCTTTGTCTGAGTTGGACTATACGGTTGAAAATGAGTCGTGGGACTCAGGCATTCCTGGGGAAACAAGTGTAATTATAATAGCGGTATGGGCCTTCAGGCCCGTGCTCATCAATTGTGATAAAAAAGTGTAATTATCATTGAAGCGTTACACCCTTGACAAGATTCTTGTTCTCCAGCATTGGGTTCAAAGCAGTCAAAAACTATTAAAACTAAACAATTTTTTATTCTACCAGGTAAAGCCCACTGAGATATTTAGCTTTTTTTCAGAAGTGACCTGGCCACAAATGATAGCCCAATTAAGTGGCTTCTGCTGAAATGTTTCTAAATTTGGAGGGAAAAACCAGAGGACTCGGAGAAAAATCCACGTGACCACAGGGAGAACATGCAAACTCCAAATATACAGCAGGCGTCAGGGTCATGATGGAACCCACGACCTCCTGCATACCACGCATGGTAGTTAACTTCTCTCCACAGCTCACAGTCGGTCGCGCAACCCGGACATCGCCGCCAAAATTGTGAGCGACGCTCTCTTCTGCCTGCACCCAGGTACATCAAAGCACTGGACTCGCTGAGCAAGGTGCGCAAGGACCAGGGCTCCATCGTGCGAGAGCTGCAGGCCGTCGTGAAGCTGCTGCAGCAGAACAAGAACAAAGCGGAGGAGCTGCAGCGGGATCTTGATGACATTGTCACGAAACTGGAGGCCTCCCGAGAGAGCGTGTTCACCATCGACCGGGAAGTCAGCCCACTCGAGGTTGAGACATTTCACCACAGCGTTTCGTGGCATCGACGTCGGTGTAGACGAGTGGTAACATTTTGGCGATAAAGGTGCAGCACTGCAATGACTTACTCACGCCACTGCTGGAGGAAAGGGAGATCAAGAGTGCCCCCCATTAGAGGGTATTTGGCCTACTCATGCTGGCCAGATGTCTCAGAAGTACCCACACTTTAACCCTCCACACGTGACCTGTGGATCGGATAACTCGTTTATGTTGCTGTGTGGACATATGCATGGCTATTAAGGAAACGTGGCCATTGTTTCAACTGCCACACCGGGAGATCGAATCTGCACTTTACCTGTAACTGACTACCTTTGTAAAAAATAAATGTCCACTGTTTCTGTACACAGGACCGTGAGATACGGTGCCATTTATATGCTATTTAAATCAGAATTCTATAATAAATTGTGTTTTATCTTCATCATGCCCTTTATTTCCTGCCATAATGAAGTTTCCTTGTCTGAATTGTTAACCTGTATTCTTCTGTTGCAAGGCATTGGTAATGGTGAAAGTGGTGAGATGTCAATTGGCCTGTTCTTCCGCATCGATGCTAGTCCACTCCCACCAAATTATAATTCCGCGATGATCATATGCACCCAGAATGTGCCCGATCCTGTCAGATCTCAAATATTAAAACTAGTTGGACCCTGTGTACTGCTAGGATGTTGTAAGTTGCTGTGGGACAGCTCAGAAAAAAGCCATTGCTCTAATGACCGTATTCTCCAACGTCTATGCTACCCGCCTTGAACCCGCAATGATGAGCGTAGTGAAGTACTCTGTTTAAATAACTCCTCATGACTCGCATGGAATAGGGAAGGCTCTGATCCTGAAGTGAATCGACAAAAGAGCTCTACATGCACAATCCGAAGCCACCTTTCAAATCGCTGCCACAATGAAGACCCTTTCAACGCTTCAATTTGGCTTGTTGCCATTTCAGATAAACTTGAAGGACGTCGAGAGTAAGCTAGCAGTGGTGGTGAGATTGGACAACGAAGTGAAGGCCACGCAGAGCCGCCAAGCTCAGATGGAGGTGGACAGTCGAGACCTGCAGGAGAAGATGGAACAGGTAAGAGCCTCTTGACCTGCACGGGTACTGATAGGCTTGGGACCATTTTGCTTGAGCTTTTGTGGCAACCTATATGGCTGTCGAGTTTTAATATCATTTGATAAAGGATGACGTGCACAGTTGTCGTGTAATTCTGCAAATTAACTCAAATTCTGTATCACAATGTACTCTATCCAAAGCCGAAATGATAGCAAAAGCACATAACCCCTATATATTCTAGTTACTGACCAAATCGCCCACAATGTGGCCGACCTCGTCAGATCTCGGAAGCTAAGCAGGCTTGAGCCTGGATCGTGCTTGGGATGGGTGACAACCACACATGCAGGTATGCATAGGTTGCTGTTGGGCTACGCTGCATGATAGGCAGTAGAAAGCAATGCATAAAAATCATTGTTTTACCGTACATAAAAGGCCGCACATTTACGTTGTCATTAAACTGTAACCTTCAAACAGCCTTCACGACCGCTTTCACCCGAACCCCATGTAATTGCTTTTTGACTGTCAATGTAGACGATCCGATTTCCTCTACAAATACCTTTTTTTCCACTGGCACATCTGAGCTGTGCCAGGGGGGGGACACTTTTAGTACGAGTGGTTTTTCACTGGCTATTTTCCGTGTCGAGCCGGAACCAAACCGTGATTTCACTGGCCCTACAAAAATCTCTATCTGGCTTGGGGCCATTGGAAGGCCAGGAGCGTGTTTTGTAATTTATTCAATTGCATTTGATGTCTGTCCAACTCGAACATAGCGTCACCCCGTCATGCGAATGAATCCGGGGCTCGTTCATAAGGTCTGACGTCGGCGGGTACGGCTTGGCTCCCGTGGTGGAAACAAAAAACAACAACCTTTACACCATTGGGTTCTGGTCCAACCCATGTGAGACTAGGCTCTAAGGAAAGCTGTCTCGGGTGTGGACCAATCAACTTCAAGGACAGTGCATACATTATCAGAGTTATGTTTTTTGTTTGAATTATGACTGCAGGTATTGTGGTCTATGTAAACATGACTCCTTGTAAAAAAGGTGTCAGTTTTGTTGTCAGATAGGAGGGTAAAAAAACAATTATCAACAACAACCTTGTGTCGCCTGAGCTCGATTTTACATTGGAAAGCAGGGACAAGATGACCCCGTGGCGGCGTCATGTGCCTAGGTGTTTCAAGGCACGGACGAGCAGCTGCAGGAAGCTTACAGCAGCCACCAGCGCAGGGTGCAGGAGAAGGAGCGTCGGCTTGGGGAGCGGCAGCGCGAGCTGGAACGCGTCAACAGGGAGGTGCTCCGTCTCCGCAACGTCAAGGGGGGGCTGCACGTGGAGCAAGGTGCGTGAATAGGGCGTGCTTTGATCGCTTTCTGCCCGCGTACTGTGTGACCCAGGCGTTAACACACACGGGTGTTACGCATGGGTCACATGTGTGTTATGCGCCTGTGTTTAGAATGTTTCATACAGGTTCGTCCGTGTATGTGTCATCCGATTAGCATGGTAGCTACGTACAGTGCAAAAGAAGTTGTATATACATACGTATGTTTTTTTCAAGTTTTTCTGTATAACTCCCTGCTGTGTTTTATACAAGATTTCTATTCAGTTTCTGAAGAGGCTCCCAGAATGTGGAGCGAAACGTCTGACATCATGCCAGACAACACGCAGTACAACCCGAAAACTCTTCGGAGAGCTGTAGGTCATATAAAAATGAACATATAAATATTCTTAAAATCAATTGATTTTCACAGGGATGAGAATACACACGGAGCTTTGTTGAAGCTGAGCACAGTTATTAACCTTGAGATTACAGCTCCATGGGGTTTCAACTAAAGGTTGGTGTGGGTGGAGCCTTAAAGATGTGGCCATAATTTCTTGAGTCTGTTTAGTGCCACAGATGTTTTCAACAAATAATAATATAGGAGTGTAATTTTAATGATATAACAAGTTGAAATTTCTTCTCACTGATAAATTGTTATCACCCATTATTGTAGGCTCCGGGATTGGAATAGCTGCCACTTTGCATGAAAACGAAACGTCATGGGCCATACTATCCTCCTAAAATCTTGCAAACGGCACCTTACACAGCTGGTCGAATAGCCTCACGGACGGCGGAGAGGTTGGCGGGCCGGGTAGCTTTGCATGCACCGTGTGCATTGCGCGCGTTGCTTGTTGTCGCCGGTGTCTGTCGCGCTTGCAGGCAAACTACAGCAAGAGGCGGAGAGGCACGCGTCCACTGTGAAGCGTCGAGACCAGCTGGTCCAGACACTCGCGTCAGAGCTCGAGCTTGACGGGTACAGCAGCGTTCCGCTGTCCGACCGGCAGGTGTCCAGCTTCACGAGGCTCGTCCGAGAGAGGATGGAGCAAGACGACAACAACGTGAAGCGCCTGCTGGTAAATCGTTAACCAGCGCTTCTCTCCGTGGAGAGAACGCATTAAACAGGTGTCATGGTCTGCTGCTGCTGCTGCTGCTTGAGGGCCTATGCTGTCAGCAGAGGGCAGTGCGATAAAATCCATTGTTGTACCCTGATATCTATGCTGCCTGCCTTCACCAACTCTCACTGACCAGGGTGGGGAAGTATGGTCAAATTACCTGCACGCTATGCGCAGTCCCTCATCCAGCAGTAGTTTGAAAAAAGGGTTATACATGTACTGTACATGTACTATACATAAGGACATATTGAATGACATGCACCACTTTATGTATGTATGTTGAACTTCTTTTGCACTGTACGTAGCTAACCATGCTAAACAAACACATTTTTAAAAATAGCTTTTTGACTTCAATGATGATTATACGCTAACCTGCTACATTTTCTACGTGTGGCACGGCAGCACGAGTTTGAGGAAAAGGAAAACGAGAAGCAGCGTCAGATGGACGACGCCAGGGAGCGCAAGACGGCGGCCGAGAGCTCGGTGCAGCTGAAGCGGGAGCTGCTGGGCGACAAGCAAGCCGAGCTGGAGGAGAAGCGCGCCGAGCTGGGTCGGCTGCAGAGCTCCGGGGACCGGCTGCAGGTCGTCGAGAGCGAGCTAAGGGACACCGTGAGTAGCAGCGATTTCATTTACGTGAAAGCCGTTTCGTTAATTCTTTCAATGGAAAGTTTTGGTCTCTGAGTAGGCCGTGCGATGTTGGTTCGATGATGCTCTGAACTCTTCTTCTTTCTGGCATATGTTCCACTCGTGTGGGGTCTCGCCGCGGTGGCGAGATGTTAACTACCTTGCCTGGTATACATGAGGTCGTGGGTTCCATCCCCACCCTGGTGCCTGTATGTTTGAAGCTTGCATGTTCTCCCCGTGGTCGCGTGGATTTTTCTCTGGTTCCTCCGGTTTTTCCCTCCACCTTTAGAAACATGCGTTTAAAGTGTTTGGCTGCTATAAATGTCCACATGGTAATCCCACTTTGTTGAGCTATCATTTGTGGCCAGGTCGCTTCTGAAGAAAATTGCTCAGTGGGCCTTACCTAGAATTTTTTTATTTTCTAGTTGTAGATTTCCTGGTTCCTCTTACTCCACTAATTTTTTGTCCTGGGCCATCTACTCCACATTCCTTCCTATCCTGGCTCACTGCTTTGAACCACCCTTTCCTAGGCCTGCCACTCTGTTTCCACCCTGGGGAGCTTGTGGGGAATGGGGAGGGTTGTGATATGATATCCGTGAGTTTCAAAGTAATTTACTGTCATTGAATTCTAGTGGACTGCTAGTATACATATATTCAAAAGATAAAGATCCCCTGTATAGCCTGAACAGACTGTTGGGGCAAGTGCTGTTAGCGAGCACCTATGACGGCCGGCACGGCACACGAGGGTTGGGTGGCCAACACCACGCCCGGCCGCCTTTGTTTCCCCAGTGGCGATGTTTACACACCGCACCAGGTAATCATTTAAGGCTGAGTCGACTTAGGGGAGGCCCAGGACCGATTCAGATAATCGTCACTGGTGTTGGCAGTGAGCGGGAATCGAACTTGGGTCGCTGGGTTTGTAGTGCAGCGCGCTAATCGCAACACTACGACTCCCCACAAATATACATACACATATACACCTACCCAGCATACGTTCATCATGTTCCTCATGATGAACATGTCCCGCTGTTTTATACAGCGAGGACACTTAATAAACCCAAATGGAATTACATTGTACTCATATCAATGCCATGTGAGTCAGTAATACTTATCCTTACCGCTTACATTGCCACTCTTTACGACTTGCGTTGGCACTGCCAGGAGCACCAGCTGGAGGTGGCGGAGGGCTCGTCGCAGGCGGAGGGGCTCCGCACGGAGCTGCAGCGGATGCAGCGCGAGCGCACGGATTTCGACAGCCTCCTCCGCCGCCTCGACCACGAGATGTCCACGCTGAACCTGCACACGCAGGCCCGCACGCAGCTCGACATGCACAACAAGGAGAAGGTGAAGCCGCGGTGTGGACCCAGGGGTGTGCGACCGTGTCTCGTGTTTTGCGACGAGTCAAACAATCAAATCTAATCTCTTGTGGAGCAGTAAAACCCACTGAGAATGGTGCACGTAATCCGCTTCGATACCTCTAAGATACTTTCAACACGGTGGGGGGGGGGGGGGTGTGGGCAGCACTTTCACATCTGCCCCGATACAGAGAGTAGTGTTCGTTGCTTGAGAGAAGTCTAAATAATATTTCATTCTCAAAGCTGAAATACAACCATGTTAATTACAAAACTAAATTAAATATGACGTTTTTTTAAATCTCTGTTCATTTATTGTTGGCCAGGCTGCGACTCAACCGTTCCCGCACTTCAGAACCCGGTTTAATCACTGGTGGCTGCTTCAATTAGTCCCCAGTGATCTCAGCAGTGCCAGCTAATCGCTCTTTTCTTTGGGAACCGCGTGTCACGTCTGTCTTCTAGGTGGAAAAGGAGGAGCAGATCCGGCGTATCCGTTTGCGGCACGACAAAACGCTGGTGACGTTCGTGGGACACTTTCCCAGCAAGGGAGAGCTGGAGATGTGGCTGGACCGTCGTGCCCAGGAGAGGCGACAGCTGCAGGCCAAGATCCAAGGTCTCAAGTGAGTGCCTCTGTCTGTTTCATCAATTGGCACCTGGACTGGCAGCTGAGTCATAATGTTGTCATCATCACCTACAGGGGGAACTTTGGCCGTTTGTTGAGTTTTTTTTGGTTCTACAATTCTTTGTCCCGATTGTGTCATAGGCGTCACGTCTTGAGGTCAAGGCTCCATTAAGAACTCTGCGAGAGGGTGCATCACCCAATGTTGAATAACAGTCCGCAGAAGGGGATATCACAAAACTGCTTATGATTCATTTCAAGTGACTTGTCCACACAAGTGAGCAGCACTGTCACACCCACCTTGTCAAAGAGAGAAATGTTCTTTGCATGACAGTCAACCCCAATATTTTTAATTCTCAGAGTTGAAATGGGTGTTTTTGTGAAGTTATGGGTGACCGGACTGAGACAATCAACTCGTGAAACCCAGTTTAATTAGAGTTTAATTAACTGTGTTTAAACCCAGGATCTTAGCTGGACCTCTGAGCCACCACCTGGCCACCTCTTGCTGCAATTTGTTTGGCAAATCGCCTGATGAAGCTGGTTGTAATCACCAGCGAAACATTGTTCTCAAATTGTAAATGTTGTGGGGTTTCATCTTCAACACACTGTTTACCTGACAAACCTTACAAATTGGCTGTGTCGGGTGGTGGTGGGTTAACGACACATTAATATTTACGCAATCTAACCCATAAAAGCCTTTTTTTATGAATGCTACTTTAAAAAAAAACTATATTTACGAATGCACCTACGTCTCACGACCTTCGCTGTGGGGGTGCCTTTTACCACTGGGCACCTTTGTGCGAATCTCAAACCACAGCAAGCTGCTGGCATCGGCGGAACAGAACAAGTCCCACCTGACCACGGAGCTCCGTCGCAAGGAGGAGCGACTCAAGGAGAACGAGGAGCAGCTGTTTGAGCTGTGCGGGGGTCGTGACCTCGAGAGTGAGCTGCTGGCGCTGCAGGACCAGATTGAGCGCACCAACAAGCAGCGAGGTGGGGTGATGGTTTGCACGTTCCTGCCGATATAATTTAATGATTGTAACTCTTGATGATCCTTGGTCAAGTTATTTGGGTTGTGGATTAACCGTGCTCGCTTCAGCATCTTAAAGCACATGCTGTTTTAATGCTTAGTTGCTCCGCGCTTGTTGGGGTCAGTGACTCGGTGCCCACAGCACCACAAAAATATCGACAAGTAAATCGATTACGCCAGGAAAAACACATCACCATTACATGTCTTCATTCTTTGTAGGTAGATGATACATACGTGTTGTTTTTGCCTAATTTTCAGATGTTTTATATCATCCGTGTTTTAGTTGTATCTGGGCCACCCCTGCCACAGATAATTGGGATCTGACGTCTAATTTTCTCATTGCTTGTTGTAGCTCCCCAACGCTTGCACGTTAAACAGTGCCGTTGACTGCGTCGCTCGTAATGTGCTCCCAATCTGCTCTGGCATTCGTCACGGACCCCGCCGCCTGTCCCATTCCTCTCCGCGCGACACGTTGTAGCGATGCTCGCCGGTGCCTCGGCCGTGTACACCCAGTTCATCAGCCAGCTCACGGAGGAGTCTGGACCCGACGACTTGGAGGGTATGGGGGCGGCAGCAGGGTGCGGCGGCGGCGGCGGTGGCGGCGCTGGTCAGGGGTCGCCGTGCTGCCCCGTGTGCCAGCGCGCGTTCCAGTCCGAGTCGGACCTTGCCGAAGTGGTGAATGACCTGCAAGCCAAGCTGCGGCTGGTGCCCGACAAGCTGCGGGCCACCGAGACCGAGCTGACTCGCAAGCAGAAGCGGCGCGACAACATGATCCAGCTCAAGCCCATGCAGTGAGTGCTGCCGGGGTCGGGTCACAGCTCGGGTTGAGGGGGGGGGGGGTTCGGTTACGGCTGCAATCGCAATTAGCGTTGGGGGAATTGGTAGAAGCGAGGTTCGCGTGGGGGCTTGCACTACTACCCTTGGCTTGGTTGGGTTTGCATCGGGCGCTGAAGTCCCCCGTTGTTTTTGTTTGACGTGATTTGTTTATTGAAATGAAAGTCATGGGTCTGTGTAGGTGTGTCTTCGAGTTGCCGCTTTATGGTTTAATTAATGCTGGCTTAGTGCTTGTGTGTTCGGCTCCGTGATGTCTTGGGAATAAAATGTAGGTGTTGTGCAGACGATGCCAGGCTACGTATACATACATACATCCACAAACAAGCTCACGTGTTCCTCATCAAGATTGTCTATATGGTTTAGCTTGGAGTTGTAGCGCAGTGGTTAGGGCACTGCACTATGAACCCAGGGACCTGAATTTTATTCCTGGCCATGACTACGATCAGTGCCGAGTGATATCTGCACCGGTCCTGCCCCCCCCCCCTTCACCAACCCACACTACCAGTGTGGTGAAGTATGGTCATACAACCCGTAAAAAAGCCTCTTATGGATGGAAATGATCATTCAGAGGATTGGCCTTTGCTTGAAATATCTTCCGATACAGTGTTACATTATAAAGCGGTGTTAATGACCAATGTGGCACATGTATTATTTATTACTACACGTTTGTTTACCCAGAAAGGTCTCACTGAGTGCACAACTGTCGAGGCGGCCCTGTAATATTTTATTTGTATAAACCTATATGCCTAAGATCAACTCGCCTGAAATACGCCTGTTGTTAAGGTTTCTGAAGCTAAGCAGCGTTGAGCCTGGATAGTGCCCCAACAATTGATCATGTCCTCTTCCCTCCCTCCCTCCTCCGCTCCTCACAGGCAGAGGGTGGTGGAAACGAGCGAGAAGGAGCTCCCAGAGCTGCGCAACCGTCTATCGAGCCTCAACCAGGAGATCCAGCGGCTGAAGAACAGTCTGGACGAGGAGGAGACGCTGCAGGCCACGCTCGAGTCCGAGGAGGACGCCGTCAAGAGCTGCCAGCAGGACGTGGCGCTCATGGACCGCTTCCAGAGCGACCTCAGGGAGCTGGAGAGGAAGGTGGCGCAGCAGATGGCGCGGCTGGCGGGCGTGGACGTGGAGCGCACGCTGCAGGTGGTCGGGGACGAGAAGCAGGATGTTCAACGCAAGCTCGACAACGGTGAGGGAGTGGCCGATCGTTAACCCCCTTTCCCGTTCCGATGATGACGTACCTACGTGTGCATCGTCGAGTTTTTTCCTCTCCGATTCAGTTCCGATTACATACGTTTACATCATCGGAAAGGAATCGATACCGAATGGAATCGAATCCGATCCCGAAAGGTATTGGAAGTAAAAGGCCATGTGGGAGGGCGTGTGGCACAGTTTGGTGCCAGCTATCATCAGAGTGCGGTCGTGCCGCTACAGTTCTCTGCAGTGAAAACAGTAGAATTTCTTGAAAAACCGCAGTGCTAAGCCTCTCTAAATGAAATTGACGCTAAGCGCTTGCGCGTTCCGAGATTCAGCAGTGAACGGGAAACACCCAGCAACTTGCAGACGTCTCAAAACGGGAAAGGGTTCATGCTGCTATCGCCACTACGGTTGTGTTGGATCGGCAAAGGGACGTAGCACTCGCCACGCCACCCGGACATTCGCAACAAATCCGTGCCATATGGAGCACTCGTTGGTGGAATGTTCAGGATGGCAGAATGATGGTCTTAGAAAAGTGACTTGACACTCTATAAGCGTTTCCTGAATGGAAATATGAATACAATTATTCACCCGCTTATACATCCTAAGATGCTCACTACTACACTTGAGATTCTGGTTTAAACACAGACGGCTGAAACCTGGATTCGAACCTCGGGTCTCAGCGATGCAGTTACAGCACTCTGACCAGAACCAGCCAGCCACCCCTTTCCGTTATTGTTTTAAACAACAATGACAATGCCGTATCTCATGCCCATAGCCGTGGGTGATCTTCCCGAGTGGAATTCCCTTTACGCAAACTCAAAACCACAGTGAGTAGCTGACGCCAGCAGAGCAGGGCAGGTCCAACGTGGGCCTCCTCGCAGCAAGGTGGAATATTCACACGCTCGTGCCGCATGGGCTGCGCGTGTTCCCCCTTTACAGTGAACAACGCTTTGGAGCTGAAGCGATTGGCGCTCGAGACGGACATGGAACGCATCAACGAGCTTCGGTCGAGGGTCAACTCCGTGCGGGAGGAGAGGCTCCGGCTGGCGACCGGCATGCAGCGCATCGAGGCGCTGCGATCCCTCACTGCCGAGCTCGAGGCCGAAACGAGCGACCTCAAGAGGCAGATCCAGGTCATTTGGGGGCGCCGTGTTTTGACACCGCAGGTCACGGGGTGGCTTCTCGAATTCCATTTGGGATTCTAGTCAAAGAACGACCACCCCGTCTGTGGTGGCTGACGGGCATCGCTAGCCGGAGTGGATGGGCGGGTTGGCGTGTTGGTGGGATAAAGTGTGGGTACTCCCGTGTCTTCCAAGACGTCTGGGCAGCATCGATGGAGCTCTGCATTTGGTGCCTTGAGCAAGCAATTGCAGAGCTGTACATTCCCTGACAAATTAGCATCGTCTTAACACATTTGTATCGTGTTAAATGTGTGTTGTCTTAAATTTGTATTGCCTTCAAAATTTATTGTTTTCATGGGTATTTTGCGTAGCGTACCAAGGTGACTGTAGGTGCTGTCTTACATGTGTATAATCTTAACATAGCAAGTTGAATGTAGGCACTCTCTAATAGCGCCCACCTGCATGACTAAACGTGTGTATCCTTGCGTGGGTGCAGGAGGCACAGGAGCAGGTGCTGCCACTGGAAGGAACGCTGAGGAAGCTTCAGCTGGAAAAGGCAGAGATCGTAGCGAGGAAAACTCGCGAGCACAACCACGCAGCACGCCGGGTACTTGGCCGCAACTTCCTGCTCCGTGAAGACATTTGTACACGAAACAAATTCAATGTTTGCAAGTAAATTTACGGTCACGTCCGATGTATCTGAATTCTGTCGCTGATTTCCGATGTTTTACACCACTTACCACCCATTTTAAAAATCTTTCCATGCTGCAGTGTTTGTGATGGTTATATTTATTAATGTGTTTTACGTGTGTCGGTTTTTGACTCCAACAGATATCTGATTTGCAAGATAAAAACAAGAACATAATAGCATTCATGAAAGAAGTGGACACGTACATTAATTCTGGACGAGACCAGCTTAAAAAGGTTAAGTTACACTTTGTATCTATATTCCTGTTATTTACTTCGTGCGGCAGCGATTATATCAATACGACTTCCCTTTCACGGCTGTTTTACTGTTTTACGTGGCTTTACCACTTTATGTAATATGAACTTGAAAATGCAGTGCACTACTTGCACGGCTTGAAAATTGTGACACTCAACCTCTGCATTCAGTCTCATTAGAGCAAAGACGAAGGCAAAGATTCCCCCCCATAACCTTAACAGACCGTTGGGGCAAGTGCTGTTAGCGAGCACCTATGAAGGCTGGCACGACACACGAGGGGTTGGGTGGCCAACACCACGCCTGACCGCCTTTGTCTCCCCATTGGCGATGTTTACACACCGCACCAGGTAATCATCTAAGGCTGATTAGACTTAGGGGAGGCCTAGGACCGATTCAGATAATCCTCACTGGTGTTAGCCGTGAGCGGGAATCGAACTCGGATCGCCGGGTTTGTAGCGCATTGATAGAGCATTAGCTTTCTCATGAACACAACGCGCTGTTCTCATGAGCATCCCATGGCGTGAACAGAACAAGGAGCTGGAGATGCAGGAGGTGGCGAGGGAGCTGAGTGGCGAGGAAGAGAATCAAGTGCAGATCGGCCGCGACATCAGCGGCATCCGGCAGGAAATTGACACGCAGAAGGTTCGCACAAAGACGCACAATCGTCCACCCCCATAGAGCCTAAGGCAGCGGCTTTTGGCTCACCCATCGTACAAATACGGTCACTGCATTGCGCGCTTTCAGATATGCTTCTGCGGGCCGTCTGGAACACTCTTCCTTCCGATATTAGGAAGCCACTGGAGCTATGGATTTATACATCTTGATTACAAGCTTTCTTTAAAAATGCTTTTTGCGTTTAGTTTGTTGTCCTTCTCTCTGATTAGCACTGTTGGTTACGTACGGTGTGAAATAATTTCAACACACATACAAGGCTCCACACTGCCTCCTAAGACAACTTGAGCTCTCGTCATCTTGAATAGTATGTCAAGGATGCACAAAGCAACCAACATAGGATTTCCTTCAGTTATAAACCTCCATGAGAGGGATGACGAACCGAGTATAGACTCCTAACTGGAATTTTAACCTACAACCGAAAGATTGAAAGTCGGGTACTACCAGAATACTGCCTGGTTCCGGGATTGGCAACTAAAAATGACTTGAAGAGCCATTTAAAAAATATATAATTCAGTAAAAAAACTCTATTTAAAAATCCGCAATGCATGTCAATATGTACATACATTACATCACGACGCAATCCGTAAAGAGCCACATGTTGCTCCGAAGCCGCAGAGTGCCGACCGCCTGGTCTGGCTGTGTTGAGCGTCGGGTAATTGGGAGCCCCTGTGTTGTCTTGTACTTCAATAGAGGATGAGTTAGTGGGACTTCGCTAGCGGTGACCAGGCCACACTCCTACTCTTCCCAGCTCAAGTTGTCGTCTGGCCCGCGCTGCCGCAGGTACGCGAGCGCTGCCTGCAGGACAACCTGACCCTGCGGCGACGCCAGCAAGAGCTGGCGAGCGTGGGCGACAGCATTACTCGCCTGCTGGAGAAGATGGGCAGCATGAACGTCATGCAGCTGAAAACGTGGGTCTTTATCAAGCGCAGCTAACAACCACCTCTTGACCCGCTACCGAGAAATGTTAATTGCCACTCGAATCACAATGGTCACATTCGTGAGTGCAGTCGTGGTTGGAAGGGTTAGCGCGCTGTTTCCATGCACTGCACCGTGAACCCCGTGACCTAAGTTCAATTCCTGGCCAAGGTTAACATAACTGGTGTGTAATATCTGAACTAGTCCTTAGCCTCCGCGCGTAACCAAATCGCACGAACCAGTATATTGAAGTACGGTTGAAAACATCCCCATGACCGATACGGTATGAGTATGCTTTTGTCCGTCTATGTGCAAGCAAATCAGAGGGCAACGTCGTCGTTTTACATTCGAGGCAATTAAATTATCAATCGCACAGCCTCTTTGAGCGATGGCGGCCGACTTGGGGTCTTCCGTTGCTGTGTGCGCACAGAGAGCAGGAGCGGCTGATCAGTCACCTGGAAGAGTTGAAAAGCAAGCGGAGTCGCGCCCTGGGAAGGCAGCAGGGTCTTCAGGACACGAAGTACAAATTCGAAGGGCAGCTCAAGGACAAGCAGTTTCGAGATGCTGCCAAGGAGTACATGGACAACATAATCGTCATGAAAACGAGCGAGCTTGCCTGCAAAGACTTGGATGTTTACTACAAAGCTCTGGACCAGTGAGAAAGCTTTCCATTTTTTTTTATTTTAATCGTCGTCGGTTGTGCTCGTTTCGTTCGTAAAATTGCCGTGGTGTTGATTTTTTTTAGCGGCGGCCACATGCAGAGCACACATAGAGTTTGTTTTTATTTGCTTGCTGGTGTGTGCCGTGAATTCCTACCGTACGTTTTAAATTGTGTTCATTTGTCCATCACGTTATGTTCATTTGTTAATGATTTTTTGTTTCCATCATTCAGGGCTATCATGAAATTTCATAGCATGAAGATGCAAGAGATCAACAAAATTATCCGTGACCTGTGGAGGAACACTTACAGGAGTCAAGGTAAATTGAAACACAAATTCAATTTGTACAAATGCATTCATAAAGTTAATTTAACACCAGTTATCCCACACCACGTTGAAGATGTTGTAGCACATCTATTAGAGTGAACATTTAACCTGTGACTATGTTCACCCTAATGCGTTGGACCAACTCAATTGGGTGACAGTGGTTTGATTCCTGCCTGTGGCGAACATTCGTGGCGAGTAATATCTGAGCCAGTCTTGGTCCTGGGACCACCCCATCACCAACTTACACCAGCAGGTGAAGTATTGTTAAACAATACGTATGTATGTATTTTGAACTTCTTTCACACTGTACGTAGCCAACCGTGCTAATCGGAGGTGCTGGAACAACACGGGGAGTCCTTCATCTATCAGTGGATTGAGAAAAGACCATTATAATACGTGGACTATGTGAATCGAAGTCCCGGGCTTTTAGTTTTCGTGTAAAAGTATAGAGCACTCACAGCCACTTCCCCCTTCACGTGAGTGTAGACATCGAGTACATCGAGATCCGATCGGACGCCGACGAGAGCGCGTCGGCCTCCGACAAGCGGCGCAACTACAACTACCGCGTGGTGATGGTGAAAGGGGACACGCCTCTGGACATGCGAGGCCGCTGCAGTGCTGGCCAAAAGGTCTGGAAATCTTGATGTCCGTTTTTTTTTCCTCTCTTCGTAAATCCTGCACAGATTACTCTGGCTCAACAACACCGGCGAGCCAACTTCCAACTGTGTGTCTGGCTCGCCGATCTGTTTCTGGGAGTGTGATTTCCCAATTGCAGATGGATTGCAGCACATTTGCCTTCGTCGTCCTTTAGACCAGAGGTGGGGAATCGGTGCTCTGTGGCTCATGTGGCTGTAGGCCACTTCAAAATGGCCTGCACTCAATATTTGTCCACTTTTGCAAGAATCTTAGTGGCGCCAATTGGGTATGCGAGGAAGTTGTTTTCAACCTTGGAAATACTGCGTTTCTAATTTTAGTGCGCTCAGTCACTCTTGTCACTGCAAGAGGGTTGTGAAGTGACGGACGTGACTGATATATGTGATAATGTGTGGCCCATCCAAAGGTATTTTAAAGTCCTATTCGGCTCTCGCTCAGGAAAGTTTTACAAACTGTGCCCTACACTGTGTTCCACTGATGTTGCTATACAGGACGATGTTGGGAAATGTTTCAAGAGAAAACTTCCAGATCACCAAATGACCAAAGTCACGTGTCTCCTGACTGCCGCGTATGGGGTCAAATTGAGAAACGTGAAACGTCAAGATCCCATCGTCTGTCGCTCTCTGTCTTGCTTTCTCAGGTGCTGGCGTCGCTGATTATCCGGCTGGCGTTGGCAGAGACATTTTGTCTGAACTGCGGCATTTTGGCCTTGGACGAACCGACCACCAACTTGGACCGAGAGAACATAGAAAGCTTGGCACATGCACTCGTCGAGTAAGAATGCGTTAATGGCTCCTGCACTGGGTTGCTTCAACGAATGCTGCCGGTTAAAATCGGCCCGTAAAGCCGGCAGGCCGTTGGACATTTCAATTGTATGTGGAGACACAGAACGGAGTTTTGCTTGTACATTTTTCTGCCCATAAAGCATCACAACAATGCCGAATGAGTTTGTATGACATCACAATGTCGGATGTGGTGATGGATTTGCATAGTTCGTGCAAGACGTAAAGCACAATAACTTCACTTTACTATTTAATGGCTCTGTTTTTAAACTCAACATGTGCTTTTCCACTCTTAGAGCACACACTCGTGCAAATTCCTCACACAGTAAATGTTGAGTCCCGCGCACTCAAAACGCTGTAAAACGTTACGGGGAAGTTACTTTCATGAAGGCCGCTTGTAACAGGTGCCCTGAGAGAACACATTCACCCCAACCTGGTCCCGTTTCTGAAATTCTCTTCCACTCATTTATTCTATCGCTTGCATCCTAATTACAGCCTCACCTACTTATAAGATCAGTTGTCACCACTTCATCGTTTTCTTTCTCACCATGTGAAATCACTAATTAGTTTCCAGCAGAGGCCTAAATCTCAGGTCATTTGTCAAGTCTATGAATCGAGAGGCTTCCGCATTTTTGAGCACAATTATAACGCTCTCTCAACGCTTGCGCAACATCTGCGTGCTTGTAAGGGTGCAGCTATTTATATTGCTATGAGCACATTCTTGAGATGAAGTTTTAGGTGACAACTCAGGCTCAAGTAGGCTGCTGTTATGTTGGTGTTGTAAGCCTGGATCCAAAATATATCAGAAGCTACACCACAATATCACCAGTTTTTGCATGCAAGAGATGTGGATTTGCATAACCTCACAAAATGAATGGATGTTATGCGCGTAGTTATTTATGGCGGAATGTAATGAGGCATTGTAAGTCTGTAACTGTTTCCCCTGACGTTAATGCTGAAGGTAAAACATGTTTGTAAGCTGGTCTAACTTATTTCCAACTGCCGAAAGGGCATTTAATAACTAACAGTCTTGGTCCAAAGTGTGATTGTTTATCGTGTTCACCTGAAAAAAATCGAACTTAAAAGACTTTTCTTGGTGATTTTGTGAATGATATTAACTGTTTCAGTGTTATCCTGCACTGCACTGATGGATTGACGTCCAAGGACATTATTTTGAAGGATTGCAATCTGGTTCTAAGTTCATCGTTCATATTTTCTCACACGAGTGTGCACTCTTGGCATATTTATGTTTGAAATTAAACTTGAGTAACGTTACCATCACGTGCCAACAAATGTGTGAGGAACTCGAGCTTTATCTCGACTTGTTTGTTTTAAGCAAGCATTTGTGTTTCAAAGCTCTGGAAAGATTTGCATTTGAACAGCAACAATTTATGACCACTTCTGTTGCTTTAAGATAAGATAATAACAATCTGCAATCGATTCCGCTGTTCCGGATAGCTTGCGAAAGCAAGTCACAAGAGTAGATTAACTGTTTACTTGGCTTGCAGCGAGTCAGAAAGCCTGGCGGTAAGTATGCGATAAGAATTCGGCATCTCTCTGCTCTGCAGGATCATAAAGAGCCGCTCGCGACAGCGGAACTTCCAGCTGCTGGTGATCACTCACGATGAGGACTTTGTGGAGCTGCTGGGCCGCTCCGAGTACGTGGACCACTTCTACCGAGTGCGCAAGAACAACGAGCAGTGCTCCGAAATCGTCAAGTGCAGCGTCAGCACCCTGCAGGCATCCGTAGCGTAGATCCAGCGCATCGGGAAGTGGCCCCGTCTTTTTGATTCCTTGTTACGCGGGGCCTACTATGAGGCCTGGAAATAGATTCTTAAGGGCCAGAGTATGCCGTTGAAAATATTACAGCTGTACTTTTCTGGGTGCAGAGTCGGAGCATATTACTGCATAGATTTTGCAGTTGTGCTGTATAGCCCTCTGATGTGATTTTGGGTTGTAGTGCGTGTCTTCTTGGCATGATGGATGTGTCGCTACATTAGAAGCTTCAGTCATTTCATTGACTTTAACAGTTCTTGAAAAACTTTGCACATGAAGCAAAACATTGGCTATCATGTCGAGAAATACGCAGTACAACCTAAAAATACATAGGATAGCTACAATAGAAATTTCCTAAAGCAGTGCTGTCCACATTTTACATTGATTCGGTTGGCCGTGATTTGCCATGAGTTGAGTTTTATAACTTGATTCTCAATAACAGTGACTCCAGGAGCATTTACTGACTTAAGGTTATTGTTAAATACACCTTTGCCGTGGAAAATTTTCATTAAAAAAATGTCAAGTTTCAAGTTATTTTCAAAGGGAACTCATGAACATTATGCACGTTCTACACAAACAAGATTTTTTGATTGGATGACATGACCGTGTATAAAAATGTGTGGAACTATAAAAGCAACTTTTGTTCTTCCGCAGATGCAATGCTGATCTTTGTTTGGCCCACAGTAGTAACCAACATGTGATGTGGACTGTTTGTTATGTGCACAGGTGACCAAAGTGGCCTTTGACTGAAATTATGTTGACACACCTTATTTGACTGGTAGGAACCTCCTGGTTACACCAGCCCACGGGATTATTGTGTCCGTCGTGCAGGGAGGGGCTGGGTAGGGAGGGAGGGGCTGAGTGGGGAGGGGCTGGGTGGGGAGGGTGGGGCTGGGTGGGGGTGGGAGGGGTGGGGCTGGGTGGGGAGGGGCTGGTCACCCCGTGGTGCCCATATAAAACTCAACGTTTAACCTACTCACACAGGCTTGTGCCCACCCTCAGTTGGGCATATTTGCGGAATACACCACGCCGCCGTTGACCCTGGCCATTGACCGAGCAACCCAACGTTCCTACCAGCTCCCTCCGCAGGAATGTGTTAACGAGTGCCTGAATTGTATCCAGTGTTGGGTAGATTTAGATGTGTTATCTTCATAGTTGATTTGTGTTGGTGTTTCTTCATCCTATATATTGTTGAACAGATCAGAATGTTGCAGTGATTTCAGCCGTTTGCTACAAGTCGTGAACATAATAATAGTGTATCTTGTCCGCATATGTCCACGTTTAAGTTTATTGGACATTAGGTCGGCTGCTACCTTCCAAATGACTTGCTGTGTTCCACAGGTTCCAATAATGACTTGATAAAAACACGATTTTCAAATTTGCCTGCCGTCGTCACAGTCGGAACGTTTGATGCGACAGTTTTACAATCGTCGCGTAACTCCATGTCACACTTGGATATTCCGCTTAAAAAAAAGTGCACATGGAAAATTTCGTGGCAGTTAAAAAAAAATGTTGTGGGCTCCGTGCTTATTCAACTGTCATGTTGAACTCCCATGTGACTAAATAGCTATTTGCGGTGTTTGGGAGTTATCCATACTTCTCCAGCCCAGTCAGGATAAAGTTGGTGAAGGTGGCGGTGAACATGTGGGGGCATATAAGCACAGTTCAATAGATGTTTCTGCACTGCCCCTCTGCTATCCACAATGTCCACCACACAGCCCACAAGGCCTCTTACACATGGGGGCCGTCCGTCCAGGCACTCTATCCAAGCTCATTCGCTGCTTAGCTTCTGAAATCTGATGAGATCGGGTGCATTGTACGTGTGTACTTGAACAATATACATGGTGCCCAAGGGTGCGTAAAGCATCAGGACTCATCAATGTGTAAAATAAAGTTTATTCATCGTGTTGAAAAATAAAGGCATGCCTAAATACTGTACAGTGTTTATAAACCGCTGAAACATTTCTTGTTTTATATTCCTGGAGGGAATTGGTTTAGCAAATCGGTAACCCCACTCCCTCATGTGATATTTATGTGAAGCCATTCAAATGAACGTCGTCTTGATTACAATATATTAATGTTAATAGTGTATACTCACTGCACTTGGAGCACAATTCATCATGAAAGTAATCTAAGCTTTAAAAAATATACAGTGACTATGAACATTCTGCTTTTTATGTAGGGGGTTTAAATAATAAAAGTAATAACATACATTTCTCGTGTTTGTACAGCCCTACTTTGGCAAGTGTAGTGTACACAGGTGTGTAATAGACTACACCTGTTGAATCTTATTACATTGAAGATGCAATATTAAAGGGAAATGTAATCAGCATAATACAACTCTCATTTCATGTTACGCAACAATTGATTGAATTTTAAATTTCAATACGATTAAAGTAACGGCTGGTCACTTGAGTCGATCCACTGACGTATTAATACTCAAAGCATGATCGTGAGAAACGGCGATGGCTTGGGACGCCTTCATCCAGCAATGGATCGATCGTGGCCGATGATGAATACTGTAAATGACTATCCTCCCACGTGCAACAAACTGGGATTGCTGGGATTTAAATGCAAGAATGTAACGCTTGGCTTCGGCATCTCGTCTCTGAGCGTGACAGCATTGCAGGTTTTTTTATTAAGTTGAACATATATGGCTAAAAGGAGAATTGAGTGGCGGTAACATTACCATAATTCCAATTGGATTGCAGTCATTCGATTTGCCATGAGGTTTCACATCGCACACATTGTAGGCCGTGGGCAATATAAGCAAATGTAAAGTTAGCCACCTGCATCGTTGCATACACTTCGCAAATAAATTGGCGAAAACGGCTGTGTAGAATTTGTAAAGGGTTGTAAGACGGCTGTTAAAATGAAATCAAACAGCTGGCCATGGATATGCATTGCTGCTTTTGATAGTTAATGGTCTCTGTAGGTACTAACCACTGCCAGACTGGGCCGAAATGACTCTTACGAATGCAAGTGTTGACAGCGCTCCTGGCAATGAACTCCACTAGACACACGCTAACCTTGTCAATTAATAATACTGTATGTCGCCTAAGCTATCGCATATTTTAAGCCACCAGCAATGATTCCTCTCAAACACCCCGTGTGTTATGGTGGTGGATGTGTGGCCGTCAGCCGACACAACTTGGAATATTCCGCCACGATGTGCAGTCACAATAATAAATGGAGTGTACAGGTGGTGCAAAGTGCCACCGTGGGCCCACGCTGCCGAAAGGACCCAGACATCGGGCCACACAAATTGGATAGATTGCACCCAAATCCCATTCCCTTGGCGCGACGAAGTGCCCCTTGTCTACAGCGGTCTCTCTCGCGTGGGGGGCTGGGGGGGGGTGGTGCTTCACTCGGTGCACTCCGTGCAGCGCTGTAGGCCGTTCTCGTTACAGGACGTGCAGCGCAACGCCCTGGGACGCTCCCCGAAGTTTGTCCGCACTTGTGACACTTTGCTGCCGCGGCAAGCCAAGCACGGCACGAAGCGGTAGCCGCCGCAGTGCGCGCACTTGCGTGCGACCGTGTTCCTCTGTGGGGAGGGGCGGGGGGGGTCAGAGAGACCATCGATGGACACGGATGAGAGGGAGTGTTGTGGATTATTGGCAAAGCTGTCAACCCCTTATCAGTGCCTACGTTATGGCAAACTAATTCAGACTTTATTGGTCAAAATCTCAACGTTCATCCTACAAAGCCCCATCACAAGGGAGAAACACAAACAAATAAGACTTTTTTTTGCCTGAATTGAAACGGCTGTATGCCGTATGGACCTGAAGAATACGGGGTAAACCGTATGGGTTGACAGGTATGTTTTGGGATGAAGTTTGGATTTACACTTTGGATATTGCATTCTCGGCCCACTCTCGTATTATCGGATTGGAATTTGACGCGTTTGATTACGTTTATTGTTAATTCACTAAGTTAAATTTTTAAAATAAAAATCATGAATTGAATTTTTTAAAAAATACATAGAGATTCATCAGTGAAGCAATCATTTTAATTTACGAATTTGTATACGTTCTTAAATCATGAAAACGATGTAATTGGTATTTATTGTGAGAACTGCGCAGAAGTTATGCCACGGTGACATCACATTTTAGGATCATCCGAAGTTTCACGCACTGCCCAGATTTTTTAGATTTTTTTTTCAGATCAATCTGGATGGAAATGTGGAACACGTCTATAGTTGTGGAGGAGAAGGGATGGCGAAAGGGAAAAAAGAAACGAGGTACGGTGCAGCAGGATCGTGCAGCAACAAATGGAGCGGACGCGTGGAAGAATGTGGCCGACGAGTTGGATTGGGCGAAATGCCAAGAGGCTTTGGATGTTAGAAAGCAGAGTTATTGGCAGGAAATTGAAATTGTAGCAACTGAACAGGACACACAGAGTTGCGGTGAAACAAGACGAAGGCAGAGAACCAGGGACGCATACGAGTTATTCTTTAAACTATGAAATGCTTTACCAGGTAAGATCCATTGAGCTCTTTAGCTCTTTCTCAGATGCGACCCGGCCACAAATGATCGCTCAACGAAGTGGCTCATCATGTGTAAATTGACAGCAGCCAAATATATTCTAAACTCACGTTGATTTTAAATGTGGAGGGGAAAACCGGAGGACCCGGAGAAAAAAAAACACGCGACCACGCAGAGAACATGCAAACTCCATATATACAAGCGGCGGTGTCGGGATCGAAGCCACGACCTTCTGAATACCAGACGAGGAAGTTAACATCTCTCCACCGTGGAACTGTGGTAATAAAATCCAGACACTCAAGATCCTTGTAGAAAGGACAATAAACAAGTGTGTCTTCAGTTTTATTATCGTGCCCTCAGCTAACTTAGATTTCATCTTGCACTACTATTTATAAATGAACCAAATTATTCATTAAAATGTCGCCTGACTCAGTTGCTGGTATAACTGCCATGTATACAATATATGATAATAAATACACGATATGACTGCATGGTGTCTGCAGCCTAGGGTGGAGCGGCCACTGCGAAGCAGTTCAACCACGGTGCTGAACCCGGTGACTTGGAGTGGAGCCCACCGGCTAACATTGGTGGCGATTCATATCTGAATCGGTGGTCGTGCCTCCTTCACGAACCCACTCTGACCAGTGTGGTGAAGTATGGTCAAACAATTCCCATAACCAACACGGTATGGGGAGGCCTTCATCCGGCAGCAGATAGACGAAAATAATTACATCAATGGGAGCACATATTTAAGAGAGCAATATTAAATGAACCATGTCAGTCTCCTGTATTCATTACACCCACGTCTTTGGTGTCGCTTTCTATTTAATGCCTTGCGAACTTCTTCCGCCGTTTCAACTGAATGTGTATTTGTTACACAGAAAAATCTCGTGTAGCCAGTTACCCAGCTAGTTAAGGTGGCAACGCCCCCGAAGCAATCCCTAACACCAGCTATTGTTGGGGTGGTGAGGAGGCCAGCCAGCCACTAACAACAGAGCTATTTTTCGATTTAAAGCTTTCGTGACTGCAGGGATTCATCTTCTTGGTTCTTTCGGTAAAGTCATGTAGAAGGGAAATAATAAAATAATACAAATAAAACATAATAAAATAATTCTCACGTTGTGGCCGAAACGTCGTGAGAATTATTTTATTATGTTTTATTTTTATTATCTTATTATTTCCCTTCTACGTGACTTTACCGAAAGAACCAAGAAGAACAGAGCTATTGTTGGGGTGGTGAGGAGCCCAGCCAGCAGTCAGCCAGGAAACCCGAGGCATAGATGATTTTAATAGTAGTATGATTAAGTCTAAACAATACCCGAGGAACCACAACAAATACAGTTTTGCACATTAAATTCATAGTGCAATCGAGCTTTGAAATGACACTGCAATGCAAACACAAAACACATTTCCACATTGTCTGCACCACAAACTGAAACCTTAAAACCATGCCAACACGTTTGATGATTATACCAAACATCTGATAGCGATCCGTATTTGTAAACAGATCGCGTTAGGATCATGACCCATCGCTATCATACAGTTTTGTATCACATACGCTTTACCCTGGAACAAAAACATTTTTGGTATGTGTGCTGTAAAATGTGATCATTAATTTAAAATCTTCTTCCATATCTGGATCGTAATAATTGATCTTTTCCGTACATGCATCAGAGTAAAAAAGTAAATTAAAAAATCGCAGTGATAAGATGTTCAAACAACCAAAGAGATACCTTTTGCAAGGCATAAAGTCTGCATTAACCACACCAGCATGTGTGCTTAATGCATACTCAGAGTATGTCTGCATGTTTTGCGATGTGTATGCGTGGTCAATGCAGACTTGATGCCTGTTTGGTGTTTGAATATCTTAACACTTAATGTTTCATTGCCATAATTGGTAAAAAAAAACCTAGTCTTCTTTTTCATCATCATCATCATCATTTTTGAAACCGGCAAAAAAAGGTCCCATAGAAATACACCTCATTTGATTCGTCCTCACTACAAATGAATCATGGTAGGGTGAACAAAAATAGAGGCATTCCACGAGCGTAAATAATAAGCAGCATACTACTCTGACACGTAAAGCACAGGCGAGAGGCGATAACGAATTGAATTGAGCATGGCTGTAATCGTTACCTTAAATTGCCTTAAGAATGCCCGAAGCTCTCCTGATTCATTCATAGACATAAGTCTGTCGGCGCCCTGTGTGGAGGTGTACAAAAGACAGTGGGCTTCTCAGACACGCAGGCCTCCCCGTCTTTGAAACTGCAAATTTGGGTCATAGAGATTACGAGTGCACATGGTTGATCAAATGTTTGGTATATTTTGTATCATTGTATTCGCTTATCGTCGACACGGCATTGCACGAGACATGCGTTACACGATGCACGGGCACAGGCAAGAAATCCGCGAGCGCTACCGACGACTCTTCATGTCTGTGAAGAGGCAACACAATCCATGTCAAATATTGTATGTACAGCATGCATTCCCATATGAATTGTGTATGTCAGCTAGTAATGGGTTCTGTTTTGTTGTGATGCAGACGCATAATGTGTCTTATTAAATATGACCTGCGGCCAAAGGCGGCTTCATATATATTTCACGGTCAAATTTCATTTATTACTTTCCAGATATTTAAACGTTATCCTCTGAAGAGTCTGCTGATGTGTGACAATGGAGCAGTCGTTAGCACATGCACCCGAAATCTGGTGACCTGAACTAGCTTCCTGGCCATGGCCTAACATCGGTAACGAGTGATGTTTGAACCAGTCATGGGCCTCTAGCTTTCAACAACCTGCACTGACCAGCAGGGTGAAGTATGGTCATAAACCAACCCATTACCACTACAGTATGAGAATACCTTTATGCGGAAGTAGACTCACAAAGCTTTGCGCCTAAAAATAATGACATTTACTGGATGTTTGATTTTTAAAAGCCCTAACTGAAATGATTTGGTAAGTTGCCAAACAAATGTTGGTGTTTGGATGCTATTAGTGTGGTTAGAAGTACTAAATCACGTTTTATCACCGGAATGGTCAACTTTGGCTTCATAAAAACAAACTCAAGCAACCAAATTATATCACTCTGAATGAATTCAAGCTCAGTATGCTGATTGATGCCACTTAATTCCCCCATCCTGCTGCTCGCCTGCCCTACAAATGTCATTGAACTTGTGGGAGCAGTCAACCACAGTGAGTGCAACTCAGACCTCCTTGTTCCACCTTGCTAATGTGGCGAATAATTAATCGTTCAGCCCCGTAGGTTTTCACAACTGCGCTGCTACCGGCTCTCAGTTGTAGCTTGTCCCGCGCGCAGTTCGCCACGGGGACGGATGCGCCCCAGCCCATTGAGTGAAACGTCGGACATTGGACCGAACAAACACGCAAAACAACCCAAACCTTCCCCCCCCCCCAAAAAAAAAACCCCCCATCGGAGAACCATTAACCCTTTTGCACCTGGCCGACAAAAAACGTGATGAAGAAATGCACAGACGCTGAACACGTCCTTACCCCGAAGTAGTCACCGTTGATGAATATCGCCGGCAACTCAAGGGGGGTGCCGTGTGCTTGCGGAGGTTCCCGGGACGGCGGCGCCAACTGCATCAGCTCGGTGCGGCACACGTCCTCCGGCTCCGGCGGACAGCGCCACCCCGACGCGCCGTCCGGCTGCGCCTCGTCGCCGGACCTCCTGCGCTGTTCGTGCCTGACGCTCGCACCGTTGGGGCGCTGGCGGTGGTCGGTCGGCGAAGGGGGGCAAGGGTGGCGCGTGCGGAGGTCGCGCACGTACTCGGCGTGCAGCGCCACGTCGCGGTCCTCGAAGTGCACGTGGTGGGTGTGCAGGATGCGGCGCGCGTGCTCGCAGCGCTCGAACGTGGAGCGCACCACGCGCACGCTCGTCGTGTAGACCACGAGCTTGCCGATCTCCAGCGGGCGAGGTGCCTGCGGGACGGGCGGGCGGAGGAGATGCGCGCGCAACGAGGATCGGACAGATTCGATCATCGGCGTCGTCAGCGGCAGCGGCAGCAGCAGCCTCTGAAATCCACCTTACGTAATAATCTGTTTGGAGGAATCCGATGAGCTATGAAGCTTTCATATAGTGTAGTATGAGCGTGTGAGCAAGTCACAACAGCAAACGATGCAAACAACGATAGCGAGTGCAAAATAGAGAAAGTAGTAAGCGAGTCACGAAATAGAAAGACGTAAATCAATAATAAACGACTGCATGAAAAAAGTTCGATTTTGTGAAGATAACACACCACAGTCCCTCAATAAGGATATGTTATCCGTGCATTTAAATTCCGCAAGCCAGACTGCGAGCCAGGTGTGCTGCATGGTAAGAGTAGCAGGCTGCTCTTGACGATAATCATCATCAGCGTCAGCCACGATCGATCTGCTTGTTGGATGAAAGCCTCGCCAAGCCATCACCGCCACGACCATCTATCTACTCATGCTGAGTAGATGGTTACCTTGCAGGATCGGCGCAAGTGACCCGTAGTTATTTTACCCGCATTAAAATTTCCCATGTGCATGACGTGTTGGCAACACGTGGCTTAAAATGTAAGAGGTGTATATTGATGATGATCACATTTCTCTTCACTGTGACATCTACAATAGGGAAAAACAGATTCAAGAGGCGTTGCTCAATGCGCAACTGCATATACTACACTTCCCAAAGTAGGGCTGTACCAAAGCGAGTAATAAAATGCACTAACGTTACATGGAGCAAATAACAACGTTGGCGTGAGAAGGTGACCGAGGCAAGGTGACCCACACCTTTTGGCAAAGTTATTCAGTGACTTCGACTGGAGAATCAATTACAATATAAAATATGAATATCTGCTATAGTACAATGAAGTGAAAGTTTCAATTGTAAAAACATCAATTAGATATTACTACATTCAGGAAAGACTTCCACAGTTTGTTTCCAGAAGGGACCTGCTATGTTTGATGTTGGGGCCAATCTAATTTCCGCGTATCAGTCACGATTGAATATATTTACAAACTTCTAATAAAAACCACCACTTCCGATTATGATTGCACGAAACTATAATATACATTTCACTCAACCTCACTGTTCAAGGCAGGGAGGTTGTGCGTGACCGTATCCCCAGCGATGACGAGGGGTACATCGGATGTGGTGTATGCCAAGTACTGAAATATTTTCCCGAGTTCAGCGTTGGACAATTCCGGCTGAATGTAAGCCCTGATCATCATCATCAATCAATCAATGGCCGTCATCATCATCGTCGTCAATCAATGATCATCATCAATCAATCAATGATCATCATAATCAATCAATGATCATCAAACTCATCAATCAATGATTCATCATCGTCGTCATCATCAATCAATGATCATCATCGTCATCATCATCATCATCAATAAATCAATGATAATCATCATCGTCGTCATCAATCAATGATGATCATCGTCATCATCATCAATCAATGATCATCATCAATCTATGACCATCAAAGTCATCATCATGAACAAATCAATGATCATCATCAATCAATCAATGATCATAAACTATGACCATTGATATTCCTTTTGGCATCACCCCCCTGTGCTCGACGCAATTCCCTCGTCCGCGCCCCACACGCCGTGTGCTGCTACTGTGCTGCTGCTTCTGCTGCTGCTTCTGTGCTGCTGCTGCTTCTGTGCTGCTGCTGCTTCTGTGCTGCTGCTGCTTCTGTGCTGCTGCTGCTTCTGTGCTGCTGCTGCTTCTGTGCTGCTGCTGCTTCTGTGCTGCTGCTGCTTCTGTGCTGCTGCTGCTTCTGTGCTGCTGCTGCTTGTGTTATGCTGCTGCTTCTGTGCTGCTGTACTGCTGCTGCTTCTGTGCTGCTGTACTGCTGCTGCTTCTGTGCTGCTGTACTGCTGCTGCTTCTGTGCTGCTGCTGCTTGTGTTCTGCTGCTGCTTCTGTGCTGCTGTACTGCTGCTGCTTCTGTGCTGCTGTACTGCTGCTGCTTCTGTTCTGCTGCTGCTTCTGTGCTGCTGTACTGCTGCTGCTTCTGCTGCTGCCCTGCTTCTACTGCTGCGCTGCTACTGCTGCTGCTGCTACTGCTGCTGCGCTGCTGCTACTGCTGCTGCGCTGCTGCTGCTACTGCTGCTGTTACTACTGCTGCTACTGCTGCTGCTGTGCGTCTCGCTTACAGAGGGCCGCGTGTCCGCCAAGCCGCCGAAGTGCGCCTGAGCCGCCGACACCTTGTGCCGCACGCCCCGCACGGTGCCGTTCTTGCTCAGGATGTCGGAGCGACGAAAGCACGGCGTGCTCCGAGCCAAGCTGCTCAGGATGAGGTCTGCCTCGTCGCCGGGCTCCTGCTGATGCTGCTGCTGATGCTGTTCGTTGTTGGGGAGGCAGTCCTGGTACCCGCCTGGCACCGGCTCTGGGAATGTCTTTGGTGCTCCGCTCTCTTCAATATCTCTGGCAGCGGCGTCGTGATGCTCCAACTTGCCATTTCTTTCCTCGTACACCTGACCATACATCGGTTTCACAAGTGGTCTGTTAACTTCCACCCCCCCTCCTCCTCCTCCCCCCAAACTAATCACCCAGAGGTCACAAGTTTATCAAATAAAAAAATGCAGAAAGTGAAAGTAGGGGTTTATTGGCACTATTCAGAAGCCACCGATGGATTTTAACCCGTGGTTTACGCATGTATGTTGAACTTCTTTCGTACCATACGTAGCCAACTATGCTAATCGGAGGTGCGGGGAAGGACAACAAACTAAACACGAAGAGCAGTTCTAAAGAATTGAGTCTTCGATCTAGATTTAAAGGCGCATAGCTCCAGTGGTTTCCTAATATCGGAAGGAAGAGCGTTCCAGACGGCCACAGAAGCGCATCTGTAAGCGCGCGATGCGGTGACCATCGTCTTTGTTCGACGGCTCAGCCATAAGCCGCTGCGAGGATGACCGGAGTGCTTGTGATGGTTTATGCTCCTTGCCGAGATGGCGTGGTTCATTTGTGGCAAGTGCTGAGTTGTTCACGCAGCCTCAACACAGGGAAACTCCGCCGTCGATGCAACGGTGGAAACTGTCGACCGTTAATTAAAAACGAGACAACCTACACCAAACCACTGCTCTCCCCGCCTTGCCGAGACCATTGACGGGAGGACAGACCCGCGGTGCCCTTAATGCGGCAATTTCACACGCATTGGGGTCCTTGCTGTTTTTAAATGAATCGCGGTGTGTGTCTGTGTGTGGCTGTAGCCCATGCAGGGCAATGTGGTTTGTTCTCTGTGAGCACACATTCAGGAGCGTCTGTGCACACACACACACACAAAGCTTCAGTCACGGTAATTTATGTGTGTGCGTGTTTTAAATTGTACTCTTATTACGCATATATGCAACGACGCCGTATGTCTACACGTATTCAGTACTAGATGTGGAATTAACTTCAAAAACCAAGCTGTTGAAATATATATGGATTACCTGTTCTGAATAATGTTCACCTTTTAAGCAATATTGACCTGGATGTCTTTAGTTACATATGAACAGTCGCATACATTTTTGACTTCCTTACAAAATGTTAACATTTTGACTCTTTCCTAATAATGTTCTAATTTAGCTAAGCGCTCAATGGATCTGTACTAGAATGTATAATGTGTATATGGAGGAAAGCAGTGGTTATCGAAATCTGATATGAACCCAGCGACCTGAGTTCGATTCCAGGCCACGGCGAACATCAGCAGCACGTGATGTCAGAACAAGTTCTGGGACTTTCTTCCCACCATTCACCGCTAAACCCACACTGACCAGCGCGGTGAAGTATGTTCACGCAACACCCATGCTCGCCCAGCCCACGGGGAGAGCCTTTCATCGAAGCATCATGGATTGACAAAGAACTTTAACATTTATCTTTTTTTTCACAATCACACAAAACACATCCACACGGACAGCCTCACCTGTTGGAGCACTCGCCCGCTGTGGGATGAGGAGACGCGAAATCTCACGCGGCCGGTTGCCTGTCCCACCGGTGCCGGCTTCTCGCCCATGGCCGCACGCGGAGAGAGGCAAAAGGCAGGCAATTGGGCAAACTACGAAGGAGGTGGAATCGTTTGCCGCAGACCGTGGACTTTAATGCCGACGATAGGTCGTTCTTTTGTCAAAAGACCCCGTTGGCTTCGGTTACGCCAACTCTATGTAGGAGCGGGGAGGGGGGGAGGGATACCTGAGACGCGCGGTGCCCGTGTCAATAATGCATGTGCGTGTCAGCACGACAGGGAAGGGCATTTCTATCGACGACACGCGCACACACACGTTACTAGCCGCCCCCACTTATTACATATGCATGCAAGCTTATTTTACCCCACCACCACCACCCTCCACTAAAGATACCAGCCACTCGTGTAAAAGCAGCGTCGCCCCCCCCCCCCCCACGTGCATTTAAAACAAATGTTTCCTGGATCTCTATATATAGATCGCGCACATCGAGGTGGCAAGTGCAAGGTGCAGTGATTGCATTATTGCTCCAACCGCCAGGGCAATAAACTGTGTGGCCTTTAGACCCGCGTTGTAATAAATTACTTTTTTGTTTGGGATAAATTTGCTCACGTTGAATTCTCGCTCAGTCATGACGCATTTTGAAAGGGCGCCACCTTTATGATAAAGATTGTTTCTTTCACTTTAATTCGGATTGATTTGTGGTGATTCTGATCTACAACACAAATGCAGTAGCATTTTCATTGGCTGAGCTAAATACCTGTTTACAACATGCTATTTCACAGGTCGCCGGGTGACTCAAAGATCAGAACACTCAAATGACATTTGCTTATATCCTGGGTTTGAATACAGGCAAGTCACCAATGACCTCATCACTCACGCTAAATTTGATTCTGCACTTAATACGGCTAATTGCCAGCTCTGAGCATAAAAAAGCCATCGGTTTGACTGCCATTCAATGAATATTAATCTCACGTGACAGTGCGAGTGAGAATGTTGTGCTCTTTACTTTGTGGACCAGGTTACTTGAAGGTATTTCAGAGGTGGCTCTGTGATATCTGCTTCTGTGGGCCATTCTCCAGCACGAAGAGATGTTTGTATCTTGCCGTGACGCACATGGCACAATTGGGATGGTATAGGGCGACATTTTCTTATTATTTTTGCTGTACACAAGAACAAAGGTCCGCTGCAGAACGTTGGGTGACGGATAAAACAACCGCACGCGAATATCCGCCAGGCCCCAACTACCCGGTTGATGGGGGGGGAGGGAGAACCATGATCTCATTTTCATGGGAAAATCGCGAGTCCAGTGTTCTTTCTATGGCTACACAAGTTGATTTTTACCGGACAAAAACACACACTGAGATTAACTTTGTGTGTCTCTTTTTGTTATTGCCACAGTATTAGTTCATCTGCATTGGATCCCTCGTGAGCTGCTGAACTCATCCCTCCATCTCCACAGTGACAATCCTATCGGGTGTATTCTCTCATTCGGCAGCCATTCTGTCAGCAATCTTGTTCACACCGTCTTCCGTAGTTCGTTCCAATATCTGTAGTTCGTACCTATATACCATCACTTCAAACTGGCATCGGTCTTGATCAAAAGCGCTCTATAAATATAAAATAAGATACGATCCATAGTTTATATCAATATACTTGGCACCCTGGGTTACCTGTTGCCAGAGGTGGGACAAAGTCATTGTTATGCAAGTCCAAGTCGAGTCGCAAGTCATCAAATTCATGACTCGAGTCTGACTCGAGTCCAAGTCACATGACTCGAGTCCACACCTCTGCCTGTTGCAAAGTCTTCCAGTCCTCTTCGCCTAAGGCAGAGGAAAATACAGCGTACAGTTAACGCTCAATCATCCTTGGGCAGCATTATCCGGTTTGAATATTCACCGTGCTTGTAGAATAATAAACTACAGTATCTCTCCGTGTGAGTTGGGCTCTTATTAGCTGAGTCCCACCCACTGTGGGTGAGGAGTGGCTCGGAGCCTAGGTGTCTGTAAACGTCCCCAAATAACCGGATGACTGTACGCGAACAAATGACACATCCTACACCTTTAACCCTCTTTTATAAGTAGATAAACTGTAACGGTTGTCTTGCATAATTGACATGCTTTGCATGCTCCGTTGTGTTCCAGGTCATCCCTCGTCTCCGTTACAACCTGATCATTGAGAGTTGGCACTTAATACACAAAAGTGTCCCCATCCATCCAGCTTCAAGTTCAGTTTGAGTCACACAGAGGCTTGACTTATGGCCACGATTACAAAAAAAAGCTAAATAACAATACACAATTGCTCATTCAAACATAAACACAACATACACCAACACTTGCCATTTAAGGAGGGGAAATGAAGGCGAATCAACTTGTAACGCGCACAGGACTTGTGCACGCTCGCAGAGAAAAATAACGACTCGGAGGAACAAGGGGCCGACCATAAATGACGTCACGCACCTAGGGGGGGGGGGGGGTCAGACATTTGTGACGATGTGTGACGAGGGGGGGTGGGTGAGAAATGTGACGTCACATCAAAATGCGCAACTTTAAATAAATATAGACAACACGTTCTACTTAATTAAATAGACTTTTTAAGAAATGCTTTCTCCTACAACATCAGAGTGCAGCGCCACATTAAATACGCACTACAATGACAATAGTTTAAAGCGATTTGAAGCATGTCTTATTTTTTTGGAGAAGGGGGGGGGGCAGAGCTTTGTGACGTCATATTTGAGGGGGGGGGGGGTCTGACTTTTTGTGACGCCGCGTGACGAAGGGGGGGGGGGTCAAAAATCGTCCAAAATCGCGTGACGTCATTTATGGACAACCCCAAAGGAACCACAGACAAGCAGGAAGGCAGCTACGCGCTGAACCGGCGCCAACAATTGCCCAAGCGCTCGCTGAAGCCTTCAGGGAAGTCGTGTACTCTGCACGCAATTGCGCACAATTCTGAGTCACTTATAACCGCTTTGCCGTTACTTATTGCCAATTATGTCCTATCGTCTCATAGAGTCCCTGGAAAAATGCCGATTTATTACTAATAAACCCCAATGATCCGATCGAAATTAGGGATTTCGATCGGATCCATGACATTCAGTTTATTACTACTGTAATAAACGACTGGACCACGATGTCTGGCTCAGTGTCCTTTATTATTCGGTTCGTGCTGTACACCCACACGGCTGTCTTTACTCTGTAGCTTCTCCACGGTGCTGACTCCAATGTCGGCCCGATCCACAACAGCAGCTCCGCTGCTGTTTCTCTCACACAGCCCCCCTTGGCTGTACTCGCTGCTGCTCTTCTCCCTCCGCAGCACTGACAGCTTCTTGCTCTCTCTCTCTCTCCGCAGCTCCTCTTGGCAGCCACACCGCTGCCTCTAACAAGCAGCCCCCTCTCTCTCTCTCTCCGCAGCTCCTCCTGGCAGCCACACCGCTGCCTCTAACACGCAGCCCTCCTGGCTGTCTCCTCTGCAGCTGCACACCACTCCGCAGCTTCCTCTTATCTTCGGGGTTGGCTCCCGATGGCCGTCGGCGCCCCCCCTCTCCACACTCGCCCGCGTGGCCTCACTCTTTTCCGCTCACACCCCGACTGACTTCCCCTTCCGGTTTACCCGCTTAAGGACCCGAACCTTCCACCCACGTCACATGACTCCACCCCCCGTGACGTCACATCCGGAAGGTCGCTTACGCCCGCATTACACCACCCTCCCCCGTAGAAAAATCCCAGCCGACCTCGGCTGACCAATAGCAAATCGTAATGCGGCGAACCGAGCTTCCCCCCCTAAAGGACACTAAGCATACAATGTAACAGCAAGAACAACAACAACAACGCAATTAACATCAACGAACGTACAAAAAGCATGCAATAAATACAACTGTAAGAAAAAAAATAACAAGACAGCAACAATCAACGAAACGTAAGCGATTTGGAACGTGTGCGGGTCGCCGGCCCGTCCCGGACGGTCGGCGGCCCACTCGCAGAACGGGAACGCGATGAAAGTCGAGGAATGACAGGGGGTAATCCCCCTGTCGCAGCTGGAAGTCCACCGACGTCCCGTGTCCCTAAAGAGTTAGTCTTGGGCTTGTCCTGTGACCGTGCCCGCAGCTGGGTCGGAAGGGCTGCAGGGCTCGAAGGTCCCGCAGACCTGGCAGGCGTCCTCCGAGCAGGGCCCCTCGTCCCCCGCAATGTCACGGCCGGCCTGTCTGTTTCGGAGGATCTTTAGCCGACTTGACCGGTGCCGAGGCCTCCTGCTGCGGCGGAGCCGGGAAGCGGGCCCAGCAGTCTCTGGCGTAGTGGCCCCTACGCCCGCAGCGGAAACATTCGGCCTCGTTGCGCCGAAGCGCAGGCCTCGCCTCCTGACGGCCCCGTTCTGGTAGCGCCGCGCGCGGTCTCGGCCCGCCGCGTCCCGTCCATGGAGCGGAGGCGGCCGTCAGTTGTTGAGGGCCCCGGTCATCCGGAACATAGACAGCCTGCGCAGGGTTCCACCCCAGCGCATCCCCTTCTTTGACGGGTCCCCCCGTCCACGCCGTCACTTGTTTCCAGCGACGGAGGTTGAATTGCGCATCGAGACACTTAGCAGCCGTCCGGGAAGTTAGCTTCTCATGCCCACACACAGGCATGGGGATCCCTAGATCCCGAGACAGCTCCAACATTTTCCCTAATATGAGAGGCTCGAGCAGGTCCTGTGGCGTCTCAGGATAAGCTGCCATGGCCAGCTCCAGCACCGCACCCCTGAACGCCACGGGCGACTCCTCTGGTGCTCGTTGTCGTTGAGCGAATCGCCGATGCGCATCATCTGGTGGCTCATAAGCATCGGCCATTTCTTGAAAAACACCACATAAAGTTGCCTTCTTATCGGTCGTTATGGAACGGAAGAATCGGACAGAATCGTCGTCCAGGAGAGTCGGCAACACCTCCAAAGCCTCCGCATCGGTCCATCTTGCTGTGCGTACCGCCACCAAGAAGCGGCAGGCGAACGCGCTCCAGTCCCCACCGACGAAAAATTCTTTAACCGTTGTAAGGTGGCGACTCCGACTCCTCTTCCCGCCGTCTTCCAATGGTGGTGGTTGTGATGGCAAATTCAAAATGGCGTCGGCCCGCGGCGTGGCCAAGATGGCGGTTTGGCGCCACGGAGCGCGCAAAATGGCGGCCTCTTGCCGCGTGGGCAATGGCGGCGGCAGGACAGGCAACGTGGCGGCCCGCGGAGCACCACTTGCATCATCCATCGTCCCTGGCGCGACGAGGTGGCATAGATGCGCCAGGACGTCCTTAAGTGCCTCCAGTTGTACCGCCATCGCTTGCCATCGTTGATCCGCGTCTGATGATGTCGACGGACCCGCCACCGCGCCAACATCCTCCACTCCCGTTCCCGTGGTCGCCTCAGCCGGGCTCTCCTCCACCACCCCAACAGCATCCGTGGTTGGAGGGAGTTCGTCGTCGTCGGACGAAGAAGCCGATGCAGGCGCCGGATTAACTTTCTTCCTCACTTGTTTCGACATGCCGTTGCACTTCCGACACCAGTGTAATAAACGACTGGACCACGATGTCTGGCTCAGTGTCCTTTATTATTCGGTTCGTGCTGTACACCCACACGGCTGTCTTTACTCTGTAGCTTCTCCACGGTGCTGACTCCAATGTCGGCCCGATCCACAACAGCAGCTCCGCTGCTGTTTCTCTCACACAGCCCCCCTTGGCTGTACTCGCTGCTGCTCTTCTCCCTCCGCAGCACTGACAGCTTCTTGCTCTCTCTCTCTCTCTCCGCAGCTCCTCTTGGCAGCCACACCGCTGCCTCTAACAAGCAGCCCCCTCTCTCTCTCTCTCCGCAGCTCCTCCTGGCAGCCACACCGCTGCCTCTAACACGCAGCCCTCCTGGCTGTCTCCTCTGCAGCTGCACACCACTCCGCAGCTTCCTCTTATCTTCGGGGTTGGCTCCCGATGGCCGTCGGCGCCCCCCCTCTCCACACTCGCCCGCGTGGCCTCACTCTTTTCCGCTCACACCCCGACTGACTTCCCCTTCCGGTTTACCCGCTTAAGGACCCGAACCTTCCACCCACGTCACATGACTCCACCCCCCGTGACGTCACATCCGGAAGGTCGCTTACGCCCGCATTACACCACTATAGTGAGCCAATAATGTCTGTGTAACGCGCGTGACGTCACTCCACATTCCGCACCACCCCCTCATTAATATTCATGAGTGGGTGGATTTTTACACGCGCAAATTCGCTTTACGTTTGACGTTTTTTTATTTAAAGTGAATCTAATAAATAATTATACGCAGCAACAAAGTGGATTTGGTGTCTTTATTTCTTCAGCACTTGAGACAAAAGGAAAGTCTAATTTATGCTTCTACATTATGGTAAAATAGACATTTCTCGGTGATTTTCCAGATATTTGATCGAATTCCAATTTATTTCAACCCCAGCGACCGAAAGCAGAAGAGAATATAGTATCAGAGCAGTGAATTTGAACAAATTGAAGGTCAGTTATATACAGTGCTAACAGTGACATGAAGCGAGGTGTTTTATGGGATAGCTTTGTGCAAGAATCACTGCCATTAATACAGTGCTACAGTGAAATGCAGTGAAGTGTTTGATGACCTACTTTTGTGCCAGATTCACTGTCATTAAATTTACACAAGATACAATTATACTGTGCTAATTTTTTTCCGTAAATATGACAGCTTAGTTTCAACATAAAACCTATTCACTGTGTCCAATAAACGAATGCTTTTATAAAAGGTCCGACACATATGTATCCCATTCGCAAGATACATTTTTGTTCAAGATGTGTGAAATGTGGATTGGGTTTTCCAAAAGACTTGTATATGCAAATAAATGGCACTTAAACGCTGGCAAAAAAAACACGTGTCCCTCGGTAAACCCGGTGAAAGTCACGTGTTGCGAGTTTGGATTTCCACCTTTCAGATGTTTCACCTTCAAAGGATTCGTAGTGCTGGCGACAAAAGCTGTTTTCCGTCTGCCGTAGTTTGGGCGATTATTACAAGTGGTTTCATTGACGTCTCGTTTTATGCGTAACAGTCGGGTTGTAAACCAATAACAAGGGAGCCATTCAGTCGAGGGAATGGCTCCGTCGAGCTAAGGATTGACTCCGGGACCCTTCATCCTGACCCGGGTCGATTAAATGAAAACCGCCTTATAGAGAAAGTCAGCAATGCATGTATTATGGATATACTTGCTCGGTCATATGAATGTGGAATTTCCACCACTGGATCAGGTCTGCAGTCGGGAGATGAGCACTGGCCTTTGATGTCCATTTGAGAAATAAATGGCTGAATTTGTCTCTTTAAAAGAATGCTGCATAACTGAATATCGTCGGCATACCAACCGTATGCCGACGTTGCCATACGGTTGGAATTACTGGACCAATGCTGGACCAATGGTGGCCCAATATTGGCCCCATCGGTGGCCCAATGTTGGTTCAACATTGGGCAAACCTCCCACGCTTATTTGGACACAAAGCCACGCAACAATGAGCCGAATGGGGGCACGGCTTCGTGACAGCGTCCCCTTGTGGCTGTTACCTCGCGTTGACTGCCAACCCAGGGCTCGCGTTCACATCACATCACAGGGGCCAAAGTGTGCCAAACTGCGCATCTACACGGCAGGGCACCGACCGCTGGAAGAGGCTCCGCTTACAAAGCCTCGGCGTCTCCCCGAGGCTTCGAGGGTGCCCGTGACGATCCCCTCCCGGCATCTCGTCTGTTCCGTCGTCGTCGTCATCGCCGCCGCCGTCTCTCATCCCTCGCCCTTGCCGTCTTCCGCCAGGACTGGCGGCCCTTTCTCCTCCTCCTCCTCTCCCCTCGGCGTTGTCCCCTGTGGCGGCAGGGACGGCGACGGACGTCGAGGGGACGTCGCGGCGTGGACGTCGCGATGCCGAGCCGCAGAGGAGGGCCCGGCGCTGACTCGGCCGGGGCGAGATCGACTGCCGGTGAGATGGGGCGGTGGTGTCGGGGGGGTTTGGTGCTGAGAGTGTGGGTGAGTGGTGGGGATGGTGAGTGGTGAGTGATGAGGGTGGTGAGTGATGGGGTGGTGAGTGGTGGGGGTGGTGTGTGATGGGGGTGGTGAGTGATGGGGGTGGTGAGTGATGGGGGTGGTGAGTGATGGGGGTGGTGAGTGATGGGGGTGGTGAGTGATGGGGGTGGTGAGTGATGGGGGTGGTGAGTGATGGGGGTGGTGAGTGATGGGGGTGGTGAGTGTGGGTGGGTGATGGGGGTGGTGAGTGACGGGGGTGGTGAGTGGTGGGGGTGGTGTGTGATGGGGGTGGTGAGTGTGGGTGGGTGATGGGGGTGGTGAGTGATGGGGGTGGTGAGTGATGGGGGTGGTGAGTGATGGGGGTGGTGAGTGATGGGGGTGGTGAGTGATGGGGGTGGTGAGTGTGGGTGGGTAATGGGGGTGGTGAGTGGTGGGGGTGGTGAGTGGTGGGGGTGGTGTGTGATGGGGGTGGTGAGTGATGGGGGTGGTGAGTGTGGGTGAGTGATGGGGGTGGTGAGTGGTGGGGGTGGTGAGTGATGGGGGTGGTGAGTGTGGGTGGTTAATGGGGGTGGTGAGTGGTGGGGGTGGTGTGTGATGGGGGTGGTGAGTGATGGGGGTGGTGAGTGTGGGTGGGTGATGGGGGTGGTGAGTGGTGGGGGTGGTGTGTGATGGGGGTGGTGAGTGATGGGGGTGGTGAGTGTGGGTGGGTGATGGGGGTGGTGAGTGGTGGGGGTGGTGTGTGATGGGGGTGGTGAGTGATGGGGGTGGTGAGTGTGGGTGGGTGATGGGGGTGGTGAGTGGTGGGGGTGGTGTGTGATGGGGGTGGTGAGTGATGGGGGTGGTGATTGTGGGTGGGTGATGGGGGTGGTGAGTGGTGGCGGTTGTGAGTGATGGGGGTGGTGAGTGATGGGGGTGGTGGTGATGGGGGTGGTGAGTGATGGGGGTGGTGGTGATGGGGGTGGTGAGTCATGGGGGTGGTGTGTGATGGGGGTGGTGAGTGATGGGGGTGGTGAGTGTGGGTGGGTGATGGGGGTGGTGAGTGGTGGGGGTGGTGTGTGATGGGGGTGGTGAGTGATGGGGGTGGTGAGTGTGGGTGGGTGATGGGGGTGGTGAGTGGTGGGGGTGGTGTGTGATGGGGGTGGTGAGTGATGGGGGTGGTGAGTGTGGGTGGGTGATGGGGGTGGTGAGTGGTGGGGGTGGTGTGTGATGGGGGTGGTGAGTGATGGGGGTGGTGAGTGTGGGTGGGTGATGGGGGTGGTGAGTGGTGGGGGTGGTGTGTGATGGGGGTGGTGAGTGATGGGGGTGGTGATTGTGGGTGGGTGATGGGGGTGGTGATTGTGGGTGGGTGATGGGGGTGGTGAGTGGTGGCGGTTGTGAGTGATGGGGGTGGTGAGTGATGGGGGTGGTGGTGATGGGGGTGGTGAGTGATGGGGGTGGTGGTGATGGGGGTGGTGAGTCATGGGGGTGGTGTGTGATGGGGGTGGTGAGTGATGGGGGTGGTGAGTGTGGGTGGGTGATGGGGGTGGTGAGTGGTGGGGGTGGTGTGTGATGGGGGTGGTGAGTGATGGGGGTGGTGAGTGTGGGTGGGTGATGGGGGTGGTGAGTGGTGGGGGTGGTGTGTGATGGGGGTGGTGAGTGATGGGGGTGGTGAGTGTGGGTGGGTGATGGGGGTGGTGAGTGGTGGGGGTGGTGTGTGATGGGGGTGGTGAGTGATGGGGGTGGTGATTGTGGGTGGGTGATGGGGGTGGTGAGTGGTGGCGGTTGTGAGTGATGGGGGTGGTGAGTGATGGGGGTGGTGGTGATGGGGGTGGTGAGTGATGGGGGTGGTGGTGATGGGGGTGGTGAGTCATGGGGGTGGTGGTGACGGGGGTGGTGAGTGATGGGGGTGGTGGTGATGGGGGTGGTGAGTCATGGGGGTGGTGGTGACGGGGGTGGTGAGTGATGGGGGTGGTGAGTGTGGGTGAGTAAAACGTGTGCTGTACTTGGCCCTTCCTCCCCTCTCCAACCATTATATAAACGGAGTGGTAGCTCCTGCAATCTCTCATTTACTTGATACAGCTGTCGTGGCTGTGACGGTTCCACCTGAAGACGGAAGCTTGTGTTGCCTCCGAAACGTCGTGATTTTTATTTTATTTTACTTTTATTGATTTTAATGTTTTACCTACGTGACTTTACCGAAAAAACCTAAGAATATGAATCCTTGCAGTCACGAAAGCTTCAAATCTAGAATTAATGCATTATATACATGACGATGTTTTCAGCAAGTCATTGCTTGTACGTGGTGGGAGGGAGAAAAAAATCGCACGTGCGACTGGGCAAACGTGATCTCATAGCGGATGGAACAGGTGGAGTTCCACGCTTGCTGTACTGCCTTCTCCCGGTGAGCCAGGTGCATGGCACCTCGGCAATCAGTTGCGTGATCCACCAACCCTGGCCTCCAAAGTGCTGGGTTACAGGCCACGTGCAGAGACACCACTGCCCGGATGTGGGCGTGCGTGCTGGGTGTGGGGTGTGGTGTGTGTGATGTGTGTGTGTGATGTGTGGGGTGTGGTGTGTGTATGTGATGTGGGTGTGATTTATGTGATGTGGGTGTGATTTGTGTGATGTGGGGTGATGGTGTGTATGTGAGTTGGGTGTGATGTGTGGGTTGTGGTGTGTATGTATGTGATGTGGGTGTGATTTGTGTGATGTGTGGTGTTGGTGATGGTGTGTGGGTGTGTGGGTGTATGTGATGTAGGTGTGATTTGTGTGGTGTGGGGTGTGGTGTGTGTATGTGATGTGGGTGTGATTCGTGTGATGTGGGTTGTTGGTGATGGTGTGTGTGATGTGGGTGTGGTTTGGGTTGTGGTGTGTGTATGTGATGTGGGTGTGATGTGGGGTGATGGTGTGTGTGTATGTGAGTTGGGTGTGGTGTGGGTTGTGGTGTGTGTGGATGTGATTTGTGTGATGTGGGGTGATGGTGATGGTGTGTATTTGAGTTGGGTGTGGGGTGGGTTGTGGTGTGTGTGTATGTGATGTGGGTGTGATTCGTGTAATGTGGGGGTTGGTGATGGTGTGTGTGGTGTGTATGTGATGTGATTGTGATTCGTGTAATGTGGGGTGATGGTGTGTGTGTGATGTTGGTGTGATTTGTGTGATATGGGGTGATGGTGTGTGTGTATGTAATGTGGGTGTGGTGTGGGTTGTGGTGTGTGTGTATGTGATGTGGGTGTGATGTATGTACTGTGATGGTGATGGTGTGTATGTGATGTGGGTGTGATGTATGTACTGTGATGGTGATGGTGTGTATGTGATGTGGGTGTGATGTATGTACTGTGATGGTGATGGTGTGTATGTGATGTGGGTGTGATGTATGTACTGTGGTATGTTTCGTTCTGCGTGAGATGTCTTGTCACGTGGAATATGTGATGGGGTGTGTGTGTGTGACGTGGGGCTGTGGGGTGTGTGTGGTGTGGTGTGTTTCTTGCATGTCGTTGAATAGTTATTGATTTAATGCACTGAACAGTAAGATATACGAGTGGTGTGTGCCGTAGTTTCTCTGGTCTTTATTGTGCATAGAGTAATGTGTTGTTTGCATGCAGTACACGTGTGTATGATATGATGTGGCATGCTAGGGATGCTGGGAGGTAGGTCCAAGCTTATGGTAACAATAAGCACCAATTTTATGTCCGGAAATCACCTCTTGTGTGCGTGCGCATTACCCCTGCTGTGTGCGTGTGTCATGCCTTCTCTGTCATTTGTATTCGAGGCACGTTTATGGGCGCGTATCATGCGCGTCTTGTGATGACCGCCACTCAATGCTATCTGCTCTCGTTCGCTAAGCGATGAATTTGCGGCAGTGACACTTGGAGCGTGAGTGTCGAATTCGCTTGCGGGTCGCATATGGACGTGCAGAAGCAGTGCAGTGTCTACGAGGCTTTTGCTTCGTGTGCTCGTCGCAAGACAAAGGTGACGTGAGCTCTGTCATGGTCATGACGGCGTCACCCGCTGTAAGTTGGGACACCTGTAAAACATGTATAGAACATGTGTAAAACATGCGATGCAGTTGCTGTATGCTGCTGTGCCACAACTTGAGGCATAGTGTCAGAGTCGTAACAGATAGGACAACATTATTGCGGCAATTTCCTGCGCACATGAAAGGCGTGTGGTTTGTTTGCTTGTAGTTTATGGGAAAGACAGTGGCTTTTTACCACTGGGCAATTCAAAATCTGCAAGTGTCCATATTGATAATTTACCTGTTTCAAGGATGCTGCTTAAAGGCCTCCAGCAATATTGTCCTGATAAAATAATCAGAGCGGAGCGGTGGGGCAGTGGTTAGCATACTCTGCTATGAATCTGAAAAACCACAATTCTATTCCTGGCTATAGCTACCACTAGTGGTGATTGACGTCTTTACCTGCCCTGGGACCCCTTCACCAACGCTCACTGATGAGCGTGGTGAGGTATGATGACGCAAACTCTCCATCACTGACATGGCATGGGGAGACATTTTTTCTGGTAATGGGTTGACAACATTTTTGTAAATCATAATTATGAGTTATTAAAAAAAAAATCAAGAACATTGCAGCTGTGTGGTTTCATTTAATAGCGGTAGAATATGATTATGTTGGAGGCGAAAAAAATACACACTGTACAAAGTGTGCATTACGTGGTTTAAGCGTGAGGGCAAAAGTGGAATACTGCTTTTGGTCATCAGGGATTGGCTAAAAAAGCCAGATACAAATTACACAATGGCCTGCACTGAGTGATGGTGTTGATTGCATTGCCACTTGGAAGTGACATGGCCTACTGGCAGCACGTTCGCCGATTGCTACAGAGGTTTCGCGGTTCGAATCCAGCGGCCGCCCTGGCTATTACTGCGGCAGAACTAGCCGCTGATGTTATTCGTGAGAGTAAGCCATAGTGTTCCAGCGCCATGGTACAAATCTGACACGTTAAAAAATTACCCGAAAATTACTCAACTGGGATTTTGCATAGCAATCATTTCTGCCCACTGGCAGACTAATGTACCCAGGTCACTCTTGCAATTGAGACTATCCTGGCCTCTTTGGAAACTGAATACATTAGAAACTTTGCTTGCGTGCAATGCGCTGATATGATGTACAGTACCGTACCATACTTCTGAAAAATCTGGCCACACGCTTTACCATGCGTAAAATTATGCAACTGAAAACGATATGCTTACAAATTGTCAAACATTGTACAGTATTAGCATAACATGCTCTATTTAATTACTACTCTACCTCTACGTATCTGGTTGTCTCAATACGGAATAATTTATCCACTGTATTAAGCTTTAAATCCTTCGGCAACCTGATTTCGATTCTCATGGTTAACATCCTTGCCGCATGATATTTGCACCTGTCCTGTATGTATATTGAACTTATTTCCCACCATACATAGCCAAGCATGCTAATCGGAGGTGGTGCGTGACCCGCACGGACCAGCATGATTAAATATTGGTTTAACACTTCAGCATTCGCGACCAATATCATCCATAATACAGGTTTTTTTGGGTTAGATCGCCTAAATATATAAATGTGTCGTTAAACCCGCCACTACCTGACACAGCCAATTTAGTAAGGGTTGTCACGTAAACAGAACATGCCAATTCGTGACAAGTACAGCACACCGGTGTGTTGGAGAACAAGGCCACAACACACAACATCTACAATCAGATTGTAGATGTTGTGGCTTTGCTCTCCAACACACCGGTGTGCTGTATAAGTAGCGAATTGGCACTTTCTGTTTACGTGACAAACCTTACTAATTGGCTGTGTCGGGTGGTGGCGAGTTTAACGACACATTTATATATATTTATGCAATCTAACCCCCCAAAAAAACCTGTATTATGGATGGTTAAATATTGTCAAAACAATCCCTGTGACTGCCAAGGTGTGGGAAGACCTTCATCCAGTAGTGGGTTGACACAGGGTTGTAAAATAATATTATTAGGGCATTATCAGGAGAAATTCTTCAAACATTACTTTTCATGTACACACATTATCATAGGCAGACGGTTGAGGTTGATGCTATCTTTTGTTCTTCACAGTTTCTAGATCAGAAACTGGTCCAGAAACTGGACTTTCTAGTCTACAACCAGCACGTTGGCAATTCGTAAAGGGTTTGTCTCATGCACACGCTGTTTTGTTTGGAGCTGGGAGGCATTTCAAATGGGTGTGTATGCCGTGTCACAAGTAGCCACGTAGATACATGGTCATTGCACATTGATGTGGAAGGTAGGTGAATCTGAGACGGCGTGGTTTTCTATAGTTTACTGTGTGTGTGTGTTTTTAATGTGGTGTATTGTCCAACAGAGGGAAATATTGTCTCGATTGATTTCATTGTGCCCTGGTTAAAGCCCTGTAATGGGATTCTTTGCACAGTTGGTTATTACCCTTGCTATGGTTGGAACGACTCACCCCCCTCTGCAGTTCGAATGTCCCCATATAGGATCATGATTTAATTCAAGGATTTATTTATTTTGTGTGTATTTTTGTGAATGGCAGCATCTCTTGTGGCTGTGTGGTTGACGTGAACCCTTGACATGCAACCCATATCAATCTAAAAAAATATTCTTACAAAACGCAATTCCATGCATGTACCGTGAACTTCAGATATCCAATATTAACAGATTAATTGATGCTTCGTTCCGCCCCAAGTTATTGCAACTTATTAACAAGGGTGTACAAACCTTTTGTTGGCGTGGTATTCAGGCCACACATTAGTTGCGCTTACAAACTATAGCCCGCGACATTAGGCCACAGATTCATGAGTAGTTTAAACGATATTTCAGAAAGTATCATTGCAGCAGCATCTGTGTAATTGTTGACTCTGCTGTCCACTCTTTGGAAGTTTTTTTGCTTTTGTGGCAAATCACTTGACATGCTGTCAGAGCTAAAATTACCGCTAGAGTGCTCTCAAATCAGCACTTAAAGTCATTCACTGCGCTCCTGACCATTAATACATTTACTCGAGGGCAGTTATACTTCTGTACACATGAAAAATCGGTTCAATGAATGCAGCTGCCTAGAATCGTTTTGAAATGTAACCAGCTGTGACTTGTCGGAAATTTGAGAAACATTTTACATTCCTTGTGCTGGACGTGTAAGTCAGTCGGTGCGCTGTGAAGTGAATGAAGTGTTTGACATGACGGTCGTAATTCCGATCGGTATCTTTGCAACACAATTGCGTGTTCCCTAAACAGGTCAAATAGCAGATGCCTCTTAAATAGGATCTGCTGTAAAGCTGTTGTGTGTGTGTGTTTTAAATTCAAGCAATTTATCATGTATTGATAATTAAAATATTGGTGGTAGTGCAGTGATGTGGTAGTGGCACAGCAGCATGAACCTGGTGACCCGGGTTTAATTTAAGACCATGGTCAACTACCCATGTGACTCACACACAGTTGCGAGGCATTCCTCCAGTCGTGTGGATTGACATGGAGCGTGTGATCCTGCCACTGTGTCGGTCGGGTAGATTGTCATCTCCCAGTGAATGTTTGAGAATTAAATACTCATGTTATGTAGAGCTTATTCAGTTTAGGGTTAGCTTTAAAAAAAAAAACAACCATTAACACGCTGCCACTTTATCCATTTTATTTAAACGATTCTTCATGCATGGCAGGTTTAGAAAATTGGCATTAACACTGTGATTTTTTTTGTAATTGTAAACCCCATAGCAACGGGCCCCGTTATACCGATCACTTTGCAGAGTTTTCTAACAGCCATAAAAATACGAGTTTGGGTATGGGTGGAAGGTGCTTCAAAAGCCACAATTTTGACGTCAGCCAATGTCCCCATTTTACCGATCACTTTGCAGAGTTTTCCAACAGCCATAAAAATACGAGCTTGGGTATGGGTGGACGGTGCTTCAAAAGCCACATTTTTGATGTCAGCCAATGTCCCCATGGTCGTTAGGGTTCCCAAGGAAACAGAGCTGCAAGAAACGAGTGCGTGGGTGGAGTACAGCAGCACTTCATCACAGTTCGCCCTGCAGTTACACTTTTACATTTAGACGCAATGACATCTACCACTGCTGTCAAAACACAATTTGCACTCTGCTGCTTTAAAGCATTTATTCGCTGCCGTATCCTGGTGTTTGATGGTGTGCTAGTCTGATTTCATAGGTTCTAGCGTGTGCCAATAAGGCATTTTATCTAAAAGCCATCGGTGCATACAAATGCATGCCTCTATGCTGCGGTGACTTAAAGTAGTGGTCTGCTTTGAGGCGTTGCTGATTTTGTTTGGCGTTAGTATGTTAGCATTTCTGCAGGCAAATCGGGTGAAATGAATAACCACGAACGGTGATAGAAGATTGATAAAAATAAAGCACCACTGCCATTGTAAACGCTGACTGTGTTAAAACAAAAAAAACTGCACTACAAACTGACATTTCTGGAATTGGCTCAACCTTAAGAGCCTTTCCTTTCTGTGCAGTTCGTTTCCGCATCGTATGGCGAGTACAGTAGCCCTGTTTGACCGATTTCTTGAGCTGTTTACTCGGGATTTCGTGCAGCTACACACGATATCTGTTTTACGTGCGTTCACTTTCAAAGTGCACCCAACTGCGAAATGCACTGAACCTCGACAAATACTTTAAGCACTGCGCACCGTGGCTTGCAGCAAGATGACTAAGGCGTTTTCCCACGTTCTGGCTGGCAATTGGAAGCGACGCTGTGCAAGTGAATTGACCAAGAAGGAGGGGGGGGTATGGTGTAAAATTGATGCGTCAGTGCATCATGGCTCATATAGACCACCATCTTGACATGAAAAATGTTGATGCTCCTGCTGTTGTGGAGTGACTCATGCAGCCAGCTATGGCTACAGGGTGTTGGTGGTACATGTTGTTTATGTCGTTTATTGTGAAATTTCGGTCACAGTTCCTATGATCACTGTTACATTGCTTTTATGGCTTTATTTTGGTGATTTCGAAACGTTTTTTGGGTTGGCCATGTTTGTTTGTTGTAGTACGGAGTTAGAATGATGGCTTTAATCTAAGTTGTCTTGTGGTTGTTGTTGTTGTTGTTTGACTTGCATCCCACTGGGATTTTTGCACAGAGCGTTCGTATACGGTGCTTTTTCTGGAAGATTTTTTGCAGTTTTTTCCTGGATTTTTCTGTTTGCGCGTAGTCACTTTAAGATGTTTTCTTATTCACGTTTTTGTTTTTTGTTTGTTGCGGTTGCACCCGATTCAAGAGCCGAATGGCTCGCAGGGCTATACCAAATACATGAAACTGAAACTGAAATGAGCTCATCCACCGCATCTCCCTTCTAACTCCCACCTTGCCCGCTTCCCCCTTCCCAAAAGCAACCACTTTCATTGGTTGGCCCATGAACTGACATGACATTAAGATGCGCATGTACTTTCATCAATGAATTTTGCTGGGAATTTAATTTTTTTTTTTAACATCAGTATGCATATGATGTGAGGAATTCAGTTGTTGTATGTCAACAAGTGATATGTGAGAATTAATCATCGGGTAATGCTGGACATCGCTTGTTCCCACCGTGCTCGAGTGTGCGGAGACTTTTTCAACCTCCGAAAATTTCTCAGACCACCACAACACGCTCCTTGTAGTATTTGACATTGTACATTTCGCTTGGTGAGGGTGTTATTATTCCCCACGGACCCCCCCCCCCCCCCTGTAGTAGTAGCAGCCTCGCAGACCACAGGTTGGGAACCCGCTGCTGTTTGTCATAAATATTTAACACGGAGACCCCGAGTAGGTTTCAGCCTTTCTGGCAATAAAACAAGTGTTAAGATGTTCAAATACCACACAGAAACCTTTTGCAAGGAATCATGCAACCTTTTGCAAGGAATCATGCAACCTTTTGCAAGGAATCGTCTGCATTAACCACACGTACTTTTGGTGAACATACAAAAAACACATCCATAATGCAGCTTTTTTGTGGTTAAAAAGCGATCTAACCCCCCCAAAAAACCTGTATTATGGATGATATTGGTCGCCAAACAAAAACATGCTCCGGTAATATACGCCCTGTCCCACAGAGACCTCTATTGAAGAATGTAATAAAAATAGCCAACTACTGTATTGTAATTTCAAGTATTTCCTGGTCATAATAATGTTAATGTTTAGGCGTTCTGTAATCTAGTGCTGAAATGAAGACCTCCCCATAACCTGTTGGACCACGGGAGGTGTTTAACAATATTGAACATTGATTCAGATCCCACTTCGCCGCTGGTGTTCGCCATCGTCGGGAACGGAACTCGGGTCACCGGGTTAATTGTGCAATGTGATAACCACTGCATCGCTGTTAAATTTAGGGGGTTTTTTCTTTCACATTGAGCCTTGACTCCAGCATGTACTGGTAATGGCTTAAACTCGAGTCTGAACATTTCTTTCGCATCGATATGTCATTCTCTGAATGAATAACTCGCTCTTTGAGAGAAAGACGTCCATCACACCAGCAGTTGATCCAGGGTGATCCGTTTATAGATGTCCTACTCGAATAATAAGGATAATTTCTAGAACAAAAACTACATCGGTATTTCAGAGCCTCTAGACGCCTCGACCAATCTCAGTATTTAATTTCTATTAAACCTTTTAATAGAAATCAGCAGAGGTGTCTATAAATGGATCACACCTTGTGCACACTCTCACACGGGGAGCAGTGACGCACTGTTTTATTCCAACCGATTCGATTGCTTGCCATGAATGATTAATTATTTGTAATGCTATAAGTCAGAATTCATCAACTGCATGTGACATTATGCGCAGTAGCTTTGTAACGCAGTCCAGTTCGGTACTGTCGTCATAAATCGGCAGTAAGCCCGAGTTAAAAATACCCCTTTGGCAAAGAGATGTATCCACTTGAGCTAGATGTAGGCTGATACACCATGGCCTGTGGTGTTTATTTCTGCATATTTTAGTTTTAAAATTTCAAGGAAGCAGAAGGCACAAATCGTATTTTTATTCTTTGTTAATGTAACTTTCTGTCCCGTCCCTGCTGGGCCATCTGTGGAAAAAAAGAGCTTAATTGGTCATCGGATTCGTCCAGTAAACATTCTTTTTTGTTATTCTGATGGGTGGATCGATAATTTCAGATTAATGTTCCTGGAGTTTAATATTACGGCTGGGTGGTGGACCTTGAACTGGCTGGCCATCTACACTTCGATAATACGCCTTCAAAATACTTTAGGATCTTCTCTGTTATAATTATAATAATACGCTTAGTTCGTCTGTAACGCAGGAAAAAAAGCAAGTTTGATTGAGTGCGGTTAGGGGGGGGGGGGGCGTAATGACGTCACGCGAGATTTCGGTGTGAGACGAAAGGGGTCGATGACGTCACACACGCTGGGGGGTGTTTTAGAGGAGCATGACGTCGCGCCACATAGGTGAAATGGGTGATGATGTAATAAGACCTGTATAAAAGAGATGTACAGTAATAGGCATCATGTGGGCACTAGCTTGCAGCAATGTCCATTGTTGTAAGGTACTACTATGCTCCCACACCAAACAGAAACCTTTTGCATGGAATCATGTCTGCATTAACCACACGTACTTGTGGTGAACATGCAAACAAACATGCACTAATCATATTATGACTTGTCTTTTAAATTTATTGGCCAGAACGGGTAAAATCTATTCTTATTTTTAATACATTTCATACTTTGATACTGGCAAAAACGTCCCAAGGTGAAGTATGGTCAAATATACCCTATGATCTGCATAGTCATGGGGGGAGGCCCTCGGCCTACATGTACTGTACAATCAGATGAATCTCAGACATTGCATCATCACTCATGTTGCCCTCAGTTGGCTCGCCAACGGAGACATTAAAATATAACTCATTCACACTGCCATATGAAGGGAGAAGATGAGTTAATTATAGCTTTTGTTGTTGCTCCAGAACATGGCAAAGATGGCACAGAATATAATAATAGGGTTTTTCCCCTTTTTTCTGGCAACAAAACTGAAACCTTTTTACAAGGAATCATGTGTGCATTAACCACAATACTTGTGGTCAAAATGCAAAAAAACACACTGATAATATATGCATTGTCCTTGAAACTGATTGGTCCACACCAGAGACAGCTTTCTTTCAAGCCTAGTCTCAAACGGTGTTAGACCAGAGGACGCCAAAAGGCGTACAGCTCAAAGACAATGCATTATCAAAGTAATGAGGGCTCGGGGTGAGCATCTACATCATTAGACTAGCACCAATTGAGACGAGGCTCAAAAGAAAGCCGTCTCTGGTGTGGACCAATCAGTTTTAAGGACAATGCATATATCATCAGTGTGTTTTTTGTTTGCATTTTGAACACAAGTATTGTGGTTAATGTAAACATGATTCCTCGTAAAAAGGCTTCGGTTTTGTTGCCAGAAAAAAGGGGGAAAACCCCCTATTATCCTATTTCGGTCCTGGCGAAGAAGGTCTAATGATACACGGGTGGAGCGGTGGATAAGTGCACTGAACCCAGCGACCTGAGTTTGATTCCTGGAATGGCCCCCATCACTCACGCAGCATGCAGAGGTCATCACTCATCAGTAAATAGGAAAAGGGCTGCGTACATGATCATTCATAACACCATTGATCCAGTCACGTCGTGGGTGGTAACGTTTGTCGATCCTCCCAATGGATGTGTGCTGTCATTATTTGAAAATGACAAACTCGGTACAAATGAAGTATTGGAAAATGACGGCAGGAAACTCCTTGACGGGAACACACTTCTTTTATTAAATCTTGACTTGTAACAATACAACGTGTGGCCTCTCTTCTTCACACTGCACTTCTCTTGACTCAGGATTCTGTGCTGCCGGCTCTCTGTGCCTCGTGTAGACTCCGCGCCTCGGCTACACTCCTCTCTCGCCTCGTGTAGACTCTGCGCCTCTGCTACACTCTCCACTCGCCTCGTGTAGACTCCGCGCCTCGGCTACACTCCTCTCTCGCCTCGTGTAGACTCTGCGCCTCTGCTACACTCTCCACTCGCCTCGTGTAGACTTTGCACCTCTCTCGCTGGCTACACCGTATGCATACTCGGCTCGTGCAGACCTTCCTCTCTCGCTGGCTACACCGTATGCATACTCGGCTCGTGCAGACCGTTCTCTCTCGCTGGCTACACACTACACATTACTCAGCTCGTGTAGACCGTTCTATCTCGCTGGCTACACACTATACATTACTCAGCTCGTGTAGACCGTTCTATCTCGCTGGCTACACACTATACATTACTCAGCTCGTGTAGACCGTTCTATCTCGCTGGCTACACACTATACATTACTCAGCTTCTACTCTCCATTACTCTCCTCTCCGGGCTCTATCTCTGCACCTTCCTCTTCATTCTTAGATGGTTCCACTTCTGCCCCCTGCTCCTCTGTGCATCACCTTATATACCCCTTCTTCCCGGGAGACGGAGCGGATGCGGACCTCAACGTCGGCACCGCTCCTCAGTTACCCAATCCCCGCGCTCTATCCCCACGATCCGGTTCCGCTCAGCGCGTGTTTCCACTCCCCAACCAATCACACCGCGCTGCTACCCGATCACTCCCTCTGGGCGCGTCACCGGCACACAGCCAATCAGCAGCACTACCCCCACCCGCGCACTGACGCCTGCTCCTCCCCGTCAGCGCGCGTCACCACACACACACCCGTACATACGCGCTGGCACACGACATATACACCCAGCGCGTATCACCACTACATCACCCCCTCCCACATAGCTCGCAGCCGGCCCGGCTGCTAACAACAACCAACCGCGACGATAAAACGACAATCAACAAAAAAAAACCCCGTAACCCCCCGAGTGTGCCCCGTAACATAACACAACAACAACAACAACAAGAATAACTATGTACAGATTGACAATGAACCCGAAAAGTCAACAATAACACGATACGAGCAAATTCGAAACGAACGCGCCCCACGTCCCTGCGACTACACGCAGTGACGAGGCGCTCCAACTGCCCCGACTCCTCACGAGGCAGGTCATGCAAAGTAGCACGACCTGGCGCGAGTCCGTCTGGCTGGTCCATCGTATGGGGCGGGACACTGACGACCGTCCGGCGGTTCCGGCTGCTCCAGACGGCGCGGAACGGGCCTGAAAGGGCCGGCCCCGCCGCGGAGATCCGGCCGCCGGTGATCGGCAGCTGTCAGTTCCGAGACACCTGGGAGCAGATCAGGCGAAAATACGTGTGGATCAGGCAGAGACATTTCCCCCTCTGGGTCGCCGGTCACGTCACACGCCCGGCCATCACGACACAAGGGGAGGCCATATGGAGGCGAGAACGGTTTCAGTCGGGAGGGGTGAACGTACCACCGGCGCTTTCCCCACTTTATCTGAACGCACTGGGGCCGTGCAACGCGCACGACCTCCACGGGTCCCCTCCACGGTCTCAACAATTTAGGCGACGTAGCCAAGGGCGCCTGAGGGCAATGCAGCCAGGCCCTGTCACCTGGTTTCCATTCGTGCATGGACACCTTCCGTGCCCGCAACCGTTCATTAGCAATTTGGCGAGCCCGCGAATTAAGCCGCGCGGCCTCCCTCGCCTCTGTCAGCTTGTGAATATTAAACTTAATATGTTCTGCCAAATTAGAATTAGTTCGTGGAGCGGACAGGCCAAGTTGCGTTTCTATTGGCGGGTCAGCTTCCCGACCGTACATCAAATAGAATGGGGAAAACCCCGTAGCTGCATGGGGGGCCATTCTATACGCAGCAAGGACTCCCGGGACCTGCAGGTCCCAATCTACATGTGCCTCGCACACCTGCTGGCACAGCATGGAAGTCAAGGTTTTGTGGAGTCTCTCCACCATCCCGTCAGTCTGCGGGTGGTACGGGGAGGTACGCACCTTCTTGGTACCCAACAGATCGCACACCTCTTGCAACAATTTACTCGAAAAATTTTTACCTTGGTCGGTCAGCAGGCGTTCGGGAGCCCCCTTGTCCAGGACATAGCCCTGGACGAAGGCATCCGTCACAGCCGCTGCCGACTGGTTAGCGAGAGGCCACGCCATAGGCCATCGGGTAAAGTATTCGACCCCCACTAACAAATATTTATTCCCTCTCGGCGTGACTGGGAAGGGCCCCAAAATATCGAGTGCAACGAGCTCGTTGGTACGCGAGACCTGAATAGATTGCAGCGGTGGATTAGCTGCCACGGCCGGTGGTTTACGCCTGGCGCACTCAACGCACCCCTTCAGAATATGCACCACATCACTTCCCATTCCCGGCCAGTAATAGTCACGCTGAAGCAGGGCAAGCGTCTTGTTAACTCCCAAGTGCAAGAGGCGTTCGTGTGCCGCCAAGACAACCCTCCCCCTCACAGCGGAAGGCACCACGAGTGCGTTCCGCCGGGACAAACTGTCCCATTTCAATAACACGCCCCGCTCAAGTACATAGGAGCCGGTACGCTCCTGGTCCCCCTCGGGACCCTCAACCTTGCGGCGCAATGCTAGCAGCGAGCTGTCCGCCATCTGGAGGCGGCCCCATTCGCTGAGCGACAGCGAGAGCAGCGAGTCCCGACCCTGAGAGGCAGTGGAATCATCCCCGATCGGTGCGCCCGCTGTCGCAGCCAGTGCCCCCATCTCCCCCGCAAGCGTCGGTTTACAGCGCGCCGATCCCGACAAACACGCGCATTCATCACAAGGCAACAACCGCGACAAGCAATCGGCATTCGTGTGTCGCAACCCCTTACGGTACGTAGTCGTAAACTGATAGTCCTGGAGGACTTCCAACCAACGCGACAACTGGCCCGAGGGCTGGGCGACCCTCAATGAATACTGTAGCGCCGCGTGGTCCGTTCGGACTGTAAAGTGACGACCATAATGATATGGCCTAAACTGTTGCACAAAAAAAACAATGGCAAGCAGCTCGCGACGGGTGACACAGTAGCGCTGCTCCGCCGGAGACAACACCCTACTACCGTAGGCGACAACTCTTTCGACACCCCCAACGACTTGGGATAGCACCCCCCCAATGCCCGTGTTGCTAGCATCCGTGTCCAGCAAAAAGGGACTGGCAAAATCGGGATAACACAAGGGTGGGGCACCCACCAAGGCGTCCCGGAGGGAGCGAAACGCGGCCTCCTCCTCCGGTCCCCATTTGAACTTCACTCCCTTCGCCGTTAGAGCGTGCAAGGGTTTTGCAATAGTGGCGAAGTGCTCAACGAACCGCCGATAATAAGAAGCAAACCCGATGAAACTACGCACGTCGGAAACGGACGTAGGTGTCGGCCACGAACCGACACAATCCGTCTTCGCGGGATCGGTGGAGATCCCCGAAGAATCGACAATGTGACCCAAGTATCTAACGGACCTACGAAGGAGGTGACATTTGGCCGGTTTAAATTTCAACTTAGCCGATCGCATTCGCAAGAACACCCCTCTCAATCGCCGGAGGTGTTCCTCAAACGTTTTACTGAAAACAATGACATCGTCCATATAAATCAAGCATGTATCCCACTGCAAGCCCGACAAAACCAGCTCCATAAGTCGCTGAAACGTCGCTGGAGAGGAGTGAAGTCCCATGGGTAACCGGTTAAACTGGAACAGCCCCCCTGGAGTCCGAAATGCTGTCTTAGGTTTCGACTCTTCGTCGAGCGGCAACTGCCAAAACCCCGATAACAAATCAAGAGTCGAAAAATATCGCGCACCAGACAATGCATCGAGGGACTCATCCATCCTGGGGAGCGGATACGCGTCAGCCACAGAGATCTTATTCAGGCGACGGAAATCAACGCAGAATCGCAGGGACCCGTCCTGCTTCTTAACCAGCACAATAGGCGCTCCCCACGGGCTAGAGGAGGGCGAAATAATATCGGCTTCTAGCATATCGTTAACAGCCGACTGAACATGTTCCTTCTCCACGGGACTCAGTCGGAAGGGATTTAGCCTGACCGGCGCCGCATCGCCCGTTTCAATGTGATGGTGCAACAAATCCGTGCACCCAATGTCATACTTATGTTTACTGAATACATCAGAGAATTCAATGAGCAACTCGCGCAGCGCACCCAACTGCGCCGCCGACAAATCGTCCGAGGCGGCACATAACGAATGGACCCACTCAAGGTCTTCCCTTGGCTCAACGTTCCGCGCGGGGCTCGAGCCCACCTGCGCAACCAACCCATCATCCCCAGGAACCTGCGCCGCGTGAGCCAGCACGGTGCCCTGCGGGATGACAGCTGGTCGCGACCCCGCGTTCAAAACCATCACAAACGGATCCCTGTCAGCCCGCACCAAAGTGTGAGCCACCGATAAATCAAGACCCCCGACAGCCTTGTTAGAAGGACCCAAAAGCATACTCTGTCCCGAAGCCTCCCTCACCCATGGTTTTCGTAACCGGAGGGGAATCAACATCTGTGAACCCGGGGGCACTTGCACTGTCTGCGTCGCCACCGCTTGTATCGTAGCGCACGCCGTCCGAATGTCAGTAGGGCCCGTCAAAAATGAAATCCGGCGACCCGATGGCAGTTCAATGCATCGTTGATCGATAAGAATTTTAATGGGCATTTTAGCCAAAAAGTCAGTGCCCAAAAGACACGGAACTGCCAAAGAAGACGAAACGAAAACGGGTCCCGATAATTTGATATCTCCAATGCAAATGGACGCCCTAACCTGACCGATAATGCCCAACGATCCCCCATTAGCGGCGTAAAATGGCACATCCACTGGAAGCAGCGGACGACATTGGACTGGAAGAATATTATAAATGAGGTCCGATATAATAGTTGCCGATGCCCCCGTGTCCACTAACACCCTAATCTCAACCCCATCAATAGATCCCGTAACAACGGACGAACCCGCCGAAGCAGCCACAATTCTATGCCCCAATTCCGCCCATTCAATGTCTCCCTGGTCCCGGCCGAACCCCCCTCGCCGAACCGAATCCCCGAACCTTAACCGGCCCTCCTCCGCCGCAACGCGGCGTCCCATGTGTGCCGAATAAACAGGCCGAGCGTGTGAGGTGCCGCGACTTGCCGGGGATTGTAGAGATGACTTGGGCCCTCGGTCGTCGTCCAGCCGAGCTCCCATGGCGCGCTGCCGCGGAGCGCGGCACCCGGACGCCACGTGGCCCCGGAGGCCGCAGTTATAGCACGTGACGAGGGTCGGAGTAGATCTTGGTTGCTCCGACTTTCGGCCCGATCGCAGAGGCGACCGGGCCCCCGGCCTCCAGTCCCCTGGTCGTCCCGTGGCGAACGCCTCCTCTCGTGGGCTGACGACTTGGGGTTCGGCGACCACCAACCCCGGGGCTGCGACGACAGCAGCGTTGCAACCAACGCCTTGCTTCCGTTGTAGGGCCTCGTGCGCTTGAATACTCGTGGCGACTCTCAAAGAAGAAATATCAATGTCGTCAGCTGTGTTGATAGGGACCCCCAGGTCCTGCGCCAACTTGAGCAGCTGCTCCAAAACCATCGCGTCTTGGCCCTCCTCGTCCATCCGAGGGAACGCAGCATCAGCAAGAGCCAGCAACGCCGTGCGATAGGCCAGCGCGGTCTCCGTGGCCGCTTTCCGTCTTGCGTAGAACTGATGGCGGCATGTAGAGGGAGGCCCGTAGACCCTGGCCAACAAACCCAGCGCATCCTTCAGCGTGGAGCGGTCCGACTTCCGTGCAGCCCTGAAGGCCGCGAGCGCATCGTCGTCCAGCATGGCGGGCAATGCCCGCAGCGCCGTAGCATCGGACCACGCTGACATCTCATGATGCGCCAAAAACCTTCGCTGAAATTGGCCCCAGTCTCCGCCTTCCGCCTTGAAGGCTGACAACGTGGGCAGGCGCTGCTGAAAAATGAAGTCATCCGCCTCGTGGTTCCTCTCCGCCTGTCCGTCGGTGTCTAAGATGGCGGCTCCAGCAGCAGACGTAAGATGGCGGACCCCCTCGCGCGCTGATGACGTCGATGCGCGCGCTTGGGAACCCACCACCACGTGGCGCTCGCCGTTCCCGCCAAAAGTAGGCCCAGGCGCAATGGCGGGAATCCCCCATTCGTTTTGGCGGGAATCTGCGGGGCGACCTTGTAAAATGTCCCCCACCGTCCCCGCTCCTCCCGACGAGCTGATCTCCGCCAAGATGGACGCGGCGGCGAGCAGCAGCTCCGCCAGTCGGGAGTGCGCCTCACGAAGCCCGGCGTCTGTCCCCGGTCGCTCGGCCGGCGCCGTCGACGGACCCTGCAGCGTGGGCAAGTCCTCTTCCTCACCCCCCGCCACCAGCGGCTCCGAGTCGTCCAGGTCTTCCTCGCGGTCAATCCCGTGGGTCCTACGGGTCTTCCTCGTCTCCATACTTGGAAGCCCGTTTCACTTCTGACGCCAGATGAAGTATTGGAAAATGACGGCAGGAAACTCCTTGACGGGAACACACTTCTTTTATTAAATCTTGACTTGTAACAATACAACGCGTGGCCTCTCTTCTTCACACTGCACTTCTCTTGACTCAGGATTCTGTGCTGCCGGCTCTCTGTGCCTCGTGTAGACTCCGCGCCTCGGCTACACTCCTCTCTCGCCTCGTGTAGACTCTGCGCCTCTGCTACACTCTCCACTCGCCTCGTGTAGACTCCGCGCCTCGGCTACACTCCTCTCTCACCTCGTGTAGACTCTGCGCCTCTGCTACACTCTCCACTCGCCTCGTGTAGACTTTGCACCTCTCTCGCTGGCTACACCGTATGCATACTCGGCTCGTGCAGACCTTCCTCTCTCGCTGGCTACACCGTATGCATACTCGGCTCGTGCAGACCGTTCTCTCTCGCTGGCTACACACTACACATTACTCAGCTCGTGTAGACCGTTCTATCTCGCTGGCTACACACTATACATTACTCAGCTCGTGTAGACCGTTCTATCTCGCTGGCTACACACTATACATTACTCAGCTCGTGTAGACCGTTCTATCTCGCTGGCTACACACTATACATTACTCAGCTTCTACTCTCCATTACTCTCCTCTCCGGGCTCTATCTCTGCACCTTCCTCTTCATTCTTAGATGGTTCCACTTCTGCCCCCTGCTCCTCTGTGCATCACCTTATATACCCCTTCTTCCCGGGAGACGGAGCGGATGCGGACCTCAACGTCGGCACCGCTCCTCAGTTACCCAATCCCCGCGCTCTATCCCCACGATCCGGTTCCGCTCAGCGCGTGTTTCCACTCCCCAACCAATCACACCGCGCTGCTACCCGATCACTCCCTCTGGGCGCGTCACCGGCACACAGCCAATCAGCAGCACTACCCCCACCCGCGCACTGACGCCTGCTCCTCCCCGTCAGCGCGCGTCACCACACACACACCCGTACATACGCGCTGGCACACGACATATACACCCAGCGCGTATCACCACTACACAAATATAAATGTAGTGTTTATTCAATAAATACATTGAATGAATGAACAAGCTTAACACTACATCATGAGACCTCCTTTGCCAGTACCAAAATATAATAATAGGGGTTTTCCCCTTTTTTCTGGAAACAAAACTGAAACCTTTTACAAGGAATCATGTGTGCATTAACCACAATACTTGTGGTCATAATGCAAACAAAAAACACACACTGATAATATATGCATTGTCCTTGCAACTGATTGGTCCACACCAGAGACGGCTTTCTTTTGAGCCTCGTCTCAATTGGTGCTCGAACAGATGACGCCGAAAGGCGTACAGCTCAAAGACAATGCACTATCAAAGTAACGAGGGCTCGTGGTAAGCATCTACATCATTAGACCTCCTTTGCCAGTACCAAAATATATTGGGTGTTTCCCCGTTTTTCTGGAAGCAAAACTGAAACCTTTTACAAGAATCATGTGTGCATTAACCACAATACTTGTGGTCAAAATGTAAACAAAAAACACACACTGATAATATATGCATTGTCCTTGAAACTGATTGGTCCACACCAGAGACAGCTTTCTTTTGAGCCTCGTCTTAATTGTTTGTATTTTGACCACAAGTGTATTGTGGTTAATGCACACATTAATCCTTGTAAAAGGTTTCAGTTTTGTTGCCAGAAAAAAAGAGGAAAACCCCTATTATTAAGCTTAACACTCTTGGGTGTGAAGGTGCTTCCTGGAATGGCTCTATTGCAATATCACCCATTCCGATTATGTGACTAAGCAGCTCAGAGCTTGTTTAGATTCTTTGTGCCCGTTAGCTAATTGCAGGCGATTAATCTTGACATCATACATAGCGCCCAATCTCAACCTCTCACGATCATACTCTCATAGGCATCCGTGGCCTTTAGGCTCTCCAAATGCATAGAACGCCAGGCACAATAATGCCCTGTGTGATGGATGGCGTGCGACACAAACAAGACACCCCACACAATGCTTTCGTGAAGCGAAGCTTTGCTACCCCGCGAGTCACTTCATCAGCACCCATGCGAGGCTTTGATTTCCCGTTTTGGTTTCAGGCGTTTGCCACCGCACTGCGTTAAACAAAAATGTGCGCAGCAAGACTGAACCTGCGTGTATGCTGCTGGCAACAGTCTCCAAGCAGACACACGCCCTTGCACTTGAGTTTATCCACCCACGCCCATCGTCAGCGTCTGTAGACTTAAACCATTTGCCTTTGGCCGATGATCAGTAACTCAAAACTGTCAACCCCTTATCAGTGCCTACCTAATTACAGATCAATTAGGACCTTATTGGTCACCCCGTGGTGCCTTTGTACATCTCAGCGTTCATCCTACAAAGTCCCATCACAAGGGAGAAACACAAACAAATAGACGAAATACTAATTTGTTTGTATTGAAACGGCTGTACGCCGAATGGACCTGAACTAAATTTCCATGTACAAGAATACGGGTAAACCTTATGGTTCGATAGGTATGGTAACTGTATTGCATTATAACTGCCAGGCATTATGACATTTGGATCAATTACATTGGCGATGTAGTCAATCTAAAATATACGGGGGGGGGAAGATTTGAGAGCCACATGTATCCGTTGTGGTGCCCTGGAGCTTGTTTTTGATGACTTTCTAACGCAGCCTGCACAGCTGATGGTAGAGCAAACAATGTGTGTGGTGGGGTGCCCCCCCCCTCCATCTGCAAGTGATATCGTGCAATGTGGCCAAAAAAATAAGCCATTGGTGTTGGTTGTGCACCTTGCCCGGTGGTTGGTGGTGGGGGTAGTGGTAGTTGGTGGTGGTGGTGGTTGGTGGTGGGGGTAGTGGTTGGTGGTGGTGGCGGGTGGTGGGGTTAGTGGTGGTGGTGGGGGTTGGTGGTGGGGGTAGTGGTGGTGGGGGTGGCGGTGGGGGTTGGGGGTGGCGGTGGCGGTTGGCGGTGGGGGTGGTGGTTGGTGGAGGGAGTGGTGGTGGTGGTTAGTGGGGAGTGGTGGTTGGTGGTGGTGGGGGTGGTGGGGAGCGGTGGTGTAGTGGTTAGCGCGCTGCGGCTGCGCTATGCACCCCCCGGGTTCGATTCCCACTCACGGCCAACACCCAGTGACGATTATCTGAACCGATCCTGGGCCTTCCTTAGGTCCACTCAGCCTCAACTGAGTACCTGGTGCGGTGTGTAAACATCGCCACTTGGAAGACAAATGCGGTCGGGCGTGGTGCTGGCCGCCCACCCCCTCGTGTACCGTTCCGGCCTTCATAGGTGCTCGCTAACAGCACTTGCCCCAACAGTCTGTTCAGGCTATACGGGGGATCTTTGTCTTTGGTGGTGGTGGTGGTGGGTGGGGGAGACGAGGCAGCAGCAGCATGCGAGATGTATTTGTGTTTATTGAACCACGCTGCAGTGCAGCTGCAGCGTTGTGATGTAGCCACCCTCGTCGATGATGGTGATGGGGACAAATTCGTTGGCGTGGGAGGGGGGGCGGAGTGGAGCTTTTCTGCTGCTGCTGTTGTTGTTGTGGTGGTGTCCGTCACATGGCCCTGGACGCTACAGGCAGCCGGCGTAACGTGAGCAGCGCCTGAGTCGTGGTGGGTGGACGTGCGAGGCGGGCGGGGTTTCGCTGCGCTTGGCTCGCCCACAGAGGAGGGAGGGGGGGAGGTGGTGGTGGCCGGATAGCGGCTTTATCTTCATCTCTTTCTCTCTGGCTGGCTGGCTCCCTCTGCCCATCGCCAAACCCGTCCCGTTCGTTCGCCTCGATCACTCGCCCGGCGGGCCCCCGACCGACCGACCGAATTGGGGCTTGGGGCAGGCGGAGGAGCCCGGAGAATATTCCAGCCGGTGAAAGCGCTCGCAGGCGATTCCATCTCACTTTAGCATTGGGGAAGCTTCAGCTCAAGATTGAAGCTTGGGGAGTTTTTATTTTATTTGACAGCAATTATTTACCCAAAAAAAAATATTTCTAATGTGTGTGTCGTAACAGGGCACTTTTGTTGTTACGTGGCATTTGTAGTTTCTGTTGAGCTTTAAGCACGACCTGTTTTGTTGTAGGAGGAGAGGAAGAATTCTGATTTAAATGTGGTGGCGTTTCGTTGGGTGACCCGTTGTTCTGCCGTGGGTTCCTGGCCCACGTGCTGGCCCTGCTTGGCTCTGCCTGGCCCTGCCCGGCCAGCCCTGCCACCCAGGGAGTGAGAGACGCTGGATGATGGAGCGCAGCATGGAGATGCTCAGGGTGCCGTCAGGTTTGTGCCGAGAATAAGGGGCCTGCGACGACGCTTCTTCTTTGACCGCACCTATTGCGGAAACGTCATCTCAAGAAGAGTGATGCAGTCGTTGATTTATTGACACCTAGAAGTAATGTTATATTGGGATGTGTTGGGGAAATCGTGTGTGATCCATTGAAACCGCTGTCCTCATGTGAAGGTTGCAGCCCTGAAATTTAGCCAATTTTTTGGGGAGTAATTTTCAAGCAATGATATGTTGACTGCAACCAATATTAACACCGCAGTAATTACGATATTACAGTACCTTCATGGACAGAATTCATTTTAATTTAAAGTAAAACAAAATTAGCCTGGAATATGCGTACACTAAATTGAAGACAAATGAAAGTAAATTCTGTTCGGGGTGGATTTGGTGGGGAATATAATTTGAGGTCGAATTAGTGTTGTGGTTTGCAGTTATTTTTGTGTCTTTGTCAGCCGCTGGCAGTCCCTCTGGGGAGTTGGATACCAGCGTCGTGTGCTGTTTTGTGCACAGTCAGTCTGCTGCATTGTGCTCACGGCTGCTGATATCTGGCCAGGGTTTGGGCATCGTGAAGAGCCGACCGGATTACTTACAGGGCTCGGTTTGCCGTAGCACGGGTTGTGCATGCGTATCTGTTTACGGGTGTGCAGAAGACGCACACACATACACACATCTCTCCTCTTCCTACACTTACAAATGGTACTTCCCATCTACTGTACTACTGCTCCTGAGTGGGTGGGATAATTTCCCTTTAATTTTTAATGATCAGTTTAACACGTAGGCTTTCGCGACCAATATTATTCATAATAAAGGTTTTTGGGTTAGATCGCGTTATTTATAAATGTCGTAACCCTCCACCACCCGACACAGACAATCGGTAAAATGTGTCACGTTGAAAAAAAACAAATAGTTCACTACTTTAGCCCACCGTTGTGTTGAAGAGTGAATCCACAACATTTACAATTTTGAGTACGACTTTCGCTGGTAATTACATGCAGCATCATCGGGCGATTTTTCAGAATAGTGAAGCCCTCCACCTGCTCCCGGTTTAAAATAGAGCAGCAGGGTGACGTCATCATTTCACCCAATCAGGTGCAGATATCAGAGGTGGAAGGGGGGGGTATTGTAATTATATAATAGATTAGTAATCAGTTAATTGTTATGATTCCTCTATAAGTAGTTGTAATGTGTATTATTTAATAACTGAACCCAATCACTATACCCAATCAGGTGCAGAAATCAGAGGTGGAGGAGGGGGGGTATTGTAATTATATACTACGTTAGTAATCAGTTAATTAGTATGTGTTTCCCCTTGTAAGGAATTGTTATTGGAATATTTATTATTAATACGCTTCCAGGCCGCACTAAGCCTGTAGCTGTCAGAGCGATTAAAATAATTTGTATTTCTCTCAATTTCAAATGATTCTCAAATTAGTTTTGGCCAGTAATAATTCGTTTTAGATAACACTTCAACGTTATCAAAATCAATTAGGTGGCCTTGTTGGCAAGCATGTTCTGCCACTGCCAACAGTTGTGGTTGAGATCATTTAATATTTCTTTGGTGTTCAATGCACAAAACCCCGGCCATCGCGATCTAACCCAAAAACCTTTATTATGAATTTTTAATGATGTTTTGGTAAAAAAACAATGGCCTGTGCATACTTGTCACATACTTTATTCAACAGCTTGCTTGATCTATACTGTATTTGGATGAGCTGTTGAAGGTACAGAAGTTATTTTAGTCTTGTATAACAGGAAAGTGATTATTGTGAGATTTATTTACGTTTACAAATTACGTTTGCACGTTTGTGGGATTTCTGCCGGTAAGCTTTACTGGTGCTGTTTGGGTACATCGGCTTCTGTGTGTTGGTTACAAAAATTTCCAGCTGTGATTTTTTTCTTAACCCACTGCCAGCATCAGAAGGATGGGGCTTTGCAGTGCTAAATGTACACAGTTTTTGATTTAGAGAAGCAATAACGCAGAGCACAAGCCATGCCAGGTCTGCCCTGGTCTGTGATTTTACTGCACGTCACAGACAGATTGGGTCAGCGCAGCATAAATTATCAATACATTTTATGAAATTTATTATCTTTCATTTCTATTCTCGTTTTTTTTCTCATTCTTCTGGCTCAGTGCCACTTACAACTTATATAAACGACCACTTAATTTTGTATCTTGCAGCTCTTCACGTTGATTAAATTTATTGGCCACTCCAGTATATCAAGAACATGCTGCTGCAATGACACATATTTTTGAAGTTGTTGGAACAAAAACAATAATCATATTAATGCGTATCCTTCAGGGATTCATGTCAAATTATAGGCTTATTAATAATTAACTATACAAAAATAAACTGCAGTCGTATGCCAGTTCTTGAAGTGGATTCGTGAATTATGAAACTCGTACCTCATTCCAGTGGACAGTGAACTAGGATCGACTCGACTCAGATTGGCCAGGTTTTTTCCCCAGAACATCTCGAGTTGAGGTTATCAAGTGAGTTCCGCAGAGGCTTTCACATGGTATTGATATTTCTGGTCAGCCCAAATTCAGGGTAAAATAGACAGTCCAAATCATCATGGGACCTCCTTTGCCAGTGCCAAAATATAAGAATAGGTTTTCCCCTTTTTTTTGGCAACAAAACAGGTGTTAAGATGTTAAAACACCAAACTCAAACCTTTTACAAGGAATCATGTCTGCATTAACTACAATACTTGTGGTCCGAATGCAAAAAAAACATACTCTGATAATATATGCGTTGTCTTTGAAACTGATTAGTCCACACCAGAGACAGCTTTCTTTAGAGCCGAGTCTCAAACAGTGTTAGACCAGAGGACGCCAAAAGGCGTACAGCACAAAGACAATTCCACTATTAGAGTAATGAGAGCTCAGGGTGAGCAGCGACATCATGGGACCTCCTTTGCCAGTACCAAAATATGATAATAGGTTTTCCCCTTTTTTCTGGCAACAAAACAGATGTTAAGATTTCGATTTAAAGCTTTCGTGACTGCAGGGATTCATCTTCTTGGTTCTTTCGGTAAAGTCACGTAGAAGGGAATTAATAAAATAATAAAAATAAAACACAGAGATAATTTCAACCGAGAATATGGATTCAGGCTTAGCAATCATTGGAAGGATTTGATAAACCATTTCGAGTCTTAATTGATTGTGTTCACGCTTACGGTGACTTTCAGACCGCATTCCATTCTCTTCCTCTCCCCCCTCCTCTTTTCCGAACATAGATGGACTCGTCAATCTGAACAGCTGCCAAAATCGCTGTCCGTGGTGCTAACTTAAGAAAAAAACGCCACTTTTTTCAAAATTTCTTGCTATGTTTTTCACACCTGATGATGATTGCTTGTGTTGCAGTTGAAACGTCGTGAGAATTGTATTGTTTTATATTTTTATTATTTTATAAAACGAAGAATACTGGCAAATATGTTAACACACATGATGTAGCTGCTCTCCCCGAGTTCTCAATCTGCTGATAGTGGCATTGTCTTTGTGCTGTTCGCCTTTTGGCGTCCTCTGGTCTAACACTGTTTGAGACTAGGCTCTAAAGAAAGCTGTCTCTGGTGTGGACCAATCAGTTCCAAAGACAATGCATATACTGTCGGAACATCTTCTTGGTTCTTTCGGTAAAGTCACGTAATAATAAAAATAAAACATAATAAAATGAAATAATTCTCACAATTATTTCATTTTATTATGTTTTATTTTTATTATTTTATTACTTCCCTTCTACGTGACTTTACCGAAAGAACCAAGAAGATGAATCCCTGCAGTCACGAAAGCTTTAAATCGAAACTGTCGGAACATGTTTTTTTTTGTATTTTCACCACAATAAATCTGTGGTTAATGCAGATATGATTCCTTGCAAAAGGTTTCAGTTTCGTGTTTTAACATCTTAACACTTGTTTTGTTGCCAGAAAATAGGGGAAAACCTATTCATATCGAGTCCAAATCATTCCCTTTGAGGCAGTATTATCGTAAGTGGCCTTCTGGTGACCCTAAAACCAGTGGCCGATTCAATACCTCACTCCTCTTGAGTTACATCTGTGTGTGAGATGGACAGATATCAGAGGTGTGGACTCGAGTCATGTGACTTGGACTCGAGTCAGACTCGAGTCATGAATTTGATGACTTGCGACTCGACTTGGACTTGCATAACAATGACTTTGTCCCACCTATGAGATGTGGACTCGAGTCATGTGACTTGGACTCGAGTCAGACTCGAGTCATGAATTTGATGACTTGCGACTCGACTTGGACTTGCATAACAATGACTTTGTCCCACCTATGAGATGTGGACTCGAGTCATGTGACTTGGACTCGAGTCAGACTCGAGTCATGAATTTGATGACTTGCGACTCGACTTGGACTTGCATAACAATGACTTTGTCCCACCTCTGAGATGTGGACTCGAGTCATGTGACTTGGACTCGAGTCAGACTCGAGTCATGAATTTGATGACTTGCGACTCGACTTGGACTTGCATAACAATGACTTTGTCCCACCTCTGAGATGTGGACTCGAGTCATGTGACTTGGACTCGAGTCAGACTCGAGTCATGAATTTGATGACTTGCGACTCGACTTGGACTTGCATAACAATGACTTTGTCCCACCTATGAGATGTGGACTCGAGTCATGTGACTTGGACTCGAGTCAGACTCGAGTCATGAATTTGATGACTTGCGACTCGACTTGGACTTGCATAACAATGACTTTGTCCCACCTATGAGATGTGGACTCGAGTCATGTGACTTGGACTCGAGTCAGACTCGAGTCATGAATTTGATGACTTGCGACTCGACTTGGACTTGCATAACAATGACTTTGTCCCACCTCTGAGATGTGGACTCGAGTCATGTGACTTGGACTCGAGTCAGACTCGAGTCATGAATTTGATGACTTGCGACTCGACTTGGACTTGCATAACAATGACTTTGTCCCACCTCTGAGATGTGGACTCGAGTCATGTGACTTGGACTCGAGTCAGACTCGAGTCATGAATTTGATGACTTGCGACTCGACTTGGACTTGCATAACAATGACTTTGTCCCACCTATGAGATGTGGACTCGAGTCATGTGACTTGGACTCGAGTCAGACTCGAGTCATGAATTTGATGACTTGCGACTCGACTTGGACTTGCATAACAATGACTTTGTCCCACCTCTGAGATGTGGACTCGAGTCATGTGACTTGGACTCGAGTCAGACTCGAGTCATGAATTTGATGACTTGCGACTCGACTTGGACTTGCATAACAATGACTTTGTCCCACCTCTGAGATGTGGACTCGAGTCATGTGACTTGGACTCGAGTCAGACTCGAGTCATGAATTTGATGACTTGCGACTCGACTTGGACTTGCATAACAATGACTTTGTCCCACCTATGAGATGTGGACTCGAGTCATGTGACTTGGACTCGAGTCAGACTCGAGTCATGAATTTGATGACTTGCGACTCGACTTGGACTTGCATAACAATGACTTTGTCCCACCTATGAGATGTGGACTCGAGTCATGTGACTTGGACTCGAGTCAGACTCGAGTCATGAATTTGATGACTTGCGACTCGACTTGGACTTGCATAACAATGACTTTGTCCCACCTCTGACAGATATACTCCTGTATGCTCATTCACGCTTTGCTTGTTCAATTATTGATTACATCCGTGGGCATTGCGCCACACTGTTTTACCCATGTCACTCCAGCAGCTCTGATATTCATGCAGTTGTTTGTGACTTTGTTTTAATGCAGTGCAGTGAAACAAGCCTATTTTAGTCTCGCTTCAAGTCTGCAAGCCTGTATAGTATAACATGTAAAGTGTTTGAAGATCTTACAGATGTTTAAATGTTAAACCATCGCTGCGCTGTGTGTGCGGGCATGCGTGTTGCGTGTGAATCCGTACACGTATGTGCAGTTGTATCTTGGTTTGGTGCAGTACGCGATCGTCCAGGTGAACTGCGTTCGAGTACCTGGCTATACTGGATAACATTCGATGGAAATTGCAATATTTACCTGATTTGGGTCTCCCCGAGGTCGACTCAGCCAAAGTCGAGTACATGATCTGGTGCCATTTCGAGATGAGCACTGTAGATATAAAAGCAGCCGGGCACGTGTGATGCTGGCCTGACCACTCCACTCGCTGTTCAGGCCGTAATAAATAATCTCTAATAGCAAGCACACATTATGGTTTCCTGAGAGTATCGAGGGCGCAAAAACAAAGCAATGTGAGCATAAACAAAAAGGTAATCCAGAAGGAGACTTTGCTGCAAAAGATACAAAAGAAGCGGTCTTCTTTAGTTTTGACACGTCATGAAATGGAGGCCGACAAGTTAGCATCATGTCCTTGCACTGCCGCGTGGAGAGAGCGACAAGTTAGAGGCAGTCCACGCAGGAGGTGGCCTGATGACATCAACGAGGAGGACTTAGAACAAACATAGGTCTGCGGAAAGGGGTCGCCATGACCAGAGAAAATAAGGAGCGGAAGAAAATTCGTCCAGCCTCGTCGTCAGCCGCCATGTGTAAACTAACGGAAGAGGAGTAAGCGGGAAGACTCGGCACTTGTCCCAACAGTCTAAGGGAATGAGCCGAGGATGGTTGTCGTGTGTGTGTGTGTGCGCGCGCAGGCTACTCTCGTCCTGACGAGGAAATGTCGGCGGCGACGTCCATGGCGGACCAGCAGGATTTCCGCGTGGTGGTCATCAATCGGCCACAGGAGCAGCGCTTCTGCAATAACCGCGTCAGGTGAGCAGGGAGATTCACACTGCTTCTGTCCCTTCACTTTTGACCTGCAATCGTGACTCCAAAGTTGTACCGTGCCGTATGATTGCTATATTGCCATCGCCATCATCATCATCAGCCATGATCTATCCATTGCTGGGTTAAGGCCTCCATAGGCTGCTGCCATCTCTCATGATCGTGCGGTGCCACAATCCGTCTAGCTCCTGCACATGAGACGGTGTCATCACTTCGACTCTGCGGTGGATGAAATCACGAACGTATTTCGTCCTGTCACTGCTACTCTGTCGTGATGTTTCTTTAAGAGTCAGGATGTCGGAAGCGTCTTCCCTGCTCAAAGAAGTGTTGGGTGGTCATCTGTGATGGTGGCCCCAAGCCACAAGAGGAAATTACATTAACCTCTTGTCAGGGGTCACACTATTTTAGAATACAACTGTGGAATAATTTGTTGAATCTTACATGTTTTTACATGTATATATGGGCAGCTATAGCTTGCAGTGAACGTAATGTTGGACTGCCACTGATACAAATATATTTTTAAGCGACGGTAACTTTTTGGATTGAAAGAGTATTTCTTGTTACATGACTTTAAATGAAAAACCTCACACTGACACAATGCCAATAACATTCAACTATAATAATTGTGTCTTATGAAATTGTAATCTTAAGTGTGCATACATTTTTTTTTTACGTCGTATAAGTTTTGCATACATATTACACACTTTAAATGCTAATGCATTTGACATTGCGGGTTCTCATTACTTTGACAGAACCCAATACGAAAAACGATCACACATATATGTAGTTCATATTCTTGGTTCTTTCGGTAAAGTCACGTAGAAGGGAAATAAAAAAAAAATATTTTTTTTATTTGTTTTATGTTTTATATTTATATTTTTATTATTTTATTATTTCCCTTCTACGTGACTTTACCGAAATAACCAAGAATATGAATCCCTGCAGTCACGAAAGCTTTAAATAAAAAATATATTTAGTTGCTCGTTTCATTCTTTTGTTTGACTTCTCGCTCATATAGAGCAGTAGTATAATGAAGTATTGATTTATTCAATACATTTCACTACTTCATATGAAGAGGTGGTTGCATACGTCTCTGGTATGAAGTGAATGCAGAGAAATGTTTTGAAGCATTGTTGAATATTGTTGATGCAGTCCTGGACATGATATTATGGAAAACTAGAGTAATGCGTGCACAACGATTAATCATGGAATGTACCATGGTTCAATTCCTGGCCACAGCGAACATCAGTGGTGAGTGATGTCTGAACTGGTCCAACTTCCCCAAGAGTAATAGGGGCCGTCCATAAATGACGTCACGCACCTGGGGGGGGGGTCAGACATTTGTGACGATGTGTGACGAGGGGGGGGGGGGGAGATTTGAGAAATGTGACGTCACGTAAAAATGCGCAACTTTAAATAAATATAGACAACACGTTCTACTTAATTTTAATTGACTTTTTAATAAATGTTTTCTCCTACAACATCAGAATGCAGCGGCACATTAAATACGCACTACAATGACAATAGTTTAAAGCGATTTCAAGCATGTTTTATATTTTTTGGGGGGGGGGGGGTGGCAGAGCTTTGTGACGTTATATTTGAGGAGAGGTCTGACTTTTTGTGACGCCGTGTGACGATGGGGGGGGGGGGGGGGTTAAAAATCGTTCAAAATCGCGTGACGTCATTTATGGATGGCCCCATACTGCTGCACTGCACTTCTGTGCTCCCACCTGTGTGGCCCCTGCCGTTGCTAATCCGCACTGACCAGCGTGGGGTCAGACAATCTCCATGTTGACTGACAGGACATGGGGAGGCTGTTATCCAGCAGAAGGTTGACAGAGGGCCGAACAAAAAAACGATTAGCACGGTTGGCTACGTAGTGTGCGAAAGAAGTTCAGTGTACGTCCATACTGTACATTCAAATGTGTGGTCTTGCTTCCACAGCACGGCCAAGTACAACGCTCTGACCTTCCTGCCACGCTTCTTGTACGAGCAGTTCAGCCGCGCTGCCAACCTCTTCTTTCTCTTCATTGCCCTCCTGCAGGTGAGGGTGACGCAACTCACATTTTCACTGCAGCTCAGGTGGCGGAAAATTGATGAATTGTGTACTAACTCTGGGTTAGGGGCAAGAGTGAGGTTACGGCTGTACGCTGTCCTGCGCGCGTCTGTTGGTTGCGGACGGAGACCTGTTTACACACGTGACAGGTCGTGCTGTGGTTGCAGCTGTACACACGTAATGGTTGCAATAAAGTTGAAGGCAGAAACGCGTTTCCTTGGCAATTTGGCCCACTTTAATGGAGCCATTGGCAGGTTTTTGTCGAAAGGGATACTTGTCTTGCCAGAGAGGACAATTGCCAACAACTTAATCGGGTCCTAAATTTTATCCCTGATCGCACGTGCATTGGGTGCCACTTCCACTGGTCGTCCTAAGCCAGTTGCGGAATTCATAATTCCTAAGTGTCCTGTGTCTCCGTGGAACGAAAAAAATGCATCGACTGTTTACAATTTTATCCTCAAGTGAAAACACTGGCTTTACACGCACTTCTACCAAAGTTGGACTGAGCCCCTCGATGCACTACAACAATGCTAAACGAGTTTGTATTCATACGATCATTTCAGAATGAGAATCCTTATTCTGGATAAACCCGATGAGCTATGAAGCTCTTTTGCACAGATGTCCAGGAGCGTTGGCGGCGCTTATCTCCGTTGCAAGCCCTGAGCCAGTGGTGACAATTTCGTTTTCATGTTGTGCGAGACCAGTTTGTCCATAGAATTATTCATGATTAGATGTTTGTTTTCCCCTCTATCAACATCGATATTTCATCCATTGTTTAACCTTTCATGTTTGTGCATTTGTCTTTATTTCCCGTGTTTGTCTTTTAACCCAGACCCCTCCTGATAAGAGACTTTACATTTTAAGTGGATTTCTCACTTGGTCCGAACAGCGAAGGGAGGGCCTCTATTATTTTGCAGGGTTTGCGTAACGATACCTCCCCCCCCCCCCTATTCTGGAATTTTAAATATTGCTTTTTTTTCTCGTGTTATTTACATTGCCCTGCCCTTCAAAGTGTTATTCATTAGTTGCTGTTGCCAGCAAATGCTGATGACACTCACAATTATTTAGAGGCCCTCCTGAAACTTCAATCTGTACAAATGCAGTGTGAGCCGTGAGTGGCTTGTTGACATTTATGTTTATTAATTGAAATTCAGAGTTGGCATGTTGATATTTTGTGAATTATTTAGTTGTAATTAATGGATCTTGTTTGCCATTGCAACAGTATGATTGATAAACAGTACAGTATCAGTTTTCAGCGGCACTTTCAATTAAAATTCCCCAGCCATTTCATGACATAGAAAGCCAATTAAGACATTGCTTGGGGTCCAAAAATACACTCGTGATTTTAAATGCACACATCAAATTAAAGAATATGGTGGGTTTAAAAAAAAAAATCAAACAAACAAGTCGTGCATCGTAAATATTGTGTGCAATCAAGAAAACGAAATGGCAAGATGCCGATACATGTCGGTGTCTGGTATGGAGAGTTATGAGCGTCCATTTTCTAGATTGTATTTTACTGGAGCACGGGGTACACATTGAAAAGTGATTACGCGTGTGTGGGCCACGTGGCATCGCACAAAGGTAATGCACGGATTTTGCCTCGAGCCAAATGAGGGCTAATGTTAGAAAACAGAAAAGCACAAAAGCTGCCTCCGGTAAAAGGCGAATGGAAATTCCAGGGGTTTTGCAAAGCTCATTCGTGGTGATAGCGTGCTCAGCAAAGATTCAAAATGCTTGTGCATCGGTCAGGCGTGGTCAATCCCGCCAGGTTTAATAGCGTAGCGAGGCAGCCAGAGATAAAGATGGATGAAGACGGATGAGTGTTCCGCTGACGACTAGGCTCATCCAAAGCACTCGGTGTGTGCTTATCTCACAAAGCAACGCTATGTTACCGACTCGTACATTTTCCAGTTTTTTATCTCTCCCTTGTTACACTTTTAGCAGCGCCGTCGACGTTGCTTGGAGAAATGGCACTTTTGTGACGATGCTAATTGTGCCGCTCGCTTTTTTTTGCCTCCCGCGCTTTGAGCAGCAAATCCCAGAAGTGTCTCCGACAGGGCGCTACACAACTCTGATGCCTCTCATCTTCATCCTTGTCGTGGCCGCGCTCAAGGAGATCATTGAGGACTACGTGAGTTATACCCCCACCGATGCTGGGATCCCACGGGGCATCTTAACGGCCCACTTGACCGGGTTAGAAAACTGGCAAGTGGGCAAATATGATATAGCGGAAGTTAAATGAACTCTGATCACTTCCTTTCAACCGTAGAGGGAAGGGGAGAGTAGAGGGAGAGGCAGGGGGGTAATGGAGGTGGTGAGTAATGGAACCCATGGATCAGCGAGTTGGGACAAAACCCGAGTCAGGGCGGAGCTGTTCAAGAGGCAGCTCAAGCGCGGCTCAGATCTCGTGTCGAGTCGTCGTGGGGATGCGGCATTAGTCCACTTGTTGTTCCAGTTTATATTTTCAGTTGTCGCGTAACAGTTACATAATAAAAATAAGGTAAAGTGAGAATTTCACAAGTTTAGCCAGTCTTCTTGCTGCCTTTAACACGAATATGTTTTTTCTCATAAAAATGTCCATTTTCTGTTCTGAATGTTAAATAATGTCTCGGTTTGGTAGCAACGAAATCCCTCGGTTATGCTCTCACCGATCATGCGTTCAACTTGTGTACAAATTGCCGCGTCGTTTTATTTTCTGTTTGAGCCTCCTAAGGGTTGACACTTTGCAGAGAAATGTCACGCCTTATCCTTTTCCCAGAAAAGACACCGGGCTGACAGGGAAGTCAATAAGAAGAAGACGACACAAGGTACTAATGCCAGATTGTATAGTTTGAAGAGACACCAATGGTTGACACACACACGTACAAAATCCAATCGCAAAACTCGGGAGGTTAATTTGGGGCCTGGTCTCCTCTTGAATGCAATTGATGTTCCTTCAGTTCGACCTCCATAGTGATTAGGTGATCTCCGTTATTTTTATATTTTTTACTCGTCTTTTCTGGAGCCTAAAGTGTGATAATGTGATACGGTCAGCAGCTGCATTGCCCAAGGGTAGTAGCACAAGTGGTGTTAATGGATGCCATTGACTTGTGATTATTAATTTATTCGGTTCTTCCAGTAACTTGCAGCAACTTGACAGATTAAATTATTCTTGTTGGAAATGGCTCGAGTATAATGACATTTTATCTACATTCGGAGGGACTGTTGGCTTCCGTTACAGCTCTTGTGACCTGAATTTGCAGCCAAGTGTGGTAAAGGTAGTGCTACGCATCCTGTTGTTGGTCATCTCGGTTATTTTCCGTAGTGGTGTCGCATGGATAGCCCAGCAGTGGGCTGTAACTCTTCCAGTTTCACTTGGCTCTAAAGGGCCCAAGCTTCATCTTTGTTGACGTTTTACATGTAACATTGACAGCATTTATCCACGAGCTCTGTCCATTTGTCCGATATTGGTAGGTAGGCATGATAACCCTCTTAAAAATGATCCAATATCAATTAAGTTTGGGCATGAAGTTGCGTTTGCTCTTTAGGGACTTACTTGATTTGAAAACCAGACACATTGATGGAAGGGTTTCCCAAAAGGTTGGACACACGACTCAAACGGACTCTGTTCGGTGTCCCTGCCCTGCCGCCTGAGACGTTCCCTGTTGTCAGAGCCGCTATCAGAGCCCGGCGCTGACACAACGCACCGCTTCCCGCCGCGCTTGGCTCCAGCTTGGCCGTTATTGTTGCAAATAAAATATTTGCAAAGTGGAATGTGTGTGTGTGTGTGTGTGTGGAACGCGTTGCGTAATCTCCGTGTGCGCTTGCTTGTTTTTTTCTTTCTTAACCGTGTCTATTTCACCAACCCCTTTGATGACCCACCCTTGGTTTAGTGTTGCAGAATGGAGACTGGCATACCGTGAGCTGGGAGAAGGTGAGTGCCCGCTTATCTCGTGCACCCGAGCAGCGGTAATTGGATTATCCAATATTGGTTGTTTATGTACACATCGGGTGAGCGGTGGTGCCATGGTTAGCACACTGCGCTACAAACCTAACAACCTCAAGTTTGATTCCCAGCCACGCTCACATCAGTTGTTCGTGATATCTGAACTGCACCTGGGCTGTTCCCTCTGCACAAACCCGCGCTGACCAGCGTGGTAAGGTGTAGCCAAACAACCCCCTGCTTATCATCATCATGGTATACGGATGCCCTCATTCAGCAGTGGATTTACAAAGGGCTGTAATATATATGCACTATATATAATTATCAAATTATTGCTTTCCTATGCATTTTACTCCGAGCTACTTTCTGAAAATGTGTCTTTAAAAGAAGTTTTGTTATGACGCGATGTAATTGAATAAATGCTGTTGTTGTACAATTACTTGACGTTATAATCGTCCTTGGACGCTGTTGTCTCGAGCGCTCCGTAGTATTGCCGCGTTCCGGAAACCTACCGACCAATTACAAAACCTGCATTGATATCGTTTAACGTTGCCACCAGCTGTGGATGCTGTTCACCCATTCTCTCCTACAGGTGGCAGTGGGTGATGTAGTAAAGATAAACAGCAAGGAGCATTTCCCAGCAGACATTGTGATTCTGGCATCCAGGTAGTGGCTCTGAGACGGATTTGAGAAGCTCTTAGCTGTGGGCACACAACTGTGCCAACTTACTCCTCCTCGTCTCCCTTGGAAGTTACTCCCTCCCCTCCCACCTTGGCTATGGTTCTCACTATATTTATTCCCTTGGTTCACCATCTAACTCCTTCCTTCGTCTCCCTCTATCCCTCTACCCTCTTTGTTGTCCCTTCCCGGACTTCTTTCTCTCTGCACCCTTGCCGTGCGCTCTTTCCCGTGGCCCCTTGAGGTTGGCGTCGGTGACGTTCTCAGAATCACGAATGGGCAGAAATTGCCAGCAGACCTGGTCATGTTGTCCTCCAGGTCTGTCCCTTTCCGCTCTCCTCTTGTCCGTCCCCCCTTTGGTTTTCTTGACGACGAGCTTTTTTTTTTTGTCCTTCCCCACTGCTTCAAACTTCTTATTGTTTACACGCGAATCCACTTTTTTCATCTTTGTGCTCGTCATTGCGGTGAATGTTGGGCCACGCCGGTGCTTGTCTGAACGAACGCAGCGTAGCTTGGCCGATCACGGTCCATTTCACTGCGGCGTGGCACGCGCTCCGCTGTACACTTTGATGCGATGCTAGGCATGTAACATTGCTCCGATTAAAAATTATTGTCTTGTTCGTAATATGTGCCTTGTGAGAATCGATTGCATATTATTTATGGAAATGGTAGGTGGATTTTAACCTGAGGCCAATTGGGCAAACGAAACTCTATAAATGAGACAGAACAAACGTAAAGCAATTCAAATGAGACGTTTTAAACAAGATACCATGAATACATGCGTTTTTGTTGTCAAACAGAGATCTCAAATTTTGGTAATCCATTCGATCATTGGGGTGGGGTGGATTGTTACATGCCTGCAATGTGCACTGTGTGCTAAGTTGAAGAATTACAAACATCCTTCACAGGACTAATTATTAACGGCCAAACACTTCCCTGGTAGATGACGATTTAAAAAAATGTGAAATATATTTATGTACACATAAACTTATTCTAATATTGACAAAAATATATTTAAAAGTGTTGTATCGAAAGGAAGTGTAAATGTTAAATATATACGCTACTCAAAGAGCTCACACGGGGCTTGTCATCTGGTAACGTGTTGATGTATAATTGCTGAACCAAGTAACCAAAAAGAAATACATTATTATATTTATTTTATTTTAAAAGTATAAAGTGAAAAAAAACCCATAAGATTGCGTAACTTAATTTAGAATCCAGTCCCAACGTCTCTGTTCAGACTTGGCTTTTGCTTTCCATTCAGCGAGCAATCACTCATTTTTTCTCATTGTGGCAGCTTCTGTTTTGGATGCTTGTTCCATAAAGAGCATTGCAGCAGCACCACCACTACATAACCACGTTAAGATGAATTGGGATTTAGATCCAATGTTAAAGTATATTATGCTCACAACCAAGCAGCAGCATGGGTCAGCTTTCACGATTAAAATCAAATATCGCTCCGTTTCTATAATATACCCTACGCTCTTTATTATCTCTCGCTGGTTAAGAAGCTATATTATTTAATGTTTCTGATGCAGGTTAGTCTGCTAATCGACGATGACATTCTGTGCTTTGGTTTTTATTTAGTGAACCACAGGCCATGTGCTACATCGAGACCGCAAACCTGGACGGTGAGACGAACCTGAAAATTCGGCAGGTAACAACAAAGTTTTAAAGTAGCTTTTGTCTTTTCGTAGATTGGTTCCATGATTTTTTTTTTATCGACCCCCGGCTGTTGCAATTTAACTCCCGTCTTCTTTACTCACCCTTTGTTCACCGGCACATTTTTTCTTGCCTTACACCGACCACACGCAGGGCCTGCCACTGACAGCTGGACTGCAGACCAGCGATTCCTTGTTGTCAATTGACGGGCGCATTGAATGCGAGGCCCCGAATCGCCACCTCTACGACTTCACGGGGAACATCCAACTACAGGGACATGGGTAGGTCTCCTCGAATAACGTGTCACTTTCTCCATTGCTGGAGGTTCTATCCTCTAGAAAATGCATTTATTTGATTCTGCGTTTGAACTACCGCGGAGGATTTTGTGGTTATGCAGTGTAGCTCCGCACCTCGGATTAGCATGCTTGGCTATGTACGGTGCAAAAGAAGTTCAACGTACATGCAACTAACCGACATGTTTTTTGGGTTGTACCACATGTTGTTTGGCATGATCTCAGACGTTTTGCTCCACGGGCTGGAAGCATCTTCATTTGTGGGAATTTCTTCAGGAACGTCAGAACGTCTATTCCTGAAAAAGCTTCCAGTCCTTGGGATGAAACGGCGGACGCAATGCTGAACAACACGTGCCATAAACCGAAAACATATTGGAGAGCCATGCATTGAACAGACCGCTCTACATGTTGCAGATGCTACTGCCAAACCCATAAACAGAACATGTGGTAGAAATGGAATACATTTTCTTCGTATGTAAATGTAGTTTAATTGTTCATCTTATTGGCTGCGATTGATTGATAAGGTTACGATGGTTACGACTGATGGAGATGATGCGATTTCTACTCGGGGGTGTGTGAATGGGGAGCGGTAGTCCAGCTGTTAGCGTGCTGCGCTTCGAACCCAACGACCCGAGTTAAATTCCTGAGACTCTACGGGGGGATCTTTGTCTTTGTCTTTGAACAGCACGGTGCCACTGGGCCCAGACCAGATCTTACTGAGAGGAGCACAGCTGCGCAATACCCAGTGGGTGTTTGGCGTTGTGGTGTACACAGGCCACGACACTAAGCTCATGCAGGTACAGCACACGTGTTGCATGTTACTCAGCACATTTGATTCTCACCTGGTAAAACAATGTTTATCGCTTCAAATAAGCAGGCATTCATTCATGCATTAATACACGCATACCGACTAACAGGCAAGTAGGCATTCATACACAAAGCTACGTCTTTATTCAGGCTTACCTATAGATGCAAACTCGCATGAATGCATGCATTAATCCACACACAGACTACCATATATCATTAAAAAAAGTCCAAATATTGAAATTACAGTTGTCCAATAAAAACTCGCCGAGTCTTAAGACTTTTTTTTGTGAGGGTCCTGCATTGGGATGTTTGTCCAATTTCATGAATGAGTATTTTGTTAGGCTGCGTGTTTGAGGTTTTTTCTCAAACTTTTGCCATGCACGACTACGGGTATCTTCATCTCCTGAGGATGCCCTTGGTAGTGTTTGTGTGGGGAGCGAAAGTGTCGCAGTTAGTGCACTGCGCTACAAGCCTGTCAACTCAAGCTCCATTCCCGCTCACGGTCAACACCAGTGACAAATATCTGAACCTGTTCTGGGCCTCCCCTAAGTCGACTCAGCCTCAAATGTGTACTTAGTGCGGTGTGTAATCATCGCCACTTTGGGAGACAAAGGGGGCCGGGTGTGGTGCTGATCACCCACCCCCTCGCGGACAATGCCGGCCTTCATAGGTGCTCGCTAACAGCACTTGTCTCAACAGTCTGTTAAGGCTATGTGGCGGATCTTTGTCTTTATGTGTGGTGAAGCTTAACAGACGAAATGCTCAAAAGATGGCCTCACCCGGGAAGACCACTTGGATTACGAACGGATGCGAAACGTGCGTGGTCAAACACTTCCTCTTGTCTTTGTACACTTCAGAACTCTACTCGCGCGCCACTCAAGCGCTCCAACGTGGACCGCGTGACGAACCTGCAGATCCTGCTGCTGGTGGTGACACTTCTGCTCATGGCCCTGGCCAGTGCCATTGGCTCCTCCATCTGGACCTCGGCACACTGGAAAGGGGACTGGTACCTGGGGTTCCGAGGTCAGATTTTCGGGTGCACAAATGCGGACGCGGTGATCGGGTTAAATGTGTCGCGCCTTTTTGTTGCCCCAGAAGATTACCGGGAGAGTGAAGCTTCTGGGGTGCCGTGATGGATGAAGAACATTTACGAAACGTCGCACACAGCGGCGTAATGGGTTTTGCCGGGGCTACGGTTATTTTGGCTGTCATGGCGGGTTAAGTTTGTTTCTGTAGAGCTTTTGAGATGTCGTGATGGAATATGAGGATTTATGAGAGGTAATTTCTAGGCGTCGTATTGGGTTATTTGGTAAACGTACGGGCATTGGGAGCGTGATAATACAGTTCAGGTGTTAACTCAAAGGGTTTGGCAGGGCACCACGATGGGTGTGTCGGCTTATGGGAATTGATGGGCATGATTGCCAAGTTTAATAGGGTTGGGTAGAAAACATTGGTTTATTTTTGACTGATCATTGTCGATTTATGCTCTGTTTTTTTTCTTCAACAGTAAACCAATGTGATATTACAAACATATACCTAACTTGCTTTTTGTGTGTTTTTTTAATCTTAGATAATGCACCGTCAAACTTTGGCTTCAACTTTTTGACCTTCATTATCCTCTACAATAACCTGATTCCCATAAGTCTCCTGGTGACCCTGGAGGTTGTCAAGTTCATACAGGCCTTCTTCATCAACTGGGTATGCACCTGCTCACTCTGCTGCGTTACAGTTGTTTGCACCGTCAGCTTTGCCAAACGAACCCTGAGTGTCGAAAAAGCTAATTTTAGTATTTATAAATTGATCAATTTAATACGCTGGGCGGGTGGCTCACGCCTCGAATCCGACCCTTTTGGAAGGCGAGGGATGGTTGACCACACACGTCTGAGGAGCTGCGAGATGGCCAAGAGATGGTAGTACAGCAAGTCGATTGAATCCATCTGTGCGGAGATTTGTGTTTCCCCCCCAGTGTGCATCGGTTATCTCCGATGACTCCATTTTCCTCCCACGTACCAAATACTTTTTCATGGAATTGGCCAAACTTCATGATGACCCTCCTGAACAAGAGTCTTAAGGTGTTCTTTGTTTATCCTGGATAAATAAAATTTGTATTATTATTATTAACGCCAATTTAAAACATATATAAATTGTATCTGATTCAGTGTCACATAAACGGGATATCCCATTGAAAAATTAACGTGTCTAGCAGTAGCGTGTCACGGTACGAGTTCAATTTAGGAAAAAGTGGTGTCATTTGTCGAACTCTTGCTGTCGGTGTGCCCACAGGATGCGGAGATGTACCACGAGGAAAGCAACACAAATGCCATGGCTCGGACATCCAACCTGAACGAGGAGCTGGGACAGGTAGGGCACACAGTGGTGACTTCATCTCAGGCATTCTTCATTGTCATCATAACGAGCATGACCTTTGTTAGACTCGCTCACGACATTTGCTGTTATTGTCGTACACAAAAAAAAACCCGGCAAATTCACTGAGCTGTCATTTTCTCTTTTTGTTGGTCTAGCTTTTTTTTTACCATGAGTTCGGTGAGTTGTATTTTGATCATCTCTAATCTTCGCAGGTAAAATACATCTTCTCGGACAAAACCGGCACACTAACCTGCAATGTCATGGAGTTCAAGAAAGCCACAGTGGCCGGCATCGCTTATGGGTAAGTTGTGAACATCAATAGTTTATTTGTCTGACTGGTCGTTGTCATGTTTATTTTTTTCGATCACATGGAGGGTGGATTTAAAATTGTACTTGTTTATTCCAAGGCATAACGAAGAACCATCAGAAGCGGGATTTCAGGACCCAGCTTTGCTGCAAAATCTCCACAGCAATCATGTGAGCCGTGAAACATTGGTGAAAGAAATGTGTTAAAAGGACAAGCGTTATTATTGTTGTTTTTGTAAAAGTAATAACTGTTAATAACATTGATTACCGTCACATAATTTGCCATGTGGGTGTTGTTGCTACCAAAAGTTTGTTTACATATTTTTTTGTGCAAAAAATAAAAACATTTCCCAAACAGAAACATTTAGGCCGTGGAATTGTAATTATGGCGTAACAATTTTTTTTTTATTTCCACGTTATCTGTCCTGGCAGCCGTCGGCTGGGGTCATCTACGAATTCCTCGTCATGATGTCCGTGTGCCACACGGCTGTGCCGGAAGCGGAGGACGGCTCGATCGTTTATCAAGCCTCCTCGCCCGGTAAGGGGACGACCATCGCTTCTTACCGGAAGGAGAATTTAAATCAGCGGTTGGGGGCGGGTGGAACCTGCCTGTGCCTTGCTGCGGGCCAAATAGGATTTTCAATTACCTTTTGGGTGGGTGGGCCGCACATTAACATGCAGCACAAGTTCAAGTTTATTTTGTTCAACCAAGTGGGAGCTCAAGAGACCGGGATAGTTTAATTTGCAAAAGTGACCTGGACCTTGACCTTGGTGACTGCTGTCCCTGCTGGAGGCCCATCATGGCATGCACAATTTAAAAACACAGTGTGGTCAAGTTGAAAATATTCGCCTTTAGTACCCAATTATTGTTTTTACGATGCTTGCTGTGACGGATTTAAAATCGTTTTGGGGGTCGGTGGGGATGCTGTTTTAAAGTGTTAGGCCTCATGTAGCCTCTAGACATTTAATTAAGAAGAAGAATTTGTGGGCCGTATCCGGTCCGTGGTCTGTAGGGCTGCCACCCCTGCTCTCAATAATCCATTCGTGGTAATTCCTGGTCACTGCACGATCTGTTTACAGCCAGCGTGCGTCATGGTTACACTGGTGAATATAATCTTTAAATTTACGTTCCAGTAATTTTATTCACTTTTTTTAACACGTGGAAGGTATCCTTTACTTGAACACAATATCTTCACATTAAACTCTCCATAGATTTCAAATGTACTAATTCTACAGACCACACTGCATTTCTCTGAGTGCCATTCTTAAGAGTGCCACGTATTTGTGTGACGGATTTGGTGTTTGTCAAACACCAGGGTATTCATCGTTTTACTCAGTGCATCTTTTGTCCACTTCTGGAGTTGGGTTTCACTAAGAACCAGTTTCACCTGTGTGACACGCAAACACCGGTGTTTAGTGTGACCCTTGTCCAGAAAAAAAGTTTGACCTCTTATGTCCAGTCGTGTTGTTACATTGACAGAGTGCACACCATTGTCTGCTGTGTGCATTGTAAATGAGGGATCAAGAGACCAACTGTACAGTCACAAGCGGCTCAACGCCACGGTCAAACACCTGCAGCCTACTGTACTGTATAATTAACAGCTGAAATGTACTTTTTTTTTGATGCCCAAGCACCACAATGCGGTATAGGCCTATGGAAGTTTTTTTGTCAAGATTTCTGTGAATAGCATTATCTGTACGTGCACAGCCCCCTTTTGCAAACACATTTCGGGAACGGATGAAACACGCAGCATACAATGATTAAAATAAAAAAGATTAACTCGGATAAGTTCAAACATAATCCAACTCTGCGATCAACATTTACATTTTTGTGCAATCGCTGACAGCGGAACATTTCTGCTCCCACTTTACGCGATCGTCCACGTTTCGTTTTCTTGACGCGCACAACATCACAACATGCATCGAGATTATTTCGAACGTTTGGCTGCTATAATAAATTTCGATTGTTTGGCTGCTTTCAATTTCCACATGATGAGCCGCTTCGTTGAGCTATCATCTGTGGCCAGGTCGCTTCTGAAAAAGAAGCTAATACATCAGTGGACTTTACCTGGTAAAATAAAAAATACTTTAGTTAAATCTCTTAGTGATTTACTTACCTGTCCAATACTTTGCACTCCCTGTCGTGTGTTTGCATCGTCTGTTTTTAAAACGCTCTTACCCTGTGCCGCCTACTGGTCATCTGTAGAAAAAGAGCTTTACAGCTCATCGGATTCCTCCAGTATAAATAAAGATTCTGATTCTGTGCAGTCGCGCCGCGCCCGCAGAGCGATGCGACCGTGGTGGTGCTGTGTCCGTGGCTCTTGTGTTGCAGACGAGGGGGCGCTGGTGCGAGCCGCCCGCAGTCTGGGCTTCACCTTCACCGTGCGCACCCCAAACATGGTCGTCATCGACGCTGTGAGCAGGGGGAGAGGGCGAGGCGACGGTGGGGTACAGCTGCGTAGAATTTGTGCATGTTTCGCACGGATGCATGCTGAACTTTCGCGCCACCGTGTGTAGCCAACCGTGCTAATTGATTGGCTATCATCATCAATCAGAAATGATCAATTGCCCGATGAAGCCCCCCCGTAAACCACCATCTTGTGACGCTATGACGATCCGTCACGCGTTTGCACGCTAGCCGAGTGTATCGCTCCGTCTTCACGCTTGACGTCCTCTCGGGCGTGTTCTGTCTTTTTGGGTGGATCATTATTACAGGAGTGTAAATGGAATGTGTGTGTTCTCAATGGTGGTGTTGTTTCTCTGACTCTGTAATGCTGCAATGCTGCATACGTTAGTCTTGTATGACATTGTTTATACGCTCAGGATTCACACGTGCATAATCAGGAAATGCTCGTAGCACATGTGCACTTACAATGTCTCAAGTTTGTTTATGGCAATAGCTTCGTGACAGATGTCTGATCGATATACACAAATGCTTATTTTTCCCTCCCCCAAACATTGCTTTGGCTCAAGCGGAAGGATTGTTGTCATTGTGTATTCTGAGAGTTGACTGTGCATTCATTATTGTTTTATTTGCTTTTGCAGCTGGGGCAGGAACAGAACTTTGAGCTGCTGCATGTGCTCGAGTTTACAAGGTAAGGGTGCAGAACCCTTGAAATGCACGTACACATCCGTTAAGTGCATCTATTGTAATGCAGTGCACGCACGCACGCGTAAAAGAGCGTCCCCCGTTTAGTCTACACAGTCTCGAGTGCAAGTGATGTTAGCAAGCACGTGATTAAGGACAGCACAGCACGCGAAGGAGGTGGTACGGTCAGAACCACTCCGGTTCTCTTTTTATCGCCCCAGCGCCGATGTTTACACACAACGCAACAGCCATTTAAGGCTGAGTACACCTCGGGGAGATCCAAGGCTAATTCAAAGACCACTACTGCTGATGTTAGCAGTGGCTGTGGGAATCAAACTCAGGTCGTAGTGTTTCGTAGTACAGTGCCCTGGCCACTGCACCGCCGTTTCCACGTTCACATGCATACGTACGTGCGTACCTACATGCAATGCGTACATCGCAATCAGAATATTTATACTGGAGGGATCCGATGAGCTATAAAGCTTTCATTCACAGGTGTACATGTATACGGTACACACAGTGAAACAAACTCCCTTATGTATCCAATTCTAATGGACAACTATTGATTACGGATAACGAAGGAGGCGGTGAATGAGTGAAGGAATGATTGACCCTTGCTGTGTACTTTGTTTTCCGGGCAGCATGCGGCGCCGCATGTCTGTGATCGTGAGGACCCCGTCCGGAAAGCTTCGTCTTTACTGCAAAGGAGCCGTGAGTCTGGCAACAGCCCTTTCCTACGCCACGCCGCCTTTAGTTCGACGCGGCGCACTGTGCATTTGTGCAGCGTCTCATTGTGGCCGCGTATCAATATGCTACCCAGAAACGGTGCGGATATTTAGATTATAGACAGATGCAGTCAGTCAGTCGGGAGGCAGAGGGAAATAGGGGAGTCTTGAGCCTGGACTTGAACGGAAACAGGGAGCCAGCAGCACAGATGACTGAACGGAAGTGGTTCTGGACAATGGGGGGAATAGGATAAAAACGGTGATCTCCCATGAGCGACGGTTAAATCTCGGGGGGTCAGTGGCGGTGTCTTTGGCAGTGAGCTTTGGTTGCTGTAGCAGAGAATGGCGCTGGTGGCGGGGGAAGAAGTGCCACAACAGAAGCGGTTGAGCGAGGGGTGAGAAGTGGACGCGCGGTCGGTAGGGGCGAGCCGTGGAGGGTCTCGTAGATGGTGCAGTGTGATCTTGATGTTGATCCGAGAATCGATATTGAATTTGGCAGCCAGTCGCGTGAACGAAGCGTCGGGGGTGTTGGCGCGGTCACGTTAACGAGTGTGGGTGAGCAGCAGCAGCAGCGTTTTTGATCAAATGGAGTTTGGAGGTGAGATGTTTGTGGGGGAGACTGTGGAGGAGAGAGTTGCGGTAGTCCAGTCGGGACGTGAGGGGGGAGGCATTGATGAGGGTCGCGGTGGTAGCTGGGGTCAGGAAATAGCGCAGCTCGGGAGATGTCGTGCAGGTGGAGGCGGGACGTTCTGCACCGTGGGATCGTGTGGGGAAGAGAACTCAAATGTGAACGTGTTCCAGCGTTGTACCATCTCCTTTTTGTCGTTTATTGTTGTTTACCTTGCAGGATAACGCTATATACGAGCGCCTAGCGAATAACTCCTTGTACAAAGAGGACACCCTCCAGCATCTGGAGCTGTTCGCCTCCGAGGGTAAGCACTGTCGTATTCGGCGCAGTTGACATAACCATGGGCACTGTGAAAATCTACGTGTTCATGGTTACGTTGTGAGAATATGCGTCACGTGTTCAGCAACGTCACGCGAACGAAGGTTTCATTGTTTTTTCAGCAATCTGGATATCGCCTTGTCACAATGGCATAGTATCCGATTATATAAATATGCAGATATTAATACGAATTATAATAGTTAAACCAAAGGTGGTGTATGCCTTTAACCCAGTACTCTGGACATTAAGGTGGGTCAAAGTCGTGCATATTTGGGATTCCCAAACCCACTGGGCCGAGGTGGGCAGGAGGTGGCAGTGCATCAAATAGGTTGTAAATCTTTCATAGTGGAACTTTCATTATTATATCCTCATATGGCTGGTTTCCCCTACACATGAAAAACAATCACTCTTTAAAGGTTTGGCCAAATATCCCAACGCAGAACCCTCCTAAAAACGTCTAAGACTCGGTGAGGTTTTTTTAGGTAACAAAGACAAACAAAGACAAAGATCCCCCATATAGCCTTAACATACTGTTGGGGCAAGTGCTGTTAGCGAGCACCTATGAAGACCCGCGAGGCACACGAAGGGGTGGGTGGCCAGCACCACGCCCGGCCGCCTCTGTCTCCCAAGTGGCGATATTTTCACACCGCACCAGTGACTCATTTGATGCTCTGTGCTATGATGGGAGTTATTCAACCACACATCACCACGCGGGTTGGTGACAGTGGGGAGCAGAGACTGCCGCACTGCTTTCTGCCGCCCACAACGTCCGCGAGTGTGGATGGGACACCTCGAGCACCCGTCCCGTTACTCGTCGTGATCGCCCCGCCAAGCACTAAATCACATTGTTCCGATGGTTTGCCAACTCGGCGCACGGCCAATAACTCAGCCTTGCCGTGACCGCCGTGCGGTAAACCAAATTAATCTTAATTCGATGACCACGAGGTCATGTCGTACGGCGGTAAGCGTGGATGCGTGCTGCGCCGCGTCTGCGGCAGGCCTGCGCACCTTGTGCTTCGCGTCGGCGGACCTGTCGGAGGACGAGTACGGCGACTGGCTGGAGGAGTACCGACGCGCTAGCACCACGCTGCAGGACCGCGCCGTCAAGCTGGACGAGGCCTACGAGCTCATCGAGAAGGTGCTTCCACCGCTGCACCGCTGCACCATTCCACCACCACTACACGGCTCCACCACCACTAAACCACTGCACTCCTGCACCGCTCTGCCACTACGACACCGCCGCACCACTGCACACGGCTCTGTGCAGCTCACTCTCTCAGAGCTTGGTCGCTTGGCACTCCCCCCCCCACCCCCCCGTCTAACTTCTCCGCTTTGGCACAGAAGCACTCTCGGCTCTGCCCACGAGGTGGCGAGCTTCTCAAAGCCAACAGCTGCTCGTTTGGAGTGAACCTCCCTCGCCGAAGGAGGGCTGCAATTCAATGTGGAATTTCAATACACCGTGACAGCTTGGTTAGGGGTGAGATTCGTTACCGGCATGGTTTTTTAAATTAGCCCTTGGCAAAAAGATATTGTTTACATGGGATAATTGTTATATTTACTCTCAAAACACGTGTTGTTTTTACATATATTATGTATACCACATCATGTTATACATTTTGTAAAAGTACAGCCCTTTCGGCTATACACTGCCGGATGAGGGCCTCCCCTCGTAGCGCTGGTTGTGGTGGGTTATTGAACCATAATTCACCATGCTGGTCAGTGCGGATTGGTGACGGTGGGAAGCGAAGACGTTGTCGCCAGTCGGTCGCTAAGCTCCTGGTCGGAGCGTAGCGGTCCCCACGAGTGTGGCCCGGGTGAAAAATGCGTGCGGCGGCTCCCTTACGAAAGAGAGCAAAGCCACAGGCCCTTAACACTGATTTGGGTCGCCCTGGCGAGGCTGCCACGGTAATCTTGGCTGAGCCCGGTTCTCGAAACCGAGCCGGCTCTACTTCTCAGTGGCCACGGATGACGTGGCCATGAGAGGGCTTTTTTTGAAAGGGGCTTGTTGCCCTTCCACTTGGTGAGAATAATGGGATGTCAGACCACGTCGTGCAGATCTCAGATCATCCACCGCGCGTAGGCAGGAGGGACGAGGGCACACGAGCGAACGCTGGCAAAGGCACAGAAACCACGGTGGCGCCAGGAGAATAGGAATAAAAGCCCCTGCATTAAGGACTTTAGATTTTACCCAAGTGTAGCTCGCAAAACAAATACCCACATTGAGAGATCAAAGATTTCATTACTGAGTAGGTACTTGGCCAGACATACTGATGTTTTGAGGTTTCTTTTCTCATGGGAAGAATCTTTTTTTTTTGGTCAACGTTTGTTTGTATTACTCCTTGATGGAATTTCAGTTTCTTGCTTGATTTATCAGGTTTTAATTTCGGTTACACGTGACCCAAAGCCGTGGGGTACGCTTTAGTACTTGGAATATACGACCACGATCCATGTGTAGTATTACCTACTGCCCACTTTGGTGGCAGAGGTATCATGAGCCAACAACACATTTAGTTTTGAGCATTTAGCCCTGACCCCTATCATTCATCGAAAGCACCCCACATCGGTGTCAATCTAATCTCGGCAAGGTTCTTCAGCACCGTGGCTAAATTCATCACTGAGAGTAACCGATATTTCCTGACACAAAAGCATTCCATTCCTGTAAACATGCCGCCCGTGTGGCTCAACATAGCCCTGCGTGACGGGAAAACATTGTCAACAGTCGATGAAAATCTCCATCAGCCAGAACAACCCCCTGCATAATGATTTCAAAGAGACCGCAGACGGCTGTGACCAGCATGCCTTTGAAGTGCAGTATATGGATCGGGTTGCATCTGTACGTCTGCTATAACATAGATACATTGTACAATCAAAGGTTTTGAGAGCTGACTTTTTATTTTAATATCACGATTTGAATCATGGACTCACTGCTGCCGCTTTCTAGTATATTTGCCGGGTCTTCGCGGTGACGCTGAGAAGCCACCCTTAGGATGGCTGTGGGTTCTGCTCAGCTCTGCTCTGCCGTCCAAAAAGGCGCTCCGTTAATTTAACTCAATTTTCTTCAAAGTCAAGTGTAAACAACCCTCCAATTTGGCAGGCCTGTTAAACATGTGATGTTGGCAAAACCGAATAAGGGGGAGCTGTACGTACCCAGCACACACTCGTCTATTCAGAAGGCTGACGTTTCTAATTAAAATAAATTTTGGTCATAATGAGGTTTCTACTTTTTTTTGTCTTCTAAAAATAAAAAGTAAGGGGGGGGGGTGGGGGAATTTTGCCTGAAGCTTCAGGTTTTTTTGGCGGAAGACGCAGGAAACTCTAACGTGGCCGAGAGAGCGAATAACAAAGGAAGCTTGTGCTAGCACGGAACTCGATTCATACATAAGGGCAGAAGAGACTCTGCGAACGTTCGAGGCACACGTTGTTATCAAATTAATTATATATTTAAAAAATTCTTGAAAAACACCACAGAGACAAAGGATAAAAAACGTCTTTTTTTCGAATTAATAAATCAAGAAAGAGAAGGGGGGGGGAAATAAAATTGAGAAAGTGAGATCAGTCCAGTGTTGGGAGGAATCCAATCCAAACACTCTACTGGAGCAGCTGCAAAGTCGGATGAAATTTCACCCGACCCCCAAACAAAGCCCCACCAGATGTCAGCCGCCCGGCACGGAGGAGGATGGCGTGCACGCCAGGCGTGAAGTGGTGACGCACGAAAACCAACAAGTGTAATTATTATAATAATTCACAATCAAATAAGAAATAAAATAAACAAGCGGAATTAAGAAAAGTTTCTTTTTTTTTTAGTCCATTCCTTCAGCCCCACTGATTCAAATTCCCCCCTCATCGTGGGCGAAAAACTCTTGCACGTGGCCCGCTCGCACGAACCGTGACTTCCTGCACGCCGTCGAGTGAACGCGTGCCAGGCGCACAAAGGGGGCATCTCTTATAAAGCACGAGGCAGAACCTCAGTGGGTGCAGAATCCTCCCAGAGTCCTCCGTTCACTTTTCACGGGTTCGCTTTCGTACGCAACGCGTCGCTCTCCCCACCCGTGTTGCGTGTGTTTTGGCGGAACTCGTTTATCGAAGCTCGCAGCACGGCGGGGATTAAGCGATCGCATGGCCGCCGCGCCCTTCGCTCCATGTGACGAATGGGCATCTTCCCGTCCCACGCAGGATGAGCGCGGTTGGCAGGCATGGCGCCCGGTCGTGGTCTTGAAAATACCGGACCACGGTCTCTGTAAATGCCACCGCGAAGCAGCTGTGTACCAATTTGTGCGTTTCACGACAATGTCAGTGGTCACGGTGCGGCTCTTAGCCCCGCTTACCACTATCTTGCTGCCATTTGTACTTGCTGCAGGCTTCCCGAAGTGCGGCGGCCTAAAATGAGTACCTGGTGCAGTTACGTAAACACTCGTTCTGGGGAAGGAAACAAAACAAGGATTTGAAGCTGGCCACCACCGCTCCCCCCCTTCTGTGCCAGTAATAAAAGTAGCCAGATAAAAGCACTTGCGCCATCAGTCTCTCCAATCTTAAAAGAAAATCTTCACGTGTGTCCGTTCCTCTGTGTGAGCACGTGCAAGCTCGTGGTTTGTGTGTGCATGTTCATATCCCTGCTTGCGTTTGTGTTCATGCTTTAAGGGGAGTGCTGCCGGAGTGGTTGGCGTTGCAATGGTCTGTAATTCCATTGATGCAGAGTGCTTTTCTTCGTTTGTGCACAACTTCAGTGACGATTTTAACCTGAACTTGGCTGGGCCTGCGCTAGGTTGATGAAGCTTAAAATGGGTATAGTGTGACAGTCAATGTCAGCACTAGGGAGAGAGCAATGTGGCCAGTGGTGTGGCAACTCGTTTTTAATATGTTCTCTCTCATTATCTCTTCTTTCGAACAATCTATACAGCTCATGAATGAATTGATTGTGTGTGTGTACTTGTGTGCTGCTATGTGCAGAACCTGCACCTATTGGGAGCCACGGCCATTGAGGACAAGTTACAACCCGGGGTCCCGGAGACGATTGCAACTCTCCGACGGGCTGACATCAAGATCTGGGTGCTCACAGGAGACAAACAGGAGACCGCGATCAACATTGGTACAGCGCTGATTGCCGACATCAAAATCTGGCAGATTCTTTACCCACTCGCCGAAACACATTTGCTAGTCCTTATGTTAAAGGCACAGCCGGTGACGCATACCCAGGAGCAAAGTTCAACATTGCTATTTGTAAACTGTTTTTTATAGAGGGCATCTACAAAACTACGACCAAGAGATGTACACATGTTGTTAAAACAAACAAAACATAATGGAAAGAGTTTAAATGTCACCAGAAAAGCTGTGTTTATGTAATCAATTGCAGCTTAATCTCTGTCCTGTAACACAAGTTGCAGTGTATAACCTATTGCTCTTTTCCTACTGCGTGATGCATGGTGACAAGAGGAAAAGTTTATTCATCAGAAAAACACACAGCCTTGAAACCAGCATGATGTAATATCCTTAAGATGCTGCTGATGACTTGGTATAGTTTTGGTTTGCTTGTTGTTGAAAAGGTTTACGATTATGACCGAATGCTCATTGTGGCTTTTTAGCAAAAATGCATCTTTGAAGGCATGTAAATTGTTGAACCTTTAACTGGGCAGCTGCCAACATTCCCTCCAAGGAATTCGGCCCATATGCCAGTAGGCTGCTCCAAAGACCATTTTTTCCCGTAAATGTTAAAGGCCTACGAAAATGGCTTTAATAGCTGAAACAAGATATGCAGTAGTTCTAACAGAAAGCATTGAATGTGCAATGGACGTAAATGGTTTAGATGGGTCACGTTTGCCTTGGATTAGCAGGGAATTTGTTCCTTGCAGCTCTTGTAGGCCACTGAACACACTTCCGACAAGGGAATTTGAAAGCATTTGTTCATAACGCAATCTAGTGAGCGTTTATGTTCTATTATCTATTACCTGAATACACAGTCAAATGAAAAACAGAAATAGGCTCCCTTTTTCAGTTTTTTTCTTCTCCTATCCGCAATGTCTTATTCTTAGGTTTTTTCGGTAAAGTCACGTAGGTAAAACATCAAAATTAATGAAAATAAAATAAAATAAAACAAAAATCACGACGTTTCGGAGGCAACACAAGTCTCCGTCATCAGGTGGGACCGTCACAGCCGAATTAGCTGCATCAAGCAGCTAATTGATGCAGCTAATTCGGCTGTGACCGTCCCACCTGATGACGGAGACTTGTGTTGCCTCCGAAACGTCGTGATTTTTGTTTTATTTTATTTTCATTAATTTTGATGTTTTACCTACGTGACTTTACCGAAAAAACCTAAGAATATGATTCCTTGCAGTCACGAAAGCTTCAAATCCGCAATGTCTTCTTGCTGAGATCCGGCTCTGCAATTGCCTGCTCACAGCAACGCTGGCAGAAGGGGCTCCGCTACATAGAGCCATTGAGAGCCCCCCAAGAGGGTGTTTGGCCTACTCTTCCACGCTGGCCACATGTTACATCGTGGCAGCGCTGCGACGATTTTGAAACCATCCAAAAATGGCCATGTAATTTCGAACCAAAGGAAAACAGTCAACGTGATTGTCATACACGTGGGATTGGGTTCGTTATTACCACCCACAGCGGAGGAACAAGTTTTGGATGGATCAATTAAATGCACAGATATTTTTATAGCCGTAAGCTGGTATCCATTCCAAACGGACACACACCCGCTCCGTCTGTTTAGCCTCTATGTATTTGTTGGCATTACAAAACAAGGGGCACATGACTTATGATGCTGTGAATGATCAGATTGGATGACGTGTTCGTTTTCAGAGTGGGCGGCAGATCTACATGTCAGCGCGCACGGGTGCGGCGTAAAATCTGGACTGGATTTGCAATCCCTTGATGGAATGGAGCTAGATTGAGATGCGCACAGGGCTTCACGTTCGTTTTACAATGGTTGTGGCGTTGATTGTGGTTTTTTTCTGTGCGGAGAAGAGCGTGGCGGTGTGCGCACGCGCAAAAACAACCCCCTACCTCCTCGTGCTGCCGGACGGCAACGCTGTGGTGGGCAGTGCCGTGTGGGGGGGCCAATTTAGATTGGCCTTTCCCTTCATGGCGTTTGTAACCACCACAGCAGCCAAATTGGGGCTCTGGATGGGTGCGAGGGGCTGGTAACCCCTCCACCTTCAATTAATTACCACTAAACTACGATGTAAAAAACGTATTAAGCTTATGCCGGAGGCCCCGGGGGGACAGGCGTCTATGACGTCTCCTAGTCAAACCCCATTTGGCGGAGCCAGGAGACTGTATCCTTACCCCCGGGGCTACTCCAGAAACAACAAAAAGCCACTTCGGATGACTACGTGGAATGTTCGAACGCTCATTGCGGAGGAGAGGCTGCCACTCCTCTGTTGGGAGCTGGACCGGTACCACCTGGATCTCTGTGGTATTCAGGAGGTCTGGTGGACCGGCTCTGGCTCCTGCCACCATGAGGGGTGGACAGCCCTCTACTCAAGGCAGGAGACTGCCAAACAACAGGGAGTGGCTCTTCTTCTGAACAGAAGAATGAAGGGGGCATGGGAGTGTGGCGGTGAGGTGTGGGAAGCTGTAAGCCCCAGGCTACTTTGGGCTCGCCTTCCCATCAACCAGAGGCGAGGAATGGTGGTCGTGGTTACTTATGCCCCCATTGAAGACATCCTTGGAGGGATGCAGGCAAGGCCGTTGAGTCAGATGCCTTCTATGACCTCCTGTCACAGGTGCTAGCTAAAATGGCCCCTCGGGATAGAGTATTCTTGTTGGGTGACTTCAATGCCCGAGTTGGTCATGATGCTGGCACCTGGTCTGGAGTGATTGGAAGACATGGGCCAGATAAGCTCAATAACAACGGTAGGAAGCTGCTAGATTTTTGTGCAGCCCATGGGCTTGTAATTACCAACACGCTGTTACAACATCGGCGCATCCACACAACATCATGGATGCATGCCGGGTCCAAGCAAGAACATTTGCTGAATTACATAGTGACGGAACAGCGGATGCCGGCCCGTGTCCTTGACACCAGGACCTACCGTGGAGCTGATCTGCCCACTGACCATCGACTTGTCATCTGTAAGATGCGCCTGCCATCTCACTCCTCAGTGTGCCGGGAAAGCTCCTGGCAAGGATTATTCAACATCGCCTTGCCAGGCACACTGAGGAGGAGAGGTGGAGCCCCAATGTGGTTTCAGGAAAGGGCGGTTCTGCACAGATGCCATATTTTGTGCCTGTCTGCTACAGCAGAGGTGTAGGGAATTCCAACAAGACCTATATCTCTGCTTTATTGACCTGGTCAAAGCCTATGATACCATCAGTAGGCCTGGGCTCTGGGTTGTTCTTCGTGCTTTCAGAGTCCCTGACCCACTGCTCATGATCATTAAGGACCTTCATGATGGTGAGCTGGCCCGGGTAAAACTACATGGCCAGGAGTCGGAGCTATTCCCTGTTCACTTTGGGGTGCAACAGGGATGTCCTCTGGCTCCCACATTATTTATCATATATTTCGACCACATAGTTCGTGAAGCCTTCAATAGCTGTACCGGAGGAATTTCCATCTGGTACAGATACAATTGGAGGCTGATCGATGCCCGGGTGCGGTCAAGGGATGGCTCCCTATTGCTCAATCATGTTATGTATGCTGATAATCTGGTAATTGCTGCTCATTCAGGGGAGGAGTTGGAGGCGCTGCTGCTGAACCTGGAGCTTGCCACTAAGAGGTGGGGACTTACTATCAGCCCCACCAAAACTAAGCACCTACCTGGGTATTTTGTACACTCCACCCCCACAACTCCCAATTGGTGATAGGGCAGTTTTGGAAAGAGTGGAGAGTTTCTCATACCTGGGAAGTGTGCTCATGACTGGCTCCGGTTTGACAGCAGAGGTCTCACTCCGAATCAGTCGAGCGGCATTATCTTTTTATCGGTTGCGTAACGCTGTGTGGAATCTAGCTGGTCTGTCGCTCCACATGAAGCTTTAGGTCTTCTCGGCCACAGTCATTCCCTCCCTTCTCTACGCTTGCTAAACGTGGACCTCCTTAATGGAACATCTTCGCCGGTTAGAAACATTTAGGCTGGCCTGCCTACGATCCATCTTGGGTTTAACCAGGCTGGATTGTGTGAGGAGCTCACATATCCTTGAAAGATCTGGACAAAGTCCCATCGGTGAGCTCCTCCTGCAGGCAAGGCTGCGTTGGCTGGGTCATGTAGCCCACATTCCCAGCCACCGCATGCCTAAACAGCTTTTGTTCGGCTGGATAGAGGGGGCTAAACGAGCGCGGCACGGGCTAGAGAAGAGATGGAGTGATGTGGTACAGGAGGATGTGGAGCTGGGTGGACTTGTCAATGGCTGGTAGCAGCGGTGTCAAGATCGGCCTTTGTGGAGGCGGCTCATGAAGGACGCTACTGGGAGGGGGGAGGAGCGACGCTCACAACAACGAGTGGAGCGCCGGGTGGCTAAAGCACAGCAATTTGTCACAGCAGGGGGCACAGATGGTGCATCAGCCAGTCATCTCAGTCGACCCGTGGCATCTGGGTCTGCCCCGTGACTTCCTGCCAGCGGGCAGTCGACACTTCACGCGGCCTCAACGTGCACATAGCCTGGCACAAGCGCCGTTGTGACGTCACCACCACTTAGTGGCGAATGGCGTTTGTTGTTGTTGTCTTCCTGTGGTTTTGTCATCCGAAAGGCTACGCCTGCAAGCTGCTGTCACAGAACATGTCAGTGCTCATCGTCAACGAGGAAACGCTGGACGTGAGTGTGATCCCCTTGATGGGATGGGGGGGAAATATAAAGCCGGCCGCGTTCCTCGCGGGAGCTAATTGCATAATACGTATTCTTTATATTTTTTTATTTCTTAAAACTTTGAATAATTTCTCGGATAGTTTTGTAATCGCTCTCAGCCACCCCATCTGGGTTGCGTGTGAGTGGCAGTGTGCGGCGTCACACAGTAATTTACTCTAATAGTACATCGCCTGCCTCTTGCTCCGTCCTTAAATGAAATAAGCTGGCCCCTCGGGGGACCTGGAAAGTCGATGTGCAGACAAAATAAATAAATTAAAGGGGGTGCCTAATGCAATTATAACCCTAACGAGGGCGTGCCTTTTCTCTGAGCTCCACTCCAAATCCTTAAGTGTGTTTTCTAACAAAAATAAATAACACATTCTTCAGACAGTGGTTATTTTGTTTTATTGTTCTCTTCTCTCCGCTGATAATGTTCAGCAATGTTTAAATAAAGAATAAAAAATATAGAATTATTTATACATTAATAGGTATTTGATGTGTTCCGAATGTTATGCAAGTGGACTTGTTGATTGGTCTCTAGTGGTGTTAGGCCATGGTTTTGGCTCATGCAGAGATAATTTCCAGGCCCCTGTCGGTCACATATGCGGTGTTTGGTGTTTGGCACCCATTTGTTAAATTCATGGGGTTTAATAAATTATACCAAAGTAGCCCCTGTAGGATTTTTCCCTTAACAGCTCTGGAGTTTCCATTTAAACTTTTATTCAAATTACTTCAACAAAAAAAATCTCCTGCATTAATCCCGCTAAATCTGATTGCCTGCAAATAAATAATAAACACAGGAAAAGTTCAACACGCCGCTCAAGGAAAATGCATTTTATTGTGCGGCAGCCTGTGGACCAATCTTTTCCAGTAATGTTTGTTTAAGCAGTTCAAAACTCTCGACTGGGTTTTGACTCTCTTGCTTGTGAAACACATGCTGCTCGCTTGCCAGATGTGAGAGGCAAGAGCCCCCCATGTTGACAATGGATGAACAGTGAATTATGAGCGTTAATTAGTTTTGCATGCAGCCTTTTTAATTGGTATTCATGACAGGTGCAATAGTTCACTCCCACCCGTAATTTGACAAGCTGTCACAAATCAGGATCACGATTCTGTTTCAAGAATTTATTTCTTTGTTACGTTTTGACCATGTCATTAGTTATTCTTTGTAATAGTTTTCCCTCTCTTTTATGCATATTTATTCACCCGACAAGCCTAAATGTTTCACTAGCAGAGCATTTGTATATTGTTTTCAACGATCCTAAATATTCTATTAGCACGTGAATGTTTCATTGCATGCATTGTGACCGCCAGCTTCCAATTTCAATCAACGAATCTTAATGTCACTTCTGAAGTATTTATAGCTCATTGTAGAGATGCAGTACCGTCAGTCTTATTGTCACTTGGCTGCTGTTGTACGGTACACTTACTCCTCACCTGTTTCATTGAGGTTATCCATAAAAGGCTCGGCGAAGAAATTATCCATCTGGCGGATGACTCCTGACGACTGCAAGCAATATTGGCGGCTGCTGAGATGAGACTGCGAGTAGCGCAGACTTCTCCATCGGCATTTAGAAGGACCGCGGGCGATCTGGCGCTAACCGGACCGCCTCCGCGCAGGTGTCGGCTGCTGCAGCTCGAACCTCGGCGATCGTGGCCGTCTCCACCCGGATCCCCGGAACACAAACTGCGTCTGCGGCGGAGAGCAGACGATGCCTCGCTCGTCTGCTCCGGTGTCGTCTCTTAGAGGAGCCGTGCACAGCCGATGATTTAAGCACCACAATGCTGACCGTGTGCGGACCTGTGCCCGCAAATGGTCGTCATTGCATGTATGTACGTTGAACTTCTTTGGCACCATTCGAGAGCCAACCGTGCTAATTGGAGGTGCGGAGAAGGACAGCAAACTAATTACAAAAAGCAGTTCTAAATAAATTAGTTTTCAATGTAGATTTAAAAGTGCGGAGCTCCAGTGGCATCCTAATATCGCAAGGAAGAGCATTCCTGATGGCCGCAGAAGCGCATCTGAAAGCGCGCAATGCGGTGACCGGCTAGCCAAAAGCCCCTACTGCGAGGATGACCCCAGTTTGTGTGACGGTTTATGCTTCTTGACGAGATCAGCGGTATGGTGGATTCGGAATGAATACATGAATGATTCGCTGACAGACACCGTCTCTGCTCGTGGGCTGGGCTTGACAGGCCACGAGGCGCACGCTGGCTCAGCACTGCACCTCGCTGGGCGAGAACCTGGGCCAGGAGCACGAGCTGGCCCTCATCGTGGACGGAAAGACGCTGAAGTATGCCCTCGCCTATGACCTCCGCCACTCGTTCCTCGACCTCGCCCTCTCTTGCAAGTCCGTCATCTGCTGCCGGTTGGTGACCACTGTAAAACTAAAAAAATGGAAAGCAGTATCATTTTTTTTTCTCACATCCGGTGTTTTTTTTCTCGCTCTCGGCGCGAGCGAGCGAGCGACGACCGGTGATCTGACCGATCGAGCGTGCCTGATTTGGTCATTCTCTGTTGTTGGCAAAAGAGCAACCATACGGAAAATTAGAGCGACAAAGAATAACACGAGAGTTGAACTTTGCTGGACGTTTCGATTTGTTTTTCCCGTTCGTGCTGGCGGTGACCCGGACCCCCCGTGTGCTTCGTGTGCTTCTCAGTCGTGTTTCCGTATTTCTTTGCTTGCACAGTCTGCTCGGTTGAGGTGTGCCTACGTTTGACCTCTTTTGCTCACCGTTGCCTTCATTTGTTATCTGAACGTGCTCCAGATAGCTCTCCGTGTAATTAATGCAGTGTTGGTTTTTTTTAAATGTTCTCTTCGGCTTTTCGTTTCGGCGAAATGTCTACATCTGTACGGGGAACGGCCAATGAAAATCTTCAGGGAAGCTTTATATATACAAAAAACGTGAAAAGAAAATAGAACGAAAGTAAAAAAAAAACTGAGAAAAGTTGTGGGATTCCTGCTGACAGCTCAGGGCCCGTGGCACTTCTGCCGGGTGGAGGATCAAACGGCCGCCCATCGTCGCCAAAAAACCAAAACAAAACCCGACAGGAGCATGTGCTTCTGTCTCTCCGTCTCATTCTTCTTCCTACTTTTCTTGCTCATTTCCTCTTCCCTCCCCCCAACCCCCTTCGCCCCCCCCCCCTTCATCCAATTTTTATTGTTATTTCTTTTTTTTTCTTTGTGGAAGAGCGGTCAATTTCGGGACAATCTGGTTCACGTGGAGGTCACGGGCTTCACGGTTTCGTGCCTGGAGGTGGTCGGCAATTTTGGTTTTCTTTGGCATGGCGGGTTTATTCAGCTTGTCTTTAATGCGCACATGTCTCTCTATGTTGTGATCTTAGCCTCGAGGTTGAAATGCACCTACGGAGAGTTGGCAGATGCTTGCTATTTCTGAATAAAAATCGCCAAGGCGTACGTTAAGTTACATAAATGCTGCATACGCAGAATGTTTGAAAAATGGCCGCAGTCATTGGCTGTTTCCTTCGATGTTTTTACATCCACTAAACCTGGGGCAAGAGTAAGCGGTAAGCCTAGACTATGTGATTTCTGCTAATCTGTTATTCCACATTTATCGACGCACGCTTTCTCTTTTCACGCTAAATTGTTTCCTTCTCCTCCCCGTTGTCGCCCCCCCCCCCATCCCTGTCCTCCTCGCGTCCATCTCACCTCTGGGGGGGGGGGGGGTGGCCGCCTCGCCCTCGCAGGGTGTCTCCACTGCAGAAGTCTGAGATCGTGGAGATGATCAAGCGGCAGGTGAAGACCATCACGCTGGCCGTGGGCGACGGCGCCAACGACGTGGGCATGATTCAGACGGCGCACGTGGGCGTGGGCATCAGCGGCGTCGAGGGGCTGCAGGCGGCAAACTCCTCCGACTACTCCATCGGGCAGGTAGCGTGGCGCTGCCTTCCGCTCGGCCCCTCCTGCTGCCCGCCCGCCTCACTTCGCCCCCCTCGTAATCGCCTTCCGTTCCTCTCTTTAAAAGCCTCCGCCTATTTTCTGTTGCCCATTCTCTTCCCTCTCTCTTCTCTCCCCTCGCCCCCTCCACTCCTTTCCGTCTCTCCCCTGCTCTTTCGTGACCCCCCCACCCCCCTTAGTACCCTCTGTTGCGGTCGCTCATTGCTCAATCCTTTCTTTAGAACTGCCTTTTGTGTTTAGTTTCTTATCCTTCCCCTGCCCCACACCTCTTGATGAGCATGGTTGGCTACGTATGGTGCGAAAGAAATTCAACATACGTACGCTCCAACTACATCATTCTGGTCTGTCATCTAATAGTGCACCGCATGGCAGGCGCCTTGAGTGAAGGTGCTCTATGAATATAATGTGGATTAGATGATCAAGTTTCAAGTTATATTATATGAAAGCAAGAGATTATGATAAAGATTAGGATGAAGTCTGCTGTGCAAGAGTGATCTGGATCATCTAAGTGACGAAAGCAAAATGAATAAAGTACAAAAACCACGTCACCACTTGAGAAATCGATAATAATGCACAAACATAAATCTCTGTTAAATAATAAAATCGCTGTAGCGTAAGTTGGCTCGGGAGAATTATTTTGAGACTGGTCATAGCGCGATTTACAATTACAATAGGAACACAAACGGATAAAGGCTGACTTTTATACTAATATATGTAAACAGACAAGGATATATGTCAGATCCTATTGCAGTTATAATAAATTGACACCTTGGCATCAAGTATGCGTATGCTGCATTTCTGCTCGCTGTATGTACGTTGAACTTCTTTGACACCGTACTACGTAGCCAACCGCGCTAATCGGAGGTGCGGCAGAAGGACAACAAACTAAACACAAAAAGCAGCTCTAAAGAAATTAGTTTTCAGCCTAGATTTGAAAGTGCATAGCTCCATTGGCTTCCTAGTACCATCACGTGGTTGGCGTGATGGTCTGCATAGCTACAATGACTTCCTCTAGCCAGGATACAGAGGATGTCGATGGCAGTGCAACTGCACAGGGCTGAGAAATCCAGGAGAGAGTCTTATTTCATTCCTTGCACCACGTCCCATGCCAACACTGAGGTGGATTTGTTGCAAAGAACGTTATTACGCTATCTTGTAGCATTTCCCTTGAGATTAGCTGCCTAATGCTGCTGTAGCTCAACTCAGCGGTGACTCCAGCAGCGCACAAAACGTGTGTGAGAATTTCGATTTAAAGCTTTCGTGACTGCAGGGATTCGTATTCTTGGTTCTTTGGGTAAAGTCGCGTAGAAGGGAAATAATAATAGGTTTGTTTTTATTATTTTATTATTTCTCTTCTACGTGACTTTACCGAAAGAACCAAGAATGTGTGTGAAAATGTTGCAGCGTATGCATCATCATCGTCGTCGTCGTTTTAGTCGTGCTCAATCCACTGCTGCATGAAGACTTCCCCAAGCCGCCATCTCTCCTTGATCCTGCGATGCAATAAACCACCCAGTACCTGCACGCGACCTGATTTCATCGCTCCGTCTCCTTGGCAGTCGTCTCCCCAGACGTGTTCCATGCCTTGGCTACCACTTCCATAATTATTCTTGACCGTCGGCCATCGTATCATCTCACAACATGTCCTTCCCATGCCCGCTTACTCTCTTCACTATTTTCACGGTGCCTGTAAATATCTCACCTGTTTCTCTCTCTGTCTCTCTAGCGCAATTCAAAGCGTGCGTTTCATCCACGCTTCCCTGTGCACTTCTCAGTTTTTGCACAAGTCTTAATGATTCTGTTTTTTTTCCCTGCTCCCCCTGGCCCGTCACTGCGGTGCCGATGTTTCCCCAAAAGCTTCGCTGCTGCTGCTGCTGACTGCTGCTGCTGCTGCTGCGTGCACCCCCAGCTCCCTCGTCTCCAAGCCCACCTCTTGACCCTTCCCCAGGGTCGTCACCCAATGCGCCGCCCCCCCCCCTCCCCACCTCGTTCTCTTCTGGCTGTTCAAATACAACTGTGCATGTTTGGCATGAGAGTGCAACACATCTCGTGCCAAACATGCACTTTTGTTCAGTCACGGAGTCAAAATCCAGAAGAGAGGAGAGAAAAAAAAAGAGAGATTCCTTCACGGCCATTTTCCACCCTGGGTGTACACCAGTCTGGGTTTTTTGCCTCGACTTGCAACGGCAACGTCACCTTTAGATTAATTACTTTGCACACCGTGAAGGAGCGGAGGAGAGTGCGGCCTGCGCTGGGGTGGCAGTTCATATTTCACACCTCAAGCGCGATAATGAGAAGCTTATTTTTCCATTAAACTGCGGCCGCATGGGGCGCGGCTCATGGACGTTGCTAAATTACAATGGGGCTGTGACGCTCGCACGTGTGCGCACTCACTCGCTCGCTCGCACACCAGAGAGTAAAGGCAAAGATTCTCCCCCCCCCCCGTATAGCTTTAACAGACTGTTTGGGCAAGTGCTGTTAGCGAGCAGCACCTAATGAAGGCCGGCGTGGGTGGCCAGCACCGTGCCCGGCTGCATTTTTCTCACCGCACCAGATACGAACTTTTGATGGCTGAGTCAACCTCTAGGGGACGCGCTCGACCATGGGGTGCTGATAATTGTCACTGGTGTTGGCAATGAACGTGAATCGAACTCGGGTCGCCAGGTTCGAAGCGCCGTGCGCTAACAGCCGTGCCACTGCTCTCCACATCGAGGAGAGCACACACACTCACGCACACGTGTTTACAAAAGCGCACGTGTGCTGTACACGCTTTGCGGGTATAATGCAGAGAAAAGGGGTGGCATGAGAAAAACCCTGAAGGCCTTTTGCCGCTGATGGTTCTGTGTTAGTCCAAACTAATGTTACAAAAAATAAAAAGACCAAGAAAGGAAATTTCTACACGAGAGCTGAGTTGGACGTGGCGCATGCGTCGTGTGCTGTTAAAAGGCAGATGTTCACGGACCTGGCACGTGCTGCCACAGTTCGTGCCAGTTGATGACCTCACTCATAATAAATCTCACTTGCGGGGCAATAGGATTAATAAGAAACACAAAAAAAGCCAAAACTCTTGGCTTGTGGCACGACTTTGTGAGCGAGCTCGGTGTCTTACATGTTTTTGCTCATTTTAAGTAAAAAAAAAAGTGCCTTCGCTGTATTGTCACACTCGTGTTTTTTTGGGTTTGGAATCAGGTTGGCTGAGTCCACGCCACATGTAGGAAACTTTCGTTGCTCTTGGTACTCGCATTAGCAGCCCCCGTCGTAAACATTTACAATGTATTCTTGGTTCTTTCGGTAAAGTCACATAGAAGGGAAATCATAAAATATTTTACCGAAAGATCCAAGAATATGAATCCCTGCAGTCACGAAAGCTTTAAATCGAAATTTACAATGTATTGATGCTTTTCAACTTAAGGTTTAAAGCGTTAATGCATCAGCTCTGTCTGTCCGCCTATGACCCGGGGCCACGATAACGGGCGTAAGGATGATCCTGTTACCCAGCAGTGTGGAGGCACCCAGGGTTGGTGGATCACGCAACTGTTGTGATGAAACTCCCTTCCTGTGGCGTCGAGATGCCATACCCTGGCTCGCCACAAATGTAGATTCCACGAGTTCAATCTGTATGGGATAGAGCGTTACCCCCTCGCACGCGTGGGCTTTCTTCGCGTGCTGCGGTTTTCCTCCCACATGTAAACACCTTAATATATGGAGGACCACAGAACTTGGGCACTGATTGGCGCCGGCTCGCAGCCTCTGGCTGCAGCCTTGCAGCTCGTCTGTGGTCCTCGCGCCTCCCGAGTCTCTGGGAGTTTGAGCGAATCCTGTATGGTGCGTTACAAGTTGAAATTGTTATTTAAAAAAACAGGTAATAAAAGGGGCAGAGAATGATGGCTGGAGGGGCTTAACGTCACAACCGTCTGGGAAGAGAAGCAAGCCGTGGGCGCTCGGACAACTTGTTCACCGTCGTACGAATGTGAAAAGCGTTGCGGTTGGCGTGTCGTGGCAGTATCTTTCACTCATTTTCAGATGGGTTGCTACTCATCGGGTTTGACAGCAGCACGACGATGGGGGGTTGTTCTCCCACGTGTTGTGAATTGTCGAGTGACCGCGCGTCGGGGGCCGCACTAAAGGCCACCAGGGGGCCGCAGTGACCCCGCGGGCCTTGCAACGAAGAACGCTCGGCGTTGTGTTTTGGCGTGTTGTGACCATGTGTCCCGTCGTCGCGGTGTGTGTCGACGCCGCTGTGCGGGTGAGCAGTTCCGCTTCCTGAAGAAGCTGCTGCTGGTGCACGGCGCTTGGAGCTATAACCGCGTGGCCAAGTGCATCCTGTACTCCTTCTACAAGAACGTCGTGCTCTACATCATTGAGGTTTGTGCCCAAGTGTACCCGTGTGCCGTGCGGCATCGGCAGCCGTAGTCGATGGTTGGAGAGAATGCTTAAAACTCTCAAAGCATTCATTGAGCCAAGTGCAATTTCTTGAGCAAAGCGCTGGAAATTTGCTGTAAATGCCAAATTATCTCGGTGCCGTGTGCAAACAGTCGCGTTGGGAAGAAAAAGGCACCCGTCCGTGGCATTGGCTACCAACCCTTTCGGGTGCCATGTCGGGTGATGTGTCGGCCTTAATAGGCATTTGCTGACAGCACTTGCTCCAACAGTGTGTTAAGGCTGTATGGGGAATCTTACTTTGTATTTGCCATGCAGCGTCTTTGACGCTGGCTGTTTGCAGAGGACAGAATAGAGGCCACATTATTTACTTAAGCCTTCCCACGTAAGCATACATACGCACAAGCATGCTTTGGCCTACACAGTGTTGTTCACGAGCACCTATGAAGGGCGGCACAGCGCACGAAGGGCATGACGGCTGCCTATTGTCTGCCCAGTGCTGATGTTTACCCGATTGCACCAGATACTCTGTTAAGGCTGAGTCAACTTCGGGGAAGCCCAGGCCTGGTTCAGATATGAATTACCACTTGCTAGCCATAGCCGGCAATCGCCGGGTTCGTAGCGTAGTTGCGCTAACCAAGGTGCTGTCCTTCACAAGCATTCACATGTGCTCACACAGACACACCAAGAGGTTATATTTACTGCCTGCTCAACTGATACAAAACAGTGAGCTATGAACGGAGTTCACACTGACTCCTGCTGACAGCTGTGTATAATTGAATTGACTCATCATATGAAAATAAGCTGTCAATCCTTCCAGTGGATGCATTGGCTGGGCATCACAAAGGTTTATCTGTCAACGTTTGCCTCCTTTAGTTGGGTGTACAGTCATAGCAAATTTGCGTGGTTGGCGTGCGTGTGAATGCATATCTCCGCTTGTATGCAAACGGAAGGCAGAAAGACCTCTGTCTGCAATTCCCAAAAAATAAATTAATGCGCTTCTCGCCAGTAAGCAGTATCGTAACAAAAGCTAAAGGGATTGGTTTGACCTTGACCTGTGCATTCCTCATCAAAACTTTGCTTCACGCGGTGGCTTATGATTGTATTAAATTTTCACTATTTTTTTTTAGAGGGATAGCCAGAAAGTTAAGAAAATAAGATACTTGAAAAGTCACACGGAAGGCAATTCTTCATGAAAGAATAACGTGTCGCTTGTACAGTCCAATATAGGATTTAATTAATGTAAATGTAAAGTAATTTATGCAAATTTGGGAATGCCTGAAATTTGACATTTACCATAGATTGTGGCTGATCCTGCTGTATATACAGACAGATATCCCCCATATAGCCTTCACGGACTTTTGGAGCAAGTGCTGTGAGCAACCACATAGTGTATGGGGGGGTGGGAGTTTGGCCAGCACCATTTCTAGATATCTGTGTCTCCTCATTGCTGTGTTTGCAAGAGTCGATTTTGGGGAGGCCCAGAACCAGGTTCAGATGTCACTCGCCACTGATGTTCACCAAATTTTGGTCATCAGGTTCTTGTGCAGGGTGCTAATCATTACACACACAGCTACATTGACACACACACGTGTGTTTACGTAATGCCTACGACTGATAAAAACCTGTGCTCACACATGTGCACATTCACTCTGCCTTCCCCTGCAAACGGCTCACATGGGACCAGTTCTGGTGTCTCATTGCTCGGCTTACTCAGAGGTCCTACACACGCGTGGGCTCCACACCTTCACCACATGTGCCTAATGACTTAAGCCAGAGCCCTGGGCTGCCACAGTGCTATCTGGTTGCTGTTCGTTTCACTCTGCTATTAAAAGGGCAATTTCGAAGGATTTTATCATCAATTTTTAGTCCCCTTGTGGATTAACCCCATGCCCTATACTCCCCCCATCTGCCCCCAGTAAAAGAGCAAAAATTAGTTTGAGGAACTACAGGCCGCAAGTGTAAAAGTGGGTTAAGGCCAGTTGGGCTCACATCAAATACAACAGGAAGGTATTTTTTTCCCATCGCTGATATGGTTTGGCGAATTAGTTGAGGAGAAAGATCGCATTTTGCCAGACAGTGTTTTGAGTAATTTTCTTGCTTAACAATTTACGGAGAGTCCAGTGGATTTCTGCGCAGTGTCCTGGCCAGCCCTACTGGTGGCCAATGCGTTGCTTTGTACAAAGTGAAATTCCGGCTGTTGGCAGGCTTAAGCTCGTGACTTATTGCGGCCTGGGTACCTCTCACCTCTGACCCCCCTTGGAATCCAGTGCCTCACAGAGTCTTAGTTGGACCGTGTGGCGCAGCGATAATTTGCGAGTGTGCGTTGGTCTGTGTGAAACGGCGTGCGTGCGCGCGGATATGTGCGTGCGTTTTCTTCACTTGCGCCCAGTTTGTGCCGAGTGAATGTTGTTTGGTGCTTGGAGACGCTGGGAAAAGTTTAGGAAAAGTGGCTTCAAAGAAATGGGCCTCCACAGCTCCACTGCCGAGCAGGTCAAGTGTACTGTGCAAATCCCCGCGAGGCATGGAAACATGGAAACATAAAGCTTTGGCTCTCGTTTTGTTTTGCCGCAACTGAATTGAATAGGGCGCCCCTATTAACGTGTACCAACCGTTCACGTACAGCACCCGAAACCAAATGTGCAATCCATCCGTTGTGCGTCCCTCTGAATCCGTGTGCAACAATGGGGAGTGTGTTTTTTGTTGTTTGTTAATTAAATAATAAGGCTGATCTCTCCTCTTGGCCATGAAGGCTGTAAGGGCATAAATAGTTTCATATAAATATTTATATCTATGCAAACGATGTTCGATACAGATAAACAGTTAGCCACTTTAATCTCCAACTGTAAGATCAGTGTAAATCTTAATTTTAGAACTTTCGTGACTGCAGGAATTATTATTTGTTTCTTTCGGTTAAGTCATTGAACCACTTCTACGGGGAAGTTTTAAACTTATCTTCTTTTTTCTCTCTCTCTGACTACTTGTTCTCTCTGCCTGTGTCCTCTCTTTGGAATGTTCACACTTAAATTCTAACTTAGCAATCTTTGAAGTACGTAATCAACCAGGCTATGCGTTAATTGTGTGTTGACCGACCCTCTGTGTTGTATTACATTACATTTCGATATTTTACTAGGTTATTTAATTTTAGTGTGTCCTTCTCCTGATTTTCAGGCTTGCTTGCCGTGTCATCGCACTTGCAGCACCACGTTTTGTTGTCCACTCATTGATATGCTAATTTTTTCTCTAACCCCCCTCCCTCTCTCTGCGTCCGCCCTCCTCTGTCTATTTAAGGCCACCCCACAGAGACGACCACCTCTCTCTGTTACCTGTGTTGCTCTCTCTATGTATCTTGGTGATATCTGTCTGCTAATATGTCTGTCTATAGTTTTCTGGTTAGATTTTATGTCGCTATTTCATTATACCTGATGATGATTGCTTGTGTTGCAATCGAAACGTCGTATTCTATTATTTAATTTAATTTATTGTTTTGTCTTTAGACGTGACTTAACCGAAAGAAACAAATAATAATCAGTGTAAATCTGTAAGTGATGATAAACCTACCACAATAGAACGGTTGGCACACATCGATTTTAACAACACTTAAATATGTGCATAGCATGTACCAAAGCTCGCGGCCTTATGCAGAACCACCAGTTCAGAAGAACTGCATTGTTCATAACATTGAGAGAACACTTAGCACTGTTTTTGTCACTTACGGATTTGAACAATTGTCGCCATTGGGAAAGCTAAATGTGTCCCCATATTGTCAAGCTAAGCCCTCTTTGTGTATGAGACATCCCAGAGGCAGTACTGTACTCATAAGTCCTCATAAGAAGACAACCAGTCTGCAGGTTTGTATTTGTTTCACTGCCTCCTGTAGTTGGTCCACATTTGTTCACATTGTGTGGAGTTTGTGGTCAAAGGCAATCATGACCACAATGCAGTTCTCCTGAACTGGTTTTGGATAAGGCTGAGATATTTTGTACGCGCAATGCACACCTTTGTGTGCTGTTAAATCGATGGCAGCAGTTAAGCGAGGGAAGCCCTTCCAGCACATGATTGTGCAACTCACCCCGCTCGTTATTTTCTAGTTCGTCTTCTTTCTTTTTACCGTACATGGGTCTATAAAAGTACTTGTGATGCAAGGGTGTGCCCGTTTGGGATTTTTTTTGTTAGTTCCCGAGTGATTAAGTGCCACCAATCATGAAAGCATTCCTTGCATATGATTGCAATTTATATTCCAGCCACTGCCTCTATAATAGCTGGCAATTCCATTAAAGTAAAAACAAATTTAGGGGAGCAGTTTTAATTGCTGCAAAGAAACCACAAAATTGTTTCAGCTTAGTTTCCCGGGCTCCCACATTGCGACAACAAACGTAGCACATCTGTTAAATCAACATCATCAGCCGTGATAAATCCGCTGCTGGATGAAGGCCTCAAGGGTATGCATTGACTAAAGCCTTTTGCAAAAACTTATTTTACCAGGTAAGGCCCACTGAGCTATGTAGTTTTTTTTTCAGAAGCAACCTGGCTATCACAAATGATTGCTCAACGAAGTGGCTTACCGCGTGGAAATTTATAGCAGCCAAATACTCGAAACGAATGTTTCTAAATGTGGAGGGGAAAACCTGAAAACCCGGAGAAAAATCCACCCGACCACATACAAACACCAAATGTAGAGATATCGTTAGAGTCAGAATCGAATCCACGACCTCTTGCATACCAGGCGAGGCAGATAACATCTCGCCACTGGGCAATAACAGCTCAAGAGGAGTAAGTAAATCCAAATAAAGATTGTCAATGCGAATATACCACAAATGTTTTTATTCCAATATAAACAAAAACTAAACACTGCAGTCTAGCGGTACACATCACCGGGTGGCCCCTCGTGAATCACTTCTTCACCGCACGCTGGCTGCATCGTGCAAACTCAAGCTGTACAGCCAAATTGATATTACGCATGACATTAAAAGCCATGTGGAATTCATCTTATTAATGCGTAAAGCATCCAGTACTCGGTTTACTTCCAACACTTGCTACAGGGTGACTGAAGAATAATGCTCCTGGAGTACAAAGATGTTGTTTTTATTTTGAGGGTTAGATTTTCATGGTTTCGTGAGCTCCCGATGAGCCTTAAATGTTGCAGAAGATTTGTAACATGGCGTGGGTGTGGTGGTACAGTGGTTTGCCCTGTGCTCTGAACCCAGTTACCCGAGTTTGATTCCCGGCCATGGCTAATATCAGTGGCAAGTAATATCAGGACCAGTCCTGCCCTCACTGCCCCCCGACTCGCACTGACCAGCACGGTGAAGTATGGTAAAAAAAAACCTTGAATTACGTCAGGAGACATTAATCCATTTGTTAAATGAGTCGTTGGAATGTATCTTTTTGTTGTTAAGTACAAGCACAGTTGATAAAAACTCAACACATTCGTCAATAGCTCTGTGGCCTAGAAAGGAACAATACATAATAGGTGACCTTTTTGGGCAATAACCCTTCTTCAGAGCATATCATTAGAGAGGCCAGAGAAATATCAACTTGCATCAAACTCTCTCTCAGGCCTCTTATGTCCAATAAAGAAGGCCCATTGGCCAAAACGTCACCTATGATATGTTTTTCCTTTTTAAGGCCACACCAGTGGTATTGAATAATGCATTGAGATTGGCATATACAGTATACATATGTGTATATATATGCTTACTGCAGTGTATGGAATAGATCATAGGAGCTTATTCCCCGTCAGACAGGGGGAGAAACGAAAAAATTAAACAGTGGAAGAAAAATGTGAAGCAGATGGAATGGATATGTCTGCAAACAGCTGAAGAGGAGCTTGCCAGCTTTGTTATGCCCTGGCCGTGTGCAAGGTTCAAAGGTAGCAGTTTAAACCCTAGCTTACCGCGATAACCATACAAATTACTCTGACATTAATAAGAGAGGTCTCGGTTGGGCCTGAGGCTCAAGTCAGCTAATTTTTTTATTACAAATATTTTAAGCCAGAAAGAGGCAACGAACGCGTGCACGCGTACACCGTAACCCAAAACAACGTGAGCTGACATTCCTACACGGAACCTAACACAATACCATTGCTGCATTCTTTAAAAAAAAATAATTGTAAATATGCTTTTTAATGAGTCAGATGTTTTGATTTTGAAGCTCACACGTAGAACTGATTTTTGTTTTTAGTAGTCCTTCCCCTGCACCTCCGATTAGCCTACGTACGGTGCGAAATAAGTTCAACATACATATACACTGCTTATACAAAATGCGATTTTGTTTCCATGGGTGTTCGACATTTTTGCAGATGTGAAATTGTAACCAGGGATTTCTTGCGTTGAAAATATGCAGATTTGGCCTAAACATTTAAAAAAATTAATGAAATGAAGTAACTTCACACATTTCAGTCGGGGAGGTGTGAAAAAAACAAAACGAAACTGTGATTGGACGTGGAATAAAATGTTCGTCTCCCCGGTCGTATTTCTCCTGGGCTCGGCGTGGCGAAGGAGGTGCAGTGGGTGGTGGAGCGTCCCGTCGTGGAACGGAACCAGCTGAGTGTCAGCATGGGATGTGATTTGAGCACTCTACTGATGAGATTTCCTTCGAGTGGAAATTTCACTCGCCATCCTGCGGACGGCTGCGCGTCCGCAGAGCTTTAGAAACAGGGGGGGCGGTGGGGGGGGTACGAGAGGAAGAGTCGCTTCATTTGGGGGCCCTTCTTCAAATTTGAGATTTTGCACCGGTGCTGGGAGACTCTCGGTTAGGAATGCTTCGCTGAGAGCTGCAGGAGAGAGGGAGGGGGGGGGATTGGGGAGACCTGAGGCAGAGAGCGGCAAATTCCACGGCTTAAAAAGAAACCCAGATATAGAAAAATGAGGATAGAGGTCCGCGTAGGAATGCAGTGGAGGAGATGGGATGTGAGTGGGAGTGAGGAAGGCCTTCACGTTGCGCTGTCTGCCCGCTTGTCTTCTTGTTTACACCAACGTCTGGCCTCCCCGCCCCTGCCCCCCCCCCCTTGCAAGTTCCCGACAGCAACTTATACTTGCGGCACCCACCCTTTCCTATCAATGCGTTGCATTCCTTCCATACGCGGCGGTGCATATTCCGGGCCCTGCGTGTTTATTCGAGCCACGTATCGTTTCCCAGGTGCGCGCCACGGCAGCACCGGAGAAACGTCCGCGTCGCCGCCGTGGGCGTTACCGCTCGCAAAATCACCAACAAGCACTGCCAAGGCCATCTGATATGAATTAAATTCACTTTTTTTATGTATTTATTTATTAATATGTTGGCAGCAGGAGCAGCAAAAAAAAACTCTAAATAAAAAATTTAACGCCAACTGTATACATTCCAGCGATAATTACATTTTAACTTATTTATGTCAACTTTGGTGCTTTGGCCTGTCAGTTTTGAGGGCCCCTGTTGGCTCTTGGCTGCCATGTGGGCGCAGTCAATCCTGGGATTGTGGTTCGAACACACGCAGCGGGACAGCAGGTGGCACCATTGTGACATTTGTCATTCCCGTCAAGTGCAACCGCATAGTCTTTAATGTTTCAGGATTGTTAAATATAAACACATACACACATAAGTACGAGCAGCTGGGTGGCCTAATGAGTGGCGTGCTTGCAATGTTGGATTTCGTGCCGGGGTGGTTCGAACCTAACTTCTTCCCCTTCTGACTTAAAACTTTCGTGACTGCAGGAATTCATCTGCTATGGTTCTTTCGGTAAAATCGCGTATAGGAAAAAAAAATCATAATATTATTTTATTGTTATTAATTTTTCTATCTACGTGACTTTACCGAAAGAACCATCAAATATTCTTCCCCTTCATAATGCTCCACGCGCATCTTGCTACCAGCGTGCAGTCTTAGACGTAATCTTTACCCATGTACAGGGTGTGTTTATCCCAAAATGTATGTTCGTAAATTGTTTGAGGTTACGAGCGTTGCATTGGTTGTGGCGCAGTGGACCATGAACCCGGCGAGTTTGAGTCCTGGCCACGGCTAACATCGGTGACGAGTGATGTTTGAACCGGCCCTGCCCGCCCTCCCCAAACCCTTCATCAACCCGCAATGACCAGTAAGGTGAAGTATGGTCAAACAACCGCCACGGTGTGGAAAGGCCTTCAACGAGCAGTGGGGTTGACAAAGGGCTGAACATTTTTATTTAGTTTAATCAAATAGTGATTGTGTTTGTAATTTTCAAGCATCGCTCGATTAAAATCATACTCCCCTCATCCCATGCCAACATCATTATAATTCAAAGGTGTCGCTCTTTTAATCACATGTTGAGACAAAGGATAACCGCACAAGCGGATAAATGTGGAAACGCATAATCCTATAAGCATACAATTTATCCGTACTGTACACGAACACCTGAGTAGATTAACAGAGGAATGGACCAACCCAACATGTTAGAGTTCACATGTTAATCCATTCTAAACCACGGTAATTGGCATTTGCTTTGGATTAGCGAGCCGTTTGACAACGGTAATTGTGCTGCTGTGGTAAGTAAACAAATGTGACAATAATCATCCTCCTTTCTATCTCACAGTGGGGGGTGGCGGGGCATGTTTATCCATCCCCCCCACTCCATTGTTAACAGACTCCAGCCTCGCATTGTTTTGTTTTAAACGAGAATTTAAAAAAAAGGAAATGTTTGTATGACAAAAGACAATGGACAATAAAAACCCACGTTAAATTTTAACCGCCAACACAAATATTGAAGAAAGAACGCGCACGTGTGTGCGTGTGTGTGCGTGTGTGTATGCGTGAGATGGGGAGTGGTGGTGCAGCGGTTAGCACGTTTCACTATGAACCCGGGCAACCCGATTTCGATTCCCGCTCATGGCCAACACCAGTGACGAATATGTCTGAACCGGTTCTGGGCTTCCCCTAGGTCGACTCAAACGAGTACCTGGGGCGGTGTGTAAACATCGCCACTGGGGAGACAAAGGTGGCCGGGCGTGGTGCTGGCCACCCACCCCCTTGTGTGCCGTGCCGGCCTTCATAGGTGCACGCGAACAGCACTTGCCCCAACAGTCTGTTAAGGCTATACGGGGGATCTTTGTCTTGTGTATATAAAACGGGTTATTTTGTGAAACTGTTGGCAGTGGTGCCAAACATACACATAAAACAAACCCAACACATTCGTCAATGCCACTGTGGCCTTTTAAAATATAAGAGGCTATGTTTGGGAAATGGTCCTTCACAGCGACGTGACAGACCACGGAGACAGAGTTGATTTCGAATTGGAGACTTTACTCTGAGAAGAATGTAAAATCATTATAATATGTTTGGCCTATGACTACTTAACCGTCGGTAGCTGATTGAGTGGCAGACACAATACTGGGGAATTTACCTGAGACGAAGTTGAAGCTGTCACGGCCACTGCAGTCGGCATTCCATTGACATCACAACGGGGAGGGGGGGGGGTGGAGGAGGGGAGGTGGCTAAGAACTCGAGAGAAGTGCTTTGTAATCTGGCGTGTCAACTCCGCCGAACCATTGGGGCGCAAATTGTTTTTGACGTAATTCAATGAAGGATTTGGCTGGGCACACGTAATGGAATTAAAAAAAAATTGCTTTGCGAAGAAAGTTACAGTGAATGCATAACAAGGTAGAATGCAGTACGGTTTCAGAGTTAGTGGCGCTCGGAGTACGCGGGTATCGGAGTACGCGGGTATCGGAGCACGCGGGTATCGGAGCACGCGGGTATCGGAGCACGCGGGTATCGGAGCACGCGGGTATCGGAGTACGCGGGTATCGGAGCACGCGGGTATCGGAGCACGCGGGTATCGGAGTACGCGGGTATCGGAGCACGCGGGTATCGGAGTACGCGGGTATCGGAGTACGCGGGTATCGGAGCACGCGGGTATCGGAGCACGCGGGTATCGGAGTACGCGGGTATCGGAGTACGCGGGTATCGGAGTACGCGGGTATCGGAGCACGCGGGTATCAGAGTACGCGGGATCGGAGCACGCGGGTATCGGAGCACGCGGGTATCGGAGCACGCGGGTATCGGAGCACGCGGGTATCGGAGCACGCGGGTATCGGAGCACGCGGGTATCGGAGCACGCGGGTATCGGAGCACGCGGGTATCGGAGCACGCGGGTATCGGAGCACGCGGGTATCGGAGCACGCGGGTATCGGAGCACGCGGATATCGGAGCACGTGGGTATCGGAGTACGCGGGTATCGGAGCACGCGGGTATCGGAGTACGCGGGTATCGGAGCACGCGGGTATCAGAGTACGCGGGATCGGAGCAAGCGGGCCCGCTGATTTGTGACCGACCCCGATCCGTACTCACACTTTGTGACTCGTACTGTCGCTACATGCACAGGGCGGGTCGCGAGGAGTCAAATCACCCCCCGCCGCCATCACGTGAACGTGGATTTGAGGGCGTGTAACTGCGCAAGAAACCAGTCCAAAACATTCTCGCGTTATATCTGACCTGGATGCCACCGCCGATGATTAGTGGATGTACTGTGCTTTATTACACATTTATGTACATCTTATATGACACTCGTATGAGCGAACACCCCAAACTTACACGAATTTGCGCGTACGCGGGTGTACACGGGACCTAACCGCCACCACTTACTCGTGAGACCTGACTGTATTACGTTCCTTGTAAATCACAGGTGGCTTTTAAAATCCAGGAGCATTACGTGTGGCGTCTTGCCGATTGCACATCTACCGACAGCATGCATGGGCACATTTCTTACATTCATTTAGATTTTTGGTTTTTTCACTGGGCAATAAATGTGTTCTTTTGCCATACTTTTAAAACTAGAAATTTTGTTTCGTCACTTTGTCTTCGTCTTTTTGCCAACCAGTGCTTCATCTCATCTTATGAGATCTTATGACATGAAGTGTCTGTTCAGATCTCTTGCAGTGTGTGAACCCTTCATGTTAAGAGTACAGCCCGGAGAAGTGGATATCGCAGAGTTACCTCTTAATGTCCCTTGTTGTTTGACCTCTGCTCCACATTGTAGAGGGGGTGGTGGGGGTCACCACTTTCCCATCCGCTCTTCATACGAGAGTAATGTTTGTCGCACAACCGTCAGACCTTCATGAACATTTTTCGAGCTGGAATTTTGCCAAGTTGATTTCAATTGTATCGGACAACTATGGGTATCCCTGCTTTCACTCTCAAAGCGTTCGCTCCTCCTGCCTGGAGACTCTGCCGACAGCCGACACCTGCTCTGGCTCCTGGCTCCCCTGCTGCATAGGGGCCAACTGTCTCACGAGGGAGAAGCATCAGCCGCGATCGTCCCCTTCCTGAGCTTCCTCGCCCCTTCCGTCTGGCCTCACCGCCTGTCGCCGGAAATCTAAAACCCAAACTGCGCCAGCTCTGAGCTGAAGTGCCCCCCCCCCAGCCCCATCTCCGCATCTCCTCCTGGTCACCTCCAACCTCGCTGACGGAAATGTCCCTTCTAGCGGCAGCAATCGCAAATTTAGATCATAATCACATGCTGCAGCTTTGTTATACGACACCTCCATGCTTTTGGTTTCATATTGTTCCATCACCACACTTTCTGGTGCTGAGGTTTTAATTAAGACTATGTATATGTATCACTGGCCTCTTTGGCAACACGCTTGAGATGGCTATCCTTAAATAAGCAGGGCATTTATTTTTAAACAGTGACGTTAGGGTATATACGTTTCAAACCAAAGTGTTTCAGTTATGTGTGTCTGTTCACAGGGGATAATTACTAAGTTTAATGTTTGCAAACTGGTCTATTCTAATCTGGCCACAATTAAACGTTTCGTTAAGTCTTCAGCAAAAATGCTTACGAGAAAACTATGGGGGGGTGGGGTATGGTTGGTGATATGGTGTGACCTATTTCATTAGCTTGCTGGCCTGTGTGTGTATGTATCCTTATTTTTGTTGTTGCAAATAGCCGAGATGGATGTCGATTCTTGGTTGTTTATTTACGTGTGTGTGCTTAAATGAATTCAGAAAACACGCAAATGCACCATTATTTTTACGTTCACTTTTGCTACGGTCTTTGGCCAGCCGGACTTGCAAATCACGAGTCCCCTCCATCTGCCGGGACCCTAATCGCTCGCTTCTTGCTGGCTCTGCCTAATTGCACTAATTGCTGCTATCGTCTGTATGCCGGCAGTTTTTATGTCATCATACCACACTGAAAATAAAAACCTTTCTTGCATGTTTACTATTAATTGTGGCTATGTATAAAAAAACATCTACTGGTTGTGGATGTTAGGGGAGGATGTTTATATACACACACACATTCGAGGCTATGCTAATTGGTTTGGTCCCATTTCATTGCAATATATCGTACGTTATTACAAAACACACGTTTGTCAATGATTCTTCCCTAACAAGAGAATTATATATGCAAGAGTCAACGATTCTGCTTTGGCCCATCCTTCATAGGATGCATTGTTGTGTTTTGTTTGATGCTTTACGTGTTTATACACCTGCCAATGCTGTATCAATATAAATTGTTTAATGTTCAGCTGTTCTCAGTAATCACAGTGAGAGGGATGCAGACTGATTGACTCACACTTTAATTTCATCTTGAAGCTACCAATCCCACACTGTACACACAAAACTTCGCAACTAATCTCCAGCTTTATTCTAAACCATCACTTTTAACTCATGCCAACTACCAACACTCACAAACACTTAGGGCTTCTAGGCAACCAAACATATGGCCATATAAATATAATCAAATCTCGGCGTACTTTGAACCACAAACCATCATAAGCTTTCAATATTGACAATGGCAGGCGTTCATTTTGTATTTATATATAAAAAAAACACTTTACAGTTGAATTTTAACGAGGGAAGTTGTAATGGCAGCGAGGGTAGTTGGGAAACGACAATCGAAAACATGTTTAAGTGTACAACATTTGATGTTGTGCATTAATATGTTTAACTTGTCAAGGAGACAATCACGATGGAGTAAATGTTAGGTGCGTTGACAATTTGTGTTTAAATGTTTAAATTACTCAATGTCATGAAAGTAGAGCTTGTTTTGCTCGAATGACATTTTTTTTTTGCTACAAAGCAGTGCAGGAATGAAGACTAATGCTGTTATACGGTTTAAAAGGCAACACAAAGTATTACAAAAATATTATTTTAATTGCTCTTTGAAAGGAAAAACCTCATATAAAAATAAAAAATAACCCCATTTGGCATGCCAGATTTCAGCACAGCTGTTATAAAAAGTGACATTTCTTAGAATCGTGTGTATTGTTAGTCCTAATATTACCCCTGAGAGGGTCTGAAAGTAGGCCAAAACTCAGAGTATTTTCTGGCCGTTTTAATTGTACCTGTTTGCACAGTTCTGTAAATGGTTTTCCTTGTATATTTTACTTGTATATTACCTACACTTGGCCAGTGCTTTTTGGTTAGGCTGCTGCTGCGGTGCCAAAGCCCTGAACGTGGCTGAGATGGTCCCTTGTGTGTCAGCGAAACCCTTTATTAGGCCGAGGCAAAAGAAAAGCGCTTAACTAAAAAAAAACCTACCAGTTATTAAAAATAAACATTTCCCATGAATATTTTCCAACGACTTTTGATTGGTGTGATAATTGTTCTACCTACGTGACTTAACGGAAAGTACCAAAGAGTTTGGTGTGATAAAGTGTTGGTGACATCGTGGCCCGTTGAGTTTAGTCGTTAAGAGGTGATGCCCTGACTCTGTGGACATCTGTGAAAAATAGCTTTATCGCTCATCGGATATCTCCAGTGTAAATAAATATCCTGCTTCTGGCGATGATTTATCTCCTTCTCCCCCCCCCCTCACCACACACTATGGATTGTCACGAGTAATGGTTGTTTTTCGATTTAAGAATCAATTCTCTTTGAGCTCTCGGGATGTGCCAATTTGTTGTTTTGGTACAACCCAAATATGCTAAGCATCGTGCCGAACAACAACGTGGCGCAGCCTGGAAAAAATTCGGAGGTCTGTACCGCACAACTGTGCAGGAGTACGATGCTTTTTTGTCTCGTTTGTATTGTGTCCTTTACATTGTGTTTCATTTAATTCTAGATTTGAAGCTTTCGTGACTGCAAGGCTCTTAGGTTTTTTTCGGTAAAGTCACGTAGGTAAAAATAAATAATACCAATAAAAACAATAATTCACGACGTTTCGGAGACTTGTGTTGCCTCCGAAACGTCGTGATTAATTATTTTATTTCTATGATTATTTCTATTATTTTTATTATTTGTTTTTCATTTACTTTGTCTCATTTTATTTGTCTCATAAGTCTGGTTTTGCTCAAGACATTAGTCGGTCGAATTGCCACGTGAGCATATAGTTTGCACGTAATTACGTGCATAACCTTGTAAAGCGTATGTTTCCACTGTCATGGTTCGTGTATCGTGAGGTAGAGAAAGATTTGATTTTAAGCAATATTTTTCCCAAATATGACTGAAACTTGATTCCTTGTTTTTCTGTAGCTTTATCATGATTTGTACAGGCCGACGTAGTCCGTGGTGTGTTTACAAGAGTGCACTCTGTTGCTTCTTCAATTACAAATGGGCTGAGCTGCAGGCTTAGAAATGGACATTCGTGGCTTTTAATGTAGCGTTGATTTTGTTTAATATATCTCTTGTTTGCGTCACCTGTCACAAAAACGTGTAAATATGACTGTTAACACGGGTAAGCAATACTCATTATGGACTCAAGAGGAAGAATGACACTGAGCAAGTTTAACTGCACCCACATTCCAAGAAATAAATCAAAGGTGATGTGCCATATTTGGGAGCTCCAAACGGGCACCAGAAATATCTGGGACCTCTGGGAGCTGCGGCACGTGGCAGTTGGTGTCAGTGGGGTGCAGTGGCCAGGGACAGGGGCGATTGGGGGGTTGTTGGGCAGGGGGGGGGGCATAAGAAATACAATCCATGGAATCCCATTTCCCCGCTTTATTCAGGAGAAGCTGTTGAACCCGCGGTGGGCGTGGTCGGATGTTGCGCATCCATTGTGCGGTGAGATTTGAAGTGCTCGCCGGATAGAGTTTTGATTTGATTTTAACCAGGTGAGAACTAAAGGGACCAGGATAAAGTCTCACTTGCAAGAATGACCTGGGGGCAATAAATAGCCTGAGAGTAGCCGGGCGATGATTGCTGTGTTTAATCCCAATTTGAATAATTGGCGGTGCAATTCTCGAGTAATGCCAAATTTGGACGCTCAGGCCTGGCTGGCACCCAATGGCCTCCTCTGGCGAATGATGTCGGGGGATCTTTTAACGTTCACCGTGAAGCGGGCGGCGCAGCAATAAATCGGGGGCATCCGCCGCAGCGATCGGGCGAACACGCTCACCGCCCTCGAGGGACTGGACTGGCGGGTGAGAGGCTGATGCGTGTGCATGAGAGGAGGTGGGGCAACAGTGAGAGAGCAGTGGCAGCAGTCGAGCAGGACACATTTTGGGTCCGCCTCCCCCCCCCCATCGTCTCGCTAATTAAAATCCAGACGGTCAGAAAAGGAAGCCCTCGTGGCCCGGACTTGACCGCGCTCAGAGATTTGCTCTGGCGTTTCGCTCGCTGCAGGGCGGGTGTCAGTCGGCCTTTGGATTAATTTAGGAGAACGCCAAGAGAGGGTGGGGAGAGGAAGAGGCCAAGGGTTGCATCGGAGGGAAGCGAGGGAGAACCTTTTTTTTAATGTCCGATTAAAGCTGGCAAATGACATAAATGTTTTTCTCTACTTCATTTGAATATTTTAGTTCCTGTGCCCCGCCAAGCATTACTTTGATAAAAGTGTGAGTTTCTTGGGTTTTTTGTCAAAATCGTTAGCCAACAACCACAGCAATAATATAACTTGCACCGCATTTTACCTCTAAACTGCCTTGAAGAAGAATGTACTCCCACAAGGAGGGTACAAAAAGTGCAGTGTTTACACTGGACATGATGTAAACCATTTTGATGGCAAATTGGATAGAACACATATCTCTACACGTGTTGCATTCTTAAGCTGTAGGCGTGCCAGACAGGTCAATACCATTCCAATGACCACAAACACCATCGTCCCTTACCGTGTTGGCTGGCTCACTGAGCCGTGCACTTTTGAGAGCCGTGTCGAACCAGAAGAGGGGGTGGCTGGGAAAAACGATCAAAAATGTGAACACTCGTGCCTGGCTTTTGAATACGGGTATGGTATTGCAGCATCATTGCAAGGGTTTTGAACAGACACGTTTTTTTGCTCGGGGTTTTTATTTTATTGTTGTATTGCCCTGCTCTTCCTCAGATCTGTCCTTGTCCCGTGCACGTGTTATCTCGGGAGCCTCGTCAACAATCCCGGTCTCTGTCTCCACTTAGGGCACGTGACTGTCCCTGGGGCTCTGCAACTTTTGGAGCAGAGTTTCATTTACCCAAAAAAAAAGCAAACTCACATCTTGCTCACATTAAGCCAAAAGTTTGGTTTGAAAAAAAAATTACGTTTTAATACTCGCAGATCTCACAGATTTGATTGCAGCCCGAACATCTCTCGCATTTCCACAGGGGATTTATGAACACAGGTCCACTTCAACTGTCTGCGTGAGTTTGACATTGTCACGCTCGCAAGTTTTAAAAAGACTAAATATTTACAGAAGTTGCTGGAGGAATGATGACTTATTTACAACAGTTAGTACAGTTGTTGTGACAAATGCTTTTATTTATAACCTATGTCATTGTTTTTCATTTTGAGCCAAGCCTTTAGAAGCTCACTCTTCATAAGAGTCTGCACTCCCTTGAACATTAGTACCAAATGCTGCATTTGGTACGAATGGTAAAGGTTAGTACATCGTGTGTGCCGAGATGGGGTCGCGGCGCAGCGTTTAGCGCACTGCATTATGGTCCCGGCGACTTTGAGTTTGTATCCTGCCTATGGCTGACAGCGGTGTTGGTTGATATCTGAACTGGTCCTGGGTACCCACTCACCATCATGGTGAAGTATGGAGAAACTAAATGCCCATGACTCACACAGCATGGGAAAGCTTGATCCAACAGTGGATTAATCAAGAGTTGCACATTAATTTAAATTATTATTCATTTCAGTACCAGCAGTTGTGAAAATGTGTTCAGAACAAAATACTGTCCATTGCGCCAATGATAAAATTCGGGTTATTTATACGACTCAGATTTATGTTCTGTTCATGTGATGTGATATAACATACAACAGAACTTGGACATAACTTCTGGAATCCTGTGTTGAAGCCCTGGCATAACACGATAACGAAATGCTGTGTCTTCAAACTGCAACAAAAGGGTCGTGCTGAACGGGGGTTCTAACTCACCGCATGTAAGCTGCTTGACTCAAACTTAATTTCTGTTATTATTTTTTTCAGCTCTGGTTTGCCTTCAACAGCGGATTCTCTGGACAGATCCTCTTTGAACGGTGGTGCATCGGCCTCTACAACGTGGTAAGTAGCCGTGCGAGTAGCTTCTTTAAGGCGCGACAGTCGGTTACAGGTGACGCAACGTTCGCGGTCGTTGAAGGGTTTATTTTTTTATTTCGCATCGGCCTGCTTATACGGATTGTTCATGCAAACAGGGTTAAGCTGGAATTATTACTTGGCCTCTTACCATAGACACGCGATCCGGTTTTGGTACCATAATTGGGTTTGTCTGTGTTCTTTGGGTACTCTGTGTGTGGCAAACTGGAGAGACTGCACGCTGTGATGTATTTCCAGTGCGTACAGTTTGAACGGTATGAATGTGTGTATCGTGCGCAACCTGGCTTCAATATAAATTGTATGCAATAAAATATTAATATAATTTTTTTTGGCAATGTTTCAATACCTGACTCGGGTGAAGGCCTCCCCCACGCTGTGCCGATCGCCAGCGGGTTGTTTGAACATACTCTCTGGGCAGTGCGGGCCGGTGATGCGGACGCACCGAGTACCGCTTGAGATATCACTCGCCGCCGATGTTAGCCCTGGCTCGGGAAATGAGGTCACATCGCCGAGTTCATAGCACATTGCGCTAACAACTCCACTCCAGCTTCCTTCATTGTTCATGTGTGTGCTGAACTTCTGTATTCAGTCGTGCTAATCGAAGGTGCGGAGAAAGACGACAAAGTCAACACAAACAGCGGTTCTGAAGAAATGAGTTGGTCTGTACTCTGCATAGACATGCTGTGCATTCTGGTAGTATTTTATCGATGCAGAATATAAATGAAATGAACTACTTAATTGGAAACTTATATATTCACGGCCAATATTAATGAAGATGTATTTTTTCCTTCAGAAAACTTGACATGGGGAGAGTGTTGTGGGCACGCACGTGCAGGGGTTTTTATGCGTCTGTTTGTTGTTTGTTGTTTTTGTTATCCTCAAGGCATTCCTGGCCCTGCCGCCCTTTGCCCTGGGGATATTCGACCAGATGTGCAGTGCCAACAGCATGCTGCGCTTCCCTGAGCTCTACAAGATGTCTCAGAACGCAGTGGTCTTCAACACCAAGGTATTCACGAGGCGCCATCATCACGATCATTACCGTTGTAATCAGCCTCTCTCGCTGCTCATCATCGCCATCATCACCGACATCATCGCCATCACAGTTGTGGTCATTCTTCATTGTTATTGCCTCGCACCTCCGTTTAGCACGGTTGGCTACGTACGGTGTGAAAGAAGTTCGACATACATACTTACATCCAAAGTTCTTTAACGTTCATAACAATTGCTCTTCTGAAGTTCAACGTCCAAGCGTTATTAAAGTTTCTGGACACGGCGCAGACAGTGCAACTCTTTCCACGTTGAACACCACCGCTGCCTCTTTAGAGTTCGGACAAACGCAACCCTGTGAGCAGGACTTCAATCGGGCTTCATGCTCTGATCAGTGATGTTTTTACTAACTTTAATATGCAGAGCTGGCCTGCCGATTGTCTCTTCCGGGACATCGGTCGGGCAGGCACGTGCTGGCAAAGCCATGGTCCTTCGCTAGCCTCTGTCCCGAAGCTTTTGGGGCCTAGGGTGCGTGGGCTGAAGGTGGCCGTGGGGGGGAGGCGGTGTGAGGGTGACGTGAAGGGTACGAGGGGTAAGAAGGTTGGAGGGGGGGCGGGGGCAGGCCCTAACCGCTTGTTCCTCTCTGCCGCCACACAGATTTAAAGTTTAATGGAGCGAAACGCTCGTGGCTACCGCTGATGGGTTCGTCTGACAGACAGCAGCCTGGATTCACCCCACGCCTAATGCGCCAATTAGGAGAGGCACCAGGGTGCCTCCCAGCAGCAGCAGCAGCAAAAAAAAAATTCTCATAATATAATCTGGCCGTGCGGTTAACCCTCTCCCTGCTGGGTTAGCTTCACCCTGCGAGAGCAGTTGCACAATAATGATAATACATTTGAGTCGTGGGTCTGTTGTTTTTTCACGTTTCCAGGCAGATTGTTGTACCTGCTGTAACAGATCTTGCTAGGGGCCAATTTATTTTCCACAATGTGCTTATTATTTTGCCGTCCTCATCATGTTTCACCAATTGAAGGTAATTGGTTCCTGCCTGGTCTTCTTGCTTACAATGTATAGATTAAGTAATAATAATTACAAAAACCTAGCCTCCTTCCCCCCACCCAACCCCTGTTAATGATCAATTACAGTAATCGCGTGCGGCGAAGTGATTAGCTATTTTGGTTACGCGCGTGCGTATGTGTGTGCCGTGCTAATGAACGGCGATGTGACTGCGGTGTGTTTCCGGGGTTGGGCGCGATAGTTAGTTAGTTCGGGTTTAGTGGGGATGTGGTTGGGAGCTCTGCGGGGTTGCGTAGTGAAGATTAGGCATGGATTAGCCGGGCCGGCGGGGAGTCGTGTCTCGGGAACAATGCCCCGTGAGCCCCCTGCTTGCGGCAGACATGTGTAAGCTGCCGTTAAGCCCTCTCGCGATTTCAGTTTCGCCGCAGGGAGGAAAACATTATCGTCTTCATTCCGAGACCCCTGAACCGCTCCGGAAGTCGGGGTGACGAGGCTGGATGCAATTACGTGCGGGAGCCCCCCACCCCCGCTGCCTCTCGCACCTTCAGGACCAAGGAGTGGGGGGGGTAAAATTGCGTGGGTTGGAAGGGGGGGGGTCACGGTTAGCGAGGGAGAACTACCGTATGAACACCTCCACGCTTCCGTCCCATGTTGATCCCTTAGCTCCTTCCGTTAACACCAGCTGCTGCCGTGGGCGGAAGAGTTTTGCTGAGTAGGGGCAAGCTGCTTTTAATCCAGAGCGACCGGGAATGCGGGTCACGTAATGTAGGCGATTAAGATGGGCTGATCGGTTGTAATGGCTGCTGACGGTAAGACTGAAACGGGGCAGAATGCAACTCTAAAATGAAGGTCAATTCTGTTTGTGGGGGAGACTGAGATGCTTTGTCTGAGATGAAATATGTGCTGAGTGATGGCTTAGAAGATGTGCATATGTTATTGAAAGTGCGGTGGAAATATGTATCATGTAATGTTAAAAGTAGAGCGGCCGATTTTAAAGAAGGGTGAGACGACAGTGCCCGCTTGTGAGGTGGGAGTTTTTTTTACTTATGAATTTGTATGCAAGCGGGGGGGGGGGGAGGTGTACACATTTGAGAAGTCTTTTGAGCTTTAGCATTGTGGGTGGCCGGTTTATTTTGATCACGGCGGCTGTGAGGCACCCCTGGTGCGGGAAGGCAAAGAATCCGCACGTGTTCACACACACACACGCCACCGCCACCACCACACTTAATTGCCAGCGCTTGATTGGTGCACGACGGCAAGCCGAGTTGCTGTCCAACTCCGGTACCCCGGTGGAACTCGTCATTTCTCAGTCACACATCGAGCACTTCAAACCTTAAGTGGCCACACACACGCACGCGCGTGGGCGTGCGCGCGCTTTGGCACGTGTAAACATACCCACACACGCTCGCACGCACGCACGCACGCGGGCGCTCCGGTGGCAGCTATTCCCAGCCCTGCTCGAACGCTGAGTGACAGCTGCCGGTGTAGGCCCGGCTTGTCGGCACCGCGGGACACCTGCCGCAGCAAGCGGGGTCCGACGGCGCGCTAGCGGAAGGGAAAGACGCGAGGGGAGCGGACGGGAAAATAAAGAGCCCCCCTCATCGCCACTCCCACCCCCCCCGTTTTTTTCCCGTCATTATTTTTCTTGATTTTTGAAGTAAAACTTGAATTTAAATAGTTTAAACAAGTGCAATTTCAGTTGGAAACGTGTTTATTTGCCATGCAGCCGATGTTTAAATTATTCAAAATATATGACGACCCAGGGTTGCCTGGCCTTAGCCCTTTCTCCTCCCGTAGGTATGCATTCAGGATGTGCCCTCCTCTCCACAGGGTCAGAGGCCAAGAAAGGTCACTAGTTTTAATCACCGCTGACCTTTTTTTTTTCTACTTCTCCCGGCTTTATCTCCTCCGCCACCCCCAACACGCCACACACACACACACGGCCCAACCGTCGCCCCGCTCACCCCTTCACCACCCACCATCTAATCATCGCCCTCGTTCTCGCACCTCACCACCTACCCCTCGGCCATCGTCGGCAATCCCTCTCCCTCCACGTCCCAAACGTCACCGCGTCAAAACCACAGCCTCCCGTTCCCTCCTCAACCATTGCCCCATTTCTGCATTTCCATTGCTTACTGCTGCTGCTGCCTCCTTTGGTACAGCCCTGCAGTGGGTCAGGGCAACTGGAGTGGGGGGGGGTCTAGCCCCCACCCACCCTGCCCTGCTGAAAAGTTCAGCCCACTCCCCACCCCTTCTAAATATTACAGTCAATAACAAAATAGGTACAGCCTTGGCTCCGATTAGCACGGTTGTTGGCTACGTACGGTGCTAATGGTGTTCAACATACAATACCTACGTGATAGAACATAATGCGTGATAGACCAAATCAATGCGCTTGGTGAGCTTAATATTAGTTAAAGTGTTTTACATTGACTCTGTTGTTTTCTCCCCCCTATGAGTTGTATCCCCCCCCCCCCCCGTAAACAAGATCATGCTGCAGGGATGCTTTGGCTTTGTGTTTACCAGGTGTTCTGGAGTCACTGTTTCAATGGACTTCTGGACTCCATCTTTTTATTCTGGTTCCCACTGAAAATGCTCCAGTACGGTACGTGAGGATGTGACCGCTTAACTGCGTGGATGTCGCGCTCGCAACCACCACCCACGGGCATAGGGGGCGGCCCCCATAGCCCGTGTCTCACTTATTTACTGCTTAAACTTTTTATTTGTATTTTACCAGGTAAGGCCCACTGAGGTATAAAGGTCTTTTTCAGAAGCGGCCTGGCCACAAATGGTAGCCCAATGAAGTGGCTTATCACGTCGAAATTTATAGCAGACAAATACTTCTATAATAGAGGTTTTTGGGTTAGATCGTGTAAATATATATACTCTCAACGCCAAATACTCTAAACACGTGATGTTGATTCTAAATGCGGAGCGAAAAAACGGAGGACCCGGGTGAAAAATCCATGCGACCACGGGGAGAACATGCAAACTCCAAATATACAGCAGGCGTCAGGGTCGGGATCGAGCTCCCGACTTCCTGTATACCAGGCGAGGTAGTTAACATCTCGCCACCGCGACCTGAGCATGAGCCACCAAACGGCCAGTAGCAATGTTGGAAGAAAGGAACGAGCGAATGGATGCAGTGAAGGAAAAACATTTGTGCACAACGTTAGTAGAAGGCAACCAGAGGCGTCATGATTCGTTGTTTCTCCCTGGAGATTTTGATACATTTTTGTGATTCCACGTCGCAATTCAGTTTTAAGAGTTGATTCCTTAATTCTTCCTTTAACGTTGCGGCAAATGTAATCGGCCGCCATTGGCTGGCCCGGTTGACCCAAACTCGTTACGTACAACACATACGAATGTAAACAGATTGACTCTTACACGTGACATTTTATGCATGCATTACAAGTTTAAGGAACTTTTCAATAGCATAATCAACGAGTCCAGAGTAATTGAATTGGGGATTGCATTATTCTTCAGAACTCATCAGTACGGTAGCTGTGTTTTTATCGAATGTGAAATGCCATTGACACTGTGAAATAGGTGGCTTGTCCTCAGCGCCTGTGTGTGTGTGTGTTTATAATTCTGCCCACCTTATTTAAAATAAAAAAAAAATAAAAGGCTAATATTTACATCGTGGCTGAAGGAGTTGGGTGGCTTGGGGAGGCAGCCATTGGTCCCCTGTGTGTCTCGGCTATTTCATGTGACCCCATGACCTTTGATGGCTGCTTTTGTTTACTTGCATCCCTCATAAGAAACGCCACGTTAACATTCCAGCTCTTGATCTTCTGTTTAATGTGTTTTTTTTCTTCTTCTAAAACACGTTCCGAAAAAACAAACCAGTCTTAAGCGAATAACCACAGTGCGCAAGTGTGACGCGTGGACGCTGAACTTCTTTCGCGCCGTACATAGCCAACCGTGCAAACTAAACACAAGAAGCAGTTCCAAAGAAATGGAGCCAGACGCAGGAAAAGCTTTTCAACGTCACTTACGCGATGTCAAAAAAAATGGCACATTAGCAATGAAAATATCGCGATGGAAGTTCGGCCCTTCCGATTCTCACCACGTGGTTTTAGTGCTACCGATGAAGACCGTTTGGGGCATCACGCGCTGAAGCAACACGCGCTGAAGCAACAATGAATGGCAGACGGCGCACATGCTTGAGTCAACTTTTTCCTGCCTGCTGATTTCCCCCCCCTCCCACAACCCCCCTCTATAAAGTTGTTCACAAGAATGGCCTCTCTGTGCAGCCAACACAGGGAGGGCCAGACCTCGGTGGGCGTGTACGTGGTGTCGCTTACAAAAAAGGGTCTCTGTAAATGTCTGAGTAGCAGGAGGCCAGACGTAGCCCTCATCTCAGCCAACCGATATAGTAGGAAACCAGGTGGTTGTGGCATTTATATATAGATATTGCCCATCCACTGTTGGATGTGTACCTTCCCACGCCATGCGGATCTCGGGGGTTATTTGACCATACTTTACCACACTAGTTTCGGGAAGCTTGGTGGGCGTGCGGTGGGGAGCGTGGCGTGGCAATTCATTTCGTTCTCTTTTTTCCATTTCGCGACCTCTTTAGAGTCGTGCGAGTCGTGTGGGTGTTTGTACGTTGGTTCTGTCTTATCGTCGAGTGGAATGGATATTTAGTGGAGCGCCTCTCCATGGTTACCGCATGTCCTTGTGTAAGTACGGCATGTGTGTCCTTCATGTGTGTCCTTCATGTGCGTCCTTCTTGTGTGTCCTTTTGTTTCCTTTTTGTGTGTCCTTCTTGGCCAAGCGGTCTTGGGGAGAGGGCGGCTGGGGCGGCCTGGAAGGATAAGTGGTGGCCACACACCACAAACTATTTGGGATTATTCCTCGGTATAAGTCCAGGTTGGCCCTGCAGTCGGTAACGCACCGCCAAAAAATTGCACGCTTGTGTTTAAATGTAGGAATTAATTGTCCAGAAAGTAATGGCCATATCTCGGCAGTTTAAATGTCATCGCAAATGTTCCTGTGGAGGAGCTCGGCTCGATTGACTTGCTTGCTCTCTTTCGTCCCATTCTCTCACTCTTCCACGAGTTACTTCAACTGGATAAACACAAAATCTGCGCGCATCAATTGCACAGAGAAGTAAAAAATGGCCAAACTTGCACAGACCCATACATTAAACAATATCCAGTTTAACTTTTATACTTATCACAAAACACATTTGAGTTTTGCGAGGTGTGCAACTTAATGGTTAATTTATTGTGTGGGTGTGGGGGGGGGGTAGTGGGGGGGGGGGCTAGTGGGGGGGAGACTGCAAGGGGCTGACAGAGACCCCCCCCCCCCGGCCGACACCAGGCATCTCTGCATCTCCAATGGGGGCCGGGTCACCCTTATGGACGTTTTCATATGGAAATAAACACTTGGCCCGTCTTCCTTGCGCTACGTGTGGTGTGAATGCAAATTGGGTATTATGTGCTTGGCTCTCTCTCTCTGTGTGTCTGGGGAGAAACCGAGGTGGACGCGCGGATGACGGGGGGGGGGGAGAGGGGGGAGGCTTGAGCCGACTCGTGGGGAAAACAGAAACGCGTTTCTCCAGAATGATTTGTGAAATTAGCATACGGAGCAGCGGTGGGTTGTCCCCGTGTGAGCGTGTTTCTGTCTGCGGTTGCGTTCGCTGATGGGTGAATGTGTGCGGGTGAATGTGCGCGCGTGTGTGTGCACTTGTTTGAAAGGCTAAACTTGCAGTCTTCACAACAACAAAAAATATATTTAACCTTATTTTTTTATCGCACAGTGTAGATTTTCTAATCGCCGCTGTTAAGTATTAATAATGTTAATGTACGGTACATTTTTTGACTCTCTGTGGACCTTGTGTCTATGTTTATGATATATTTTTTTAGTAAGTAGATCACATTATTATTATAATTCACCGCCAGGAAATGTGTGTGATTATTGAGTGAGGCCTAGGCAGAGGTACACAGAGGAAATTCTAAAGCAGTATTTTTTGTGGTCTGAACTTGTAATTTGTTATTCCTTCGTTGAAATGAGTATCTTTTACTACATCGAAAACAACATTAAATATCCGCTTTGAGCTCGAAACGCCATCGTTTAAAAGATGCTTTGTAAATAGTTAATGTTGTCTTTTTTTGTCCTCATCAATATTCAATTTCTTTTTGCAAAGCCCTTCAGGAAATACAAATGTTGGTCCTACATAAATATTGATGCAATTTTCCAAACATTCGTGCTGAGAAAGTTACTGCGTATCATCCACAGTCTGCAAAGTTCAGCGATGCAGTCCAACAAAATGTTTACGTGTGTTTTGAATCTGCCCATGCAGGATTCTGGTCTCACGTTTGCCTTGCTTTCATTTTCCAGGCACACTGTTTCGAAATGGACAGGTGGTCGATAATCTCTTTCTGGGCAACATGGTTTATACGGTAAGCAAGATTTATTCTCGAAATGCTACAAGGATTTTGTCTGCAAAATAAAGTGTTTAATCTACGTACAAATGCTGCGTTCATAAATACTTATGCAACCTTGGTATGGCGCTAAAAATGCAGAAGATATATTTGCCGTAGTTTGTTTAGGTTAAATGTACAGCCCTTTGTCAATCCACTGATGGATGAAGGCCATATGAGTTATGGGGTTTACTTCACCATAAGTTACCATGCTGGTCAGTGTGGGTTTTTGTGACGAGAGGGAAGAAGCCTTGGCTCAGTTCAAATATCGCTGACCACTGATGTCAGCCATGGCTGGGAATCAACCTCAGGTTGCTGTTACATTGGTAAGAGAATAATAATTTTGTTACGTGGTAAAATATGTTCTCAAAGCCTTGCGATCGTGAGTACTCGACATTGTTAGAACTTTGAATTGTAGACGATGGTGATTGGAAAAAGGCACCACTGTTGGTGCTGATCGAAATCCGTGAAGGTAGCCTGACCCAGAGCAGCGGCCTCGCCCGTGATCCCACACAAAGCGAGTCGTAAACTTTGACTGCCTAGAGTGCTAGGAGATTTCTTTGTGTTTTTCAAGTAAAATCCCCTCCCCCCCCCAACGATAATTGAGAAGTCCACGACTAAACACCCGACATTTGGGAGCGTGTGTGGCTGTGTGTGGCCACACATCGCTTCTGTAGAGCATACACGTGTTAGCAATGAATTCTGGGCACCATTATTGTTGTTTTTGACCCCCTATTTGCATATTGTCCGCCGTTTTCCTACATCGGGAGCTCGTGTAACACGCACGCCCGCTTAAACATTTCCTGCCGTATGAACCCTTCACAATTTAGGGGTTTCCTGGAGAAAAAAAAGGTTGATCGCCCACGTGGATATAGATTGAGATAACCAATTCGAGCTTCATTTGAACACTTCACAATTCACTTTTGTCAAGTTTTATTGCATCATCTCTCCCACGGATGGCCACACAATGAGCTTAATACACTCTTTTCCATCCTCTTAAATCCGCCTGCTCTCAACAAAGCCTGCATCCTGGACAATGGGATTTTGTGGGTTATTGAATATTTTTTCCCCCCAGAACACCTCTCAATTGGAGATGCAGGGATAATAACGATAAAAATTTTGTTTTTGTATGGAGCGCCTCTCCGAAACGACGGGGCGTCTCAGAGCGCTGTACATCTCATCTGAAACATCTGATAGGGCAGCCCCATTGGGAGCTGTCCCTGTGGAGACAAGGTGGCTCGGCACCTGGCGTTTGTCTGCCAGTCGAAGGCGGTGATTTGTATGTGTAAACCCAGCGTACACCATAACCCACAGCCACGTCTGTCGCCGTGTTGCCTCGTCCACAATATTCTCCATTTCCCGACTTTTGCGTCTCAGATGCTTGCAGAGATGGATAAATATCGTCGGTGGCGGTTTTTCAAATGGTAGGCCCATGGCCCAATATGACCACCGCTGTCATGTGACGTAGTTTCAGATTGGTGGGTGCTTTCTATAACTGACTGGGAGACTTCAAGGAAATTTGCGGGCTGCAGTTATGACACGAATAGCAGGATTATGTACTGTATGTTGAACTTCTTTCGTACCTTACGAAGCCAACCGCGTTAATCGGAGGTGCGGGAGTGAGATGTGGACTCACTCCATGAACTTATTCCGCGGTACTAAGTTGTTTGTTTCATTTCTGTTTTTAGTACGTAGTCATCACGGTATGTTTGAAGGCTGGGCTCGTGACATCTGCGTGGACTAAGGTAGCGTCGCACCCATACCATGCGGAATGCACAATTTACGCAGTCAGATTGATGCAAGTAAACGGACTAAACAAGGTTTTATTTTCATGTATGGTTGTTTATATAATTTATCATTATTCATGCATCACAAAAGTAGATAACTACATATGAATAATAAAATAAATACTTAATATTACTTAACTTGTATTTTATATACATATTTGAATCGGAAATATCTATAGAGAAATCAAAAAGTATGAGGCACTGCAATACCGCCTCAGGTGCATGATATCATTCATTAATAGACCCACAAATAGTTTTCTGAGCCGATTTGTTCTCTTCAGTTCACACACCTGGCAATCTGGGGCAGCATCGCCATGTGGATCGTCTTCTTCCTCATCTACTCCGCGCTGTGGCCGCTGATCCCCCTCGCGCCGGACATGTCGGGCCAGGTCAGTCGCTGCCCCCCCTGGCCCCCCTCCCAACCCCCTCCCTCTCCCCGGCCCCCCCACACGGTTCCCATGCCCCCACACTCGGGGTGGGGGGGGAGGGGGGAGTTTTTCGCCGGTCTCCTCGCCCCGTGATTTCCCCAAGTTTACTTTGCGGTTGTATTTTTACTATTTGTATAATGTTTTAAATTGCTTTCCCATAATGCACTATTTAAGCAAGGGGTTCTTTCCTGCTCCTTGTGCTTTTTCAGTCAGAATGAGATTTCATGCGGGGGAGAGGGGGGAAGCAAGGGAGGTAATAATTGGGGAATTAATAGCGTCGGCTGAAAAACAGGAGCCAGATGGGCAGCCAGCTGTGACGGGACAACAGGAGGAGGGGAAACTCACCGGCCCTTAGTCCCGTTCGCCCATTTGTCCCTCTGCTTGTCCATCTGTACGTACGTACGTCCGGACGTCCGTGCGTGTGCGTGCGAAGGAGCCGCACGTACGCGTTTCGCGAGAGTGCGTGCGACGGGCCGAAAGCTGGGCAGTGTGCCGAGAGGGCCCAGCGCACACGCAGGTGCCGGCTTTAAACGCGGATTGCGCCGGTGCGCAGGCAGCTTCTCTTCCCACATCCGTTGCCGGAAGAGCGCGGGCAAAAAAAACTCGTTGACCCTCTTGAGTGAGAGTAAAAATGCACTCGTTTTTGGAATTTGACCTGTTGGCATTTGCACACACGTGTCATTGTTTAGCGGCTTCTACTGCTCCGGTAACGGCGCAGTGGAAGTGACGTTTAATGAGTTGTGCAACTAGGTTCAGTCTACGTTTTAAGCAGGAGCGTTGAGTCTTGGCGACACACATACGTCGATCACTGCTACTTTAGCACAGCAGCGTGTGTACAACGTGCCGTTGCATCCGCGTGAAAAAACGTTGCCGGTTCACGAATCGGGAAGCGAGCATGCATTGAGATCTTCGTGCTGAGATTGGCGCAAAAAATTGACTTGCACATTTCTTTCTGCAAAAAAGCAGAGGGAAAATGAATTGCATGCAGTCGAGAGTGTTCCCATGTGGCTCTTAACGCTGCTGGGAGTTGGGAGAATACATTGTGATCGACAGGTGAAGCTGTGCTTGGTCAATTTGCAAGTGATTTTGGCGAACGTGCAGGTTGTGTGTCGTGAGCTTTTTCTCGCCGCTTGCTTTTGTTGGCCGGGCGGGGCGGCAGCTGTGGCCTTTGGAGGGCAGCGGAGGGCTAAGGTAAGCAATGCCTCTTGATTGAATGAAGAATTATATTTAAATAGCCATTGGTAAGGCACCTCTGACGGTCCGAGCCAACGCCAGCAGCTCATTAACGAACAGGCGATTAACGAGCGGACAACTTTCATTCCTTCTTGATGATTTTTTTTCTTCCCCCACCCCCCACTTTCCTCCGCCTCAACTGCTCCCTACCCTTATGAAGCAGCCACTTTTGCTCCCCGTGGCTCCATGGAGCCACAGTTATTTTCACAACATTTGAACACAGTTCACGGTCGTGCTCCCTAATTTGCACGCGCGGGATGCATTCGTCAGTGATTGTGCACAACTGGATTATAACAGTGTCTGGGTCAGTGCGTATCACCTAATATATATACATAAACTGTACATTGGTCTCCTTTGTCCGTTTGTTATTTTCGTAAAGGAGACGATAAGTATTCCATAGCTGTGCATTGGGATTACAGCAGTCAGTTGGCACACGCTTTGAATCAAAATATTTTTCTAAATTAATATCCATAATAGATGTTTTTTGGGTTAGATCGTGTAAATATACAAATGTCGTTAAACCCGCCACCACCTGACACAGCCAATTAGTAAGGGGTTTGTCACGTAAACAAAACATGCAGATTCGTTACTAATTCAGCACACCGGTGTGTTGGAGAATAAACCCACAACATTTACAATTCGAGTACGACGTTTCACCAGTAATTATTATTATTTTGATTCTGATCTTTGCCATCGGTAGCACAGAAATTCGATAAAAATTGAGCTTGCCACCACTGTCACTATCGCCGCCACCGTCATTATCCCCGCCACCGTCATTATCGCCGCTCCAATCGCCAACACAATCACCGGCGCGCTGTTTGGCCGCGGCCGACCCCGGCGTTGGGTTCGGCGCGCCGCCTCCTGTCCAGCGTAGAAGCTCAGCTGCAAACGGCGGCCCAGTTAATCTTCCGGCGCCAGGGACCCAGCCCCGCATAATGCGCACTTTGCTGCCGTAATGGCTTCTGGCGAGAGTCTGTAAGTGTTTTCGCAATTACTGTCTGGCAGTTTGGCCTCAGGGCTGGCTCCGTCGCCCCGTCACGGTGAGTCCGCACGTGTGGCCATATTTATTTGTGTCGTGCATTTTTGACACTTTTCCGTGTCCAAGCCGGGTGACTTGAGGGATGCGCTGGGACTGGACGGCAGGGTACCCTGCTGCGTCGGGTGTAGATGCACACGTGTGTTTTTTTTGCCAGGCTGGATTAGTCCGCCGAAAATAAAAAACAACATTGTTTGTAGTCGATTGTGAATCCACTGCTGAATGAAGGCCTCACACTGTATTGTTCTTGGAGGTTGTTCGACCATACTTTACCACGCTGGTCGATCCCGGTTGGTGATTGGGGAACTAGGACCGGTTCGGATGTCACTCACCGCTGACGCGAGCCATGGCGCGGGAATCGAACTCATGTGACCAGAGTTCAAGTCTGCCTCATGCTTTTTGAAAATTCCCCACGCCCAGATGTGGCTCAGGGCGATAATTGAGGATTGTGTAAACACCGGCATATTACCGGTGCATTGGCTGCACCTGCACTGTGGAGAACGGACAGCCCTTAGTGGGGTCACGCCCATTGCACCTCCGCTCGTGTGAGCCACTCTTCTTCGAGGACAAGTGAAACATGTCAGGAGGAACCGCCCACTATCCATCACGCCGCAGTGTAACGTGACAAAAGGGTCCACCCTGCAACTGGTTGATTTATTAACAAACTCAGTTTAGCGGTGAGTGAGGAGAGACGGACGGTGATTCGGTGACACTTTTACTTGTCCAGAAGTGTCAGGTTTGGAGGGCACATTATGCTCTTGGCAGCAATGCAGGCATCTCTCAGCATCCGTCCATTTGTAGTCCATTTGTAGTTCACCTGCAGCAGTGAGCTACGCATCTGTCGCACTTGGGGGGGGGGGGGGGGCATGGCCGACAACAGCCTCGTGTGCTTGGCAGGCTTTTAACGTGACACCGAAACGTTGTTAAGTGCCGGATAGCTTCATAAATAGGGTCCGTGTGGAATGTAGCCAGAGAACCGGAGTTTAATGACAAGTGGGCTGGAGCCATTGGATGTATAACCTTGCCTTGGACACTAATTCCACGCATTCCATGTCTGGTTTCTACAGCAACCTCGTTCTCATCAACATGTATACATCGAGTAGTAAACATTGCTGGATCTTGTTCCGACGCAACACTGCCGTCGATTGTTTCGGCCCATTTCCACGAGCACAGCTGATGAGGTGTTGCTACGCGGCAATTTGTGACAACTGGTGGCCCGTTTTCCCTCCAGCGGCCATTTAGCCACAGAGCATAAATCAATTGCCGCGTTGGTCAATGCGGCGGCCGCTAATTAACGGGGCGCGGTGTCGCACGGGAATCTGTGCGGCAGACGTAAATAGGCCCCTTCTGTACACACGCTCACGGGTTGCGGGTGGCCGTGGGCACGCACGTGTTGCCCGCGTGCACATTACCACATCGCGCAACAATCGTGCGGTCCTGAAACACTCGTGCGTTGTGACGCTCAAATTCATGGCAGTGGGCGCACGTGCACGCGTGCCTGTGCATGTACGTGTGCGTGTGTTAAATGGCGTTGTGTTTCATAAAAAGCGCGCACTGGGCGTTTTCTCATCCTCGCAACCATGCGCCCCCCCCCCCAGCCCACGTGTGCCTGTGTGCGACCCGCACGTGTGTGTGCGTGCGTTTGTTGGACTGCTGGTATGTGCGCAAGGCCCCGCGTGCCTACGAGCCGCCGCAGAAAACAAAGAGTGAATGTGATGGCCTAGGGAGAGGAAGCAGGGATTGGCGGAGCCTGCGGGAAGCGCTTGTATTTCTAATTGCCTCAATCGGCCCACGCTGGGCCCCGGCGCTGGCAGCCGGCCCACCTATTCAGCATGCAATCACCACCAACAGTTTCCTTTCTTAAACGCTCTTTTGTGCCGCTCCCCGTCTTATATGTATATACCACCGGCAAATAATGAAGAGACTCCAGCCAGCAGGTGATAGGTCACTCGCAATGAAGTGCACAGTGAGGCCATCACGGTCTGGGATAATTTCTTCGCCGTTAATTGTTCCCCCTCATTTTGTTTTCAATTCGGTTCAAATTGGGGTCCACGGCTGCCCCCCGCGGGTCTCTTCTCCGCAAGCTGTACGGCCTGTCCCTGCCCACCACCGAGTCTTTGGCTTACATGGCTCCCCCCCCCCCCTCTTGGCGAAACCACCGCCACCATCGATCATTGCCGTCTACCGTTGTCGCTCACTTAATATTTGCGTTCCTCTCGCAGGCCGGCTCATCATCCCCCTCCCCGATGCATAAAATGAATGAATGTTTACTTGGGAGTACCGTACGCAAACTGCCTCCATCTTTGAGGTGTGCTCGTGGGGGGCTCGCTTCACCGGCATTGCGCTGGAGCCAATTCGAATGGGCAACCGGTGCTTTGTGAGCGAGTTTGTACAAATACGGCTCGTTGGACCACCCCGCACCTGGCTGGCTTTGTGCGGTTTGGTGAAGCCGGGATATCCAGGACCGGTTCAGATGTCACTCGCCACTGATGTTGGTCGTGGCTGTGATTCGCAGTGTCCTGTCATTACAGCACAAACTATGTTTTGTTTGCCTAATGGAGGTTTTTTTGGGTTAGATCTCGTAAATATAATTGTGTGGTTAAACCCGCCACCACCTGACACAGCCAATTAGTAAGGGTTGTCACGTAAACAGAACATGTCAATTAGTTACTAGTTCAGCACACTGGTGTGTTGGAGAGTAAACCCACAACATTTACAATTCAAGTACAACTTGTTGCTGGTAATTACAACCAGCCTCAACAGGGTAAATTTAGAAAGTTAACACTTGATGTATATACGTGTAGATTTTTGTTGTAATGCAAATTTCATATATCACAATTGCAGGAAAATTAGACAACTCTATTTACCCTCATTAACGGAGCAAGATCAAACCAATAAAATTTGTATCAAATCCTATTTGTACGTACTGACCACGAAGCCAATAACATGACCGTTTAGTTATTTATATTTCAGTGCCACATTTATTTACGCCTTATAGACCTTTAATTATTTAAATAAGTGGCTTATGTACAACCATTCATCAGGAAACGTGTTTTCGAGGCCCATGGTATAAAGTGCAGTCTCAAGTCTGATCCGCTGTACCTCTCTGGCCTCTCGATGTGCTGTGAAGAAGGTTTATTGCCTGAAACGTCTCCTCATGTATTTTTCCTTTTAAAGCCACAGTGCTATTGACGAGTTTGGCTTTTGTTCTTGTGCTTGTCAAACACTGCCAACGCAGCACCACCAAATAATTAGCTTAACTTGAAATTAATCCTTTGGTAATTCTTGCAAAGGTACGTATTAAACGAATATCGTTGCAAAACTAAACCCATGCTGGTCACGTAAAAAATAAAAAGTCTTAAATTCAATTACAGGGTGGCAGCCTGGCTATAAGTCTCCACCGAAAAAGCTGCGAAGGTTGCTCCTAATCCCACCTGAATTACGGCACTGCGCGGCAAGAGAATTACGTGAGGCGCTGGGTTGCATTCCTCAAATGAAAGGGATAAAAGGGTATTTCATGCTTTGATCCTGTGACGCCCTCCTTGCTGGGCTTCCGAGCCTTAAGCCCTTATCACGGGTTTGTAGTGTGACATGGGGCGGAATAAAAATGTGCGCGGTTGCTCATGGCCCTGTTGCTTAAGGCTCACACAATTGCTGCCACTGCAGTACTCCGATCGTGCATTCGATTTATTTCGCACCATTGGAGGTGCGGCGAAAGGGCAACAAACTAAACACAAAAAGCAGTGATCAAGAAATGAGTTTTCAATCTAGATTTAAAAGTGCATAGCTCCAGTGCCTTCCTAATATTAGAAGAGCGTTCCAGACGGCCGCAGAAGCGCACCTGAAAGCGTCGCGTGATGCGGTGACCATTGTTGGTCAATGGCTAGCCAAAAGTCAGTGCTGTAAGGATGATTCTAGATTTGAAGCTTTCGTGACTGCAAGTATTCATATTCTTAGGTTTTTGGTAAAGTCACGTAGGTAAAAAATAAAAATTAATAAAAGTAAAATAAAATAAAAATCACGACGTTTCGGAGGCAACACAAGCTTCCGTCTTCAGGTGGAACCGTCACAGCACGATAGCTGTATGATTTTTATTTTATTTTACTTCTATTAATTTTAATTTTTTACCTACGTGACTTTACTGTAAGGATGACTGAAGTTTGCGTGATGGTTTATGCTCCTTGACGAGATCAGCGAAGAACTGTGGTTCATTTGTGGCAGGCACTTTGTGTGCAATCAATGCAACTTTAAAAATCATTGGGAGCACAAAAAAAACATCGGCATGCATTTAAGGCCTTGAGCTCTTAGTGGGAGTCATTGGACTTGCCAGGCTCTGCTTGCTCTGGCGGGAGTAGGGAGGTGTGCTGCTGGCTGTTGGCATTAGGGAGGGGCTCTGGAAAGCTGGGTACGGCTCAGATTGTTTGTCCACATGTCTAGCGAGCACGCTGGGGGTTGAGACGGATGTTTGTTTGGTTTTTTGCTTCCAATAACACTTCGTGGTCTGCATGCATGCATGTGCAACCAATTTTTTGAAAATGCACAGACCCGGGGCAGGAGGCTATCGTTCATGTGCTCACAATGTTTTTTTTCTGTATTCTCCGTCACATTGAGAAAAGCGCAGGGTCAACTAATGTTTTTTTTCTTTTTCCCACAACCAAAATCAATAAATACAACGAAGAAAAGGAGCTAAATAATTTTAACAGATCAGCTTCCGAGACCGTAGCTATTGCAGTCTTTAGGAAGCCAGTGCCCATGTTAGGGCACTGAGTCAGCGCCTATGAGACACGAGGATTTAGCACCAGGGCAGAAAAACAGCCGGTCTGTCGAAGTTCCCATGCACATTTCGATTTAAAGCTTTCGTGACTGCAGGAATTCATCTTCTTGGTTCTTTCTGTAAAGTCACGTAGAATGGAAATAATAAAATAATAAAAATAAGAGTCTCTGTCTTCTCGACAGACCTGTTCTCCACCTGAGGACGGCTGCTTGCGTTGTGGCCGAAACGTCGTGAGAATTATTTTATTATGTTTTATTTTTATTATTTTATTATTTCTATTCTACGTGACTTTACCGAAAGAACCAGAATATGAATTCCCATGCACAGTTATATTGGCGTTCTTAATAGAGTGGTGAAGCAACTCTACGCAAGGGAAAAAATTAATCTCACAATTTGTGTTTGATGTGGGTTGGTCCTCATGATGTATTACAGTTAGAGACACAGAACAGATGATTGTCGTCTTCTTCTTCTGTGGTGAGAACTGTGAAGACATTTGATGGGTCACAAACTGGTCAGAAGTCGTGCCCAGAATCGTGTTGAAAGTTCAGGGTTAGAGAGGCAGAACTGATTGCACTCGCCAGTCTATCGTGTTTGTGGAAAAAATCCCTGAAGGGCTGATTGAGCCCAGCACGATCTGGAATTGATTTTAACCAGCACTTTGGAGGGTTGCAGATCCGCGTATAGAAACATTCGGACGTTGCCATCTTCATTCATGAGCCATTTTTCTTGGCATTGTTTTTTAAATAAAACAAGCGCGACCGATGAACGTAAATTGTTTTACATTCAATGAATACAGTGTGGAGATAGTAGTTGAAAATGTACTCGTGGTGATAGGTGGTGTCATCAACGTGTTGACTTACAGTAAAAAAAACCGCGTCTACAAAATTCCGGGAGAATAGTGTTCTTACTGACAAAGCGAGTGAAAGTGCTTGGGCAGTGCTGGAGAAAGCTTTGTTTAGTAATGCACAGATTTGCATAAAATAGCTCTGGACAGATTCCATGCAAAAAACGATTGCCATTTTGTGTAAAGTCCTTTACTGAAAAAACTTAAATTCGTGCTTGCACGTGTGATTTTTGTTGTTGTTGCAGAGCACAAATGAAATCTGAGTTGCATAAAACAAGAAATCTATTCCTCTTTTGTCCTTTACGCGACGTGCTTCTCGGGGGTGTTTGAGGTTATTGGACACGGTGGGTTTTTTTCAAAACAAAAACATCCGACTGAACTTCTTTTTTTTCCCCATTGGCCCTTGCGGGATTTCGCAAAGCCTTGGGCCCTGCACAGTTTACCGTGCGCGTGCTTCGTGTTCACGTGTATTTGTGTATGTGTAAGCCCGTGCGTGCATGCTTGTGTGCGTGCAGGTGTACTAACCCACCAACTCGTGCTCTCCGTACACTTAGCTCCACAAGTAGGAATGCTAGTGTGCACGTGTGTGCACGTGTGTTCATGTGTGGGTAGAGCCGTTGGTTCAAGTGGTTAGGGCACTGCGCTGACGAACTCAGAGCGACCAGAGTTCGATTTGTCTCCACGGCTAGCATCAGTGCCAAATATCTACACCAGTCCTGGAGTACTCGGTCTACCCGAAGTCGACTCGACTTTAAATGAGTACTGTGCCTGGCACAGTGTATAAACATTGGCACTTGGGAGACGAATGTGACCGGGCTTGGTTCTCGCCATACCCGTATCTTTGGTGTGCCTTTCCGGCCTTCACAGGCACTGCTTGCTAACAGCACTTGCCACAGCAGTCTGTCCCGTGGCTATACGGGTGATCTTAATCTTTGTCGCGTGTTCACATGTGCTTGTGCGGATGGGGGAAGTGATTCTTTTTTTTGACGGAGGTTGACTATGCAAGTGACTGTCTCCCTCCCCTAGGGAGTTAATCTGCTCCTACAATCATCTCTCTCATCCCTTTGCGCAACAACAAAAAAATCGTGGGGGAAGTTCTTGTGGTAGCGGCTGCATTATTAAATACATGTATTGTGTAACACGAGCCTCATGGCAAGACGCTTCTATCTGTGCATATGGACAAAAAGAGAAAAAAGGAAAATTGTAAACAGAATATTGACAAAACTCAGGCGTTTTAAATTGCTGTGTAAAGGATTTCCGGTAGCATATGTGTTGCGGTTGAAATCTGCAGCCACAGAAGAAAAACAGCTCAGAGTTGCACTGAATGGCTTCTCGTGATGTTTGTGTGGTTTCCAACATGTGGGTTTTATGTTGTGTCTGCAGTTTTAAATCTGGGAAAAGAGAAGCCAACAAGTAGATCAAAGTCCATGGGATCTAACAGATGGTGATTGCCAATGCATGGGAATTCCACCTTATTATTAATCAATATATAAATAGATTATTACAAAGAACATTGGAAACATCATCCACCATGATCAATCCACAGTTGGATGAATGCCTCCCCCAAAGCTGCCGCCACCTTCTTGTACAATACCTTTGGGACATGTGATCACCTCCAGCATTCCGTCTGTCGGTCGTTGTACCACCGCAGTGTTCTCCTTCAACACTCGCACACAATTCTGTGTTGCCGCGTGCCTCGTCCATGATTTTATGTTCATTCTGCAAATCTTCCCATCTCATCCCAGCTGCCCCTCTCCTCCCACCAACTCCCAACTCCCCCCCCCCCCACCAGCAGCAGCTGCCAGTCCCCCCTTCTCGTTAGCCGCAAACAATCTGCCCCTAAAGGAGCCTCGGGGATAATGCCAACGGCCTATAATTACACCTAAAATGTCAATTATTCCATTGGTCCCAGCCTCCCTCTAGACAGGAGCTTGCGATGTGAGAGAAGGGAGAGAGGGGGAGCCTGGGCCACGCTTGCCGGGGATGGAGTGGGACGCTGTCGCGACGTGGCGGAGGAGTTTTACTGGATTTTACGAACGTTGATTAAATATATTTTTGTTCTTTCCGGGTTGGAATGATGAGAACGTCGGGGGTGTCATTTTTTGTGGACGTGGTGGGTGGGTGGCGGGGGGGGGGGTTGGGGATTTGATGGGGCTGAAAGGCGAGGAGTGAGGAGAAGGGACGGGACGTGTGTTTTTCACGCCCGTGCTTCGTCGTTCGTCTCCGTACCTTGCCGTCTGTTGATGGCGAAGGTGGATCAAGCGTGCGATAAGGCGCACGGGCGAGGAGGCGATTACGAGAGGCACCTGCAGTAGATAAAACGTTACATCCGGGACGTTACGTGCCTCACCTGAGAGCTGTTCTAGTCGCAGCAAAACATTGCCCTTTCTGGCGCTGGAAGAATTTTAGATTTACCAATCTTCGGCAGACGCAAGCACGCGTCAGTGCCAATATGTCAATACTTCCGAAAATAAGAGCGGCTTTGTCATTGTTGTCACCTCTCCCGTTGAGTAGCATGCATGTGAACTGTGACTGACGTGGTTTGAGACGGTGGGACAGATGGAGGGGAAGATATAAGAGCCCATGAGAGCGTCTGTAAAAAAACAACTGCCTGTCCATTTTGGCTTCTCACTAAATCCCTTACACAGCAGAGGGGCCCTCAAAGCCCTTTTCCCATCGCACCACCGCCATGTCAAATCCACTTTTCGTTAACCTTCAGCGGATACATTTTCCCGGTGTGTCATGGCACGTCTGCCCACTAAAGCTGCCGCGATTGAGGATAGAAATGCACATGGGCAGAGCGGAATGGCCACTGTAACCTACATTTAGTTTATCTTGGCAGAGATTCACTCTGACTCACAGCATAAGGGCATTGCTGACAGACTCTCTGCATGTGCAGCACATGTGCTGATTGGTAGCGATCGGGAAGCTGCAACAATGAATCAAAACAATGAATCTGTACAGTATGAGCAATCCCATTGATTCATAAATGCAGTGGATGTTGTTCTTATTTTCTGTTACGACGTTGGAACGGAAAATGTAACTGCATTGGTGTTAAAATACGAAGAGTATGGATAACTGGACGGCTTAATTCGCCAGTTAACCGCGTGTGAAAAATTAACAGTGTTGCATTTTTTTCTCCTCTCCTTTTTGGGAGGTGATGTTCCAAAGGATTTTCTAATTCTCGCAGATGGTGCTCGACATTTTGTATGCGTTTAACGGGTGGCAGCGGTGGGGTGTTGGGGAAAACTGGGTACCTAAAGTCGTGAGCCCTTGGGCTCCCTGCCGCCTCGAACACGAAAGCGGCGTGTGAAAAGCCGCATCCGAAATGCCATTTATCACCCTCTCCGTGGATGGAGGGGCTTCCAAATCGTGTGTGGCTGGGATTATGCGAGATCCAAACCATGCTGAGTGTCCAGTTGATTGTATGCAGTCACGTTGCAATGGGACCACTTGTAAAATCCACATTCTATTTATAGTACATTAAAATGTTTGCTTGATGTAATATTATAGATTACCCCCCCCCTCCACTCCGCATATTGATTGGGTATCTTTCTGAGCACATTAAATACAATTTACAGCTTGCTGCCTGGAATTACAAACGGGTGTGTTACTTGTAATTCACTTTGCCATCTTAGGAGTGGCTTGAAAAAACAATTTTAAGATATTTAAGCTCAACGAGTTCTGCTGTTCATTTGATGATTTACCAACGCAGCAGCCAGCGTGGATCCGCAAAGCGCACTTATGACTGTGTTTAAACTTTGCCACTGGGGAGACAAAGGTGGCCGGGCGTGGTTCTGGCCACCCACCCCCTCGTGTGCCGTGCCGGCCTTCATAGGTGCTGCTCGCTAACAGCACTTGCCCCAACAGTCTGTTCAGGCTATACAGGGGGGGGGTCTTTGTATTTGTGCGTGTATGTGCATCGTGGCATTAATGCACCGTGATCGATGGCTGCACTGAAAATACCCGCTGTGAGGGTCAAGACCTTCTCCATGCCATGCCACCTCCGCATAAACCCTGAAATGCCTCCCGCACGCACCAGGACCCCGTGGCCATCACTCGCACCGTTTATCTTTGGGCCGAAGAGCATTGGCACCGGGACTAATCCAGGCCACCTGTTGGCACGGGGGCAGCCTAAATGCAGCCTAAAATATGCATCATGCTGTCCTGTTAAAAGGAACAAAAAAAATGGACACCTGTTAGATTTGGGATGCTTTTTTTCCCCCCACGGCACCCTTGGGCTTTTGTTCTTGAAATGTCAGCCGGAGCACGAGGTCCTGGATTAGTCGTTTTCCGGGTAGTTTTGCTGGACGCTGCCTGCGTCAGCTGTGAGATGGAAAGTCATAAAATAACACCCTGTTGGTAGTTTAATGCAAATCTCACTTTAAAATCTTCTACAAGGCGTTTAGTTTTGAACCAACCCTTGGCACGTGGCGTTTCAGCCGAAGCAGATGAATGTCCTGTGCTGAATGTGCGTGCATGTGTTTGCACGGACATTGGCCTGGGGATGAATTAATTTTCCTTGCATATTTTTTCGCGGTGTTGTTTTAGTTTTATCTCTGCTAGACCGCTGTCGTTCTTTTTTCTCGGACACGGTTATGTGAGCAAGGCCAGTGGTGTTCCATTGCCTTGGGCACATTCAAGTATGAAAAAACACAACTTTTTTCAGCATCAACACTATATTCTTTCCATGAAAGAGTTTAAAAGTCATTTCAGTTTCTCTCCCTCTCTCTAACAGCTTCTGACGCAATAGCCTCTGGATCTCAACCAACCAACCACCCACCCACCAAACTCTCCCTGCCACCCCCCCACTCTCTACAAATACAATGCCTAAAGCTTTCTTGGTGGTCTCATATGTGGAGTTTAAATTGCAACGGTGGGATTTTGGGGGCAGACCATGTAAGGCAGGGAAGGCGCGCCAACGATAATGCTCGGTTGTTTGCTCATCTGTCCGCAGCTCATCACTATCAGACACGAGCGCGTTCAGGCGACCTACATGCCCCCTCGGCGTTTCGTTACTGCCCGAATTTACCCCGAATATGTCAATCGACGCTGACTATTTATTGTCGACGGTGTTTTTTTTTTCTTCTTGCACCCAGCATTTCTTACGACTGGGTTACTCTCCGGTAAATGTTCTCTGCCAAACAATGCGCACATACTTGGAAGTGATGAAAGGGCGGTTGGATTGTCTTTTCTATTTGTTCCCTTGAGACTGTTTAAAAGACAAACACGTACATGTGAATGTTTCAACACTGCAATAAATGGACTCCAGTGTTTTGCAGGTGTGTTCATTATGTGAACGTGGTTGTGGGTTCTGGGTTCATGCTGCAAGCAACGTTTGACTCAATTCACGCATTAAGTTTTCACAGATTTTATATCTTTATATATTTTAACTGTAATGTGGTTTCTTTTTAAATATGAAGTCACTTTACATTGGTTTCTTTCTCACACCCCCCCCCCCCACAGGGTGGGGTATATTATTTGGGTATCATCAAAAACTGCTATCAAATCATCCTTAAAAACCTATAACTTTGCATTCATTTTAGCAGTTGCAACGGACAAGTCCAGCTGAAGAATGAAGGCCTCTCCACGCCATGCAGGTCGTGGGGATTGTTTGCCTGTGCTTCACCACACTGCTCAGAGATGGTGAAGGCGGGTGGCGCTCTCCGACCCTCTGACAACGTAGCACCGCGACACCGTCATGAAACGGTGGTCGGCCCTTCAAGCGGCGCTGTCCAGGCCCCAGCTTGCTTGGCTTTGTTAGATCTGATGAGAGGGTATGAAGCCGGGGTGTGTGAATCGCAAGTGCGGTGGGGTGGTGAACGCGTGCGTCGATGTGTCTGCGTTTTGCCCACAGGCGGTCGGTGCGCTGCGCTACGAACCCGGCTACCCGGGTTCGATTCCTTCTCGCGGCCAACATCGGTGACGATTATCTGAACCGTTCCTGGGCCTCCCATAGGTCGATTCAGACTCAAATTGAGTACCTGGTGCGGTGTGTAAACATCGCCACTGGGGAGACAAAGGTGGTCGGACATGGTGCTGGCCACCCACCCCCTCGTGTGCCGTGCCGGCCTTCATGGGTGCCCGCTAACAGCACTTGCTCCAACGGTCTGTTCAGGCTATACGGGGGATCTTAGTCTTTGTCTTTGTGTTTTGTCCACAGGCGAGTGCCCTTTTCAGGTCGGGCGTGTTCTGGATGGGCCTCTTCCTGGTGCCGATCGTGTGCCTCATGCGGGACGTGGCGTGGATGGCGTGAGTGACGCAGTCCATTTTCATCGCAATCGATTAGCACGGTCGGCTACGTACGGTGCGAAAGAAGTTCAGCACACATAAATGAGCCACGATCGACCCGCTGCTGGATGAAGGCTTTCCCAAGCCAGAATCAGGATATTTATTGATACTGGAGGAATCCGATGAGCTATAAAGCTCTTTGCCACCACCATCCCTCACAGTCTCGCGATGCCGAAATTCACCCAGCGACTTCGCCCGAGCCGATCCCATCGCTTCATGCGGACGTCCTCTTTGTGGCGTTGTATCACTCGTTGGGTTGCGACTCTGCCGCTGGTCTCAACCGCCAGCCGTAACTCCTGATGCGAGCGACGTGTTCTGACCATACCCACTTACTATTCTGAAGGCGAGTAGTTCATTTACGGGCTGTTTATACCTCGCAGCTGAGCGCACGCACACACGCACGCACACTGTGGCACGGTTTAGTGTTTACCTCAATACAGTGAATGTATATCTTACTGCTGGACTGGCTGTGTGTGCCAATAGTGAAAGTAGTTGGAAGAGCAATATTTTTCATGGTTGGGAAGAAAAGAGAAAGTTTGACATTTTACCGGTAGGGCTTTTTTTGCCCACGAGATATTGATACGTTATTTCGATTTTCATTCACTGTAGGTTTTTCTTTGTCACATTTTATACGTATGGGGTGATTCATTTATTGATACGCCACTGATTTTTAATGACCCGGGAATTCTTGTGACCTTCTGTGATCGCTATATAGCGATTGGTGGCGCTTTGGAAATCTCTCATGTCTACCCATTATTTTAGTGGGGTATCTATAAATGGATTACCCTTGTGCTGCCTAATTGGAAAGTCTAGCATCGCATGTTGTTTACATTGTTCTTCACATGCACCTTTGTAAGGAATTGGCCGAACATCTCATCGCAGCATCCTCTTCAGTGCCGAGTCTCGAGGCCTCGAGCGAGGCTTTTTGGAGGGGTTCGAAGGACGCTTAAATAAATCTCGTTATAAATTCGCACGAGAGGGCCCCACTGCGCTCGCTACCGGGGGGACGACAGCAATTAGGGGCACCGCGTGACGACTGATGCTCCTGGGGGGGGGGGGCTCAGAGTTACCCACCCGTTCCCCCACCACCCTCTCTCTCTCTCTCTCCCCACCTCCACCACCGCCGCCGCCACCCACGAGGGTCGATGCCATCCCCGCGAGGGCTGGCAAGCCCCCACACGCTTTCGCCCAGCGCCGGTCAATTATCCACCGTGACTGCTCAGATGCGCTCACAGACCCGGTTGGGGATGGGGGGCTTGTGGCTTCTCCCTCCAAAGTGCTCCCCTCTCCCCCCACACCCCACTTCGTCGTCAAGCTGTTACCATTTGAGAGGAAATCCTAAAAGCCGAAATTATTTTTTTGGTGGGGGGATGGTGGACGGCGGGGGGGGGGGGCAGGATTTGAATTTGATCCGCCGAGTGTTTATTTTAACCGTTTTATTACCTCCCTTTTCTCGTTGTTGTCGTTGCACGATGTGAAACCTCGAATAATTCGCAAGTAAAGCCATCGGCAAATCTCATTATTAGAGTGTGTTTTCACTGTATAGTTTTACACGCACATATTTTTTTTATCTAATGATAATATAACTGAAATTAAACGAAAATAGGTGAAACCAGAAAGCTCTATTGTACCCAACTTGTATTCATTAATGAAAGTAAATGTTATTACATAATTTACTCTATCCATGTAAAGTACAATATACATGTCAGTCTCGTTATTAGATTGCTATCGCCACTGCTAATAGAGATTAGTTATCGATGTTATTATGGCTAATGTCAGTTTTGAGCTGACTTGGTCACAGTTATCACTTTTCACCTGTGACCCTACGCCTGCGTATGCGTGCAGATGAGTGTGGCAACGTCCAACGTTAAAAGCCTCAACTGCTTGCAAAACAGGACTTGTGCGCCTTTTGGCGTTCTCTGGTCTAACACCGTTTTGAGACGAGGCTCAAAAGAAAGCTGTCTCTGGTGTGGATCAATCAGTTTCAAGGACAATGCATATATTATCAGAGTGTTTTTTCTTTGCATTCTGACCACAAGTATTGTGGTAAATGCAGACATGATTCCTTGTAAAAGGTTTCGGTTTGGTGTTCTAACATCTCAACACAGCTGTTTTGTTGCCAGAAAAAAAAGTTGAAAACCTATTCTCAAACAGAACTGTCTTCCTGCCTTCACAAAAGGTCGATAGCCGTGAGTGTCCGTGCATATCATAGCCTCGCTTGTACGTACGCCCACGACCCAAATCGCCCAGAATTTGCCCTTGTCAGGTCTCGGAAACGAATTGGGGTTGAGTCTGCAAAGTGTTAGAACGGGCAAACCACCGTGCGTACAACAGGTATCGAGGGTTGCTGCGGGGCTACGTTGCCAGTAGAGGGGGCAATGCATCAAAATCCATTGCACCGTGCTCCCACATTTCACCAACAACATTGAACGGGCTTGGTGAAGTACCAACCAATACTCCCCCCGCCCCGCGACCCGCACGACGTGGGAAAACCCCTCATCCAGCAGCGGATTAACAAAGTGCTCATGTACAACAAAGATCCCCCGTATAGCCTTAACAGGCTAGGGGCAAGTGCTGTTAGCGAGCACCTATGAAGGCCGCAACAGTACACGAGGGGGTGGGTGGCCAACACCACGCCCGACCGCCTTTGTCTCCCTAGCGGCGATGTTTATACACCGCACCAGGTACTCATTTGAGGCTGAGTCGACTTAGGGGAGGCCCGGGACCGGTTCAGATAATCGTCACTGGTGTTGGCCGTGAGCGGGAATCAAACCCGGGTCGCCGGGTTCATAGCGCAGCGCGCTAACCGCTACACCACCGCTCCAACCTCATGTACACGCGCTTACTTACACGCAAACTAAGCACATGGTCTCGCACGCATGATATTTGCCCTGGTGCACCGCATTTACCGAGTGGGAAAGTGCCATGCTGCAGACCACCTGCCTCTTGATCTCACCCCGACCCTTGAGAAAGAGGATCGCCTCATCCTCACTACCCCCCCACAAAGCCGTTCCCTTTGATCCGCGCCTCCCAGAGCCCTCTCCATTCCTCCTAATATCCCACTTTTATGTATGAATTCACGACGTTTTCATCTCCTACCTCCTTCCCCGCCCTTCTCTTCGCTCTCTCCCTGTGAACTGCGTTCCTTTTTTTCTCTTCGTCCTTGAACTTTTTGTTTTTTAACTCGCAGCGCTGTTTTAGTGTAAGTTTTGTTTAATTTATTTTGACACCCAGCAAAGATATATTTGATTTAGTTCTTTGCACATTTCTGTAACGTTCTCGCACGCGCTGACGTACGCCCACGCGTTGGCTTGTCGTTTGTCTATTCTGTCTGCAGGTGACGGTGCTATAGGTGCGTGCGTGAAGGGGAGGCGTGGCACAGTGGTTAGAGTGCTGCGCGACGAACTTGGCCACCCGAGTTCAATACATTATCACGGCTAAAACCAGTGACGATTATGTGAAACGTATCCAGGCCCTCATCGAGGTCGGCTCAAATGAGTACCTGGTGCGGTGTGTAAACATCGGCACTGGGGAGACAAAGGCGGCCGGTTGTGATGCTGGACACCAACCCTCTTGTGTGCAGTGCCGGCCTTCATAGGTGCTCGCTTAAAGCACTTGCCCCTTCGGTCTGATAAGGCTACACGGGGGATCTTTATCTTTGGTGTGCATGCAAACGCACGCTCATCACGGACCCTAGCATCTTAGCGTACGCGTGTGTGTCTACGTGTGTTTGTTTGCGCGTCCGTGCTCTGTATTTACTGACCAGGATCAAACGTACCTGCTTCAAGAGCTTAATGGATGAGGTTCAGGAGCAAGAGGCTGCCTGCCAGGATCCCGAGAAGGTTCTCATGGAACACCAGCGTGGAAAGAGGTGCGGCGTCCACTCCATGCCTGAATTAAAGACGTAATCCCCCGTCTTTCCAATAATTACCACTTTAAAGAGACGTCCATGCGTCTCCTTGTCTAAACAGGCGGAATAGTGCGGTGCGCATCTCTTGTGGGTGGAGCCGTGAACCGCCGGTGGAAATCCCACACGGTTATCCAAACATGACCACTGTTGGTTTCCAAATGCTATGTGTACACGCACACAGCTCCTGTGCCAATCCACTGCAGGATGAGGGCCGCCCCCATACCCACGCAGCTCGCCGTGGACGTTATTAGACCATACTTCGCCACGCTAATCAGTGCGGTTCGGTGAAGATGGTGAGCATAGACGTGGAAGCATTCATTGAAGTACAGGAAAATAATCGATTTTTCTGCACTGCCCTCTACTGCCGACCACGTAGCCCCCCCCCCCCGCCCGCCTCCGCGGCCCTGTGGCAGCCGCTGTGCGTGGCGGTCGTCTGGCAAGGTGCTGTCCACACATCCCGGCATGCTGAGATGCCAGGATGTTGACTCCCTCACCCGGTACGCGGGAGGTCGTGGGTCCGATCCCGACCCTGAAAATGCCTGCTTTATGTTTGGAGTTTGAGTGTCTTTCTCCACGTGGTCGCTTGGAATTTTCTCCGGGTCCTCAGGTTTTCACATTTAGAAACATGCGTTCAGAGTATTTGGCTGCTAGAAATGTCCACGTCACAAGCCACTTCGTCGAGTTATCAGTTGTGGCCAGGTCGCTGGTCACAATTGAAAAAGCGCTCTATAGCACTGTGTGATTTGCTCATAGGCTGCCTGCCACCGCTTAACCCATCGCAAATTATCTTCCTTGGGCCATGACGCTTTGCTTACGGAAACTGGAGTGGCGCGGTAAATTTTGAGGGCAGTTGTTACGATGACGGCAATCGTCTCTTCACCATTGTCGTCACGTTTTTGTCACCTCTTCCGCCTGCTGCTGTACGCCGACAGCTTGACGGAGCGAGCGCGCCTCCTGAAGAACGTGTTCCGGAGGACCAACACGGCAGGGTTGCGTCGCTCCGAGTCCATGGACCAGAGTCTCCTCCGTGAGTCTGAGGCTGGGTGGTTCAGATGTATGCGCGCGTGCTGCAGTTATTTGGCGCGCGGTGCTTTAACATTGACTGTACTTTACACCGATGCGATCATGTGCATGGTTAGCGTGCTGCGCCACGAAGCCTGCAACCCGAGTCGATTCCGACCTTGATAGGCGCTCGCTAATAGCACTTGCTTTGCCCAACAGTTTGTTAAGGCTTTACGGGTGGTCTTAGTCTTGTGTGTGTGTGTGCATGCACACGTTGTGACGTTTAGCACACTGCAGTACAATTGCCAAAATCTGGGTTGAATTGGTGACACGAGGCAACATCTGAATCTGGCTTGTAGGAAGCGTGATGAGCGCAACAGGTGGCACGGCTGCCTTTGTCTCATCGAGGAGTCGGCAATCAAAATAACAAGCAGAGGGATTTTTGTTAGAATTCGTTTAACAAATTTCAATATTTCAAGAGCCGCAAGGCACGAATCTGTCCTTTTAAAGAGCCGCATTTCATTCCGGAGCCGCAGGTCGCCGGTCCTCTGGCCTAACCAAGCCTGATGGTTCTCTTGCTGCAGCAGGTACCAGCTGTAGGCTTGGTTAGTCCAAAGAAAGGTACTGATAATTGTTCTTAATGCCATCCGTCAATTCCAGGGATAATTGGCGGGGGGGGTGTTTTTTGTGTTTTGTCTCTGCGTATGCCCAACAGGCGGATTTGCCTTCTCGCAAGAAGAAAACGGTGTCGTTTCGCAAAAGGAAGTGGTGCGAGCCTACGACACAACCAAGCAGAAACCTGGTGGTGCCTAAACTCGCGGAGGGGGGCTGCGTCGCCGTGTGTTTGACTGCCTTCGTGCCCCTCGCCTGCCCCCCGCCCCCCTCACGCCCAACGTCAACGACTGCCTGCCAAGCACTTCGCTACACCCTGAAGCAGAACCGCTGAGCTGAGCTGAGCTTCCCTCTTGCCATTGTGCATCTCACACTATTTATTGTTTGACACCTTTCCCATCACTTGTTTTGCTTGGGTGTTATTTTGTTTGTACGCGCACACACACACACAGAAAGACAACGATATCCCTATAAAGCCTTTAACAGACTGTTAGGGCAAGTGCTGTTAGCGAGCACCTATGAAGGCCGGCACACCACAGAAGGGGGTGGGATGGCAAGCACCACGCCTGGCCGCCTTTGTCTCCCTAGTGGCGATGTTTACACACCGCACCAGGTACTCATTTGAGGCTGAGTCGACCTAGGGCAGGCCCAGGGGTGGCCCAGGTGTTGGTCCTGGATGGACCAACACCTGGGTCTGCTAATAAATACCACACGACCCTGCTCCCCATATACACGCACACAGGCACACACACACACGCGGTGTATAGTGACCCCATTGTGAAAGACACCCTCCCGACTCGCGTGGCTACCTAATTGAAGGCGATTGACATTTAACGTGTGAAAGCACTTTGTTTTTTATCAACTTGTTGCGTTGAATGTCGTTTAAGTTTCGTTTAAAAAAATGCAGTACTTTATTTTCTCACGCTTTGTCTGCCGTCACGGCAACAAAAAAACTTAAAACCCAACCACATTTTTATTCATGTGCTCGAAACTGTGGTTGAGTTTTATTGGTGACTAAAATGTGTTTTATTTACCTCAGCGGATTTAACTACTGAAGGAAAGGCAATGTCTGGAGCAGAAATGAAATGGGTCACTTGCCAGGATGTCAAAATTTTGAATATTGTTTAAAGGCTTACCACTGGTGGCTGGTTTCTGGTTTTGAATACCCCACCACTTTGCTTTGCTTGTTTGTTGTTAAATATTTTGACCACTTTATTTTGCTCACGCCGTTGAACGTATTCTGTTTTCTTGGGTGGATTCTCTTCGCGAAGTCCTCATGCGGCCTATGGAGATTTTACTTGCCCTAGATATAACAATGCATTGAGATTACACGCATACCCCTGTGTGGCTTTTATTGACCCCAGAATTCCGCGGGATGACCGTGGTCCGTCATGACCACGTGCATCACAACACGTATATATACACGCTCACGTTTATACGCACTGCATTAACGTTACAGGTACATATTTTGGGTGGCTGGCTTGAGCTTTATGACGAGTAAAGGCATGCGTGGATCACAGCCAAACTGGTGACAGCAGCTGAACGAAAACATGAATCACCACCGTCATCATCAATCATCATATCACCGTCATCAATCAATAATCACCACCTTGCTTGCGCGCTCTAACCCCCCCCCGCCTGTAAATCTGTAAAACGTGGCCTCCGCACGTTCCCTCCACCGCGATGGCAGCCAGCACCCCCCTCAACCCCCTTGGCCACCGGCACCCGCCGTCTCCTTTCCCACTCTCGTCACTAAAACGAGAAAACCCACAAACCGCAACCCCCCGCCGGTGATGGAGTGGGACAGCTGGTGTGAAATCACCCCTGACCTTCACCCTGTAACCCCATGGGCGACCTTGTTGCTGAGGAGACGACCCAGCGGGCTTTGTCTCCGTGCCGCTGCGCTAATTAGCCGTGAACAGCGGAGAGAAGGGGTTTGGGGGGCGGGAGGTTGGGATGATGGGGGGTATAAGGGGCGATGGGTGTGAGGGGTGTTGCGTCTGCGTCTCCCTCTCTCCATGTCTATTTCGCTTTCTGTTTCTATACCCCCCCTGCCCGCCCCGCCGCCCCCTCTTCCATTTGCTGGGTTTGAGTTGCGGGAAGATGGGGACGTTGAGCGGGCGGTGCGGGGGGGGGGTCCTTCAAGCCACTCGTCCACCAAAACAGAACGGCAGTCGCCTCCTGCGCCCGCCCGCCCGCCCGCCCCGTCGCTCCCACCTCCCTTGCTGGTTCATCCCTCGTGCTGTGCGACTGAGCATTGCCGGCCAGGGGGACAAAGAGGCCCCTGTGGAGCCGGGATTCACACGGGGATCGGCGGTGGGGGGATGCGAGGGGGGGTTAGGCAGAGAAAGGGGGTGGTACGTGGGGGTTTGTGGGCAGCGTGTTCCCTGCTATTGTCGCAATGCCCTTTTCTGCATCGTCTTTTAAAAGGGGCTTCCTTTCTTTACATCTCTGTCTGGCTCCCGAATTCTCATTTTTTTGCGTGCCCACTCTCACAACCCTGGCCGTCTCCTATCCCCTGCATCTCTCTCGGGTTTTTTTGTTACCAGTGTCTATTATGTCTGGCTGTCCTTGTATTTACATATGCTTTTTCCAGCTATTTGATTTTTTTTATTCAGTGGAAGGCAAAACTGAAACCGTATTAATCAGACATTTATTTACGAGCTGCTTGACCTGGCACGTTCTTACGAAGCTCGCTGGAACTTTGACCATTTTATCGCAATGTCATCACCATAAATCCATATATTTTCCCTTCAGCTATTTTGTCCCCAGATTCACAATCCTAATTAGGCATCCAAGTACTGTGCGCGGCATTGTGGGAAAGAAAAAAAAGGAACCCCGTTTTGTGGGCACCGCGATGTGGCTGGGTGGGTGTGGTTCGCGGGCATTGTGGCTCCATCTTTGTTGTCATCAAGATGGGGGAGAGGTGAAGGGCCCTCTGATTCCACCCATTAACAGCCATGCTCCTGCCATTGGAATGAAGGGAGGCCTCAAAGGCTGCCCTGTTAGCATTCAGGACACTGGGGCCACACCAATTATATTCCTTTCTGTGCACGAGAAAACTCTGCTTTTTTCTGGGGGGGGGGGGGGGGGGTTGGGGGTGTGGAAGTAAATGAAAAGGAACAAAACTCTCCTTCCACTGTGCCCCTAAAACTAAAAACCACTACACCCCCCCCCCTCTGCTACCCACCCACCCTTGCATACCACCAACCCCATGAATTTGGTCTTTATACAAAACTAACGTGTGTGTGTTTTGGTGGTACACGACGATTGTATTTATGAACGAGGCCCTGCAGTGATATTTTCATAACATAACAAGAGTGCTTTTTTTTTGTCGGCAAGCACTTTTGCTGTTGTTGAGATTTTCCTAAATTGCTTTTGAAATCAAAGCAAAATCCTGATGGTCAGCACAGAGAGAAGCTCTCTACCGTTTTGTGAAAGTTTAAATGAAAGAAAGTGCCTCTTGACCAAAACCAGAAACTCTACAGAGCGCGAGTGTTTCTTAAACAGCCTCATTTTAGAAGCATCTGCCCTCTGTCCATGCTCTCCGTTCATTCACCGTAACCACACGACCAAACAAGTCAAAACAGAAATGTGATGTAGTTTGAGTACAGATAATTGTCCCGAGGAGAGTAGGTGGTGCTTGCGTGCGTGCGTGCTCTTGTGAGTTTGTGTTCACATTTGTGTTGTGTATGCTTTTTGTTTGTCAAGTTCACTGTAGATTTCTCGTACTAAAGTTTGATTCGTTTCAGTCTTCGTGATGTGCAGTAAAATGCCTGTGGCTCATAGAGTCAAACAAAAGTATCCTGGCAGGTCAAATGGAAAACGTAGACGCTGCAATGTAACGTCAAAATGTGCATGTGAACAAGGTTATTGCAGACAAATGGATTTTCACTACGTTTTTTTTCTCTATAAATATTTGCATATGTTTAAGTTACTTAATGAAAAAAACTTTACAATTCTCACTGCATTCTGTGGGCTTGTGACTAAAATGTTGTTTGCAGTATTGTGAATGTTCTTCTGAGTCCTTTGGGAATATAAAAAAACGCAAAATATCACTTTTGCATTTCCAAAGGTCTAGTTTGTCTTAAATGACCAAGTTGTGTGTTTCTCTTCCTTTACGTGGACAAAACGAAGTAAACGTTCGAACAAATCCGTTAACTACTGAGTTATAAAGTGCACGGCACAAAGCGGAGGTGCGACCGTGAATGCGCCGTGCTGCGCCGCACCAACGGAAGTCGATCCACTGGCTTATAACTCCCAGCTTTTTCAGATCCGCAGGAAGACCACGGGGGTCCTCTGTTCGCGTTACAAGTTGGCACGCATGCCTCTGTCCGTCGGCCGTCGTCGCCCGCGCCTTGAGCCGCTCGTTCGCGCCGCTGTGCGTCGGCGGCGCGTCTACCGAAGGTGCCGCATGATGCTCGGAATGGCTCTCTCGTGCCCAATCTCGCGGCGGCGTCTCCTCCTCGTCGTCTCGTCGTCGTCGTCCGTGTGTGCGCCTCTCTCGGGCATGGGTGTGTGCGAGTAAATGGCCGGTGCTTGCTCCACATCACAAGGAACCCCCCCCCTCACCTTCCACACAACTCCTATTTATTGAAGCGCGTCACGGCGGTTGCATGGCCAGCGCTCATCTCTTGAGCCCGTTTGCAAGGGGTTTCCTGTATATTTGTGTTTTTTGTTTTGCTGTTTATTGTTGTCGTCTTATTAAAGAACAACTTTCAAAATTAAAGTGTCGACGCCGCTGGATAGGTTTTTGTTGTTGTTTGCCCGCCGGTGCAAAACGTAAAGATTTGCATGTTACTCTGGGTGGGTTTGAACAAGAAACGTATAGTAGACATGATGTTGATTTGAAGCTTTCGTGACTGCAGAAATCTATACTCGTTGGTTCTTTCGGTAAAGTCACGTAGGTAGAAAATAAAATAAATCACGGCGTTTCAGGCGTAACACAAGCATCTGTCATCGGGTGCTTCCCCACCTTAATTTATTTTATACCTACGTGACTTTACCGAAAGAACCAAAGAGTATAGACCAAGGGTGGCACAGTCGGGTTTTTTACAATCGGGTTTAATTGTCTTTTCATCTGAGATTGGGAGAAATCTGGTGTAATTGGTTCTAATTGCAGAACCGCACTTCGCCAATTTCTCAACGATGGGCTTCATTCCAAGCTAAGGAACTCACTGGCGCCCACGATTGTGGAGAAGCTCCTCGTGTTCATCACGACCAACCTGCCCGCCGCATTCTACGACTACCCCGTGTCCGACGGCCCCGAGTACGATAGCAGCACCGACGAGGAAGCAGCCTAAGCCTTGGATCAGAGTTTCGTATTCATTTAACCGGGCTTTAATTCCCCGAAATCGGGCTTAATTGTATTAAAGAAAAAACTCGATGCCTGCCGCTGGAAAAATCGGGGTTTTCCCACCCATGGTATAGACATGATGTGTTTTTGACAAGCGATTTAATAGAATGAAGGCTACTGCGGCTGCAGACGGTGTGAAAAAAATCATGCATTTGGATATGCTCACCCCCCCCCCCCATGTGTTATGTTTGGTATTATATACAAGAACATCTGGGTCACATAAGTTGAAATGTGTAATGGGGTGGGGTACAGGATGTTCGGGATATAAAAACCGTGGTGTATGTTTAATGTAATTCGTTTTTTCTGAACCCAAAAATACCTCGCTGCTTCCTCGAGACCTGTCAAGAAGATCCTACTAATAATAATCCGGAAAGATTTGAAGTTTGAACAGACGGAACCTTTCTAAGATGCATCTTAATCGCACGCGTTAAGACTTTCTAAAACTCGAGTCGGCGCGACCCACTGAGCTGCCCTGTCTCTCCGCGTTGACCAATTTACTCCCCGTCGCAATACAAATTAAGTCGTTGTCACGCTTCACGCACCTGATGATTGTTAAACACGTCGCACGTGACACGCAAAGCAATCGCGTGGAACACGCGCGCGCACAGCGAGATCTTAATTTGAATCGGATCTATTAACGAAGTGTTAATTGCTTAGCGTATCACCTGGAACTTGTTTAACACTCATCGGGTGAGTGCAGCGGGGAAGAAATTAATTTGTATTTAAAGTCAATTGGTAAGCAAAGTAAGACGTAGCGTGGTGGGTGCAAAAATGTTAATGTATCTCTATTAAAAAAAACTATCCTGAGAAATAACGTTTTGGCAAAACACGAAATGAGAAGTGCAGATTTTAGCCCTGTTTATTTTGTAAAAACATGGTTGTTGTACAGTAACAAGTAATGACGATTTCAGTTCAGAAACATTGGCACCGTATTAATAATTACGAAAGCTTTTTACAATATCGTAGTGCAGACACAAACGTAGCATCGGCTCTGAAGCACAGGTGACTCGTCACAGCCCTTAGCACAGCATTAACCGGCGTGTGTGTGTGTGAATAAGGCGTATGTGTGTGTGTAAGGTAGGTGTGTGTGTGTAAGGCGGCCCGGAGCGAATAGAAAGATTGATCTATTCGCTCGCTAACAGCACTTGCCCCCACAGACTGTAAAGGCTACACGTCTTTATGCACACCCAAATGTTTAATATGTCCATGGTTTGTGTGTTACCAATGTACAGTTAATTTAACAAAGTACTGCTCTGGATTGCCGTATCTCGAGGTTGTTGCACATTGCACCGTGCTAGTGGCGTTCATTAGTTTATAGCAACACTGACCGATTTCATGGATTTTTATTTTAAAAAACAACGCATTTTCATGACAATAAGCCGCTCCAAATCACCTGAATTGCGCTCCCAATGTCGTTGGATCGTGGGCACCGCTAAGCAGAGTTGAGCCGAGCGCGTTTGGATGTGCGACCACTAACTCGCACTGGACCAGCGTGGTGAAGTATGGTCAAATAAACCAACCACGACTTGTAACCACATGCGGAGGCCCTCGGTTGGCAATATGGGCAGTACACTGGGGCCACAGTAAACGTAATGTTGGATCATTTTTGCACACTTTTCTGGCGTCTCATTTTCAAAACATGGCCCTCACTCCTTTTTTCCATTCCCCATACACATGGCCAAGGCCTCATTTCTCTTGGAATATTTTTCCAGCACCTCCCAAACGGTGATATCGAGTGCGGAGTGAATGTGTTTTTTCCTGAGCTCAGCCCCAGACACCTCCGATTTAAATGAAGCCCCGCAGCGCACAGCATATAAGCACTTAATTTATGATAAACAATTCTGTGGGTTTCTTAAAAAAAAACACATCTTTATCGGTAATGGCTAAAACAAGTCACGAGTGTCAGGGGCTAGAGACAGCCACAATTACGTAAGCGCTATTTATAAACTATTAAGAGACTCACGTGAACAATAACGGGCCATTGTAATGGGGCAGAAGAGGCCTTTAAATATCATTAAATTCTACATTTGCTATTCAAGAGTAAATCCCAAGCGGTTTAATGAGTATGCAGGGGCCCTGCACGTGAACACAATTAACTATTCTCTGTGTGTGTGCGCGTAGCAGCGGGTAAAGGCGATGCAGAATTGCAGGGGCATTACACAGTGAACGTTTTAAAATATATATAAATAAAACTGATGTCACCTTGTGCCCCCGGTGTACATTAGGCATTGCCTAATGACAAAACGAGACCGCTTTTTTTAAATTATTATTTAAAAAACCACACAAGAGCGCAAGATCTTGTCATTATAATCTCCCCTCCCCTCCGCACCGCGTCTGTATAATTGTATAATCTTAATTGTAAGGAATGGTTGTTGCTGGTGCTGCGTAAGCTGATTTTAATGTTGGCGAGAATAGACAATTGCTCCCGCACGCACGAAACGACTGTACAGTAATATATGTACTTAGTACAAAATAAATGGCAATATATCAGCCTCCAGCCGCACCAACACTCGCGGCGAGTATTAATGCGGCTTAATTATCGCGGATTGGTGGTCGCCCGACAGACCCAACTCGCTTGGTTTAATAGAGACATCTTCTCTCACGCTCGCTCGCTCGCTCGCTTTTTGTGGTTTAAAAAAAAAAGCCGGCGTGCAGATATTTACTACGTTCGTAATAAAGTTCAGCAAACGTACGCCGACTTATAATTTATAACATGCACATAGAGTGACGGTGAAAACGGAGTACTCGAGAAGGAAGCAGTAACAATGTTGCTGCTGAAATCTAACATTTTTAGAGAACACTAAACTGCCGAATTCATGAAATTGGTGTGCCAATTTAAACTTCCGCTTCAATTCCTCGTGGAACCGATGAAGCACGGATAGAGACGTGGACCCGGATTTAACGACACAATCCTACAGGTACAAATCCAGACAGAATCCAAGCCATTGACCGAGCGTGGGCGCACACCTTTAGATATGGTGAGAATTCACTTGAACCTGATGAGGCACGCATGAACAAAATAAACACGCACACACCCGTGACTCGTCATCAATGGACCACATCACCTCGTTCCGATGCTGTGCACGTGGCACGCTTCTGAACCCGTGATGCGAATGCGCAAAAAAAACACTGGACATGAAATTAAGAGCTGCATCTCACCGGGAGATGATGGGACGGAGGAATCAACGCGTGTGCGGCCAGGTACTATAGCTGGATTACTATCATTATAATTACATCTCAGGATCGTGACAGGAGGTGACCACGTAGGGAGGCCATAATCCAGCAGTGGATTGCCCATGGCTGCTGCTGCTGATGATGATGACGATGAAACGACAGAGCGACTTGCGCAAATCACACGTTTCGGGCGTGGAGTCTGGCAACGTTCACTTCGCGGGCCAGAAGCACACTTGGGGAGGCGTGTCCCTCGTCCGGTTGGGCGTTCATTCTCTTCACCTCGGCGACTGTCGAAGACCCGCGTCGTCAATCTCCGTCTTCCCCCCACGACTCCCACCGCCATCCGCGGGGACGTGCGCTCGCACGCGCTTCAGACGCACATGTGAGCCGGGGCCACGCCGCCCTCTTCCTGGCTCGGCGCTCCGCTGTGCCGCGGGGGCGCCGAGCCCGCCGCCGCCGTCGCTGCTTGACCCAGGCCATTGGCCTCTGGCGCGGAGCCGTTGGCCGTCCCCCCGGGGCCCTGCACGGCTTCTCCGGCCGCGGGAACGGTCCCCGGCGCCGGAGCCTGGGTCGCCGCCGCCGCCGCTGCGGTGGCCGCGAGCTGCTGCTGCTGCTGCTGCTGGGCCGCTGCCCGCGCTGCGTCGCCCGGCGCCGGAGCTCCCAGAGCGGGCCGGACCCCGGCCTCGCTCGCAGAGTGCGCGTGTCCGTGCGGCGCGTGCCCGTGCATGGCGTACGCCTGCGCCTGAGCTTGCGCCTGAGCTTGAGCTTGCGCCTGCGCGTGCGCCTGCGCGTGCGCCTGCGCGTGCGCCTGGCCGTACTCGCCCTGCACCGAGTAGATCACGTACTGCTGGGGCCGCATGAACAATCCCGCGGCCGCTGCCGCTTGCTGCTGCTGCTGCTGGTGATGGTGAAATTGCTGCTGCTGCTGCTGCTGTTGCTGCTGCTGGTGGTGGTGATGGTGCGCCGCGTGGAACGGGTACCCGTAGGGGTAGCTGTAGTAAGTGTTCACCGTGTCCACGGGGCCGGCTCGCCCGGCCACTTGCGCAGAGGAGGCGCACAGAGCGGGAGCCTTGAGCATCATCGCGGCACCACCAGGGGCGATGTGTCCCCCGGTTTGCGCTCTGCCTGGCCCGACCGGCATCTTGAAGTTCAGCTGATGATGCTGCTGCTGCTGCCCGGGCATCTGCCCGCCTCCTTGAGCCTTGTAGGACGCCGCGGGCGCGTTGGCGGTCATCCCGGGCGCGTTGGGGGCGCCGTTGGACGTGGAACTGGTGGCGCTGCTGGATTGGCGAGAGGGGGCTCTCGCAAAACCAGCTCCGGCGCCGTGGCCGGCTGCCCCGGCCACGGAGCCCGGAGCTGCCCCGGGTATCATGGGCAGCGTCTCGAGGAGGCGCGACTGGGCGGCCTGGCGGCTCTGCGCCGCCTGGCGCTTGGGGCGCAAGCAGCGGCAGCAGCACACGGCGATGAGGGAGCCCACGAGGATGAACGCCACGAAGATGGCTCCGACGATGAGGAAAGGCACGTAGATGGGCACTGTGGAGACAGAGGCGGGAGGCGGGAGGCGGGAGGAGGAGATTGGAGTTGACCTTTTTTTCTAATTCGGTAAAAAAGCTCAATATTTGAAGAGCCTCAATGCGTGTGAATACGAGATGGTGGGTCCTTAATAAATGACAGCATGAAGCGGTCCTTAAAGAGGCACGTGCGGCTCCAGAGACGCAGGTTGCCGAGCCCTGGTTGAGCCACTGGCAGTGGCAGTGGCTCAACCAGGGGTCCGCAACCCATTCCATGAGCAGTAGCCCACTGCTCATGGGATGGAGGGCCTCGCCCGTGCATCCCCCTTGGGGTTGTGAGGTCACGCTGGAAATCAGCTGTTCACCAAGTCGTGAATTCATTTGCGACAAAGTTTACGAGTGGGGTTCAATATTTGTTAATGTGGAATGATTTTCATCATCCGTAATAGAGGTTGTTTTTGGGTTAGAGCGCGTAAATATATAATCTTACCCAAAAAAAACTCTTATGGATATTGCTCGCGAAAGCCTCCTACGTGTTAAATTCATTTTCATCGTGTTTGGTGAATTCGAACGCAGGATGGGGTATATATATGTGGATACAATGAGCATTTTTATTTTTTTCAAATAACATATTCACATTTGCCTCACTAGTTGCATATGTACAGATGCACCTCTTTGTCAATCCACTGCTGGATGATGGCCTCCCCACGCCTCAAGGGTTGTGGAGGTTATTTGGCCACAATGTTGTGGCTTGGCTCTCCAACACACCGGTGTTGCTGTACTAGTGACGAATTGGCACGTTCTGTTTACGTGACAACCCTTACTAGTTGGCTGTGTCGGGAGGTGGTGGGTTTTAACGACACATTTATATATTTACACGCTCTAACCCCCAAAAAAACCTCTTTTGGATAATATTGGTCGCAAACGTGTTAAACTAGTTGGCCATACTTCACCACGCTCGCCAGTGCGGGGGTTTGAGGCGGGGAGCATACATGTGGAAGCATAGTGCAGTACAACAATGGATTTTGCTGCACTGTCATCTGCTACGCGCGTTGTGTAAGCCCCGGAGCAGCCCACAACAACAACAGCAACAGCAACCTGATAATTGCACAACAGCAACCTGTTTTCCGCAGGCTGTAATGCATAGCACATTCTGGGTGTGCTGTTCATAGGAAGCCACCGGAGTTATGCCCTTTTAAATCTAGATTGAAAACTCATTTATTTAGAACTGCTTTTTTGTGTTTAGATTAATATCCTTCCCCGCACCTCCAATTCAGCACGGTTGGCTACGTACGGTGCAAAAGAAGTTCGTACATACATAGGGCGTCATCAATGAGTGGTTTAGAAATGAATGATACATAAATTACTCCAAGCCCACCAAGCAAAGGTTTGCTCAGGAGGCGACACGTGCTTTCACTTAAGGCCCTACCCCCACTGCAATCACACACACCACCACCACTATCACCACCACCATCACCACCACCAACGCGTCAAATTAATTACGCGAAGACAGAAAAGAAGCGCTCTCCGCAAATGCATGTCAGGATTTAAAGCCCGCATTTTTTCGATTAGGCTCGGCAATACTAACAAATGGAGCTTATTTGATTGGACTCGTTGATAAGAGGATTACCGTGAGCCAGGAGCCAGGCTCCACACACTCTTCTTGTTTTGTCGGCGGCCGGGAGTCGGATTTACCGCAATTACTTTTTTTTCGGCGGAATTTCGGGGGGTGCGTGTGAGAGCGGCGGTGCAGTGGGTTACCGCACCGCCGCTCACCTCGCCTCCTCTAGCGCCCTGAGTTTTGTTCGAGTCACAGCTGCTGACGGAAGGTAACACCTGCAACCCCAACCTTGTAGCAGGGGCAGACTCATTCAGGTGGCGAATAATGCCCAAACGTAATCCAGCAGTTGATTTTGCGAAGGGAATTCCACAAGCCTCGATCGTGTGGAATTCCCTTCCTCGGTCGGTCAGGGAATCTTGAGTCTGTTACCTTTTTTTTAACTGCGTCTTCAAGCTGATCTCTTGTCACTGCAGGTTTTTTTTCCGTAACTTAAGCTTCATGTAAAGCGCTTTGAGGCCTTATGCGAATTGTGCAATAGCAAAAACACCCCCGAGTTTATTATAATATATATTACTATTACAACTGTAAGAGACCGACAAGGCACGTAGTCTCTATTGCCAAGTTATTATAGAGAAGAAAAAAAACCAACCACCTCACATTAGTCAATAACACTGCGCTAAAATGGAAAAATATTTTCTCGACGCAGTTTGAGGGAAATGGCCCTTCTTAAGTGTCCCCGAGTTCTTAAGAGTGTGTAACTTTGTTCAATAAAAAAAACACGTAGTAACACTCATCTACGATCACTTTATATTCGCTGTTCGTTGCTGGCCGCTAGGCGTTTTGAGTCACTGGACAGGTAACTCATTCGGGGTCACTGCGTGCCATCTGCCGCTTCACAGCGCTCGGTTTGTTGTCGTTCCCCCGCATCTCCGATTAAGCACGGTCGGCTACGTAAGGTGCGAAAGAAGTTCTATATACCGTGTACACGCTAAAGACCCCGTGACGTCGTGCGCAAGAGTAGGCCGCTGTGTGCCAGAGTCGTGGTCCAAATTTGAAAAATGACACCGCTAGAATGACTGCAAAACAGAGTCATGAGACTCGATGAGGCTTTCCTGAGCAAACAAGCGTAATTATAACCATAGCATTCATAAAAGTAACCGTGGTTCAAAATAAAAGGTGGATCTGTCTTGAGTGGCGACTGAGGAGGGGCGACTCGAACGCTCGTTCTGCGACATCGAAACACGCACACGCCTTGACCGTGTGTAGGGCCAGGCACGAAGAGGGACGCAATTGTGGTGGTAGTGGTGGCGGGGTGGTGATGCCCAACAAGGAGGGGTTTCAGGTTGACCCAGAATCCGTGATGCATGGAAAGTGTCGCGAATTAGCTGACTGCATGAATGCGTCTCCTTTGAGAAAAACAAAAAAAAATCCGAAATATTCTTATCATGACTACCTATCGGCATAGGAAGTTGTTGCCACGTGTGGCCGGCTGCTCTAGTGCTTGAGCGTGAAGAAGGAAGCGCACCTCCAATTAGCACGGTTGGCTACGTACGGTGGGAAAGAAGTTAAACATACATACAAGCGACACAGGCAGGCAGTGGAGATTGGCTTTGGCGTGCGGTCTCACGATCAGCTTGTGTAAGCAGTTGTGTGTAGTAAGTGTGTAGTGTGTGTAGTAGTAAGTATGTAGTGTGTTGTCCGGCAAAAACAACCCCCTACCTCCTTGTCGGTGCCGGACTGCAACACTGTGGTGGGCAGTGCCATGGGGGGAGGGCCAATTTAGATTGGCCATTCCCTTCATGGCATTTAGAAACACCACAGTGGCCAAATGGGGTCTCTGGACGGGTGTGAGGGGCTGGTAACCCCTCCACCTTGCATAAATTACCACCAAACCACGATTGAAACATTTAATAAAGCTTGTGCCGGAGGCCCCGGGGGGACAGGTGTCTATGACGTCTCCGGGTCAAACCCCATTTGGCGGAGCCAGGAGACTGAATGCTTACCCTCAGGGCTACTCCAGAAACAAAAAAAAACACTATGGGTGGCCACGTGGAATGTTCGAATGCTCACTGCGGAGGAGAGGCTGCCACTCCTCTGTCGGGAGCTGGACTGGTACTGCCCACATCTCTGGTATCCAGGAGGTCCGGTGGACCGGCTCTGGCTCCTGCCACCATGAGAGGTGGACAGTCCTCTACTCGGGGCAGGAGACTGCCAAACAACAGGGAGTAGCTCTTCTTCTAAACAAAAGAATGAAGGGGGTGTGGGAGTGTGGCGGTGAGGTGTAGGAAGCTGTAAGCCCCAGGCTACTTTGGGCTTGCCTTCCCATCAATCAGAGGCGAGGAATGGTGGCCGTGGTTACTTATGCCCCTACCAAAGACGAACATCCGTGGAGGGATGCAGGCAAAGCCGATGACCTCCTGTCACAGGTGCTAGCTAAAGTGGCCCCTCGGGATAGTCATCTTGTTGGGTGACTTCAAAGCCCGAGTTAGTCATGATGCTGGCACCTGGTCTGCAGTAATTGGAAGACATGGGCCAGATCACCTCAATAACAATGGCAGGAGGCTGCTAGATTTTTGTGGAGCCCATGGACTTGTAATTACCAACACGTTGTTCTGGCATTGGCGCATCCACCCAACATCATGGATGCATGCCGGGTCCAAGCACGAACATCTGCTGGACTACATAGTGATGGAACAGCGGATGCGGGTCCATGTCCTTGACACCAGGACCTGCCATGGAGCTGATCTGCCCACTGACCATCGACTTGTCATCTGTAAGATGCACCTGCCATTCTTCCACTCCGGTGGTGGGTGTACACCCAGGACCCCATTCAAACCCATAGTGGCATGGTCTCAGCTAGCTGATGAAAGTTGCAAGCGAGAATTTCATCATCACTTCCAGCTGGGGTTGGCATCGTCCCCCACTCCTCCTGATGTCGAGGGGAAATGAGCGAGGTTTAGGAATTTGGCTCATGCAGCTGCAATGGCTGCTTTGAGTATATGGTCCAGACCTCCCCAGAGACCCTCGCTGACAGAGGAGGTGTTCAGGCTGGCTGAGAAAAAGCGACAGGCCCACTCTCACCATCTACAGCATCCCACGTCAGAGAATGAGGCTTACTTTAGCCTTTGCTCGGAGGTTTTGAGAGTCGTGAGGCACTGCAAGGATGGGTGGTGGTCGTGGGTTGATGAGGAGATGGAATCTGCCTCAATGCCCCGCAATCACACATCGCTCTTTAATTCTATCAACAAAGTTACCTGCAGCACCACATCTATTACCATCATTAGGGGAAAGAACGGTGATCCAATATCCGACCCCCCAGAACAGGTTTGCAGATTTGCTGAACATTATCTGTGAAGTCCTGGGGGAGGGGAAATCCCTGAGCCTGGAAAACATCGTGGGACAAAGTGGGGATGTCCCTGCTGAGGCTGCGGTGCTTCAAATATTGGAAGAAGAAGTCACCCCCTGTGAGTGGCTGGTGGAGGTGCCATCTGTTGAGGAAGTACTGAAGGCGATCTGGAGTCTGAGACCAGGAAAGGCACCGGGCAGAGATGATCTCCCAAGTGAAATGCTGAGGGAGGGTGACGTTTGTGCACAGACTGCCCAACATGACATCATAACAGTCTGGACCACTGGATGGGTTCCGCAGGATTGAAAGGATGCCCTGGTGGCCCCCTTCTTTAAGAAGGGGGACTGCACAGACTGTAACAACTACGGGGGCATCTCACTCCTCAGTGTGCCAGGAAATGTCCTGGCAAGGATTATTCAACATCGCCTTGCCAGGCACGCTGAGGAGAGGCTTGCAGAGCCCCAATGTGGTTTCAGGAAAGGGCGGTCCTGCACAGATGCCATGTTTGTTCCGTCTGCTACTGCAGAGGGAATTCCAACAAGACCTACTTCTCTGCTTTATTGACCTGGTCAAGGCCTACAATACCATCAGTAGGCCTGGGCTCTGGGTTTTTCTTCGTGCTTTCAGAGTCCCTGACCGTCTTCTCACGATCATTAAGGACATTCATGATGGTGAGTGGGCCCGGGTAAAACTACGTGGCCGGGAGGCGCTGCTGCTGAACCTGGAGCTTGCCACTAAGAGGTGGGGTCTTACAATCAGCTCCACCAAAACTAAGCACCTGCCTGGGTATTTTGTACCATCGGACACTCCACCCCCACAACTCCCAATTGGTTAGAGGGCAGTTGTGGAGATTCCTGGCCACAGCGAACATCGGCCGTAGCGAGTGATGTCTGAACCGGTCCAGAGTCAAACTCTGCCCCCGCGTCCCCACTCCGCTTACACCTTGCCGGCTCCGAGACGTGGCGAGGCATGGTTCAAACTAGGGCTGAACGATTTTGGGAAAATATCTAACATGCGATTTTTATGACAGATATTGCGATTGCGATTTGATTTGCGATTACATTTTTTAAAAGTAAAGCTTCAGTTAAATATTCACTGTGACATAGATTTAAAACATGTGATGGAGCATTACTACATGATACAATCAAACTATGAACTGCTCTATATATTATAATGCAAGGATGAAAACTTAAAAGATATTAATTGCTTCCAACATGTCATTATTAATTGAAATAGAACAATCAAACATAGAACAATTGTTAAGCTAAATAAATAAAGTTATAATAACAAAAAATTAAACAATTCCAATAAGAAAGTAATCGGACTTTTCATATCGCCAAAAATCGCAGCCTTTGCGATTTGCTAATCGCATTGTTTCAAATTTCGATTTGAAATCGATTAATCGTTCAGCCCTAGTTTAAACCCAGCCTTGCAGGGACTGTGGCTGTACAAGACTCGTCTCATTACTCACTTGGCGTCTGCTCCAGTGAAGCTCACAAGGCATCATCGACTCCACCAGCCATAACCTCCCCCCGCATCCTATCCCAAGTTAATTTCAGTTGATCAAACTTCTCACTCGCCACGATTACAGCGCCGGTCCTTATCACTAAATCCCCAATGCGTAGAGGGGTTTCAATTGGTAAGCGCGTGTTGTTCGGCATGGATTCCGACATTTCCATTCAACCTGCCCAGGGAGAGCTTTTGTTTTTACTAACTTAAATTCTGAACCATTGTGAAGAAGATTCCGGCACGTGGAGCGAAACGTCGGATGTCATTGCCGGAGATTACACGGTTACAACCCAAGAATGCATCGGGAGAATTAAACTAATCCCCGAGTCACACGAGCGCGTTCCAACTCGGTTGTATCGAGATTTGGCATGCGTAGAAGTTAGGGTACTTTTCCCGGAAGTTTAAACCGCGCAATGGTTATGTTAAAGAACCACACCATAAGCACAATGGACTCGCTCAATGTCGTTCCTAGGACTTGAGATGTCACGATTATCCAAGATGTGTCGTGGAGTAGGGCGAGTGACTTGTGTGTGTGTGTGCATCTGTTCAGAGAATGGATGACACCGGCTTGATTGATGCATCCATGCAACTGTGCTGAGCTGCCTGCCCGGGTGTTGTATGTTTAAAGGTCGTAGTCTTGCGTGAGTGTAGGCATGCAAAGCTCCGTGCACACTCTGTGTGTGTGTGGATCTGTGGTCCAGCAGTCAGCACACTGCGAACCCGTAAACCCGAGTTCGATTCCGGCTCACGGCCAGTAACCGTGGATATTATTTGAACCGCTTCTGCCCTAGGTCGACCCAGCCTCACACGAGTATCCGGTGTGGTGCGTAAACATCGGCACTGGGGATACAAAGGCGGCCGGGCGTGGTGCTGGGCACCCGCCCACACTTGTGCCGTGTCGGCCTTAATTGTTGCTCGCTAACACCACTTGCCCCAAGAGTTTGTTGAGGCTGTACAGGGGGATCTTTGTCTTTGTCTTTGCGTGTGTGTGTGTGCGCGTGTGTGTGTGTGCGCGTGTGTGTGTGTGCGAGTGCGCGTGTGTGCGCGCGCGCGCGCGTGTGTGTACGTGTGTACGCGTGTGTGTGTGCGTGTGTGTGTGTGTGCATGCGCGTGTGTGTGTGCGCGTGTGTGTGCGTGCGCGCGCGTGTGTGTGTGTGTGTGCGCGTGTGCGTGTGCGCGTGTGTGCGCGTGCGTGTCACTGGCTCGTACGCGCAGAGGCTCCGGGTGGCGCGTCGCCCTCCTTGCCCTGTCCCCCCGGCGGCTCCGTGCGGTCGTTCCGGCACTGCCCCTGGTCCAGCCTCGCCTCTGGCGCCGTGCAGCAGTAGCGCAGCGAGCACGAGCCGCAGCAGATGGTCGCCTCGGCCGTGTCGAATCGTTCGGGGCACGGGAAGCCGTCGTGCCAGGTCCCGCTTGGGTCCAGCCACCCGTGGCAGTACTCTGCGCTGGCGCGCACGCAACGCGCCGCTTGCAACAGGAGCAGCAGCAGTAGGCAGGGCAGCAGTCGCCACAACGGATGTTGCCCGGCTGTCCGATGTTGCGCCATCTCCTCCCTCCTCCTCCTCCCTACGACTCTCCCGCGTGAGCCGCCGGCGGGCACACGGGCCGGGGACCTGCTGCTGTGTTGGGTCGCCGGTGATCGTCGACTCGCCTCCGCTCGGGATTAGGGTTCACTCCGCTGGACCATGGAGGCAGAGATGGAACCCCCACGCAGGGGAGAGGGGGGGGTCGAAGCGAGCAAAAGTCCCAGAACGCCCCTAAAGGCTCCCCTACCTGGAGCGGACCGCCTCGGGCCCCGTGGCTTGACGTCGTCCCCCTCCCGAAGGGCTCTGCAGTAGTCCGAGACGGTTTGCTGTCATGTGGCGCAAAGTTTGTTGCCCGGTTCGCGAGCGCAGTTCGTCTTCCAAGGCTCCCCGCGGTGCCGCGCGCGTCTCCAAAAGTCAAACGCTGGAAAAGTGTCTCTCCTGCCTGGGGGCTCGGCCGACCCTCCCCCTCCTCTCCTCCTCTTCTCCTCCTCCTCGTCCTGCCAACGCCGGCACAAACTCCCAGCCGAGTTAAAACTTTACTCGAGTTAAACTTCCGACTTGAGCAGCAGAGAGGAAGAAATCCTCTCGGTCCGTGCTCACTGGGATTCTGCGGTTTCTCGGCGACCCTAGTTTTGGTATTCGTAAAAAAACAAAGATGCTCTCGCGTGTGGCTGGCGCAGTGTAAAAGAGGCGTTGCGCGTAATCGTTCTCGCTCGGTAATCTGGAGAAGATAGAAGAATAAGAATAATGAAAGTCCCCGCGTCGCTTCTTCATCCGAAAGTTCCCACGCGCTCACCCCCCGGTGCTCCTCCTCATGCCCACCACCAACACCACCCTCACCACCACCACCACGCTCACCACCACCACCACCACGCTCACCACCACCACCACGCTCACCACCACCACCACCACCCTCACCACCACCACCACGCTCACCACCACCACCACGCTCACCACCACCACGCTCACCACCACCACCACGCTCACCACCACCACCACGTGTCACGCGCAGTCGGTGTCCGTTCACTGCGAACAGCGCCTGGCAGCCAGAGATGCGATTATAACTCCCCCCTCCCTGCCTCCCCGTCAATCCACCCACCAGAGCCCTTCCACCCAACCAGCCAGGCCATTGCGTGCACGCACCCACACACACACACCCACCGCTCACTCACACACGCGCACACAGTCACACATTCTCCCCACCCACCACCACCACTCCACCCTCCTTCTCATCCCGGTTCTCGACCACCCCCTCCTCATCCAAATGCAGCCCTGGGACCCTCCCTCCGCCCCTCACCCCCCCCCCCCACTTTTTTTTTTAAACCCACAGCAGCCCCGCCCGCTCCGACACACTGTCAATCCTCGGGCTTGTAGGGTCAGCGAACGGGACAAATTGGGGGTCCCCCTCACCCACCCACCCACCCCCTCCCTCTACCCCCATCCTCCTCCTCCCCCGCTGCCCCCCTCCCTGCCCACAGCTTCCCTCCCCCGTGCCCCCTTCCCTGCTGCTAAGAATCTCTCGCTGGGGGGAGAGGCGAGGAGGACACGCGGGGCGCTCTGGTGGAGAACATGGGGCGACATTTGTGGGTTTGTTGTTGTTGTTTTGTTTTGTTGTTGTTGTTTTGTTGTTGTTGTTGTTGTTTTGTTGTTGTTGTTGTTTTGTTTAAATCGCTGTTGCTGTGCACGGCCCCGCAAATGTCACAAACGACAAGCGGCCACCAAACAACATCACACTTGAATGTATAACGTGTGAGAAGAGTCCATACGTTTATTGAATTGAGCAGAGTTGCAAGAAACCTTTGGCGCGGGGATGGGGTGGGGGGGACTACGGGATGGAATTCCAAAGTGTGAGAAGAGACGCGAAACAGGTGACGAGATGTTAACTACCTCGCCTGGTATACAGGAGGTCGTGGGTTCAATCCTGACCCTGACGCCTGCTGCTGCTGTATATTTGGAATTTCGTGTCTCTCTGGCCGTGGTCGCTTCGATTTTTCTCCGGGTCCTCCGGGTCTTTCCCTCCACATGTATAATCAACATCACGCGTTTAAAGTATTTGGCTGCTATAACTTTCCACGTGATTAGCCACTTTGTTGAGGTATAATTTGTGCCCAGGTCGCTTCTGAAAAAGAGCTGCATAGCTCAGTGGGCCTTACCTGGTAAAAAAAAAAGTTGATAATTTAGTTTTAGAAGTGGTGTGTGACTGCAGTATGGCCGTCGAACACGATGTGGATGAGACGAACCAGTGAGTCTGGCGGACCGAGTCCTCGACACGACTGGATGAATCAACGAATGAATGAAGTTCAGTGGAAAAGTAACGATGGTATGAGCGACAGGGGAGTGATGAGGAGGAGGAGGTTAGCGATCGCCGAGGATGACGAGGTCGAGGCAAGGATGAATCTAGCCATGGAGGCGACGTCCATGCGCCAGCCATCCCATATGAGCCCCGTGTAGGGCCAGAGACTGGGAACGTCGAGTGGCCGAGTCTCCCACGCGCCCTCACCTCTGCCGTGTTTGGCAATAAAGAGTTGTGCTGCGGTGCATCGGTTCTCGCGTGAATGGGGAGTTGATGTGAGCGTGGCAAGCCGGAGCGAGAGCGAGGACTCAATCAGAGGAAGACCGGGTACACTTTTGCAACAAATACCAAACGGAGGTTTTTCTCGTCCCCTTCATATATCCGTCTCTCCACTTACAAAACACATTCCTGCGGAGGGAGCTGGTAGGAACGTTGGGTTGCTCGGTCAATGGCCAGGGTCAACGGTGGCGTGGTGTATTCCGCAAATATGCCCGACTGTGAGGGCGGGCACAAGCCGGCGTGAGTAGGTTAAACGTTGAGTTGTATAAGGGCACCACGGGGTGACCAGCCCCTCCCCACCCAGCCCCACCCAGCCCCACCCCTCCCACCCCCCACCCAGCCCCTCCCCACCCTCCCCTCTCCACCCAGCCCCACCCTTCCCATTTTTGGATTCACAACGGACGGACGGACACAATAATCCCCTGTGGGCTGGTGGAACCAGGAGGTTCCTACCAGTAAAATATGTTTTTGCACATCCCATCGGCCCAAAGCGCCACGGCCTTCTGGGAGTGGTGCACCATTTCAACAGCGACCCTCTGGACCGGTTTCGATCGACACACATGGTCTCGTCAACAGAATCAGAATTGCTTGAATCAATGCTGGTAGGCTGCCAGATGCAGCAGGCAAAGACGCTCACTTTACGATGATGGGTCCTCGTGAAATAAACAATTCCGGTGGGGCGGTGACACAGTGCTCCTCGAACGATATCATACACACGGCCACCATACTATTGTGATTCTCGGCCACGACTAAACATCAGTGGGGAGTGATATCTGAACTGGCCCTCACCAATGCTCATCCGCGCCGACCAACGTTGATGAAGGATGCTCAAACAACGACCGCAATCGACACGGAGTGGGGAAGAGAATGAACTTCAATCCGCAGTATTGACATTGACAAAGGACCTCTTGATTCCAATTCGCATTGTGGCGTAGGGTGTTCTTAGCGTCGTTCATATTCAATTATAGGTGCTATGTTGTCGATAATTACCGTAGATGTTGCGTGATCAGCATCAGCAGTGCAATTCTATTGACATTTTTGTATCGTTACCAGGCAATTATCTCTGATCCGTAAAGGCATTTTTACTGCAACCCGATAAATCTCAGCAAAAACTTCGAGCCAGACAATGTTGACGTGCACAATTGAGACTCAACAGGATGTTTAAATGCATGCTCTCAAACATTTTGAAAAGACCGTGCGGGTATAAGTCATCCGATACAACCCCCTTTCAATACGCGTGCACAAGACAGACATTGTGTCGGTTCTTCTGCATTGAACCCAGTCAGTAAAGATACAAACTACACTACCCCCTCCCCCAAACGCTCCATGTCGGCACTTCAAAGAGATGGGTTTGGAAAGCCAACCAAAAAAAACCTTGGGCTCTCCGATGCGTTTTCTGCCGCGCATTGTTCAGTCAGCGATGACCCAGACGCTTCACTCCACGTCCTTGGGAGCTTTCTCTGAGAACCGAACTGAGCGGCTCACGTTTGTCCCTCGATTACAGAGCGGCGCCGCAGGCAGCTGCTGGCACGTGCAGCGAAACGTCTGACTTCATCGCCGCAGAATACGTGAGTCGCCGCAACCTGGAAACACGTCGGAGAGCAGTTACACGGCACGACCGCGAATTCCTATACCCAGTAAGGGCGACGTCTCCAAATGCACGGCCACAGACCCAAGTAGTGCACGATCCTTTTGAGTAATTCATCGAAACCTGGGAGCTCGCACACAACGTTGATGCGAGTATGCAGGGCGGTTCCTGATCGTGGGACGCAGGGGGGGAAAAAACAACGGAAAACTTCTGTCACTGGGTAGATAGAGATGAGTTAACATGCTGGCAACGAAGAGAGATGTCGAGAGAGAGGGATAGAGAGCGAAAGACTGAACTTTCCGGGGAGACGAACCCATCCGCTTATTTGTGCTTGATCGCCCAAGTCAGTGAGCGTGTATAATTTAGTCAGGGGTCAATAGTTATTCATTTATTATCTGCAGGCTTTTTGTGGCGCGACGTTTATAATCTGTTAATGCTCAATGGGCCTTAGCTGGCGCGGCGAAGGTAGGGGCATGACCGAACGCCTTGACTGCTGTTACCCCGTGAACTGTTATTAAATAACACGAAGGTAAAGATTGCTTTCGAAGGTAAAGATTGCCACTGCTGGCGTAAGGGTTTCTCATCAAGAGGGAACTCCTAATGAGAGGCCTTCTGGGGGTTGTTTAGATGTTCTTTGGTTCTTTTGGTAAAGTCACGTAGATAATGTAGACTGTAGCCTGGTTCTTCACCTCGGTGAGCGTACTGGCAGTCTATAATGTAGACTGTAGCCTGGTTATTAAGTTTGGTAAGTGTACTGGCAGTCTATAATGTAGACTGTAGCAATGGTAATTAAGCCGGGTGAGTGTACTAGCAGTCTATAATGCAGACTGTAGCAATGGTTATTAAGCTGGTTGAGTGTATTGGCAGTCTATAATGTAGACTGTAGCCTGGTTATTCACCTCGGTGAGCGTACTGGCAGTCTACAATGTAGATTGTAGCAATGGTTATTAAGCTGGGTGAGTGTACTGGCAGTCTATAATGTAGACTGTAGCCTGGTTATTAAGTTTGGTGAGTGTACTCGCAGTCTATAATGTAGACTGTAGCCCGGTTATTAAGTTTGGTGAGTGTACTGACAGTCTATAATGTAGACTGTAGCAATGGTTATTAAGCTGGGTGAGTGTACTGGCAGTCTATAATGTAGACTGTATCCTGGTTATTAAGCTGGGTGAGTGTACTGGCAGTCTATAATGTAGACTGTAGCCTGGTTCTTAACCTCGGTGAGCGTACTGGTAGTCTATAATGTAGACTGTAGCCCGGTTATTAAGTTTGGTGAGTGTACTGGCAGTCTATAATGTAGACTGTAGCAATGGTAATTAAGCTGGGTGAGCGTACTGGCAGTCTATAATGTAGACTGCAGCCTGGTTCTTAACCTCGGTGAGTGTACTGGCAGTCTATAACGTAGACTGTAGCCTGGTTTTTATGATGTAGACTGTAGCAATGGTTATTATTATTTATTGTAGACTGTAGCAATGGTTGTTTAGACCCACTATTGCACGCTGGCCAAACGTCTCGACAGAGGAGGGCTGATCAACCAACACTTTCCCACCGCTATACGCTCCTTGTCTGAACGCGCATTGACGTGAAACGCTCTACTCTTTGGTTCTTTCGGTAAAGTCACGTAGTTAGAAATAGAATAAAACACATCACGACGTTTCGATCGCAACACAAGCGACCTCAATCAGGTGGCACCGATACAGCAGGACAACCGCTGACATAGGAAACGCTGTTTGTCCTTTCACCCGATTTATTTCGATCCGTTTGGAAATGGCCCAAAAGCCACGAGGATGGGCCCGTGTGTCAGAGAACCAGCCCATTGCTCGGTACTTCTGAAACGTCCTTTAAGTGACGATATTGTCCTCCCTCTGCACAGTAAGGGGATGCACTTTCCCATGTACTGTAGAATTATTGTACAAAACAATAATGTACAGTACTGCACTTTGTCTCATGGAATTCGACCCGATATATTTAAAAAACATTATCGGAGCTGGAATTTTGCCAAATCAAATTTAACACCAAAACCTAACGTAATATGATGATGGGGTTTTGTGTGTGTGTGTGCATTCGTCGGTGACCGGTCTGAAACCATCAACTAAACTGGCTATGTTTACAAGATCTTTAGAATTAGGTTTGGGGCGATAAGTTGTGGAATTAACCTTTATTATTATTATTAAACATTTGCTTACTGTGGGGAGACAAATATACAAATGGGGACGTATTGTTTGCTTATCTGTTTTCTTCTTTAAAACGTGTTGGTATTGAATGGGACTGGACTTGTATTTATAAGCCACTGGATTGAAAATAATTTTACCTACGTGACTTTACCGAAAAAACCTAAGAGTATGAATCCTTGCAGTCACGAAAGCTTCAAATCTAGAATTAATTTCCTGAGAAGTTTTTGTGCGTGTTTGGTTTGTTGTCCTTCCCCACCCCCCCTGGCACCTCCGATAAGCACGGTTGGCTACGTACGGCGCGAAGTAAGTTCAATGTCCACACGTACACGGAGTGGTGGCCGAGAGGAGAGCCCTACCAACAAACCCCCTTGGAGATGGAGACCGCAAGCGCACACACGACACGGACACGTCGTTCCGTGCACGGTCCATCTGCAGGCGCGCGATCGCCACGAAGTAGATCGTGCGTGACGCCAGCACCGTACACAATTAAACCACATGGCCAGCCACTCTCTCTCCTCTCTCTCTCTCATAGGGAGATAGCTCCACCATACACTCACGGTCATCGTTATCCTGTGGGGTTCTTTTTTCAAACTGTTTTTTTTTGGAATGTGCGATGAGGAATGGGCATTGCCCGATACGTTTGCCCATGCTATATGCATGTTGTGTGTGTGTCCTTTTAAGGGCACGGTGTAATTGACGAATGTTTTAGTTCGCGTTCTGTTAAATGTACCAGCGCACCACTGCCAAGAGAGCAGATTAAGCCACGTAATGTGTGGCTGGCTCTATTTGGTCACGAATAGGTAGGTGAAGTTACAGCACCGTGAATTGCTGGAACAGTAAACACGCCACTGGTGGACGAAGGGCATATTACTTGAGCGGATTCGAGAGGGTTATTTTGGCCTACTCTTCCACGCCGATTCTAGATTTGATGCTTTCGTGACTGCAAAGATTCATATTCTTAGGTTTTTTCGGTAAAGTCACGTAGGTGAAATTTTTTTTTATTAATAAAAAGTAAAATAAAAATCGTGCTGTGACGGTTCCACCTGAAGACGGAAGCTTGTGTTGCCTCCGATACGTCGTGATTTTTATTTTATTTTACTTTTCATTCATTTTAATTGTTTATCTTCCACGCCCGGTAGACGTCTCGGAATAAATAGAATGGATATCCCACACTTGATCTATTATTACGACTATCCTTGATTATGTTTTACTTAGGAAAGCCTCATCATTACTTTTCAGGAAGGCCCTGCCGAGATTTCTCAGGATGAGATGATTGTAAAAACTAATTGCAAATAATTTTCCTGAAATTGCTAAATGTGTACCACTTCTTTTTTTACCCGAATACGTGCGATTGTGTTGTCTGCCGATCAATAAAAATAATGTTCCCTGACCGGGAATCGAACCCGGGCCGCGGCGGTGAGAGCGCCGAATCCTAACCACTAGACTACCAGGGACTACGAGGAAGTAAACTTCACCATGATACATATACTTGGAAAAGCAGCGATGTTTTCACGTTGTTTGACCTCGTGTTTAACTACAATAGCAAGTGATTCTAATCATCAACCAGGATATATCCACTGCTGGATGAGGACCTCCCCCTGCTGTGCAGCTCGTGGAGGTTATTTGACCATACTTCACCACGCTGGTCAATGCGGGTTGGTGAAGGCGGGGAACGCAAACGTGGAAGCGTAGTACAGTCCAACAATGGATTTTGCTTCAATGCCCTCTGCTGCGTACCACGTTACTCTGCAGCAATCTATAACAACTTGATGTGTATCCATCACCACCCCAGTCTATAGCAACTTGCTGTGTCCAGCGCTATCCATAGGCTTCACAGCGTTTGGGATCGGGTGCATTCCAGATGATTTGTTCAGCAAGTCTGCGTTTTCGCGGTTGCACGACCCGATTAGCGCGTTTGGCAATATTCGTTCATAGGACATATCGTCGCAAATGGTCAGACATTTGCGACGATGTGTGACAATGTGTGACGAGGGGGGAGGGGTTGAGAAATGTGACGTCACATAAAAATGCGCAACTTTAAATCAATATAGACGACACGTTCTACTTAATTAAATAGATACATATTCTTAGGTTTTTTCGGTAAAGTCACGTAGGTAAAACATTAAAATTAATAAAAGTAAAATAAAATTATTTTAAAAACATTAAAATTAATAAAAGTAAAATAAAATTATTTTATTTTACTTTTATTAATTTTAATGTTTTACCTACGTGACTTTACCTAAGAATATGAATCCTTGCAGTCACGAAAGCTTCAAATCTAGAATTAATTAAATAGACTTTGTAATAAATGTTTTCTCCTACAACATCAGAGTGCAGCGCCACATTAAATACGCACTACAATGACAATAGTTTAAAGCGATTTTTAAGCATGTTTTATTTTTGAGGGGGGGGGGCAGAACTTTGTGACGTCATATTTGAGGGGGGTCTGACTTTTTGTGACGCCGTGTGACGAGGGGGGGGTCAAAAATCGCGTGACGTCATTTATGGACGGCCCCTTGTAGTGTGATTTCTCAACTCACAAAAAACTCGGCACACTTTAATATCCCGGGAAGACTTAGAGATGTTCGTAACATGGGGAGAGGGGGAATAGGGGGACGGGGCGGGGGGACAACCCCATTGGCTAAATGAGCAATTTTACAACGTGGCTTTTTAAATCCTTTATATTAAGTTCACTTGCTTGCTTGCTTTTGCGCGCTTACGACCGTGCAAATCTTTCGGTCGTTTTTTAACCCACTTCCCGTGATCCAATCGAGCTGACATTTTGCACACAGACTCGTTGTCGCGTGACAATTTATTTTCGTGAAATTTTTTTTCCAAAATTTTCCACTTTTTAGGGGAAAATTTTTTTCACATTTAATTTAAAATACCAATGTGATAAAAATGAAACTCTTACTCAAGAAAAACAGAAATGAATAATAAAATAAAACCGATGCCACGCATATAAAGGATTTATAGTGAAAAACGTTGTTTTTACGGGTTAATGTTTTAAATGTCCTCCTCGTGCGGCAATTAAAGTGAAAGCATTGTGCCCCTGCCTGGCCTGCGCTGTTGAAGCATGTTGTCGCCGCCTCGTGTACCAGCACGTGTAATAGCACCGGCTGGCGGTGGCGGATAACGTTCACAATTCAACTTTTAGACATAATTAACTTTCAGACATAATTATACGTCAAATTTCGATTTAAAGCTTTCGTGACTGCAGGAATTCATCTTCTTGGTTCTTTCGGTAAAGTCACGTAGAAGGGAAGTAATATTTTTATTATACGTCAAATGTTTATACAAAATAAGGGTCCTTGCAGCCGACGGGATTTAAAAAAAAATCTATATTTTTACACGGGCGATTGCGCAACGCAGCGTTGGACTAGTCAGCAGGATGATGTTGGGAGGATGTTCCTTTAACACGCAGGACCAATATCATCCTAACCAGCTTGAATATACGCTGCCAAGCTTGGTGGGGGTTCATTCAGACGCTGTCTTTGCGTTGTGGCCGAAACGTCGTGAGAATTGTATTTTATTATTTTTTATTTGTATTCTTTTATTATTTCCTTTCTACGTGACTTTACCAAAAGAACCAAGAAGAAGAATACAGGTTTTGTTTGTGTTGGATCGCGTAAATATATAAATGTGTCGTTAAACCCGCCACCACCCGACATAGCCAATGAATAAGGTTGTCACGTAAACAGAACGTGCCAATTCGTTACGAGTACAACACACCGATCTGAGTACTCTTAGATTGTAATTTGTGCTCTGATTGTAAATGTTGTGGCTTTGCTCTCCAACACTCACAATCTCCAACACACCGGTTTGCTCAACTAGTAACGAATTGGCACATTTATATATTTACGCGATCAAACCCCCCCAAAAAACCTGTACAATATTATGGAGGATGTTGTCAGCAGGTTGTTGTTTAGTGATCTACCGTCACGCGGAAAATAAAGTCGCGGTGTGCAAATGGGCCATGTCAAGCAACGCCGATGATGAACGTGTGGGGAGCGGTGGCGCAGTGGATAGCGCACTGCGCTCCGAACCCGGCGACATGCCTGTCAATCCCTTATCAGTGCCTACCCTATTACAGACCAATTCAGACCTTATTGGTCACACCGTGCCCTTATAAATCTCAACGTTCATCGTACAAAGTCCCATCACAATGGAGAAAAAGACAAAAAAAATTGCCCGTATTGAAACGGCTGTACGCCATATGAACCTGAAAACTCAATTTCCCTGTACAGGAATACGGGGTAAACCGTATGGGTTGACAGGTACGCTACTATACACTACACTATTAAATGTGCCCGTATTGAAACGGCTGTATGCCGTATGAACCTGAAAACTCTATTTCCCTGCGGCCAATAACAGCGACGATTATTTGAACCTGCTCTGGACCTCCCCGAGGTTGACTCAGCCTCAAATGAGTACCTGGCGCGGTAAGCATCAGAACTCGGGGAGACAAAGGCGGCCGGGGTGGGGGGGTGTTGGCCTCCCACCCCCTTGTGTGGCGTGCCTGCCTTCATAGGTGGTTGCTAAAAGCATTTGCCTCACACAGCCTGTTAAAGGCGATACGGGGTATCTTTGTCTTCGTGTAATGAACATTTAAAAAAACAATATTATATTTGCCCAGTTGTGAGTGACTGACATGCATTGTAATGATGACCTCGAAGGGCTCTATCGCTGACAGATGGAACAAATACAACTTAGTATATGCGCATGAGAAAAGTCAAAACGCTGGATTTACACAATCGTGTCACGTATTTAAACGCTGTCGTTTTTGGACAAAGGCGTACAGCATTGTGCATGCGAATGTTGCGAAAGGTGCCCAATCCAGATATGATCTCACGTTTATTTTGGTTCTTCTGTGCAAGTGTGACACTAAAGCTGATAAAGACCAGGCAGACTCCACCGCCAGCCGCCAAGAGGACTGTGCAGAGCACGTGGCTTTCTTATGACGTAGCCACCGCCATTCACGCTGGCATTGTCTTATGAGAGTTGTCTGTTCTTCTGTAACGCGGTTGTTGAGTACACCGCGTGATGGAAAAATCGCGTTATAATAAATCATGAGTAATATAGGGTAGAGCACGGTCCGCGATAACACTTGAGATGCGTTACGCAGGCTGAACAATGACCGAGGTGCGTGTGTAGCGTCTAGAAGGATCCAGCAGCATCCCGCTGCCTCGTGCGAGGCTACGCCGAGGCAGCGGTACAACCGCTTGTTCCTACTCGCGCAACAAAGTTGCGTTCACTCGATCGCGTTATATCCAATTCGCGAGTTATGAAAACACGAGTCATGGGAGAATATTGTACCGTGCGTGGCTTTCAGTTCTCAAGGAGGCCACTTAAATCAGCAGAGACACCAACCCACATTGGTCACAACAGGTTCTTGTGGTCATTTATTTTGTGTGTGTGTATACATTCTACCTTGAAATGACGCGTGCACTCCGTCGTTCAATTCTACAACACTCAGACAAACGAACAACTAATTACACCAGCGTGTAATAAATAGGGTATTGCAGCTACTTTACAGACATCATCACACCCAGTTATAATGTAAGCGAAGGTAAATGTTTTTTTTCACGTGAAAATGCCACCGTACTCCTGGGGAGTGGCGTCGCAGTGATTAGTGTGCACTGCGCTATGAACCGGGCGACCTGAGTTTCCTTCCCAGCCACGGCTCGCATCAGTGACGAGTTGCCATCTGCACCCCGTCTCCTTCCCTTTCAATAAACCCGCACGGTCCAGCATGGTGAAGTATGGTCAAACAGCCCCCCCCCCCCCCCCCATGATCCAAAACGGCACGGGGAGGGCCTTCATCCGACACTGGATTGACACAGGGCAGAAGATTATTATTATTACTACGTAACATCACTTAGCTTATAATTGTATGCATCATTGGAATTTATGAGTACTTTTGATCACAGCACTGGCTGTCGACCCTCCTTATGGTTTTCAAGGCGGGACGTGGTCCCACGACTGCAGGCTTCAGAGAGACTCGTAATTGGTCTTTCCACTTCTCGGGGTGTTAAACTCCCACCAGGCGTCTCGTTTTCTGTTGTTGCAGTAGTAGTGTGTTTTCTGACAGGAGCATTACTAACACACGTTAATACTCTGCAACTTAGTCCGTCGTAAACTTTGTCCCAGCTCAAAAAAGCACGAACGAATAATAAAGAGATTCATCTCAAATACGTTTTAAAAAAGAAACAATACAAAAAGTAAACAATAATGCTACCGAGGGTGATCTGATACACTTGTAATCATGCGTAGCCTCTAGTAGCGGGAAAATGTTATTTGTGAAAACCTAGGTTGAGAAGTGAGCTTACAGGTGTTTGGTCCATTCTTACACGCAGCTTCCACAGGGAAAAAATAACTGGAGGAAAATTCTCCCACTGAGAGAGTGACGGAAAATCTTCGCGAACCTTTCTCCGTGGTGGGTGCTTTATAAGCGCTGCGATAAAATCCAATACAGTACAACCTTGGATTGCGAGTAACTTGGTCTGCGAGTGTTTTGCAAGACGTGCAATTTTTAAAATAAATATAAATTTGATAAACGAGCGAGGTCTTGCAATACGAGTAGTACATATACGCTTTGTCTGCCGAGCGTCACGTGACCACAACTGATATACGAGTGCTTTGATATACGAGTGCTTTGGATTACAAACAAGTTTCCAATGTTTTACTGCATTTAGTTTGCTGGGTATCGAATACGTGCGGTAAAATAGCCACAGCTCGGCAATCAACTTACTGCACAAACACCTCAATGTCGAATTAAAATGTGCACCTAATCTGGCTGAATTCCACCTGTAGGAATCAATATCGGCTTGATTGTCATGCAGCGAACAATCTCATAGCAGAGCTTGTGGGTGTAGAGGATAAACAGGCCACTTGAAGGATTCTTGTCTGGAAAATCGCATCTGCAGCCACTGTCTGACAGAGCGGACACACTGCTCTGTGAGATTTTCAAATGAATTCTATCTCATGACTTGATGCCCACAGCACAACTTGAACAAGTTGGTAAACAAAATTAAAAAAAGTGCATTTGCGGCCTTCACATTAAATCCACTCCAATTGAGTAGGAAATAGTATTTGGCTGCGATACATTTCTACACGATAAGCCACTTCGTTGAACGGTCATTTGTGGCCAGGTCGCTTCTGAAAAAGAGCTATGAAGCTCAGTGGGCCTTACCTGGTCAAATAAAAAAAAAATTCAGTGAAAGTTAAGTTTAAAGAGTGGGAGAAATGTAATTTACCCACACGGTACCCGTTTCATCACCCCTGCCACAAAGTGGCACGAAGCGCGGAGGGCCTGGATGGGCCTTCTTGTGTTTCTCTGTCCCTCTGTCCAACTGCCAATGCTGATAACCAGACTGAGGTCAAAGCTCAAGCAGTTTTGGCGAGGGCCGAGAGTGCCTGTTGAGATACATCGCTGCCGGTGAAGCTCTTACCTTAAGGTTTGTGGACATCCTGGGAGATAATCCAGGCGATGAGCTTCACAGTTTTGCAACGTGCCCCGGCATTTATGCTGGGGTTAATTTTGATTGTCATTTTGATTTTGTTTTGGGAATCCGGTTTTTAAGGGAAAGAGTCTTTGGTGTGCAAACTAACCAACGACGTTTCAAGTCTCGATTAATTGTCTTGCCGTGTAATACTGAAATTATAATACGACTTAACACACACACACATCGAAATGATCAGCCATTGCCTATCCACTGCTAAATGAAAGCATCCTCAAGCTTCCACCACCTCTCGTAGTCCTACGACGCGACAATGGGTCTCCTGCACACGAGGTGATCGTATCGCTCCACCTCGATTGTTGACGTTCTTTTGGCTGCGACCTCTATCACGAGTCCTCACCGCTGCCAATCGCCACCCTTCCAGCGACGCGTCCCTCCTTTGGACACTTTTTAAACTTTCGTTTAATTTTCTTTGTCAATGTCAAAGTTACTCTCGCTATGCCACAGCGGCTAACGCACCACTGATTCAAAACGTTCTTCTATTAGCACGTTGCTGTGCCTCTTTTCACAATTAACGTCCGTTTTTCGGAAACATTCCAATCAGCCGAGTTTTATTCCAACCTGCACTCTCGTATACTTAATAGGATATATACCTAGGGTAGATATGGGAAGGGAACTAGGATTAACAATTTTAGCATAGTTGGCTATGTACGGTGCGAAAGAAGTTTAACATACACACAGGACAGGTTAGAGGGCTTAAAACACTAATGGTAAGCATTAGCCTTGTTCAGTGTTTCCAGAATATGAATAGAGTATCTAGCACTTTGGAAACAAATAATGACTAAAATAAGCTGAATTTGCCGTCTTTAGGAATACATAGATGCAGTTTTAAAATTAAAATACTTAGAGGTCACTACTGGCCATTTTTGTTTTACAACTAAGGAAAAGGAATAAATGTAAGGAAATTATGGAGGCCTTGGATCAGCAGTGCAAAGTTAATGGTTGGCAACAGATGTTGTTTACGTGCATAAAATATACAAAACATACAAAAAAAATTAGATTCTCCTCATAAAAGAAGAAACAATTGCAACAAACATCTAACTCCCGTGTACCTTTGCGTGAAAACATTTTCCCCACGTCTCGGTCACTGCCCATCTCCCGGTCTCGCACCGCGCATCGCGCCAACCTGCGCCCGAGACTCATCCACGGCCCTGGCTGCCGCCGGTATCGTCGCCCGTCTGGCCGTCCTCCCCGTTCGGCGAGGAGCGGCTCACGTCCGCGATTCCCGACTCCTGGTCGCTGTTCTGCGCCGACCAGTCCGACTCAGCGTCATGCACGCTGGAGCTGTCGTCGGCCTTGCCGTTCCCGCTCTTGCCCCCTTCGCTGGCGGCCGAGAGCCAAGTGCCGCCGCCACCGGCGCCGGGCGCCTGCCACTCGGGAGCCACCATGAGGCGGGTGAGTTCGGCGGCTGCTTTGCGGTTTTTAGCGCCGATTGGGCTGGGCGAACGCTGCTTCGGTAGCGTGCCTCCCAGTCCTGTGAAGGTCTGTTCGCGAAGATAAGGAGTGGGAAACCATCATCATCCTCGCAGCAGCAGCAGCCGCAGTGGTGGCTTTTGGCTGGCCGTCGAACAAAGACGGGTCACCGTGTCACGCGCTTTCAGATGCGCTTCTGTGGCCGCCTGGAACGCTCTTCCTCCCGAGCTTAGGAAGCCACTGGAGCTATGCACTTTTAAATAATCTAGATTGAAAACTAATTTCTTTAGGACTGCTTTTTCTGTTTAGTTTATTGTCCTTCCCCAGCACCTCCGATTAGCACGGTTGGCTACGTACGGTGCGAAAGAAGAATACAGTAAAACCTTGGATTGCGAGCATAATTCGTTCCGGAAACGTGTTTGTAATCCAAAGCACTCGTATATCAGTTGTGAGCACGTGACGCTCGGAAGACAAAGCGTATACACGTACTACTCGTATTGCAAGACCACGCTCGTTATTCAAATTAATATTTATTTAAAAAATATACTCGTCTTGCAAAACACTCGCAGACCAAGTTACTCGCAGTCCAAGGTTTTACTGTATACTAATATTCAGGCTGAACTAATAAAAATCTAGTTTTCTTAATGTAATTAGAAAAAAGTTACGTATAAACAGTTCTCTGTGGTACTAGAAGAGTTTCACAAGGTTTCTGCTAGACAATAACAGAAACATTTTATTTGTCCAGTTTATCTTTTGACAGATGCATCGTCACCCCTGAGCTATGTGCACTGTACACCTCACTGCTGGAAGAGGCTCTCCCAACTCCACGTGCCTCACGGCGGGTTTTTGACCATACTTCACCACGCTGGTCAGTGGGGGAGTCGGAGAACGTGCAGAAGGATAGATGTGGGCGGGAGCAGAGGGGAAGAGAACAACAGTGGATTTTGCTGCCCACCAGTTGACCCCTCACCTTTCATACGCTGCTATCATGTTGTTTGTATTGTTTGTTGTTATTGTTGTTGTGAATTTCTGACCCACCCCTACTGGACATCTGTGAAAAAATGCTTCACAGCTCATCGCATTTCTCCAAGGATAAATAAAGATGCTGATTCCGATGAATCAACAGTTCAAAACGTGGGCTGCAAAAAAGCAAAGTGTTGAGCTCGTACCTTCTCCATCTCTGTAACTTCGCCTTGAAGTATTTGCGTTTTCTGCTGCAGCTTCGACACAGCTTCAGCGACCTGCGGCCGTGAATACGACGCCCCATCCTGAGCATCGAACATCCCTCGCCAGAACCTGCGCAGTTGCAGCCGGAGATTTTGACAACAGTCACACGGTGGCATTGCGTGGTAGTCATGGGCCTTGGTTCAAGGAACGATAGAGGAGCCCTGTCAAATGTCCCTTCCCCTCTTTGTAGCCCAGTTAAACTAAAACTAAGCAATTTTTATTTTATCAGGTAAGGCCCCATGTGCTGTGTAGCTCTTTTTCATAAGCGGCCTGGTCATCATAAATGATAGCTCAACGAAGTGGCTTATCATGTGTACATTTAGAGCAGCCAAAGATTCTGAACCGTATGTTGATTTTAAATGTGGAGGGAAAAACCGGAGGACGCGGAAAAAAATCCAAGCGGCCACGGAGAGAGAGACATGCAAAAAATATACAGGCGTCAGGGTCGGGATCTAACGCACGACCTCCTGTATACCAGGCGAGGTAGTAAACATCTCACCAGAGAGGCACCTCAGTTCCTGGGGTCTCTACAGACCGTTAGCACTGGTGCAGTTCCACGGCCTGCGAACCGTGTGACGTGACTTAAAGTTAGTTTATTAGCGACTGTGTCATGCACCCCTATGCATACCCACCCCACGTTAAACAGGGTCATGCTACAGGGTTGGGGTTGTGGCAATGCTGCGTGTGCCATGAGTTTCAATGCGCACAGGCAAAATACAACGGCAGTTCCCGTAGAAGTGTATTTAAGGCCTCGACACAGAGGCGTGGTTTCTCTGTGTGCCTATGTATGTGTCTCTCTCTATGTATCTCTGTGATATCTGTCTCTGCTTATATGTCTGTCTATATGTCTCTGGTTCTGTGTTTGATCTCTCTCTCAAATTTAGCATTCTCAGGAAGAACGTAATCAACCAGGTAGGGTGTTGACTGTTATGTTATCCGACTCTCTGTTGTATTACATTACATTTCTAAGTATACTAGATTTGTGTTTCTATTTCATTTATACCTGATGATGATTGCTTGTGTTGCAATCGAAACGTCGTATGCTAGTATTTAATTTATTATTTTATCTTTATACGTGACTTTACCGAAAGAACCAAAGAGTAAGTGCATTGTGGTCCTATTATTGTGCAATGGTGGGTTGTTCCTCACATTTACATCTCTGTGTTGCCGGCAGCTAATGTGTCCACGGGGAGGGGAAGGGGCGGGGGGGGGGACATAGCGTCTGATCCCCAGGTAAATGAATAAGAGTTGTGTTCTTTTGTTCAGAATATTACACTGGTGCGGGCAGATTTGTCAAACCTGAAGCACTGTGGAGCCAGGTTGGGCTTGAGCACGCCGCGGTTCTGCCTGTGATCGGCGCGGTACAGCGGGTTGTAGAACTCTTCCCGTTTGTCCCACAGAAAAGCCCAGAGCGAATATGTTTTCTCCTTCACCCTAGAGCATGCGCGACAAAATGTAACATCGCACGCATCGTCTGCGGTGCAGTCAAGAGCATTGTTTCAGTGAAATGGTTTGAAACAAACACGTGTCCACCTTTCGATTTAAAGCTTTCGTGACTGCAGGGATTCATCTTCTTGGTTCTTTCGGTAGTCTGAAATTCAGACGCTGTCTTTCCGACAGCCCTGTTCTTCACCTGAGGACGGCTGCTTGCGTTGTGGCCGAAACGTCGTGAGAATTGTATTTTATAATATTTTATTTTTATTATTTTATTATTTTCCTTCTACGTGACTTTACCGAAAGAACCAAGAAGACATGTCCACCTTCATCGAAATCCTGACTAGGATGAACGTGCATTGACCATATAATTTGGGTGATATTTTACTCAACGTGTGTTTTTATGTTCACTGTTCACGTGTTCCGACGCATGGTACACTTCCAAAAATAAACACGGCACGGCGTTACAGATCGTAAGTGTCCCTTAGTGACAGAGTTCATTGTTGGGGAATTATTTCAAACGCCCTGTTGTTGTGGCGCCTCAAATTATACTGCTGCACGGGAGTCAAGGTATGAATAATGATGGTAATCTTGAGTATCTAATTGCTAAACTTGTTTGTGGGAATTGTTCTTCAGCTTACCGTTGAACTCAATCTAATAATAATAATCATATTCGGAGCGTTAAACGCTTGTACGCGCAACGATTTCATTCGTTCGGCTGCATCGGTTGGCGACGGGCCTTTCGACGACTACAGCCCTCCGAGTGAAGATCCTGACGATTACGCCGCCCCTCACCTGAGCTGGGCGCGCTCACGCTCGCAGTTGCCCAGGAAGTTTCCGAACTGGCAGGACTGCGCGTGGGCGTGCACGCTGGTGAGCAGCCGCTCCGAGAACTCGAAGGCGCAGGGGAACTGCAGCGAGAGCTGCCACACGCATTCCAGGAGCTGCAGGAAGACCGGAGAAACCTCCCTGGCGTCCCCCTCGACGAAGCCGCACCTTGGCACGGAGCAGACACAACGCAGCGGGCGGTTAAATGTGACGCGCTGTGAAAACGTGACGACTGCAACTACTACTACTGCTGTTGTGGTGCTAGCTGGATATAAGCACACATACTTGTAAGCAAAGTTCTGATGTGAGAAAGTGGATCCTTACATTACACTGGTGGGGGGATAGCCACTGGAGCGATGCACTTTTTAAATCTAGACTGAAACTCATTTGCTTAGAACTCCGTCTTGTGTTCAGTTTGTTGTCCTTCCCCCACACCTCCGATTAGCACGGTGGGCTACGTACGGTGCAATGGAAGTTCAACACACGTGCATACAAGGCAAAGGGTAACTTCTCATACAAGCACAAACGTATATAAGCACACAATGACTTGCTCCCTTTGGGGGTGCCTATATATATTCAGGGTGCTTCAAAAAAATGCGAACACTTATATGGGATTATCGTTTTTAATGGAAAAATAATAATACACTGTAACACCATTGGAACCTCCTTTGCCAGTAGCAAAATATGATAATTGTTTTTTTACCCTTTTATCTGGCAACAAAACTGACACCTTTTTTTACTGGCAAATGAGGTTCCAATGGTGTAAATGCTTACCCCGAGCTCTCATACTCTAATGGTGCATTGTCTTTGAGTTGTGCGCCTTTTGGCGTCATCTGGTCCAACACCATGTGAGACTATGCTCTAAGAAAAGCTGTCTTGGGTGTGGACTAATCAATTTCAAGGACAGTGCATACATTATCAGAGTTGTGTTTTTTGTTTGCATTCCGACCGCAGGTATTGTGGTCAATGCAAACATGACTCGTTGTAAAAAAGGTGTCAGTTTTGTTGCCAAATAAAAGGGTAAAAAAACAATTATTATAATACACTGTAACATGATAACAAATGTAATGTCAATAGCTTCAAAAAGTCAAAGAGTCTCCACTTGTTCGCCATCATTGTCAACGTGTGCCTGGAATCTTCTCCAGGTGGCATTGACCCGCGTAACTTGTAAGTGACATGCCGTTGTTGAGTTTTACAGAATTTGCTGGGGCATCGCGTGATCAAAGTGGCCTTTCTTCTTCCCATCGCATTCGTTCGGATTTTTCCGCACAGTAAGTTTCCTCCTGTCGGCACCTCCAAGAGCAGCATAGAGTTTATTTTGTATACACTGTTAATTTGAACACATCAATGCAGTGCTTGTGAAGGTCACATCCCAGCATAAAAGCTGAACACATTCAATTGGCCCTTGATTACGAGACGTTATTTCTAAACTGAAACATGGTCGTTCAGACTCTCCGCAAATAAATATTCTCGCCGCATTTTTAGTTACGTTGGCTGCAGAACTGAATGCATACTGTTGGCATTAACACTGGTGAATGTGCTGCATTTGTTTTAGAAATGCCATTGTGTATGGCTCAGTACTCCTAATCGCCACTGTTCTCAAATTTAAGCCCACAAAAGACTGGCACTACGTCTCGCCAAAGATATTCGCTGCAATCACATTCCATTTCGTCCAAATGTACTTCCTTCCTCTGCATTCAAATCCAGGCAGCCACCTGTAATTAAATCAGGGTCTCAAGTGAAGTGAGTTGATGGTCCGAGTCCAGTCACCGATGACTTTAATTGTATTATGCACTTAATTTGGATAAATTCCAGTCTGTCACGCTATGAGCATTACTCTCAGTGGCACAGTGAGTGATTTCTGTGGGCCAGAGATCACTGAAAAGGATTTCAGAAATAGCTCTGTGATATTCGCTTCTGTGGGTCATTCTCTGAAAGGAATTTTTGCACTGCTCTGTGGGAGATGCGGATTAATTCTTGAGTCTCGTGGCAAGATTTCAACAGCCCAATTGGGAAACGATGGGGCAATGGGGGAGGGGGGGGTGGGGACACAAAAAAGGATAGAAAAACACTGCGTGTCTTGAATACCTCTCAAGTAAAACGAACACCTCCTTTGGTGAGATCTAGCGATTGAGGGCATGTGTGCAGTCCCTGCCTGGGCCAGCAGGAACTCCACGTGGGAAATAGAATGAAGGTCAGCAGTACGGAGATGAAATAACCCAGCATTAGACCTTTTCCAGAATCTGTGATAGTTTATGATTCATCCCGTGCTGTCGGCGACTGGCTTTTATTTACCTATTCTTAGGTTTTTTCGGTTTAGTCACGTAGGTAAAAAATTACAATTAATAAAAGTATTTTATTTTATTTTTACTCTTAGGTTTTTACCGTAAAGTCACGTAGGTAAAACATTAAAATTAATAAAAGTAAAATAAAATAAAAATCACGACGTTTCGGAGGCAACACAAGCTTCCGTCTTCAGGTGGAACCGTCACAGCCACGACAGCTGTACTTGATACTTGATACAGCTGTCGTGGCTGTGACGGTTCCACCTGAAGACGGAAGCTTGTGTTGCCTCCGAAACGTCGTGATTTTTATTTTATTTTATTTTTATTAATTTTAATGTTTTACCTACGTGACTTTACCGAAAAAACCTAAGAGTATGAATCATTGCAGTCACGAAAGCTTCAAATCTATTTTATTTTTATTTTATTTTTATTTTATTTTTATTTTATTTTTATTTTATTTTTATTTTATTTTTATTTTTATTTTATTTTTATTTTATTTTTATTTTATTTTTATTTTACTTTTATTAATTTTAATTTTAATTTTTTACCTACGTGACTTTACCGAAAAAACCTAAGAATATGAATCCTTGCAGTCATGAAAGCTTCAAATCTTTTATTTACCTCTGGCTGAATTTGTGTCCGAAAGAAATCCACTCCTTTTCAATGAGGACCTGTGCGAACAGAAGCAGATCAAAAGACGCACAGTGAGATAAGCTTTTCTCTCACACCGGCACACGCGGTGCCGACTCATTGTCACTCCAAAAGGATCCTGATAAACACACACACACAAAAACCCCCAAACATCCCTGCATAAAGTCTTAATGGACTGTAGGGAGCAAGTGCTGTTAGCGAGCTCCTATGAAGACGCGGGGGTGGGTGGCCAGCACCATATCCGGCCGCATTTGTCTCCCAAGTGGCAATATTTACACATCAGGTACTCATTTGAGGCTCAGTCGACCTAGGGGAGGCCCAGGATAATCATCACTGGTGTTGGCCCGTGAGCAGAATTGAACTCGGGTTATCATCACAGATCTGATGTCACCGCTTACTTGCCATGAAAAATATATCCATTATTGTGACCCGCCCCCCCAAAATACAAAAGTATATTTTTATACTTTTTGCATTGTGTACAGTCTGTAAGCTACCCACATGCCAAATTTCAAGTTTGTTGCATGTTGGGAAGTATGCTAAACATATCGAACGGACACACATATTCACAAATTTCCCTTTTATATATATAAATCAATTCTGAGTACATCAATGGCCATTCACACCTGCATGCATTTACTAGCTCGCCTAGTATATAGGAGGTCGTGGGTTCGATCCCGACCCTGATGGCGCCTGTATATTTGGAGTTTGCGTGTTCTCCCCCGTGGTCGTGTGGATTTGTCTCCGGGTCCTCCGGATTCTCCCTCCACATTTAGAATCAACGTCATGCATTTAGAGTATTTGCACATGATGAGCCACTTCGTCCAGCTATTATTTGTGGCCAGGTCACTTCTCAAAAAGAGCTATATCACTCAGTGGGCCTTGCCTGGTAAAATATTGTTTGTTAGTTATAGTTAAGAAATGCGCATGAGCTCTTCGAAGGACGGGGACGTGACCACGTGGCTCACCAGAAATCCACGCAGGGTGCGGTAGTAGGGGTCCAGGAGGATCCCAGCGACGGAGCACACTTGGGCAGTGCGGTCCCAGCCATCGGAGCAGTGGACCAGCACGCTCACGCCCTTGTCGCACACCGCCTGTCAGGGTCAACCGGGGGCAAAGGTCACCGACAAGGTGCGTCAACAACCCGTGAAGGTCCGCACTGATGTTCACAAAACGGCCCATGTTTTTGTCGATCTGCTGCCGGGGTCATGGGGGGCGATTTGACCACGCTTCAGCACTCCTGTTGGGTCAGTGAAGGCGGGCAGCATAGACGTGGGAGCAAACAGTACAGTTCAACAATAGATTTTTCTGGGTTGCCTTGTGCTCCGGAAGTAACGCGGTCACGTCGAAAATCCTCGTAGACTTGACGCCCGTTGTTAAATGGTTCAGTTTCCACCGCTAACTAATTGTTAATATCTACCAAGCAGCACGGCGGTTAAGGCCTGTGTTTCCCCATGCCATCATCAGCATCTCCCAGTGGTGTGAATTTCTATGTTTACCAATATTCTCCATTTGCATATAAATTAGGTACTCCTATATTGCAATCATCTGTTATTAAATATGTAAATCTCGACCATAGGGAGGTGTGGGGCTCGCGTTGGAGAACTGACGCTCCAGGCAATTTGTATCCCGACTTCTGAGTGTGTTAAGTCAAGGTCAAAACTGTAAATTCGCCCAGAAGTAAGATGCTCACGAAAACTAACAAGGGTCAGACAGAATAATAAAATTAAGATGTTCGTAATAATTTCATGAGACGTAGATTTTTTCACGAGCAAAATTACGATTCGTAGTACGTTTATTTTGGCTTGGGTCGTGTAGGCAGGCCGTCAGTTAGATCTATAACCCTCTAGCACTTGACAGACCCAAACCAATTAAGCTGTCACGAGGGAAAATGTGCCAGTTGCCTTCGTTCAAAATCTTTCTCGCATTTCAACACGGCCCGTTTTTTTTGCAAACAAAAAATAAATTGGTGACAACTTTAATTGTTTATCTGTGTCCGGTTGTTGGAGGATTATAGGTTTAATTGACGCAAATACACGATGTACCACAAAAGAAACCAATTAATCGCACTCCCCTATCACTCCCCTATCACTCCCCTATCACTCCCCTATCACTCCCCTATCACTCTCACTCCCATATCACTCTCACTCCCCCATCACTCCCCTATCACTCTCACTCCCATATCACTCCCCTATCACTCCCCCTAACACTCCCACTCCCCCATCACTCTCACTCCCCCATCACTCCCACTCCCCCATCACTCTCACTCCCCCATCACTCTCACTCCCCCATCACTCTCACTCCCCCATCACTCTCACTCCCCCATCACTCCCACTCCCCCATCACTCTCACTCCCCCATCACTCCCACTCCCCCATCACTCTCACTCCCCCATCACTCTCACTCCCCCATCACTCTCACTCCCCCATCACTCTCACTCCCCCATCACTCTCACTCCCCCTATCACTCTCACTCCCCTATCACTACCCAAACTCCTAACCCTGTCCCACTCGTTCTCCTGTCACCATAACTACACCACCACTTCTCATAACAACCCCACTCTTTATCTCAACCACTATCATCTTAGGCACAATTTCTATAATTGCGTGAAAACCGCCTTGGAACAAGGCGCTTCGATATACATCTCTATAAGACTGGTGGAGTGGAGGAGGAGGCAAGAGAATGGAAAGGAATGACATCGAAACATCGGCAACGGAAGTTCACAGACGCAGCACTGTCCATAAGAAGGGTGCTGGATGGGGGGGGGGGGTTGAGTTTTTGTTGAGTGATATAATTCAGTTTGATACAACAACAACAAAATTGTTGCCGCAAAACTACCACGTATTCGTGGCGACGTGTAAGGCTTGCGCGGTGCGTCTCTTACGCTGGCGACCGCAGTGGAGGCCTGCAAGATGGACTGGACGTGCCGGAGCCAGCCCGATGCCTCTAGTCCCGACACAAACTCACGCTGGCTCAGCCCCCGGGCCTGGCTCACTGGGGCGATCCAACAGAGACACGACAGCACGGAGACACCCGGACCACCACGCGGTGAGACGGAAGTCAAGTGTTGTGCAGCGATCCGCCGGCATTTGCTACGTGCAGGCTCCACATTGCATTTAGGAAGTGACAGCTGGAGGCATGGGTGAGCCGACGCATTACGAGTGCAACGCTCTGCCGATGCGGCCGTAGCGAAGTTCGAACAATGGGCGAGAGTTTATAATTTGCGCAGTATAAAATGGGTTCATCACGTAATAAAGGTTTTTTTTGGTTAGATCGCGTAAGTATGCGTCGTTAACCCACCACCGCTCGACGCGGCCGATCAGAAAAGGTTTGTCCCGTAAACAAAACGTGCCAGTTAGTTACTACTTCAGCCCACACGTGTGTTGGACAGTGAATCCACAACATTTACAATTTGAGTGAGATGTTTCGCTGGTAATTACATCCAGCATCATCGGGAGATTTTGCCACAATTGTGAAGAGATCTACCTGCTTCTGGTCTTAAATAGAGCAAGATGACATCAGCCAATCAGGTGCGGAGAACGGAGCGGGATTTATTGTAATTATATGACAATATATTATGCTAATCTGTAACAGATGGGTTCAATCGCAGTTCATCAGTATGTTCATCGCAGTTAAGTCTACCGGCAGGTCGTGAGTGGTGGGTACAAATCAGCTCTTGCGAGACGTGTGGCCAGCGCGCAAGAGGTAAGCCAAATATCCGCGCTCCTAAGCTCCGTCCAGAAATTGCAGGGCTGCGCCTTTGCCCATACAGCGTGCACCACTCATCGGGCCGGTTTGAAATGGTTCCAAGAATGAACCTTAGGGTCGGTCATAAGCATCATTATTATTCGGCGTGTGACGTCTGCACAAATGTACACGTAAGAGCATAATCGCGCGCGCGTGTTTTTGTTACGTTGAGTCTACACTGCGGCTCTGTGTCGATGTTTGATGTCCGCGTACCGTCCAGCAGCTTCGCGAGGCTGCTGCGCATCACGTGGATGTTCTCGATGCCGAGGAATTCAAAGCGAATGTTGGCGTAGTTCTCTTCGTTTTCGTAGCCTCTCCCCGCCGCGCGGTTTGCCATTGCATTCAACTGCAACAAAAAAAGCAGCAGTAGCAGCAGCAGCACGGCATGGATGGTGGAGATAATTAAGTTATTGCTATTTGCATTGGCTAGAGGCAGCTTGCCTAAAGCAGCTTGCCCACGCGGTGGTAAATGTTTAACAAGCCTGACTGCTGATCGGACCATCAACATTGAAACCAGTCCAGAGTTTGCTTGTTGGCCAGGCAATATATTGGCGATTTAATGCTTTCGTGACTGCAGGGATTCATCTTCTTGATTCTTTCGGTAAAGTCACGTAGAAGGGAAATAATAAAATAATAAAAATAAAACATAATACAATTTTACATAATAAAATATTTTTTATTTTTATTATTTTATGATTTCCCTTCTACGTGACTTTACCGAAAGAACCAAGAAGATGAATATATTGGCGTGTTATGCCTTTGGATATATGTGGTGAAGTGAACGGGGGGCCACGATGGCGAGATGTTAACTATCTCGCCTGGTATACAGAAGGTCATGGGTTTGATCCCGACCCTGACGCCTGCTGTATATTTGGAGTTTAAATGTTTTCTCCGTAGTCGTGTGGATTTTTCTACGGATCCTCCGGTTTTTCCCTCGACATTTAGAATTGACATGCATTTTGAATATTTGGCTGCTATACATTCCCACGTGACAAGCCACTTCGTTGGGCTATTATTTCTGGCCAGGTCGCTTCTAAAAAAAGAGCGACAAAGCCCAGTCGGCCTTACCTGCTATTTTTTTTTTAAAGGGCAACTTTCGATACGAGTACATCTTGCATTGCTGACCCGTGACAGATGCCCCATTCAGTCGCCCCGTTCAAGAGCTCTCTCTCTCTACACCTCACCTTAGGCCGGGTGTCGACGACGTACAGCGTCTCATGCCCCGGTCCCGGATTGGCCCGCCACACGGCTTGCAGGAGCTGCTCGTCCTCAGCGCAGCGGGCGCTGAAGCCCGAGAGCGGCTGGCTGCATCGGCAGATCGCCGCCTGGGACGGGGAGACGGGCGTGCGGTGCCACAAGCCGGCGTTAATCACGTCTAAATTATTCACCGCTGGTGGAGCCAAGTTGCCCCCGCTGTTGATCGGGTACATGACGGCGGCTCGAGCGTTTTGAAGAGGCGAAGAGAGGCGGCGGACACGGAATGCGCCAGATTTTATTCAAGATCTCGGAGCCTGGGGCAGTCCTTGGATGGGGCCGCCGCCATGCGTCGCGGGTGTTGTAGACCACGGGGGCTACGTGGGCAGCAGCGGAGGGCAGTGCGGAAACATCCATTGTGGTACTGGACTTACTGCCCCGCACTGACCAATGTGGTGAAGTATAGTTAAATAACCCCCACGACCCAGGAGTAGATTGGCAAATGGGCCGTACGTGTACGTACATCTCGCCAGCGTGGGCACCACCATCACGGGACCCCCCTTTAGTCCCTTGCCAGTATCAAAATATAAGAATCGGGTTGACTCTTTCTGACAATAAAACAGGTGTTAAGATGTTGAAACACCAAACAGAGACCTTTCGCAAGGGATCATGTCTGCATTAACCACATATAGTTGTGGTGAACATGCAAACACAGGTACATGTGGTTAATGCCCCATATCTCACGGCCCGCAAGACATGGGAAGAACTTCATCCAGCAGTGGATTAAGAACTGCGGTGCGGGGCGGCGTGGGTGCGTGCGTGCGTGGGTGCGTGCGTGCGTGGGTGCGTGCGTGCGTGCACCAGCCTTTCACCCCGTTGTGCGCGTGAAGGTAGGACAGGGTCGGGAAGCGGGCCTTGCTGCGGAAGCCAGCGCTGCCCAAGACGATGTCGGTGGAGACGCACGGCACGAACAGGTCCGCAGGGTACGTCCCGCACACCTGCCCAACACAAACGTTCCCGCTGCGCTACGAAAGGCATCGGGCACGGCGCAAACTCTTGCGTGTACGCGACCGGGTGGGGGTCACGGCGTTATATAAACGTGTTGTCGAGGAGATTGGACCTCTGCTGCAGTGGAGTGCAGGCCGCCGGAGAGTAAACGAACAAAAATGGCACCAGCTCTTTGCATCAATAATAAATGAATGAACACACTCAGATATGCTTGCGGTCCGAGTGGTGAGTTGTTGTGCATTCTCAATTGGGGTCCTATTTTGTCGTGCAATCTCTGTCACCGACAATAATGCAATGCAAGTCTGCTTGACCGTAGCTACAAGCCTGTGTCAGCCATCACGGTACCATGCTCATCTTTACTTGTGAACCGCACACTGATTTTTATCGGATGTATGAGCAACAGACGATAATACTGGAAAACAAATGTAAGGTTGGTACAGTCTGTTCTCCTATAACGCCACGTGTTGTCATAATGCAATTTGGATATAACGCGGTGAACGTATGAGGGAACACAATTTTGGTTATAACGCAGATGCGAATTGGATATGACGCGATTGAGTGAATAGAGCTACGTCGCACGAGTAGGAATAAGCGGTCGCATGGCCGCCTCGGCATAGCAGCGTCACGCAAGGCGGGATGCTGCTGGATGCTTCTCGATGCTACCCACGCGCCTCAGTCTTAGTTCAGCCTGCAAGCGCATCTCACGCGTTGTCGCGGACTGTGCTTTACCCCACGTTATTTATTATAACGCGACTTTTCCAAAACGCGGTGTTCTTCGGAAACGCAACTACTACCGCGCCGTAGGTGAATAAGACTGTACTCCAGTTCATTTAAGGCGACCTCGTAGTTTGCGTTGATATCCGTGAGCTTCCAGTGCTTGTTGGGTACACCCATTCTCCGGAACTCGGAGCGTAGGTCCAGCAAGGTCCATCCTTCCTCGCGATCGGTGGCTCTCACCCGAGGGCTGTACGAGAAGGCGAACAGGTCCCGGTGGTGGGCTGTACCAGCGCGCACACATGCCAGCATCGACGTCACGGTCGCGCGCCTTTAACAGCTGTCACCTTGACTCCGTCATTCGTGACTCTCAGCTCAACGCTCACGCCGTCAGCGGCTCAGTGCCACGCTTTCAGGATTACCCTTGTGTTAAGGATCACCCTTGCGTTAAGGATTACTGGTAAGGATTACCGTTTGTGGTCAGCGCGGCAAAAATCCACCGTTGCATTTGACTACGCTGCCACGTCTACGCTCCCCACCCTCACCAACCCGCCCCGATCAGCACAGCCAAGCACCAGCGGGGGGGAGCTCGAGTGACCTCCACGGTCCACACGATGGGTGGAGGAGAGCCCTCGTGCAGCAGCGGATTGAAACAAGCGAGCCAAAACATGGACACGCACAAGTGGCCACCGGTGAACACGGCAGTGCGGGCTGATGAAGGTGAGAGAAGGGTGCCAAGACCGGCTGAGATATCAATCGGCGCAAATATTAGTCGTGTGTATGTTGAATTTCTTTCGCACCATACGGAGCAACCGTGCCAATCGGAAGTGCAGCCGTCGCGGGAATCAAACTCCGGTCACTCATCTTCATAGCTCAGTGTGAGAACCACCGTGGCTCTGATTTACCCCCAAAACTGGAGAGTTTATACAGACAAAGCATTTATTTTCCCACGGAAGACCTCGCAACAAATTATAAAGGCCTCGCGGTTAGGTCGTTTGGTGATGCTGTGCAATTCGCCATTTCGTGTCGCGGTGCCGTGCAGCGTTCACACCGGGACGGCAGAGCTTGACAAGAGACAGCTGCACGTCCTGGCAGTCCTGCTCGCACTGGAACTTCAGGTGCAGTGAGCGGAAGGTCTTGGTGTGCAGGAGCAGCAGTGGGCCGCCAGCGCCGGCCGGTGGTAGCTTCTCAAGCGATGCCAAAAGGCTGTGTGCCAGCTTGAGTTGCCACAAAGCCACAGGGCACCAGTGAGTTAGACAGGAGAAAACACTCAGCGATGCATTGCCAAACTGCACACGATGGCATTCTGTCAATAACTATTCCCACTGGATGAACTTTTAACAAATGAGAGCATGCATAGTGAACAATGCCGTACTGACAGAATAGTTTCATGAGACATTTGTTATGGCTGTAAAAACGTAAAGCATAATTCTAAACAATGTATTTAACACTGAAAAGTGTTATTATAACTAAATCACATGTGCACTTTGCAATAATCTGCGTATTATTCTGCAAAACCCATGACAAAATTGGTGTGAAACATCTAAATTACATTTCGATTTAATGCTTTCGTGACTGCAGGGATTCATCTTCTTGGTTCTTTCGGTAAAGTCACGTAGAATGTAAATAATAAAATAATACAAATAAAACATAATAAAATTATTCTCACGACGTTTCGGCCACAACGCAAGCAGCCGTCCTCAGGTGGAGAACAGATCTGTCGAGAAGACAGAGTCTGAGTGAGAATTATTTAATGTTATAAAGTTTTATTTTTATTATTTTATTATTTCCATTCTACGTGACTTTACCGAAAGAACCAAGAAGATCTAAATTACATTCTGTTTGTTGGTATTCCCATGCGCCACGCGCCACCAAAGTGTCACACAGCAGCCTGCGCACATACCCAAGTTTCCCGATAGTCTGCTCGCTGCAGGCTTGGCTTCTTTGCGAAGATGAGATGGGTGGCGGTCATGTAGAGTGTACCCATGATGGACTTTGCTCCCCCACTGCCTAAGAGCTGCACATCCTCCACCTGCCGACACACAAAACGGTTATTGTGGCAGACATCGATTATCACCGTTTCTGATCACTTTTCTTCATTGCTGTACTTTGCTTTGGTAATTTTTTATCACCTTGGTGACCCAGGTTGCTCTTGCAAATTGGATCACATCCCGGTCTGTTGATTATCACCTGGTTAAACAAATTTAAACTTGAAACTACATTTAGAGCTCACGCTCGCCTAGGATTTTTTTGGAATTCCTGTATCAGCCTGGGCTGAAATAGTCATACAAGGTCCAATTACTTAATTCAGTGTTGTCCCATATTTGATATGGACAAGTGAGGAACCCATGGTGGTCTCGTGTTTATAACCGAATTGAATCTCACTCCCTTACTTGGCATCGGGTTCAGTGTGAGAACGTAGCCTCTCGTTTCTTTTTCAGAAGTCAACGGTGGCAGTTTTGACCAAACATTTACAAACATTTTTTTACAAACCCCTTCTACCTGGAAACAGAACAATCGTCCGTAAAACCACGTGTTTCATCTGCAGATACAAAGTCTTCAGCAGCGGATGTTCATAAGTGGTGGCGCTAGCCCATTGGTGGGTCCTTCGCATCAATGACTGTCAAGGCCACCCCCTTTCAATTCATAAAATCCTAGCAAAGATGACAGAAGAACGATAGACGAGTGAGATATCGTGAAAAAAGAGATATGTAGAAAAAAACAAACAAATAGTAAGATAACAGAGAGTGATACAAGTCTCAGATGAGAGAGATTCATTGGATTTTAAAGGTTATTTAGTAGATCACGTTTATTAGGATTTGAATTTGAGCTAATTGATCAACCCCTATATTTGCATGAATCTGGGGCCTCTTGAGCCTCTTCGGAGGCAACGAAGCTGCTTTGCTTTTGCCTGGCACTTCCACCCGTACTCGTGACTGTGCGGCATGTGATGATGGGCAAGGTCGAGCAGCATGTTAAACACCTGAAGGGCAAGTGAAACACATTATACGACAGGAGGTACAAGGTCTTGTTGTGACAGTTTTGAAAAGACGACGAGTATAGTTTAGAATGATATTAAGAGTGATCTTAATGAACAATGACAGGCAATCTTTGGTTTTATACCAAAGGGAGTAACTCAGTGAAATGAAATACATCAAGCAAAAATAAGTTATCATTTTATTATGTATAAAGGTTTAGAAACATAATTCAACGTCGCATTAGTTTTAACTTTTCACCAGTGGTGTTTAAACTACAAAAAGGCGGGTGCAGTGTAAACAAATATTTAGGAGTGTGTAATCTGTACACCTAAAATAATCCCGTCCCGAATTAAAACTCCTGCAGCATACCGTAGTGTAATTATTCCCAAGTGGCAAGCATGGGAGTGCTCCAGAATAATTTGTCCAAAAAAAATGTGATTATGCAGTCACATTCGCATAGATGCTGTTGACGATAGCACCGTCACGTTCCGTGAAATACGGCAACGTCTTCGGGGAGGTCATCTACGTTGATCGTGGTGAGTACCGCTCTACTGGAACTTAATTTCAACAAGCCGGGCGAGCCAAATTAGACACTGTCAAAGTGTCACTGTCAGGTAGCACTCTTTGGGAGATTTTTTCTTTCGACCTGAATGATGAATAGATTCTCATGCAGTTTATAGTCATTCTGCTTCAGACACACACTGATGGCAGTCCGTGAACCCTACCTAGTCTGGGCTCGAGTGACTTGTTAAAAAGTGAAGCCTCAAGACATGTGTCGTAACCTCATATAATTTTATGCATTGACACATTAGCTCGCAGACCAGAAGTACCGTTCGTCGGCAAGGAGGGTCAAAACCTACGTTTAAAGTCAAGCAGTGTCAAGTTGAGCAGTCCATTCACGAGTAAGAATTTTAAATCAGACCAGCACTAAGTTTCTATTCTTGCGTACAAGTACAATAAGTTCAGGAGCTAAATAACAATGTAAGGGGAGAGTTCGTTTCGTTTTTGCTACTCCTAAACCACGTGGATGTGACGAGCACGTACCGCGCACGTCAATCCCAACTCCAAGTTCTGTATAAACGCACTCCGGTTGTATGTATTTCTGCCAGAGGTGTGGACTCGAGTCATGTGACTTGGACTCGAGTCAGACTCGAGTCATGAATTTGATGACTTGCGACTCGACTTGGACTTGCATAACAATGACTTTGTCCCACCTATGAGATGTGGACTCGAGTCATGTGACTTGGACTCGAGTCAGACTCGAGTCATGAATTTGATGACTTGCGACTCGACTTGGACTTGCATAACAATGACTTTGTCCCACCTCTGAGATGTGGACTCGAGTCATGTGACTTGGACTCGAGTCAGACTCGAGTCATGAATTTGATGACTTGCGACTCGACTTGGACTTGCATAACAATGACTTTGTCCCACCTCTGAGATGTGGACTCGAGTCATGTGACTTGGACTCGAGTCAGACTCGAGTCATGAATTTGATGACTTGCGACTCGACTTGGACTTGCATAACAATGACTTTGTCCCACCTCTGAGATGTGGACTCGAGTCATGTGACTTGGACTCGAGTCAGACTCGAGTCATGAATTTGATGACTTGCGACTCGACTTGGACTTGCATAACAATGACTTTGTCCCACCTCTGAGATGTGGACTCGAGTCATGTGACTTGGACTCGAGTCAGACTCGAGTCATGAATTTGATGACTTGCGACTCGACTTGGACTTGCATAACAATGACTTTGTCCCACCTCTGAGATGTGGACTCGAGTCATGTGACTTGGACTCGAGTCAGACTCGAGTCATGAATTTGATGACTTGCGACTCGACTTGGACTTGCATAACAATGACTTTGTCCCACCTCTGATTTCTGCAGGACACGCTGCATTTGCAATTGCGCATACGTTCGTCGTGATGTCAACTCCGCAGCATATTAAACAGAAATCACGTCACGAATCGCCTGCGGATCGCTTGGTTGGGAACATTTTTTTTTTTGCGTTAATGCCACGAGAGTTTGGGCTCTGCCGCCTGCGCTGCAGACGTTCTCAAGTACAACTTTTGGCGCGACGCGATGAACAAGAGATCATCTGTGAGCTACCAATCTCGGCGTGTCATCATGGTGCCGGAAGTCAAATTCAGAGGGCACCAAACGGCAGCTGTCCCAGGTGCTGAACGGTGGTCACACACATCGAGCACAAATGACGAATTATTGTTTCACGGTCTAAAACGATTGATTTGGCATCATACGCCTCTAATGAAAGTTGTGCATAGAAACAGACACGACGCGTGCGATGATACAAAAATAAAATCTGGTGGAATACGCAGGATCGTTGTACTATTGTTGTACAGTCCGCGTGATGCCACGCGTCTCCTGATAGGTGATGTCTGGTGAGGATTATTCTTCTTCAGCATTGGTGCGTTGTTACTCATTCTCACCACGTCCATACGTGTCGAGTATACATAACATAAACGTTGCTGTTCTGCGGATTAGCGGGGTGGCAGTGTTGACGGTTAAGCCATCATTCTATTGTACGGCAGCCGTCAAAATATGTATAGCCGCTCACAACATTAAATATCGACGGGAGCTCTCGTAAGCTATTGAAGAAAAAAAATCACGACAGGATATACGATAATCGCAAGAAACCAGCGGCACGTTGCTTATAAGTTACAATAACCGAATTCGCCTTTCGTCCAAAAAAAAAAATCGGCATTCAAAATGTCAGGGAAGGAAGCTTGCTCAACAGCGCCAGAGGAAAAGAGAGGTAACTGAAGCCAATCGAGGACGAGTAATATAATGAAACAAACACCACGGCACTGTATGGAGGATGTGGCATCGCGTACCCCGCCATCACCACACTCCCACGTATCGGTCGGGGGGCGAATCTCACCTTGGGGGTCCTGATGTGCTCCATGATTGCCCGGCTGTGTCCCCTTCACTAAACTGCAAAGGGGGCAATTAAACCCCCGGGGGCGTGGGGGGGCCCTTACGGGAACCTTAGCGGCGGGGGCAGGGGGGACGATGCGTGTGCGAGCTGGGGTCTTCCGAACGGCGAGATGGGGTCCAGTGCTCGCCACTTCCCCTACAGGCGCAATTGGGCACTTGCATTGACAAAGATCTTGTACCCCGCTCCTCCCCCTGTACAAAGCCTTCCACTGGCAGTGGTTATTCTCCAATCTTGAGCTGACACGGTGGTTATTGTCTACCTTTAACTGAAACAGTGGGGTTTCTCGACCTTTAACTGACACAGTGGTTATGTGGAGGCCAGCACCCCCCCCCCCCGCCCGGCCGCCTTTGTCTCCCCATTGCGTATGTTTATACACTCGGCAATGGGCATGTGCTCATATGAGGCTGAGTTGACCTCAGCGGGGGCCCAGGACCGATTCAGGTTTTGGGTCACTGATGTTAGTCGTGAGCGGGAATCGAAATTGGGTGGCCGGGTTTAGAACTCAGTGCGTGCACCACTATAACGACTCTTCCCCATTGGCAAAGACAACACACACAACAACAATACAAAGCTGTCTGCGTCATGTGAAACATGTGCGCACACACACACACCCACACTGAGACAGCGTTAATTGTTTTTTTCGCGTGACGTGGTACGTATTTAACAATCATCCGGCGCGTGCAGCGTGGAACACATTAATTTGTATTTGAATGTCGAGTAAATTGGTAAACGGGGAAAGAGTGTAAACGATACACCAAACAATCGTTTATTAAACCAGGTAAGGCCCACTGAGCTATATAGCTCTTTTTAAGGAACGACCTCGCCACAAGTTATAGTCCAACGAAGTGGCTTATCACGTGGACATCTATAGCAGCCAAATACTTTAAACGCATGTTTCTAAACTTGGAGGGAAAAACCGGAGGACCCGGAGAAAAATCCACGCGACCACGTTGGAGAACACGCAAAATCCAAATATACAGGCGTCAGGGTCGGGATCGAACCCACGATTTCTTGTGTATATTCGGTAGCTAACATCTCGCCATCACGGCGTAGAAGCAACGTCTGCTCTAATACTCTTGGCAAATTGTTTCAGCTACATAAAAGTGGATGCACAAAAAGGGGACATACTACTGTGTGAATAAACAACACGTGAAAAGCGCAATTTCCGAGGAATGATTCAGCAAGAGTAAGTTCTGCATTTGAATACGTTCAGGAAATGGGCTCTTGGCTGCTCTGCTTTTATTTGTAGCATGTAAACACATTGTGATTTTTTTCGTAGTTATGTTTATGCCTTTATTTTTCCAGTCAAATGTTTGCGTGAATAGCTTTGGTGATAATTAATGATCTTCTTGCCTGCCTCTTTGCCGGATTTGTATTTTGCCACTATATTCATGCAATCTCAATGTAGTGGTTCCTTATTTTAAAGTGGTTTTGATATTCTTTTTAGTTTTTTAAGACCATGGGTTGTGATGTGGAAGTTCGGATGACTGATTCACTTTCTACTGAATAAAATGCATTTGCATAGTCAATAAAATCCATGCACAAATGGTATTTGGTACAAATTTGTCTTCAACAGGGTCTGGTAGTATTGTATTTTTTCCATGGCTGAAAATAAATCCTATCCTTAAATATTGCATGGTCATGTGAAGTGAATGGTTGATGATATAGTCAAAACATATCAATACAATTCATTATATGATATAATTCAATCACTTGACAATTAAGTGAAGGCTAAAAAGTTTAACTCAAAATATATATTTTAAAAAACTAAGTAGAAGTACACCACGTTTTCAAAACAAAATAAAACTATTGTAGAAGAGACACAACTGTAAAATAGAGCAGCACATGCATAACTAAAGCAATTATTGACGGTGCGTTGTGATCGATTGATCAAATAATTGTCAAACGAGAGCAGGCGGGAGTGACGAACTGAATTTGATAATGCAATGCATCATACAAATGTGCCTGAAAAACAAAGATTTCCATCAGTGCCTCGTGCCAACTGCGGACTGAAACTCATTCCGCTGAACCGTTTTCTGTCAGAAACGTGGGCACTGGCAAACAAGACGGAAAGGCGGAAATTTGCTTCAAGAAGTGTAGAGAGTTACATTTGCTTGGAATCACACCGAGAAACTGCAGTAGGAATACGTGGATTAGGCATGAAACACAAACTAGACATGACATCGGCTGCTGAGGAAAGTGACTTTGGATCGGACGATAACCAAAGGACGAGATTGAATGGTGGGAAAAAGACGGAGCTGGCCCAGGAGGATGACTGCTGTGGAGATGGAGCAATGAAAGGAAATCGCATGCAGAACTTAGATGGGTTGTAGCATTCCAGGACTGTAAAGTTTGGCAAGAGCATGGAAATATCTCCATCCAGCAGTGAATGGAACAAGGCTGGTGATGATAGCATTTATCACGTGTGTCCCAAACGCAGTGTGGTGACAATATGTGGCTGCAATAAAAAAAAAGATATTAATATTACACGGAATGGCACCGTCAGTTTTCAACTATGTAACAATGCAGTATTGTAATTCAAAATTAAAACCTTCGAACCTATTTCAATTGACCTCTTCGCGTATCCTACCTTATAATCTGTGGTGGATTAGAAATAGGCTGAGATGGCACAGGAACTTCAGTGTTCAACATGAAGGTATGGCAGGGGACCATGGAAATGGCAAGGGACAGAACCAACAATTTTGCGTATTACTTTGCCCGGACCAGATGCATTTAAATACAGGGAAGTGGGTGGGGGGGGGAGATAAACTTGTCATTTTTTGAAGCCTTTTTCCAGCAATTACCTGTCAGCTTTCAAATATCTATGGTTGAGAAGCAAAGTCCAAAATCCGTTGGTTGTGAGGGCCTGAAAGAAGCCTGCTCCTGGGCTGGTGATGACTTGTCAGTCACTCAAAAGTCTTCTGTGCTTGAACAATGGCAAATCGTGGCGCTTTGTCCTTCTTATCTTAAGCAATATACGAATTGGATACCAATCGCACATTACGCAGAACTTATTCGGTTCACAAATTGTTCCTAGTTGCAAGCAATTTGCATGCTAATCTCATGTTGCACGCCACAAATATGTTTGAAAGAAAATCATCGCTTGCTGGAAAAAAATGTACAGCATATTTTATGTTGTGCACAAATTGCACGATGTGTGCAGCCGGTGAAAGTCAGACGTTTCCATGCAAATCATATGTTACATACTAATCCCTAGGCAAATCACATGTTGCATGGAAGCTTTACAGAAATTGAAATGGCAAACCGTCTGCAAGTTTTAACGCAAATTGCACGTAGCTTTAGCAAATTGGCTGTAAAATTTTCATGCGCACAAATTTTAGAATGCACAAGTGGCACACATTGCGATGCAAACGTTTAAAATATTGGGGTGCGATTCCCATCTTGCAGTTAAGTATGCATGCATGATCAACTTCTTATGCACCATAAGTAAAGCTGTTTAATGCAGGGATTACTACTCAATGGCATTTTTTACCAGGAGTTCACACAAAAAACGAACGTTCAGACTTCCATGTGATTGCAGATCGCCAGTCAGGTGCAGCTCCCGGCATGGCTGTTAAAGTGGGCATAACCCAGTGCTTCTAAACCTGGGGTGCACGCACACACTGGGGGTGCGAGATGCCCTTTCTGGGGGTGCGAGACGTGGCCAGATTTTTTCAGAAGGTAAATCATCGAAACACAAATTAAGCATGGGCACCTAAGTACAACTACTTTGTTTAATCAATCCTATGCATGTATTAACATAACTATATATATTTTACGATTGAGAACCAAAGGGGTGCAAGGCTGCAGTAAAGGTTAAGAATCACTGGCATAAAGAATGCGATTTGTGGGCATGCAGAGAAGAGAGTTTGCATACCTAGCAGATTCTAAAACCTGCCGGCGAAGCCGAGGTGTGTCTCACAAGCGCCATGGGGCAACACACGAGCAAAAGCCACCGTTATAGCTGCCTCTTTGACTCGCACTCAATCCTCCTTCCTGGCCGCCGTGCCTCCCCCACAGTGTGTGTCATTGCGACCACTTGTAGCAGCTGTCAAGGTGGTTCAGCAGCGTCGACAATCGTGCCAGCAGCAGTAGAAGGGCACAGCGAGTGGGATGCCACTGCACGCTCGGCTTTGCAGGGCAATGGGGTTTTTATTATTATATCAAATTCTGCATGGTATTGCGTCAAACAACCAATTTTGAAACCTTAGCTGTCACTCGCAGGGTCATCACTGATATGAATAGCTGGAAATGGGAAGATAATATTGGGGTAACTCATAAATCGCTTCCCCCTCCGCCCTACCGCAGCCCTGTCTTAGTCGATCTGAACCATACCAACTGGGCATTGACTAATACATTAAAACATGTTTTGCCTGTTTCAACACGTTCATTTACAATAATAATAAAGCAATGTTTTATATATTTTAGTGATGTAACCTCTCGCACAATTGTATGCATGATCCAGAGCGTGGCGTGACAGACTTGTAAATTACACACATCGATTTAAACATACTGTATATATATACCACCCGCCGCAACACGTTTCCCTGGCAGTCGGGTTCAACTCTGGACTCCCTGCCACGGGGCACATCTCCACCACATGCCGATGTCAACAACAACACCGCGTCATCGGGGTTGGGTGTGAGGCCCGCCCACAGAAACTGACTGGGCTGTTGCTAGGGCAGTGCAAATGTGTATCGCTGGGCCACTGTTGAGTCACGTATGGGAATGTTTAACGCGTTGTGCGGTGAATTGCGGCATCGCGCTTAGACTGAGAAAGCAAACTGCAGGCGAAATTGTGTCACGAAGCGCGCGTTTGGTGCAAAAATCTGTTATACTGGTAGGAACCACCTGGTTCCACCAGCCCACAGGGGAGTATTGTGTCCGTCCGTCCGTCGTGCATCCAAAAATGGGAGGGGTGGGGCTGGGTGGAGAGGGGAGGGTGGGGAGGGGCTGGGTGGGGTTGGGTGGGGGGTGGGAGGGCTGGGGCTGAGTGGGGAGGGGCTGGTCACCCCGTGGTGCCCTTATAAAACTCAACGTTTAACCTACTCACGCCGGCTTGAGCCCGCCTTCACAGTCGGGCATATTTGCGGAATACACCACGCCGCCGTTAACCCTGGCCATTGACCGAGCAACCCAACGTTCCTATCAGCTCCCTCCGCAGGAATGTGTTTTACAGAATGGATGACGTACGTTATCGGAATGGGAAAGGGTTAACTGTTGACACGCACCTGCTGGCAGCTTGTCGCGCGCACATCAGGTTCCACTTTTACTATCAACTCGTTGCAAATGCCAGATTTAAAGCGGAGACTTATGTATGTATTTGGAGAAACTACCTCATCCAGCACTTCATGAGGTAGTTGTTAATTTTCTTATCCGCATAAAAATAAACTTAAAATTAATAAAAGTAAAATAAAAATCACGACGTTTCGGAGGCAACACAAGCTTCCGTCTTCAGGTGGAACCGTCACAGCACGATTGCTGTAACAAGCCTCTTTACTTGATACAGCAATCGTGCTGTGACGGTTCCACCTGAAGACGGAAGCTTGTGTTGCCTCCGAAACGTCGTGATTTTTATTTTACTTTTATTAATTTTAATTTTATTTTTTACCTACGTGACTTAACCGAAAAAACCTAAAGTATGAATCCTTGCAGTCACGAAAGCTTCAAATCTAGAATGACATTTCAAGTTTCATGCAAAACCATTGAAACTCCTACTCGTAATAGGTTTTGTCGATTACTGTATGGTAGAGTATTTTGGTTTGAATTTTACAAGACATCAGCAAACATATTTTACCACAGTGAATATGGTTAGGTTACCAATGGCATTAGTTTACAATCAAACAGTTGGGTGTATACAATAAATCATATTTAACATCCTTCTGTCAACCCACTGCCTGGATGAAAGTCTCCCGATAGCGTGCCACTCATGGGGTTTTACAAAACTTCATTCTGCTGTTTGATTCGTGTTAGCCGTGGCCGGTAATTGAGCTTAGGTTGCTGGGTTCGTGGTGGAAACCACGTGAATCACTGCGCCATCTATCCTCCCCACGTGTGTTCATTTCTACACATATGTTAGAGTGTTACAGCAGTCATTTGTTTATATATACACACATATAACAATACACTTCATCTTTTTTTATTTTTATGTAAATTGATGCACAGAAGACGAGTACACTAAACGTGTCTACTGTTTTAACAGGGTATACAGCCTTATTGCAGCTGTAGTGCTGCTGTACTGTATGTGCACATTTCATTTGTAAGAAAATCTGCAAGACAGACGTCATAGCAGGTCCCTTCTGATTCAGGCAGTGGTAACCAAGGGGAAGGGCTGCATTAATAAAAAGCCTTAACCTCCGGCTGCAAATGGACCCATACACAATGCATGTGGAGGGAAAGAACTGTCCATACCGGTCCAGAATGACCATTGTGCAGAGTCCATAAAATCAGTTTCTCACATCGCTCATTGTTGCTATCACGGATAACAAAAAAAAGCATTAGCAGATGTAAACAGCGGCATGACATAGAGTGCATGCGGTGTGTAAACAACACTGTCCTATGGCAACATTTTCATTTCGGTTTAAAATGCTGGTCGTGCAAATTTGTATTTATTTTCGTGATGTATGGCTTCCACAAACCGAGCGCGCTGTGTAATTACGGTATCGCTAGAAATGTCGTACTCCGGTGGGTTTACGGAACGCCAGCCAGCCCCACATGCTGGGCTCTAGCCAGCAGCTATATATTTATTGTTGTCAGTTACCAGTCTGTACAGTAACGATGAAAAACAAATGGAAGATAGATTGGACACATTACGTATGGCCAATAAGAAACGCATTTGTGATTTTTTTTTACAAATAAAAATATTTTCAAAGGTAAAGGTGCAACCCTGCAATTTATTGGTCATGCCGCTGCTGGCAAAAAAGGGCCTCTTGCCGAGAAAATGTCCACGCAAGCAAAAGCATGGTTGCTGCTGTGTCAAAATGTGTTCTTCACCAGTGCAGTGTAGTGTGGTCAAATAACCGCCTGCCGCCCGCACGGCATGGGCAGTCACCCATCCAGCAGTGGATTGACGTGGAGTTGTATTTGGTCATGTGTGCAATCACCTTGACATATGCACGGGAACTGGTGAAGCTATATTTCTTTCGACAGCATGGCTTCAGATTTGGGGCTACAGAGATGTGTTTAGCAAAATTGAGACATTGTTGTTGTTGGTTATCGGGATGAAATGAAAATCCCAGTGCTCATAATGATCCGTGTCTTCTGTGCAATGGCAACAAAAAATAGGCAAGTCATTTTTTGCATTAAAAAGTATCTGGCTTTCATCGATTTATCTCTATTTACCAGAGTAACAAATGATATGTACAGTCGCTCCCGCGGGCAGGTTGGTTTTAGCAAACAAATTTGTCATGGGCAGACACGCCTTTAAAAAAAAAACATGCGAAGCGTGAATTACACAACTTTTGGTGCTCGCAGATCCACGGTTGCTCAGCTGGAACGCTGGACAGCATGCACAATGCTCAGCCAGTAGGTGAAGTCAGTTTTCCACGTGTTCCATCCTTTGCAGGGAAGCCGTTTGTTTTTATTTACAAACACACAGTCAACCTTTAGAAGAGGAAGAAAACACCCCACACACTGGGAACTTTCACTTTGTAAATAAAGTTCAAGGCAAGGGGATAACACGGAAACGGTGTCAATTTATTGAAAATGCAGTATTTGTTCTTTCGCTCTGTGAAGTTGTGCCTGTGCTCTTTTGTAGAGCCTCGTGGTGACATCTTCGTCCAGATTTTGTTTGGATAAAAGGCCATGCGTTAGGACACTCAAGGATGGTTCGCCCTCCACGTCTCTCCAATAAACACATTTTGCTATTGCACATCATTAAAAAAAGTATTTTATGACACAATATCCAATGTGCAGCGCATGATCATCATCACCATCCCTATCGGCCGTGATGAACCCAGTGATAGATTAACCCCCCCCAAGCTATTGTGAGAGAGCTATTGCTAGTTCAGATTTGTGGGTTTGTAGTTCAGGTTTATGGGTTCATAACCTAGGTTTGTGGGTTCGTAGTCAGAGTTTGAGGATTCTCAGTCTGCTTTTGTGGGGTACGTGTCTCTGGGTGTAGGGTGTTCATGGTGCAGTGTGCTGGTACGACCTTTTGTTGATGTGGAGTGAACCATGAACACCACCTAATAAGGAAGTATTTTGCGGTTTTCAGAATTTGGCAAAATATGCATTTTATAATCTACGTTATATATTTTGAATTGTTGCGTGTAACTTGCATTGTATTGAAGTTCTCTGTGACAATTTTAGTGCGAAGGGTGCTATATTCAATAAAGTTTGATTGATTGTGATGCAACACATCGTCAATCCCCTGCCGCTCCGTCTTGACCACTAGCCATCATCCATGCTCGTGACATGTGCTACCAATGCCAACTTACTTTTCTTCAATACGACGTTCTTAATTTGAATCTGCTGTGTTATTCAAGCATGTGCCTTCTTGTCCCAGTGTCATTCCAAACATGCACCTCTCCACGCTGTTTTGCACACATATCAGATTTTGTTCCATTGTTTTGGTCAATGTCCATATTTCTGTTCCATATGTCATAGCAGGTAATACACAATGATGAAAAACGTGTTCCCATAGGCACGTCGGTATATTGCATATCGTTACGAACGTTTTAATTAAATGTATTACACGCATACATTATGCTGTTAAATTTTATTACAATAATGTTTTTTTAATTGCAAACAAAGCATGTCAATAAAACAAAAGTAACAAGGGCAGTTGGGAAGGTTGTTTGAAGCTGACAAAGGTTTATTTTTTATGCTCTAAACTGCCTACCAGGGCAGGCTGTTTTTTTAAATCCCCCCCCCCCGCCCCAGAATAATAAATTATTAATACGCAGAGGAGAGAGAAAATGGAACAAAGGCAAAGAATGCATTCTCTCTTTGAGGAAATCAATAGGTTTGTCTGCTTAGTTGTTTTAGGTGGCACTGTTCCATACAGAAATAATCAAGAGAGGTTACCAAAACCTGATGTTTATGCCTTTGAGTCAGGGTGCACATTTGGTTACACACCGCATTTTCTCGCATCGCCTTAATATCTTTACACGGTGGAATCTGCGTACAAATGATGCTGCGCTGTCTATTAGATGCACAAAACACGGCCGCGGATTTTCTGAATTTTGCCAAGGAGAGAACTCGACCCAACCCAATTTATTCCCTGCGGTGTGCGCATGAAGGACACGGCGCGAGACAGCCGTGGCCTTTTGTATTCGCATTTCATTCGTCAGAGGTACGGCTATTCCCAGATCACACATCACGACCATATCAAAACCATACATCAGAACTTAATGGCCTCCATAATGCACCGCACGGGTCTCTCTCGCTCAGCTCGGCTCGCTCGATCGGCGCTGCTTGCTTGCTGCAAGCTTGCTGCTGCTGCCCAAATGCACCCCCGTGGTATTGTGTCCACGCACCGTCTGCAAGTACAGCCTCGATTCCAGCAGATGGCGATAGCTGCACGCGGTCGCTTGGCCCACACTTTTGGTCGAGGTCGATTTTCACGCGTGGCACATACATTTAATCGTAGCGTAGCATCGTGAACATTTGTCGGGACTGAAGAAAGCGTAGCGCGTCCACAAGCCAAGCCATTTTGTTTCCTCTTCTCGCAATTGATGTTTAAAAAAAAAAACGCGATCAAAAAAATAGTAAATAAAAATGTTTCCGCCCGGTTTCGAACCGGGGACCTTTCGCGTGTGAGGCGAACGTGATAACCACTACACTACGGAAACTTGCCGTGGCTGAGCTTGAGAGGAGACGTCCTTTATATGGAAGCCCATCGTTGTTATCGATGTTGTTGACTGTTGGGACATCGCTCCGACCAACAACATCGATTCTAGATTTTAAGCTTTCGTGACTGCAAGGATTCATACTCTTAGGTTTTTTCGGTAAAGTCACGACGCAGGCGACACTCGTTGGGTTGCATTGGCGCACAGGCAACGAAGAGCACCACGCTTACCAACATTCGTGACTTACCCTCGTGGCTCTTAAAAAAAAGGAAGGAAACAAAACGACATAATAGGCGACGTTTCGCGCAATGACCCAACGGCAACATGTGTTCGAGACGTCCACTATTTTATGTATGATGTTTAACGATAAGTTCAAAACATAGGCTTTCGCGGCCAATATTATCCATAATATATTTTTTTGGGTTAGGTCGTGTAAATATATAAATGTGTCGTTAAACCCGCCACCACCCGACACAGCCAATTAGGGGTTTGTCACGTAAACAGAACGTGCCCATTCGTTACTAGTACAGCACACCGGTTATGTGTTGGAGAATAAACCCACAACATTTACAATTCGAGTCCGACGTTTCGCCAGTAAGGGACCGTCCATAAATGACGTCACGCACCTAGGGGGAGGGGGGGAGTCAGACATTTGTGACAAGGGGGGGGGGGTTGAGAAATGTGACGTCACATCAAAATGCACAACTTTAAATAAATATAGAATCGTTATAACAACACTAATTGTTATAACAACACTCCGACAACATCAGAGTGCAGCGCCAAATTAAATACGCACTTCAATGACAATAGTTTAAAGCAATTTGAAGCACGTTTTATTTTCAAAATGGAAATATGTTTTTTTTGGGGGGGCAGAGCTTTGTGACGTCATATTTGAGGGGGGGGGTCTGACTTTTTGTGACGAGGGGGGGGGGGGTCAAAAATTGTCCAATATCTCGTGACATCATTTATGGACGGCCCCTAAATACACATTTACAATTTGAATACAATCCACAACATTTACAATTTGAGTACAATTTGCGTACAAATTGTAAATCGTGACTAATTGGCACGTTTTGTTAAAGTGACACACTTTTAAAACCTTCCTTGTTGATGAGAACACTGTTCGTTAATCGCAGTATAGAAGGCCGATTGAATAAGCAATGTTGAGCGGGATAATTCTAATTATTTATGAATTTCAATGCAGACCACGTGTTATACGTCTTCTTAAATTAACCCGTCGTGTTGATTATTAGACGTGTAGATATGTAATAATCGTGATTGGAATTTAAACAAAAGATAAGTAATGTCTCCGTAATATATAGTGTCTCTCCACATTTAAAAATAATAGTAGAAATCTTTTACACATCCCTACTGCCTTCTGGGAGTGGATAATTTCAGCGGCATCGATTTAGTAGAAGGAGACTCAGGATCAGTTTCGACAGCCAGTGTCTCAGCAGCAGCAGTCAGGCTCGCTTGAATCAATGCTGCTGGTGATGTGCCTAATGTTATCGGCACGGCTGTTCCTCTTTAAGATACGAGTCGTTGTTCGACAAAAACTTAGATAGTAATCCATAACTCAAAATAGCGAGCATCATTGCGGGGAATATCGCTAAATAGATTGGCAGACAATATACTCGACAATGAGCAGTGTAGTATGGAAATGCTTATTGTTGTTAATCCGCTCATGGATGAATGCTCGTTGTTGGTGGTTGGACTATACTTCACCACACTGGTGCAGGAGGGGGAGGAGGGCCCGGGGACTGATTCAGATGCCGCCAGCCACTGATGTTAGTCGTTGCCGGGAATCGAACTCAAGTCGCCGGGTTCATAGCCCAAGTGGACGAAATCCACAGAGCCACAGCTCCACCTGGATATGCTTATTTAATTGGAATCCAGCGGCACAGCAGAATGATTGTAATTAAGAATAATTGTAATTAACAAGGATCGTGATTAGGGTACACGTGGCTGTGGTTTTATGCTTCGAGATGTTGCCACACAATGGGTGGTAAACGAGCGATCTTTTCACTCACCACAGATGCCCGGTTAATAATATTTGGTTTGAATTTGGATGATAAACACGATTCGCACCACCGATTAGCACGGTTGGCAAAATTCCACATACAGTGGTTCTCAACCGGGGGTACGCAGACCCCTGGGGGACGTGGAAATGTCCCAGGGGGTACATGAGGTCATTTATACTGGTAGGAACCTCCTGGTTACACCAGCCCACAGGGGATTATTGTGTCCGTCCGTCCGTCCGTCGAGAAGAGAGGGGCTGGGTGGGGGTGGGAGGCGTCGGGGGCTGGTCACCCCGTGGTGCCCTTATAAAACTCAACATTTAACCTACTCACGCCGGCTTGTGCCCACCCTCACAGTCGGGCATATTTGCGGAATACAGCACGCCGCCGTTGACCCTGCTCATTGACCGAGCAACCCAACGTTCCTACCAGCTCCCTCCGCAGGAATGTGTTTAATGTTGTTAAATTATTGCATGCGTGAGAGTCGTTGGTGAATAATCACGTATGAAAATCTGCCAAGATAAAACAACTCGGATAAAATGTTAATCCATATGGTCACCTCGAACGATATTAAATACCTTTCCAAACTCATTGATCGCAAACAATGTGGTTTCCAAGGGTAGCCAGCGAGCGCAGACAAATTACGCCGTGCATGAAGAGCCTCCTTTTAAATGTTTTTATTCGCTTGCGAGGGGTTAAAATATTGATTCTTTTAGTCATACATTTATTTTTCTAAATCATGTTGGGTCAGGCAAAGGGGTCTTGTCGGGTTGAAAAGAAATTAAGCAAGGGGGTACAAGTAACCAAATGAGGTTGAGAAGCACTGCATACACACATATTTACGATGATCGGTTTGACTAATTACTGCAAACTACCGCAAATACGCCGCAAAGAACCCAAAGGAACCCCCCCCCAACTCACCCACAGCCGCCCCCTCTCACCCTTCCCTAGCCCCCCCCTCCCGCCAAGTTTAATTGGCCATGGTTGCATGTCAATTGTCTCAAAATCTCACAAATTGAAAATTGCCCGTTTTAACTCCACGCTGTGAATTAATGTTGAAGTAGGTAATTAAAGCCGATGGAAACCAGCCTAGTTTATTGTACTGCACATGAAATAACACAAGACCCCACCTTGCCAATTAAAGCACATTCAATCGCATTAGATGTCAGCAGATCGTATCTCATTGGGTGTTATGATCCCAAGTCAGCATCTCAATGGGTGGTATCAGAAGCGAGAATCTCAATGGATGTGACCGGGTTAAATTATCTCAATGGGGGTTCTCGGCGGGTGGAATCTCGATGGGAATCACCTGGTCATATGATCTCAATGGGGGGGTTATGATCAGCTGGTAGAATCCCAATGTGTGCGACCGGGTTAAATGATCTCAATGGGTGCGACCGGGTTAAATGATCTCAATGGGGGGTTATAATCAGCAGGCAGAATCTCAATGGGTGCGTCTGGGTTAAATTATCTCAAGGGGGAGTAGGGGGTGGGCGTATAATCCTCAGCAGGTATAATTGTCACCGGGAGTCACTTGGGACAACTCAAATATATAAAAGCGCTTGCCCCGTGACCCTGGCAAGTTGACCCCGGAAGCACGTGCTCGCAACCCGGAAGTAACGACCTCTGTTTTCATGCTGCCCTTCACCGGCATCCCGGCCATGCGACGGCGCAAGTAAGCATCGTTCTGTGCCACCACCACCATCATCATCCTCATCCTCCTCGCTTCATGTCCGTGCTCGTCGCTGGTGCTAGGGACTGGCTGCGTGGTGATGGTGATGGTGTTGGCGGTCGCTTGCTTTTGGTGTTCATTACCCGCCACCCTCTTATTCCCGCGCGCGCCACCGTGGCCGCAGGAGCTTTGTGTTGCACGGAATTGTTTTACGGGTGAAGCGGAGTTTTTATTTATTTGTTCTTGTCCCGCATGGATATTGTTCTGTCCCCCCCCCCCCCCCCCCTGGCTTGTCCCCTCTTGTGCAGGTCTCTCATTTCGGTGTTTTGTTTGCATCGTTTCTCTGGGTATGCCTCCGTCCAAAATCTGCCGGGTATATATCCGTTCCCTTGGGCATGTGGCGTCTCGTCCCGTATCTCCCTGAACGCTTCTTCCCATGCCTTCCGCAGGGCAAGTCGCGTACCTGCCAGTACAGAAATACTGCCGACTTTATTTGCCGATGATGCGCTTGGCAGTGGTGTCCACGCGCACATAACGGAACACAACACTGTAAATAACAGTGCCCTAAAGCGGATGGCTATAATAGTCGATGGTTTGGGCCGTGACCCTTCATAGCGCAAATATACTGCAATTACCATTTATTGGTTGTCACAGACGTATCAATCATTGACGGCAATTGTAATTGCGCACCCAATTTTTTAAAAATAAAAGAATCCGCCGCCACTCTTGAAACGCGATGCCGCAACCAATCGGAGGCGCTCGCTCTGACCGTAAACCGTTGGATCCCTGACCCATAGACTCGCACAGAGACCCATAGACTCGCACAGAGACCCATAGACTCGCACAGAGACCCATAGACTCCCCACTCCCTGTGTACCCCCCCCCCCCCCCCATTCTATGGTTATGGCACGGTGACAAATCGGAATATATGTTGGAGGAATCCGATGAGCTATAAAGCTCTTCCACAGATGTCCAGTAAACGTGGTCATTACTGTATCCTCTGCGTCTCAATACCAACTCTCATTGGCAGAACTAAAATTTTCCCCCTCTCACTATTGCCCAAAGGGGTGGTTTGGTGTTGAACAGAGAAGGGGGGCACGGTGTGTGAAAGAGTGGCCAGCTTGTGTTTAAATTGAGTGCTGGCACCCACGGTGTGATGTTCTTATGCAATCCATGTAGCTTTCTTTTATATAAACTCCGAAGAAGATGTGGCCATACGGCACTGCGCGGCTGCACCGGCTGTGTTTACGAAGGGCCCACGCCTGAGGGGGTGACGTGCCATATTTCTACCAGGTGGCAATCGGGCGGACGTGTGACTTTACGACTTTATTATAATTTCTGTTGGGATTTTAAGAGCAGCTGTGGTACAAAACATGAACATAGATCTGCTGGGTTTGCTAATGTGAAACTCCTAAATTGTGTGCTTCAAGGAATACTCGTGTTGTGATTAAATTGATTGTAGCTTATTATACACCATATTGAACACGTGGTCTTCTTGATGCGACTAAGAACGCGTTGTTTTACTGCTGTTTTCAAGATCCTTTTCAACGAAGCCTTCTTTAATGTAAGATTCCCATCTTTATACAGGTATGGTGACCAGTCTGTGTGCAATTATTCTTACCATCCCCTTTGTACTGCTTGTGGAGATACCAATCCATGATATAATTTTTTTCAAGATAGCAGATTGGTAAATGAAATGTGGTGCAATAAAAATTGTAATAAATGGTTAAGCCGCTGCTGTGTGAAGGACTTGCCACACCATATTGGTTGTGGGTTTGGCCTTCACTGTTCTGTTGGTTTGATGTTAGCCGTGGCTGGGCATTGAACTTGTGTTCATGGTGTGAAACTGCTGGACTTACCCACTCCTTAATGCAGTAAACTCAGAACAACAATTGGCAGCCAACATTCTTTTCTGTTTTGCATGGTCTGAATTCCTGATTAAATGTACTTTCAACTACAAAAATAATGTTCATATGAATGTTTATTTCATACAACGTGGTCATTTATTTTAAAAAATTCAGAACCTAATTAAATGCATTTTTAAGCACTAATGCAGTGGTGGGCGTACGTGTGGTTTTTCACTTTTTTTTTAATCTCAACTTGGTGTGCCCAGCAATGGACCTATTCACCATCGTAATGCTGTGTATATACGCCACATCCCTCGTGGTGTTTGAGATACTTTCCTGTTGCTCCAGTTTTGAGCCTTAATTCTCGGGCACGATGACAGATCCGCACACCGAAGCCCCGCAGTATTGTCATGCAGCTCACGCGTGTTTTTGATGTCACGGGCGATGGCTCTTGGGCTCGTGTGCCGTTATTATTCGCAAATGCACTCTGCCCAAAGGCTTGCCGTCACGCGGACTCGGCTGTTCGCGAGATGATGATGATGCTGCTTTCCGGTTTTTTTGGCTGCTGTCCAAGTTCCATCCCTCCCAGGGGAGCCAATTACTGGCAACGGTGGATGTCGAGTCGACCGCATTGCTTCTGTTTCCAGGGTGCCACACAATCCACAGCCCAATACTGGGTGGCGATAACATTCGTTTGTCAGCCGGCGCATGTTTGAAAAGGTTTGGCACCGGTGAGCGTGATTTGTGGTTTGGTCATGGACAAAGATTTTTTTTTCTTTTTGTTTTGTTAAATATTTCCAGCGAACATTTGATTTTAAACTTGTGTGACAAGCAGTGCATTTTCAAAGGTTGACCTTTGCACATTACAACAGATGTACACAACTGCAGCGTGAAATTAAATTGTTTGCGAGAAACCGTTACCAGGAGGATACGCCGATGTTTTGTTTTTGCACTGTTTCATTACTGCTGCTTAATTCTCTCACTGCTGTTGTGTGGTTTTATAACATCTTTATTGACAAAGGTGTCAAATTTTAGACTGCTGGATAGCCATGGATGGTGTGATCAGGGTTTGTGTGAGGTTGTTGATAGATTTAAAAATAATACAAATTTACAGCATTTTTATTTTGTAGACACTAACGGCAAGCACGAAATATTTACAATTTACAGCTTTTATGCACCCTGCGTATAGTACTTTTGTTGCTTTTTTTCGAAGCGTACAATATATTGCATATTTATGCAATATGTACGTACATTTTTATTGGGCTTTTCACATCTGGCACTGACAGGAGCGCACTCGGTGTACGGGTGGGAAGGGGGGGGACATGTACAATGTACATTATAATATGTATCCTAAGTATTCATGACATTTGTATTTATACACCGTGTTCAATATTGCCTTGCGTCTGTTTTTGATCCAAAACGGACGTCCCTTCCAGCTTGGCAAGGGGAGAGGTTTCTGCCTAACAGTTGTGCTCGAATTGAAAATTATTTACTTTAATTGCAATTAAGTCTCCACCTGGAACATGACACACACGACCAGAGGTCTACTAATATGAATCACATCGTGGGGTTTGTTTATTTGTCTATTAATTATTTGATTAATATCCATTGTTCATTATCAAGGGGCAGAGGTTGCATTCGCAATGGGAGGGGGGGGATACAATGCACCGAGCCAGGCGGTAATTGTAAGGTGCAGCCCTGCAACTGCTTGCTGTAGCCACTGTTGGCAGAAGGACCTCCACTGGAGGGAGCTCTTTGGAACCCCTCCTGGATGTTATTTTGGCCTGTTCATCTACACTGGCCAGACGCCTTTTCGAAGAGGTGAGGGTACCCACACTTCATCTCACCGTGCGTGAAATGCCATTTTTTTTTTTTAAATAGACCCACCCAATGTTTCAACTGCCGAGGTACAATCGTTGTGACATCGCAACCAAAGCATTGTACTAGGTGCAGTGTTTGCAGCTTTGCGTTTTTTTAATTACTGATCATAATAAAGGACACGTGTGCACTCGTTTTGTGTCTTCTCTGGATAGAAATCTGTGCTTGGTGTGATTTTGTTTTTTTGCAATGGTTCTTGGAAAGATTAAAATAGTGCAAGATTTTTGCTCACCTCCACGAGCAGCCAGGTGTTTGTCTCATGAGGTTTTCTTGCTACCTTGTAAATTAATGTGGGATGGAAATGATAAATGTCTTCTGAAATACAACACCTTAAATTGCCGCGCGATGCGAAATCGTCTCCGATTTTTTGTTTTCCTGTTTATTAGCCGTGTACTGCATAGCTGTTACAGCATTGATCTCGATTACATTGCCTTAAATTTATTTCTTGATCAGGCTAGACTTCAGACTTATCCCATGGTCGGTGAAGTCAATGCTGTGGATGTCAGTCGTCTGAGCACCGCTTGGTGAGAATTGCTGTTAGATGTTCCACTAGCTGCCTTTTAGCAATCTACATTTCTCTCACGCCTAGTAGAAGAAACCAAACCTCAACCCGCTGACATGCCAGTGCAGTAAGGGAGGATCTATTTTGTTAAGAGATGAGATTGTGTGCTTGGAAATGTGTCATTATGCATAGGTATATCTGCTTAAACAGGTACCCGTTTAGGCCAACACAATTGTGTTCGAAGACGTGGTCATGTTGTAATGTTATGTTTTTGTTTACTTAAGATTTTTTTTGTATTTGTTGCAGGGCTTTTGCACAATAATATAAAGGTGATTGCCATTGTACAGCTGTGTGGAAGATCTAATTAGAAATTTGTAAGTGTTTTGTAAACAGTCCTAAAAGGAAAGGATGACATAATTTATTATCCTGAAGTAAGCAATAGTCTTTGACTATGGAACAAATTATTGCTTTAAAATACAAGTTGTTTGTTATGTGCCATGAAGGACCATTGGCCAAAATGCCACCTATTTTCCATTTCTTTTTTTAAAGACCAGTGTAATTTAATGTGTCGTTTTGATTAATTGTTACCAAGTTTGTTTTCACGTCATTCTGTTTGTCACGTTTCCCCATTTGTCTACATTTTTGTAATTGTGCAACCCAATGTATTTCAGTACAATAAAGAATGTTTTTTCACTTGATCTTCAAGTAATTGTTTCATCCTTTGTTTTTAAGTGTGCATATTTAGCTTAATTTACTTTTAAGTTTTAAACTAAACCATACATTTGGCTTGACCATTGTTCCTTTTTTGAGAGGTCATTATTTGCCTATTTCTCCACCCCTGCTTCTGATTGTATTGTCCTGATTTTTTTCCTATAATTACAATAAGTTCCCAATTTAGGTCTCCCTCCCTCCCTTTTACGTAATTTCACATTCATTGTTATTATTATTAACACCGTTACCTGATTTAGTGTCGCCTTAACCCCACACTCGCGTTGCGTGTCCATATTGTAAATTATACTGTATACTTAACACCTTTTTTTTTTATTTTTCAAGTACATGAGCACTGCAATAAGAACTCTACGTCTTCTTTAGCTAGGCATTCTGGGCTACAACTAACATGACGGTCATCGCGATTCGCTGCTCAATCTGCTGTTGGATGAAGGCCTCCCAAGTTGCCACGATTCCTCACTATTTAGCAATTTGTAGCACTCCATTTTAGATCCTGCACTGGCGCTACTCTTATATATCCATCTTTTTCAGTGGAAGTCCTCAGGCGCGTATCTAAAGCATGTACAGCATGTACTTTTGCACCGTACGTAGCCAACCGTGCTTATCGGAGGCGTTTACTCCTTGGCTCTCGCTTGATCATTCGCCTCGACCACTGGCCATCCATTCTAGTGATGTACCATGCTCAAGCCTACTTGGTTTAAGTAATTGTAACCAACGTGGTGTATTTTTTTAAAGTCACAAGCCTCCCCTTTTGTCTAAATGCTTCCTTGCACACTTCAGCTTTCATGGTCTTTTTTTATTTTTAATGTTTGATCCGTATGTTTTATAGCAGGTAGTAATTCCACACTGCATGTGGGGGTTGCCCCCTTCTCTTGATAGGAAATCCAATTTTTTTTTGGCAGAATCATCTGTTTTTGCATATGCATGGCATAACTGTGTAATAATTTCAGATTCCAATAATTATTAGAATTTTAAATGGCAGACAATGTCTTAACTCTCCACAAATTAAGTATCTTACATCGATTGACCACATGGCCTTCTGGGAGTGCATAATTTTAGCAAGCAAACTTTGGACCAGGTTCAACCACCAGTGTCTCATCAGCAGAGCCAGGCTTGCTTGAATCAATGCTGGTGAAAAGTATCTCCTTGCACAATCCATTGGCCAACCTTGTTTTGCTTATATAATTTATATTCTGCACAGCGACGCTTATGCTTTTGTATTGTATAATTTAGCGTCGACTAGGTACTCTTTATCGAGAGAATCCTTGGTTATAACAATTGGTCGATAACCAGCATTATTTCACGCAAGCATCTTCTAACGAGACACTTTACCAAAACGGGGGTCCAGAGTTTGCTTGTACTGAATCGATGCTGCTGATATGATGTACTCCCAGAATGCTGTGGCCAATTGGTTGTGTAAGGAAAAAAAGTGCAGGGACGGATAAATGAAGACTTATTTTCTGTTTCGTCTATTTTGTTCTGTGTATTGGCCAATGGTTAACAAAACATTGCCTGGCATGGATGTTTTAAAAAGGTTTTTCATGTCTGTGTAAAGAGGTTTAATTTTGGTTGCTTAAGCAATGTATTCTATATTGTTTATGAAGACAGTACAGTTGCACCTGTAAAATATTGATCGTCAAGCCAAAATGTTGCATTTCGTGAAATATAGAAGCTACATTGCAAACATTCAATGTGCAATGCTATCTGCTGTGCTCTATTTTTTTTGCTCTTAGAAGGTACAGCAGATCCAACCCCAATAATCTGGTGGTATAGTGGGGGACCATATCTTGGATTCCATATTCCGCGCGACTCTAATCCACAAAATATGCAGCTGATGAGGTTGGCGCGGCACACAAGTTGTTAATCCGCTGTGTGGATTATTGGAGAAGTTGAGCTGGTCCCGGAAGAGTTTCAGAAATCTGTTTTCGGTCTCCGCTCTCGCAGATTCCCAAATTATGCACATTTCAGGCCTTGATGAATTATTGGGAGTCCTACTGTGTACGTGTTCCATTCTCCAGCATCCTTGTCTTTGCCTGCAGACAATCTCAAGTATTATTATTCTTCTGTCCCACCCATGCGTGACGTACGATGGGTACTTGCGTTGTGCACAAAACGACGCTAGCGTTGTTGTGTCACGATGTGCCACTTGCCAAATGTTACCCAGAGGCCACCGAGCCACACGGACGGTCATGTTTTCTCTCGCATTTTGGTGAAGGAAAACTGCATCGTCCTTGTTTCTGTATTCTGGCTGCCATCCGTGGAGTTTATTATTATTAAACAGGCTGACAGCCCGTGGGGGGCTGATGATGAGAAAGGAAATAAGAGGCGTGCCAAATAAATAACTAAGCGACTGCTGCCATTGCCCTCTCCAGCAAAGCCTAGCGTGAACTGACAGGGTTAAACCCATAGGTACAGTAGGCATTCCCAATACTGTACGAACCTTTACATGTGAGCGGCAGGAGCAGCGTGCGAGTGGAGTGCTTGCTGTTCGCTGTTACACACGTACGCACGTGTAAAGCGCGTGCGCGCACGTAAGACCTTGCGCATGTAGCTGCCAGTCCAAGGTGTCGTGTGGGCATTATGTTGTTGGGCTCTGGGCTGCGCTAAATTTTTTTTGGCGAAAGTGCGTGGGGGGGGGGATCTTCCCCTGCAGCTCAACTCGTTCAGTCCTGTGACGACGACGGGCTCCTAGCGTCAACCCCGTTCTTTGTTTGCCGTGGGAAGCTTACGGGGCGAACAAGCCATTTTCTTCTGGTCAATTTGTGGCGGCACGGCTGAGATAATCTGTTATTTTTTTTTAATGCTTGCACCCTAAAGTCTCGCTTTTTTGTATGACCGGCAGTGGTTTTTTTGCTTGTGGGTTTTTTTGTACGAAGACTCCCCACTTGTTCGGCCAGCGTGCTTTCATTGTGGGTAAGACTGTGGCTTCCTTTTTGTTGAAAATTGTAATGGCAGTGAGATGGCAAATGTTATTGTCTCGTGCGATTTTTTTTATTGGTAGAGTTGTACGCTCTTGGTTGCGTTTAAGTGTGTATTAAAGGCATGATATCGGAAGCTGCTGTGATTTATTTTTTTCTTTGCTAGATTAAGCACTAATACTGTGACTTTATTGCTTCTGCGGGTATTTTTGTGCACCGTGTTTACATTGGCTCTTGCGTAAGATATTGCCAGCGCCAACACGCGTGGCATTTTGGTATCCAATTTTTAGTGTGCTGCTCCTGCTAACAGACTTTGCCAACCTCTCTGTTTTAATGTATGTTCTTTTGGGTATGGGGGTGGGATAAAGCTATTCCACCTGCTCTCTAGGTGGGTTTTTGTCGATTAATTAAAAAAATTATTGACTTGCAAATATTTGATCTTGTGACCAATATAGAGGAGATGAGATTTTTTTTCTTAGAAATTCTACAGCTAACTCGAGTGATTTGTAAGCTATTATCTACAGAACATCCATTTAAAATTTGCATTTTGTGATAAATATCTGCTCTTGTGGTGTTGTGACTTCCCTTTCTAATATTATTTGCATGTGGATGGTACAGTGAGACGGTGTACAGTACATCCTGGCCCTTGAGACATTTTTGGGGGCCCCAGATACATGTTAGCTCGGGGTGGGGGCATCTTGTAAATACACCTTTTACAATTTTGGTGCAATCTCATTTTAACACTCTCCCCTGGTACATTTCTCCCCCCACTCCCTCCGCTAGGTCTGCATGCGCCCCTTTGTTTATAACAATCGGTGGGCATCAATGTCTGTGACGTTACTACGAGATTTTCATTGTTACTTTTTGCTGCAATTTCGAATACAGCCATTGTAGAATGTTTTAAACGAGTGAATTTCTGTGCCAGGTGAACAATTGCCTTTTTCTGCTTTTGCAAATATGGTACAGTATTATATAATTTTTGGATATTGCCAGATTGTGGCCTAATGTGATGTCTGACCCTGTAAACCTATTTTGCTTTGTGCGAGCTGCATAAATTAAATGTGAATAACGGACCAAAAATAATAGGTGGGTAATTACAGTACCGCGTACGTTCATTGCAAATAACGTTTACATTTTTTTTAATTGCAAAGGTAATGGAACAACATCTGAAAATCATGTGGGGAGGTGCATGCTTGGAATTTCACTGGGAGAAAAACAATCGGACATTGAATATTGACCAAGTAGGAAAAGTAAATATGGGCTTGGGGTAAGACTGCGACGATGGGCAATAACTTGTGACCGAGTCGCAGCCAAAGAGAGGGACACGTGGCCCAGAGTGACCACCGTGGAGCTCACGCAATGAGATCGGTTACTGTGCAGGAGTGTGGTGGACGGCATGTCTGTACCGGACCTTGAGGATGGTGACCAAGGTGGTGGGGAGGTTTTTATAAACATTGAATGGTGATTTAATACATTAAAGATGAACAAGCTTTGTTAATTACTGTGCTCCTAATTAACTTGCTTTTTGTAACATTTTATGTTGAATATTTGTAAGTTAAAAAAAAACATTTTAAGTTTTAAACAAGTTTAACACCCAAGCATTTTCTACGCACACTAAACCACTTTGGTGTAAAACTGGCTTTTAAGCTCACCTTTTTATTTTTTTTTAATTGAATGGGGAAAAATGGTAGAATAATCAATTTCTTATCCCAGCTCTAAATTGTATTCCTCTCTTCCCAGGTACAATATACTACAGGCAGTCCACAGTTCCCGAGAAGTCCGTACCCAGAATTTTCCGTATCTTGAAACTAAACAGTTCCCCAAAAATCAAGATAAAATCCCATAGCCGAAAATGGTTGTTCGATTCCTCCCCAACTTTCCTAGTTCGTTTTCTCTCGGTACTGTATCGTATCGCTGTACATACGCTCTGCACTTCCTCATGATTCTTTCATTTTAATCGATCTACTCTAAAACTACCCATAATTAAACCTAAGACTATCCAATTATTTATGAATACCACACAACATTTGAAATATTAATCGTTAACAGAAAGCGGTCTCTTCTGAAATGGTATTTTACCGTGCATTAGGCCAGGCCTAGACTTTAGATTGCTGTTGACTGAGATCGCAAACAATGGAAGTGTAATTGTGTTAAGTACAAACAGTAAATAACTCGTGAAATAACTTAAAATGAGGAGGAATTAGCAATAGAAACATGGGGAAAATAGTTATAAGCGTAGAAAACCATGACATAATGCTACAAAATGAAAATAATCGCGTAAAAATCCATTTTCCTTAATCCTAGTAAGGTGCGGTGAAGGTGGCGTTCTGGTGGAGCAGCTCGTTCCGTATTCATCCACAACCTCACCGCGCTGAACTATCTGCTTGTGTAACTAACGCAAAAATGATTTTTTTTACACGATTCATAGGAGCGTGTCTGTAAAGTCGGGCCTTCCGCAACCCAGGGACTTTTTACTATACCTTAATTTTTTTCTTAGTATATCTGTAGTCAAAGCTGCCACCGTGGATGGCTTTCCCTACCCAGGAAGGGTGTCACAATGACTTGATGCTCAGGATAATGCATGAAGTCAAGTTGGTTGTTTTTATTCAGGTGAGAACTCCAATTACTAGGAGTCTTAATTTTCATGAGTGACCTGGCTTGCCAAAATGATCAAACCTAAGCAAATTAACTAAAGTACAGCAATGAAGCGATAGAAACTAGAGTAAAAACGATAGTTGTAATGAGAAACTGATTTTTATTACACGAATGTAAACCTGTTTTTTTTAATAAATCAAAAATCCCTGCAGTGTAAGTCTGCTTGGGTAGATTAGTATTAGACTGAATGGTCATTCTGGAATTGTGTGGTTGGTAATGATAACTGAATTTAGTTGTCAATTTGCTCACATGACCTGCAGCCACAAGGGGTGTGAAATCCAGCATTATACAAAAATAAATACCATTCATCTCCTGAATGGCATCACGAGGGAGGTGAGTTGTTACAAGCCTCGTATACAACACTAAAATTTACAATTAACTGACTTTTATCATTTGGCATCGAAAAAGCAAACAAATTAAATTTTCAAACCCTTTAAGCTGCAGCATATTAGAAATCTTGCATTTAGTGTTTTTGTATAATTAAATTTAGCAGCCACCAAAAAATCCCTTAATTCTCTACGGTTATAGTTAACCAAAAAACACGATGTTACAGCCTTGCATGTTAACTACATTTGAAATTAAGTGTGGAATTGTAGGCCAAAATGACCATCCAGTTGGGGGTGCCCTCGAGTTCCCTCCCAAGGTGGGGGAGGGCCTTCCGTCAGCAGTGGCTTGAGCAATCGCTTGCAGGGCCGCACCTCTTTTACGCGAAGAAGCATCGTGTCCATGTGGGGTATTGTTGTGCTTCCACTGCCAATTCCGTCGAGGCAGGTGGGTGAACTTAAACGAAGACTGTTTGCCCACCTGAAATGTCTCCTTGCATATGCAACTCGCGTTCCAGTCACAAATAGGTTTTTTTTAACTGATTGCTTACAGTTGGCTCCTGAAGCACGTTTTGCCCAGGAAAATGTTCAAACCGTTAGATGCCGCACAAGTTTAATTGAGTTACCCCAGGGTCCTTTGGAACACCACCTGTCTAGAGTAATATACCGTCCCGTGGGATGTGGTCGATGCTGTGGTCTGATAGCTACTGCAATGAAAGAATATTGTTGCATCGACCCCCATCATTTGGCCTTGAAGTACTACACCGCCATAAATACAATTAACAGCACATCCATCGATACTTTATTTTTAGGAAATGAAAACGAATCTGTATTCCATCCTGTATTCAAGTGTATGCTACAAAGAACTGCATTTATCAATTACAGCACAAATGATATTTCACACCAAGTTATCATTTAAAATTTTTAAATCTTCAGACTAAATACAGTTGCTTATTCTACAAATGCTTTTCAAAGTAATATTTTAGCCACAGCCTCTTTAGTGGCATTACATTTTGAAACATGGCATTTGCGACTGAACACTGGCGTTTTGTAAATACTTTCTAAAATACTGTAGTGTAAGTAGATTGAAACACTCCTATATGTGAACCTTTTTTAAGTAACGGGTTTCATATTTGAAAAATGGCACGATAAGACGTGTCGTTTGTCAACCCACTGCTGGATGCATTCCTTCCCAAGTCGTTCCCATCTCCTCAGTCCTGTGTGTAACAAACCAACTGGCACCTGCAAGAGGAGCTGATTTTGCGTTGCACCGTCCTCTCGGATGTGTTCCATTCTGTGGCTTGCCACTCGTCTTGACCCACTGCTATCATCCCTTGTGTTGAAGTGCCCTGCCCGAGCAATGCACGATGGACGTTCGGCGCAAATTGTGTTCTCCTGAATTTACACGACGAATCAAAATCCACTTTTCTGCACTTGCAGAGATTCATCCGTGTCTGTTGGCAGACCGTGTTTGATTCATGAGGCCACCACTCTCTGTTATTGTTGTGAGAGTCATGCGGCACAATTGACTGCTCGTGTAGGAAAGCGGCCTTATTGACGCTGTTGGGAGGAAAATCGATACTCTGCGCTGCCGTGTGTGAGGGAAGGCGTTGGGGCTGATATTGGTGAGGAGTTGGCAGACGAGTGGCAGATTGCAACTCCTCACCCGCACAATCCCCAGACTGGGTGGGGGGGGAAATTCTTAGGAGGATGAATGAGGTCGGAGGATCAAACCGCAGGGAATGACGACCATCAACAGGGCCCACATTTGCGGTTCAGGAAGATCCGGGGAGATTAGGTTGAGGTAGTCTTTACTACCATCTGCCTAAATTTAGCTCGCCCTTACTATAAAATATTCTGATAACATTTGTGCTCGAGCATGGCACTGGCTGCTGAAACATTTATGCAAGTTGCTATTTTGTTATGTAACATTCTTTTTATAGTCCAGCACTGTACCATGTGGAGCTTTGTGTTGCATGAAAATACATTTGAATTTTTTGTGGCATGAATTTGGAGCAATTTGTAATTATTGGACTAAAACACCAAACCGTTGAGCCAAATACAATCCCCAAAAGATTGCTTACGATTTAGAAATGTGTTTTTGGCGGACACGTACACTAATAAGGTGTTCTGCTCCTGCGCATGTTGAAATTATGTTAAAGTGTATCGTACCATGCCGACTTTCATTGTACCGTGCAAATGTTAGGCCTCTTGGGATCGGTTGTGCTTTTCTCTCTTTCCTGGTAGTGGTAATGCCAGGCCAGACACCTAAAGGTCATTCGACCAAAAAAAATTAACCTGCAGGGACCATCTGTAGATGGGGGAGGAAAGAAAGAAAAAAGTCCCTCCGGTTGTGTGCTCCTCCAGAAAGTGGTGATGCCCCTCTGTGTGGGGTGCGGGCGGCAGTAAGCGCGGGCGCACGGCATGCGCGCAGCATCGGGCTACTCCGAGTCAGAGCACGATCGCGTGGATCGCGCCGCTGCCACCCCTGGGCCCACCGGCCCGACAAGCACCACCGGCCACGGGGGAAGCGCCGCCACCGCCGCCACCTCGGCGACGAGCGCGGACGCCAGGCCCTGGCCCGTCCAGCGCTGGCTGCTTCGCTGCTTCGCCCGCAGGATGCTGTGCCGCTACCGCGGCGTAGGTGACCGTGCGGAGCCCAAGGCGGTGGTGCGCGGACCGGAGAGTCGTGTGGAAAAGTTGCCGACCCTCCTCGCGCTCTCCATGGAGGGCACTTGGGAGCCTGTTCCCCGGTAACTACATCTCTCCCTCCTATTCTTGCATTTTTCGCTCGTGCGCAAAGGGATCGGACCCCCCCCCCCTCCCTGCAGCGCGTGGCTGTCGAGAGTGCAGACGGTGAAACTTGAAAGCGGTGTCCCCCACAAGCTGGAGCGATGTTCTCCACTAACTTTCACTTTCCCCGATAAGACATCCCAGTGTGAGGTCGCCACACCGCCTACAAAGGGTGTTTTTCAAATGTTGTGTATTGTCGGGGGTCAGCACTCGAGGCCACTGGGGGCCGCCAGGTGGCCTTACTGGCCTTGCAATGAAGAACACCGAGCTGGAGGGTCTTGTATGTTGTGCTAATAAAGGGGTGGGGGAATGACACGGGTGGTGCAATTTTTTTTTCTCAATTCTTGCACTAGGATCCATGCCAACCCCCATGCTCTGCCACTGGGGAAGCCTTTTTTGGCTTGGGGTAAAAACTATTTTTTTCATACTTTTTTTTGGCTTATCCACCGATCGGCTGCTCTGAGTCTCTCATTTCAATTCTTGGCTGTGCAGGTGCAAACACATGAGTTTCGCGAGGGTAAGCACCAAGTTTATTGGCCAAGGCCGTCAACTCCTGGATGGTCGTGTCAAGATTTGCTCCCTTCGATTTTAATACCTGGATGCGAATTTTCTTTGAAATATTAGTTGCAAAGCATTTGTCATTTTGTTTTTGGCTCATCTTGCCTGTCGGTTTGTGAAGATAATATTAATTTAGTTGTACTGTTGTCAATATTTATAGTTTTATCCATAATGTTGTCCTGGGGGGGGGGTGGGCGATGTTTGACTATGCTTCACTCTGCTCGTCAGGTATTGGTGATGTTGGTTTTGTTGCCCGGCACCTCGGGAGACGATAATTGCTCGTCACCGATGTTAGCCGTCACAAACTCTGGTCACCAGGTTCGCCAACCAATGTGTTGCCGCTTCTCACGTTTTTCTAAAATGTGTAGATAATTGCTTACAAGCCATGGTTTATTCTTTGGGTCTTTCGGTAAAGTCACGTAGATCGGTTCAAAGAAAATAACACATCTTGCTTACTGCACATGAGCAGGTTTCGTTATCTATGTTTGAACTCCTTTCGCATCGTATGTAGCCAACCATGCTAATCGGTGTCGGATTTGACAAACTAAACAAAGCGGTCCTAAAGAAATGGTTGCACAGCTGTAAAACCGCACGTGAGTTTTACCCAAGTTCCGTGATTAAATAGTCCCATAACAATATCACAAGGTTTATTTTAGTAAAAGTTTTTACCCTTTCAACTGGTACAAAAACTGACGCCTTTTGGCGTCCTCAGGTCCAACACCAATGGAGACTAGGCTCTAAGAAAAGCTGTCTCGGGTGTGGACCAATCAACTTCAAGGGCAGTGCATATCATTATCAGAGTTGTTTCTTTTTGTTTTCATTTTGACTGCTTGTGTTGTGGTTATTGCAAACATGATCCCTTGTATAAAGGTGTCAGTTTTGTACCAATTGAAAGGGTAAAAACCTATTACTATATTTTGCCACTGGTAAAGGAGGTCTCGTAATGTAAAGGTTTATTTTCATTGACTAAGCTTTTACTTTACACAAATATTAGGGTTTACTTTGAAGCCCAGGTTTATACTTTAATGCATAATATGGAGAGTCAAGCTGTAGTATTATTTGATAAAATACAATACTTTAAGCCTCGTCTAAACATGTACTGTCAAATTACATGCTATGAAAGCTGCTCGCATAACGTTTTTACCACACTTTAATGAAGTGGAGCTGTTGGGTGCCAGCGTCACCTTTATCACTTATACGAAAACGCTGCTTGAAGCATGCTTAAGCATGTTGTGTCCCTTGATCATATTTAAAACTCGTGCTATTGAGCCTCATCCAAACATGTCCTGCGTAAAAACCGTGGTTTACTTGTGATAAATAATTCAGTCTTTTGCTGCACCGCGCGCGGCTTGTCCGATGGGAGCCTCGAAGGGGATGTCTGGCACGTCTCCTGGGCCCTCTCCATGCACGGCCAGCCTTCTGTATCGGACCGGCCTCCCGCGTGCAATACGCGTGAGCCCCAGCGCGCGTGGAGTGGCAGCAGAGCGCTCTGCATGCTGTGCTACGAACCTGGCAAGCCCCGGGAGTTCAATTCCCGCTCACGGCCAATGCCAGGTGACGATTATCTAACCAGGTCCTGAGCCTCCCCTAGGTCTACTCGGCCTCAAATGAATACCTGGTGCGGTGTGTAAACATTGTCACTTGGGGGAACAAAGGTGGCTGGGCGTGGTGCTGGCCACCCACTCACTCGTGTGCCACGCCGACCTTCATAGATGCTCGCTTTAACAGCACTTGCTCCCACAGTCTGTTAATGCTTTGTTCGTATGTGTACGTGCGGGGTGAGATCGTTTGTGGACCGATAAAAAGGGTGAGCACGTGCAGTTTGGGTGGGGGGTAGCAGTGCGTGGGGAGGAATAATTAATTTGACAAGTTTGACGGACGGAATAAATTGTATCAGAACGGAGGTGAAGCAAGTCCCGCAAAATAAATTTTCTTGCCGCTTCATTAACGCCCCACTGCATACAAGCACCGCAGCAACGACTATCCGTGCAGAATTGTTACACAAGCCAGTATTTTTATTGTTTGAGATTCAGCCCTGAGAAAAATATGGATGCGCAAAGCTGTGTTGCAGCGCAAACAAAGCAAATGTAACATTTCCTCTTGGTTCTTTCGGTAAAGTCACGTAGAAGGGAAATAATAAAATAATAAAAATAAAACATAATAAAATTCAGACGCTGTCTTTCCGACAGACCTGTTCTTCACCTGAGGACGGCTGCTTGCGTTGTGGCTGAAACGTCGTGAGAATTGTATTTTATTATGTTTTGTTGTTTTATTATTTCCCTTCTACATGACTTTACTGAAAGAACCAAGAAGATGAATCCCTGCAGTCAGGAAAGCTTTAAATCGAAATGTAACATTTCCTACGAACAATATGTGTTCATTTTCCACATTTTGATTGTGTGTGTATATATAAAAAATATACTCGTCCCGTGCCATTTTTTTGAGCGGCTGTTACGCAGGTGGATCCCTAGCAGGCAATTTCGTGCAGTTTGCATTGGCTGTGCCCACCCACGGGGCCCAGGTTGCCACCGGCACATCCCTGCCCCGCCAGGATCGGTCTCCTACGTCTCCTCTCGACTCGATGCCCCTGCTGTATGCACGCCAGGAGCGTGGCTGACATTTGCTGGCCAGTCGTTTCATTCTCACATGGCTTCCCCTTTTTCAGACGGCGCAAGTCTGTGTTGGTGGGACGCCGTGTCCAGCCGGACGTCACGCTGCTTAAAATAAAATAAGCACGGAAAGCCGTTTTGGTGTTACGCTCTGGGGAGAAACGTGGTGTGTGTGTTTGTGGTTTTGTACATTTTTACGTACGTTTTGTATTGCAATACCATTTGATCAGTTGTAATAGCGAAATGTCAATTTTTTTTTTAATTTGGCATGGTACTGTCGCGATTTTTTTAAATGTGGACTATGTACAGGTATAATATTAAAACTGGTCGGGAATTCCGTTTCCGTTTTTGGCTGTATGCATGCAGCAGCAGCAGCTTGCTAATTGGCAACTGCGTATTATAGATGGTGAATGATAATTGGGCTTCGGTCCAGGTGTAATTTAAATTAAGGAACGGGAGCCTTGTGAGCTGCAATATATCTTTGTGCGACATAATATCTGGATGGGGATTCAATAATTTATTAGTCTATGTAATGACGGTACTATGGATTTTTGTTGTTTGGATTTAGATTTTTTTTTCCTTTGCACTTTAACAACCTTGGACATTAAGAGGGTTTCAATGTTCACTTTCATAGCACCTTCATGACTTGGTAGCAGGCATGCACAGGTATTGTCCACCTGATGTTTGCAAACTAGCTTATGTTCGACCAGCAGGTACTTACTGGCTGGAATGTTAAAGCAATTTTATATAAACCATTTGCCAATCCGATGTAAAAAATATGACCAATTCTCAAAAGATTGCTGTACATTTTTAGGTGTAATCTGGGAAAGAAGACGGTGGGGGGGGTATGTTCTTTTATTTAGATGGGGAGGTTCAGAGGTGTGTGAATTGATGGGTTTGTCTTTCTGATGCAATTAAAAAAAGTTGTCCCAAATTTGTATTTTATTCATTAATGCATTCAAGAACTGAAGAAGCCCTTTAAAACCTACACGTTACGGTTTTTAATGTAATGGATTCGTTCAGCTGTAGAAAATTAAATGTGTAATGTACATTGTATAACATTTTAGGGTAATGCTTCGTATAGTTTACAACAGTTACATTACCTCCTAGGCCTATGATGAAATTGCCATCAGATTTCTGGAAGCTAATCTGTGTTTTGAGCCTGCATCCAAAGTTGTTATAGGCTACTAGAGGGCTGTGACTTGAACATTGGAGTAATCCAGCAATTTACATGGTTCTACAGTGCTTGTCGAGTATTCTCCCACATCTGTTATTCCTGCTGCCTTCACAAACCCACACTTGACCAGCCTTAAGGATGGTCAAGGAACTTCTATGGGCCTTCATTGGCGCAAGGATGCCCTCGGCAGTGGATTGAACAAAAGGGCTGTACATTAAGTACTTTTTAAACCCATTTCTGAAATGACGACCCTCTGTACACCAACAGTAGCACTGGTGATTGTTTGACCGTACTATATATCACGGTAGTGCGGTTAAGGGAGTACAGAACAGGTCCCTGCGGGGTGGGCTGGTAGGAACGAATAACCAAAGAATATTAACATAATGTATTATGACACTTTGTTTAGCCAGGAAAGCCTCAGAGTTAAGGATTTTGTAGGGTCCTGCCAAGTGTTTGCAGTAGGGGGCGATGTTGCTACACCTAATCGGACATCGGACGGACGATATAATCTATTGTAGGCTGGTTCACTTCGTTCCTACCAGTATAATTACCTGGTGAGAGTCCAGATCGCTTCCTAAGCACTGATTTTTTTTGTTGCTGCCATACCTGGGAATATAACTGTGGCCTGGTCTGTTGCACATTGTGCTAACCACTGTGCCACTAGTTAGTTCAAGTTCATTTATTAGGTATAGCCCTGTGAGCCATTCGGCTCTTGAATTGGGTGCAACCGCAACAAACAAAAAAAACAAACATGAACAACAAAAATCTTAAAGTGACTATGTGACTAAGTGCAAACAGAAAATCCAAGAAAAGACAGCAAAATATTGCAGAAAAAACACCGTACACCAACGCTGTGATGTGAAAATCTACATAAATACAGTGTAAATTGGATTCTATCTGTATGCGATTTGTACTGTAGAATGATGTGGGGTGAGTCTCGCCGTTGACAAAATTGGGCAGAATACTGGAAGATCAAATGAAGTGTCATTGATTAATTATTGGCAAATTCGGCAATTTTTTTTTATTATTATCCCTGGTATCCCATGCACAGTGTGCAGCACTCCCCAGCTCCATTCCTCCCACTTGAGAAACATTCTAATTGGCCCCGAACACGTTCCTGGTGACTAATTAGTTGGTGTTTGCCAAACTGCAACAATCTCCCAAGCACAGCGAGGGTTGTTGTTTTATAGAACGGCGGTTGCGGAAGACGCCCATGTGCATTCTCGGGGAACGAACTCCTGAAAAAAATTTCTCCTTGTTCAGCCTCGGGCACGAATTCGGCCCCCCCCCGTACCCAAATGATGGCTGATGTCACGTCTGCGTCTAATTACTGGGTTATTCTTCAACAATGAGTCACAGGAGGAGGTGGGGGTGGCTGTGTGCTTCTACAATAACACCGTGGGTGTGTGTACAGTATAATCTATGTACCCCCCCCCCCACCAAAGGCACGCACACGTTGCAGATTTATGACAACTCTGCATTCGTTGCATGCGAGGATCTGTCAGCCCCGCTTGCATCGTAGTTTTATAAGAAAAATAAACTTTGGTACTAGAGTCAATTTTTTTAAAGCACAACTTGTATCTTATTGGACCAGCCAAATTTTGATTCCAAGGTAGGTTTTTATTTTAATGAAGTGAACTAAAGAGAACGGGGTAATCTCATTTGCAAGAACAACCTGGGGCATTGGTCTGCCAGTAAAGAGGTCAACGATTTGTTTACACATGGTCCCAATTTGAGTAAAATTAGCAAGTTTGGTTCCTGACGTTAACGTCCACTGAAGCCGCTTTATAGCTCTTTGGATTCCTCCTCGGTATAAATAAATCTTCTTAAGCATATTAGGCCCATTCGATTTATTGGACTGCCCTCTGCTGCCCACAACCAAGCACGGCTCCTCCAGTAGCCTCTAACAACTTCGCGTGCAAGGTGGTGTCACCCTTTCTAAGCACCTTCCAGGCTCAAAACCCTGCTTGGCTTCCAAAATTCGATTGTACTCGTCTCGATTCTGGGCAATTTCACCATGGGCCTAGGAGGCAATGTAACTGTTAGACACCCGGAGTTAATTATTGACAATCCGGCCAAACGGTATCGATTATAATCGATACTTTTTGCAACAAGTGGCGGAGGTCGCTACCAAATGGACAATGTCACCACCACCCATGACTTGTGGTGGGATTTTTATTTATTTCGTTTTACATTTACCGATATTCTACCTTATTGAACTTGGCACTTGCATTCTGGCGTCAATGCCGTGAAATTGTTATGGGTCACTGTTGTGCATTTTTCTTAATTGCCGTAGCGCCTCTAGCGATCCTGCAATAACAAATGCTTTGCCGAACTGGTGAAAAGTAAATGCTGAAAATCGTTTTGGCTCCGCACTTTGCTTCGTCTTTTTAAAAAAGTTAATTACCCGTCACATCGAAAGCAAACTTGTTTAATTTCCATTGGCTGCCACATACATTTTTAATGCATGTTGTAGGATAGCTGTGGTCGCCGTCTCTTGCTCTTGTGTGCACATTTTTTTTTTGCAGAGTTTGCTATATTATCGCAAGGTGGGGGAGGGCAGGATGGGAAAGCATGCCTCTGCGGGTTTGGCGGCCGTGCCCCAGGGCGGTAGTGCATTTTGGCACGTGTATAGAGCCGCCTTTTCCGTCTTCCTGTACCGAACAGCAAAACGGCGGACGATGATAGTCCACGCTTAATCCCCCAAAAAACTCCTGCGGCAGGGCCGTGTCTGCTAGTGTCCCAACTCGCAGTTTCGCCACTGCCGCCGTCTTTCTCGCGGGGGTCATCATCCCCTTCGTTGGTACTGCAGAGGAAGAAGAGCACTGGGCTGCTCCAATGGAGGTCATTAGACGATTTACGAGTGGTCGTCTGCGTGACGTTCGGACAAGGGACCGGGCGAGGCCCGAAGCCAGGTGAGGGCCGGCGTAGACGTGTGGCGGTGTTGAAGTGGCCCCAAAGCCCTCTCCAAATTCGAGTATTGTTGACACTTTTTTAAAGGATTGTTGGGGCTTTAACGCATTTGTGTTTTTCTTAAGGCCATACCTGGCCTTGAGAGTTTTCACTTCCTGAGTGTCTCGTGGTTTCGCACTGAATGTGTTGTGGTTGCTGCGAGGGAGCTGGTTTTAAACAAATCTCTGCATCCTGGTGCTGAAACTTGAATGGGGTATTTAATTAAATGTGTTTTTTCATTTTATTCACTTTACTTGGGATATCCAGCAATATGATTTCAAGAAGTCTGTGGTCCATTGCCCAAAGCCTGTCTAGTGATTTCTAGAGATACAACCGTTTGCTGATTTTAGTACTGTAATGTATATCGGTGACTTCTCATCAACGATGACGGATCCTTGGTTGTAATCTGGTAAACTCCATTGATACTGGAAGTTTATTGGATTTTTTCAAGGGAGCCCAGGATGTGTACGATGTGGTTCAGTTGTATTGACCTGTGTGTGTGTGTATATACATGTACAATGTGTTCAGTAATTTGCAGCGTTACTTTTATAGTTGTGGCATGATGCCGTGATTGTAATGGTTGACGCTTCAAACCTGCAAATCGGGAGATGGGCCGGTTTATTCGGTAGTTTTAAACTTGGTCCAGCCAGCGGGTTAAATAAATGGGTAGGCCACAGTCGATTTGGCAGTGTTGCATGTAGTGGGGGTTCAAGTGTTTTACTACGTTCAGCTCTTCCAAGAAGTCTGGCCAGTATGAAAGGGTAGGCAAAAATACCAGCTTCTAAAGGAGTTGCCTTTTGTGGGGAGACCCTGCTGCCAACATTGATGGGAGCAAGTGGTTGCAGGGATGCATCTTTTTCATGATTGCAATGTAGTTAACATTGCCTCTCACTGCAGCTGACTTTTTTAAATACTGGGTTACAATCATGGAAATCTAAGTTTGCTTGTAAGTAAACAGCTTGAAGGTGATGTCTGCTTTCAGACATACAAGATGCCTGATCTTACTCTGAGAACATGCGTGTTTTCACGGGTGACATGTCTCAACGTCGCGCACGGAATGTCACGGAATTGCCTTGCTTTGTCTGTCATTCGACATCTAAGCAATGCTCTCGGCGTGGTTTTTTAAACACAAATCCCAATTTTTTTAAAAGCTGCAACTCGAATCGTGTGAACATCTTTATCCAGCGACAGGAAGCGATGGTTCAACAGACCCAGCCCTCTGCTGTGGACTGTTTCCATCGTACACAGGAACTGGCTGTAGACAGTCTCTCTGGCACACACAAAGCACACGCTGAATTGTTTTAGATGCTGTACAGTGCAGTTGGGTGTCTTCCGCTGGTCCGTGACACACCAAATTGAAAAGCGCTTGGGAATACGGCTACTCATGGTGGCAATGTAAAAGTTTTCGGAAGACTTGGGCATTAAAGAATATTACGGTAAGTTTTTTTGCGCACTTTTTTTTGATGGGTTTTATGTAATTATGTAAAATGGTTTAAACAAAAAAAAATGCGTACGTTCTCTGGTTTTAGACTCCCAAATATTTCCTGCCTCCCTCTGGACCTTGCAGCCGGGGGCTGTGATTTAGGGTTTCCTGTCAAGAGCCTCGGTGCTTCGCAGGAAACGTCGGCTAAGTTCTATCCACTGAATTATTTTTAAAACTGACTTATTTTTTACTATACCCTTGGCTTGTGAGCTTCAATAACTGATTGCGTTTTCCCTGAAATGAAATGCCTTCGCATAGTCGGCAAGCTAAGTGTAATTGTGGTTGATATTTATTTGTTTCTAAAATGGCTTTATTGTGGCCGTTAGCAGAAAAATACACTTTTAAAATCAGCTTGCTCTTGTGAATGGTTACTGTAAATTAACCATTTAGTTTTCTGGTGGGCTTGTTTAATAGTTTACATGCATGCAATATGAGGCGAATGATTATTCAAATCAGTTTTGTCTCGTTTTAAAAAAATTGCAGAATTTACACCAAGTTGGTTACTTTCTGTACAAACATTTTAGTCAAAAGTTCTTCTGCTAATGTAGATCCAATGTGTTCACGACTTTGACAAGATCAACAGTTATTTCTTCTGTTCTGAGAACTTGATAAAAAAAAGTTCATATTGCAAAGGGCAATAAGTTACCTTTGTGAATTTTTTTTAAACATCCTCTCCCTCACCCGAAACATGATTTGTGTCCTGGGGTTTTCGAATGTTTTTCCACAAAGATCTGAATCCCATTTTCCTCATGCATGCTTGTGTTTATATCCTGTTATGCGAGTCCCTCTTGCTTTCGAAGGGAAATGCCAGAAGAGGCAAAATTTAGAACCCCGTAAACGGCAGTAGGTTGCTTTATGCATCTAAATATTAGGACTCTATCGTTATTTTAATTCTGCAATAAGTATTTTATGCAGCATGCTTCCAATCCATTGGATCCGGTGTTGTTGCAGTGTCGGTTGTGGAAGGTGTTTTTTGACCAAACTTCACCTAATGCTGGTCGGTGTGGGTTGAAGGGTGGGAACCTTGGACTGGTATTTCATTCCACCTGATGTTCGCCATGGCTGGGAAGTTAACTCTGGTTGCCAGGTTAACAGAATACAATAACCACTGCGCTACTACTCCACTTGGAGCTATATTGACCTATAAACATATGCAGTGCATGCATTTAAATTTTGCATCTTGTGTGTTTTTCATTCTATGTTATTCTATAGGCTGTGGTTTTTATCGTGAAATGGAGCACCTCCTTTTGTGGGAAATAATAAAGGAGGCCTCGTAATTTGACTGTCTGGCAATCCCCCTTAACTTGTGGAAAATATATTAAAGTACGCACAGTATCTGCTTGTTATTTCCTTTACACAAAGGGGGAACTCGGTTCCTCTGACCTATAATGTCATATGATAGGTCAAGCACTGCAGCGCTTGTATAGAATACATTTTAAAATAATTGACCACGTCAGTACTTTTGGAAAATGTTTTTGGGCAAGGTGAACTTGATAATGAAAAGCAACAGTGTTCAGCAATAAGACTTTTTTTTAATCCATACATGCTATGACATACGGGTAAGAAATGTTAACATTAATGAATAACATGGAACAAAAGCTGCAAAGTGCCCTGAGCAGCATAGAGAGTTGCATGCTGAAAATTAAATGGCGAGAAAGCAACATGTAAAACTGCTCGAGCCGACCTGTGCTGAAGGGCTTTTACCAATTCCTCCTGTGGTGGTGTTTTTAGTTTTGTTACTTTTTTTTCATTTGTCCATCTTTGGTGTCCAAAGGGTTACTCTTGTTTTTAATGAAGCGGTCTTGATTCATTATTGGTTTTCTTTTTGGGTTGTGTCGGCATGATGTAATTAGAACAAACTAAATCTCCACAAACAGCCAATCAAATGGAGTTATCACGTGAAAAATGTCAATTGATTTTGGTTTTTCATCACGCTAAATGAATGTTTAAAAATGCATTTTCTACCTACACTTTCTAACCCAATAAGAAAATTGACCATACCTACGAGATTTAACCCCAGAACACACTGTTGTGATTGACTTACGAGTCCTATAGTTCCTAGGAACCCAAGTATAAAATATAGAGGCTATCCTGGGCTCTTTTTTTGTTGTCACCTGCTGAAACTTAAACGTTAAAATGTAATAAATGTAATTCGAAATTGTCCACTGCCAAAAGGTAAAACACATTCCTGCGGAGGGAACTGGTAGGAACGTTGGGTTGCTTGGTCAATGGCCAGGGTCAACGGCGGCATGATGTATTCCGCAAATACGCCCGACTGAGGGCGGGCACAAGCCGGCGTGAGTAGGTTAAACGTTGAGTTTTATAAGGGCACCACAGGGTAACCAGCCCCTCCCTGCACGACGGACGGACACAATAATCCCCTGTGGGCTGGTGGAACCAGTGGGTTCCTACCAGTATAAGGTTGGTCAGTAGAAGTCACTAGCTGGGAAGATGGCCACTAGTCGAGAACAAACGCTAGCGGTGGCCAAGGGAAGGAACGTTCTCAACTAAGATGCGGACCGAGGAGATGACGCGATTTTGAAATCGTCTAGTGTGCAGGTGGATTGTTAAGTTGCAATATCGTGACCCAGATGTTATGAGCTTTTGCAACGTATGTAGCCAACCGGTGCGGGTTGAAGGATGACAAACTAAACCGATGGCAACATCTTGGAGGCCTTCATCCAGGATTGGTTTGATCATGGCTGATGATGGCAATGTTTACTACCCTTGTTTTGACCCTAAGCTTTAAAACGAAAAATGATCAAACCAGCTGACCACTATCTCGGAGTATCCTGCTGTTTTTCTCTGTTTGATTTAAGTAAATTTTCCCAAGCACACAAATGCCTTCTATCTAACTCTTGACTTAAAGCTTTTGTGACTGCAGGAATTAATATTCCTTGGGTCTTTCGGTAAAGTCACGTAGATGGGTACAAATGAATAAAAACAATAAATATAAAATGGACGCAAAACTACGACGTTTCGATCATAACACCAAGCCAAGCGATCGTCATCGGTTTTATTTCCTGCATATACTCGCCGAGCTAAATACGGTATTCTGTTAACGTATTGTGAGGCCATTGTCCTGGAATACTGTGGTCTGAACAATTGTGCACGCAATTCATTGCGTTTTTTTTTGTATGGCTGGACCATGTGGTCAGAGTTTGCCAAAAACGAGCACGTTGGCCCGGAGTACACCTTGAAAGCGCATGGGTTTTTATTGGCGGGCGCTCTCGGTGTATGATTTGTCGATTTTATTATTTGCCATTCGTTTGGCTCGCCATTATCTGCAGGCCCTCCTGTCCATTAGCCGCTGCTGTTGCCGTGTGGCGTGATTTACTGTGAAGAGCTTTCGTGTCAACTCTCGTTCACTGCTAGTAAATTTGCAGGCCGCTTTTTGGACAATGAAGACTATTCGTGTTTAGAGCACTGTCTGTTAATGAGAAGTGCTCTCTTGGTGGCTTTCAAAGAGGGGACGGCTAATGCTTAATAAAGATAAATGAGCCGTCGGACATCTGTTACCGCACACGGAAGATTAAATTCGCATTTGTGGGACCATGGTGGCCTTGGTTGCCTGGCTAGACTACTGTTTATAGCGAATGCTACATTTTAGGGCACGAATATTGAATGGTTGCCCATCCATCCCACAGTGCAATACGATGTGTAATGCGTGATTTTTGTTTTATATGTGGCTGTATATTTCACAAAAAATCTGGCATACACGAAGATTTTTGCATTCCATACAGGTGTGTGTACTTTTTGTATGGTAAATGCGCTGTGATGGGAATATAATTGAAAGCTTAAAGTTCATCTGTACAACCCTTTTACCAGGCGACGAGGGCCTTCCCATGCCTGTGCTGATCGTGGTGGGGGGGGGGTGTATTTAACCATACTTCATCACGCTGGTCCCTGTGGCTTGGAAGGTGTGCTAATTGCTGCACTACTGCTCCACCATTGTTTAAATAACCACAAATGGTGATATCAAGAACCGTGTTAAAGGTTTCTTTTTAGCTTTGCACAAAATCATTGGAAGTGCTGTAGTGTATTGTTGAAACAATTTTAAAATGAGGCTAGGTACATTCTTTTATATTCTTTGGGTAAAGCCACGGAGATAGAAAACATATAAAATTAAAATAATTACAATATCACTTTTTCATCGCAACACACGCAATCGTCATCGGGTGAAAAATATAGCGAGAGCTGCCGAGGCAGGAAAAATATATGGCGAGAGCGCTGCTAAGGCGACAAGGGTGTTTATAAAGGTTTGAGATGGGTGTAGCCCAAGGGTCAGTGGGTGGGGCTAGAGATGAAATTTGCATGTAAATGTAAGATCGGCGAAATCTTGACAAACGAAGCTGTGGGGGGTGGCCATTGTATTGTGAAATTAGCATGTCAATGTAAGCAATTTGCTTGTAAAATGTAAGATTCTTTTACAGGTCCAATACACGTGACACTTTACTCGCCCACCATATTTAACACACTGCATTATTTAGTGCTTTTTGTCAATCTGCTGCTGGACGAGTCGCCTTGCCAATCGTGGGGTTGGTGTAACCACACTGGGGCCACACATGGGTTGCGTGTTTTTTTTGTTAGAACTCGAGCCCTCAAATATACAATGGAATTTTTCGATTTAAAGCTTTCGTGACTGCAGGGATTCATCTTATTGGGTTTCTTTCGGTAAAGTCACGTGGAAGGGAAATAATAAAAATAAAACGATTTAATTTTCACCACGTTTTGATTGCAACGCAAGCAGCCGTCCTCAGGTGAAGAACAGGTCTGTCGAGAAGACAGATTCTGAATGAAACAACCCCAGGCTTGGAGCGTTGTTTCATTCAGACTCTGTCTTCCCGACAGACCTGTTCTTCACCTGAGGACGGCTGCTTGCGTTGTGGCCGAAACGTCGTGAGAATTATTTTATTATGTTTCATTTGTATTATTTTATTATTATTTCCCTTCTACGTGACTTTATGCAATGGAAGTTAAACGGCGCGTCCACCCATCCCTGGTGGATTGCGTCCACCAGGGCATCCCGTGTACTGACAGCCCGCGCCAGTCCTCCTTTTGATGCTTCCCGTCACGCTCGTTGGTTTGGCGTTTGGCTCCGTCCTTGTTGACAAGCGGGGCCCTCAACCTTAACCCTCTTTATGTATTTGTAGAGGAAGGGGGGGGAGGGAATAATTAAAGGAACGATATGGTAATTTTGGTTTTTCTTCTGACATCCCGACTACTCCTTGAATATGACTTTGGTATTGACACGGCTAATTAATTAAATATCCTTTAGCTAATTTGATTTCCTCCACTTAGTTTTTAATGCAAGCCAAACGGTTAAGTATTGCTGATACGTTGTGCACACTCCGTGTTTGGATTGCGTTTCTGCCCATACTTGCCGGTTTAATACCGCGGCGTAATTATGAGAAAATGGTTGTCTCGGTCAAACTATGCCATTGTTATGCGTGGTCACGAATTCCACACTCCCTGCGTTCATAACTTTGAATGTGTCCTTTGTAATTTTCTGACTGCTGTGCCGATTGTGTGAACAAAAAAGGTCTTCGTATTAATGAGCGCCCTTCCGAGATGGGGCTCTGCTGCCGTGTTTTTATGCAGCGGTAATACAATTTGTCCAAATAAAGCTCCGTTTGTGAAGCTCCTTTTGTGACGCTTCACTTCAGCGCTGCATTCTACTGACAGTTGTGTCCCGTTGTGGGTTTTGCATGGATTTTTTTTTTAAACCCAAATGTTTTTTGGATGGATCCGCCTTAACTCATTTTACAGAACCGCATGTCTTTGCTCTCGCGAGCTGTAAACAATTGGGCACGCTAAAAAAATCCATGGTTGGGGGGAATGTCCCAAGGAGACGTCATTCTTTTCCCGTGCGGCAGCATTTGTGTCTGTCGCCCTCCAGCCACGCGCACCTGCTCGCCCGCAGGTTTGGATTGCTGAACAAGCGCAATTGGATTTCCAGTAAAAAATTTTGTTCTCAAATCCAATGGGAGAGACACATTCTTGTCTTTTACACGCATTCATATAATCATTCTTTTGTTTCTTTCCTGCACCGTGTGTCTTTTATAAGCATCCCCCATTATTCTCGCGGTGTTAATTTCTACATTATTAATTCCTTTATTTTTATTAATGACGTGTCTTTATCGCTCCATTGTTTTTTTCCTGGTTGTGAATATAAATGTTATTTTTTAACATGTCCACTGCACACGATATTAATTGCTCGATCGGCAGCTTTCTTGCTGTGCGATCTTTTTGAAAGGTGTGGTTACTCCCCATTCCTTCCCAGATGTCGCGGACAGCTTGGGGGAAAAATAGGCCAAAATAACCTCCCAGGAGGGGTTCTGTAGAGCTCCCTCCTGTGGAGACACACTTTTTGTAGGAGTGTCTGTGGCACTCTCCGATGGGGGGGGGGGGGAGGTCCTTCTGCCAGCAGTGAGCCAGCAATTAATTGCAGGGCTGCACCTTTGATTTTATTCGGTATTTAACCTGCAGCTTAATGCCCGAAGTAGTATCACGTTTTGTACTACAGAATGTGGCACGTACATAATAAAGGTTTTTGTTAAATCGTGTAAAATATTAATGCTAAATTAAATAAGCTTGGTCACGTTAAAGAAAACGTGCCAGTTAGTTGCAACTTAATAAAAAAATGTATACGCGAAAGCGTTTTCGACGTATGTACAGTACTGTATATACAAATACCATTTATTGTTTTGGAGTGCCGTGCATGTGAACCGGTTTCATATCCAGACTGGGTCCCCCCCCCCCCCCGTTCTCATCTAAAATTGTGCGCCGACTTGGCTTTTGGAGCGTGAGCATCATTACCTCATTTGTTTGACTTCGCCCTCGCGGGACGTCTAAAATGCCACTTATATAATAATACGTACGGGGATGATTGATTCGTCTGCTACTGCTGCTGCGGCGGCGGCGGGGGCGGCTTAGCAGTGCGATCACGCGCTGGTTGAAAAAATAAATGTCCGTCCCAAATAAAAAAAAACCGCGGTGGCTTTTATCAGCTGGTTCTCTCTCTCCCACGCGGACGGGCGGACGGAGGGGGGCACGCGTGCACGCACACAAACCGCGTTGCTCGGAGGGCAACCCGATGCCATAAGTCTGCCTGTCGTTGCGTCCATCCATCAGCGAGTAATAGCCAATTGCACCGTTGGCTGTGTGTCACTGGGGATGGAACCACTTGCGAGATGTGTGGGGTGGGGGGCGAGGTAGTGAAAGAAGAAGTGGGGTGCCGCGGAATCGTCAACACGCGTGGGTGTAGAGGGCGAGGAGGAAGGGGGGGGTATTGACGCTAGGAAAGTGGCAGTCGCCTCATTTGTGCCTCTTAGTTTTCGCATCATTCATGAATGCCTTTTGGTGTTGCAGCAGGGGGTGGAAGGGATCTTTCTAACCGCTGGGTCACGGCTTTCTCATTTGATTTTTATTTCACGTGCACAAATGTAAACTGCCACCTTTTTTCAAATTTACATGCGTCTCATATTTTCGTCACTGGCATGGTTTTTGATGTTTAAAACGCACAACGAAATGTTTCGATCAAAACCACTTCATCCAACCAACCCCCCACGCTTAGCAGCCCATTGCAAGCAAATACGAGGGGGGGGGGGCATTGTTAATGTTGGACACTAAAAGCAAAGGGAAGGGGGGGGCAGAAATGATGCCCAACGGTGGCCAGTAAATATTTCCAGCAAGTTGCCCATCTTTGATCTGTAATTCTGCCAAACCTCGTCTCTCGATTTTCTCACCGCTGCTTTCATTTGTTCGTTGCTCTCCTTGAAGATGGTAACTGAAGCAGATGGCGGACCTGATTTTTTTTGTTTCGTGCGGCGGGCTTGCAATTGACACGAGGGCATCTTGACGTGCTCCGCTGCCCACTATTTTGCGCTAGAAATGCTTTGATTTGCAATTTGTTGCTTGCCCAAAGGGGGGGAAAAAAAGCTTTGCAGAATTGTCGGAAGATTCTCGTGCGGCCCAAATGAATGATGTGGCCAACGAGCTTGCCAGAATCATTTTGCCCCTCCTGGCTTTACGCCTGGCTCCATCTCCACGCCCACGTCTCGTTATTTCTGGGGGGCATTATCAAAGCCTGCCATCTGCTGTCAAGTTGATGTTAAAGGTCCTGCGTCGTCATTCTTAAGCAATGTTAATGGTGGTCGAAGTGGTCCGCTTGTGTACATACTGTAATGTCGAGCCATTGGTTTTTGGCACTAAAATCTCTTTCTGTCTCGAGTCCTGGCAATACTGATAAGTAGATCAAGTGAAGCGTTTTAGATTTTTTTTTTAACAAATATATATATATATTTTCTATTTTTTATTGCTCATTTAACAAAAAACTACATTGAAGTGAAATAAGTGTGGAGAGCTGCAAATATTGTAGTTTAGTCGAGACAATGATTATTGATTAGATTATAATCTGCAGATTGGCAACGGTAAAGCATTGGACTTTGAAGGCTACCGTACATGTCTGGAAGGGACATTTACCGATGATCAAAGCGAATGACTGAGTAGCAACCAAGGAATGGAATAAATGCATCCTCGAGGAGGAGCTGAAACTATGAAATCGGCTCTTGTACAGATGTCCGCGTGGGTTACGCCATGGGATGGTTGTAAGAAATGACGACCGCCTTTTTGGATTGGGCTTTTGTCATCCGTGCATTGACTATGGCAGCCGATTTTTTATTTTCTCCCTTGGCTTTAATGCCATACCTAATTGTGGTACACGATGATCAATTGCGTGCCGCGTTTTGATACGCCCAGCTTGGCAGTGCGGCAATGACCAGCGTGCATAATAGTTGGCAGAGCAAAGGAATTGTACTTTAATTGCCTATCGCGCCCCACCACTGCACCACATGACTGCGACGTACATTTGTGCGTGACGAATGCTTTGGCGCAAAGCAGAACAGAACTTTTTTTTTGGCCGGGTTGCGCTTCGGAGTTGCCCCCTTGGGGTTTTTTTTTCTCCCCGCCCTCCTTTACATCCTCAACTGTCGAACATATCTACGTGCGTCTCGGCTGTTGGTAGTCCTGAAGTTTGGAATCGGCGAAATTGACATTGGCTGCAGTGGGGTGGGGGCCAAAGGGGTGGAAACTTTTTCCCCAATCTTACGTCTGCATTTAAATGCAGCAGTGCTTACTCGGTTCCACAAGCCTGCACTCCATCCTCATCCTGTCAGTTATGCTTGCAGGACGGTTTACTGGAAGCTGCTGCCATTTCACGCCGCGGGTTTCGGGAGCCGTGACGGATGATCTAAAGCGACGCCTCCCAGAGGTCTGAAGCTTCCTGATGCTTCCCCCCCCCCTTCCTGAAATCTAAAATCCTTAATCCCAGCCCGTTCACTATCCAGCACGGCTACTCGTTGAGTGCATGCGGTGGGTTGTTGAGCCCTCTGGTTGCCGATCCAGATTCGTCAGCGGCAATGTTTTGAGGGACGTTTTTTTTTTTCCTCGGCACCGGAGTATGAGGTGCAAGGTTGTGCCGGTTTATTTGAGGGGAAAAAAACCCACTGATTTTCTGCAGAGGGCCAGGTCTTTCAGTCGTCTATTTTCCATAACCAACGGGCAGTACATGGTCTGCTTTTTGCATTATTTCCAAACAATTGCAGGTTTTCAGTCCAGTTGTATTTGACGCCTTTTATTAATCTGGCAATTGCATTGTGGTTGATTTTTTTTTAAAAATAAATGTTCGCACTCGTTTTAGTTTCTGCTGGGTTTGTTTTGCCCAGAGTAACGCGTGCATCTGTCCTTTATTCTCCATCTCTCATGCCTTGTATTCACAGGACACCCCCCCCCCCCCCGGTATTACCACTTCCCCCCTCCATAGCCAATGTCAAGCGCTCTGCCCTGAAAGTTCCTGCCACACGTTTTTTGAGTGACCTAAAGTTGCCACGATATAATTTCGACAGTACGACACAATATGAAATTTTCACAGATTTTTTTTTTTTATCGCCACGTCTGTTTACCCTTTGTAACCGTATTTGCACATGTTAATCACTGTGCATTGATGCACTTAGGGCACCTTTTAAAAAAAATATTGCTTAAGAACTGCAATTCGGTGAACAACAATTCTCATGACTGCAATGCGCTTTTGATTTGAAAGCTTTCATGACTGCAGAAATCCATATTCTTTGGTTCTTTCGGTAAAGTCGCGTAGTTAGAAATAAAATCCAAATCACGACGTTTCGATCGCAACACAAGTCTGGCGACCGCTTGTGGTGTGATCGAAACGTCGTGATTTGTATTTTATTTCTAACTACGTGACTTTACGGAAAGAACCAAAGAGTATGCAATGCGCTTATCGGTGATGTGATATCGTGGCCACCCTAGTGGTAATGAATGATGACGGATCTAGTGGCAATGGGCTTGAGGCGATGGCAATGTCTTTTGAATGCCCATAAGAGGTTTTTGGGTTAAATCGCATAAATATATTTGAGTCGTTAAACCTGACCAGCCAATTTAGTAAGGTCTGTCACTTAAACAAAACATGTCAATTTGTTACTAACACGCCACACTGGTGTGTTGCAAAGAACCCACAACATTTTACTATTCGAGGTACGACGTTGTTTCCAGTAATTGCGACCAGCCACAGTTTAATGCCTTCGTCCAGACGTGGCTTGTTCATGGCTGCAGCTGCCGATGATTGATGACGATTTTCTTTTTTTAATGGCAGCATTGGTACCCGGCTTGTGCACCCTGGCAGGGCGTCGGCAAGCAGACACTCTTTGCCGGCACGGCTCCCGCCGGCCATGGAGGTGGCGACCAGCAGCTCCGAAGAGAGCTTCCAGGCACTCAATCACGCGGAGCAGATGGCCCGCCGCATGGAGGGCTACCTGCGGCACAAGCAGCTGTGCGACGTGGTGCTGCTCGCTGGAGATCGACGCATCCCCGCGCACCGGTGCGGCCTCGTGTGTGTGTGTGTGTGTGTTTGTTGTTTGTTTGTTTTGCACGAACCTGTGCACATATCGAGGCAATGACCTTTTTGTTTACAGCCGGGTGAAATGAAGGCTGTGTGTGCGTTGCTTTTTTCGCACCGTACGTAGCCTCCCGTGCTAATCGGCAGTGCGAGGAAAGGACTGCAGACAACACGAAGCGGTTCTAAAGAAATTCGTTTTTTTATCACGACTCCCACTGGCTTCCTCGTAGCAGAAGCAACAATGTCTCGTTGCGTGTGCAAAGGACCTGAGCGTTGAACGCCTCGGATGTTTACGGTGTAGAAATTTATTGGGGAAACTGAACATTTCCGGTTTGCAAGCAAAAACGCCAGCAGTTCACGTGGGAATTCGGAGACAAATTTAAATGGCAGTGCAAAGTATCAAAGGGTGGTGTGCGAGCTAATTAACTTGCAGAACAAGAATAACGTAACATCAGGGATGGTTGCTGTGCACAATTGGAGCGGTGTACAAATGAGGACTAAGTCGCTGTTATCGTTGTTTGTGTTGCATATTTCTAAGTTTTTTTTTTATTTGAATGTATATTGCTTTCGTGTACAGCAGGATGTACTTTGAAATAATAATCGAGCACAGATTAATTTTCTTTATTCCATTGGAATATATTGTAGGTGGTTATCAGTCATTTTTTGAGTAATTATTTTAGTTGCTGCCAGACTTGTTTTTAATCTCTAACTTTAAGGACTCCTAAATGCTATAATTCAAAATACAAAAGCCCGAAGATCAACAAAGTAACAACACCTGTCTTGCTAACGCATTCCTTTTAAACCTTTTATTGATGGCCTATCGTTAGAAATGTTCACCGTTGCATTTTCATGATTTTTAATAACTGTGGCTAACATTGCGTAGGGGGGCGGTCGAGAGGGGTGAAAATAAAACGTACGCTCGTCAGATTGATCCGTTTGCGCAACCTTTTCCTCCTCGCTGCTCTGTTTTGTACGACAGGCTGGTGCTGAGCTCCGTGTCCGACTACTTTGCAGCGATGTTTACCAGCGACGTGCGGGAGGCAAAGCAGGAGGAAGTGAAACTCGAGGGCGTGGAGCCCACGGCTCTCTGGGCCCTTGTGCAGTACGCCTACACCGGTAACAAATACGTGGCGCTCTGACCACCACACGTTTTTCACCAAATATAGTGTCAATATTTCGATTTAAAGCTTTCGTGACTGCAGGGATTCATCATCTTGGTTCTTTCGGTAAAGTCATGTAGAAGGGAAGTAATAAAATAATAAACATAATAATAAAAATAAAACATGATAAAATAATTCTCACGACGTTTCGGCAACAACGCAAGCAGCCGTCCTCAGGTGAAGACCAGGTCTGTCGGGGAGACAGCGTCTGAATGAAACGCCACCACGCTTGGAGCGTATATTATTTTATTATGTTTTATTTTAATTATTTTATTACTTCCCTTTTACGTGACTTTACCGAAACAACCAAGAAGGTAGTGTCAATAGTTTGCGATATGATCATTATTCATAATTGGTTTCTGCTTGGGTTCGATTGAGTTGGTAAAATCCTGCTTCTACTTTCACCCTCTACCACCACAGTCAATAAAAGCACGTGGTGACATGGGCAAATATATGCCAAGTTATTTTGGTTTATCAACAACTGGAATGTTTAAAAGCAAGTGCAATGTCTGTCGCCATCCTCCATCCCTTTTTAAATCTTATGCTCCATACTGCTGCTTCTCATATCTCTCTCTCCGCTGCCTTGTCGCACACGGGCAGACTTTAATTTGGTGTTGTGTGTGGCATTATTAAGGTAGTGGTGAACCAGATAAAAAAAGACGGAGGTCTGGTTGTCGCCCAAAAGTAGGTCAAGATGAGCTCGTTGTGGTTTTGATAGTTAGGACCAAAAGAAAAATAATATTTTGGTTTGGGCTGTTGATGTCCCCCATGCTGCACAAATTGGCAATTGCATTCGGGTTTGGGTGTCTTCACAGCTGCGACCCAAATTGCAAAGACTGAGCAAGGCCAAATACAACTGATCATATTTCACAGAAACGTGTCGTGTTTTTTTAGTAAATGCTTGCTTGGCTGTTTATTTTGACTTAACTTTCGTGACTGCAGAAATTCATTCTTTGGTTCTTTTCGGTAAAGTCTCGTAGATAAAAAAATTAAGTGAATACAAATAATAAACAGCAATTAAACACTAATGTAGACTGTAGCCTGGTTCTTAATCTGCGTGAGTGTACTGGCAGTCTATAATGTAGACTTTAATATTGGTATTTTCAGTAATATAAAAACAAAAACCATGATGTTTCAATCGCAACACAAGCGGTCGTCATCAGGAAAAGAGAGGTTAGCCTCTAAAGACAAACTGTTTATAAAGGTTTAGAGAGGGGCATAGCCCAAGTGTCGGCAGCTTGGGTGGGGAAGATGATGTTAATGTAAAAGAAAAACAAGCAACTGTACCAAAGGGCTGCCAGGCAATCATTGCACCTCGCTCCACTCGCCCACACTGACGGTGGAGGTTGACAATAAAACTCAAGTCATGACCCAAAGTGGTTTACATCTTTACAATGATTGCTGAGTTTATAACCATCCTCTTGGTTGAAGTTGTGTCTGTATATATGGATGGCTTCATGAACGAATCTTTGATGGCCGGTAGGCTTGCAAAGTACCATCGTCTTAGATAAATCGATTTAATGTGGGCCAGCCGCATTAAAATATTGATCAGCCACGGCAGAAGTATTGGTCCTACTTTGTTTCAAATCTGCCTTGTGCTCGCGTACATGGTCCGACATGTCGTTTACTTTCCCCAATGTAACTGCTGCTGCAGATGCAGCTTAGTTTGTCGATGCCGGGATATTGCATGTCAGGAATCTTGTCCTTCACAGATAGGATTAGAACACGTATTTTATGTACCGTGTTAAATCGGACCTGGATCTTGTTCATGATTTAGGAAATATTTTTGGTTACCCCTGTATGTATGGCAAGGTGATGGTTTTGATTGGATCATTGGATGGCTCTTTCCTCTGGTTGGGGTGATGGCTTTGAAGATTGTGTCGTCTGAAATATCCATTTGCCTTGAGAGCTTGGTGTACGTGTTTTTGAGTTCACTGGTTAGGTGTTAATGGTTGGAGATACATTGAGCTCGATGGTGTAGCGTTTTGATGAGGGAATTCTTCTGGGATGGAATGTGGTGGTTTTTAGGTAGGCATCAGTATGTGTTACTTTCTTGTAGACAGACTGGCTCATTGAGCCATCTGGTCTCTTTGATTTAGGACATCCAAGAAAGGTAGCATGCCATCCTTTTCTCTACCTCCCATGGTGAATTTGATGGCTGGGTGTATGGAATTAATGTGGTTTGAGGAATTGTTTCAGAGCTGGTCAGCCACGTGGCCAGATGACAAACGTGTTATCCACGTACCTCTTCTACAAGGACGGGTGTAGAGTGGATGCCTGGATGGCGCCCGTCTCAAATTTTTGCCACTTAAAATATTGGATACAACCGGAGATAAGGGAGAACCCATTGGGGTGCCTTCAGTTTGTTTTGTAGACTGTTCCATTCCAGGTGAAGTATGTATTGGTGAGGTAGTGTCTCACCTGTGTGGTACATCAGCATTCAATCTACATCGAAACTAACTCGCAAATCACCTGTCCCCAGGTGATATGTCTTTTAATTGACAATACCAGGTGAGCTGAGTTAAGAACATAAGAGGTGGTCTTACCAGTGAATTGCTGCAAGGTCTTGGACAGCTATTGGGCCAGTTTGTAAGTGGGTGAGCCAATGGTGGAGACGATGGGACGAAGGGGTGTACCTTCTTTATCGATTTTTGGCAAGCCATAGAATCTGGGTGGTCTAGCAGCAGAAGATTTTAAAGGAAAACCGTTTGGTCTGTTCAATGAATGAAGCTGAATCGGTGATGATATTGTTCGTTTTTGTAACGAGGCTGTTGGTGGGATCTCTTAAATTTTTTTTGTGTAGCTACCATCATTTAGTAGGTCCCTGAATTTTGTTATTGTACGCGTTTTTGTCCATGATGACCGTGGCATTGTCCTTGTTGGCTGAGAGGATGACTATCCCTCCTTTTTCAATTGAACTCAACGCTCATCCTTACTGATGTTGTTGACTGGTATCTTAGCGCTTTTTAGCGTTGCAGCAATTTCAGATCTTGTCATGTCTGCAGCGATGTGTCCCAAAACCCTTAAGAGCTAAATCGACCTGGGCAATAATGTCATCCACTGGTATGTGTGTTTTGGGGGGGTGACCTTTTGAAGTTCAACCCGTTAGCCAAAACCGATTTTAGACCGTTTGGAAGTTGGGCTATTACTCGGATTAATCACAACTTTGTCAACGTCTAACTTTTTAACGTGTTGATCTTGTTTCTTCTTGGAAAGGAGGTTGAACTTGGAAATCAGGTTATTTTTACATTTATCTGACATTGTTGCAGTTGATGAAGCAGTCGTGTTATCTATATTCCCAATCAGATGTAGACTTTTTCCTGTCAATATTAAGTGTGATTTCAAGAGTCTTGTCTAAGGCTAGTTTACATTTTAGATTGCCAGTACACTCACTCCGATTTTAAGAACCAGGCTATTGTCTACATTCGTGGTTTTGTTTTTATTTTTTTATTATTATTCACCTCGTTTTTTATTATTGTTTTTCTATCCATGTGACTTTACCAAAAGAACCAAAGAATATGGTTGTTTATACTTTTTTTTTCCTGCTTTTGACAGCTGGAGGATTTTGACCTGCTTGTGCTATGGTCCATGAGGCTGGGTGCTGTTGAATTGGCCAGAGCTGTCCTTTGAGCAGTTGCCAACTGCCATTTTATAATTATCAAATGAGGTTCTCCTTTATTCAAGCAATACTTGGCTCCTTAAAGTGACTCATTAGCATGTGCGCTAACTTGGTTAGACATGTTTTGGCATTGAGGGCATACCAATGCCACGGGGTGCCATGCTGTTTACATAGCCCACTGATGAATGTTGCAGTCGCAAACATATTTTCTCTGGCGATGCTGCATGTCATTTTTCTTTGTAATTTATCGGTCAGCTTCTCCCGGCAGGCAAGGCTGCGTTGGCTGGCTGGGTCGTGTAGCCAGCATGCCCAGCCACCGCATGCCCAAACAACTTCTGTTTGGCTGCATTGAGGGGGCTAAACGGGCACGATATGGGCTGGAGAAGATATGGACCTAGATGCGGTACGAGAGAATGTGGAGCTGAGTGAACTTTCCGAAGACTGGTACCAGCAGTGTCAAGATTAGCCGTTAACGGAGGAGGCTTGTGAAAGACTCTACTGGGCAGTTGGAGGCAGTTCCAACTGGAGGGCAGAGGAGTGATGCTCACAACAAGCGGAGCGCTGGGTGACTAAAATGCAGCAAGTTGGCACAGTAAGGGGTGCATCTCCCGGTCATCTGTCGACCAACCAATGGTATCTGGGTCTGTCTTGTCAACTGTTGGTAAGCCTTCGACACTTCACGTGGCCTCCACCTGACCTGGCACAGACGCCGTGGTGACATCCGTCACTTTGTGGCGAATGGCGGGTATCGGTGAATCGGTATTGGCACGCAGTTGATGCTCAGGTTATTTGTTTAGTCTATTTAGCCAATCGTGAACAAGTGGATTTTTTTTTGTCCAATCCATGAACTGTATTCTTCAGAGGGGTATTATTATTTTTTATATCGAATGTGAGCCTTTTAAAGCAAATCCCCTCTGCTTCGCCATGCCGATCCACAATGTTCTTTAACCTTTTCGAAAGGTAGCACACCTTTTCAAAAATGAGTCGTTGGTATTGTGGGATGAGGCCGCTGGCTGCTTTCCAATTGAGACACGCGTTTAAGTCTTGGGCAGGAGGGGGAGTGACAGTCAGTCAGAGCGTGACGTCGTACGTAATTGAGAAGCACGTGTTTGGGTTTTTTTTGGGGGGGGGGGGGAAGACTCGATTGCCATTTCAGGTTTGAATAGAAACACAAGTGTGCTCATTACGCACTCCATTGAACGTAAAATACACTGTAGCAGCGGTGATTTGCCGCGTGGCTGCAAAAAATGTATTCTCCGTTCCTTCCTGACAATTCTCTCGTTGGCCTCTGCTTGCCGTTTGGGAGAAATGCCAGTGTTTTCATGCGCTGAAAGTCCTTGTCAACATTTTAACGTTCAGCAATTGCTTGACCCACTCCTTTGTTCTTTTCGAGGCGTTTGTTTGACCTGGCCAAATGCAACCGCTACCTTTATGCACGTGAACTCGCGCAAACTGCACGTGGTAACACCTGCCCCCCCCCACTCCCCACATAATGACATCCTCTGATAAAGACAACACAATTATATTTTTAGTAAATTGGTTATTTCGCAAAACATTGTTTCCACGTGCGTTTTTGAGATCCCATGGGTGTGCTTTATAAATCATGTTCTCCTGTACTTAGGTCCAGGCAACAGACGGGGTCAGCCAACTGACAAATGCATCTTCTCCATAATTTATTGTGCTTTAAAAAATGTAAAAGCTGCAAAAGGAGCAGCTCCGAATGCCTCAACTCGCATGCCCTTGTGCGGTTAAAGGCTCCCAGCTGCTGTTGCCACTGGAGGGATTTTTCTTTCTTTTGAAATGCATGCATTTTTTTATAAAGGGTGCTTTAATTAGCAAAATTTATCTGCATGAAATGACAGCGTAACCTTTACGTTTGAGGGGGGGGGGGGGGCGGTGGGGGAGGGGGTACGTAAAAAATAAGCCCCAAAGAGTACAATTTGCCCTAGCGATTGTCTGTCACATGACCTCCGAGGTCACTGAAATTAACCCCCATTGATGTGAAGAAAGCCATGTTCATATTTGAAATGTTGTAATAACTGCTCCTAATGATAGCCGGGAACAGATAATGGCATTTCAAGAGCCATGTCTCGACTTGCATATACGTTTGGCGTATTATTAAACCTTAGCAAGACTAGGCCCAAATGAATTTTTATTTCAAATTCCTTACATGCCATTGACTTTCCAGGTTCATGTGTGCTTTGAACACTTGCTAAACCTATTGCTAAATTGTCAAGTCACCTTAATTATAAAAGAAACACCTTTTTTATATTACATTCCTAAAATGAAAACCGTGGGTGGAACGTTGGCCAAGTGGTTGGTGCACTCTGCTATGAACCCAGCGATGATCTTAATCGGCCCTGGGCCTCCCTGTGAAGTATGATCGATCGACCCCCATGACCGACGACACTGGGAAGCCTTCACCCAGCATGGAGTTTAACAAAGGGCTGATATAGTGATAGGTTTTTACCCTTTAAACTGGTACAAAAACCGACACCTTTATACAAGGTATCATGTTAGCAATAACCACAACACAAGCAGTCATAATGCAAACAAAAAGAAACAACTCTGATAATGATATGCACTGTCCTTGAAGTTGATTGGTCCACACCCGAGACAGCTTTTCTTAGAGCCTAGTCTCCATTGGTGTTGGACCAGATGACGCCAAAAGGCGTACAACTCAAAAACAACGCACTATCAGAGTATTGAGAGCTCGGTAAGCATTTACACAATGAGACCTCCTTTTTTTTCCTTCTTGGTTTTTTCGGTAAAGTCACGTAGAAGGGAAGTAATAAAATAATAAAAATAAAACCTAATAAAATAATGTAATAAAATAATATAATAGAGACCTCCTTTATCAGTGGCAAAATATAGTGATAGATTTTTACCCTTTCAACTGGTCCAACACCATGTGAGACTAGGCTCTAAGGAAAGCTATCTCGGGTGTGGACCAATCAACTTCAAGGACAGTGCATACATTATCAGAGTTGTGTTTTTTGTTTGTATTATGACTGCAGGTATTGTGGTCTATGCAAACATGACTCCTTGGAAAAACAAGGTGTCAGTTTTGTTGCCAGATAAAAGGGTAAAAAACCAATTATCATATTTTTTCTTCTGGCAAATGAGGTTCCAATGGTAACAAAGGGCTGTCAAGGTACTGTTTTCATTTAGTCGGTACAACTTCGTATGGTACCGAGTTATAGGCATATCGGTGACGAGGTCCGGTATATGAACATTTGTAGAGAATGACAATCGCACCACACACATACCTCGCTGATTGTGGACGGTGAAGTGCTATTTAGGGCAGATATGTGACGGTCCCATGTGGTGCTGTTGATAGGTGGACTGTCAACAATGACAACAGACAATAACAGTTCCACAAATTGCTATTTACTGCACATGTAATGCAGGCGGTTTTTCGAGTCGCAGTGCGCGGGGGTACGTGACATAGTCGGATAAGAGACCGTTGTTACCACGTTCCAATGGCAACTATCAAAACGCAGGCCACTCCTACAGGGGTATCAGAGCTTAGGAAGAAACACAGGGTTGTTAGTTTATTGAAACATGCGGTTTTTAGACCGGTTTTCATTGCACTGTAATCTGTCCATGTGTTTTTTTTGTGTGCTGGCATCAACCACCTTTTCACATACTCTGTGCCTGACATCGTTTTGTTAACAAAATCCTTTGGGGGCGGGGGACGGGGGGGAAACATCGCAGGCCGCCTGGACTTGCGAGAGGACACCATCGAGGGCCTGCTGGCGGCCGCGTGCTTGCTCCAGCTGTCGCCCGTGGTGGAGGCTTGCTGCGGATTCCTCATGAAGCAGCTGCACCCCTCCAACTGCCTGGGCATTCGCTCGTTTGCCGACGCCCAGGGCTGCACCGACCTGCACAAGGTGGCACACAACTACACCATGGTGAGCGTCTGATTGCCGTGGGTTCCTCCACCCCCCCCACCCCCTGAGGTGATGGGCGTCATAGAAGGGGAGGGGGGAGGTGGCAGGGGGTAGAATTCCCACGGGTGTCTCTGCCGAGGTGCGAATAATACGTTTCCTGTAATTGACTGAGTGGTGGCTTTTGGTACGGTTCCCATATTTGTTGGCATATATATACACACGTATTAGGAATGAGATTTAGATTTTTTTAATGTTTGGCTATTTAGTCCCGTTTTTCAGATGGCTATTTTTATGTTATATAAATAAGGTGTTTTTGAATAACATGCATGGTTTGGCTGCTAAATGCATAATTACTTGAAATGCTAATAGTTTAATTACATTTTTCAACACATCTCGTTTTCATAAAACCTTTGTAATATTTGAATTCATGGAAATTTGACGTTGCGAAAATAACATCGTGTGACCCGTTTGAAAACTGTGCAAAACGGTAAATTCGCGCGGGTATTGAAGCACAACCCTGCTTCCCGCCCCCTCCACCACGCTTACCTTGAGCCCAGATGTTGTGATCGTGATGTGCTTTGAGTCAACCGGAGCGCCACACCTGTTTGCCTTGGTACACACAGGAGAACTTCCTGGAGGTGATGAGAAACCAGGAGTTCTTGCTGCTGCCAACGGAGGCGGTCGCTGACCTCTTTGCCAGCGAGGAGATGAACGTGCCGGGCGAGGAGACGGTGTTTCAGGCGCTCATGGCCTGGGTGATGCACGACGCCGAGACACGGCGCCACGTCCTGCCGGGCCTGCTCACTCACGTACGCCTTCCGCTGCTCTCGCCGCAAGTGAGCCTGCGTGTCTCCGTGTGTGTATTGCGAGAAATAACATGGCCTGGCATGAGCACTGGTGACATTGCCACCGCTTGGTGGCGAATGGCGGTTGTGGTCGTGAAAAACGAGGGGAGTGGGTAGTGTAGCGGTTGGCGCGCTGCGCTCCGCACCTGGCGATCCGAGTTCCATTCTCGGTCACGGCTGACACCAGTGATTTATCTAAACCTGTCTTGGGCCTCCCCTAGGTCGACTCGGCCTGAAGTGAGTTTCTGGTGCGGTGTGTATCATATCAGCGCTGGGGAGACGAAGGCGGCTGGGCGTAGTGTTGGCCACCCCCCACCCCTTCGTGTGTGGTTCCGACCTTCATAGCTGCTCTCTTAACGGCACTTGCCCAAGAGTCTAAGCTATACGGGGGGGGGGGGGGACCTTTTTTCTTTGTTTGACATGTAAAAGGTGCAAACCTGCAAATTGCAGGCATACACCACTACTGGCGGGGAAGGGCTTCTGCGAGAGAAAGCTCTGCTATTTTGGCTCTTTTCTACTCTGGCCAGATGCCTCGGAAGCGGTTGGGAGTATCCACACTTTACCTTGCCACATGCAAACCTCCCTTTTTGGCTAACTCTTGTCATTTATGCTTCTGAGTGGACAGGCTGGGATGGGGTGGGATTTAAAACCGATTTGGCTCCCGGTGATTGTTACTGTCACTTCGTGGCCCATCGTGGCTCTAATGTCCTGTCTCCTACGTGTGCAAGCGTTCATGCACAGCTGTGTGCGTGGATTTGCAAAAAACTTCTGCCGTTTGTAATGACCCGGTATCAAACACAAATTATTTGATGCTGCGTTGTTGGTGGTGTACAAACAGACCCGACCTCTCTAGCCTCTCTCTGTGCTGCGAAGAAGAGCAATTTCCCAAAACGTTGCCTATTATAGGCTTCATTTTTAAGGATTTGTTGGTATCAAGTGCTTGAATAACATAAAACGTGTACATAGTATTTATTCATTGCGCACAGAATACAATTCATATGGTATTTAAATGCCACACCATCTCAAGGAGCTGTACATTAAATAGTGCTCCCTATTTCATTTTTAGAGGGCTAGTCGGTCCTATATGGGGGGTGGGGAGGAGAAAGAAACGTCTTTGACCTGGACTGCAACAGCCGACAGCGTGGATGGCTGGGAGAAGGAAGCTTCCGACTAATGGGTGCAGTGGAGGAGAATGGGCGACCTCCCACTGAGCGCAGGTTGAATGGTGGCTTGGACACAGAGCCCTGGTTGCTGGAGTGAAGAGAGTGGAGGGGGAAGAGTGAGATGAGGGAAGAGGCAGGGAGAGTCTGTGGAGGGGTGAGGTAGGCAGGGGTGGGGGGTGTGAGTCTTATGAAAATGTACACTTCCAGCTATCGACACACTAGTGTTACCGATGAGCACTGGAAAGATTGCCATTCGGCACGTTAACTTTTATTGCAAGATAGGCATGATAGTTTATGCTTTAATTCGTTAAAAAAAAACTAGGTCCTCAGCCCCTGCAGCTGTGTTCTTGCAATACTATGGCACCGTGGGATGTGCACACCGGTACTATTCTTTAGACGCCACAGGAGTGTGGCAATGTCGGCGAGAATATGCACAATTGCACGGGCGCCCACGCGTTTTGCGAGCCGAGCAGATATGCGATGTTCTCCGAGTACTTGTGGCACGTTCTTTTCTCATCTTTGTACACCCAATTTCAGGGTGTCTTCCAGCAACAGGATGCCACGGTGACCTAGATGTTAACTACCTCGTCTGGTATACAGGAGGTCGTGAGTTTGATCCTGACTTGTATATTTGTAGTGTGCATGTTTTCACCGTGGCCACGTGGATTTTTATCTGGGTCCTCCGGCTTTTTCCTCAACATTTAGGAACATTTGTTTCGAGTCTGCTATAAATTTCCACAAGCAACTTCGTTGAGCTATCATTTGTGACCAGGTCGCGTATGAAAGAGCTACATAGCGCAGTGGGCCTTACCTGGTAAAATAAAATAAAGTTCAATAACAACCTTTGTCTTCCCCCCCCCCCCGCTGCCTCACTGCCCTTAACCTTCCCCCACACACACTTTTATCAGTTCCTGGGCGACCTGGAAAGCAACCCATTGCTGTGCGATGATGTGGAGTGCCAACGTCTTTTGCTGCAAGCCATGAAGTACCACCTCCTTCCCGAGCGCCGCCCAGCCATGCAAGGGGCCTCCACTCGGCCACGAAAATCCACCGTGGGGACCATGTTTGCTGTCGGAGGAATGGACGCCACCAAGGGTCAGCTGTATGAATTAGGAAGAAGGGGGGGGGGCAGTCGGGTAATTGGGGCGCTGGTATGAGAGGGTGAGAGAGTGGCGCGAGACGGTGGAGTGAGGCTGGAGAGGGAGATTAGGTTTGGAATGATGCTTCTAAAAATGTCAGCAGCGTGCCCAAATTTAGATTTCTGAGACGTTGGCCATTTTTTGTGCTCGCGTTAAAGTATGCAACATGGCTCCCACCATTTTCTTCTCCACAAGCCTTCGCTCGACCAAATATTATCCACACTGAGCAGGCGAATCTGGTATGCATCGCGCAGTGTGGTCTTGCTGCGGGCTAGCCTTTGTACTAAATACACCGTTTTTGAATCTTTTAAAAAACTTTTGCTTGGTGGCCTGGAAGCAGAAGGTTTCAGCGAAAACGGTTTGGTTTGATCAATTAATGTGGCTAATGGTTACTCCGACTACACAATCCGCAAAGCCATCACTGTAACCATGAAGGACCCTCTTGAGGAGCCATTCAAAACCATCACCTTATCCTACATTGCGGAGGTCACAAAAAAGATCTCCAAAATCTTGAATAAACACCGTCCAGGTCCGATTCAACACTGTACATAAAATCCGTGATCTGGTCCTGTCTGTAAAATATGTGATTCCAGACATACAGTACCCTGGCGTCTACAAACTAAGTTGCCTCTGTGGTAGCAATTACATTGGAAATCAAACGACATGTCTCGACCGCATCCGTGAACACAAAGCAGACCTAAAACACCTCTGCCGTGGCAGACCACTGTTACAATTCAGTGGGCTCGCATGACATTGATTTCTCCAAGACAGAGGTTCTCTGGAAGCCATCTGGCTACCATGAGAGATTTGTTCATGAGGCTATCCACATATACAAACGGAGACGATTTCAACCGAGAAGATAAATTCTGGCTTAGCAATCATTGGAAGGATTTGATAAACCATTTCAGGTCTTAATTGATTGTGTTCACGTTTACGGTGACTTTCAGACCGAATTCCATTCTCTTTCTCTCCCCCCTCCTCCATTCCGAGCATAGATGGACTCGTCCGTCTGAACAACCGCCAGTTGCTGTCCATGGTGCTAACGTTAAGAAATAACCGCCACTTTTTTAAAAATTTTCTTGCTGTGGTTTTCACACCTGATTTTGAGTTGCTTGTGGTTGCAATCAAAACGTCGTGAGAATTAAATAGTTTTATCTTTATTATTTTATTATTTCCCTTCTACGTGACTTTACCGAAAGAACCAAGAATGTGTAATAAGAGTGCAAATAATTATAATTAACACATCAGCTCTGGTGAAATTCACTGCTGGATGAACAGTTTCCAAGCCATTGCTATATCTAAGTGGATTCTGCGATCTAACAACCGATCGAGCACCCTATACACGTTTTGAATTTCATTGCTCCACCTCTATGGACATCATCTTAGATGTGTGTTCATGCCTTGCCTGTTGGGCCATCATCCCTTATCACGATGCGTCCTGCCCAAGCCCACTTACTTTAACTTTGCAGGTTGAATTTTGCCTTTAACCTGTCTCCATTCTATAAATCACGTTTATTTTTCTCCCTCAATGTAATTCGCAGCACGCGCTTGTCCACGCTTCCTTGCACACTAGTTGTTGGTGACCAGATTTTATCGTCGGTATTTTTTTATTATGATATTGGTAACTATTTCATATACCTGCATCCCACAATCGTGGTAACTGACCACGGTGAACTGCAGCGACGCTTTTAGGTACCCCCAACTCTCGCCGCACGCGTGCGTGCGTGCGCGCGTCAAATCGGGTCGCATCTTCTTCGTGGTTGAGACCTCGAATCAATTTTATTGCGGGTGTGAGAAACGCATTAATCCACCCACGCGCACACCTCGTAATCCACCCTGTGACAGACCGCTTGGCCAAGGCGTATCAATGTTGGCCAGTGGCACGATGCGCCCCCCCCCCCCCCACATGTTGTGCGACGCGATTGAATTCCCATTCACGTTTTTAAGTGAAGGAAGGGGGGGGAAGGCGTGTGGGGATAAAGTTGAGGGGGTGGGCAGGGAGGCGGTTGGAGGGAGCGGTGCGAATTAATTTGGAGGGATTAAGATAACCTCCCAGCGCAATGACAGCTCCCCCACCACCCGGATGACTGATACGGTTGTTGCTCTCGCACCTCGGGTGCCTTGCTCCTGTGTGCAGCCCCACATTACTATTGATTTTTTGTTTTAATGGAAAGGGATTGCTGCCCTTTGTGACTATACTCGCTTAGAATTTATAATGGGGGGGGGGGGGGGGGGTAGGTGAAGAAGATAAAAGGAAAAGAAAAACATTGGGTGCTCTGCTTGCGGAGCCACGATTTGGATGTTAAGAGTGCACCAGCACATCTGCTCTTGGTTGCCGCTATCAGGTCGGCCAAATATATCCCACAAGACCCAGCCCCCTTGGGGCATGAGAAATGGATGCAGCTTCCCAGGGAAGCACGCCCAAAGGTGCACATTGCCCGGTCGCCGTGTAGGCGTCGCCTCGTGGCAGTGTGCCCAGGTAGCGCGTTGGATCTGCTTGTGCCCCCCCCTCCTCAGGGGTTTTGTGAACGATGGTGTAGTTTGGGACCCGATAGAGATTTTATCCTAATGAGGTGCTCATTATGCTTGCATATATATGAGGAAGATGCTGTTGGTGTGGGTGTTGGCAAATTAATAATCGTAAATTTTGAAGTCCTCTCTTTTTTCATCTATTATTATTGGATGGTTTTAAAGTTGTGTGGAACAGCGCTTTTCTGCAAAAGATTAAGTATTCTATTAAACTATTCCCATACTTATGCAAAATTAAAATGTGAAAGGTCCAGCCATTTCATATTTTTTTTTTCACCGTTTCAGAAATTATGTAATTTTCTCTTCTCACCAAACTGGGGTAAAAATAAGCAATTGTATAGCTGCAATTACGCTGCAAAAATTAAAGGTTACATTTTGAGCATCGGCTAATTGCAAAGTGGGCACCCAATTTAAAAGTAGTGCTACAAAATGAAATGTTTGCCACCTTCAGTTTTTTAAGTAATGCTCATTGCACCAACAGAAAAAAAAATTGTGTGCTTTTATATATCGTGGGGACGGTAGTGGAGTGGTTGGCACTCTGTGCTAAGATTCCCGCTCGCAGCCAACATCGGTGATGATCTGAACCGGTCCTCGGCCTCCCCTAGATCGACTCTGCCTCATGAGTTTCTGGTGTGGTGCGTACACCGCCACTAGGGAGACGAAGGCGGCCGGGCGTAGTGTTGGCCACCCGTCACCACATGTGCCGTGCTGGCCTTCATAGGTGCTCTCTAACAGCACTTGCCCTAATAGTCTGTCAAGGCTATAAGGGGGATCTTTGTCCAACCATGTTGGGGAACTTCTTCTTGGTTATTTTGGTAAAGTCGCGTAGAATGGAAATAATAAAATAATAAAAATAAAACATAATAAAATCTCACGACGTTTCGGCCACAACGCAAGCAGCTGTCCTCGGGTCAAGAATAGGTCTGTCGAGAAGACAGTCTGAATGACACACCCCAGGCTTGGAGCATCTATGAGACCAACAGTTTCCTCTCATTCATTCATTGTTTGTGTCACCACCTTACTGCAGGTGAACAACACGCTTCCCGTTATGCCTTTCTCCCGCTGCGAAACTTAATCATTCGCTTGGTCTCTTTTTCCCAAATTCTTAGCTTTGCTTAATTTCGTGAAACTTGTCAACCCTTTACCTTGTAAACCTTTAACTAGTGCTGTTTATTGCTGGCCTTTAGGATCTGTGCACAAGCTAAGTATTATAACGCAAGACATGGAAGCACACTTTACATTATAAAACATTTACTTGCCCACAACATTCTGACGGAGAATCAAAACTCCCTACCAAGAGGACTCTGCTAAGTTTCACAGTAGTGAGCATTGCTGTGCGTTTCCCAAGTTAGTAATTTTTAGGCAACCTTTCAGATTTGACAGATTGGACCACATGGCCCTACGTTGCCTTTTTGAATAACGTCATGGGATTGGTCGCGTTCGCCTTGCAGCAAACGGGGCGGCGGGTATTTTATCTTTGATACGTGCTGCAGTATTAACCAGAGCGGCTGTGGGGCCAGTTGAGTGGGGAGGGATCTCCAACTGCAAACTTCTGCGGACAAAGCGGCGTAACGCTTAAAAATGTTCATCCACCGCGCATGCAGGAGCCACCAGCATCGAGCGCTACGACCTGAGGACCAACACGTGGACGCAGGTGGCCATGCTGAGCGGTCGACGGCTGCAGTTCGGCGTGGCCGTGCTGGACGACAAGGTGTACGTCGTGGGTGGGCGGGACGGCCTGAAGACACTCAACACCGTCGAGTGCTACAATCCACGCACGCACACCTGGAGCGTGCTGCTGCCCATGTCCACACACCGGCACGGCCTCGGTAAATGGGATGGCTCGCACGGTGACCAAGCTAAAACGAGTTGTGCGGGAACCGGTGTTTTTATTATTATATATTTTTTTTACGAATAATGTGGTGTTATGTGTAACGTAGATTGTCGTACCTTGTGAAGGGCGGAGGGTGACATCGTCCGGTCCTTGTTTCATATGCCACGAGTATAGAATTCGCAATAATACCTCGGCTATGTAAAATTCAAGTCTGGTGGGACTTGACTATTGTGTATTTGCATTATACACTATATATTGTAAATTTAGACAGACGTACTAATGCATTTCAGAGCTTTGACTCTTGCACTCTTGTGATTCAGAATTTTGAAGGCAAGGGTTTCTAGATGGTACACATTTCGTGAACGTCGCTATCCATTGAGGTTGCCAGGTGGCCATGCGATGGCAGTGCAGTACACGGCTTCGTGAACTTGACTGCTTCTCTCTTGTGTGCGCACCTTGTCTACGTACCTGCCTTTCCTAATCGTACACAATACACGCTTTTAAAAAAAAAATCTAGAATTGACCTATTTAATCGGCATTGAATCTCAATGAGGCTTTTTTGCATATTTGTGGGAGTGGTGGTGGAGTTTTGGGGTTGGCAGTCTGCGATATGAACCCCCGCAACCTGGATTAATTGGTGCAGGACAATCCCTGTACACCGTCCGGCACTGCCCACTATGATAAAGTATGGTGAAACATCCCCAATGCCTGACATAGCGTGGGGAAATCTTTGCCCAGCAGTGGACTGATATGGCTGTAAAGTGGTGTTTACATTCCATTATATTTCTATTTGTACCCAACTGGTAATCCTGTTCAACTCTCCATTGAGTTGTCAGAGCATCCATTCCAGTTGATGACGATTTTCATTCCCCCTATGGTTCGCTTTCTTTACCTTATGGGTTAACGCCTTGGGAGAAGAAAAGCAGAAATAATTTGTTCAAATTGGTCCACATGCTTAGGTTAAAAGTAAAAAAAAATCTCCCAAGAAGTATGGTAATTCTAATCTAGGACTTGAATCTATTAACTTGAGTGCCATCTCCTGTCCAAATGTGCTCAACGATAATGTGTACCTGTTCACAAACGTGGGGTGCTGAACAGAGCCATAACCATCGTTGGCTCCTCAATGGAAGAGTTTTATCAATGGGAAAACTCGGCTTAAGGTGAATCTGATAACAGTAGTGCAACTTGTAAAAGTGTTTTTGTGATTAAATGCTTTGTTTAAATTGGCCGTTAAGGTATTTGTGGTATCCCGTTGCTTTGGTGGCTTAATGAGCGTAGTGCTTGTGGGGCAGCTCTGCTGTTGTTTATCGGTGAGAAGGAGATAAGTGTGCAGAGGACTTCTTCCCTCCTAAACCCTAAGCACCGACCCCTCCTCCGTCTGTTCAGGCTTTTAGAATGCCAAATGTCACCAATGACTTGGTGGGGGGGGGGGGGGGATTATTGCGTTTACATTTTTGCTTTTTTAAATATTGCGACATTTTCATTTTATTAGAATTAATAACGTCGAGGTAATGTTCATCATGTGACAAACATTTACGTGTAAGCAGTGTGTGGTAAAATACTATACCCCCCCTCAAACTGATTGAACCAGAGGTCACGGCCTCGTGCTTTGTTCCCGCGTGCTCTCACGTGAAGGGTTTCACTACTCTGCTATTATCCGAATGCACACTGGCCCGTGATTTGGTACCGATGGCATACTCGATGATGATAAAAAAAGTACTATTCAACAAGGCATTACTATTTGGCATAGAGGAACGAAATGTCCATTTTTATGATGATTGGTTTTATTTTAATGTTTTGTCTGTAATAAAATGTAAAAGTAATTGAATATGGCTGGATAATGTAGTGGTTAGTATGCTCACCACTGAGGCTGTTTGCGTAGGGTCAGTGGCTCTATTCTCAAAAGCCCTGACCGAGTAATGCTTTAGAGGATTACCAGAGCACGCCGCTCTATTAGCGTGAACCTGAATGTACGGTGCTAAATCCATTGCGATTCTCTGTAGCTTAAAATGCAAATGTTAAAATGAATTTCAACCAAATTACAAAGAATGCTCTCCATCCAAATTTAACTTGCAAACGAGATATTTCGATGACTTTCCCAGCTGTTTACAAAAGTAAACGAGATTGAATTGCATATAGTTCACTCTCTTATCCCTGGGCAGATTATTCCAGTTTCAGATTATCCATGCTTGCAGAATATATAAAAGTATAAAAGCATATTTACATACGTGCTGGTAGAATTTATCAGATTCGCCAAACTGACCAAGGGACACTGATTCATTGCCCAAGTCGATCCCTAACGTGTCAACAAGTAAACCGATTTACTTCTTTTTGAGAAGCAAATAAAAACAGACGGAGGTCGCTCTTCACCCCCCCCCCTCCCAAATGCTCCGGATAATTGACAGTTGACCTCTGAGCGGCACCCTCACGGCTGGGGTTTTCAAGGCCATAACCAATCCGTGAAACTCTGGCCTTGCAAGATATTGGAATCTGGCTCTGGGGTCGAGCAGGACAAAGGGTCTTGGGTTAATCATTTTTGCCGTTTTTAATGTTGCATCGGTAAGCATGCACCCGTGAACGCGTAACCTTTTTGCCTGCCGTGTGTGTCTGGGGGCGTAGGTGTGGCTGTGCTGGAAGGGCCCATGTACGCGGTCGGGGGCCACGACGGCTGGAGCTACCTGAACACGGTGGAGCGCTGGGACCCGCAGGCTCGGCAGTGGAACTACGTGGCCAACATGTCCAACCCGCGCAGCACCGTCGGTGTGGCTGTCCTCAACGGAAAGTGGGTCGCATTGACCGTCCGCGTGATGATTGGAGATTGTCGGCCGTAATTTTGTAATTTGTTCGCGTGTATCGATTTCTATTGAAGGTGTAACGATGCACCCTGTAGATGGATTAATATTGATTCTAAAGCTAATGATGCTTGCATCGATTACATAGTTTTTTTTTAAGAATAAGTGTTTTTATTACTATTCATTATGGCAGTACAACAATAGTACATTACTGTACTTCGATACTTCATGTCTATGCTGTCTACAGTTTACGCACACTACCGGCGTTTGGTCAAAATAACCCCACGACCGGTACAGGGAGGCTGTCTTCGAGCTGTAGATTGACCCCAAGGAGGGATTTTTACGGTTCTTTTTTAGTTCGTGTCACTCCTTCATCCACATTGCAATGAATGTTAAGATGACCGCTTGTGTTGCGATCGAAACATCGTAGTTTTTTTGTGATTTTTATTTTATTTTTTATTTTCTTTGAACCTATCTACGTGACTTTTACCGAAAGACCCAAGAATGAATGCTATAACATCCACAGCAATTATTTAAAATAGATTATCGAATTTAATTGTAACTCCTGAAAGAGTCGACTCCCCTCGGGTGAATTGTTGAACATTTTTCAAAGAGTCGTGGTGATTTTTTAAAATTAAAAAGCACGTTTGCTGTTTGTTTAGAAACTTCATAGATGTGGCAGCACTGCCATGCAAAGAGAGACTGAGTTTTAATGAAGCTCAATGCAGTGTTTATTGACGGTTGGATTTATTTGCGTAATTGGCCACAGGGATGAGAGAAAAAATTTAGGAAATCAAATCCGCATATCATTTGCACAAGTGGTTGGTATAACACCTGGTAATGTTTAGTAGCGTTACAAAAAATACATTCAATTTGTGTATCTAATTAAATTTAGCAGGTGTTTTTTTAAAATAATATAGATGCTTTTTTTTTCTTCACTTCTCACGGTTGTATGCTGCATGTAAATTAATGTTGGGCAATCGACAGTAATCACGGATAATGCCAGTTGCAATTACTTTGCCACGATTGGGGCGATTTTTTAAATAGTACTAATAACATTACGCAGTCGTGGCGTTTTGTGACCTGTCGCTTGTGACCCGGGGCACACGCTCTGCTCCCCCCCCCCCCCCCCCATAGGCTGTACGCAGTTGGCGGCAGGGACGGTAGCTCGTGCTTGCGCTCGGTCGAGTGCTTTGACCCGCACACCAACAAATGGACGGCGTGTGCGCCCATGTGCAAGCGCCGAGGGGGCGTGGGCGTGTCTGCCTGTAATGGGTTCCTCTACGCTGTGGGAGGACATGACACGCCCGCTTCCAACCACTGCTCGCGGATATCCGACTGCGTGGAGAGGTCTGCATGGCGACTTTTTTTAAACGTTCTCACATTTATGCAATTTTTTTTTTATATATAAGACGGTTGTTACCTTGTGCGACGGTGGCTATGGCATCACTAATGCAGCACTGGGGGTAAGGGTTTGGTGGCTTTGGACGAAGGCGGTACAGAAAAACTTCGATTCATCTTCATCTGTGACATTTCCTCGCACGTGTGAGTTTTTCTAGGTGTGCGTAACTTCTTCCACGTGTATACAAACTCGGATAAAAAAAAAAAATATATCTCTTAATATAGAGGACTGCAGAGCTTTGGCAGTTGCTGCTGGCTCATCGCCTGGCTGCCTTAATTCTAGTCTTTGGTTCCTCTTTGCCTCTGTGCTACAAATTGTAAAGTATGATATGCAATCTGCATGAATGATGCTGTATGAAACAAAAAATCGTCTCTTCACTTGTCCAGGCCATTATTTTGTACCGTCCTGATCTGAATGTGTAAGCGTGCCCTCTGGAGGAAAGGTTATTTGTATAAAAGTAATAAAAAAAAGTTTTACTTCCCTGAACCTGCTGAAAGGAATGAACAATTGATGCAAATTTATTTCAACTACTTAAAAAAAAATGTCGAGGGGTTTGCAAGGTTATTACTACATTGTGAGTAGCAGAAGTCATTCCAGCAATCTGTGTTGCTATGGTTTTTTGCTCCCACATCTTTACTTCCTCTTCATCAACCTGCTCTGTCCAGCAGGTGAAGTATGGCCAAATGACCCATACCGCATGGGAAGGGGGGGGGCCCTCTTCCAGCAATAGATTGACAAAACGGCTGTACATCGACAAAATAAATTGTTTGGGTTTTTAGGAAAAATATTAAATATTGCAATGCTATCCTGGTGCAATGTTTAGCAAACGGCACTTGCAATTCAGATGTTGCCAGCTCGATTTGATCTCCCGGTGCGGCAGTTCAAATGGGCAAGTTATTGAATCCGCACCTCTGCATACCCGGCAGTAAATGTGGATGCACTACGGTTAGTCGATTTTAGTGAGGTAAAGTGTGGGCACTTCTATATATTTTTAAGACATCTGGTCAGTGTAGAGGAGAATAGCAAAAAATATCCTGGAAGGGGCTTTCTCGAGCTCTCTAATGTGCCGCAGGCCCTTCTACCAACATTGCTACGCGTACGCAATTTGAAAGGCTGCATACAACTAATTTTTTTACAAATTGCCCATTGCAAATTTAACTCGCTCATCTCCCTATCCATCTTCCTGTGGCCTGTGAACTTGCTCGACCCAGGTTCGACCCCAAGACGGACGCATGGACGGCCGTGGCGCCCCTAAGTGTGTCACGGGATGCGGTTGGCGTGGGCCTTCTCGGGGACCGTCTGTACGCCGTCGGCGGTTATGACGGGCAGACCTACCTCAACACGGTGGAGGCGTACGACCCCGTGGCCAATGAATGGGCACAGGTGTGCAATGTGGGCTCTTTCCTCCTGCCCCCCCCCCCCCACAATGAGTCATGCGCTAATTTTTTTTAGTTGTGTATGTGCCTCATTTGCTCTAATTATCCGGATTATGAAATGCCAGGTGTTGACAACGCTTGCGGATACCGGACACCCCAATTTTGTGCTGCCCAGAGTCCAAAGTTTCATCAATTTGGTCACACATGAACACTTCCTGGAATAATATCCTTAACTTTTGCCTAACGTAGAGGGGGGGGGGGGGGTGAAGTGTTTTTATAATGTAAAGAATATGGTTTGTTGGGATGGAGGGGGGCGGTAGTGGTTCACGCACTGCACTATAAACCTGGCCAGCGAAGTTCAGTTCCCAGTAAGATATTTTAATCTGCAGTTGCAGCCACTTGAGGTACAAAGACCCCAGCAAATATGGGAAGAATGGCTCACGATACTCGAGAGGTATAAGAACTGCATCTCAATGCATTGCCTTCAGTGGTGTATTGCTATGCAACTGGGAAAAGCCGGCAGGAACTTTAATGTCCCAGGAAGACGTACAGAATTCCCCAGGACAGCTGCCTCAACAAAGAGGGGGACGTTCCTTGCAAAACCACGACTGGTGGAAACTCTCGTGACAAATGTGGTGGTATCTGACCCAGTCCTGGGCAACCCTCTGGCAGACCACCGTGTGGAGGGAGGGTGGGGGCCTTTGTCAAAAAAATGTACCTAAAGCGGGGGGCGGGGGGGACTGTACATGCGTTGCGGGCCATTTCTATGATATCGCTTACACATTTAGGACACTTTTTAAATGTGAGTGTTGGTCAACCAATTGGCTATACAGTTTTATGTCAACCAAGTAGGTACATTACTCAGAAATGCTCACAATACTGGTGTCATATAAACTCAAACGATTTCATTCATGCTGCGATGGGGATTGTGGGTTTAGTTTTGTGCGATGTTTTTTTTTTAATCGCAAAACCTCCCCCCTCCCCCCCCCCCCCCCCCCGGTCAATTTAGCCTTGAAATGAATACCTGGTACGGTGTGTAAACATCACCACTTGCGAGACAAAGGCGGCTGGGTGTGGTGCTGGCCACCCAGCCCTTGTGCCATGCCGGCCTTCATAGGTGCTCACGAACAGCACCTGCCCCAAGTCTGTTAATTCTATACGGGGGTATCTTTTGTTTGTCTTGTCTTAAACCATCTCCTTATTCCATAAATAATACTTATTTCCAACCTTTTTTTTTGACCTGAGGTTGCCAGTCGTGCAACTGTTGTGTATTTTGCAAGCACTCTCACGAGTTGCTCACGATTTACTGCGTGTGTGCGTGTGCAGGTGGCTCCACTGTGTCTAGGCCGTGCCGGGGCATGTGTGGTCACAGTCAGAGTGATCTGACGAGGTCATCGCCGAGTGGGTGTCTTTCTGTGCGGGTGGGGAAGGTGGAAGAAGAGACATCCACAAGCTCTGGAGCGGCTAATGGCTAAGTTTTTTACAATTGTTGAAATGGCTCGTCGATTTCAATTCATTACCCGTTGTGCTGTGCACGTTTGCTTTTTCTCTTTGTTTTTTTGTAATCGTATGAAGTGTGCATGGGGTGGACAACTCTTGTGAAAATACACACATGCTTCCCCCCCCTCCTCCCATTTCTGCTTCGTGTCGACCGAATAGCTGGTGCTTGGGGCTTGGTCACCTATGCCTTGTGCGGAATCTGGCGATGATACTGAGAAATGAAATACTCGCTAAGCCCTGCTACTGACAGAAAGCCACCGTCTGTTTGCAGATATGGCTATGTCAAACCATTGGATTTGCTTTTTTCCGTGCGCGTGTGTTTGCAGTGTATATAGATTCAAAGCTTTGAATCGGGTGTTATATCCTGCCTGCCGTCGTCTCTGGATTCAGTGTATCGGTGCTGTAACCCTTGCGGGGGTCACATTTTCATCTGTACTCGCGTGCTGCGTACATCACAAATCTCGCATCAGTATGCCAGCGACGCGTGACATTTATGCTTTTGTGCACACGGCAGCATGTCCATTTTTTAAAATGGGTCTGGTCAGGAAATATAAAGATCTGTCACCTTTAAAAAAAAATAATACATTTCCACCTGAATGGCAGTGGTTATTACTTGAGCATTGTTAATTTTTAACTCGCGTGTTTGTTTGTTTTTAGTTTTTCCTGATGCAGGGAAAAAAACTATTGCAATTCCTTCGCACCAGCAAGCATGTCTGCCGCGTCCAATAAGCATGCGCCGAACGCTAACCTTTTTTGTAAAATTTTTGCATTGTGTGCAATTCGTGCTTCTCGGCTGTGGATGACCAAAACCATACACACAGCCCTAACTGGCGGTCGTGCACTAAGGCATGCAGGTAATTGCGGCGAGATCGTTGAGCATTTCTTCACATCCATGTTACCACGGCGGTAATGCTCTTCACTTTGACCGTGATCAAGCATTTTGGCACAAGATTGGCTGTGGTTCACGATCGCACCGTGAGCCGAAAGCAAGTCCATCGGGCACGTCTGTTCCTGCAGTCCCAGGCTGCAGAGCTTTGGTTATTACTGCTTCAAAAACCTAACTGTGGTAATTGAAAATGCGCATTTAAAGCAAAACTGCAATTTCTGACAAATGTTGTGAAGTTCTAATGACTTGGCAATGGCTCTTTTGGAATTCACACAGGACCACCTTTTTATGCCGAAGTAACGCCAACGCACGCCTTGTATAATTTTACTCTGCTACACAAACTGGATAAGCACATCACTTTAACAGTGTTTAGTCATGAAACGGTGTTTACTATTGTTACAACTACATTGAGCACAGATTGCTTACATTATAGATCTTTTTGTATTCACCCTTAACCAAACCAAGCTCGGTGATGAATGCAGTACTGTAGAAATGTATCTGGTATATTTTATTGTACTTGGCGGAGTGTTTTTACCAGGCCTTTGTTACCATGGAGTAAATCCAAATGCACACACGTTGAAAAGCACACCAGGATAATATGAATGTGGCTTCTTACTGCGTGTTTTGTCTCAAACACCATAGGGAGTCCAGAACCAGATCAGAACATTGAGAAACATTATTAGTGTAGTTTGTTAATTTTTGTATCAAAATAAAAAAAAATGTTACACTTAATATTGCACCGCTAATACCTTTTTTACAGCAGCTAACATTTGCATATATAATCTCGTACTTGCAATTCCATTTGTCGAATATATTTTATTATTGTATGGAAGAGAACCAGGATGTCCGTTTGGTTGGGTTTATTAGTGTGGTTTGGGTCCAGAACTTTTCACGTGAAAGGTGTTTTGCATAACGACTTGTCCATATCTGCAGTTTACTTAAATCATTTTGGCAAATAATTTTCCGTGCTAGGCCCACAGATGAGTAAAAAAAAACCCAGCCATCTGGCAAAACTGTACAGAAATTTCGAAAATAATTTGAGGCACCCAATTAAGTGAGCACAACGTTTTATGAGGCCAAGGCAGTTGAAGTCTACTTTATTATAATTACCATACTTTTGCAAGCCGCTCCCCCCCCCCCCCTCGTGTAGTTATGTAACGAAATGGCTTCCGTATATCCCCCTGTTATTGCACCTTTTTTGCATTTTGTTTAGACGACACCAACTGCGACCGGATTGCTGACGTGCAGCTTGCTAGCCACCTCTCCCCTTTTAATGTAATTCATAGTAAAACCGAAATGACCAATATCTGGCCTTCTCTCCACAGGGCATAAAGGTGCAGTTACACCAATTCCACTGCATCATAAAAAAGTGACATCTAGAGAAGAAAGTGACCCTGTAGAATTTGATTGCTTATTAATAAACCTACCCCAGTGGGATTTGATTTGAGATTTCACAGGGTCACTTTTCACATTACAACTCTATTTCTCAGTAGAATTAGGTTTTGGATGGTCTTGATTTTGGCTGCATCTGGAAGTCAAGGGCAGCTCTTGCACCTTTGTCCCCTGGTGGTGAGGTCAGTGATGTGGGCCTATTAGCATTTGACCAAAACCGTTGCTCGTTTCTAATTCTTTGCCGACTGCAGGTCTTATGAAGTGTAGCTTACATTTCATTTGTTATTTTAAACATTCCGAGGGCTTTTTGTTGACTTGGACAGCTGGCTGAACGATTCCAAACTTGCACAAAAGCTTTGGTTTAAATGCAAGACCTCCAATATTTGAATCCATGTGATGGAGCTGTTTAATATATGCCTAATCAAGCTATAATAAGTTCAGACTCTATTGTGGGATCAGTGGCTTGTGGAATTGCTTTCCATCGGTGTGAGCTTTAGTTGGTCAGACCTGTCTGTCAAGGCCAGGGTTCTGAAGCGATGGCCAGAGTACTTTACTCCTGAAGCAATCTAAGGCAGAGATTGATGCACAATTATGACCAAGCTCAAATTGACTCACGTGACCTAAGGGACACCTAACTTAACCCTGTCCCACCATGAGATTACCATATTGAGAGGACTCCTGTCATAAAACTTTAAATGCACGACATAGCACAATATCCATCTGCTTGTGCAGGTAAGGCTGTTGCTAATATATAAATACCTCAACAATATTACCGCATATTTGTTTACCTCCATGTTTAATTGGTGCGGACAGAAGGACTGAAGCGTCCCAAGGCCGGTACACTTGTTTCTATACCGCCAAATCTGTAGCTTCACGATAAATATTATTGGCACGCGCATCACCTTGGTATGATCTGAGATCTGGCCTCTCAAAAGAGAAGACGTTAATTCTGTGGGTTTCTTAAAATTGCTTCGTGGGTATTAAAAGGGACTTATTCAGCTGTGGTTATGCCTGCACTTGCAGACTTTGGATTGTGACAACGTAGACAGAAGTGAGGTCATTTAGATCCCACTAGGTGGCTTGAGGGGTTTTGCCAAGCGGGCAGAATCAAATGCATTGAATGGTAATTGGCAACATTTTTTTTAATATGCCACATGGCACATTAGCTTTAAGGATTTTTAGTTCAATTATTCAAAACTGTAGTATAATTTAAGAGTTGTTCTGAGTAAGAAAAACAATATTAGAATTTAAATACAACTTGAATGATGGAAATTGCAAATGCATAATGAATTGCACTTGAGAAAATTGCAGGACTCAAAAGGTCTGATTCTCAAAATTATTTTGTAATTTAGAAAGCAATTTTTTAGGCACGGTGCTGCAGTGCAAAACAAAGTACCCGGTGTTATCAGACAAACGGGATAAGTAAAAAAAAATGTAGGGCTGACGTCTAACTTGCAAACTGGCCAGTGGTTAAATCTTGACTTAAAGCTTTTGTGACTGCAGGAATTCATATTCTTTGGGTCTTTCGGTAAAGTCACATAGATTGGTTCAAAGACGTTTCGATCGCAACGCAAGCGCTTTTGCTGTGATCTAAACGTCGTAGCTTTTTCGTTTTTATTTTATTTGAACCTATCTACGTGACTTTACCGAAAACACCCAAAGAATATGGCCAGTGGTTGTTTTGGGAAGTCCTGTTAAAAGCCCATTGTCTCAAACCCTACATGCTGAAATGTTTTTTATGTCAATACACTGGTCATTGAAAATGTTAAGTCCTTTCACCAGGTCCATTTACTTCATGGCTTATGGACAATTGCACAGGTGCAATTTCTTTCTAAACTCTTTTCACGGAAACCCCATTTTCAGAGGTTATTTTTATGAAAGCAATATTTGGTCATTCTAAGTGTCTGGAACTGTACCAATCGGGAGTTTTGTTTTTCTGTGAATGAACTCCTCCTGACGGCCTGGTAGTGTAACAGTACACAATGTGTTCAGTGTTTAGTGTGTGTGCACTTGGGGTGCTGTGAGGCTGTGATCGTTCGAAAAGCTGCTGGTGTCGTTTAGCCGTTGCTTACGGAGTTTTACGCAGCTCCTCCCTGAAGCATGGTCCGCTTGCAGGGTAGCAATGCTGACAGACACTTGCCTCACTGACGATGTTCTTCCTTTGCACCCAACATGTGACCAAGGCAGGTGAAACTATGGATAAACGACACGTGGATCGTAGAACCAATAGCAGTCTCCTATTGAGAGGGCAATTCTGAATTTGCCTTTTTACAGGAAAGTGCAGTTGGTGAAGAGATGGGGGGGGGGGGGGGGGACCACGTTGGCATCGTTGGTGTCCATATGTCGCTCACAATGTTGGTGTGAGGAGTGATCAGGAAGCACGCTCGTTGGCCTGATCATTCGTATCTGTTCAGTTTAAATACTGTGTACTGAGTGTGCGATATTGGCTTCATGGAGGAGAGTGAGCAAAGCTGCTCTTTAACGCTTGGAAATGAGGATTAACCCAGGTTCATTATTGATCGAGAGCCGTGACTCTGGATGTCAGTTTGTGGACCAAAATAATCTCCGGTTCGGAATTAGCATTTTCCACATTACGATTGTGATGGTTCGGCGCATAATAATTATTGAGCAAGCAAAGCAAGGCGTTTGCACTCGTGTTTGCCAATGCTTGGGCTTAACGTTTTTACTGCGTCCCTAATTTTGGTGTGCGTTTTTTAACTGCATGCCCGAATGGCACATTACCAGTCCCTTGCATAGGCCTCAACCACAGAGCTATTACAGAATCGTTTGATATCGTGCTGACTTTCAATTCTGGGAAATTGGACCAGTACGCATCTACAACGGCCAAATTGAAATTGAGGCGATTATCCTTCAGATGAACGAGACTTTCTTTTTTGCCCACCTCATGGACTTGTGTGCAAAATCTGATGGTTGGTAATTGTATTGTTCAGTGTCCTTCTTGTCTAGGGGGCTTGGCAGGTTGTCGGGATATTGTGTATTTTTTGTTTAATTTTATAAAAGTATATCACAGAAGGGCACCCCGTGGGAGCAGTTTTTTTCCAGAGTCGTAAATCTTGCCGTTTCAGAACATTCATTGCTTTGCTTAGCAGTTTGTAGACCTATTTATATTCTGCAGTAAAAACGGTGAAAAGGAAGGAAAAAATACAATATCGCATGCTGCAAACCATTCATTGCACTCCATTTGTAAAATAAGCACGTATACGGGCATACCGCATGTTTAATTTAACAAAAGAATTGTACATATTCGATTTAACGCTGGCTTTAGGATATTAACATTTGATGATGGGAGACCTGCCGAGGTCTGTCACGGTGTGTTCCATGAGTCATGGGCTTGATGACAGCCAGGGATGATCTCTGAATGATACAGTATTCGGCGATGTCATTCCAAAATGAGGGAAGGGCAAATGTGTGTTCATTAAACAAAATACATGTTTACAAGGTAGACTTATTTTAAAGGCCTCTATCCTTTTTTATCTGTTTTGGAAACTTTGCCCAAAAATGGTTACAAAATGCACTTGTGATTTTTTTTGAAGGTATATCGAATTGCACAAATTGACTGCATTAGCCATTACAAAAATATTTTTAAAGAAAAAGACGTCCACCACCCTTGTGAAAGCTATGAATCTAGTAGAAAATAATTGTTCATGACGGTAAGACAAAGCGCCTATAGTGCAGTCGCCTGACTGCTAGTTTTATTTACCACTAGATTTTACATTCTGCGTGGGTGTGTTGCCAGATGCAGTACAAACTGCATTTGTATTTATGTATTTGTATGTTCTTAGGTGCTCCGTGTGATGCGAACGAAACGCTTACTTTTTTTAATCATGTTTACAGGATGCCCTTTTCTGGCCTCTTCCACGAGACACTTGGTCACGTGCAGAATGGCCCTCTCCTCACCCTTGATCCATTTTCTCATTTTTGTTCCTCTGTTATGCCCTTGTGGAGTTCAACTGGTGGGCCCATGGGCCCACGCACAGCTCACGAAGGTCCTTTTTTTGGGGTGGCCCACAAGCTGCTCTATGCCTTTCTTCCAATACGTGAGATGAGTGGGGAGGGAAACAGATGGATAACACCTGGAGACGAGAGGTACAAATTAAGTCACGTGCACAGATTATGATGCCGCACTGGCATGTGACGTCATGTTGTCTGCCACATGCCAATTTCATTTCGTGGCCTGCGGAAAATAATGTTGAACTCTGCTGTTGTATCTGACCTTGAGTGATGCCTGTTTATAGCCATGTGGTTTTTTTGGTCTTTATAGTAATGACTGTTTGTTTTCTCACCCCAACGCGTCTCTGTTTAAGCCTCCTTGTATCTAACCATGCTTTATCGATACCTTTTTTTTGTATTTTGAAATGGCTTTTTAAAACCAAATTAAATGTGCAGCTCGGCTCAAGCGACATAGGATTTGATATTGTTCTGTAACTTGATATTGTACTGTCAGGCAATGGAAGCAACCCATTTTGAAGGCGTTTGTTTTTTTGCACGAAAATGCTTCCTGGTAAGTAGGTGAGAAATCCATTGCGTGGAAATTCAGTGGTTGGGGAACGTGGCAGTTTTTTTCTTGTCTGATGCGATTGTACAGCTCTTGCCTCGCTCTTCGGGGGTGGGGGGTGGGGTGGACACAATCTATATTTTGCTTTATTAGAAAACGACGGTAATAAACTGTAGCACTTGCCCAAACTATTCACATCGGCAATGTTCCGTGGCTTTTGTTTGGTAGGGAAAGCTGTTAAACCGGTGCACCGACTCTGCCGAGCAGAATCGCCCCGGGGGTGGGGGGTGGTGCATCCTTTGCGTTGCAAATCCCGCACGGAGCCACTGTTGTTACTGCGGTTTGGGCATAAACAGCGCACACACGCGGAGTAAATTATGCTCCAATCGCCTATCCCAGGCAGACCGCACTTCATGGGAGGATACCGTCACCCCAGAGTTAGCTTCGGGAAGTGATGGATTTAAATGCAGTATTTGTTTTTTTTCGCCGTCTTTGTTAATAAAGTTGTGGCGCTTGTAATGCTTTGTTTATATTGTTGTATTGTCTTGAATATATAAAATAAATCTGCTTTTGAGGAGAGGTTACCGCGTAAGACTTTGGTTTGTGTGAAATGAAGCCCGGCGCTTTTTAATACTAAAATACCCGCTTTTATACGAAGCAAAAATGTGCGTAAGTGCCTCGAGGATTGAAAGAAGCAAGTACAGTAATTAAAGCAATTTAATAACACCAGTGTATAAACAAGAGGCGAGGTAGCGTGCGGTGTGACAGGCTCCGGGCGTATATGCATGCATGTGGTCTACATCTCAGATCTGCAGGGAGATGGTGAAACAACTGGTTTCACTCGGTGTAATGTGACGGTTGCTTCTATGTACCAGCGTGCGTTCTCTAGAGGCATGAAGTCTTTGAATAACACCGGTCACACTTTTCCTGGCATAAGGTATTCCAACGGTTTTAAGGTAATTTTGGGGTGCTGATTCCAAATCTGGCATCGGTTTTTTTTCTATCACATCAGGCTTTTGAGATCAAATATTGCATTTTCCATAAATGCAGAAGAAAAATATTAAATAAATGTGGATATCTACATACAATGATATTATAAACACACTATCCTAAAAATACAGCACCATATTTTAACACTAAAGCAGTCACTGACTCGCAACAACTTGCAATCATAAGTGACAGAGTTAATTTCGGGTAAAATAAATGAAAATGGGGTATGCCGATAGCATAAAAATGAGATGTGATAGAGCAAATCTGAGATCAGATTTGGAATCGGCACCCTCAAATTAGTCTAAAACAGCTGCAAAAGTCCAGGCCAGAAAAAAATGGTTTTTTTGTTGACCAGTGTAATTGGTGTCATGCGTGACCTTGAAGAATCTGTGGGGGCCGACGTCTGCCCCGCCACCCTCGTTGGGCAGATGGAGCGCAACGTTTGCCCCCTTCACTCCCTCCTCCACTCCTTCCTCCACCGTGCCGTTCAGCTCCTTGCTGGGGCCCCTGCCGATCAGGTGATTGCCCCCCCCCCGCGCCAGCGCCCTCTCTGAAGGGGACATGGCTGATTTTTGGCTGGCTCCCCACCGCCTGGGGTTATCCCGCACACGCCCACGTACACCACCACCAAAAGCGGAGGCGTGCACGCGCGCGCCCCTGCAGGTGCGTATTTCGCGCAAAGGTTTGCGCTAAAGAAAACGGCGGTATTAATATGCGCGCGCACCCCCCGGGTGGTTAAGCGCTATTCCGCAGCACACTAAAAGCTATCGCTAAAGGGCTGCACGAATTTGCGCGCACACACACTCGAATTACCACCCCCCCCTCCCACCCCCACTGACGCTGCGGCCCTTCGCTCGCTCCCCGGCGCGCACGTCACTCACCCTAATGTGGCGCCCCGCGGCACGACCGCACTGACGCCTGCAGCGATCTCCTCTCGGCACGCCGTCTCTCCCCGCGCAGTCGCACCGCGCACAAATCGCAGACACCACGCCGAGGTTCTACTCGCGCACAGAAATCGTACTGCACCGATCCTCTGAACTAAAAGTTTATTAACGGTGAAAATACAAACTACCTGGAGGTGGAATACTTTGCAAGACGGGCTTGGCTGGACTCTGCATATGAACCCAGTCACTCAAACATGACCACGTAGCTGGACTCACAGCGTTGCACGGACGCTGTGAGAGACGGAGGGAGAAGGACGAGCGAAAACCTCACCACTCGCTGCCATCAGACGGATGCAGCGAGCGGCTCGAGGAGGCAGGATGGCAGGGAGTGGGTCTTGACGGCCCGGAGGTTGAAGGCAACTGGCCTAATCGTCCCGGCAGGGGGCTCCCACCTTTTATTCTCAACTTCAAAGGCCGAGGGGGACGTAGCGCTGCGCAGCCAAACGTGCACCTACCTTTAGATTTTGAACTGATGTCCCGCCCATGCCTGGAGCATTATTTTACGTTACGCCTCGACCCATTGTCTACGCGCCTGCCACCCCCCCTTCCCGATTCGGCCGGTGTTGCCGTCCCGAGCAATACACCTCCGCGGGGGGGGGGGGGGGGTCCAGGCCTCCCCCCCCCTCGCCGTCTGCGCCGCATGCTATTTCCCCCATGGCCCCTCCCCCCCCGTGCTGTGAGCGTTCTCACTGCGGTTAGCCTGGTGAGTTTGTGGGCCATACCCACTCTGGTGCCAGAGAGAGACCCAAGACACCAGAGGTCGCAACCGGGTACCCAATACCCGTACCCTACCCGATACCCGGCTACCCGTACCCGGCCGGGTACGGGTACCCGTTTGCGACCCTGGTGCGGCCGGGTACGGGTAGGCCGTGAGTCACTGGTGAGTAACCGTTTGTCACTCATTTCCCAACGTCTTGTCTCTTCTCACAATTCAAGTTCCTAGAATCAACCCACCCGCGCCTGCAATATGGCTTCATCCCAGAGGTCGCAATCAGGTACCCGATACCCGTACCCAGCCGGGTACGGGTAGGGTACGGGTACGGCCGGGTACGGGTACTGGTTTGCGACCCTGGTGCGGCCGGGTACGGGTAAGGAATCAAAACCCGTTTGCGACCTCTGCAAGACGCAGGGTTCCACTCTTGTGACTGTAGCTGGCGCTTAATGCCAATAGTGACTCCAATTCCGTCACTACACAAAAAGCACGGACCCGCAACGTTTGGAGTCATACCGAAAGCCTCCAATTGGGGGGGGAGGTCGAAAAAGTTGTAATTTGGAGAATATAGCAGGCTTGGGTGTCAGCTCAATTCAAGTTTCACTTTTAAGGAAGCAATGACATTTGTATCGCCGCTGACGGATGATATTTGAATGCAAATGTGAATGAACATTTTGCACTAAAGTGACAAATCCAACGGTTAAAACCACGCTGCTGTCGCCTGAAAAATGTGCTCCAGTGCTTTGTTATTTTCTCTGTGTGAGGTTTTTATAACGGCTTTTTAATTAAATAGAATAGCAATACCATGCGCTTTTGAGAGGTGGAAAGCCATTTGAAGCTGTGGGATGGAAAGGGGGGAGGGGGGAGATGTAAGAATCTGAAACTCAGCAGGTGATGACCTGAAAGCTCTTTCCTTGTTGATATTAGTGACGTAGAAGTGAAATGCAAAGTGTTTAATGCTTATATTTAAGTCTGATCATGTGCCGTGGCGTATGTACTGAAGATTTCTGAATATATACTAAGTTTTATCTCACAGTTGAGGTGAACAATGGTGACTTAAAGTTTTCGTGACTGCAGTAATTCATATTCTTGGTTCTTTCGGTAAAGTCACGTAGATAGAAAATAAAAATAATAAATAGAAAATAACGAAAACAAAAGCCGTGGGTTTTTTGCATTTATTTTTTTATTTTATTTTCTATTCCGTGGCTTTAGCAATGTTGACGTTTTACTCTTTCATGGAGCCTTGCTCATGAATCAATATCATGCATTCCCAAAATGCTGATTTCCATTCAAGTTCACTCTTCATGAGGATTAGGAATTTTAAAACTTTGGCAAGTAACTGCTTGGAGTTCTCAAGGTCCTGTTTTATATAATTGCAGCACAAATTCTTTGTTGTGACATCCAATTTAAGGACCCTTTTGTCGTCACAAACGTCAAGGTAAACCAACACGGCTGGATATGGCAGCCAATCAGAACAATAATACGGCTCTAACATTGATAGTTAAACGACGTTTTAATACGAAATAAAACGCTTAAACAAAACTCGCGCAGAGACAATCCAATGCTTTTAATCGGTGAGATGTGCCCCCCCCCCCATATCTATTTAAATGCAGTAGTACAATCAGGCTATCAAGCTTGAAGACTTTCCTTTTCCCTCGTGTATATATATAAAACTAGACTGCCTCTGCAAAAATTATACGTCCACTATTTCTGTACAGCGCCGACTGGTGCGGTTCCATTTCGACGCCCCATACATCTAGATTGCATTGGCTTGTATCAGATTGCTGCCTTGTCGCTCATAAACTACTTAAGTGGCATCAACGTGCTTTATGATTGGCTGGGAGGGCAAATGACCTCTCTTCTCTTCCCATTTCATCTTCATTGCCTCCCTGCAAAGCACCCGCTTTGAAATGAATAAATGAGCGAGCGGGCCACATTCGATTTAATTAACGGGGCACGTGCAATTGATGGCTTCGCGGCAATAGATTGATGAATGCACCGTGATAGATTTACGTGGCTTGGAGGAGGTGGATCGGACGGGGGAGGGGGTAATTGAGCAGCGTTTGCTTGCTTCTATACGATCGCTGCTGCTGCTCATCCCCGTATCCGACACAGGTAAGCCACCTGTGGACGCCACGCACAGCAGTGGCAGGTGCCGCGTGGCCGTGCATTATTGAAGGTCCGAGAGAGAGAGAGAGCGACGGGCTGGGCGGGGAAGTGGTGGTGGTGGCTGCTGCTGCTGCTTGAGTAATTGCCGTTGTCCGTTATGAGCGCGACGCTTGCTCCGTATTTAGTGCGACTGCTGAGGGTCGATGGGGAGCTGCGGAGCGCGCAAGGGGTCGATGGCTCGGGACGCGTCTCCAGCGCGCAAAAAAGTGACCGTGGGAACGACTCCATAAATATTTAAAGAGCGAGAGAGAGATGGGGGCGGGGAGGGCGAAAATACGCGCGGTCATCCATCAGCCGCTAATACTCATTCATGCAATGGTACAACCACGCGAAAGCAACGCCGACACGGCGTGGATATTGGAGCGGTAAACAACGCCTGTTATTAAAGCAATTACATTTTTACGGCTCCGAGTCGTGGATTTGTGTTTATTTAATTATTTACGCGCCAAAACACCACGTCCCTTCTTCGGAAGGGAGGTGATTTAGGTATTGCCACGGTTAGAGAGGAAACGAAATTGAAGGCCTCGACATGTCTGGCGTCTTTTTCTCTTCCTTCACCCCCCCCCCTCTCTCTCTCTCTGCGCATTAAATATTAACTCGAGTCTATTCCATACAAGTGGTCACAAGCTCATAAAGGCCAACCTCTGCATAACTGCAAGTCACTGCAATTTTGCCCTCCATGTTTTTTTCATTCCAGTGACCCATCTCTCTATGCGCCCCCCCCTTCTCCACACCCCGCCACTTCACGACGATCGACTCCGCACAGCCAAAGGGATTCGTTCATTTCAGCTTGGAGGTGTCCGGGGCACACATTCCGGAAAAATAACCTTCTACGTTGAACTTCCTTCGCACTGTACGTACTTGTACTTTACCACCGCTGCGTTTGTGTAAATAATTCTCGGCGGCTAAATGTAGATGTTTATTGTGGTTACATCCCACCCGGCACCCCCCCCCAACAGAATGTTATAAGGTTTCGTCCTTTGGCTTCTCGGCCCGTGGGCGATGCGACGCGAATTGTTTCGGTTGTGTTGGGGGGGGGACAGAGAAAACGGTGGGGGGCTAGGGGCGCGAGACGTATGCCCACCCGCCGTGTCCGCTTGGCGTTCGCCGCCAGCCATAAACAAAGCCATGATTAACTTCCTACTTATGAGCGGGATCGATAGAAATCTGTGCGCGTTTAAGTCTGGCTTTAACACGCGCGCGCGCGCGCACACGCACTCGCTCATTTTTATTAGAGCGCACGCTCCTTTGCTGGCGGATTTTAATTACATGCGCTGTCAACGTTGTGTCCACGTTTACCGAACACCCCACCCGCAGACCCACACCGCGGCTGATGGATCCCCACAATTACTCCGAAGGAGAGCGACTGTTCGTTAAAAGCAGCTGAAGCTTCCTCGAATCCCATCGACCCCCCTCCCCCTTTTCCTCCATCCGTGGGTTGGAAATAACAATCGAGCGGCTTCGCCGTTCGGGGGGGGATGAGCCGGTGGGGTGAGTTTCGACGTAAATCAGACGACGATCCGATTGCGTTTTAACACGCTGCATGGTGCAGCCACCGAGGCAGGGAACAAACGAGGTTGTCGGCATATTAAGAAGCACAAGCCCCCCTCCCCTCTCTCTACCCACTCTTTGGTCCGCGTGAGATCAGATTTCATTTTGATCGTGGCCGCAAGCAACACGGATCCGATTGCATGGCTAAATCGACCACCCCCCATGGGTTTCGGAACGCGTCAGGAAGGGCGTTTCGACCGATGGGGAGATGGAGCGATTACCATCGGCTCGTGTAGAAGCAGTTTGGTGGGAATGGTGACGGAGGGTGGGGGCAGGGAAGTTTTTGCATCCGCAGGATCGTGAGAAATTGAGGTGGTCTGGGGAGTTTTTCAACCAGCAGTAGATTTACACTATGAGACCTCCTTTACCAGTGGCAAAATATAGTAATAGGTTTTTACCCTTTCAACTGGTACAAAAACTGACACCTTTATACAAGGCATTATGTTTGCAATAACCACAACACAAGCAGTCAAAATGCAAACAAAAAGAAACAACTCTGATGATGATAATGATATGCACTGTCCTTGAAGTTAATTGGTCCACACCCGAGACAGCTTTTCTTAGAGCCTAGTCTCCATTGGCGTTGGACCAGATGACGCCAAAAGGCGTACAACTCAAAGACAGCGCACTATCAGAGTATTGAGAGCTCGGGTAAGCATTTACACTGAGACCTCCTTTACCAGTGGCAAAATATAGTAATAGGGTTTTACCCTTTCAACTGGTACATATCATTATCATCATCAGAGTTGTTTCTTTTTGTTTGCATTTTGACTGCTTGTGTTGTGGTTATTGCAAACATGATGCCTTGTATAAAGGTGTCAGTTTTTGTACCATTTGAAAGGGTAAAAACCTATTACAACAGCAGGAGATTGACTGCAACTGCTGATGATGATGGTGTGGGGTGTCATTTCACGTTCGCAATGTTGGTCCTTTGCTGCGACAAACCCCGCTGTCGTAATCGTTGTCATGGTTTAAGGATGCATGCTCGGCTGGCTGATCGGTATCCACATTCGTTTACGTTGAACTTCCACGTCGTATCATCTTCTTGGTTCTTTCGGTAAAGTCACGTAGAATTGAAATAATAAAATAATAAAAATAAAACATAATAAAATAATTCTCACGACGTTTCGGCCACAACGCAAGTAACCGTCCTCAGGTGGAGAACAGGTCTGTGTTGTGGCCGAAAAGTCGTGAGAATTATTTTATTATGTTTTATTTTTATTATTATATTATTTCCCTTCTACGTGACTTTACCGAAAGAACCAAGAAGATGAATCCCTGCAGTCACGAAAGCTTTAAATCGAAATTCCACGTCGTAGTCGCTGCTAGGATTTTAATATTTTCACCCACCGCCAGTTGAACTGTGTCTTTTAAATTGTTCTATCGGCGTCATGTCAGGAAACTTTCATTCGAAACTCTGCAGCTCGCAGTGTATCATCATCACCCGGTCACCCCGAAAAGATGAACATCATAGAAATATTTATGGTCTCCACGTGAGTAGGCTACTTGTAATCAACACTTTTTATAATAATACCTTGAAAATATTACTCGTGCCATGTCAATGAAACCAAAACTTGAAGTCATTGAGCAGCAACTTTAAGAGATTCGATTAATACAAACCCTATGTTACCTGCTATAGTCACCCAGAAATGTCTGTCCGTCCCGCGCGTGACGTCACTCCACATGAGGCCCACCTCCCTCGTTGATATTCATGAGTGGGGGAATTGTTACACGAACGCAGAGGAAGGTCGAGCTCAATTAAATAATTTATTACGCAAAGTCGCTTCAAATGTGACGTTTCTTCACAGAAAGTGACGGTAAAAAATGTAATCTACGCAGAATAGTGCTACATCCGTGCGTGACGTCACTGCAAAAGAGCCCCCTCCCTCATTAATATTCATGTCCGCGTGGAAATTTACACGAACGCACAAGAAGGTCGCGCACTCCACATGCCGCACCCCTCCCCTCATTAATAATCATGAGCGGGTGACGTCACTCCGCATGCCGCACCCCTCCCCAATAACCATTAGCGGGTGACGTCACTCCACATGGGGCTACCCCCCCCCCTCTCATTAATAATCATGAGCTGAACAATGTTTCTATTGAATATTTCAGATTTACTGCAATGCACACCGGCCCTTGGACGGGCGAAAAAAGCTAGATTCATGTAATGGTTCCATTTGTGCAGTCATTGGTGGCCGTGATTGAGACCTTAATTTATATTCTCGCGCATGGCAATATGTTCAGGAGCTAAATGGCAATGTCTCCAAGCCACGAAAAGGCTTCAGGAGAGAGAGGGTTACATAAAGCCCAGTTAAAAAAAAAAATTACGAAATGATGAACGAAACAAAGTGCCGAATACACCGAGCATCTTCTTGTTTCCACTGATCGTAAAAAAAAAGAGAGAGAGAGGGGTCGTATGGCTTTTGTTCTTTCTCCGTTGAAGAAGCGCCAGGCGACATTGGTTGACGACATGGTCCGTAGCGTTGGTTGCGTGGCCACAGTCACTCTCCCGCGGCTTGTCTTTAGACGTGACATTTTTTGAAGGCGACGTGCGGTTCTGTCGCCTGTTGATGCTCTGATGCGGTTCATGGTTACACCACCACCAGCGAGGAATGTCAAAGCCAGGAGGTGCCTTCGTTTGCCTCTCGAATGAGGTGTTCATTCTGGATCTTGGTGAACCAGCTGCACTTCGAAAACACCAATTTAAACATCGGGGGGGGGGGGGGGTGGCAGTAATCCGGATTCGAACCCAGGCCCACAGCAGTGCCGGAGCTGTTATGTTGTTAATTGTTAACACGCAATTACATTCCATCGATTTGGGTTGCAGGCCAGGGCTGCCTGGGGAGGAGGGGCTTACCCCTGCAACTCTTTATCCCACTCCAGAGGACGCGCCCTGATCGCCAGGGGGCGCCGCGCTGCCATGGAATGACCGCGCTAGGCGGGACAGGGACCGCAGAGGTTGGAATTTGAGAACGGCTGCGTCTGTGTGTTGATGGCCACGCGATACGAGGGCAAATGGTGCTCCTGAAACGGAACAACCGTGAAATAACGTGCAAGGGCCCCTTTTTTATATTACACGGTCCTTTCCTCGCTTCATAGTTCACTCCCACGTGAAATAGTCCATCCGTGTAATTAGTTAAAACGCCTGTAAAATAAATAAATACCGTTTTCTCGATAAACCCGACTCGTGCGCACGAAGAAGCGCGGATTGTACAGATCGGAGAGGGGCGAGAAGAAAAGGAAGACGCGTATCGGCGAAGCGGACACAAATCGGAGATACGGTATTGACAATTAGACGCAAATAGGCTTTGGCAGAAACGATGAATCCTTGACAAACAGACGCTGACCGATGGAGGAGACTGGTGATGGAATAGCAGCCAGCAGGAGATGGGAACGCGTCCAAATAGGAAGCCCATGAGGTCTGTTCGCGGTGCAGGAGGTAAGATGGGACTGCTAGTAGCACTGCACGGTGCGGGTTGGCAATGGTGTGGGGGAGGGGGCCTTCATCCAGCAGTGGATATACCCGACGGCTGATATTGAAAAAACAACAGAGACCGTTTCATAAGAAGCTGCTACCAGCGCAATCCGAAAATGGAATTGTTCACCAATGGCTCGGCACCATCATTGGAGACTGGCACTGCCTCTTTTTGAGCGGGGTGCCATGTATTTCAGCGAGGGGGCACTTTCTCCAATACCCAAGTCAAAACAGGTTAATTCGGAGTTAACGTGGACAAAAAAACGAGACACTCCGAGAAGCGAAACGCGTAAAGTTTTTTTTTCTTTTTTCTTAAAGCATTTAATGTAGGAAGCTCATTTCACTTGCACATTGGAGACGAAGGCCCTTTTCACATGCCAGTGTGTGCTGCACTCATGGTATTTATCATTTCTCTCCTAAGCAGGAAGCTTCATCTTCTTGGTTCTTTCGGTAAAGTCATGTAGAATGAAAATAATAAAATAAAATAAAAATGTTTTATTTATAATGGAAATAAAAAAATATATATTTTTCAATTTTTAATTTTATTATTTCCATTCTACGTGACTTTACCGAAAGAACCAAGAAGATAAATCCCTGCAGTCACGAAAGCTTTAAATCAGGAAGCTTCACTTGTGTGCTTAAGATTGTATTGGTAGCGTCGGCAGTTTCAGCTGCCACGGCTGCTGCTGCTGCAAGGGGACATGGAAGTGGTGGGGAAGCAGTTTTGTTGTTGTTGTTGTCGAGAGCAGCATCCCGCAGACTATTGATAGCACTGAGAGATGTCGGCGTCTGTGGCAGTGTGACCCCGTCTGTCTCGCACACCCGTTCCCTACGCGACACCCGCCACGTTCGTCATCGCCGGGATAAAAAAAAAAGTGTGAACGGGTTGTGGCTGGGTGTGAAAATCTGGAGAAGAACTGGGTGCCTGTGTGAGCGATGTGAGGTCCTCCTCCCCCACCTCCTCTTCCTGCTTCTTCGTCGATCACTGGTGAGCACGACGATGTCGTTGCGATCTCTTGAAGGGCATCGATTTTACATTCACGTATGAGTAACGCGGCACCGAGAATTGCCTGCAGCTGAAGTGGCCTACGAATGGACCCGATCTCATCGGATATCGGAAGATCACACTGGTCAACACACTTTTTCTGGCATGAGGTATTCCAACGGGTTTAAGGTAATTTTGGGGTGCTGATTCCAAATCTGGCATCAATTTTTGTCTACCACATCAGGTTTTTGAGATATCAAATATTGCATTTTCAATAAAAACTGCAGAAGAAAAATATTAAATAAATGTGGATATCTACATAAAATGATATTATAAACACACTATCCTAAAAATACAGCACCATATTTTAACACTAAAGCAGTCACTGACTCGCAACAACTTGCAATCATAAGTGACAGAGTTAATTTCGGGTAAAATCAATGAAAATGGGGTATGCCGATAGCATAAAAATGAGATGTGATAGAGCAAATCTGAGATCAGATTTGGAATCGGCACCCTGAAATTAGTCTAAAACAGCTGCAAAAGTCCAGACCAGAAAAAAATGTTTTTTTTGTTGTTGACCAGTGTTATCAACCTTAGGCTCGGTGTGCACCGGGATGGGTGACCACTCGAGCTTCTCAGGCGTTTGTAGGTGGCAGTGTTGAGAATCACCGCCCCCCCGCCGCCCTTCCCCGTAATATGCGTGGTGGGTTTTCTCCGGGTTCTCTGGTTTCCTCCCACACGGATTCCTCCTCCGGTATAAGTATTCTGAAGCCTCGAAGCCTCACAGTCAAGTAGGGCCATTGGTGGACAACCTCGGTGCGGGATCCTATCGAAGATGTTTTGAAACTGACCGACGCTTTTTAAAAATTATAATTGGCATTACTGCATTATTAAGTGGTCGTGTGTGATTAAAAAAAAAACATTTGTTAAATGGGCTGTTAAAAAAAGCCGCATGATACAAAGTAAAAAATACCTTTTAGCCATACCCCCCACATGAAGTACAACGTCATCCATGCAGAGACCTGCCACGGCGCAGAGTCGGCCGTGTGAAATGGGAATGTATCTCTCTTTCTAACACGCGGCTGGCATGACATTTCACGTATCCTATGTACGAGCAGAACAGGATCAACTGGAGGAGGAAAGAGAGAGACGCTGGGGCAGAGACATATCTGTGGGTGTCAGAGACTATATAGGTTGATGTCTAATTTTGCGTATTAAAATAATAATTAATAGACCACTTGCGTTAATTGGAAATGGTGCTATTTTCATCATTAGACCTCCTTTGCCAGTACAAAAATACAATAATAGGGATTCCCATTTTTTTCTTGCAACAAAACTGAAACCTTTTTTTACAAGGAATCATGTGTGCATTAACCACAATACACTTGCGGTAAAAATGCAAAAAAAAACACTGATAATATATGCATTGTCCTTGAAACTGATTGGGCCACACCAGAGACGGCTTTCTGTTGAGCCTCGTCTCAATTGGTGCTAGACTAGAGGACGCCAAAAGGTTTCAAGGAAAATGCATTATATTATCAGTGTGTTTTTGTTTTCATTTTGACCTCAAGTATTGTGATTAATGCACACATGATTCCTTGTAAAAAGGTTACAGTTTTGTTGCCAGAAAAAAAGGGAAAAACCCTATTATATTTTGGTACTGGCAAAGGAGGTCTATTGATGTAGATGCTTACCCCGAGCCCTCATTACTTTGATAGTGGCGTTGTCTTTGAGCTGTACGCCTTTTGGCGTCATCTGGTCGAGCACCAATTGAGACGAGGCTCAAATGCAAGCTGTCACTGGTGTGGACCAATCATTTTCAAGGACAATGCATATATTATAATCAGAGTCTTTTTTTATATTATTGGTTCTTTCGGTAAAGTCACGTACAATGAGTGAAGTCACGTAGACTTTACCGAAAGAACCAAGAATATCAATCCCTGCAGTCACGAAAGCTTTAAATCAAGTGTGTTTTTTGTTTGCATTTTGACCACAAGTATTGTGGTTAATGCAGACATGATTCCTTGTAAAAAGGTTTTAATTTTGTTGCCAGATAAAAGGGGGAAAAACCCTATTATTTCATGGTGTTATTTTCCTTAAATATAACAAAAGGCTGCAATGTAAAACTATTTCATCCACTTAACTCATTTATTCCCACCCAATATGTATGCACATGTAAAGAGTAACATCGCGTACTTCTGTACATGGCATGTTCTCTGTCCCTTCTTCCACGGCGCTGGGGGGGGGGGGGGTGCCTTGGGTAAGAAGTGTTTGCACCAAGAGCTTTTGGAAGGCTATAAGCTGGCATTTCGGAACGTGATACATTCATAAGTACACTCGCCACAATTTCACGTTTGTAATGTATAATATAGTGAGACAGATAAAATGAGTATCGCTCAACCAATCCAAAAACGCTGAATATGGACGTGCCTTAATTCTAGATTTGAAGCTTTCGTGACTGCAAGGAATCATCTTCTTAGGTTTTTTCGGTAAAGTCACGTAGGTAAAACATTTATTTTCATTCATTTTGATGTTTTACCTACGTGACTTTACCGAAAAAACCTAAGAAGAGGACGTGCCTTACTTTGCCATTTGGCAATTACGGTAGAGTTAAAATGTCCCAAGAGTATAACCATTGTTTTTGAGTATACGCTGTTGTTGAAGCGTTAATATCAACATGAAGTGGGCTGTATGTTTTGGGTGGGTAGTGGAAGGGATCACAACGAGAGGCTGCAAAGCTTAGAGGCATCATTTGAAATGGAATAAGCGCACGTGTACAGATGTTGCGTCTTCACAAGGGGTGGCTGCAAGCGTACGTCACAAACATACTCGCAATCGTCTGGCAAATATGATTTTTTTTCCCATTATGGCTCAATGATTCATTTGAAAAGGATAGTAGTACCTTGTTCCATAACGGGAAGCGGCACAATACATTGAAATATTTATTTGGAGTTTTTTTTCTCCCTCCAATGCATTGGCACAATGAGTGATGATGTCGATATATGTAGGGAATGCCAAATTGAAAACGATTTGAGACTGAGAGCAACGTTTTAAGTAAAATATGAAATGTTTGTACCTTGTTCGAGAAATAATGCAGACAATTTAGATAATTGTTGTACGTTGTCCAGAGAAACGGCAATTACATATTGTTGTTGTGTTAACCGATGCCGTTGTTGTTGTACGTTGTCCATAGAAATAGCAAACACATATCGTTGTTGTGTTATACAATGCCGTTGTGCACAAAGTTCATTCACCAGACTACTTTCATTAGGCAACATCAGCTGTACACAACACAAAGCACGATATAGTTCCAGCTCATGTCACAATAATTGTTTTTTTATTAAAGTACCCGTTAAGGGCACCTACTGGAAAAGGTGTGCGAATGCAAATGGGAAATCACACATTCTGGCCAAATCCCCCTGGTGATTTAACGTAAAAAAAGGAAGAATTCGCTTCCAATTCCTGCTATAAAATAAAGCTAAGATAAATGCGCCGTACAAATCACGGCGTTGGGGCCTAAAAGTTTCGTTTGCGTCAAAGCGTTTAATTTGTTGACTCAAATGATGTACACGTGTATGGGGGGCCCCCTTGCTCGGCAGTGTAAAGTGGTTTTATATTAATTTATGGATATTGTCACTGAAATTTCTCTATAATACACCGAATGCATCCATTGTAATTCCTTTCAGCATTGATCATAATCTCCAACCCACTTCTCAGCAGCAAGGTATTGATTTTTGAGCAGGCAATATTGCCTGTTGGCTCAATGCGCAAAGCCTTATGATTTTTAAAAAAACACCAAAAGAAATAAACTGCAAAACGATGCGTGCCTTAGAAGCTTAGAATCCAACTCCTCACATGTGCAGCGCTCACGAACCAAATGCCCGCCAGGTCCTTCTCGGCTACAGATGTTGAAAGAAGAGGGAATGTTGACAGTGCTAAGGGTGCTATATTATTAATAATAATCCTTTATGAGCCCTGAAGTAGGGTTATTGGCCAAAACGCCACTGTTTAATATATATTATTTATTTTAAGGACACGCACTTTTGTTATTGATGAACGAGTTTGGGCGAGGGAGCTATTTGTGCCTGTGCGCCACCGATAATAACACCGGCAGCAGCGTCGCAAGATACTCTGCTTTACATATCGCAAATGCTTAGTTACATTTACTTATTTCGCCGTAGACGCTAGCTCGGTGATAATCCAACTGCTGTGGTCCTTGCGAGCACGAATAACCCACAGCGGCGCGCAGGGGAGCATTTTGCGTTGGTAACGGGTCCCTTTGCAGGTTGCCATGGTCGCGTCGCGCGCGCGCGCACGCGCGCGCACCCACCGACTTGCTTTTTAAATCCTTTATATTAAGTTCACTTGCTTGCTTGCTTTTGCGCGCTTACGACCGTGCAAATCTTTCGGTCGTTTTTTAACCCACTTCCCGTGATCCAATCGAGCTGGCATTTTGCACACAGACTCGTTGTGCGTGACAATTTATTTTCGTGAACATTTTTTTCCAAAATTTTCCACTTTTTAGGGAATTTTTTTTTTCATATATAATTAAAAATACTAATGTGATAAAAATGAAACTCTTACTCAAGAAAAACAGAAATGAATACTAAAATAAAACCGATGCCACGCATATAAAGGATTTATAGTGAAAAACGTAGTATTTACGGGTTAATTTTTTGGGGCTTGTGTCGTTCACGCGCTGTTCAGCGTGACATTTGATGATTCCACTGCACGTGCTGGGAGCTTTTTCAGGAAGGCAGCGTCAGAGAGCCACCGCTGATGGGCATTATCGGTGCCATTTGGTGTGCGGCCCATTCCGGGAGCTGTTCGACTGCCTGGTTTACTTTACCTGCGAGCGCTTGGAAATGAAGGCACTTGGAAAATTACTCGTTCATTATAAGAGCAGATCATCATCTCTCTTGTGCAGCAATTAAATTCGTACGTTTCCTCAACTGTTTAAAGAAGTCACAATTTCAAAAGCTGAATTTAATCAGCTATGTTTTAAGCAATCTCGACGCACATTGAAGTGAAATAAAGTATTTTGGAGGACTTCAAAAAAAAAAGCACAGAATTGGAAACTTCAACAAATAAAATACTCCCTCTGTGGAATAGGTGTTTTAATTCAAAGAGATTTAAAAAGTTTTAAAATTGATAACTAATGTGTACAACGCCACATAAATTAATCTTTCCCTTTTACTTCAAATGTGAACTATAACTCGTTTGCTTTCTGCGGTAAAAGACGCAGCTCAGCCTTGGAGCACCGTAACCAAGCTTCTCCTGCAGTGGGTGTCTAATGGGGTTTCAAGTTTTAAGGAAGGCTTCATAATTAGGTAAATGGCAGGAGTTATTAATGTTTTTTTTCTCTCGGAAACACAAGCTGGTTTAATTGCTCGTTAATAGGCGTGAAAACGGAGTTACACGTTGTAATGAACTGTGTTTTTTTTTGCAAGCATGCAACTATTTTTAGTCACGCCAAGGTATTTCATGAGCTGCGAAAAATCACACTAATACATTAAACAGAAGATCCGTGTAGACGGAGTAACGGTGGTTCTATGAACGTGGCCAGGTCTCCCTGTGTTTGGCCTGTAAAGACGATTGGATTTTTTAGTTTAAATCAGAAACCTCATGTAAGAGGTACTTGTGGTTTCCACCACGCACACCTCCCCCCCCTTTGCCCGACCCCATGTTGAAAAAAGGAAATCAGACCTTCCGAGGTTATACGTTATAAATACATTCATTGCTTCATGTGCTTTTGTTGGCTCTTTTTTTTACGCTTATTGCATTTATATTTAATGTTTTGTATTTAATTCAGCTGCGAGAACTTGCACAGCTGTTCCTTCTGTGTGTGTGTGTGTTGTGCGCGCGGTGTTTAATTGCGTGCAGCTGCAAGTGGTGGCTCAAAGGGACAATACATTTATTGTAGGGACGGTCTCAAGTGCCTGCACTGTAATTTGATGCTTATAGGGCCGATGATAAATAATCAACAACAAAGACATCTTTTCAAAGCGAGCTTCACTCAGAATTCACCTTTCTTTATCCTGAGAGAAAAGCAAAAAAACAACAACTGCCAAAGATCAGAGGCTGTGTCAATTCAGTGTCTATATCTCTCCCACTTCATACACCCTTACCCCCCTCCTCCATCATACATATGCATATAGTGTAGGCACGTTTTACTAAATGTGGTAAAAACAATATATAACAACGATTAAACTCGAAAAAGGTGTTTGGAGCTTGTGCTGACGGTATACCGAGTTCACCAGGTTTTTCTCAATTATCTTCGTGTCCTTTCTTATTATGCTTTCCCAGTGGTTGTTTCGCAGCTGAGCAATACTTTTATTTTATTCTAATTAAAGCACGAAGACATTGGAGCCATTGTGAAGCCTCGCGCAGGCTAAGAATTGATCTCGACACATTCATTATAACTGCATGGGCATTTTTTCAAGTGCAGGCTCTTTCTAACCCCCCCGACACTTTCAAATATTTTTTTTATATTTCTCCCTCTTTTATCCAGATTCGCGTTATGTCTCGTGACGAAGTATTCATTTCGATCTCTCACAGAAGCAGTGCAAACCCTCCTTTAGAGAACGGATTTCAGAAGTAGATACCACAGAACTACGCAAGTGACCTCTGGTCCGCTCAGTAGAGGAGGCAGTACTTGTCCATCCACTCCGCATTTGAAAGTATTGTTCATCGGATGACAGTCACGCTGATATTTAACTATCAGAGCTAGAATCTATCCAAATTACGTGCGCATCTCAAATCTACTGTATTACTTTTTTGGTGCAGTCATTGGTGACCGGGCTGAGACTTCACTACACCTGAGAATGCAGTTTAATCGCAACTCAGTATATGGGTCTATGGATCTCTTTGTGTCACTGATCATCGTCCTGGGACCATCAGCTCACTGCATTTGAGAAGCGTCGTTTAATGCATTTAAAGCCATGATCTCAACGGTGCCAGTCCAGCGCCCTGACCTCTTGAGCCACTCGACCACCTCTCGACTGTTTTAAACAAAATGAATGAGCTCGTGTTTGCAATGATTTTGTTCAGGGTCCCAGGTACGGAGGCAGCAGCAGCAGCCAGTCGCAGAATGGGGCTGCATTTGCAAACAAGCGCAAAAGCTACACGGTCAAAATTAAATTTCATCTGTGCGCTGTATGCTCAGGGAATTGTAGGTGATGGGGTTAAGAGGGGAGCCGTGCCGTGGTTATTGGACATGGGTATGCTTCTCTGGCCAGTGCACCGAGTGAGTTATCTCCAAACGGCAGCCGCACCCCAGCTCGCACGCTGCACACCGATTCCATTTTTGCGCGCGGGTACCGTGAAAATACTTTTTCAAGGTCCGACTCGGGGGGCCTCTTTTCATTTAATCTACTCACATGTGACCCGAGTGGCTGACCGAGGAGCGGAGGAGGCGTACAAGGGTTTCGGCTGTCGGTGGCAAAAAAGGTAACCGGCGAGAATGGCGAGGTCGAATGTTTAGAAACAACTAATGAAGGGAAATGTGCGGCCCTGCAATTACTTCCTCACACGCACATGCCGACAGTAGGGTCTCCACTACAGGGATCTCTAGAGTGCTGCTCTTAGAGGATGTTTTTGCCTACTCTTCCACGTTGGCCAGATGTCTCACAATAGAATACCCACGATTTACCACAATAAATGGTGTGGTATGCGCTTTTATAATGCTATGGAACCGGTGACCTCTAGATCGCAAGTCTTGTGCGCTGACCATTTGCACCGTTGCAGCAAATTAAATTCGCCACTTACTCGGCTGTGTTGAAACCACGCGTGGTAGAGTAAACTGAGATCAGTCTGTGTTTATTTCCAGTTAAGCTAATGTAACAAAGTTAGCCACCTGTTTTCACCTGCCGCTGTTTGGCATGTCTCAAGGCACAATACCCCTACACAGTAATTGTCGTGCAATTAATTGGCTTTGGCACAAGGTGGTGCTCTCCTTCTGCCAAGTGGAATTGTTTTATTTTGTAAACCATGTCAATAAACACCGACATCGTTTCTTCCCTACCGTCTTTCCCGTCCTATCTCAACTCTCCATGTGCCAATGAAAGCGATCATTTCGTAGAGAAGTTGCGCCTTCACTGATCTTGAACTGCACCACCCGTCTTCCTCACACTTTCTCATCCCTCTTTTGCATTCTAATTGCGTCCCATCTATCTCACTCCCTGCTGGTCCCTGTTTCGCAGAAAATGCCTAGCTGGAACTCGTTTACAAAAAAAATAAAATCTGGAAAAGATCCAGGCTTAATGAGGCCATTTTTTTCGCCCGTGTTTTGTTTTGCGCAAGTACTGTAAGGCTGATTAATAGCCACTTAGCTGCAAAATAGCAGCCCATAATTTTGCGTCAGAAATGGCGCTTCGGCTGAGAAAATACAGAAATTCATAGCCGGGAAGTGCATGTGTTTTGTTAGCATGAAATTGCCTAAATAACCTTCCAGCTACTTGTTTACATGTGCATTAAAGATAAGGTCCGCGAAGCCTTTTGTGCGAAATTCAATTGATGTAACTCGCGATAAAAATATATAAAAGTGTACAAACACATTGTAAATATAAGCTATATATGTGTAGAAAAGAACAATTCAAACCTGCTGTGTTTTTGTTAAATACATGTGTTCATTTTTCGATTTAAAGCTTTCGTGACTGCAGGGATTCATCTTCTTGGTTCTTTCGGTAAAGTCACGTAGAAGGGAAGTAATACAATAATAAAAATAAAACATAATAAAATAAAATAATTCTCACGACGTTTCGGCTACAACGCAAGCAGCCGTCGTGAGAATTATTTTATTTTATTATGTTTTATTTTTATTATTTTATTACTTCCCTTCTACGTGACTTTACCGAAAGAACCAAGAACATGTGTTCATGGCACGTAGTCTTGCGTTTCTCTGTTAATCCATTGACGATGGTGGTGGTCCGTCAAATTTTGATTCTCCAGTATCTTATGATATTTCGTATTTTAGGGCAAAAAACCTTCACACATTGCTCTCCAAAATCTGTGGTGCAGTTGTTACGCGTGGACGTATGCTTGTTATGTTGGTACGATTGGAGTTCGTTATTTCTTTAAGGGAACAATTGTGAAGCGGGACATTGAATTGACCAACATGCACAAAGCTACATTCAAGACAAATTCTGTCGAAAATTCCCTTTGAAATTCCTCCAGTTCCTGGTTGATATGTGGCCGCTTATGCTTTCGCACATGATCTTCACATCTGTCAAGAAATCTTTTTGTGCACTACATTCAGCGGCTGGAAATTGAATGGAATATTAGCAATGTTTCAGCCAACCGGTTGGGAAATTAGGTGCAGTGGGAGTGTGGGAACAGACGGTGCACAGCATTTTTTGCCGTAAAAAGCTATTGATTTGTTTCCAGACATTTTGGAACGTTGAGAGAATCGTGCGTTGAAAATCGACTGTTATGAAAATGGGAACAAAAAGGGGAGAGGAAAAAAACACAATCAATTCTTCTCCCAAGCTTTCTAATGACCTTCAATGTATCACGTAGCACTAATTGCATGATTTTAAGAAATTATTATTAAGCTTGAATTGCTAATGGTGTGTGACTGTGTGAATGGAAATTGTTTTTTATGATAATATAAGTGTAATGCTCTTTGGATGAATAATTAATTAATTCTACAATGTATACATAAGTATTGTTTTCATATGAGTTCTGAACGTAAGATAATGCCTAATATTAACATGGGAAAACTGCAATTTTTCGACATATATTTTTTACATTCATCAGGCATTATCATTTAAACCTTGGTTACATCTCGAGGTATTAAGTTTATCGCGTTCATTTTGGCCTGACCAAGATTGTAATGCAATGCAATTGATATATTCATTTACTTCCAGTATTTGCTATTGCCCAACTGCATGGCTAGTCAAATTTGAAAGCACGGCAAAGATGGTGGAGATATTTGATTAAAATGTCTAATAATTTAGCACCTGACTGTTGTGAGCTGCACAAATTGGGACTGCCTAAAAAATAATTCCGTCCGTCTCTTGCGCTCGCAGTAATTTTTGGTGACTGTTCACATTACAGGGATTTTTCTCACGAATTCTTCATGTGGAGCCCTAAAGTCCACTTAGCCAGATGAGTGGTAATGCATTTTGAATTTAAATATGGAAGAGAGACAAAAAACGCCAGCAGGTTGAAATTTAATTTCTGCCGGGCCAAAAATACCTCTTTTGGGGGTTATCTAAATCATGTGTTTGTTATTTTTTTTATAATGATGCGTGCTTTGTACACGCGTGCCATTGGATAGTGAATATCTCTCTTCCCTGCCTCTCCAATGCAGCAGAAGTTGGTGGTGGGCACGTGTCTTTATGGGCATGGAACCTGCATCAGTGGCCCAATTCCAAAAACAGTCCCTGAAAAGAGAAGCAGTTTTTTTCTTCTTCCGTGGACAATGTCATTGATTTCAGCAAGGCACACACTATGATCAGCACATGCACTGCGTACCCAGAACACCCCAAACTCTGTTGCTGATGTGTCTTGCGATTGACCACTTACAGGCCTTCGCCTGCTTGTGTTAATGAATTACTGTAATAGAGAATTGTACATTTTCAATCCACTGCTGGATGAAGGTCTCCACTCTCCACACAGGGGCATGGTGGTTGTTGTTGGTTTCATTTTTTTATACTTCGTACTCGTCAGTGCTGCTTGATTAAAGGTGGATAGCAATAGATATTTAGAGCATAGAAGTAGGGTACAATGATGGAGTTTTCCGCATTGGCCACAACTACCCAATACGCAGTGCGATGGTTCGCGTAGGGCACTTTGAACCCGGTGATCCAAATTGGTGGCCACGGCTGACATAAGTGGCCATGCCTCCCCGCTTTAAACAGCCTGCACCAGACACCGATCAGCGTGATGAAGTATGGTTAAACAACTCTCCATGACCAACGTGGTGGATTGACAAAGGGCTGACCGCAATGACTGCATTATAATTATTAAGCACACATGTTTTCACGGACACAAAATAAAAGCCAATTTGACTAATTGGACTGGGTGTAGGGCCTTGAAATAAAACTCCCAGTATCCTGGCGTAACTTGAGATGAGAATCTTGTGGAGATCACAAACACTGTTTGAATGATGCAGTCTGAGGAAATCGAGCAAAGAGGGCATTACCATTAAAGGAGAGGCGAAGCACATTTTAAATTGATTAAGTCTCACAAGGGAGGGGTTTCTTAATCAACAAACTCAAGATGGAATCAAATCTGTAAATGATTAGAAAAGCCCATAGTAAGAGAATAAGAATGCAAACCAGAAGCACGCAAGTAAAAAAGCGTTAAGAAATGTGTAAACAACACAGCCTCTGTGCATGAGCACGAAAATAAAAATGTGTTCGAGTTCTGTTGGAGAAATTCTGGGGCATATTTTTTGAGGGAGCTTTTTCGGAGAGTCTGAACATGCAAAGAGAAGCCAGGGAAATAATTCCACGACTGAAAGGGCGTGATGGTGCCATACAGATTGGGTTCGGATACACGTGGGCAGGCATTGCGATGGAAGTCGAGGCAAGTAATGTTTTCGAATCACAATATTTCACAACGTTGTTTGTATGTATGTATGTGTGCGTGTGTGTATGTGCAGGGAGCGGTAGTTGTAGCGCTTAGCGCGCTGTGCTACGATCCTTGCCACCGGGGTTCGATTCCCGTTCACGGCCAATACCAGTGACGATTATCTGAACCGGTTCTGGGCCTCCCCTAGGTCGACTCAGCCTCAAATGAGTACCTGGTGTGGTGCGTAAAAAACATCGCCACTAGGGAGACAAAGGCGGCCGGGCGTGGTGCTGGCCACCCACCCCCTCGTGTGCCGTTCCGGCCTTCATAGGTGCTCGCTAACAGCACTTGCCCCTGCAATCTGTTAAGGCTATACGGGGGATCTTTGTCTTTATCTTTGTGTGTATGTGCAGGCCCTTTTGCAAATCCGCTGCTAAATGAGGGCCTTCCCTCACGACTGTGTGGGATGCTGCGACTTATTTGACATTGCTTAAGTGTCCAGCCCCGCCAATTGCTCCTGCCACTGCCTCAACTATAGGGTCCCCAAGAGAGCCCCTCACGTGGACTTACGTGTGACCTACTCTTCCACGCTGGTCAGAAGAGGTGTGAACATCCACACTTAAAGCCACCACACCGGGACGCCCACCGACCGGCAGTAAAACATTTCCTCTGCTGTTGCAGTAACGAATGTGCGCTAGTGGTGTTTGCCCAAACCTTGGACGAATTCCATAGCTGTAACTTGCCCTTCATTTCTCTCTGCCACTTCTTTATCCACCTCCTCATCCTCATCCTCTTCTCTCTTCGCCCAGAGCTATGTGCCGGCGTGGAATTCGCATTGTGATGCTCGACACAACCTCGTCTTCACGCTCCCTCTATTTCCCTTGTTCGTGACAGGGGGGATAGAGTGGAATATGTTTTATTTACTCGCCAATCTCTCTTCTCCGGCGTTTGTTTCAGTGGCGTATCATTGGTGCGGTAAATATATGGAGAGAAAACAAAATTGTCCAATGGAAAAATACAAATGTAAGAGAACGCTGCTGCTAGGCACCGGAATGCATGAAATTGACTTTTGTTTAACCAATTCACAAGTTTTCTCCCTCTGCTTTCGATTGACTTGTACATGACCTCTGACATCTCTTATTATGTTGAAACTCCATCGTGTCCTTGATCTCAATTCCCCTACTTCCGCTTTGTCCACTGGAAAATTCTGACTTTTCACCTAACGTTCCTTCAGCAACACAAAGACGTGGTCTCTCTCCCTTTAGTAATTTTTTTTTATTTTGTACATTCACTATTTTAAGCACGTTTAGGGGACATTTTTTATTTACATTGCATGCAGTTTGACACCTCCATCTCAGGTTTACTCTCTGCCTCACATGTATAGTATATATATAGTGTATGCATTCTATATGTTTACAATAGATTCCTTATACTTCGCCTTTGGCCTTGTACTGTACTTCTGAGCATTAAACGTATTTCACACCGCGTACGTAGCCAGCCGCACTAATTGGTGGTGCCGGTGAAAGACAACAAACTAAACATAAATAGCAGTTCTAAATCAATTAGTTTTTAATTTAGATTTAGAAGTGCATAGCTCCAGTGGCTTCCTAATATCGTCGCCCCCCCCTCCCTTAAGCAACCTACAATAACTGCTGTGGTGAAATATGGTAAAATAACCCTCACGATTGCCCTTATCCAGTGACCGATTGACAACGGACTGCATGTACGCATTTTGTTGTTAATCGTTATCTTAAAGTGGGGCCGATTAAAGCGAACCTTAATGATTATTTTATCACTCATTATCTTGATGCAGGAAAAAGGACTTGCCATTTCATATTTGTCATCATAAAATGCACATCATAATGTAAGGGGTACAAGTTGTGATGCTGTGCTCAGAGGACTTCACAACGAGCCTGACAATCTGATTTAGATTCCTGACCCTGGCTAAAAATAGTGAACAATATCTAAAATATAAAATCGTTCCAGGCTCCCCCTTTTTTACTCAACCACATTGATCATTGTGGTGAAGTATGATCACAGCAACCGTCATGACCGACACAGTGTCGGGAGACTTTAATCCAGCAACATATCGATGATGAAGGGCTGTAGATTATCACATTCCTGCGGAGGGAGCTGGTAGGAACGTTGGGTTGCTCGGTCAATGGACAGGGTCAACGGCGGCGTGGTGTATTCCGCAAATATGCCCGACTGTGAGGGCGGGGCACAAGCCGGCGTGAGTAGGTTAAACGTTGAGTTTTATAAGGGCACCACGGGGTGACCAGCCCCACCCCACCCAGCCCCACCCCTCCCACCCCCCAACCAGCCCCACCTTCCCCACCCAACCCCTCCCCACCCTCCCCTCCCCACCCAGCCTCTCCCTGCACGACGGACGGACACAATAATCCCCTGTAGGCTGGTGTAACCAGGAGGTTCCTACCAGTATGATTGTACTATTATTCAGTGTAACAGGGCATGTGTGTCTTCCATTCCACTACTGTACATTGCAGAGCACATTCCCATTTTGAGTGGCAGCTTATCACACTGGGAGGCGGGACAGTCTTTAAAAATGTAATTAAAAAAACTATTAGTGCTGAAAATTGATTTCCTGCTGCATACAAATGCAGAGTATTGGCTACTATTTGTGGTATAATATTGCCATGCTTGCGGGTGTGGATTCAGGGGAGATGGAGACTTGAGACTACAGTGGACCAGGGGATTTCCATGGAATTGCAATTTCAGGTGACTGGGGATTTTGGGAGGTTGATAATACAACTCGCAGCTTGGAAAATACCCCCAGTTGTGCCATTTAGTTATACATTCACTGTACGTGTCCCTCCATAATCAATTCCAAAAATGAGCAACTCTGGTTCTTATTGTCATTACACTGGACTGTTTTCCACTGCTTTATTTTGTTGCAATAGCACCGATGTTATTATTTATTCTCTACACTTTTTTTCTCAATGTAGCTCCACATAGCTGCGCTGGATGAAAACAAGGCTTTGAAATATATATTATGGATGTGTTAATGTGTTAGTGGAAATTTTATATTTTTATTTGGCGAAAATCACTATCCAAAGCATTTCTGAGGGAGATATCATATTGTTATTTTAGTACAATAATTGTCATTGTTGCAATGGTTTTCCTTTTATAATTTACTTCAGCATTAATACATTTTGAAACCAACCGATAACACTAGGACGAACCTTTATTAAGGTTTTTCATTTATTCACCTTTTCATGTTCATAATATGAGTTTTTTTTAAGTATGCTGAAATGTTAATTTGTTTGTTGTAAAAATAAATGTGCTTTGAACTTTATCAAGGTGGTTTTCTCTGATTTGTGTGGGCATGAACCTTATGATTAAATTTCCCATTGGTAGTACAAATCAATGCTCATGAATAACTTTTATCTGTCCTTGTTGAAATATTTTTTGCATGTGCAACGGTGTGATTAGTGTGGAAACTGTTTGAATTTTTTTTTGAATTGTCCTTACAGGGCATTGCTGTTTCATATAAAAGTGGGGTGCAGAATTTATTTCCACATTCACAATTGTGAATAATGCCTGAGCAGTAGCCATCTGCCAGGAACGTGTGGGGGAAACGACACAGGGCAAATGAGGCATACACATCCGAGCAAAAGATGTGCGTCGTTGTCAGGAACGTGCGCTTTGCTATGTATGTGCAGTGCTGCCGGTCTCATGAAATGGATGTGGCTTTCTGGTTGGGCTAATGCAACGACCTGCACTGTAAGGTCAAATCAGATTTTTTTTTGTTAGGTGCTTCGGTGGAAACGCAGCACAATATCGCGCTCCCTATAATCTACGCAGACCAAGGGAAGGGTTGTGAGATTCCATAGTTTTAGGGGGATAGTTACATTGTTCGAGTCGTTAATGGGGAGTTACATTGAAAAGCTCATTTATATTTCATCCTGGTTTGCGATTCTCGCCGCGTTCCAAACGGCAACGTGAGTGCAGTTTATGCGGCTAGAATCCATTGCGTCTTTGTGGCAAGGCTTCCTGAGCTCCGCTAGTGTCAGTGGCCGCGTGTGATCGTGTATTGAACCAGTTCGCACTTCTCCGCCACGCCTCGACCGCCCTGCCTCGACCGCTCTTCTTTGCCTCCCACTGATCCCCCTTCCTGTGCGGCACATTACCCACAACATGCCCCCATCAAACAAGTTTTCTTGATAGCAACAGACAGTTTTATGAGATCTGTCACAAAAAGTCAAAAAATATGCTTTTCAGTCATGAGTAAGGCTTTATAATATCTCGGTGATAACTTTCCGAAACTGATAGAAGATGATGAGAAAAAATGATACGGAAATCAAATACAGTTGCCTATACTTTATTTTAGTTTGAGGTTGGCGTATGTACTTTGAATTCAAATCTTTACACATTTTTGACGATATATATGGAGTGGAAACATTGTCTTGTTAAATTGCATTTCTAGAACATTTTTTTGTGCAAACCCGATATTGGAATTTCAAACATGCAGCCCAGTTTTCCATAATTTAGCTTCACTTACAATAATATGAAGGTGCTACTCTTCTTATTCGATCGGCTACTGCTAAATGTCATTAAGCTGGCAGTTTGGTGACATTTGGTGTCTGAATTTTTTTGGACCCATTTGGTTGTCCCATCAGTAGGCTGCTACTGTGCAATCTTGACACGTGTCAGGTTAAATAGTCGTAATGTAGAGGCATAATGGTCCTCAAGCGGTATCTCTGCCATCTAATTTGTCTGGCTTTCAAGGTCAAAATGCCAGATTCATCACTGAAGACTTTGTGGTTGAAATCAGCAGATTTTAGCCACACATGCGCCACAAAAGCTGTGTTTTATTTTGCAGAAAAATAATTCCACCACGAAAATCCACTTGCCTAAAATGTATGTTTGTTCATCCAATAGGATGCCAGATAATACATGTCAGTGTGTGTGCCTCATACATTTGTTGAGGCTTTTTTTTTGGAAGGAATGTCTTTAATCATAATGATAATTTAAAAAAATTCAGCCACTCTATCACCAAATGTTCTTTACTACATTTTAAGCGGACTGTTATTTTTTTTTTACTCTCAAATTAATGTCTTACTTTTTTTTTAAGATTGCCCTCTACAGCCCAGTCGTCATTGAGTGATCATGGCAAAAACATAACAAAAAATCCTCTCGGATAAACCAGTGTTGTTTAAAAAAAACACATTAACTAGGTCAAGAGTTGTGTCAAAATAATGTTTGGACATGACTGGTTTATGGAGAATGCATGACCAGTCAATGGAGAATGCATGGCATGAACACGAATGTGTCTGTTTACATTTATAGCAAGTGCACACATTCTGTGAGAAACTCTTAAAAGGCTGGGGTGGGATATTGATCTGTTTGCCGTTGGCTGGCATTTGTGTGTATGGGTGACATTAATGTCCCCTGATGCTTCCTGTTCAAAGTTCAAAGTGGCTTGCTTGTCTGTATTTTGTAAGGGCATTTGACCAAGGAACATTGAACTCTTACCGGTGAAATATAAAAACTTGTTGAGTACAAATAAATAAACGAGACAAAGAAATCGGTTTTTTTAAACAAGTGTATATATGTAAATATATTAATAAAAAAAGAAATACATCTTTACATGTATTTCCGTATCATTTTTGCTGAAAACTCTCAAGGAATGAATACAGCGATGCTGTGGCCAGGCAAAATAAAAATTGTGTTTTGAGCAACAGGATCACACCATTGTTTTGACCATTGCTTAGGAAGTGCTGGCTCGTCTTCTGCTCTCCGCCACTCAATATCAATCGATGCCTCTCCGCTGTCAATTACAGCCAAGATCCAACCGGCCGTCTGGTCTTTACTTACTGGCATTGTGCACAGCTTTCAACGGCGATGCACTGTCCTCAAAGGCAGGAGCTAGCAAGGCATCGGGGCGAGCCTGGGGAATTGGGGAAGAGAGAACGGGGGGGGGGGGGGCAATGAGTGGCCAGCTGGGCTTTGGGAATGGTGAGCACGTGTGACCAACAGTCAAGAGTTGTATCCTTAAACAAAGTTATGAGTTAAAAGCGCAGCGCTTTCCCAAACGGTTAGCGAAATTGTATGGAGCTGGGTCATACCGTGCGCGCAAGTGCTTTCCTGAGAACATGACGTCCTGCGTGCGCGTCAAAGTCACGCTGCTATCCTCGGCTGTGGCTCACTGTGCCCGTATTGTGTTTCCGAGGATGTGGTGCATTGTCAATGTATTTTTAATTTCGCGTTTGGGGTTATGCTTATGACTCTGCGGCAACAAGATTGCCGCCAGCATCATGAGACGTGTCGGCCGAGCCGAGTGTCGTCCATCCATTAGGAGTTGCACATTGAGATGGCACCGGGTGGCAACGATGCCTGTTTTTTTTATGGGCGTGCGATGGCTTTTCTTGAATTATGTAGAATTTTAAAAAGTAGGTTGGTTGAGCAGTCCCGTTACAACTGAATTTAAGTTTCCTGCTAAATTGAGAAAATGTAAGCAACACTGCGAAATGCCAACTGTGCCCCGAGTAAGATGTATAACTTCAAGCACATAATTTAGTTTATGTTGGACTTGTGTGTGCATAATGTGTGTCGTGAGTTTGGTAATAACTGTAGTGACCTATCAAACGCTCCTCTGACAGTGCCGTGTACCTTCTTAGAGCCTGGTGGTCTGGACAGCAGTAATCGGACCAAAATTGTATTGCCAACAATTGCCTTCCTTACAAACGTATTCTGAATCTCCATTAAAATCTCATTAAATGAACATGCTGTGTGAATGATTCACCATGCACTGGACACAGATGATTATGGTAAATTGTTCCGTGCGAAGGCAATTTTTTCCCCCTTCCTCCAAATCTATTTTTTTTCTCAGACATTTTTTGTGACGGTTTATTCATCTTGTATTCAGGTATTGAGGCCTAACGCGTGAAAAAAAATAATGCCCGATTTTCTAGTTAAATAATGACATTGTGATTCAATACAGAATTGGATCTCATGCAAACCTTTGTAGATTAGGATTTTTTTTTAATGGAGATGACATTTTCCTTGAGTGCAGAAGGTATTTTTTATACCATTAGATTCAAATACGTCACTTGCACCAAAGGACCTTTTTTCCATTAAAGTGACAGGAATGTAGTTGGACCGTTGATATACTAATGTACATTGTGCAAATCCACCAAAGAATTGTATAGGCATTACTTTATTACGACTGCTCAAGCTAGAATACATTGTCATCATCTTCACTGATACCAATATTCATGGTTTTTGTTTTGTTATTACGGTTATAAGTGTATATGCATTAGTTACACAACGTGAACAAATGATGAAATAACGATTTTAGCGTTTGCGTTTGAAAAAGGGACACATTAATGAGATGAAAGCAGCATAATAGTTAATTATTCAACCACACTCATCGAGAGAACAATTTCACAGAAAACATGATACAAGAGATGATCTATCTGTGCTTCCCCTGGATGCAATACTAGCTGTCGGAGCGCTGTGGTCCAACTTTGGAATGAGTGTTCACGTGACCGTTACGAAGGCTTCCAAAGCTTCCGCGGAAATTAGAGGGTGTGGGAGCATGGCAGGAAGTGGCGGTAAAGAGGAGACACGTGGCTCGGGTTAGGATTTGGAGGGCTAAAGCTGTGTTTAATTAATAATTCACGGGTGACTGACCCACATCTAGACGGAAGCTCATTGTGCATGTCGCTGTGTAGCGTGTAGCTACCCGAAGCCGATTACACACCATATATATAAAAAAAACACTACTTGTGCTGAAAATTTAATGCAATAGTCGGGAGTGTGCAACGGAGAGTACGTGTGCAGGGAGGAGGACAGCTTGCAGACATCGTTGTATGTGTTGTGGTTTACAGATGCATATGAGAAATGAGAGGTGGGAGAGTGAGTGGTGGTGCGGTTAAATTTCCCAGCATCAGTGGCCAGTGATATCTCAGAAGGTGTGATGTGTCCACCTTGCCAACCTGCGTCGACCGGCAATGGCGAAGTGTGATCAAGCAAACACCCACGACCGAGACGATCGTAGATGAACGTGCATGAAATACGTTGCTATGTTACAATGCCCACACATCACAGCTTCGCCATTTCAGAGTGAACGTTGCAAAATATCAGCGCGTGTGTAAAATATCGACCTTAAAACAACATCACAGACAACACTTAACATGTACACACGCGTAGAGGGGCTGCAGATTAAAATTTCAATAGTTAATATCAAAATTGAAATCTTGCCACTCAAACAAAAAATTATCGCAGTGGCATGTGCAAATGTCAACTGCGCAATGTACAAAACCACTTTTAAAACGTTTATATTTGTGTCAAACAGGATTTGTCAGCCACATTTGTTATATTTTGCGATGTTATGTAATTATTTTTTATTGCCTTTTTGAACTTGATGAATGTTTTTTGTCAAACGTGAGTGTGTTCGATAGAACCTCTGAGAATGACCGCATGTTAAGCTATACATAGTGACAAAAGAAATACCCTCTTAATTATATTTATTTTTCATTTAATTCCCTGCATCTTCTTTACATGGATCCTGTTCAACATCTAAAAAAAAACCCTTGGTATTCTTAAAATCTCGAAGAGCCAATGGGGATGTATACAGTGGTACCATTGATTTTCAACAACCCGCATGCCCTGCTGGTGACTGTGTTGGCATCAGCATGATAGGTCCATTTAGAGACACCATTTTTATGTAAATGATGTATTCGTGTGGCAACATTTGGCAGCATTTACAGTACTGAAAATTAGCTACTTTTTGGTTCTTTCGGTAAAGTCACGTAGGTATAAAATAAAATAAATTGTCAGTTTTGTTGCCAGATAGAAGGGTAAAGAACCAATTATTAAATCACGAAGTTTCATTTGCAACACAAGCAATCATCATCAAGTGGGAAAACCACAGCAATAAAAATGTTTTTTGCTGAAGTGGGAGAGAGATGCCGTAGTAAGAGGTTATATAGGTAAGAGTGGGGGGAGGGGCAAGGGGGAGAGAGGGGGGGGGGGCGTTGCGTGGACGCTAGGAGAGGGACGTGAAGCTGGGCGGGGGGGGGGGGAGTAGTGGGCGGGGCTGGAAGTGGGAGGCTGAGTAAGCTGGGGAAGCAGGGGGGAGATGCAACAACCAACGCCACTGCAGCAACAATGACAATGCAGCAGCAATGACAATGCAGCAGCAATGCCCAAACGCTGGGGATGCAATTAACTCGGCAAAATCGACTAGTGTCATCTTCTCGGTTGAAGTTATGTCTGTTTATATATCTGAATGGCTTCAAGAACAAACCTTTGACAGTAGCCCGAAGGTTTGCAGAGCACCTTGGTCTCGGAAAAAACAATATCATGAGAGCCCACAGCGTTATAACAATGGTCAGCTACTGCAGAGGTATTGGTTCTGCCGTGTTTCAGCTCTGCCTTGTGCTCGCGAACACGGTTCGAGACATGTCGTTTCGTTTCCCCAATGTAACAGCCACCACAGGTGCAACTTAGTTTGTAGACACCAGGATATTGCATGTCCAGAAGGACATCCTTCACACATGGGATTAGATCACGGATTTTGTGTACTGTATTGAATTGGACCTGGATCTTGTGTTTGTTTAAGATTTTGGAAAAAATATTGGTCACACCTGCTATGTATGGTAACGTGATGGTTTTGATTGGCATCTCAGATGGTTGTTTTTTCCATGGTTGCAGAAACAGCTTTGCGAATAATGCAGTCCGAGTACCCATTCATCTTGAGGGCCTGGTGTACGTGTTCCAGTTCACTGGTTATGTGGTGTTGGTCAGAAATGCAGTGGGCCCTATGGTGTGGTGTTTTGATGAGGGAATTCTTCTGTGCCGGGTGGTGGTGGGAATCAGGTTTCAGATAGGAATCTGTGTGGGTGGCTTTCCTGTAGACAGTGTCCCAACGAGCCGTCAGGCCTCTTCTCAAACAAAACATCCAGGAATGGTAGCTTACCATCCTTCTCCACTTCCATGGTGAATTTGATGGATGGGTCTATGGAATTAATGTGCTTGAGAAATTGGTTCAATGCTGGCAGGCCATGTGGCCAAATGACGAAAGTGTCATCTACATATCTCGATTGAAAATTAGCTGTTTGGGAGATATACTGTTATCGAATTTTCGTGGCCTTTGAAAATATCTGTAATTTTCCTATCTCATCATGTCAATGTATTGTTGCCTCGATCGAGCTATTATTGTACCGAGTGCGTTCGCCTGGTAGTTTATTAAGTGATGCTTTTCCCACGCACCTCATGTTTTTGCACACCTTACCTAGTTTACACTGTGATTATGGCACGCAAACCACAGAGGCTTGATTAAATTTGGGGCCAGTTGGAAAGCCACATCTACCGTCAGTAAAACATAATTAGCTTCTGGTTGCGATTCCTATTGAAAAGGTGGCGGAGTGTAATTAATTTTAAAAAAATGCATTTTATTTTAAATCTAATTGCCTCCTTTGATGATTGCCTTACCAATTAAATGGCAACGACTTTGCTCTGCTGAAATTGCATCTCAGTGAGGTTTATTAAAGTATTTTCATCCCACATAATTCATTTCATTATCATTTGGTTCGCACAGTTTAAAAGAAATCCACGAAGCATATTAACTCTGGTTAATCCTTTTCATATTTCGTATACACTCTGACACCATTTGCTGAAATCTGAAATCACAGGTGTCTCTCTGTGTGTGAAAGTACGGATGCTATTTGTGAATGAACTAGGTTACAGATCCTTTATGATTACGCGTATATATTTAATTGAGTGGTGTTTGGCAATTTTTTTTAATTAAAGGCAATTCTGCAGCACCGTTTATAAAACTAGTCAGCTGAGCAAGTGACTGTTGTGTTTTTGCCAGCCAGACTATTGGCCTTCAAGGTTGAGAGTGACAAATCAATCTTGTTTCCTTTAGTTGATACTGAAACGTCACATTTTCCCAGGCGGCCAGGTTTCCTCCATGACTCTGCATACATTACACCCTGGTGGTTTGGCTGGATGTGGCGGGAAGTTAAGGGTCGTTTGGTGGGGAGGGGAGGGGATGGGTGCGCGCTGGGAGGAAGTGTTAGGAAGGAGGGGAATGCAGACAGCAGACGGAGCGGAATTGCTGGCTCGTGTTTGGGCTCCGAGAAAGACCGAATATTGTCTAAGTGTAGAAAACCAATTGTCAGGGTTGCATTGCGGGAAGCCTTAGGCTCCTCCTCTGCACCAGCGTACTGGGAGGCAGGCTTGTGGGCTCAGTTTAATAATGATGGCACACGGACACATGGGAAATGTAGGGAAAATGGGACAGTTGCTGAAGTATCCCGTGCTGTCAGGTGACCTTTATTAAAGCCTCCACCACCTGCATTAATTTTTGGAGTTTGCCACTGTTTTAACATTTCAGGTTATATTTATATTGACCTCGTGACAACATGCTGCAAAAACTGCTCTGAAATGCATATTTTCTAAAGAATTACATGCATATGTAAAATCGGACCAAGCCATGCAAATGCATTGCCATTTTAGGTGGAGCTGAATTGATGTAAATACAAATAATTTATCTAATGTCGACACTGCACATATGTATATTCACAAATAATGTATATGCTTCTTGGTTGTTAACGCACAATGTAAATAAATCAATATCGATTAATAAAAATAATATCACCAAGAAGAGAATTCTATAATTTCAACCCAAGTTGAATGAACAAAAAAAAAATGCAGAATGAATGCTGCCTTTTGTTGAATTTCGAATTAAAATTGTGACATTGTTTGGTGGGAATAAAACACCCTGGGAAGCTGTCTAATTAAAGAGCTCATTGACTCAACATCATGAGAGGTCCTGCTGTGCCTTTATGAAGAGCTTAACCCAGCTAAGAGTTTTCTGCTTCAGTATTTAGAACCAGTCCTGAGTCCTCTGCGCCAGTCCCGTGGCCTGGCGGGTGGCTTAAGGACCAATCCTCAGCTCTTGAAGTTGACCTCGGCCACGGGCCTGTGGCCGAGGTCAAATGACTTTGCTTGACACTGCCCTCCGCTTAGAGCAGTGTTCTTCGCTAATTTTTCAGAGCGTGGGGGGGGGCACTTTTGTTGATAAGACATCAGTGCGAGGGCCGCCACAAGTTTGACAGCACAATGATGGGGGGAGGGGGGGGTCACGTGTTGTGCATTGTCAGAGGCCGCACGTCAGGGGCAGCACTAAAGACGACCAGGGGCCGCCAGTGGCCTGCGGGCCTTGCAATGAAGAACACTGGCTTAGAGTCGATGGCCTTGACTGGCTTCTGGCCTTGGCCTCAGCCTAGCTTTATTGCATGTGGCCTTGACCCCAGCCTTGGCAATCATGGGTCCCGGCCATGAATTCAACATTATTTGAAACTAGTGAATGTCGACGCTCTCTTGCCCTGCTTCTTGTTGATGTCATTGATTTGAACACAAAGGCAATGGTAGAACAGTTCCCCATGCTATGCTGCCTTTTAATGGGCTATGCTACCAATAAAGTATGTTTAAAATTGTCCACTGAGGAGTGTGTGAAGAATAATGGGGGTTAACATTTTGGATGAGATTTGAAATATGTGCAGAAATTCGTTAACATTTAACACATTGATTAATTTTGGTTAGATTTAAAGCATTCTAATATGCTGTGAAAGTTGTGAAACCTCAAGGTATAGATATTTTTTTATCACTAAAATCACAACACTTATTATTAAGAAATGTTTTACAATTCCAGCTGGGAGAGTGAAATGAACTGTTTGAATGTTATTGATGGTAGCTGATGTATTGGACGGAGGAGACAGAGTGATGAGGATGTTCTGTCTCATGGAAACATTCTGCAAGAGGCAAAAACATGTGAATTGGGCACTTTCTTACGGGTGTTTGATAATGGAAGTTCTTGAAGCAAGGATATTGGGAGAGAGGCCAAGAGGTAGGAAAAATACAAAAATGACGCCGGATGAATTGAAGGAATGGGAGGGGAGGAGGGGCTCTTGTTTGGCGAAATGAAGAAACAGTGCTCAAGATCGAACAGGGTGAAGGGAGTTTGAGCCAAACATCCGCCATTAAGTAGGCAACTAAATAAGATGGATGTGATTGGTGAGTCGTGAAGTTATAGCACGTGCAAAATGCTTTTGTTATGCAATGCTCAGACTTTTATTTAGCTCGTCCGATATTGATTAAACTGTCTGCATGCTGATGTAGCACATCGGATGTGCTTGAAGGAATTATACGTGTACGTGTGTGCACTTTATTGTATTCTTAAATACAAATAAACAAGTGCATGGATTTGGCATCTTTCCAGCAGACGTTAGTTACACACAATTCAGTATTGCACATACAGTTCACAACGTCTATCCAATGCAATTCCGTGTCATCATTTGTGGCAAAGGCCAAGAAAATGACTTGTTGAATGGGGCTATAATTCTATTGATTTTCAAGTAAATAAATAAATTAAATGTGCCTTTGAAGTATACTGACTGGGCAAAAGAAATGTGAAACTTAATACCTCTTTAAAAATAGACCCTGCATGCAATTTTGATGTGGCTTATGTTAGCGCACTGAGCTCTTTGACCGTTTTCGAGGCGCATAAACTCAGAGCACGTCGCGAGCCTCTGCTGTGACGAGCATAAGGAAGGCAGAAGCGTGTTTAGGCCTTTGAGAGACGCGTTCAAAATTATGCCGAGCCAAGTCGATGATGGAACTGATCGAGACATCGGAGACCGCCGTGTACCCAGAGAGACAATCGGCAGGTCACGTGGGGTTGGGTAAAGTGTGAGTAATCCCACCTCTTTCAAGGCATCTGGCCAATGTAGAAGAAAAGTACAAACACCTTTTGGACGCCATGACTCTTTGTGGATTCTTCTAGTTGAGGCCCTTCCATCAGCAGTCGTGTTTATGAGTAATTGCAGGGCTGCACCTCTGCCTTAATTGAGTAGCAACATGTATGTAATCTTAATTCTGCAATTGATTTGCGCGACATTGAAGTGCATTACCATCACGCGCCACCGAGACAGAATGGATGACACAGGGAGGTGGCATCCTACAGGTTGCACGGAGCGCGTTTCCCTCCGTTGATCTTGCCAGACCTCTCGCTGCTGTGTACCGTGAGGACTTTGTGCCGTCGGAGTCACCGCTGCATCCTCTTCTATCCCTACCCATTTGTCAAAGCCGACAGACCCACAACTCCGTGCTTCTGAATAATAATAATAATAAAAAACTCGCTTTGCCACAAGCGAAGAGAAAATTGTGTTTTCGTTAAGATTTAAAGCCAGCGGCCCCCACCCCTAAAAAAAAAATCTAAATCCATTTTCTAAAAGCAGAACAGTTTACATGCATTTCCGCTTTTTGCGTGTCGTGTGGAAATTGGGTTTGAACCGTGGCATATTTTTTCCCTCGCATCCCCCACACCAAAGATCTCGCACCATGACAGCATGGCTGTAATTTTTTTCCCCCCTTAGGTGGGTGGGGGGGGGCACAAGGGAGATTAGAAGGCGAGGACAGTGGAGGAAATCCAACGACGCCGCCAGACCTACGCTAAGGTGCACTTTCGTTCCCACTGTTAAAGACCAGATGACCGATGTGTGCGTTTTCATAAACATTCCTCGCGAGATTGTTTGTGAGCCATGTTAATTGTGAGGTGGCGGTTGTTTTGTTTGGTTTCTATGTTATACCGATACCAAAAATGAAATCACCGTGGGCACCTTTCGTTATTTGGTGTAATGAGGGTTATGTATTACACTACTGCACGTGTAGCTGTGTGCAGGTAATGGCTCTCATCTATTGTAAGTCCTCGAGAAAGGACTTGAATTTGTTGTATTTGACGAAGCCAGGTTTTTATTTGCAGCGACACGCAGGCTTATATTTACCGCGGCGCAAACGGTCATCATGCCGCACAATTAACCCGGTCGGTCACCTGAGTTTGATTCCCAGCGACAGCTAATATCAGTGGCGAGCAATATCTGGACCAGTCCTGGCCCCCTCTTCACCAACTTGCATTGACGAGTGTGGTGAATTATGGTCAAATGCAACCTCCATCACGACATGGTCTGGGGGAGTCCCTCTTCCATTTGTGGATTCACAAAGGTCTGTAATTATTATTAATTTTAATGACAAGCCAATTCCAAAGTTCTTCAAATATGTAGTTTTTTTAATAATTAAAAAGCATTTGCAGCTTAAAACTAAAATGAACAAACAACATATTTTAAGCAATGGGGGGAAAATCATCTTCATGAATCTATATCAAAACCTCTGTAATAGCTCCCAGAGTGTGCTATAAGGAAGTATCTTGTCAAGTTCGTGTTGTTTTAGCTATGGAATTATGTAGACCATGCTTTAGATTGTGCAAGTAGCGAAACTTAGGATTGTGTCGGAAATTACGTGCAAATAATGAATTGTAGACCGGGTGTTTACATGTAAGAGAGCTGTCGTAATATGATGGGTGCAAGGGATCTTTAAAATCGGCCTCGATCACTTATGTAATAACTAAGTAGATACATTCTAAGTAAACAAACAATAAACACAATCTGACAAAAGGGATGGGGAGTGCAGACATTGAGCAAGAGATGGTAGGAAAATCGCGATCGGATGTGGGCAGAGAAGAGGGCTGTGGTGGGATGAACCATGCTGTAGTTAGAAAATAAATCCAGAGGAAGTTACAGAAACGTTAATAATCACAGTATAGGATGATACATTCGTATCACTGTTAGTGCTCTTGAAAAGTACTTAGCATAGTACCTTTTGGAATATAGAGGCTCTTAGAATTATAATCTAGTCATTGTGGCATTGTGGAAGCTTGTGAAATCTATCGACAAATTCAGACTCTCGTTGCAATATTCGTACCACTTCTGTAAACCAGCACTTTGCAATCATATTGAGTCGTAGCTTTATCTTACTGATTGCTGCAAGGCAAGGCTATGACCGTATATATGCTTCAGTTGTAACTGTGGAATCTAAAATAATTTTGGATCGTAAAGTTAAATAAAATGTGCAGTTATTTAGCACTTATACGCAACTTGATCTCTATCTAAGCACTTTACAACATGTCAGGAAATGACCATGGCATAACAACAACAATACGACATTGGCTCGGAATGGAACCGCATCTCAATTCGGTGTACATGACAACAGCCACGGAATGGATATACTCCTTCATGTGAAGGTAACATCGCGTCGTTGTGTCCCAGCGACCCTGCCACGCGCTGGATATAACAGTACATGTCTGCTTGGGCCCAGGTGGTGAAATCTGAGACTTATTTTTGATGTACTGCCAGTCTCCCTCGAGGGCTTTGTGCTTAGACCGCTTCTCCCCCGACAAAACATCAGTGACCTTCCCCTCGTACCTCCGTTTTAACAGTCGTGATGTGTAAAGATCATATCACTGTGGGTTGCCAGTGAATATTCACAAAGCAAGGTGAGTCTCCCCCCCCTCTACCTTGGACTCAAACCCGAGATTTAAGTTTCTCGAGGTATAATAAACTCAGCTTTTCATTCAAGGTGATTAGGTTCATTATAATTTTGTCCTCCAAATGTGTGGTGACTTTTCTTGTAATGAATACATCCGAACCTTTGAAATCACCTCATTAAACAAACTTCCGCTATCAAACTCCCGTATGTTCTCATTGATCGAATGCCAACCTTTGAGCCACTATATTCGATCACTGGACCAGAAGTCTTTGTGTAGGACATAACTGCATTGGCATGTTAGTGGCTGATAATGCGAATGTTGGCATTACGTTTAATCACGTAATTATCTATATACACCTTGACGGCTATGATCCTTTATAGTACTGTTTGAAGCAGATACCGACCAGAAAGTTGCATCTGCTGCATTGCATATAACACGGCCCTCAAAATCAGCACCACCAATGTGGAATGAATCCTTAACACTGAATCGAATTATGTTTCAAACCAATATCCTCTCGAAAGAGCTGGTGCTTATGTACAAAAATCTTAGAATGCTATTTGCATGAATGTTTAGCATAAAGCTGTCCCAAACACATTGCATCTATGGGGATGCTGTGAGCTGGTGTTAATACAAACACCGTATAGTTGTGAGATTCTTTGTAGTGTGAGAACCACTTCCAGTTGTATCCCAGTGTCTTATAAAAGGTCTTTGGGCCCGTATTCTTAAGTCACGGCTTCGCTCTGGGTCAAGCGAAAAGCCACTCTTAACAAGAGCCAGCTCTGAGTACGGGGTTCCAGCCACACTCGGGATTTCCATGAGCTGAGCCAGGCCACGGTTTGAGCCGCTCATGAGACGTTGAAAATAACGGAGCGGTTCAAGGCCGGAGCTGGGCCTTCATATCCGCCTGCCCCCGCCGTACCTTTCTTCATTATTGACAACTTGCAGCGCAGCACACTGCAGATGCCTGCGCAGCGCGACTCACGACCTCCTCTTGATATCAAGATCCAGGATGGTCACGTCTATGCGCCGCTTCTCGGTGGCAGCCCCAACAGTCTGGAACAATATCCCTCTGCACATTCGTAGCATCACCTCAATCGCCTCCTTCAAGAGAGACTTAAAAACTCACCTCTACAATCACGTGCTTTCGAGCGACTCTGAGCTCGGCTCCGCGCCTCTGAGTTGCGGCCACTAGGTCTGCAAATTTGCATGCGTTATAAATTGAACTATTATTATTATTATTAAAGAGTCGAAAGTCAAGAGCCAAGCCGTGGCTAAGATCACGAACGGCAAAAAAAATCTACATTGCCTTTGTCATGTTAATAGTTGTACATGTTATGTTTACGTTGTTTCCCCCCCTCCCGACTCCTTGTTAAGTCCCCCCCCGCCCCTTTGATCTCCTTGATCTTTTGCAGCCGCATGTTGGACGTGGAGAATTGCAAACAACGAGAGACGTCGGGCCCGAGTGGGGCCCTCATATTCTTAGGTTGTTTTCGGTAAAGTCACGTAGATAAAAAAATAAAATTAGTAAAAGTAAAATAAAAATAAAATCACGACGTTTCGGAGGCAACACAAGCCTCCGTCTTCAGGTGGGACCGTCACAGCACGATAGCTGTATCAAGTGAGAGAAATTCCAAGAAAACAGTCCTTGTATATATACTGGTTGAGGGTGGGAGGAGCCAAGGTAGGCCCTGGATATTATTATTGTGAGGCTGAAGCACGCTGTTAGGAATGAGCCTTGGTTGTGTAGACTGGTTGAAAAGAGTTGCTAAGGTGAGGCTGATGTAAAGGTGCGTGTAAATGGGACTGAGCCTTTTGTTATGTAGAGGTGGTGAGGCTGAAACCTCATCTCTGAGGGGGGCTCTCATCTCCTGGTCCCCGTGGGGGGCTCTGGGGTCCCCTGCGGACTTCAATTCGAGACAAGCCTCTTCCGTGAGGCATCACAAGTTCGAATTAGTGAAAAAATGAAACGAAACTACTCTTAGTAAGACATGAATAGACATTAACATTGAGGAATGTTGAACACGTAGGCTTTCTCGACCAATACCATCCATAATAGAGGTTTTTTGGGTTAGAAATTACTGGCGAAACGTCGTACTCCGATTGTAAATGTTGTGGCTTGGCTCTCCAACACACCGGTGTTGCTGTACGAGTGACGAATTGGAATGTTCTGTTTACGTGACAACCCTTACTAGTTGGCTGTGTCGGGTGGTGGCGGGTTTTAACGACACATTTATATATTTACGCGAAAAAAACCTCTGTTATGGAGCATTAAGGAATTATTTATTGAAAAACAACAACAACAACGTATGAACCGTTCTTAATGCTAGATGTTAGAAAATAGTCTCCGATTGCTATAAATGTATAGGCCAAGAGTGTTTTGTGTGTGTCTTTTTTTATACCGAAATTGACATTTTGAAAATAGAACTCCCGGACTTTCTACGACGTTGCACGGGAGAAACATTGTCGTTCAAATGTGTTCAGAGTCGTGTCGAAATATGTGTCATAAATTAAGTTTCTGTGTCGTACATCGATTGATGCTGGCCTTATAAAGACGTCGTAAACGTCTGTGGCAAATATGACGACAGTATTGTAAACCGGTTGCAAAGCTGCCCAAATTTTCAATATCTTTTTACTAACATGCAAAACAAATACATGGAATCCATATTAAATTGAATATTAATATTTCACAAATGTTATGCGCTCCAAAAAATGGGCTTAACAAAATTCCGGACAGACAGAGTAATAAACAACTCACAATTGCTCCATTATTTAGTATGTATAAGATGATGAGATAATGTGCTTATTCAGTGATCTGGGTACGAATGCCACGCTTTGATGTGTACTTTTCTATCACGGGCAGTAGAGGGGGCCAGTGATCTAATTCAAGGGAGGGGTGCGTTGGTGCCAAAGGCATTCTGACATCCACCCCTCATTTGCAAGCCTGTGCATTTCACTTCAGATGAAACGCTAACTGTGCATATATTTAGTGAATGGACTTATAAGGTGATTTGTAAGTTCATACGGCATTTGTGAGTGATTTTTAATGGCTATCAGAGGCTAATGATAGGCCTAGAGGGGAACAAAGCTAAAGAAGCTTATTAGAATGCACGCTATGTTGTTGCCGACAACATGAATGAAATATAAGCTTCGCTCGCTACGTGTTGTCTCTCCCTTTGCACCTCCGTGCCCATCCAATTTAATTATAAATCTCTGCTTCACATCTCAATTCTGCTTCCCGCCCCCCCCCAAACCCCCACCGCTTCGAGTCAATTGTTTTCATGGAAACGAAGAAGAACGTCTAGAGAGCGTTGCGATGAGCGGGAAGGTAAGCCAGCCGGCGTGGAAACGTTTTTGCTGAGATGGGGTTGGGTATTTTTAATGGAAGGATTGGCGTCAGAGGCAGCCAACAGACACGCGCACGCACACACACACTCGAGAGAAAACCCCATCGCAGCAGGGAGACCCAAGCCGGTGGCTCCAAGTGCTCTACGCAGGCATCGATTAAATAACCTCTTAATTTACTACGTTTTAAACAGGAGTTGCTGATGCGGCGAGAAATAATGTACACACAGGCACGTGCTTATATTGCTGTATAGCTAATTGCACATCATTACACGTGCACTCTCCCGTGTGCCCACAGTGACCGGGGGCTTCATCATATGGGTCCCTGCGTGTGCCCTGCCCAACCAAAAAAAATTCACCCGTAAAAACAAAGTTTTTCACTATAAATCCTTTATATGCGTGGCATCGGTTTTATTTTTTATTCATTTCTGTTTTTCTTGAGTAAGAGTTTCATTTTTATCACATTGGTATTTTAAATAAAATATGAACATTTTTTTTCCTAAAAAGTGGAACATTTTGGAAAAAAATTTTCACGAAAATAAATTTTCACGCACAACGAGCCTGTGTGCAAAATGTCAGCTCGATTGGATCACGGGAAGTGGGTTAAAAAACGACTGAAAGATTTGCACGGTCGTAAGCGCACAAGCAAGCAAGCAAGTCAACTTAATATAAAGGATTTAAAAAAAGCTTAAGCTGCACACCTTGAATCGGATGTGCCTCTGAAATGCAACATATGTAATTATGAAAATGGCATTATTTACTTTAGTAAAAACGAACCGACATCTTTAAATGCTTAACAGATGGCTATAGATTTAAAGCTTTCGTGACTGCAGGGATTCATATTATTGGTTCTTTCGGTAAAGTCACATAATATAAGATGGCTCTAGCTTTTATCTAGTTATTTCTGAAGGATTGCAGAGGGCACCATATGATGATAAATTTACAAAAGAATTGCACCGCTGCAGCCTTATTTAAGGTTTCATAAGAACTGCCAAGAAACAAAATTAATTGATTTACTTGAGTGATTTTGTTATTTCAACACGTGACTAATGGCAGGTATTGTGAGAATTGCCAATGGTACCATGGGTGAAGAGAATTCTACGTGATGAGTGTGGAAGGGAGAATCCTGATCAACCTGAAGTTTCGTTTGACTGAATGTTGTGCTACCACCTGATTTTTTTCTGTCCCCTAAGATCGTCCACTTCTCGACATAGCTGTCCTGGGAAATGCCTAAGCTTTTCCAGGACATTAAAAGTGTCAGTTTTTATTAGTTATGTAACAAAAATACCGCTCAAGACAAATGCATTTGCATGGAGCTCTCCCTTCATCTGGTGCTGTGACATTATTTATTCTTCCCACCATATGTACCATTTTTTTCTTCATCATAGCTCATAGGCGGCAGCTGTAACTTGATGGTAGATTGAGTATTGCCAAAAGAAGCCATCGGCCTGATAAGACCGGAGTCACCTGAAACCCATCTGTCATGTAACTTTTGGATCAGTAAAGAGTTGAGCGGGAGAGCCTTACCAAAGCGACACACCATTATGCATCATGAAGCTGTATTGTAATTCTGAGAAATGCCGATAGCAATACATTTGGTTTGCAATAATGATTGCCAATTTTAATGATATTTGTGGTGCAATGGTTAGCACACTAACTTTCAGCTCGATCTCCTTGTGTGGGAATTAAAAGAATCTGCAAGTTTCTGAAATGCCCCCGCCTCTGTCCATCCAGCAGTATAAATGGGCTCAGCAGTTAGTCCATCAGCAGGCTGCGTGTGGTGGGGTAAAATGTGGGTATTCCGACTTTCTTTTGAGGCATCTGGCCAGTGTGGAAGAGTAGGCCAAATATCCTCCAGAGGTGCTCTGTTCACGGGGCTGTCCTCTCGAAGAGGCCCTTCCACCATCGGTGACATGAGCGAGCGATTACAGGGCTGCACATTTTACTTTACCTTGCATAATATAATTGATAACAATTATGGTGGGGCTAAATCAAAACATCTAAATGTAGTTCGTACCGAAAGCCTCTGAAATTATGTAGGAGTACAACTTTCTTCAACAAAATGCAATTAATCCCTTGGACAAGCAACTGCTCTTCTCCAGACTTTAATTAAGATTTATTTCGTACTGTATCCCCACTGCACACACAATAAATGCACCACTACTTCGGGTAACGGTGAGCTGATTACGGAGTAAGCATTCTCAAGTAATTAGTATATGATAGAATACCATTAATTAAATGCTCATTATAATATGGGCCCTCACTGTTAATAATTTACTCATTATTTTTTTAAACGTTCGGAAGTTGACAAAACAGCAGAAACTACAGACGCTTGCTAGTTTTATGTAGTTTTATTCGCTTGATTTAGATTGGTAATTTCCTTTCATTTCATAGTCCAGACCTATTTTTATGGCATACTGCTGTTCATGGGGCGCGTTTTACATTTTTTGGCAGATAAACCCATTCCCCTGTGCGCCTGTAAACAAACATTTCCCCATCTAAGCCTACATCAAGCCAACTTGGCAAAGCACAAGTGTTGTGTTTCAGAGCCGGGATATGCCTCTCTTAGTTTCTCTGTCGAGCTTGCAGCTCACCGACTATAGTCCCATTGGCATGGTCGGGAATGAGGAAAAGTGGGGACGGGGGTGCAAGCAAGGATGGACGTATGGCCAAAAGGGCATAAACGAGCACGCCCGCAAATGGGTAAGCAACTCGCCGTTCAATACCCATTGGTGTGACGTGCATTTAAAGAGGATTTAGCGGATTCCTTACCCGCCAAGATAACCGCACATGAGGGATGTTAGTACTAATTGCACTTGTAGAAAACCTGAGCATTCGGATGCATGTTTGTATATTCAAGGCTGTTTACCCAAATCTCTCACAATAAACTTATTTGCTCTGCTATGGCCGATGGTTGTCAACATTTGCGTGTTGTTGTAGAAGAAGAATAACAACAAAGGTGATGGCATTCTGTTCAGGCCATTGACTTGAAAGAATATAATAATGTGACTGTGAGACCTGCACATATTGAACATCTCTCCTTACTCTTTGGTTCTTTCGGTAAAGTCACGTAGGTATACAATAAAATAAATCACAACGTTTCGGGCGCAACACAGACTGTTTTAAAAGGTTTGAAATGGGTGTAGCTCAAGGGTCATAAAGAAGTGGCCGGGGCTAGTGATGTTAATGTGAAACATTTGCATGTAACTGTAAGATAGGAGAGCGGCCTCCTCGACGAGGGCACGGAAGTGGCTATGTTAATGTGTGGGATTAACATTATGTTAATGTGAGAAATTAGCATAGCCGCTCCCTCGCATTAATATTATGTTGTGAGAAATTAACATAGACACTCCCTCACATTAACATTATGTTAATGTGAGAAATTAACATGGCCACTCCCTCACATTAACATTATGTTAACATTAATGTGAGATACTAACATAGCCACTCCCTCACATCAACATTATGTTAATGTGAGATATTAGCATAGCCACTCCCTCATATTAACATTATGCTAATGCGAGAAATTAGCATAGCCACTCCTCACATTAACATTATGTTAATGTGAGAAATTAGCATATCCACTCCTCACATTAACATAGCCACTTCCGTGCCCTCGTCTAGGAGGCCGCTCTCCCAACTTACCGTTACATGCTAATTTCTCACGTTAACATCACTAGCCCCGGCCACTTCTTTATGACCCTTGAGCTACACCCATTTCAAACCTTTTAAAACAGTCTGCCTCAGCAGCAGACCACGCTTTCCCACCTGACGATGGACGCTTCTGTTGCGCCCGAAACGTCGTGATTTATTTAATTTTTCTACCTACGTGACTTTACTGAAAGAACCAAACAGTATGGATTCTTGCAGTCACGAAAGCTTCAAATCAAGATTGAACATCTCTCGTCGGCTTGGTTCTTTCGGTAAAGTCACGTAGAATGGAAATAATAAAATAATATAAATGAAACATAATGAAATAATTCTCACGACGTTTCGCTCTTCCCCCTCCTACCCAGCTTAAATAGACGCTCCAAACCTGGGGTGTTCATTCAGACGCTGTCTTCCCGACAGACCTGTTCTTCACCTGAGGACGGCTGCTTGCATTGTGGCCGAAACGTCGTGAGAATTATTTTATTATGTTTAATTTTTATTATTTTATTATTTCCATTCTACGTGACTTTACCGAAAGAACCAAGAAGATGAATCCCTGCAGTCACGAAAGCTTTAAATCGAAAATTGAATATCTCTCGTCGGCTTACGTGACGTGTTTTTCTCTCTCTCGATATGCCCGTGAAGCCAACACATATTTCACACAAGCGTGTACTATTTGAAATTAGCCCAAAATCTGTAAACACACCCAAGGGAATGGAATGCTCCACCGCACACGATGTATATATTTAATGTTTTTAAGTCATCAGCTTTGCCGTAGTGCGTGTTAACACCAACTCACAATGCGCACACGCTGCTAATTGGTCTCTCACGCTTCCGTTGGGGCAGATAAGTGTGGTGGGCATCAGTAATTTGATCCCTTGCAACGAAACAACAGCACTCTCCTTAAATTGCACATCTTAGGGGAAATTTATCAGCATAATGGAATGCCCGCGTATAATAGGGGAAATGCAGATCATTGCAGTGCAGTATATTAATACAAAATAAATAAATGTTGTTTTGGCATAATTCTGGCAATGGAAATAAGGTCCGTTGAACACTTTCGGTGCCTTTAATCTCGACTAACTGCTCCGTCTTTTGAAGTGTTGATGCGGAGGAGCTGTGCACTGTGCGGTTTGGGTAGTGTGAGGTTAAAAGTGAAGGCTACTTCGCCTTGTGCAAGTGCAAATCGGATCGAATTACCGGTAAGAGACTTCCACTCTCTTTCTTACGTATTGTCGACAATCAAATCTCAAAGCAAACCCCAGTGTCCATTGGTCAGACTTTTATTTGGGGGGGGCGGGGCGGGGCGGGGGGGACTCAATATGACAACCCCATTGTGTGAGTCTCATTTTTCAGCCAGAAGGAAATGTAATATATGAACCCGCCATGGTCATGATATGTTCGTATGATTTCCTGCATTTGGCAACGTGTCTAAATTGGAAATTCTTATTATAACAATTACAACGGATGACTTGATCATAAGCGATGATGATGATGATGATAAAAGTTTAATTGCTCACCAGTGATGGTTGGTGTATGAGAAATTAACATTTATGATGACGATGATGATGATAAGCCTTATAAGTACACACTCAAATTAACCGTTTTCACGATAGGGAGCGTCTGTTAATTTAGGTTATTAACATTTTCACGTAATTACAGAAGAGGCTTCTTGGGAGATATGCTTATTTACTGGCAAACTTGCGCTTGGCTTATGTAATCGGACATAATCTAATAATGCGGACCAAATAAAATTGTTGATAAACAAGCAAGTGAAACAAATTCTGGCAGTTTTCACTCCCAAGAGCCTTTGCAGTGAAATGCATTGGCTATGGAAAATCATATTACACAAAGAAAAAACACCATTATGTTTCCACTAAAATTGCTACTCGTCTGCTGCCTGTACTCGTGTTCTATCACGATGCCAATGTTACTAGCCGTTGTAGAGAAACGATTCTCAGCAGCACGTTTCCAGACTAAGAGGAGCGTTTGATGTCCAACTCTGTGGTGTGTTTTTGGGTTGTTATTGCGTGTTATTTGGCATAATGTCCCGACTTCTTGCTCCCGGCACGTGAGCTAAAAAGTCAGTTTAAGATGCACATCGGAACCCGCAAAAGAAAAAAACCTCCACAGGGCGGCATATGTTTTCTGTACATTTTGTCAATATAATACAGTGACTTGTTGACGAGATACATTTTTGAGGAAGCTAAAGCCAAACTCAGTTTGAAAACAGGGAGAGATGGTAAATGGTAGGGCCTTTATTTGGGGCATGATCCCATTGCATCACTTTTAATTCAGCACCTTCTCTGTATTTCTATTAAACAAAATGCACCCCAGTGAATCCACGTGAAACCATCACCTTTAGTGTAATAGATCCCTTATTGTCTCTCGCATATGGCCACCGATTATCGTGATATATCCACTGTTGGATGAAGGTCCTTTCAAGTTGTTGCCATCTCTGCCGTGGTCTTGAGATGCAGTGACACATGGAGCTGCTGCGCAAGGTCCAGTTTCATTGCTCCATCTCTGTGGTAGAGGTCCATTTATATGTGTCCCTTAAGGGCTTATCATTTGTAAATTACCGATTCTCAACCTTTTTTATTTAACTCACTCTGTCTGTTGTCGTATCCTCAAAAAAAATCTTGTAACTTAATTTTTACCCACTTCCCAATGTGCTATCGACTGCAATATTGGTATACGTATGTCATACTGGTGATAATACTATATTCTATCATAAAAAAAAAATTAAAAACATATATTTTAAAACATTCTTTTACACTCTTTTGATAAACTCACTCTGTCTGTTGGCGTATTCTCAAATCTTGTAACTCAATTTTAACCCACTTCCCAATGTCGTATCGATTGTAAACTTGGTATACGTATGTCACACTGGTCACAATACTATATTATATCATTAAAAATGTAATATATTTTTTTAAACAATCTTTTTCATATGTTATGTTTCGGCTTGGGTCTAATTGTCCACGCTCAACTGACGTTGGCTGTAAATCACCACGGCCACTTACGTTATGGCAAGCTTCGGGGCCACTTCCTGGAGTCGTGGAGTTCTGCCATTACTAGTACGGTACATTTCATGAAAACGTGTTTAAAAAAAAAAGTATTTTTAAATAATCCTTATTTTGCTGCATTTTATATTCCCATCGCTTGTCATAATGTATTAAATCATTTTAGTGCGTGTGCATTGGTCTGATTTCGTTCAGGTTGGCACAATGGTAACACTCGTGCCTCACAGCAAGAAGGGCCTGGGTTTTATTGCCGACCAGGGTGACATTCTTTGTGGAGTTTGCGTTCTCTCCCCTGGATCTGCATGGGTTCCCTCGGGGTTTTCCTCTTTCCTCCCATAGCTAAAACAAAAAAAAACATACAACGTCAGTCATATTGGCCAACAATTCTAATTCTGCAAAAAAATACCAGAAATTTACTCAATTGGGAATACACACCGTAGCAAAATCTCTCCCTACTGCTGAAACTTGCCAGGCCCTCCAGTGACATTTTCCTGGGCAAACGAGCATCAGAATAAATAATAACGATGATAAGGTAAACAAAACATATATTTAAATGCTAAAATGGTTATGTCAGACTCCCACCTTGATGTGCATACTTATCACTCTGATGATATCACAACATATTTAAGTGAGTATGTATTTGTTTGAATTCTGCGTTTTCAGTCCTGAAAGCATTGTAAAAGGTAAAGGTGCAGCCCTGCAATTGATTGCTCAAGCCATTGCTGGCAGAAGGGCCTCCAACCTCCACCGCTAGAATGAGCTCTCGATGGTCTTTTTGAATGATATTTCGCCAGACGTCTTGAAAAGGTGGAAGTGCCCTCACTTTACCCCACCACACATGGAGCTGCCCCAATTGACTAACTATGAGTTGTGCCTGTCCATACTGCTGGGTGGACAGAGGCGGCGAAGAGGGGGACGTTAAACATAAAAAAACGTGTCCATTACTTCAAACGTGTTCATTGCTTCGTACTCCAATTGTAAAGGTTGCGGGTTTACTCTCCGACACACAACCGGTGTGCTGAACTAGTAACGGATTGGCATGTTTTGTTTACGTGACAAACCTTACTATTTGGCTGTGTCGGATGGTGGCGGGTTTAACGACGCATTTATATATTTACTCGATCTAACACAAAATATCTATTATGGATAGCATTGGTCGCGAAAGCCTACGACGTGTGATACAATAATAGGGGTCTTCCCTTTTTTTCTGGCAACGAAACTGGAACCCTTTTACAAGGATTCATGTCTGCATTAACCACAAAACACTGGCAGTCAAAATGCAAACAAAAAACACACTCTGATAATATATGCATTGTCCTTGAAACTGATTGGTCCACACCAGAGACACCTTCATTGCTTCAATTGCCACGCCAGGAGATCGAATTGAACGGGCGACCTCTGGATTTCAAGTGCAGTGCACTCACAATTTCACCATCCCTAGAAGCACTGTAACCAAATAAAAATTGGTTTGGTTCCCAATGCTTGTTTGAAGTGCCATTGCAATCACTTTGGAGGGCGGAGAGCAAGGCATCTCAGGTGTCATTACTGTGTGTGTGTGTGAACTCCCAGTAATCCGAGGATTATCAAACAAGGGCCACCACTTAATTTTTTTTGGACAAAAAGGAACAGAATCCTAGGACACTTGATATTCCGTCGAGCTATTTTGGGAAACCAAACGATGGGTGTTATTACCATGACCAGACCCCCGTCTGAATGTCAGGGTTAGGATATTGGTCCTCATGATTGTACTATCATCAGAAGAACACAGTGAATTGAAATACAAGGGAATATTACATGTGATCAATTGCCAAATTTCCCATACTTATGCTTCATTGTTACTGAAAATATAATGACCTATGTTTGAAGTGGTAATGTACTGGTGTATGTGTGTGTGTTTGTCTGGAAAAAAAACAACCCCCCTACCTCCTTGGTGGTGCCGAATGGTAACGCTGTGGTCTATGTGAGCAATGCCATGGAGGTAAGGCCAATTCCAAAATCGGCTATTCCCCTCATAGTGCTTGTAGCCACCACAGTGGCCAAATGGGGACTCTGGAGGGGTGCCAGGGGCTGGTGACCCCTCCACCTTCATTTCAACTACCACTGAACTATGTGCAAAATATAGAATGAAGCTTGTGCTGGAGGCTCCAGGGGAACAGGCGTCTATGGCGTCTCCTGGACAAACCCCATTTGGTGGAGCCAGGATACTGAATCCTTACCCTCGGGATTCCTCCAGAAACATCAAAAAGCCGCAGCGAGTGGCCACGTGGAATGTTCAAATGCTCACTGCAGAGGAGAGGCTGACACTCCTCTGTCAGGAGCTGGACTGGTATTGCCTGGATCTCGGCAGTATTCAGAAGGTTTAGTGGACTGGCTCTGGCTCCAGTCACCATGGAGGGGTGGATAGTCCTCGACTCAGGGCAGGAGACCACCAAACAACAGGGAGTGGCTCTTCTGAACAAAATAATGAGGGGGCGCGGGAGCGTGGTGGTGAGGTGTGGGAAGCTGTAAGCCCCAGGCTACTGTGGCCTCGCCTTCCCATCAACCAGAGGCGAGGAGTGGTGGTGGTTATTTATGCCCCACCGAAAATTAACAACAATGGAGGGATGCAGGCAAGGCCAATGAGTCCGATACCTTTTGTGACCTCCTGTCACAGGTGCTAGCTAAAGTGGTCTCTAGGGATAGAGTCATCCTGTTAGGTGACTTTAATGCCCGAGTGGGTCATGCTACTGGCACCTGGGCTGGAGTGATTGGAAGGCATGGGCCAGATCAGCTCAATAACAACGGTAGGGGGTTGCTAGACTTCTCTGCAGCCCATGGGCTTGTAATTACTAACACGCTGTTCCGACATAAGCACATTCACACAACATCATGGATGCATGTCGGATCCAAGCAAGAACATCTGCTGGACTATATAGTAACAAAACAGTGGATGCGGACCCATGTCCTTGACACCAGGACCTACCATGGCGCTGATCTGCCCACTGACCATCGGCTTATCATCTGTAAGATGCGCCTGTCATTCTTCCACTCCGTTGGTGGGTGAACATCTAGGACCTCATTCAAACCCACAGTGGCCTGGTCTCAGCTAGCTAATGAAAGTTGAAAGTGGAAATCGCTTGCAGCTGAGGTTGACATCGTCCCCTCCTCCTCCCGATGCCAAGGGAAAATGGGCGAGGATTAGCACTGTGGCTCATGTATCTGCAATGTCTGTTTTGGGTACCCAGTCCAGACCTCCACAGAGACCCTGGCTATTGGAGGGGGTGTTCCGACTAGCTGAGAAAAAAGCGACAGGCCCACTCCCACCATCTGTAGCATCCCAGGTCGGAGAATGAGGAGGCTTGTCGCAGCTTTCGCTTGGAGGTTTGGAGAGCTGTGCAGCACTGCAAGGATGGGTGTTGGTCGCGGGTTTCTGAGGAGATGGAGTCTGCCTCAGTAGCCTGCGATCACAAATCACTATTTAACTCCATCAATAAAGTAACTTGCAGCACCACACCTATCACCATCATTAGGGGAAAGAAAGGTGATCTAATCTCTGACCACCAGGAACGGGTTTGTAGATTTGCTGAGCATTTCTGTGAGGTCTTGGGGGAAGGTAAATCCCCTCAGCCTGGAAAACATAATGGAGCAAAGCGGGGATGACCCTGCTGAGGCTGCCATGCCTCAAATATTGTAAGAAGTAGTCACCCCCTGTGAGTTGCTGGCTGAAGTGCCATCTGTTGAGGAAGTACGGAAGACGATCCAGAATTTGAGACCAAGTAAAGCGCCGGGCAGAGATGATCTCGCAAGTGAAATGCTGAGGGAGGGTGGCGTTTGTGTGCAGACTGCCCTATATGATATCATAACAACAGTCTGGACCACTGGACGAGTTCTGCAGGATTAGAAGGATGCACTGGTGGCCCCTTTCTTTAAGAAGAGGGACCGCACAAACTTGAACAACTTCAGGGGTATCTCCCTCCTCAGTGTGCCGAGAAAGGTTCTGGCGAGGATTATAAAAAATCGTCTTGCCAGGCACGCTGAGGAGAGGCTTGTGGAGCCCCAATGTGGTTTCAGGCCAGGGCGGTCCTGCACAGGTGTCATATTTCTGTTCGTCTACTACAGCAGAGGTGTAGCGAATTCCAACAGGATCTACATATCTGCTTTATGGACCTGGTCAAGGCCTGTGATACAATCAATAGGCCTGGGCTCTGTGTTGTTATGCATGCTTTCGGAGTCTCTGACTCTCTGCTCACAATCATGAAGGACCTTCATGATGGTGATCAGGCCCGGGTAAAACTACGTGGCCGGGAGTCGGAGCCATTCCCTTTTCACATATTTTTCTTCTATGGCTGTACAGGAGGAATTTACATCTGGTACAGATACAATGGGATGCTGATCAACGCCGGGGTGCAGTCAAGGGATGGCTCCCTCTTGGTCAACCATGGTATGTATGCTGATGATCTGGTGATTGCTGCTCACTCAAAGGAGGAGTTGGAGGTGCTGCTGCTGAACCTCGATTGTGCCACTTAAAGGTGGGGCCTTACCATCAGCCCCATCAAAAATAAGCACCTGCCTGGGTATTTTGTGCCATCAAACTCTCCACCCCATCAACTCGCCATTGGGGATGGGGCAGTTGTGGAGAGAGTGGAGAGTTTTACACACGTGGGCAGTGTGCTTATGGCCAGTTTAACACCAGAGGACTCACTCGGATTCAGTCGAGTGGCATTATCTTTCATCGGCTGTGTGCCGCTTTGTGGAAGATACCTGGTCTGTCGCTCCACACGAAGCTTCGGGTCTTTTCGGCCATGGTCATACCCTCTCTTCTCTATGCTTGCGAAGCGTGGACCCATCTAATGGAACATCTTTGCCAGTTCCAACATTTAGACTGGCCTGCCGAAGATCCATCCCGGTTTTAATCAGGCTGGATTGTGTGAGGAGCTCACAAATCCTTGAAAGATCTGGACAAAGTCCCATCGGTGAGTTCCTCCGGCAGGCAAGGCTGCATCGGCTGGGTCATATAGCCCGCATGCCCAGCCACTGCATGCCTAAAAAGATTTTGTTCGGCCGGATAGAGGGGGATTAATGGGGGCAACACGGGTTCGAGAAGAGATGGAGTAATGCGGTACAAGAGGATGTGGAGCTGAGTGCACGTGCCGTTGACTGGTACCAGCGGTGTCAAGATCGACCTCTGTGGAGGAGGCTCGTTAAGGACGTTGCTACTGGGCAGTTGGTGGCAGTCGCCCTCCAGTAACAATGAAGGACAGAGGAGCAACGCTTACAACAACGAGAGGAGCACCGCGGGGCTAAAACAGAACAAGTTGGCACAGTAGGGGGCACAGGTGGTGCATCGGTCAGTCATCTCAGTCAGCCAACTCATGGCAACAGGCTCTGTCCTGTGACCTCTTGCCAGTGGACGTTCGACACTTCACATAGCCTTAAAGTACACTTAACCTGGCACAAGCGCCGTGATAATGTCACTGCCACTTAGTGGTGAATGGCGGTTGTTGTTGTTTGTCAGGTCTTATGAATCGCCCCTTGTTTTATAAATGGGTACAGCACAGCCGAGCGGTCGGTGCGCGGTATTGTGTGGGTACTTCCACCTCTTCCAAAACACATTACCAGCGTGGTGGAAGAGTAGACCAAAACACCACCAAGTAGACGTTTTCTCGAATTCCTTCTAGTGGAGGCCCACCCATCTGACAGCAGTGGTGTGAGCAAGCAATTGCGGAGCTGTACCTTTGCCTTTAGCTTCATTCACAGTTACCCGTGGATAACGTCCTGAGTGTGGAGTGGTCCTTCAGCCATGAATGCCACTCTACAGAAAAAAAGCTGTCATTAGGTACGTGTACCATTCGAGTTTATTTGGATGATGATTGTGATGATGATGATTGATGAAGATGGTAGTTGTCATTTTTGCAGCCACCACCTGTGTCACCAATCATTGCTGCCATTGTCGATGACAGATGATGATAGTGATGATGGATGATGAAGGTGATTAATTTTAAAAAAATATGTGGTAAGGAAACGCGAATGAGGATAAATGGCACTGCAAGCGAAAGCAATCCTCTAGAGATGGTTGGAGTTCAGCCCTATCGAACTGTCAGTAACTCCTTTATCAATCTCGGGTTCTCAGTGAAATACACCTCATTTTATTGGGTAATAAACCTTACCCACCAAACCCCAATTGGCTGTTGCATCAGCAGTTGTGCCAATCATACGTTAATGTATAATTTAATATTTTTTTGTGATGTGGTGTTTTGGCTGTTTGGAACATTTTTATGTTAGGTTCCGTGTTTTCCCACAATGCAATCAAGAATTTTTATTTTATTTTGTGAACGTTCACAAAGGATAGTAATTCGCCGAGCTTCGCTTGCAACGCGCATGCAGGCACGGGCTGCAACACATGCGTACCTCACCGTCGTCTGGTCAATGTGTCCGTCACTTCCCATCTATCATATGTCAACACATTTAATTGCATTGTTTCTCCTTAGACAGTGGAGACAGACCGACTGGGAAACAATAATTGCTGTCCATTACGCCGGTGACCTGACCCTGTTTGCATTACTGGTAATTACCCTGCTGCATCGGTCGAATATTTCCGTTTATCTGCTGGAAGGGAAAGACGAAATTTCATCCCATTATTAATTTGGATAAAAGCCATTGAAATTGACAAGCAGTGATTGTTATCATCAGCTCGTAGTGCTGCCTGGCTTTTGCATTAATGGGTTCTTTTGATAAAGTACCTTCTATTACCATTGCTTTACACGGGAGGGGGGCAGTGTGTCTGTGTGTGTGCGGGTGGATTTGGTCTCTGCCGAGGACAGCGATGACGACGACGACGATGTGTGTTTTGACAAGCATGAGTTTGCAGTGAATATTTCTCTGTGGAATTTCATGAAAGTGTCACGGGCTATTTAAAAAGAATTTAGACAATGCCCCCAGTGTTGGAGTACGTACGTAATTTCAGCACGATGACATACGAGAATTGTGCAAGGTATTGATGAAATGTCTGCAGAGAATTTAGTTTCATGTGAAGAAAGAAACATTTTTGTTAGCTTTGTGGGAAAAAAAGTTGTAAATAATTTTGATTAAAAACCACAATACAAAGAGTTTACTATTGAGGTGAGAATTGTTTGTGTCAATTATTATTGTTATATATTTGTAAATCCTGCATTTCATATGTATTATTAAACTATCAATGAATTGAAATTCAAAAGGAAACCTGAGTTAAAACTGTCGTGGGTCTGGGTGGGCTGCTTTGTTTTATTTTTTGTAGGAAAATTCATAAAATCGATGGAGGTTTATCTTCTCTCGCTTACAGTACAGATTTAAGAGTTGTATTTCCCTTCTCCGTGTAGATGCTTCGAAACAGAGCAGAGTTATTAATGGCGTTGCAAGTTATCTTTTCTCGACAGACCCTTGACCCACTGTTCAGTAATTCATTGTAACCGCAGTGTATTTTGTAACCGTTGCCATTTGACAGTCAACTCTTAACCACGTGCACAATGCAGTCTCGGTAGTGGGCACAAACATATGACGGTGACAACATTTCACTTCTGCTCACCTTCACATTGTCCCTGCCATGGAGTAAATCAGCACTTTACTACGACCGCGTATGTATTCGCGGTTGCGTGGCATGGACCTCCCGCGTGTTTTCGGGCTGTCCCGCGATGTTCGACATTTCTCTCTTCATGCGCCAGAAAGCCTCTGGCGTGCACTGAAGAACCCGAAAGCACATCGGTGAGGTCACCTGCGAGTTTGCATCGTCCCTGAGGAGCCAGGCCACGCGGTCCACCCAGAGGGGGGTCAACCACACTGACCTTTGCCACCACCGTTGTGGTCTTAGAATATGTAGGGGCCCTCAAGTCACTTCATCGACTGGCTCAGTCAATCATATTCCCATTACCAGACGAAATTGATACCAAATTGAATTCAGTACAGGAGGTGATTTTTTTTGTTTGGCTGCTCTCTTAAATAAGCAAGTAAATACATAACCATGGAACTAGGAATTTCATGCTCAATTATCTAATGAGGACGTAGGACCCAGGGTTATGTTTCGCTTTAATCATATTTTTTGCTGTGAATTCATGCTTTTGTGCAACTCCTGGTTTAAAGAATACTAATTGACAGAGGACTTGCGCTTGAAATTTGAAACCGTGACTTTTTAAAGGGACATTTTGCCTCTCAAAAAGAAAATTATTTTTGCCCTTAGTCACGATAACTTACATTCGTCTTTGCAGCTGGATCAAGTTCTATTTACACGTGACACAACATGCAATAAAAAAGCACTGACACATTTATACATGAAATAAATTTAGCATTAGCTGTCTTTACACCAAGCCAAATCATAAATACGGAAATTTCAAGGTAAATGAAAAGGTAAGCATCAAAATTGATATACGGAATACATACAGTGTGCATTTGTATGAAATGTGCAAGACTGAGTTACTTATTTAAACAAGCCTCGAGTGGTCTTTTAATAATAATTTAATAGCCAATTTGAGAGAAACCTCGTGATTTTAACACATGCATGCCTGCAGTGTTCCTTTCAGTTTTCCATTTCATTTTCTAAAAATGTACAACTAACCGCAATGATTTTGTGTGTATGTATGTAGATGTACGGTTGCTGTGTCTCGTCTTAGTGTCGCGGTGGTGCAGTGGTTAGCACGCTGCACGACGAATCCGGGAACCCAATTTCGATTCCCGCTCACGGCCAACACCAATGATGATTATCTGAACTGGTCTTGGGCCTCTCTTAGGTCGATTCAGCTCAAACAAGTATCTGGTGCGGTGTGTAAACACTGCCACTGGGGAGACAAAGGTGGTTGGGCGTGGTGCTGGCCACCTACCCCCTAGTGTACCGTGTCGGCTTTCATAGGTGCTTGCTAACACTACTTGCCTGCCCCAAAAGTTTGCTAAGGCTTTGTCTTTTTACAGTAATTGTGTCTAGTATTACAAATCTTGCTGTTTTAAAAAAAGTTTGCCAAGTGCCATGAAAACGTGTCAAATGTAACCCACAAACTGCGGGTTACGCTTATAAGAAAAAATATTCATAGCATCTAAGCTTAATTATAAAAGTTAATGTAAGAACAGTCATTCATGACATGTGCTGGAATATATAATTTACATACGTACATTCTTTTTTTATGCGGAAGAGCATTTAGGCAAATGTCCTTTGAGCCAAATTGCAACGACATTTACGTTTTTTCAGGCTCCCTTTCGGACTTCCTGGGTCGATATCAACGAGGCATAAAACAAGTTCCGTAGTAATTAATGTAAGAGTGAAAGGATATGTCTTAAAAACCATCATCATCATCATCATCCACGATCAATTCATTGCTTCATGAAGGCCTCGCCAATTCATTGCAATCTCTTGCTCAATTTAACAACGGAAGCATCACAGAGCCAGCAGCCAAGCCTTGGGTTGCCACCACCGAGGTACAAATAAACAAACAATAGGACGTGTCACAGAAGAACGTCTCAGAAACCGAAAGAAGGGATAACTACATCCAAACGCGTTGTCTTGAGCCGTGTGTCATTAAACAACTGGCAACAAAGGGGCACTTCTAATGTCCCCGGGGGAAGGCTTTCAGATTCCCCATGGAATCCATCGCAAAAAGAGATCGACTCCGAGAAAGAAGAGAAAACCAAGACGGCTGGTAACCCTAGATGTCAACTGGGCCATGGAAAAAGGATGTGACTCCTTCCGTGCTTAGGTCAACACCACGGGCGAAATTATTCCTGTAATGAAGGCAGACAATTGCAAATATGATGGAATACAGCTTGGAATAGCGGGAGCTCACGCAAGTGTATGTGTTAGCGCGTGGATTTTTTCTCCAGGTTCTCCGATTTCCCCCTCCACATTTAGAATCAACATTGATGCTATAAATGTTCACACGGATAAGCCGCTTCGTTGAGCTATCATTTGTGAAAGCCAAGTCGCTTTTGAAAAAGAGCTACATAGCTCAGTGGGCGTTACCTGGTAAAATAAATAGTTTAATACATATGTTGAGGTGCTGGCGACGACTCACTCAGAGACGGAGGTGAGGTTAAGGGCTTCCGCCGTTTATTAAAGGGCTACACAAGACACGGGAGGGGTGAACCACTTCCCAGGGGTTAGGGGTCCCGGGCTAGTTCCCACTGGGTCCCAACACAGCCAGCTGCCCTGTGCCGTCTCCTCTGCGCCGGCCGTGGGATCAGCCAACACGGCCGACCGAGGAGCACAGCCACGTCCAGTCCTGGCGCTGTGCCATCTCCCCTGTCCATACCCTCTTGCCCCTGGCTCCCCGTCTCACCCTCTCTCGACCCTTCACTCCAGCTACGACCTCGCTTACGTCACGGGGTCCCCCTTTTAACCTCGACGAGCTGTGTCGTCACGTGCGCTGTCCAGCGCGCGTGACCCCACGTCACGTGACGCCATCGCACCGGACAGCGCACACGACGCCACTACTCTCCTCTACTCCTCTACACATATACGATAACTTTCCTATGGTTACGGAGAGAAGTGAATGGGGGAGCTGGGCGGGGGGCCTGGAGCCCACAGAGCCTCGTGTTGGAATGAGGAACAAGCCGTGCCAGCCTCTTATAGGAAATAAGCTGGTGTTCAGGAATATGTGTTCTCTCAAGAACAAAGATTGGTTTCCACGAAGGACCAATATTCAGGAATATTGCTTCTCATTTCAAATGTTTCCACTGCCCCATTTTGGTTGCAACAAAGCAACCCCAACCAAAAACTGTCACTCTAACCAGGGACACATTTTCTGATGTGTTTTTGGGTTGTACTTGCATGGTCTTTTTTTTTGCAACGATGTCTGCTGTGGCATCCAACATGTTGGGAACTTCTTCAGAAATGTAATTCTCCCGGTACGTGAAGTGAAACATCGGGCCATAACTGCAACCCTGCAAACACATTTGAGAGCAGCTGCCCAGCAACAGTGCACAAAAACCCAGCCAGCGGTCGACCAAACATCCCCCGGCGGATATATATATTCATTCCCCCTGGGGGGTACAAATATTTGTTTGAATATTTCTTCCTCGGTGAAGGAATATTCAAATTTAAAATTTATGGAATAAGTCTACGGTTTCCTTTTGGGACAAATATTCGGGGGGGGGGGGGGGGAGGAATCAATATGAATCTTACACTGCCATGTTTGGGACCTGAGTTCTCATTGAAGGAGGTCGTTGACTGGTTTTGCATGAGTGTTCCGAGACTTTCTTGCAGTTCTATTTATTTAAAATATTAGAATTAGATTTTTGTTTTCGATCAGAAGTGGAATTGTTGTATTTTTCATAATTTTTTTAAAATCACTGTCTGAGAAACTCAAATAGGACGGCTGATACGTAAAAAATATACGTGTAGGTTTTAGAGGGCATCTCCTAAAAGTCTGGACTTGGACTGCATAATGCTGGAATATAAAGTTCTAATAAGAACAATATAACTTAAATGCCTCGGAATTATGAGGTATAAGACACAAAGCCGTGACAAAAACATCGTGCTTAATTTTCACAAGTGAATTAAGATATACGCCACCTAAGTTAATCTCTCTCGGAGCTTACGAGCTCAACAACGGGATGTGATCATGGCCATCTGGTTCGAAAGTATTTATTGTGCTCGAAGATATATTCCACTGCAGATGCAGGGTAACAGCATGAGTTCCCGTGTCCTTTGTTGCCAGATATGTAGAGTGGGAAATCTCTTTATAATTCCCCCCCCAAAAGTTACCCACTCACCCAACCCTCTTATCTGACCGCGGTAGGTGTAACCACTTCTGCATTCGCGCGGGCACATAGTCAATCATCAACCTCGGTGATCTGTTCGGGTCGCTGGGAGTGAAAATAACGGACGATGCGGGCAAAATACATTGGCCAAATTTGGGGCAAGGACACTCCTATATCGTGTGGTCTCTCACGGTTTGTGCCCGACAGCTCTCCGCCGCGTTGTTTTGGTTGTGCCGCGTGCTGTTTGACATGACTTTTGATGTTTCGCCCCACGTGCTGGGAGCTTGGTAACATTTGGTTTCGGTTCCTGAATATTCATTTCCCGAATAACAAAGGAAACACATAAAAGCTCTAGGGCAAATGATCCTGCAATGAGCAGGTTTAAAAAAAAGCTATACAAATGATCAGTGGATCTCGCATTCATTGAAACTTTCAAAAGTATCTTAATAATACACAGTGGGTATCATTTTGAAGCTAATTATTCATCATTTTACAAAATGTACTTTAGTTGGGGAATAATTCAAAAGTTTTGTATTCATACACAGAAAAATGTATGTACCCACACCGTCCCAGCATAGATGAGAAGTCTGTTCATATGAGAGTGTCCAACAACATGGCATGTTATTGGCAAATGATTTATTTCTGATATTTACACTTTAAAATGGTTGTCTCTTTCTGTCTGTCTCTGTGTTGTCTCTCTCTGCTTGTGTGTCTGTCTGTGTGTCTCCGTGTCTGTGTTTTGTCTCTCTCTCAAATTTAGTTCTACCTGATGACGATTGCTTGTGTTGCAATCGAAGCGTCGTATTATATTATTTATTTTATTTCGACGTGACTTTACCGAAATAACCAAAGAGTAATTCCTGCAGTCACGAAAGCTTCAAATCAAGTTTGACATACTATGCTCAAGGAATAAAGCTGCTCGATGATGATACTGATTCTTACCCACATCTTTACAGTGTCGGAAATGTTCGTCATCCAGTTGCACTCACTATCGTTAACTTGAAATGTTAGTCGTGGAGCCGTTCAAAGAGTAGCAAAGTAAATTGAGTACCATCTTCCATGATACAGGTTTTTTGGATTAGATCGCGTAAATATATAAATGTGTCGTTAAACCTGCCTTCACAGGACACAGCTAACCAGTAATGGTTGTCACATAAACAGAACATGCAAATTCGTTGCTCATACAGCACACCGGTGTGTTGGAGAGCAAATCCACCACATTTACAAAACGTCGTACTGAGATTGTGAATGTTGTGTTTTCGTGACAAACCTTAATAATTGGCTGTGTCGGGTGGTGGCGGGTTTTAACGACACATTTATATTTACGCGATCTAATCCAACAAACCTGTATCATGGATGATCTTGATTGCGAAAGCCTACGTGTTAAACGGAGTACCATCTTCATTTACTAGAATTGTGACATTCTAGTTTTGTTGTGATAAAATAGGCCTCGCTTAAAATCTGACCATGCACACACTCTCCTTATTAATATATTTAATGTTTAAACATTTTTTTAAACGTGGAATTGACTCCACGAGGCTGGAGACGAAGCGGACGACCGAAGAGCAGATGGAGGGTGACTGCAAGGACAGATCGTGGAGGCTGCTGTACGTTGCACAATACGTAGCCAACCGCGCTAATCGGAGGTGCGGGGGAAGGACAGCAAACTAAGCACAAAAAGCAGTTCTAAAGAAATGAGTTTTTAATCGAGATGATTTAAACGTGCGTAGCTCCAGCGGCTTCCTAATATCGGAAGGAAGAAGAGCGTTCCAGACGGCCGCAGAAGCGCATCTGAATGCGTGCGATGCAGTGACCAAAAGCTGCCCCTGCTCAGATGACCGGCATGAGCAGCAGCTGCGGGACTTGGCAGAGGGCAGAGATCGTTTCAGACTCGGAATCTTGATTCATCCTGGAGAAGACCCAGGTGTGGGGGGGGGGCATCAGTGGCTTTGGCCACGATGACATCTCGAACTTTGATCTTAGATTATTGTAATCACATTCTTCAGCAGAGAGATTACCAAAGGCATTTGCGTGTTCCTGTGTGCGCAAAAGCAAGATGACCCCATCGCTGCCCTGCGCCTGAGCACAAAATGCATTATTTATAGCATACAATTTGCACGTATGCACACACACACAGGTTTGTTACAGTAACAATCAAATGTTTGCTATGATACCCTCCGCCTTTGAGGCCAGGGCAAACTTCCAGAGCAACACCTCGATGGCAAGCGGCAAACGGCGCACACAGAGAGCGCCTGGCGTTCACCACACATCTTTGGGTTACCCGCGTGTTTGTAACCCGTAAAGTGCCGTGGTGTTTGTGGTTATTATGCATTGGGAATTGTTTTGTGTTCTAGGCGCGCTATATGCGTGTATGCGCCGTATGTTGAACTTCTTTAGCACCGTACGTATCCAACCGTGCTAATCGGAGGTGTGGAGGAAGGACATCAAATCTTCTTAAGTTCGACACCTGGCCACGGCTAGAACCGGTGCTGAGTTCTCCCTTCACCTGTCCGCATTGACCAGCCTGGTGAAGTATGGTCAAACAACCCCACGGCTGATATGGCATGTGCAGGCTTTAATTAAGCAGTGGATTGGCAAAGAGCTGTACATTATAGAGTACCGATAATAAGTAGACTGCGCTAGTAGAGAACCCATTGCCCTGCGACGGAAACTAAAAAACAGCTGTCACTTCTCACAAGCCCCCTGTACTCGGAGCACGAACAGTAATCTGCTGTATTGCGCAATAACATGGCAAGGTAATATGTACGGGAGGTTTTTTTTACATATTCGCGAGGATTTATGGAATATTCTGGTGACAGAATTACGTAAAAAAAAAGCACAACATTAAATAATGTGAGAGGGATTTTAAATGAACCAGGTTCATTTCCCTCCACCCCCCCCCGCCGTTTCAATTGAACGTTTATTTGTTACACAGAAAATCCCATGTAGCCAGTTACCCAGCTAGTTTCAGTGGCAACGGTCCGCAGCCACTAACAACAGAGCTATTGTTGGGGTGGTGAGGAGCCCAGCCAGAAGCCAGCCACGAAACTTGAGGCATTGATTATTTTTAAACGTAGTGTGACGTGTTAATAAACGACTGGCAATGCATGCCATGTACGTGGGTAAAGATGTTCGGAATCTTTTGAGCTGGTTTACGCAAAATAATCAGACTCATTTTAAATATAGTGTATCAGCTTCAAATCAAGATAGTATATCCTCTACAAACATTCTTACAACGTCACATATATATAGAGCGAATGATGTAAAAAGACAAACACCATTTTATATTTTCTACGTGTTGAGTATATGTAAGATAAGCGCAATATTCAGAATGTTGATCCCTCAGTTGGGTTTTTAGCATAGCATTGGATTTTAAAAAAATGCCTAAAAGCTATAATTATGGATTTTTTTGATACTTGTGATATTTAATGGGATGTTGCCATGGCACAACAGTTCGTACATAGGACTCGCAATCCTGGTGTGGCTGCTTCATTCTCCCCGCACGATAGTTGAAAGAGCGGGCAAGTTTCTTGCCTGGAGATGCTACGGTGGTGGTGTATACCTGTAATCTAGCACCGTGGAGGTGAGGGTTTGGTGGATAACCGCACAAATCTCGTTTAACTGGAATTGAGATGCTATACCCTAGCTTACCAGGAGATGGCAGGAGAGCCAGTGAACTAATCTCAATCTGTTCCATTTATGCTGGGATGGAGCAATGCCCGCCCCCCCCCTTCACACGCATTGGTTTCTTCCGGGTATTTTGGCTCCTCCCGCATGTATAGAGAATCATTCAATTGGTTGTAAACATCATAATATAGTTTTTATCACAGAGCTTGGATAAGTGTTGGTGCTAACTCACCCCTCGGCTGTGTCTGTAACTTCCCGTTGTGTCTGTGATTTCTCGCGTCTCTATAATAATAGTAGAAAACGGCACTTAAATACTGTTTACCCAGCAGTATAAATTATAGGCAGGTTGCGTGCGGTGATGTCAAATGTGGGGCCCTTCCACCATTGCGAAGACTTGGCCAGCGTTGAAAGTAGACAAAATTCCATAGAGGAGCTCTTCAGAGCTTCCGTTCGTGGAGGGCCTTCTGCCAACAGTGGCGTAAACAAAGCAATTGGAGGGCTAGACCTTCACCTCTTGATTTTAAAATTGACATAGCCGATGACGCGTTGTGTCATCGGCTATGTCAATTGTATGCAATTGGTTCATGTCAACCCTGCAGGCACTAGACGCTCCACACTCACCACATTCACCGAAATAGCACAATAAAGGACGTGCTCTTGAATCGAATCGCATCCCCCTCATTTATGAAAATTAGCAAATCATGAAAAGGTGAATATTGACATGCCCAGCCCCCATACCGGCCTCCTGGCCACAAATGAACCACAACACCTTGCTGATCTCGTCAAGAAGCGTAAATCATCACACGAACTGCGTGATCCTCACAGTGGCTTTTGGCTAGCCATTGAACAAAAATGGTCACTGCATCGCACGCTTTCAGATGCGCTTCTGCGGCCGTCTGGAACGCTCTTCCAATATTAGGAAGCCACTGGAGCTATGCACTTTTAAATCTAGATTGAAAACGAATATATTAAGAACTGCGTTTTGTGTTTATTTTTTAAACCAAGCATCAGCATTGGCCAATTCTAACGATCCGTGATCATCATCATCATCACTATTAGCAATGATCATTACACTGCTGGATGAAGGCCTCCCCAAGGTTATGTGCTCATCCCTTAAGAAAAAATACAAAAAAATATAACTCCTTGAGATAGTTTCAAACGAATTTTGTAATGCTGCTAACTTCAGAAACTCTGCACAAGTTAATAAAATATTAAACAATGTCATATCATGTCTTGACTTGAATAGAATGCATTTGCCCAAAAAGTAGGTTGCCTCATTTCAAGGAGTAAATTCAGTTTTCCTTTTCACACTGTTGATGAACGTATACATGTGTATATTTCTGAGATATGTATTATTTTTGCTCATTCCAAAATGACACGAATGTCAAAATTACAACAACAACAACAAAAACCCCGATTCAATTGGAGACTTAAAACATCTGAAAGACAGTTATTATTATTATAAGTAGCTGAATATACAATAAGTATGTTATTAGTAATGAATTGGTGTGGAATATATGGATATTTGGATCAAAGCTTCTGGTGCGTTGGGCACGTGGTGGGAGCGGGGCAGTGTTTCCTGGCTGTCAGAGTTTCGCGTAAAATTGTGCTTGTTAAACACGTGTCGGCCTTCTGAGGATTGAGTGGACAACTTTATTGGTCGCATAAATGTTTATTCATATGTTGATACGCGCGTTTTAGCTGAGGCGTACGAACCTCTACTTGTATTAAAATGATCGTACCGGTTTAAAACTGAACTGGAATAAAGAGCATAGTGCGTGCAAACATTGTTTTATGTTTTTTTACGATGACTGAATCATTGAAGCACTACCTCATACCCAGGGATGGTGCTGGGTTGCAATGGATAGCTCATTACATTTCCAATCCATGGGGGCTGCCTGTTCATTCTAGCAGCGTGGCACGTCCGTCCAGTGCACTCATTGCACACAAAGTGTTTGCCACAAATGAACCTCAACACCTCGCTGATTTCGTCAAGGAGCACAAACCATCACGCGAGCTCGGGTCATCGTCGCAGCAGTGGCGCCTTTGGGCTAGCTTGCAAATGAAGACGGTCACCGGATCAGATGCGCTTCTGCGGCCATCTGGAACGCTCTTCCTTCCGATATTAGGAAGGCACTGGAGCTATGCATTTAAAAAAAAACAAGATTGAAAATTCATTTCTTTAGAGCCGCTTTTTGTGTTTAGTTTGTTTCCTTAGCTCGCACCGCCGATTAGCACGGCTGGCCACGTGCGGTGCGAAAGAAGTTCAACAATACATACATACTTGAACAGTGGGCATGTTTCCTGCACATAGAGGTGCGGTGGTGGCAATGCACGTGGCCTGTAATTCAACACTTCGGAGGCCGAGGGTTGGCAGAGATGTGGTGAAACTACCGTCCCGTGGGTGTTCAGGTGGATTAATCTCCATCTGTTTCCATCAATGCTGGGATGGAGTGTTTGCCTCCTCGCATGCGTTGGGTTTCCCCGGGGGTACTCTGATTCCCGGGTACCCACATGTGTAAACACTGATTTAATTGGCGGAAAACATCTTGATGTATAGAGGGCCGCAGAGCATGGGCAATCGTTGGCGCCGGCTCACCGTCTGGTTGACTTGCCTGTGGTTTCCCATGCATCTGAATCATAATGAAAAATTGTCTGTAAATGTTTTCACGGATTCACTCGACGATATTTAATCCCTTCACCCCCCCCCCTGTCGACTCAGTGGTAGACATGGATCCGCCACAGCGAGCCGATCGGCAGGTCGCACGTAGCGGTGAGATTTGTGGTCCCTGTCACCTCTTGCGAGACACCAGGCCCGCGTGGAAGCGAGGGACAAATGCCCTCGACAGAGACGTTCTCCGGACTTCCCGGCAGTGGAGGCCCCTGAAGCCGGAAATGGCGTAAGCAGAAATAGAGGGTGTTTAAAAAAAAACGTTAACACTTGCATGGGACTATCGTAAATAATGGGGGAAAAACGGATAATACACTGTAACATGATAACGGATGTAATGTTAATAGCTTCAAAAAGTCAAAGAGTCTCCAACTTGAATTTCGATTTAAAGCTTTCGTGACTGCAGGGATTCATCTTCTTGGTTCTTTCGGTAAAGTCACGTAGAAGGGAAATAATAAAATAATAAAAATAAAACATAATAACATAATTCTCACGACGGTTGCAACGCAAGCCGTTGTGGCCGAAACGTCGTGAAAATTATTTTATAATGTTTTATTTTTATTATTTTATTATTTCCCTTCTACGTGACTTTACCGAAAGAACCAAGAAGAAGTCTCCAACTTGTTCGCCATCGTTGTCAACGCTTAGGCCTGGAATATTTTCCAGGTGGTCTCCAGGGCCCGGAGGCACACTACTTATGGTATCGTTGTAAAGTCTCAGAAGTGTTCACATTTTTTTAAGCATCCTGTACATTTGGTGGGACGCACCTATATGACTTTTACCTACCCAGAGGGTTCGCCTCTTTAAAAAAAATGTTTTGTACGCATCGGACAAGGGCATGTTTCACCACAAAAAAATAATATAATAGGGACCGTCCATAAATGACGTCACGCACCTAGGGGGGAGGGGGTCAGACATTTGTGACGATGTGTGACGATGGGGGGGGGCGGGGTTGAGAAATGCGACGTCACATCACTTTAAATTAATACAGAAAACACGTTTTATTGAATTAAATATACTTTTTTATAAATGTTTTCTCTTACAACATCAGAGTGCAGCGCCACATTGAATACGCACTACAATGGCAATAGTTTGTGACGTCATATGTGAGGGGGGGGGGTCTGACTTTTAGTGACGCCGTGTGACGACGGGGGGGGGGGGTGGGGTCAAACATCGTCCAAAATCTCGTGACGTCATTTATGTACGGCCCCATAATGACATGCTGGTCCATCAGCATTTGTAGCAACAGACGAACCGGACCATTTTAACAGCCCATATATTGCTAGTGAGATTACGAAAATTTAAATCAGTCTCAGAGTTTCCCGAGGTAACAAAAACAACAAATGTGTCTGTAACACATTGGTCACGAGGGTGAAGAGGCTCACAGGGCTTAGGATGGTCACAGCATTAAATTCATCCATCGCTACAAACAAATGTTAAATGCAGAGATTAAACTATACTCAGTTCCCGAGTGTTTTTCATGAGGAAGGGGCAGCTTTAAATAATGCAAGTTTGATCATTGTTATGCAGCGATTCATGCAATCGTCAGGTTGTGCATTTCTCATTGTTAGTTATTCATGTGTATCATATCTGCATGCATACATACACACATGCACGCTTGCCACTGCTGTGCAATATATTTACATTGTTGATCTTCAAAACACAATGTTAGCATGATCTACAGCTTATAATGATTAATTCCTGAGTCATTTATGTGCACGTGTGGATTTTTTTTTACAAATTAATATTTTTATTTTGAAGTCGGTATGCTTCATGCGTCTAGAATTCGTAAATATCACGACAAATATTATACAATAACCAGACTGTATATAAACTTACACACTCACAAACTACTTTTTGCAAGCTGGCATATAACACTCACACTCCTAATTGCAAAATAGTATTTGAGTTGTCATGTAAATATATGATTTATATTAACATAGCCACCCTCCCCTCTATTCATTCGCTTGTTTTAAACAGTCACACACATTCTTGTCTTTCTGGACAGATCACTTTGTTCTCCACATTGCCAGCCATGAATGCTGGAGGAGGCAGATGTGATAACGTCACCTGAAAAATTTCCGGCATGAATGAGCGAGAGCGTAAAAAACAAGAAAATTATCCAGACGAAACTCGTTTGGCGAAAACAGAACTGCTCATATGTCTGTAAGTGACAAACGTCTTGATTTTTTTTCTTCCTTCGGAGTGGGGGAATTTGGGTGGTTTAGTCATAGACTCCCTATCTCCTTGTTAAAGGTTTTTCATGTTTATATAACCTTTTACGTATCATGTTGGCATTGATCAAGCATTTGCAATGAGTTGTTGGAGGTCCAATTATATCTCTTCGCACAAATAGTCCATTATGTATCCGTGTAAATGAACACAAAGCACACGATGACGTGTTTAAAGAGAAGCCGCGGTGCGCGGGTGTCATACGTGGAATTGTCACTCATTTGAAAATTGTATACGAGGGTAGATTAGGTAAATTTGTGCGAATATAGTTAATCTTTTAGGGCTGGATGTATCATATATATGAACTAGATATATGCATCTTATCTGTTACAGGTGGCTACTATGGAATAACGGTTTGAACACTGGACCTATTTTTTCGTTGACTGAGTAATTTGAACCACTGGCTCCCACCAAAGGCTGATGCCGTGGTGTGCTCTAAGAGAGAGCACGTTGGACTTGCAATCCAGAGACCTCTGCTTCTATCTCCGAGCGGAGCAGTCGAAATGGAGAAAGTTTCCTAAATCCTCATGCCTCGATTATCCTCGTGGTTTGTCCATCGGCAGGTCAATTGTGGTGGGTTAAAGTTTGGGTAACTGAAACTTCTTCCAATACGTGTTGGCTGAGCGTTGAAGAGTCGTCCAAAATGCCAAAATACCAAAATACCAAAATATCCTCTGTCCATTGGAGGCCCTTCTGCCAAGTGGTGTGAGCAAGCCATTGCGTGGCTGTACCGTTACCTCTTATATAAGCATTAATAATGCACTGCACAAGCAGATAAATGCATAATTGGATCCAAGCATGATGCACAGTTGCACACGTACAGAGGCTGTTTCATATAGTCAATTAACCCAGAATGTTAAGTAGAAGGGACATTCGGAGATTATGCACAGAATTCACATGGATTTTTAAACCCATTAAGTCGAGCAAAAATACCCTTTCAGATTGTATCTGACAGTTTAGGCAGAAAAATGATACGCAAATTAGTTTCATTCTCTCGACAGTACTAATGAGACTACTCTTATTTTTTAACTTTTGTTTTTGCAGAAAAAAAAACGTGGCCAATTTTACTCAGAAATTCGCAATCCGAAAATGTGGGCCTCCAGAGCAGTGAGAGAGAGAGAGCGGATCGTCCATTTCTTTTTGCGAAGCATCAGGAAGCTGAGACCAAAACATGTGGTCGTCAGCAAAGTGTGCGGTGATTTACATGAAAGCTTCGTTCCGAAAGTCCTTTCATATTATTTCCCATTAACAGCATTTATTGAAAGTTCTCTGCCCGTAAAGAGCACTCTCTTAAATTGTACACTGTAAAAAGATAAATGTTTTAATGCACGCCAAAAAAAAAATCCGTCCTATTTTTTTGTTGCACTCGCTATTTCCTTTTGTATGCAGGGAAATTTAAATTCTGAGAATAATTTTACAACTGTTCTACTTAGCTTGATGATGCTTTTTAACCTCATATCTGTACTCTCACCATTGAAACTATTATAACAAGTAAAATTAATGACTGTTCAAACCAGCAAATACGGTCCAATTTGGGATTTTGTTTGATTTAGAAAACTTGTTTCATTTCTACAAAAAAAAATGTAAAACAGAAGAAAAATATTAAGCCAATTTGGACTTGTGAACAGAACCTGACATTTCAACAAAGTACTATATTTACTACTATAATGAGCCAAGAATGTCTGTGTGTCCCGTGTGTGACGTCATTCCACGTCGACCAACCCCCCCCCATTAATAATCATGAACAGGTGACGTCCTCCACATGGACCCTCCCTCATTAATAATCATGAGCGGGTGACGTCACTCCACATGGACAACCCCCCTTAATTAATAATCATGAGCAGGTGACGTCACTCCACATCGAACAACCAAACTCATTAATAATCATGAACATGTGACGTCCTCCAAATGGACACCCCCCATATTAATAATAATTAGCGGGTGACGTCACTCCACATGGGGGGGGGCGAGGCGCCTCCTCCCCCCTCCTCGGCGTCAACTCACAACCCTCACTACAAAGGCAGAACCCTCACGTCACGCGATCTCCGTAACGCTGTTGAGACATCAAAGTAAAAAGGACGTCGTGATGAACAAGGGATTATAACCTTTAAATCAAATAGGTCTGTGTCACCGCGGCCTTACAAATTGCACACGAATGGATGCAATGAATATCACGTGGCGGTCTGATTTTCGCTTGCAAGTTTCAGATTTACTGCAATACAGCCGTCCTTGGACGGGCAAAAGGCTAGTGCTACATAAAAGCATACACTGCTCAAAGTAAATTTCAAGCATACAAAAAACATCTTAAACAATGTAAGTTAGAAAACAGAAGCTGATGAGCGGTGCAAATTATGACTTGGTGTTTTGCCTTCAATTTTTTTTGTTAAGGCCACCTTAACAATACTGTATAGCTGTGACAATTAGTCAATGAATTAACACACAATTATAATTGAATACGATTAGTTATGGTCGATCACTGATGCCCTGAAGCCCTTTTATAAATGTCAGCCTCCTCCTCCAAGCTACGTCCAGTGTGAGGCACCTCACTAATTCAAGATGTCATCAAGCCTGCCTATCACCTTCTGTCCAGTGTCACACGTGGAAACACGGGTGACACTTTATTTTCCAACTATGTCCCCATTATTCGATTAGTCGAGCAATCAAGCAAATAATCATTGGCGCATTCGATCACTTGAATGATCGTATCGCCCAGCAGTACTGCCATTAATACGTATCATCTAGCTTATTATTCTTCAAAATCTACCATGATCCATCCTTCCTTGTCTACCAGTTGGCATGTTGGTGAATTTTATTTGGTGGCCACTTGACGTGGCCAAGTGGCTTATTTGACACTGGCGATGAAGGCTGCCATTTAGCAAATTGTCAAGAATGAAGTGCTAATACGCTGGCCCGCTACAACTAGGAAGGTCTGCTTGACCTGAGTCAATGTTCCAATCCTCATTTGCAACGATTTTGTATGATTAGTTCTCCATTTAAGAAGCCCCCTTTGGGGAGTTTTATCCCTTCCAAAGAGCAAGTAGACACTGGCTGGACCAGGATTGCTAGGTAGCTAACCTGGCGTCACAATGCAATTTTTGGGAAATCTTCGCTGCGGTCAGTTTACAATTGCTGAAGCACGTGCAATAATGGAGGTTTGTGAGACAAATAAAAAGGATACATAAGTACATCTTTTCTCGGTTCTTTCGGTAAAGTCACGTAGAAGGGAAATAATAAAATAAAATAAAAAATAATTAATATATTATTATATTATTATATAATCTTATTTTATTATTTTTATTTTTATTATTTTATTATTTCCCTTCTACGTGACTTTACCGAAAGAACCAAGAAGATGAATCCCCGCAGTCACGAAAGTTTTAAATCGAAATAAAAGTACATATTTATTTCAGGCATGCTTTGTCAAATGATGATCGTTGCTGGTGTACCTAATGCTTTTCACTTTAATGTTTCTTTCGAGCTGTGATTGTGCATGCTAGTGAATACTCTAAAGATACAAAAAAAATCTGCACATTTTTGGCGTATAACTGATGAAACTGCAAAAAAAAACTAACAGTTTATACTTTTTAAGGCGTGGGAAGAGGAAATTGATGGATACATTATAGCTTAATGGCTGAGCTTCTCTCGTACACCTAAACCCAAAAATAATGAGTTGCAGCTTGCACGAACAGCGCTCACAAGTAATTGTGGATCACTGGGAGTATTCATTGCTATGTCTTTTTAAAATACAAATTTTAACATGTGTCCAATTTTGCTGCATCGGGAGGTTTCAGCGGAGGTAAGGCAGTTCCATAATACGATAAGATAACTGGATTGTGCCCGAAATGGGCCCTTAGTATGAATCCACATCGCAAGGCACATCAAGGGGTAGGGATTTTGAATTGCATCTTCAATTAATGTCTCTTGGTGGCCAAGAAAAATAGTGACTTGGCTAGGGTACAAAAAAGTATTTTGGTTCGAGAATATCGGTGCACGGTCTCCTTTTTTTGTTTATTTGCCAAAAAAAAATGTCATGATTAAAGAAAAGCACACGTTACCGTGATCATCATGAAAATGTATCCTGCTTTAGGCTAAAGTATCAGAATATTTTGAATTCGTCAAAGCCAAACAGAAATCATTATATTTCAGAATTTTTTTGTAATGGCTAGCCTACCAGTGTTTGTAACATTTATTGTGTATGTTATGGACGAAAATAATGTTTAAAAAATATAAGAATATGATCTTTAAAGAAAAGCGTAGTGCTTAACAATGTGGCGTTTTTTTAAAAATGAAAGCTTCATGGCCAACTGTGATGAAGGCTTCCCCATTTCTTGTCAATCATCGCCGTTGTTTGACCATAATTTACCACACTGCACAATACGGATTGGTAAAGTGGGAGGGATGTCCCGTCATCAATTCAGATCTCAGTCACCATCGATGTTAGCCGTGGCTGGGAATCAAATGCAGGGCTGCTGCCACGTTATCAGCGACATTTGCTAATCACTGCACCACCGCTCTACCGCCACTCAACTTAGTATCAGGGCTTTCAGGATTCGGCTCAGGGTGTGTTTGTGTGGTCATTGCCTTCGTTGAGTGGTTGATGGACGTGGAAGGAAACCAGGGGGAGCTGGAGGTACCTCATGAACGTGAATCACTCTCTAAACCCGCATTGTTGAGAGTTAATCAGCTCAGCTACTTGCTTCACGTACCTCTGCAGGCACCGATTTTCCCGTGCAGCTGGGTGTTTCAGGCACACGATCTCAGCGCATGCTCCAAAAATCTGCATCCAGAGTTCTGGAATATATACATGAATTGCCAATACCCCAAAAATATTGTTTCAGAATTATTGTCAAATATGTATTTTTTTGTCATTTTATTTCAACAAATATAACTTCGGCTCGTAATTTGTGTTGTTCGGCATGATGTCCGGCGTTTCATGTCACGTGTTGGGAGCTTCTTCAGGAAATAGGCCCTACGGCTCTACCTAGCAAAAATACAAAATAATAATGAATGGAACTTAGTGTCAAATGAGGTGTTTTTGTTGTTTACCTTTACATACCGTAATTATTAAAACCAATTCCGAAGCCTGAGACGTGAGCTCTTCATCTAATTAACAAATCAGGGTATTGTGCAAAGGTTGTAAAAAAAATGTTTTTGGAATGCATCTGTTCAGACAAATATTTACCCATGCAAAACATGTTGTATGGTCGTCTCGAAAAGCCCTTGTGTGTTTGAAGCAAACAAAAATACTATAAATGGATGCAGACATGGAATGACATCACTGCTGCTGCATAGCAACAAGATATGTTGCATGGCACCATTGCATTTTCAAACGCTATCCGTTCCGTGTTTGTGACATTTTGTATATACATATTATAGTATTTGCACGCATGTGCTTAATTATGTGTGTAGGCCCAACAGCGACTGTGTATTTGGCATGAAATTATGTGTGGTTATCTTTAAACTAAAATATTTAGTCAATATGCGTTTTGCTATTTCACCACAGCCATTTGTGATGATCAAATAATAATGCACGTCTTCTTTAATGCTTTTGTTTTTAACATAGCTTCTCCCATAAATGCTTTTGAATTCCAAATATCGTACATTTTTCCATTTAGTTTTCAGTGTTCATTCAACGACACGACCATTCATTATGAAAGTAAACAACTGTGCTGCACTTCTCTGAAAGCATTTTTTTCCTCGGCTCCATTTCCCTATGTTTTTACCACCAAATAGCTTTAAAAAAAAATCTCTCTTTCTTATTGTGGAAATATACCTAGCATCACACCACTCTGTGGTCACTGTGTTAAATATGGCTGTATTGTAAGGTTGTTGGTTAATTCGGGAGTTTGGTAGGTACTTTCTTTTTAAATCCACTCACGAAAGTTTACAATTTCAGCTGTCCGGCTACTTTCTTTTGGCAGAAAGTGTTCGAGAGTTTTTATGTTTCCACTCACCGTGACCTCCACCAGCAGTCCATATTCTCTCCCATTTTCTCTGCAGCACCATATTTAACCATTGCCCTCTCATCCCAATGTCTCTTCTTTTGATCGCAACACTGACCGTCTTGTGTCTAGTGTGGTGTGTGATTTTTCCCATTTAGAAGTTGGTTGACCTTTTGATATAATTCATCCACACTCTCTTCCGCTGTGGCCCGGTGTTGGCGCATGCACTTGATTTTTTTTAGCTCATAGCAACGTTGAAATATATGATTGGATGGGACAATGTTGAGATCTTCATGATTGCCAAGGAAAATGCTGCCTTAAATCACATATTCCTGTATATATGTATTAGAGAATATAAATCCAGCTCCACTTTTGTTTTATGATCTCTACAATGAAAGAGAATGTCTATTTTTTAATGTTAACTATTCCTTCTGTTCTTTGTTCTTCCTACAGTGCAACATATATATTCGTGTAAATAACTCATCTTCATCATCATCATCAGCCACGGTTAGTCCATGTGCCTGATGAAGGTCACCCTAAACTACCACCATCTCTCATGATACTGCGATGTAATCTAGCACATATCACTCGGATACGAGCTGATTTCATTGCTCCATCTGTCCCCTGGAAAGTGCTCTCAGATCTTTAAACATGTACATGTTTTTTTGTATACTTGCGATTGTATTCTGGATTCTGAAATCAGAAGTTTAATTGCACCAACAATATTTTACTGATAGCTTTTGTCAGTAGCTATCGCACTATGCTCTGAACCTGGTGAAACCGAGTTTCATTTCCAGCCGTGACTAACCATCGGCGAGTAATATAACACATTCCTGCGGAGGGAGCTGGTAGGAACTTTGGGTTGCTCGGTCAATGGCCAGGGTCAACGGCGGTGTGGTGTATTCTGCAAATATACCCGACTGTGAGGGCGGACACAAGCCGGCGTGAGTAGGTTAAACGTTGAGTTTTATAAGGGCACCACGGGGTGACCAGCCCCTCCCCACCTAGCCCCACCCCTCCCACCCCCCACCCAGCCCCACCCTCCTCACCCAGCCCCTCCCCACCCTCCCCACCCAGCCCCCTCCCCACTCTCCCCACCCAGCCCCTCCCCTCCCTTCCCTCCCTACCCAGCCCCACCCTCCCCCTTCCCACCCTCCCCACCCAGCCCCTCCCTCCCAACCCAGCCCCTCCCTGCACGACGGACGGACGGACACAATAATCCCCTGTGGGCTGGTATAGCCAGGAGGTTCCTACCAGTAAAAGCTGGTCCTGGGTGTTACCTTCACCAACCTGCATTGACCAGCATGAAGTTTGTCAGCAGAAGAAAAAAAAACAACTCTCCTGACCAACACAGAATGGGGAGGGCTTCATGCAGCAGTGGATTGACAAAGGGGTTTGGTCATTATTCATTATCGATAGTGTTATTTGTCAACACATATATTTTGTATGCACCTAAACATTGATATTTTACAAAGTGTTGAATATCATAATCGTCATCATCATCCATGATCAATCTATTTCTGGATGATTGCTTCCCTAAGTAATTTGTCATCTCTCATCCTGCGATGCAACAATCCATGTGGCACCGTCACACGAGCTGATTTCATCACTCCATCTCCTTGGTTTTTAACGTGCTCTCAGACGTTCCATTATTATTACACGATGTAACACAATTTTTGTTCCTGGGTAGTAAGTGTTATTTCGTAATTATGCCTAAAAAGTATATAAAATGGCTATTATTCTTCACACACTTAGCTTTTGTGACCAGGACAGTGATATTTAGAAATGTACCTATTTTCAATGAGAAAACTGGCGAATTTGTGTCTTTTCGTTCACATAAAGTCAGAAAACAACAACATATGAATCAAAATGAACATGTATTTATTCTAAAGTAATACAAAAATGACTACAAAAGAGTTAGAAGTGAGTAGTTTTTCGAGATTTACGATTGTACTGGAAATCACTTCACGAATCAGCCCCCAAATGTAGTCTCCCATCATGTTCTCGTTATAGTGTCCTTGGTAGCGGCGTTCAAAGTCCAGTATATCCTGTTGGAAGCGCTCGCCTTGCTCCTTCGAGTACGCTCCCACGTTTTCTTTGAATTTATCAAGATGAGCATCAAGGATATGGACTTTGAGGGACATCCTACAGCCCATTGTGCCGTAGTTCTTTACCAGTCTCAATTAGCTTCACGTAGTTTTCGACCTTGTGATTGTCCAGGAAGCCACGAACCACTGCAACAAAGCTGTTCCAAGCTGCTTTCTCCTTACTAGTGAGCTTCTTGGGGAATTAATTGCACTCCAGGATCTTTTTTATCTGTGGTCCGACGAAGACACCGGTTTTGACCTTTGCCTCAGACAGCTTAGGGAAGAAGTCTTGAAGGTACTTGAAGGCTGCCTACTCCTTATCTACAGCTCTGGCAAATTGTTTCATAAGGCCCAATTTGATGTGCAGTGGTGGCATGAGCACCTTCCGGGGGTCCACCAGTGGCTCCCACTTGACGTTGTTCCTCTCCACAGAGAACTCTGTCCGCTGTGGCCAGTCCCGCCTGTGGTAGTGTGCCTTGGTGTCTAAATCTTTCGTAGTATAAATACATGTTGATTTTGATTCATGGTTTTTTTTCTGACTTTATGTGAACGAAAAGACACAAATTCGCCCGTTTTCTCATTGAAAATAGGTACATTTCAAAATATCATTGTCCTGGTCACAAAAGCAAAGTTAGTGGGCAATACTATCCATTTTCTGTACTTTTGAGGCATAAACATTGAGGAAATAACACTTACTACTCAGGAACAAACAAAAAAGTGTTACACAGTGTTCTTATTATTGAGCTTTGGCCATGACCTCTGCCGGCCACGACATATCTTGTCTAAGCCCACTGACTTGTATAATATCTATCTGTAAAACTCTAAAGGATGAGATGTTTCTATATTTTTAAGATTGAAAACAAACGAAAAAAAAGCCACCCCCATGTGACGATACACAATATCTCACCGGAATTATCATCAAATATAACATCCATTGGTAAAGGATGACAGTTTTGTTCTGGCGTGCAAATGACTCGAGCAGGTTTTTGGGAATATGCCACCGTCATTTGTTTGGCAGTGGGCCCTGTGTGGCACCGTGTGATAGTTTGGGCGGCACTGCACGACGTTTTGTCTCACGCTGTGCATTTAATGTGGAATACTGATGCTGCGTTCTGACGATACATTAGGGCTTTTTTTCTTTATTTCATAAATATTCTGACGTACAGCCACTCTGGTGTTAAAATGTGCTGTGATGGGGGGCGGGGGAGGTTGGGGTCACAGGGCATGGTGCCGACGACAAACTGAAGATCTACGGTCGGCTCCTCATGTGAACCACAGGGGCAGCGAAAAAAAAATCCTTTAATTAGCCCTGTGGATGGTGGGGCCATCGGAGGGTCACTGGCCATGGATTTGGTTCTCAGGGCAAAGGCGGGTGGGATAATGAGGGAAATGGAAAAATGGGCGGGCTCAGAAAAATGACACGTCGGGGGGGGGAGTAGGGATTACAATAGCGGGTTGTCGTCCCCTTAATCTGTGTCTTGGTTGGTTGAAAGCCCCATTAAAACTGCAGCTGAGAGAACGAAGCGGGGGAGTGTGGAAGAAAGACTGACATGAGAGAAAGAGAGAGAGCAAGAGCATGTGCATGCCATCGTGTAGCAACTGGCAATGTGGAATTTAATAAACACTGCACCGTGGCCATTTGATATGGGGCCCCTCACAAAGATAGCTGTTTCTCCACACTGTGTTTTTATATTTGTTCTGATTACGGGTTTTCACACTCTAATAGGGTGTTTTTGTGTCAACACATCATTCTAAAAAAGCTGTTGCTAACCCCCATGTCGTAATTATGTGTAATATTATTGATCCAGTCTACTAAATGTTTCTGGATTTTTTTTCATCACACTCTCTAAGTAGCCCACTTCAAGATGGCTTGACTGCTCTTATTATTGCTTCCATTCCATCGTGAGGTGTCAAAGCGTGGACATGTATAGTACTAGGACTTACCAGTGTACAGTAAACCCTTGTTAATTCGACACATATGGGGCTCTGGCCTTGCCGAATTATCCAATATTGAGAATTATGTACAATGGAACTCCCCAGTGCCTCCTGCCCCAATTTATATATATTAAAAACATGCAGGTGTTGCGCCAGGCATACTGCAGCGTGTTGAATTTCCACACCGTGAACGTCGACGCCAGCTGCACGCTCCTGTTTGTGCCCCTTTTCCACTGCACTATCCAGGTCAACAAACTTTGCGGCATTGATCCTCTTCTGTACCTTTTTGGAGCTGCTAGGAGCCTCCAAGGTTAAGGCGTGCTTCCTAATCTTCTCTCGGCCTTTCTTGATGTCGTAAAAGGTGCTTGATTTTACGTCAAACTCTTCACACGCCATACGCATTGACACCTCTTATTAAAATAATTGACACTGTACATAACGATCATGCGTTCGAAGTGTTCTATAAGGTATACTGCGTACCGGCTCGAAAAATGTGCCACGGATTTTCGCGGACGCCATGCACCGTGCGCCCTCCACGGTACGAGTTCACATTGTGTCAAAAATAAATGAGGTATCATTCGGGCCAAGGGCAAACCCACAGGCACTTTGCCTCGTGCCTTTGCAAGAGACGACCTCGCGTTACAATGCAGCGTTGGAGGTCGTCACACCTACGGTCCACGTTTGAAGGAAGGGACCATGAGCAACCACTGCATGAAGAAGATAGCTTGATATGCCCACTGAGAGATGAAAAAAACATAAAACATGCCTGTCCTGCGACCACAGAATGTGCTGTCTATTAACTCTGCAGTTACCTGCAGCTATTACAGTCCATCATCATCATCATCATCATAAGCCATGGTTAGTCCACTGCTGGATGACGACCTCCTTCTTAATTTGCTGACACCATTTCACTTCGTGGCCAGCTGGCTAAAACCCATCTAATTTGAAATGTTCTTTTGATCTGTGCCCCCATTTGTCTCTCGGGTGTAGGCAGATGCAATAATAAGAGAACATTTTAATGGAGCGTTCGAGAATTATTATTTTTCAAAGTTATTGCAGCCGTGCTGTATGGCTCTCCGGTGTGTTGCCATTTGCGCCGCGTCGCTCGTTGCGCAGCAGAAATGCTCGACAATTTGCTCCCAACGTGCCGCGAGCTTTCAAAGAGTCACATCCGGGAAGGGCTCTCGGCGCGTGGAGCGCCAACGTTGGACACGACGCCACACAACCGCTCGGTGCGACGGGAAAACACATCGCAGGGCTTTTAGAGAATCATAATTAGAGGATTCGTGAAAGCGTTTGTATTTAATGCAGTTAATTTAAGTGCATCTTGGTTGGAAAAAAATCCACTTAAGTTGAAGTACCAATTATAATACTTAAGGGCTAAATTGACAGATCTCGAGTTTAAAAACAAGTGGCCAAAAATGCTAGGTGAATTATATTTATTTCCCCCACTATTTTCATTGCGTAATCTGCAGTGCGCACGTGTGCATGTGTCAGAATCTTTATTTATCCTGGAGAAATCCGATGAGCTATGACGATCTCGTTTTGGAGTGGTGGCATGGTGGTTGGCACACTCCGCGATGAACCTGGTGACCGGAACTCAGTAGTGAGTGGTGCTGAACTGGCCGTGAGCCTCCCCTCCTTCACCATCTGGCATTGAGCAGCGTGGTGAAGTATGTTCAATCAGCATAGTAGGAGGTGGGGGGGCTTCATCCGCCAGTGGATTCACAAAGGTCTGTAATTAAAGAACGGAAATAAAATACAGTCAAGCATATAGGCAATGCTATTATGAAGGTGTTAATCCCTACCCATCGAGCTTGATTTTTGTTTACTTGAGTGCCCAAGTGCAATGCGCCAATCTGGAACTGGCAAACCATTACTGATAACGTATTTGTTTACGCAGGCATGCCTTTTCCAGTCTCTAGGCTCCACTCGAGCATGTTTAGCCAAGTTCATTCCCCAATTTTTTTTCTCCACGTGCAAGGAAACTATAGCACCTAGAGAAAACCCACACACACATGCAGAGGATACGGTCAAACATCTGTTCATACAGGGTGTCAACCTGCTTGCTGTGCTTGAAATGTTCAATCCGTATTATTATTACATCGACGAAGCAGGCTCAGCTAACCCCCGACCGACCCTCCTCTTCCCTATGCAGGCCAGCTTCGGCCAAGCAAGTAGCGGGTATCTTTAAGAAGATGAGACGCCTGACCCAACATCATATCTGCTGTCACGCCCCATATTATTTTCTTGCTTTTTTCAAAGAGACTGGGTTGCCAGCAGTGAGGCCAGGTACACGCAGAACTGAGTGTAGCGATCCTAAGCCAACTTTGGAGGCCAAATGTAATCCACATTTGTTGTGGGGTTTTTTTGTGTGAGAGATCTTGGGAAAAGGTCACGAATGTGAACTCCAGGCATCACCTGAAATGAAAAAAAAATGTAAAGCAACCAACCACAGCGACTGCTCCGATAGAGGAAAGTTCAACTGAACCAAACTTCCCCCCACCAAAAAAAACACTCTGCACTCATCCCCCTTTCATCCTCTTAGGCTGACTCACCAAGTACAATCTCACTCATAACAGCCGGTCAACGAACAAAGGGAGTCGATACCAAGGCCTGAATCTGTTGGCAAAATATCACCGCTCTTGCTCAGTCATATGAAGTGGATGTGGAAATGTACCCGGTTTTTTTTCCCATTTCTACAAGCGCATGGGTTACAGTAAAACAAAATCAACTGAAATTAGGTGAAAATTTAGACAAGCAGTTCTTCAGCATCATAGTCAACCACACTCTATCCACTGCTGGATGAAGGTCTCCTCAAGTCATCGTCATTTTGCATCGATCGTCGATGTAACAATCGACCGAGCACCTGTTTGTAAGCTGATATCATATTCCATCTGCCCACTGGATGTCCTCTCAGACAATGCTCTATCGCTTTCACAGTTTAAAACCCCTTTAATTGACGGACAGGAATGACTGACAGAAAGCAGTGGTAATGTGTTGGGTGGTCTGCGCGATAGATATCTAATGGGCGTGTAGCCAACCGTCAATTAATGCATTTCTGAAAAAAAACTAATTTTATTCCCACGATTCATGCATCAAATCTCTGGATGTGGGAATACGTCGCATTTTTATTCATATGCGTTCTACGTAATATGCAGCCAGTTCTGGGCTAGTCCTGGGCTGGCCGAGATTGGGTCCCACTGGTCGTTGATATGGAGCAATGCACAATATGTCAAACAAATACAAGTGTGCATTCGAGAGGTGGGGTGGCGGAGCGGTGACGCAGTGGTGTAAGCACTGCGCTGTGGACCCGGTGACCTCTGTGTGATTACTAGCCACAGCTAACATCGTGGGGGGTTGAAAATGCATCGGGCCCACTGCCACAGACTCAGCCCCCTTCTTCATTTATTTTTATTTGACGTTTTTTTCATTTATTCCAATGTTATCCCGATTGCGCTATTGGCATCATGGCCTCCAACAAAGTAGAAATTTTCGGTTCGGATCTCTTGCAGAGCAGTACAACCCTTCGTGTTAGAGAACGGCCCATAGAAGCAGATGTCACAGAACTACCTCGGAGATCCCTTGCAGTGATCACTGTCCTGCACAGTAGAGGGCGACACTTTCCCACCCGCTCCGCAAATGAGAGTACTGTCCTATTATTCCTCGCGTTCCAATATAAATTCCCCATGAGTTTTATCCCCGCCCCCTCTCCCCGTTTAAAATAAATTAACTGAAAACGACACTTGTATTTTTATTTTACCAGGTAAGGCCCACTGAGCTGTATAGCTCTTTTTCAGAAGCCACCTGGCCACAAATGATAGCTCAACGAAGCGGCTTTTCACGTGGAAATTTCGAGCAGACAAATACTCTAAACGCATGTTTCTAAATGTGGAGGGGAAAACTGGAGGACCCCGAGAAAAATCCACACCATCACGGGGAGAACATGCAAACTCCAATTATACAGCAGGCATCAGACTCGGAATCAAACCCACGACCTCATGTGTATCAGACGAGTTATTAAACATCGTGCCACCATGGAGCCCTAAACATGGTCGCGCTACAGGGTTGTGGAGAAGTATGGTCAAACAACTCCCATGATTGTTACAGTGTGGAGAAGCCTTCGTTCAGCAGTGGATTGACAATGAGTTGTAGATTGCTTTGTTTTTTTCGTGAAAGGAAAATCAAAGTTTACCGTGAAAAATGGGTTGGATGACGAGGTCATTTCACAAAAAAGAGGCCACTGTTAAACCAGCAATGTTTTTGGCTTTGATTAAGTAGCACGTGTAATACGGCAGGGCATGTAACATCACATTATTAAAAGCAAAACATGGCTTCCGTTTTTGATGAACACGGTACCACGACACAACAAATCGTTTCATATTCTATCACTTTCACATCATTACGGGGCTACCGTCGTCACGAGCCATTGGAAGGATTGGGCTTGTCAGGAGCCACATTGGCTTTAGCGAGCGGCGGCGGCGAAGTTGCAAAGAACATTCCGGTGAAGGATGGCAATGGAAGGGCGTTATGTCATTGTCTCCCCTGCCCGAAGTGAATCAGGGGCCTTGCGCTCGGCGAAAGCGTCGAGATCATTACCGTGCCGGCTTGCGGTGCAAATGCTGTTTTCTGAATGCAATTCATCTCGCGACAACGCGACCTGTTTAGCTTTGCAGGGCTGACCTTTTTTGCTGTGCAATTGAAACCAACGGATCAATTTGTCTCTTTAGCCGGGAAAAGGGAGGCCGGAGAGGGAGAGAGAGAAAAAAATTAGCACCGTTTGTTTCCAGTGCAGATTTAATTCAGTGTATAACAGCAGCAGATGGAGCCTTTTTGTGTAACATAAAAAAAATGAATGAAGCTGTATTGCACCAGCATTGCGAATATAAAATTAAATTGCGGTTGATGATAATCAGTCAGCGGTCTTTGCTAGATTGAAAAGACTCTGCATGGATGATGGGCTGGAGTGGCATCAGTACGCACACTTTTATCTCTTCCCGCCTCGCAAAAAATGTGTCTATTATTGCTAACCGATGATGGAGGGCAAAAGGGCAATGCGTGGTCCTGTGGTGGAACGTAATTAGATGCTGTGTTTCTTGTAATTCGCCCGCCACCCTCCTGGTCCCATTGTCACTTAGACGCTGCGGGCAAAAGATGCTGTGACCGAAATTGAGTTGTCATTGTGGCACCCTGACCGTGGTTTGTCGGACACCCTGCCGTGAGGTGCCACAATCACTGTAAATCGTTGTGCAGGGGGGGGGGGGGTGTGTGGAGTTGGATGAATATGTGTAATTTCTCAATTCACGCGTACGCGAGCGCATTGACAAACACGTGCACCAAAAGACAAAACCTTGTCGCACGCGGGCGAGCGAGCGTGCTGTTATGATTGTGGATCGTAACATTCCATTCTCGTTTTTTTCTTTACGGTCGACTGTCCTCTCGGATTATTGACAAATGTCAGACGAAGTGGCAGAACAAATGTGGCTGCGAGTTGCGATGAGGCGGTGGTGACGGCGCGGCGCGTGGGGGGGGGGTCCCTTCTCCATTGTCTGTTAAAAAAGGTGATCGTTTTTGGTGCGGCATGAGGCTCCTCCAAAATTCGAAAAGGGAAATTCGTGCAACGTGCATCGAATGTTATTCATGCTTTTGTGGTGATGTTTACGGGCGTCGCGGACCGAGCACTAATGCAATCTGTTACCGGTGGACGTGTACTCATTTGAAGGTGCCGTGTGGACTTTTAATCACAGCAATAATCCGGATTGATTATATAGATACGTACACAATGGTCGCGGATACATTTTAAATGGCTGCTCATACGAGCATAGTTAACGCCTAACAACTTGTTATAAAATAATTTACAGTCATTGCTTCAGCACATAAACCTTTAATTTCCTAACGATTTCCTGTGCAAAATGTAACGACAATGACTAATTAATGTTAACAAATGCAACGCTGTAAAACAGCCACCGGATGCAGTCAATTATGTAAGCGGTTGTATGTTTACCACACTGCTCTATACCCATGGGTCATCATGCAGGCATTCTGCACAGGCTGGTTTGTTAGAACAGTGGTGGTGTCCATGGGGATCTGAAAGGGGAATAGGGTTATGTACCCTTCACCATTTACTCTGGTACCCCTTCACGTCTCCAGTGAATTCATCGCGCAGGCACGGCTGGTATTTGGGACCGTAATTGATTTAGCGCCATTCCACCCACACCAACCCTGTAGCTCCATTCCCCAAGCAAATGGAGAATCTTTGTATGCCCCCCCCCCACCGGCCGCCCAACTCCTGCTTAATGTAGCTTGGTTCTCCGCTGTGCTGGAAAAGGCCGTGGCCACGTTTGTAGCCCGAAGCTTGCGTGCACGTGCAGAGGTTTGCATTTGCACACGGGCACGAGAATTGCCCACGGTCAAGAACACCCACCATCTGCCTACCGATCTGTGTCCTGCTTAGATTAATGGAAGCATAGCAAGCAATGTTGCATGGGCAACAGGAGGTCACCCGTTTGTCCAAATGACGTGCGATTTTCTGTCTGCGTGTGTTAGTGGGGTTTGGGGAGCGGTGGTGCAGCAGTTAGCGTGCTGTCCTCCGAACCAGGTCGGACCCGGGTTCGATTCCCGCTCGCGGCCAACATCGGTGACGAATATCTGATCTGGTCTTTGGCCTCCCCTAGGTAGACTCGGCCTCAAATGAGTACGTGGTGCGGTGTGTAAACATCGCCACTGGGGAGACAAAGGCGGCCGGGCGTGGTGCTGGTCACCCAACCCCTCGTGTGCCGTTCCGGCCTTCATAGGTGCTTGCGAACAGCACTTGACCCAACAGTCTGTTAAGGCTACATGGGGGATCTTTGTGTAAGTGGGGTTGGTTTTTGCATTTCAGACCAACGTGTCCAGTTTGGTTGCATGGTAAATGTTTGTGTGCCGCAAAAATGTATACAAACATTTCCTTCCACACAAATTATATACATTATTTGTTTTATAACATTGCTGTTTTTAGCTGCCATTATCTCGAACAAAAGACTACTTGATACAATAAACAAAATGTGTGATTAATTAATATTTGTAAAACCGTCATTCTCAAGCGGTTAATTCGAATATTTGCTTAAAAATTGAAGCACATTGTATATCTTTTCAGTATAATGCTATTTTTTAAAACGTAAATAGTATGTTCTGCCACATCTTGTGTTCTGCAATAAACAAGTGAGAGATAGACCTCAGGTTAGAGCGACTGCTGATGACGGGGTTAATGTTATTTAATAAAGAGAAAATTAAATTACAAATTCTGTCATTAGCCAATTAGCCATTAGCTATGATAAATCAGAGAGCAAATTGAAATCTCTCTGGTGCAGTCAGTCACCTCGCCCCTGGCATTTTTTTTTAACACAGTCCAGTGGTTGTGGAGGAGTGGCCGAGGCACAGCGGGGTGAGTGAGCCCTACCGGTTTCTGAGGCTCCATTTGTGCAGCTGGGCCCGGTCTCTGTAATTTCCACGCGTTTCGGGAGAGGGTTTGAAGGAGGATTAGCAACGGATTAGGCTATCTCGAGACCACCGCGGTCATATCCTGAGCATATTTGGTAGGTTAGGAAGGGGGGGGGCAGTGAGAGGGCAGTGAAGAGGAGAAGTTGCATTTTAGGTGATGGGAGGTCTGCGGTCACAACGATAGGGAGGCCAAAAAAACCATGAGGGGTGGGCAGCGGTGGAGAGCTTGGGAAAAATACAAGCAACGTTGTTTGACTTTCATATCGTGCAACAGAGTTCACGCTCAACGATTTTTAAATTTACTCTGTTACATCGAGGAATTTTAGCCCAGTGACTCGGGGGAAATATACTGATATACCTGAATGTTCACGTAGCCCTCAGAGAGTGGTGCCTTTGATTTGTATTTGCTGCTGCCAAAATGCAGGCGCATGAAATTTTAAAGAGGGCATGGGAGTAGCGGGAAGAGAGTGGAGGTTTGCAATATTTGTACTGCGTTGACAGGCACATACGTTACAACAAAATTAAGTGCTGTATTTAAATGAATAATACAAAGTCAAACTTTCAAGCCCAATATAGACTTCATATGTCAACCGAAAGACTCAAAACATAAGAAACGTATGAAAACGATGCCTTCCATCTCTCTCACGAATGCTTTCATTTAGTGCGTATGGAATAAGTTGTTGGAGCTTCATTGAGAAAACATATAGGTTAATAAAATCATTGGCGAATAATGAAAAAAAGAAAAGGCCTGCTGGCTGGAACACAGTGTATTTTTTTCCTTGCAGAAAATTTGTATTGCTTGTGTTTTTACCTCAATATATAATCCCGTATGCCCCACAAGAGCGATTGTTGGACTTACCCTACCCATGCTAGCCAAGAGGGTATAGTGAAATGTTAATGTTTACATGGGACACGATTGGTGTGACTTGTGAATGCAGTCAGCCTGGCCTCCGGCCCCTTAAACAATTCCCTGTGTACCCACTGGAGTCTAATGGTGCGTGACTACACTGTATCCCTCTACAAGCATGTTCGTGCCACTGCGATCGTGGCCATGAATGTACACAACAACAACCGCCATTCGCCACTAATTGGTGGTGACGTCACCACAACGCTTGTGCCAGGCTATGTGCACGTTGAGGCCACCGTGAAGTGTCGAACGCCCGCTGGCACGAGGTCACGGGGCAGACCCAGATGCAAAGGGTCAATTGACCGAGATGACTAGCTGATGCACCACCTGTGCCTCTACTGTGCCAACTTGCTGTGCTTTAGCCACCCAGCACTCTGCTCGTTGTTGTGAGCGTCGCTCCTCAGCCCTCCATTGTTGTTGGAGGGCGATTGCCTTCAACTGCCCAGTCGCGTCCTTCATGAGCCTCCTCCACAGAGGCCGATCTTGACACCGCTGGTACCAGTCATCGGCAAGTCCACTCAGCTCCACATCCTCCTGTACCACATCACTCCATCTCTCTCTAGCCCATACCGTGCCAATTTAGCCCCCTCGATCCGGCCGAACAAAAGCTGTTTAAAGCATGCGGTGAGTGGGGATGCGGGCTACATGACCCAGCCAGCACAGCCTTGCCTGCCGGAGGAGCTCACCGATGGGACTTTGTCCAGATCTTTCAAGGATATGTGAGCTCACAAAATCCAGCCTGGTTAAACCCAGGATGGATCGTAGGCAGGTCAGCCTAAATGTTTCTAACCCGCAAAGATGTTGCATTAAGGGGGTCCACGTTTTTGCAAGCGTAGAGAAGGGAGGGAATGATTGTGGTCGAGAAGACCTGAAGCTTCGACAGACCAGGGAGCTCCCACACAGCGTTACGCAATTGATGAAAAGATAATGCCGCTCGACTGATTCGGAGTGAGACCTCTGCTGTCAAACTGGAGCCGGTCATGAGCACACTGCCCAGGTAGAGATGCCCCTGTAGTTGTTATAGTCTGTGCGGTCCCCCTTCTTAAAGAGGAGTGCCACCAGGGCATCCTTCCAATCCTGCGGAACCCGTCCAGTGGTCCAGACTGTTGTTATGATGTCATGTAGGGCAGCCTGTGCACAAACGCCACCCTGCCTCAGCATTTTGCTTGGGAAATCATCTCTGCCCGGTGCCTTTCCTGGTCTCAGACTCCGGATCGCCTTCAGTACTTCCTCAACAGATAGCACCTCAGCCAGCCACTCACAAGGGATGACTTCTTCTTCCTATATTTGAGGCACCGCAGCCTCAGCAGGGTCATCCCCACTTTGCCCCACGATGTTTTCCAGGATGAGGGATTTCCCCTCCCTCAGGACCTCACAGAAATACTCAGCAAATCTGCTAACCTGTTCCTGGGGGTCGGAGATTTGATCACCATTCTTCCCCTAATGATGGTAATAGGTATGGCGCTTCAGGTTACTTTTTTATGGAGTTAAAGAGTGATCTGTGATCGCGGGCCATTGAGGCAGACTCCATCTCCTCAGCAACCCGCGACCACCAACCATCCTTGCAGCACCTCACAGCTCTCCGAACCTCCGAGGGAAAGCTGCGGTAAGCCTCCTCATTCTCCGACGTGAGATGCTGTAACCGATGAGAGTAGGCCTGTCGCTTTTTCTCAGCCAGCCTGAACACCTCCTCTGTCAGCCAGGGTCTCTGGGGAGGTCTGGACCGTGTACCCAAGGCAGCCATTGCAGCTGCATGGGCCACAGTCCTAAATCTCGCCCATTTCCCCTCGACATCAGGAGTGGGGGACGATGCCAACCCCAGCCGCAAGCGATGATGAAATTCTCGCCTGCAACTTTCATCAGCTAGCTAAGACCATGCCACTATGGGTATGAATGGGGTCCTGGGTGTACACTCACCACCGGAATGGAAGAATGGCAGGTGCATCTTACAGATGACAAGTAAATGGTCAGTGGGCAGATCAGCTCCACGGTAGGCACTGGTGTCAAGGACATGGGCCCGCATCTGCTGTTCCATTACTATGTAGTCCAGCAGATGTTCTTGATTGAACCCGGCATGCATCCATGATGTTGTGTGGATGTGCCGATGCCGGAACAGCATGTTGGTAATTACAAGCCCATGGTCTGCACAAAAATCTAGCAGCCTCCTACCGTTGTTATTGAGCTTATCTGGCCCATGCCTTCCAATCACTCCAGACCAGGTGCGAGCATCATGACCAACTCGGGCATTGAAGCCACTTTAGCTAGCACCTGTGACAGGTTATAGAAGGCATCTGACTCATTGGCCTTGCCTGCATCCCTCCACGGATGTTCGTTTTCAGTGGGGGCATAAGTAACCACGACCACCACTCCTCGCCTGTGGTTGATGGGAAGGCGAGCCCAAAGTAGCCTGGGGCTTACAGCTTCCCACACCTCACCGCCATGCTCCCACGTCCCCTTCATTCTTTTGTTCAGAAGAAGAGCCACTCCCTGTTGTTTGGTAGTCTCCTGCCCCGAGTAGAGGACTGTCCACCCCTCATGGTGGACAGGAGTCAGAGCCGGTCTGGTGGACCGGCTCTGGCTCCTGTCCACCATGAGGGGTGGACAGTCCACTGGACCGGCTCTGGGGTTGTTTTTGCCGGACATGTACAAACGTGCACACGCGTGCGTGTTTGTGCGTTCACACGTGGGGAGCGATGGCGTAACGGTTGGTGCGCCACGCTATGAACACAAGTGACCTGGGTTTGATGTCCTGGTCATGGCCAACATCAGTGGCGAGAGATATCTGAATACACCTTGGGCCCCCCATTTGTCGATGCGGCCTTATATGAGCACCTGGTGTGGTGTGTGAACATCAGCACTGGGGAAACAAAGACGTCCGCGCACAGTGCTGACTACACCACCCTCCTAGTGCACTTTGTTGCCCTTTATAATTGTTTGCTAACAGCATTTGGCCTGACACCTTAATAGGCTACTTGGGGGTATCTTTGTGTTTTGTGTGTGTGTGTGTGGCTCTCTCTGCATGCATATGCTTCATTTTTTCCACATCACATTTGCACCTTTAACTAGCGCACGATGGCACGGTGGTTGCAATTGCATATGCAACGTTAAATAAATTTAAGTTTGACCTTTTTTTGGCCTTGAGCTCAGCTTGATGACTAAATTTGCTTGTCTTATTTAAAATTCAACAATATTTTTTTTGCCTTACGGTCCCCTTAAAATGTCACAGCTGTAAACATTGTTTTTGTTTAGCTGACTCAAACTCGACAGTTTTGTTTGTTATCCGTTATTGTTTCGAATTTGAGAGAACGATCAATGTTGATTTCTCTGACACGTCATGTCCCGCACTCTCGCACGCGGGTGTGCCGCAACATTTATTTAAACGCGACTCTCGCCAGAATCATTTCACCTTTGAAAGACCCCAACCTCGTCTCCCCGGTGTTGTATTCAAATTCACTGTCGGCGACCTCGTGGGAGGCTTTTGACAGCGACACTAGTCACGCATTTTTTGTTGTTGCAAAGTTGATCTTGAGCAATCGGCGATGGCTGCCCTGCCCATGGCCACCTCACGCGCAGCCCATTCTCTTCGTATCTCGAAATGTTAAGCAGGCTTGAGCCCGAATCAGCGCCTGGGTGGGTGACCACCATTGTGCAGCGGGTGGAATGTGACGGTCAAGGGCGTTGCAGCAAAAATGTCCGTTGGGTTCTGAAGCCCCTCTCGTAGGTGGTGGTGCATTATGGTCAAAATAACTCACACGACCCCGCAAGGCGTGCGATGGTCGCTGTTTGCAGCAGATAATTGGCCCAAAATGGGGCGTAAAAGTGCACGTGTGATGGCATTCAGAAGGGCGGGCTGTCAATTACTTTAGGTAAAATCACAATTCTTAGCATTACTTAACACATTTAAAGCAAAATACTGTTCCTGGTTTTGTAAAGGCATTGCCTCACTTCCTCTGAAAAAATAACAATATTGTATTTTCCGACATTTTTTACTTGTTTTTAAGTAATTCATTGATTGACATACTAATGACTGTATTAATTCGCATGCACATTTTACAACACATTCAATTTGTTTACAGACATCCCGTCAATGTTAATTACACTGACATTGCTAGTGACAAAGACAGACACTGGAATCCAGTTTTATTTACGCATACTTTCTTAAATTAACATTTCTGTTTGTTTATCCTATTAAACGGTACAATATTAATGGTTAGTAATGTGAAGCAGGGCTGGTATGTCATTACGTGTTTGCGTTGGCAAGTTCACTGTCTTCTGCTATAACATTTAGCAGAGTAGAAGAATGGCAGTAAACAGAAACAAAATATCAAATGTTTTATCTGTTACTTGTAAAAAAAAAAATCATTAACGGCTTTTCAGAATATGTGGATTTTAAATCCACACTTTTGTATGTTTCTTTATGCGTATAAGTCGATGTTAAATGGCATGCCCTTGGGGGGTTTGGACAAAGCTACAGCAAATCAATTATTCCGTATGACCAATTTTTTCATGCCTCCCCAAAATCGCTGCGTGTAGTCTCGTAGAAGCTCATTTGTGTGTGGGGAGCGGTCCTGGGCCTCCCCAAGGTTGATTCAAACTCCAATGAGCACCTGGTGTGATGCGTAAACATCGCCACTGGGGAGACAAAGACGGCCGGGCGTGGTGCTGGCCACCCGCCTCCTCATGTGTCGTGCCGGCTTTCATAGGTGCTCGGTAACAGCACTTGCCCCAACTGTCTGTTAAGGCTATACGGGGGATCTGTGTCTTTATTCTTTTAAAATGGTTGAACTGTATATGACCTAAATTTTGATTTAAAGCTTTCGTGACTGCAGGGATTCATATTATTGGTTCTTTCGGTAAAGTCACGTAGAAGGGAAATAATAAAATATTATAAATATAAAACAATAAATATAAAAATGCATTATTGTTTTATATTTATATTCTTTTATTATTTCCCTTCTACGTGACTTTACCGAAAGAACCACGAATATGTATATGACCTCTCCTCTAATATTTACAATGGTCTTATTTTATTTCTGCAAGTTACTCCACACGTGCAGAATTTATTTTGGATTCATATTGTGATTATTCTATTGTCAATTACGTATTGTTCGCCTAGCATGCCTTCATAATTATCTTCAGAGGGTAATTAAAAAAATTGCCTCAAACAAGATTACTCAGGCCAGCCTATACTGGCACCAGACAAAACTCCTCTACTGCATTGCCCCAGGCCAACTATCACTTACAAAGGAAAACTCTTTGTGAAAACGTGATCTTATATTGTATTGGAATGTGTACAAGTGCTGAGGGAATATTGTTCTGCCGCACATAGTGGGGGGAAAAAACAATCGATGCGTGAAAATCCACATTTTATGTGTGTGTGTACTCTACATGTATAATGAAATTTGCAACACCTTGACTTTTCACACGATCGTTCAAAAAAAAAGAGAACTTTAAAATGTTCGTGTGTTTCACTTGTATCTCTCTTCGTGAATATTTTTTTTTCTTTGATGAAATAGCGAATTCAAATCTCTGCTGATTCAAGATCATTTGTGAAACGAACCTTTGAAATAATAGCATTAGCACTTGTTTTCAAACATGCAATATGTTAGCCTGAATGCACTTGAAATAAGTATTTTAATTATTTAACAAGTGATATAATATTCTTGGTTATTTCGGTAAAGTCACGTAGAAGGGAAATAATAAAATAATACAAATATACAAGAATAAAAATTACCACGACATTTCGACTGCAACACAAGCAATCGTCATCAGGTGTGAAATCCACAGCAATTTTTTTTTGCTGTGGATTTCACACCTGATGATTTGCTGTGGATTTCACACCTGACGATGAATGCTTGTGATGCAGTCGAAACGTCGTGATGATTTGTATTGTTTTATATTTGTACTATTTTATTATTTCCCTTCTACGTGACTTTACCGAAAGAACCAATAATATGAATCCCTGCAGTCACGAAAGCTTTAAATAAAAATTTAAGTGATATAATGTCAAACAAAAACTTTCATTTTAATCAGTGGCGGGGGATGCAAAGTCATACAAAATATGATATTCACGTATTTGTTGTTTTGAGCCACGAGGAATATATAAAAAAAAAAGCTTTTGGAGCCTATGAAATGTTATAACGATGGCAATGAACACATTTTCAGTGGTGATGGGCGTTGCTTTTTTTCGTGAAAAAAAATTACGAACTAAAACGGTTGATTGAAAACAAGGGGTCGTCAATGGTGGACTTCTAAGGAAAGCATTTGAATTATTTTGTGTGTGCGTTCCGTAATAATGTGTTATTTTCTGGTGCGCGCAGAGGGACGCTGGGAGGTACAACTCTTCAACAAAATAAACATCCTGGGAATTAATTTTTTTTTCACTGAGAGTGTGTTATGAAAAGAAAAGCTCACCACAGACGGCACAGATAATGCATAGGATGCCTTTGTTAATTCACACCATACTCATTGTCACAAGAGCACTTTATATTACGGGTAATTTAATTGCTTGAGCAACACTGTGTTCTGCTTGGGTCCAATATCCCAGGGACGGTGAACTTTGTGAATAATATTGAGTAGGTGTAATATTACCCTTCAGAGTGTAGAGGCGATTATGTTGACTTGCTGTCATGCCAACATTGTCAGCAGTGCCAGGATGATGCAACCCAAAGCAGAAAAATCTTGAGCTTCGAAGAAATTATCTTGGAGACTTCTTTTTTTAAACATTGGCAGTAAAAGTGTAATCAATATGCTCACGAGGTGCCAAAGGTGATTATGTTCTGCACGCATTGTCATAAATATGCCATCTTTATATTTAAAATATTAATTAAAATGGCTACTGCCCGAGGCTGTTGTAAATAAATTCAGATTATAAGTCCAATAAAGAAAATTGTCCCTGGTATTTTCTTGTAATAGCAACCTGCATAATGTGTTTGTGCAAATGTAAAATAGCAAGGGTTGTTCTCTACCCTAATTCGTAACTGACATGTTACTAAATGTAATTTAACAAGCTCGAGCAAGTTAACAAATGTGTAGCCTCGAACATTTCGAAGAAATTGTTTGTACGGTTTTTCAAAACGTTGCAATAAGCTCCTGTATGGCCAGGCAGGGAAACGTCGTGCCCGCTATATGTGGATTTGATTCCTCCAAAATGCAATAAAATTCCACACGAAAAGTTTTGTAGACTGCAAAAAAAAAACAAAGTGCATGCATAGCCTGCACACCTGTGGTGTTATTGAAAGCAGGTGCTCACTGCCGTTAATAAGCATGCTTACAATGTCATCATACATTATTGCATTATGGCATGTTGGTAGGACACTTCATGTTTTAAATGCCCACTGTTCTCCGATCCATAACTCCCCCAGTTTGCCACTTCTGGGGGTTTTTCTGATGTCACGGACCCGTGATCCCAATTTGATTCCCACTCACAACCAGTGTCAATGGCGCTGATCTGAACCGGCGCAGGGCCTCCCCTAGGTCAATTCAGCCTTGACAGAGTACCTGGTGTGGTCTGTTAACATCACCAGGCATGGGGCTGGCCACCCTCCATAGGTGCTCGGTAACAGCACTTGCCCCAAAAGCCTGTTAAGACTATGCGGGGGATCTTTGTACATCAAACGGTGGTACTTCTTACCCGCTCGAGAGCGGTTCTGCTCGAATAAAATTATCGGCTACGTTACTGATTATAGCCTTCCGCCAAAGTGCATCACTCAAGTCGAGATCTCGCTTCTCGGGGAATCTTCGGCGAATGGAACGTTCCGTCCATACGCTCGTCTCTTCACAGTGGTCATTCCAACAGGTGCCACCAGGGGCCATTGCCATGGACCATTTTGAGGCAACGGATATAAATCATGAATTTGTTCAGCGGCGGCGATGCTTAATATAGTATATATACAAGGACTGTTTTCTTGGAATTTCTCTTACTTGATACAGCTATCGTGCTGTGACGGTTCCACCTGAAGACGGAGGCTTGTGTTGCCTCCGAAACGTCGTGATTTTTATTTTATTTTTATTTTACTTTTATTAATTTTAATTTTTTACCTACGTGACTTTACCGAAAAAAACCTAAGAATATGAATCCTTGCAGTCACGAAAGCTTCAAATCTAGAAAAAAACAAGTTTTTTTGGAGTTAGATCGCGTAAAAGGGGAAAAAAACCTATTATCATATTTTGGTATTGGCAAAGGAGGTCCCATGATGTAGATGCTCCCCCCCAGCTCTCATTACTCTGATAGTGCATTGTCCTTGGGCTGTACGCCTTTTGGCGTCCTCTGGTCTAACACCGTTTGAGACAAAGAAAGCTGTCTCTGGTGTGGACCAATCAGTTTCAAAGGCAATCAGTAGATATTATCAGAGTATGTTTTGTTTGCATTCTGACCACAAGCATTGTGGTTAACGGAGACATGATTCCTTGTAAAAGGTTTCAGTTTGGTGTTTTAACATCTTAACACCTGTTTCTTTGCCAGAAAATAGTGGAAAACCTATTATCATATAAATGTGTCGTTAAACCCGCCACTACCCGACACAGCCATCGCAGCCAATTAATAATGTGCCGGGTTTAACGACACATTTATATTTATGCGATCTAACCCAAAACAAAGCCCCCCTCTATATTATGGATGACATTGGTCGCGAAAGCCTAAGTGTTAAACTGAGGCGATGCTCGTATGCGTGTGCCGGTTACTCGGAACCTTACATCCGGTGTGAATAATTAGGCTTATTGTCGAGACTCTTTCACCGTGACTCACTGGCCAACACCCATCATTGGCTACAATTAAAACGGACAGCGTTGTCTCGCCAAAACGTGCCTCACTCTTCACCTCTTCATAGGGAGGTGAAGAAGGTGCTTTTCGCGGGGCCAGGGTTTTTTTTGACGAGCTATGGAAACCACTTTATGAGATACAAGAGGTACGTTTGTGTCTAAAGGAAAGGAGTTTTTTGACGCAGGATTGCTATCTGGATTGCTGTATGGATCGGAGAGCTGACTCTAAACAGGCACAGAGAAACATGCAAAACATATCAACAGATTCCGAAAGAACTGCATTGTGTTCTACGGTTATTTCGGTAAAGTCACGTAGATAGAAAAAATAACAATAAAATAATAAAAATAAAGCGAACATTATTTTATTGTTATTTTTTCTATCTACGTGACTTTACCGAAAGAACTATAGAATGTGAATTCCTGCAGTCACGAAAGTTTTAAGTCAAAATGTAACTGCATTGTGCTCCCATTGTCTTAGGTCACAATTACAAGGACCACGGTGCAGTTGTTCAGGAACTGTTGTTTTAGTGCAATGTGAAGAAAGCCGAGTGCTTTGTACATGTGTTTTCTTTTTTTAAACGTGTGGTTTTTCGCCCTGCGCTCTCTATTCCGTTCATGGGTATTCTCATCATTTGCAGATTTGAGATAACTTACAATTATGATAATATAAGTCATATTCTTGGTTCTTTCGGTAAAGTCACGTAGAAGGGAAATAATAAAATAATATACATATAAAAACAATAAAAATTCTCACGACGTTTCGACTGCAACAAAAGCACTCATCATCAGGTGTGAAATCCACAGCAAGAAAATTTGAAAAATGTGGCGGTTTGTCTGTGTTAAAAAATTTTTGCTGTGGATTTCACACCTGATGATGATTGCTTGTGTTGCAGTCGAAACGTCGTGAGAATTTTTATAGTTTTAATATAAATATTATTTTATTATTTACCTTCTACGTGACTTTACCGAAAGAACCAAGAATATGAATCCCTGCAGTCACGAAAGCTTTAAATCAAAATATAATATAAGTCGTTGGAATTTGAGCACTCGTTTCCGAAATGAATGTTAGGAAACTTCGTGGCAAGATGGGATCAAAAAATGCCGAAGTCTGGAAGGGAGCACGGCATGTTGGCGTTGTTGATATGATGAGACACTGGTTAGGATACGCGGACAGGAAGGTGGAGGTCGGTTATCAAGACAGGCACCTGGAATGGTCTCCGCGAATTCGGCGGATAAGAGGAAGACGAGATGGTGGTGGGATATCTTCTCGTCAAGCAGCGCAAACCGTCGAGCAAAGACGGTCACCGCATTCATCGCACGCTTTCAGTCGCTATTACTTCCAATATTAGGAAACCACTGGAGCTATGCACTTTTATAATGGTCGAGGTTGAAAACTCATTTCTTTAGAACGGATTTTTGTGTTTAGTTTGCTGTCCTTCCACCCCCCCGCACCTGTGGTTAGCACAGTTGGCTATGTACGGTGCGAACAAAGTTCAACATACATTCAAGGTGTAGTGGCATCAACGGCTCTGGCCATGATAGTATCTTGACCTATTGATGTTCATTTCCAAGCACAACACAGGGATGGCTGCATGTTTTCGACTACACCTTGTGCTGTTTGTAATGACCCCACCTCAAAGGTCGTAACCGGGTACCCGATACCCGTACCCTACCCGATACCTGGCTACCCGTACCCGGCCGGGTACGGTTACGGGTAGCCGTTTGCGACCCTGGTGCGGTCGGGTACGGGTAGGCCGTGTGTCACTGGTGAGTAACCGTTTGTCACTCATTTGGGGTAGGGTACGGGTAGGGAACGGCTTCCCGTACCCAGCCGGGTACGGGTACCCATTTGCGACCCTGGTGCGGCCGGGTACGGGTACGGGTAAGGAATCAAAACCCGTTTGCGACCTGGGGCCCACCTCCACTGGGCTTTATTTAAAATATGCAGTGGTTATTGAACACAGACAAAAAAAACTAAATAGTCGTGAAAAACAAACAGCTCCAGAGCTTTAATTGTTTATCCCCCAGCAGCTTTAACATGTTTGTACTGGTCCACATTAAACGGATGTGTTGCAACGAGACAATTTTCCACTTTGTGACCTCTGTAATATCGTTGAGGACTCTTGGACGCCGGGGTTGAGGCACACGTATTTATTCCGCAACAGTTGTCACAACCGCGGACATACAACACTGGAGGGGGTATCGGCCCCCTCACCCGGCTAGCTGGGAATACACTGCTAGCTACTGACCTACCTCCTAGTCCTCCACTAACGGGCTAGGGGAGGCTGTCTGGCCCGACACTGGTAAGTCGGGCTACGGTACCCGGAGTCCCAGAGCACTAGCTCTGGTTCTCGGGACCACGCCGCTGGCTCGGTCCTGCGCGGCCCTGACAACGGGCGGCGACCCAGGGGAGTCCAGGGCTCTAGCTAGACGATCTTCGGTTTTCACTGGTTTAGCTTTAACATTGTTCCCCGAGCTCTCCGGCTCATCCCCTTTTATACCAAAACCCCCCGCTGAGGGGTGGGGCCCCCGGGGGATCACAACTCCGGGCCAGCCCCCCAGGCTGCCCGGTGCGGACGTCGTTGAGAGCACCTCCCCGTGCACTCACGAAGCCCCGCCTACTGTGTTTGTTTCCCGTGTGATCCTATGTATACAGCCCCTCCGTAACACCCCTACACCTCTATGCATCTCTGTCGCGTTGTTTCTGCACTTTGCACGTGAAAGGATTCAGCTCCCGGCGTGTTCAGCAAGTTGTGTCTTTATTAGACGACCCACAGGTAACGTCCCCCGGCCATACAGCAGTGTTACACGCCACGCTTCAGCACTCCGCAATCCAGATCTCTCCCCATCCTCCTGTCTCTCGCTCTCCTCGGTTATACCCGCGGACCACATCCCTTGCCAGTCACCCATTGTCCAGGGCTGCGTCTCAGATTATGATTCACTGGCCAAGCATATTTGAGTTTCCCTATTTACCGTAGTCAGCGCCCAGGGCTTCCCCCACCACCCCTCAGGTTATGATTTAACTGCCGAGTCTCCAAGACACGTGAACCTCATGGCAACTCAGAGGCAAGAGTAGCGGGCAGATAGTGTGGGTGTGCGAGCCTAAGGCGACAAAAGCAGTCATCAAATCCAACAGTGCCGTTATAGGGGCAGAGCAGTTTTCATTATTTGAGGCGGTGCACTGTGGCCAATGATACAATGCGCCATCGTGAAGCGTTGCGATTCATTTGCGCGAGGAAAAATTGTGCTCGCCTAACTTAAGAGATGGATTTCATGTGCGTGTGCGTCTGCGTACACACACGCGGTGGCGGAGCGGTGAGCGCGCTGCGCTACGAACCCGGCGACCCGAGTTTGATTCCCGCTCACGGCAGACATCCGGTGACCATTATCTGAACCGGTCATGGGCCTCCCCTAGGTCGACTCGGCCTCAAATTAGCACCTGGTGCGATGTATAAACAGGGTGGCCGGGCGTGGTGTTGGCCACCCACCCCCTCGTGTGCCGTGCACGCCTTCATAGGTGCTACTCACTAACGGCACTTGCCCCAACAGTCTGGTAAGGCTATGTGGGGGATCTTTGTCTTTGTGTACACATATGTGCATATGGGAGCACAAGTGGGAGGTCCCTTCGGATGGGGGGGGGGAGTGCCCTGCTGTGCCTAATTAGGTCGCTTTCATTGCTTAAATTGTGCCTCATGAGCTCATGCATTTACAACCGAAACGCAGCATCGTAAAATGAGCCGGGCCCTTGGGTAATCAGAAATTATTCTGCCGCTTTTTCACATATACATATTTGTTTTACCCTTCAATTAACCTCACCGACGGGAAATTGGCGCAGCGGAATAGGAATTGCTAATGACCCTGTGGGTGTGTTGTGGGAGGATTGCTGCTTAGTTGTACAATCATCTCTCTCTTGTCCCTGTGTGGAACACCTGAGGGATATCTTTGCCTGTCGCTGTGCCTTTCAGTAGGCTACGAAGCCAAGTGGCACTTCATCTGTGTGGGGTCCTTCTTCTTTTGGCTTGAAGTTCCGTGGAAGTCATACGACCCACTGAGCCATGAGATTGAAAGTTAAAAGTTTCCTATCTCTGAAATACTTCGAAAAAAGGTTCTTAAGTAAACATTCACACTTAAAACTCGACATGTTTGCTGCCCATGTAACCGTTTCACAGTCGTGATTATTTTTCCTTTACATATATATTATATATATATGAAATACTTTCAGTGCACTACTGCTATTAAATAGGATAATGAAATTGTGATTTAAATGTTTTACCTTCAAGGTAAGAGAACTTGTATTTGACAAAATACCAACACAACACGGTTCAAGAATGCATCAACAAGGCTCTTTCATGTCCATAGCTGGCAGAATATTTTTTTCTAAATGTCTGTTTTCGTGTTGGTTGTGAAATTTGACGCAATTATAACACGTGCTTTGGTCTACATGCGGCTTATGGGTATGCACCTCTACATTTAACCCACTAAATTTGGATTCTAAACACAATGGTATTTTGCAGCAACCAAAGAGAGATCATTGTAATTAAAATCATATCCACTGCTTTATTCATAGGCACAAGCCTACTGTGTCGGTTTCCATGGTTGACCTGTACAGCCCTCCAATGTGTTTGGCGTAATGTCTGACGTTTCTCTCCACAAAATCCAGGAACAAATCAAGTTCCGGAAGAAGCTCCCAGCATGCACCGCGAAACGGCGGACATCGCGAGGGACAGCAAGCAGTATTGTACAATATTCTTGGTTCTTTCGGTAAAGTCACGTAGAAGGGATATAATAAAAATAAAACAATACAATTATCACGACGTTTCGATTGCAACACAAGCAATCATCATCAGGTGTGAAAACCACAGCAAGAGGATTAAAGAGTGCAAGCCTCCGGGCGGTCCGGTTATGCAAATATAACTATTATATCGTAAATAACACTGGTCACACACTTTTTCTGGAATAAGGTATTCCAACGGTTTTAAGGTAATTTTGGGGTGCTGATTCCAAATCTGGTATCAGTTTTTGTCTATCACATCAGGTTTTTGAGATATCAAATATTGCATTTTCAATAAAAACTTAATATTAAATAAATGTGGATATCTACATAAAATGATATTATAAACACACTATCCTAAAAATACAGCACCATATTGTAACACTAAAGCAGTCACTGACTCGCAACAACTTGCAATCATAAGTGACAGAGTTAATTTCGGGTAAAATCAATGAAAATGGGGTATGCCGATAGCATAAAAATGAGATGTGATAGAGAAAAGCTGAGATCAGATTTGGAATCAGCACCCTGAAATTAGTCTAAAACAGCTGCAAAAGTCCAGGCCAGAATTTTATTTTTTTGTTGACCAGTGTAAATGCAAGGTTGATAAATAAGTGTCATTCTAATTAATGCAATGCAAATGAAAGCATTTTCCACATAAACAAATGTATATAGGGTGGACATAAAAGTCAGGACGCAGGGTTATTTCATTTAACACTGGCGTATAAACTGTTTCATTGTTTATTTCGTAAGTTAACATTGTATTTATTACCATTGTTAACACCGATTTTGTTTTCCCTGTGAGGTAACTTTAATCCCGTCGTCACATGGCCATCAGCCAGCACACCGTCGTCTGTCATCGAGAAACAACTTATTGTGCTCGACCACATCACCGGTATCTGCGAGGACTTCCCTCTGGCAAAACGAATGGGAAAAATCGAGTGACAAAACTGCTGAATGGTGCCGGCGAGGAATCATCCCCAGTGAGGAGCTCACATCTGGCTCAAATTCCAAATGGCTCACATGGCGGAGCCTAAATAGACTGAGAGTGGGTTTTGGCAGATGCAACTCTCATGAAATCATAGGGGGGGGGGGGGGGGGGCTTCTGCGCAACCGAACCATGTGCTTGTCAGTAGAAGCAAAGCATGAATCATCTCCTGAGGTCCTCTGCAGCACCGCAATGCACTCCTCAAGATTTGGCAATGCCAACATTCGAAGCGGTGGCCTGTGCAGAATATTGAGAAAAGACCTTATAGGTTGGACACAACGAGGAGGAGGAGGAATAAGTAGACTTTAAACCCGTAATTTACAAGACTCGAATTGAGACTAAACATAATTAATGAATGTTTAAAGATACACTTGTAATCTTAAAATAAATAATTGCAAAGAAAATTCATGCATGCATTTTGGTCAATACAAGTCCTTTTGAACATTTGTTAAAATAAATTAACCAACCCTATGTGATTTGTTAAAATGTTTAAAGATACACTTTTGGGCCACCCTGTTGATATGACTGACATATTGCGCATTATCTTACCGCATTATTATTAAGGGAGCCAAACTCGACCATAATACCATGAATTGATGAAAGGCGCCAGGCAGAATATCGGACTTGGTCCAATAGTAGTTCAATAAATGCAGTAAATTTAGCACCAGCGCTGTGGCAATGATTAATGAAACAATAAAGCATTGCTAAATTAGATGTATATATGTACAGTTGTTAATGCATTTTATTCTCGCGTGTACAGAAGAAATGATAAAATTCATGAGATAAACAAAAGCAGGACGGTGTACCTTTGGAAAACTTAATTTTCTAAGGAAAGTCAACAAACCAAATGTGCCTAAATAACGAGTGTGAGTTATGTGTTGTATTTGCTTGTGCGCCACTGCCAACCCAACAATGTAAACAAAAAAAAATCCCTTTTAAGAAAGTGTTTAATACGGGTATATCATCCCCAAAAGGACTCGTGGATCAGTAACGTAGGCGTTGATGAAGAACAAAAAGGAACAAAAGCTGAAAAGCGCGAGAAAGAAGGAGTCGAGAGACGCGTGCTTGGAATGACATGGAGAGGAACGGAAACACATGCAGCCGGGAACAAACATTGGGAGCAGTGGTTGTTCTTTTCTGGGGGGCCGACGGCCGCACCCCACCGCCACTCGCCGGGCAGGTTGGGCGCAACGTTTGCCCCCTCCACTCCCTCCTCCACTCCCTCTTTCACCGCGTCGATCGCCCACCCCCCCCCGTGTTAGCGCCCCCTCTGAGGGACATCGCTAAATTGCTGGCTCACCGCCACACGGGGTTATTCCACACACGCACACACGCGCTAACGCTACGGCGGCGGTGAGCACGATCAATTTCGGCAAGCGGGTTTAACGCACCCCGTCACCGCCCTAATACTCGCGCGGCATGGACGCGCGAGTGTCGGCGGCCATTTATGTTTCAATACACACACACATCTCACACACACACATACACCCTCGAATTAGCAACACCGCACCGACGCTGCAGCCCTGCGCTCGCTCTCCCACGCACACCGTCCCGACCCGCGCAGTCGCGCCACGCACAAATCGCAGACACCACGCCGATGTTCTACCAACACACACAGAAATCACACCGCACCGATACTCTGTACTAAAGTTTATTAACGGCGCAAATACACACTACCCGGGGGTGCAATATTTTGCCAGAAGAGCTTAGCCTGACTCTGCCTACGAACCCAGTCACTCAAACGTCCTACCACGTACCTCGAAGCTGTACCCACGGCGTCACACGGACGCTGTGAGGGTCGGAGGGAGAAGGACGAGAGAAAACTTTACCTATCACTGCCTCGTAGTAGCACTCGCTGGAATCACAAGGATGCGGCGAGCGGCTCAAGGAGGCAGAACGGCAGGGAGTGGGTCTTGACGGCCCGGAGGTTGAAGACAAGAGAGCCAAAATCGTCCCGGGCTTCTCTTTTCATTCCCTTAACTTCAAAGGACCGGGGTGCCATTGTACCGTGCGGCCAATTGTGCGCTTACCTGTGGTTACCGCCCCCCGCCCCTCTTGTTACCGCGTCCTCCCTCATTGCCCATTGTCTGGAAGGGCTCTTGCGCTTTTGCTTGTTCAGTGTTCCGCCCTCCGTCCTCCCCCCGAGTGCTGCGAGTAACTCATTGCGGTTGGCCCAGGGAACCTTTTTCTTTCTGCGCCCATACAATTTCAAACCAATTTTAGGGGCATCACAATGTAACCTGTCCTGCGAGGGTCGGCCAATCTCCTGGCACCGGGAAACCGTGGGACTCTCCCTCTAGGGGCCCTTCGGATCAAAACCCGATGTGCCAGGCAATCCCCCGCCAGGACACTACGTGGGTGCAAGTGCTGCGTGTTTAGTGCGTGTGCTCAGGGTGGGGGGTAGTGGACACTCGCGGCGCTTGTGGAGTTGCTGTGTGTTCGTGGCAACCACACTTCACCTGGGGTGCACGCACCCCCTGGGGATGCGAGATGCCCTTTATGGGGTGCGAGACACGGCCAGATTTTTTTGAGAAGTAAAATCATCGAAACACAAACTAGGCACGGGTAAGTAAGTACAACTATTTTGTTTTATGAAACCTATGTATTTATCAACAATATATATGTTTAACGATTGAGAAACCAAAGGGGGTGCAAGACTGCAGTAAAAGGTGAAGAACCACTACATTAGAGGCGTGTCATCGACTGTTAAGGATAGTGATTGGCCAATAGAAAGACTGGTGATGGAATGACAGTGGTCATCCTCACGCTCGTGAGGATGACCACTGCGGAGATGGAGTGATGAGATCGGCTCATATGCCGGAGATGGACTGTGACATTGCAAACGCGTGAAAGATTGGAACGGCGTGAATATGAAGATACTTATAACACAGCTTCACAGAGTTAACATGATGATGCGTGGGATTGCTGCTCACATTGAAACACTGATACCATTACACGGATCCCTCTGCCGATGTTTCTTCTGAGCTATGTTTGTTCTTGTTTACGCTTGATTTCGGAGGTAAAGCTTCATGCTGTCATATCACAGCGCGGTAATGGATGGCATCTGGTATTTATATATATACAAAAATAAAATACAGAAGTTTAAAAAGTTTTCCCCTAATTGAAGTGAGCTGGAGCCCTAGCTATCTCATTAGTGATGCACTCCAGTGGTGGTGTTTTATTTTTTATGACAGTCATGAAACAATCTGAGGTACAAGTTTCCCACTTAAAGCAAAACATTTTTTGTGGTTTTCTTCTCACTTCGTTGGGAGGGGGTGCTGTGTTGTCCTGCAGACAAATCTGAAATAATAATGGAATGGGGGGCGGGATCATTTAGATTGCTCGTTAGGCGGATTGACGAGACAGCCGGCACCCACGATCGACACAATTAACGAGGACTCACAGCTCATTATCTCCAGTGCATGCTGATTGCTCTGTCGGGAGGAAGGATTGTGCCTTGACAAGCGGGGTGACGACTGCGAATATGTGTGGTGTGGATGGATTGTAGTCGGTACAACAAAATGATGGTATGAAGCTCGTTGGACTTCCTGCTATGCCATCCACATATTTTCAAAAGAAACTTTTTTTTTCAGAAGCATATGGGAAATAACTAACATACTGGAGGTGATTGCGCACGTATTTTTATGGGGTGAATTCCTTTTTACCCATTTACGTCAAAGGATATGGCAAGTATACCGTATTTTAATACCACAATACATTTCTTTATAGACGTGGTAGTTCTTCAAAAGAGTATTTGCATCTTGGGGGAAAGTGTCTTTCTTGTTTTTGCATGAATAAAATATTAAATGTGGTGCTGTGTATTCATTGGATTCTTGAAGTCAAATGGCAGAACCATGAATCACATGATGGGGCTCATAATAGATCAGAGCAGAAATCACTTGCTTCAACAATTCAGAAAGAGCTACTTTGTTGGATTCGTCATAGCCCCAAAATATCTTGTTAACAACATTGCCAAGGTCACATTGGTCAGCAATTGAGGTTGATGAGAAAATATGAAATTTCATGGGCGTGCAGTATGGTAGGTAAACCTTGGTAGATGGATGTGAAAATATATACTTTTTAAGTGACTGTGATTGCTCATACAACGTATTGAAGAAATGCATGGTTTTAATGTTGGCTTCAGATCGTTACAGTATGGACATTGCAATAATTTCTCTACTTATAATATATCTGATATTGATGTAAATACAGTTGAAGGTGCAGTCCTGCAATTGCTTGCTCACGCCACTAGGAGGAGCTCCAGAGAGTCCCTCTAGAGGGTGTTTTTGGCCTACTCGTCTATGCTGGCCAGATTTATTTGAAAATATTGGAATACGCACATTTTATCACGCACAACCTGCTGATCATATAACTGTGGTGTTCCCATGCTAACATATATATTTTTAGTTAAATTCGTTTTTTGTTGTTATACGATTTGCTTACATTTCCTACACTTTGCACTCCTGTCGTCGTGTTTTTGTATTGTTTGTTGTTGTAACATTCTGACCCGTCCAGGGAAGAAGAGCTTAATAGCTCATCGGATTCCTCCACTATCAATATTTTGATTCTGTGCCATGCTGGGTATACAGAGGCTTGTGGCGGGGGTGGGGTTAAGAAACTTGGCTATTGTTCCAACTGCCAAGTAGGAGATTTGAACCAGTGACCTCTGGATTGCAAGCCCAACAATTACACTGTCGCATTATCAATGCTGATAGTGATGCACAATTAATATATCTCTCGCTGGAGTGCAGATATTACGGGCGTTTCTCCTCGAGGCAGGTGCTCCAGTCGAACCAGGCAGGGGTTCACCATGTGCACAAAGAAGGTCACGTGTTAAAAAGTCAGACGGGGCGTGTAACTGTTTACACTGTGTCGGGTGGTGGCGGGTTTTTACGACACATTTATATATTTACTGTGATCTAACCCAAAAAAAAACTCTTATGGATGATATTGGTCGCGAAAGCCTCCGTGTTAAAAGGCCTACGTGTTAAACTAACTGAATTAGAGTTTCTCTAAACCCCACTTTTTTCACTGTACACTCAGGGAGGTCTGATCAGAAGGCCCACTGTAGCTTCACCCCAACGTGAAATTTGGCAATAGTTTTTTTTAAGTATAAGCGATTGCGATTTTTTTAATTATTATTTTCTTTTCTCAGAGTAGAAATCTCGGAGGGTTAAACAGAACAAAGCAGTGCCATGAATTAGACGGATCGTGTTGATTATTTATTTCTTTTCCTTGTGGCTGTACAACAATGCGTGACTCTCTAACAGGACATTGCTGAATTCATACCATGGTTTCTGGAGCGAGTAATTTAATTTCTTTTTTGTTTTGTGGGCTGTCTTGTACGTTCACTGGTCCCTGATATTTTATTTTTAATTTGTTAAAAAATTGTATTGGATTTTAATAAAATCGCTGGAGCTGAAATATTAAAATTGGCGAGTGCTGGGAAAATAAAATAAAAAACGCAACTTGTGGGTTTGCCTGGAATAAAAACTACGAATGCTTTTTCCATGTAATAATTACACTTGCATAAGTGTTTTACAAGTTATACATTCTACTGATGCGGATGCCTAGTAACCACTTTCTGAGAGAATCTGGAGTTGATTTACATTGTCCATTAACCTTACATATTTCACTCCTAGCTCGTAAAGGCTGATCACCGTGCGTTTCTCTTTACAGCGTCATGAAGAGGGGATAATAATCATATAATTTAGCACATTTGCTATTTGCGCCCTTCCTATAGTGCAAGGCTATCACGAAGGTGGCACGTTTCACAGACGAGTATTGTCTGGCAGTGGTGGGCGGCAATATTGCTCCGTAGTTTTTCCCGACGAATTCACTCACGGGTACTTTTTTGAACGTGCCATATTTGGAGCGCGATGGCAACACGCGTTTGCTTCTCTTTCAAGTCACGTTATGGCGTTTTAAAAAAAATTAAATTTCATTTACACGCACCGTGAAGGGGGATGGCACGTTCTCGTACGGACACAGTATTAACCGGGGTGGCTGCTGTGGTTGGAGTTTGCAAGTGCGCGCTACCGCTCCCGCCGCGGAAGGCCCCAAAAGTCATCTTGGCGGCTGCCCAGGGCTCGGCTCTTTCAGGAACTTTGGGTTCATTGGGGAAGCAGGGAATGTAAGGTGTCGAGATGGCAATATACGCTCGCCGCGGGTTTTTCTTCTACGGCCGTACGTGAGGTTTGTTACTTTAACGCAGCGCGCGCAGGTACAACGCACACACAAGGGGATATGCAACAAGCTCGCTGAACGACACACTACAATTGCTGGAGGGACACAATTGGAAAGCACAACAGAATATTTATATCGTGGGAAATTAGCGCTCGGCAGACTGCGATAAAAATTATGTTGATGGAAAGTGCAGGCCTTGATCTAAGAGTGGATAGACCGTGGCTGGTAATAATGATGATGTACGCACACTTAAAATATAACAAAAAAATAACAACAACAACAGCTGCCATTCGCCAAAAAGCGGTGGTGTTGTCACCACAGCACTTGTACCATGCTAGGTACACTTTGAGGCTATCAAGTGAAGCGTGGAAGGCTCGCTGGCAGGAGATCATGGGACAGACAAAGGTGTTATGAGCTGGCTGACTGAGATGACTGGCCGATGCACCACCTGTGCTCCCCACTGTGCACACGCAGACACACCTGCACACACGTGTAGATATATAATACTGAAACAAAAGGCAAACAATCGGTGTATCGATGTTAAATAAGTTACATTAAATAACCACGAGGTTTTTGTTCTTTCCAACAGGCAGCAGCGCAGCGATGCAGCTGGTTCGTGAAGCACATCGCTATAATTTCTCAGCTCAATGCATAATCAGCAGGGCTTGGCTTCTCCCTGCACATGTGCGCTTGGCTGAAGCCTGAAGAATGATTTTCTCAAATCTCCAGTTAAGCAGACAGGGAAAGTGCTAAGTGTAAACCCTATGACGTGCTAATGGATTCATACTGTGCACTTGAGGTTGTCTGTCAAAACGGGTCCATTTTGTGACTTAAAATGTTCATGTTACCGTTGCATGCTTAAACTGATTGCCAACTAATTCTTCACGTGGGCATCTCCGTGTCCCCGTAAAAAAAGCACACAGCCCTGTAGGTTGACTTGTCAAGGAATACAGGGAAATGCTTTCTAACACTCATCTAATAAGGCTCTACTGTATTTGTACAAAAGTCTCTATTGGATCAAAAACCCATTAATGATCTTGTTAATGAGAACGCAATGTTCCCTTTGCCAAGCCGAATGAATGTTCATTTTTTTACTGTAGTTTCACAACCTGCTTTCCAAAGTGAAAAAAAAATAACCATGTCTATCTGCGTACCAAAGAAGAATAGTACCTCGAATATTTTAAATATGTTTGGTATTTTGGCCATCGTTATTATGAGACATGGTCAATCCACTGCTGGATGACCGCCACTACCTCTCATCGTCCTGCAATGCAACGATTCACCCAGAATCCTTTGCGTTCCGTTCCGTGGCTGCCACTGTGAACCTTATTATTCTTGACCTCTATCCATCATCCCTTCTGGTGGCCGCTTCCTACCAAAGCCAACTTTTGCACATCTTCTTGGTTCTTTCGGTAAAGTCACGTAGAAGGGAAATAATAAAATAATAAAAATAAAACATAATAAAATAATTCTCACGACGTTTCGGCCACAATGCAAGCAGCCGTCCTCAGGTGAAGAACAGTGTCAGACACTGTCTTTCCGACAGACCTGTTCTTCACCTGAGGACGGCTGCTTGCGTTGTGGCCGAAACGTCGTGAGAATTATTTAATTATGTTTTATTTTTATTATTTCATTATTTCCATTCTACGTGACTTTACCGAAAGAACCAAGAAGATGAATCCCTGCAGTCACGAAAGCTTTAAATCGAAATTTAACTTTTGCACAGTTTGAATTCCATATTGTACCGTCGAGTCAGGCCTAATCTTTGACCGTATGTTTGAATATTGGCGCGAATGTATTATCCACAGATGTTAATCGCAGCATGTTCGTTTGGCGCAAGATTAAACTGCACTGGCAGTGGCACACGAACACAATCAACAAAAAATTCAACACACGAAGCAATAACACTGCCTTAAAATTAAACATATATATATTAGTGGCGACATTTTGACCAATGGCCCTTGTTCATAGCCCATGAATGAAAATGTATATGTTTCATGGGATGCATTGAAAACATGTACAATGACCTTCTATAGTACATGCATTTCATTTATTGTTCGGTGTTTAATGTATGCATTTTATGAACTGCAATTAACACATGTAATAGAGTACTGTGGCTGGGCTACTTTTGAGTTGAGTTTGTGAACTCTGTGGTATAACCTTAAGGAATATCATGAACGTGGTATGAGTCGGAAGTGTTATCTTCACGGTCAATGCGTGTGCATTTTACTTTTTACGCCCTTAAACATTTATAAAGAGTACGACGTTTCGATTGCAACACAAGCAACCGTCATCAGGTAGAACTAAATTTGAGAGAGAGACAAAACACAGACACGGAGACACACAGACAGACTCACAAGCAGAAAGAGACAACACAGACACACAGAGAGAGACACACAACATAGCCACACAAGAGACCCAATGCCTCTGTGTCGAGGCAGCTGCCCCAGCAGACCCACCTCTCTCTGCCCCCCCTTTCTCTCTCTCTATTTAAGGCCTCGACACAGAGGCATTTTATGTTATTATTATTATTATTATCAGACATCATTCCCGAACAACACGCGGTACAACCCAAATACACATCTGAGAACTGTACAGCACAGGCGTGAAAACCTACACAGTAGCACATTAAATGTGGAACTTTTTTCATATTACTTAAAAAGCAATACAAGAACACAAAGTAACAGAAACAATTCAAGATATTGGAATAATTAATAAAGGCACGAGACAAATTGAAAACGATGTTCATAATGGTTCATCCAGAGGTTAATGCCACCTTAAGCAGCTGTTAACAATGTATTCTTGCTTTAACAAATTTAATTTGACGGTGGAAAATTATTGCTTCCTTTGCCATCATCCCTCAAGGCCCTCAACTCAAACAAATGCAAGATAATCTACAACCACGCTGACGCACCATGTACAACTCAAAAGCCACGCGAATCGTATTATCAGGAAAGGTGCAGCAAATCCCAACGTTGTCTCCGCTCAGCTGCATCTCATCTGAATTAACCAGCCTATCGTGGGACACTTGAGAAGAGAGAGAGAGAAAAAAAACCTACATCTTGGGTCACAGGGATAATTTATCACGAAACTGTGAATATTGCAACACTTTCATTTTATTTTAAATGACTACCTTGGAACGGCAAGAAGAAGATTTATTTTTACCACTGGGTATCTCTGCGTTAACCTTACCACGAGCCCATGGGAGAAAGAAGTCGTACCCTATTAGAAAGGTTCAACCGCTTGTGGAATTTCAAACAAGACGAGACATTTAAAGGAGCCCACACACAATCTGTATTTTTTCTTCTATTTCATTTGTAGAGATAGATTTTTTTGCGTGGAATTTTCCCCCCGTAAATGTTTAAATGTTTATTGTGAGATCTAGGCGCACTGTCCTCTATCTGCATGCGGCATCCAGAGAGAGAGAAAAACAAGGTTAAAGTATGCACATATGCAAGGACAACGACCACCCCCCATATAGCCCCGTAAGTGAGCGCCTCAGAATCACAATATGTATTTATACTGGAGGAATCCAATGAGCTATTAAGTTCTTTTTAAATCCTTTATATTAAGTTCGCTTGCTTGCTTACGACCCTGCAAATCTTTCGGTCGTTTTTAAACCACTTCCCGTGATCCAATCGAGCTGACATTTTGCACACAGACTCGTTGTGCGTGACAACGCTTTTTCGTGAAAACATTTTTCCAAAATTTTACACTGTTTAGGGATTTTTTAAAAAATATTTAATTACCAATTGTTTAATGCTGCCAGACAATCATCTGACCCATAGGTGGCAGCCATCTCAAGCCAGAGGCCGAGAGGACTCTAGCAGCCACGCATATAAAGGATTTATAATGAAAAACTTTGTTTTTACGGGTTATACTTGTTACAGATGTGCAGCAGCACCCGTAAAGGCTGGCACTATCCACGAGGGGTTGCTGTCACCAGCACCACTCCCAGACGCCTTTGTCTTCCCAGTGCTGATGTTAACACGCCAATGCCTGGCATACTCATTTGACGATCAGTCGACCAACGGGGGAACAGGACAGCTTCAATTAATCACCACTGATGTCAACCATGGCCGGGAATCTAACTCGGGATGCCACGTTTATTGTGCATTGCGCTAAGCACGATGCTACCACTTCACACACAAAGGCAATGACCTCCCCCCCCCCGCCCCATTGCTTTAACAGATTGCTGAGGCAAGTGCTGTTAGCGAGCACCTTTGGTACCACTTTACACACATTCACTCACACGCATGCTATATACAAGCACTTATGTGTAAGTTAGCACATATAATAACGAACCCACAGCCACGGAATATGTACATGTGTCCACACATGCATGTCCAGCATGCTTTTAGGTCACAGTAGTTCATGTCTTACATATTGCTTGTCTCAACCTATCGCTGTCGCCCATGCTTAAATTATCAATAATATAAAACGAAGCAATTACGCTCTGGCATTTTACGTTTTTTTACACTTTGACCTCCCACTAGCTCTATTATTTGTCATTCAAAAAATCCTTACCCTCATTGCTGCATTGCCAATAGTTATTGCACGGCAGTTACTAGACATCACGGACATAAAACAAAATGCTCTCCCGCGATTGCGTATAAATCACGCTGCTCGTATCCCTGTATCTGTGCTGTGTTTTTCTTCATATTTTAGATGCGGCACATATGCATGCTGCGTGTGTAAAGCCTAACTATTTGTTATATAAATGTATGTTGTATGATGTGTGTGTGCACTGTATATCCAAACAAGGGAGGATTGATGTTAACAGAAGATCATAATTGCAATTACATTTCTCACAAAGCTTTGAGCGTCTTCCCCCATTTAGATTACGTGCTCTCGAGGGCTTCACTGTTTTCGGTCGCAATCAACGACACTTAAAACGAATTGCCCAAGTAGGTCCTCTGTGGGTATTGAAATTCCAGTTAAAAAGAAAAAACGTGTTATTTTTTTTTTAAATCTTGCGGGTAAAAATAAAAGGTCTTCCAACATGATTGGTCAAAAATGCGTACAAGTATGAAACTGCCCTCAGGTGTCAAAAAAAATAAACAACTGCCCCCTTTCCACAAAATTCCCCACCCCTTGTGTTCTCACCACCGTGACAACACGTATGATTCACCTGAAGGGCCTTCCCACCTTAGTGCCCAATAACAAACACATCTGATTGTGCGTGGCCTGACAGCTCGCCATAGCCACCTCATTAGTTTGGAATCGATCCTATTCCACCGTGCCGATCAGACCTCCTGATTGTGACTACCTCAAAGCGTAATCAGCTGCCATTGAGACACACACGCGCTCGCAAATATGTGCGTGCTGTGTGTGTGTGTTTGCGAGCGGCTCTGTTTGAAGGTTCGCCGTTGGACGTGTCCAACGTACGTGCACTTCCTTTGTAGAGTCATGGCGCAATTCTCGAGACGTCCCAAAATAATGTTCTAATCTTTCACAGCCTCCAATTCAACACAACAGGGTGGGTTTTGTTAACGTGTATGGATTATTCTGAATAGTCAGCGGTCTTGCCCCAGCACCGAAGGCGTGCCTCTTTTTTAAATTGCTTAATTAGACAGCCTACATTGACGACGTTGTTGCGTGAAATGGGAACCCAACGTGTCGTTATTGTAATAATAACGTGTAAAGTTGAATCATGGATTAAAAAAAATAAAAAAGTCCAATGTTACTCTTTCTGCAGGTAGATGAAAGGCAGTTGGGATGAGCAGTATACGTGGGAAACTGTAACATTGAATGGTGACACATACACACAGCACATACCAAATCACCTGGAAAGTAGAAAATAAGCAATGTAAATGCTACTGTATTGTTATGATAACCTTTTTTTTGTTAGATCGCGTAAATATCAACGTGTTTTGAACTCACCTCCACCCTATGAGTAAGGTTTGTCACGTGAACAGAATGTGACAATTTGTTACGACTTCAGCCCACTGTGTGTGTGTTAGAGAGCGGTGGGGCGGTGGGTAGCTACGATTCCCGCTCACGGCCACCACCAGTAACGATTATTTGAACCGGTCCCGGGCCTCCCCTAGGTCGACTCAGCCTCAAATGAGTACCTGGTGCGATGTGCAAACATCGCCACTCGGGAGACAAAGGCGGCCGGGCGTGGTGTTGGCCACCCACCGCCTCGTTTGCCGTGCCGGCCTTCATAGGTACTCGCTAACGGCACTTGCCCCAACAGTCTGCTGAGGATATGCGGGGATCTTTGTCTTTATTAGAGAGAAAACCCACAACATTTACAATTTTAGTGCGACCTTTCGCTGTTGATTACCACCAGCATCATCGGCCTATTGCCAGAATTTTGAAGAACTCATCCTATTTATGGTACTGCATTGGCCCAATATCCCCGTGCTAAAAAGAAAATTCCTGCGAATTATTAAATTGCCATTACACACCTTAGCGTGGTGCCTCCTCTACTTCGGAAACTTGGCAGGACCCTTCCAAAAAAGTAATGAGACTGAGTGAGGCTTTCCTAGGTAAACAAGCATATTAATAATAAACACATATATTTATATATTTAATTTTTTACAATATGATTTCACTGATTTGGCAGGGTTGAGTCTGAGAAGCACTTAGAAAACCGATGACAAGCACACACATTGTCATTGCCAGCTGCAGGGGCTGTCGGATGGCCAGAAGATGATATCTGTACCATTCGTCTGACACTCCCACACTTGCCAACTCTATCCCACTTCAACCGACCGGTGTGGTGAAGTATGGTCAAACAACACCTCATCGCTGAGATGGCATGGGAAGGTCTTCAAAAAACTGGGACCTCCTTTGCCAGTACCAAAATATGATAATAGGTGTTTTCCCTTTTATCTGGCAACAAAACAGGTGTTAATATCTTACAACACCAAACTGAAACCTTTTACAATGAATCATGTCTACATTCACCACAATACTTGTGGTCAGAATGCAAACAAAAACATACTCTGAGAATATATGCATTGTCCTTGAAACTGATTGGTCTACACCAGAGACAGCTTTCTTTTGAGCCTCGTCTCAAACGGTGTTGTTTGCATTCTGACAACAAGCATTGTGGTTAATGCAGACATGATTCCTCGTAAAAATGTTTCAGTTTGGTATTTTAACATCTGAACAATTATTTGGTTGCCAGATAAAATGGTAAAAACCTATGATCATATATATGTCATCATTGTACATATTTAACCGTGTTTTCAATCCACTGTTATATGAGGGCCTCCCATCCACACCGCGCAGCTCATGGGGGTTGTTTAACACGTTTCTACTGCAAGTTTGGCGAAGGCAGTGAGCACAAATGCGGGAGCGTATGAGTAGAGTACAACAATGGATCAGAAAATAACGAAGTTGACAGAATCGTGGATGCCGTGCTGAGGATTTCGGTGAGATGACATATAGGTGGACCTTGATTCATTTACAGCCATTCATTTATTTATATTCCTATATATATGTGTGTAAATAGACAGCAGCTGGTGAACATAAAAACAAACAAAAAATAAATTTCAAAAGGGGGGGTGGGGGGGGCGAGAGGGGGGGGGGGGGTGACGATCAACTGGAAATTTGCTTTTGTTAGGCAGTTGAGGCTGCGATGTGAAAAATGAGTTTCTAAAATTTTCATTGTCAAATCAATGGGGGTTTCATTTTCTAATGATCTCTCTCGTCCCGCAGTGCCCACGTGAATAATTCAATAAGAATCGCACCGCGGCTGTGATGATGCTCGCGCTGCTGCGCCGCCACGCAACAGCAAGACTGACGCTGGAGAAAAATAAGCAGCGGAATAGGAAGGCACGAGCGTGCCTCAGGAGGATGTTGTTGCTGCATCTGCGGTTATTTTTTAGGTTGCGTAGAACAAAATGTGAGATAGCGATACCTAGATACTTACGTTTTTAATTAAATTACATTGTTGCGATACCTGCAGTGGCAGTGATGCACACGCACAATTGATGACAGATTAACCAATGTAAAAGACATCGGTCAACAACGCTCCCCGACAAAGGACAAAATATATACAATAGGTGACATTTTGCGCAATTGACCATTCTTCATGCCAAAGATACGGTCTTTCCGCTCTGGAGAAAGGATCACAGAATCCCTCTGCCGTTAGGGTAGTCCATTCCCCCAAATCATCACCTATTATATGTGTATTCCTCTTAAGGGTAGTGCTATTGACGGACGTGTGGCGTTTTTTGTAAATAAAAATAGTTCGATATCAGATTACCTTCCAAAAATGTGACGTCGACAATTAGACATGATTCTGCGTGCATGTGCATGTTTTAGTCGTGCGATTCTCCTTTAATATGTTTAGTTGGGCACAGCAGATGCCTTGTTGTTGTTGTTCTTCCTCTTCTAAAGAGTGTCATCACTGGGCCTTGTTTTCTGGAAAATCTGTCGTTTCAGAATGCTGACACTCTGCGTCTCTGCATCCAAAATTGCTTAGCGATAAATCACCCCTTCGCAAGAGGACAAGCAGCCTGGCCTTTGATTTAAAGGATTTGTAGTGGGAGCTTTAAGGGTGGGGGCTTGTGAGGTGGGGGCTTGTGAGGCGGGGGTTTAGGGGTGGCAAATTTAAGATTCATGGGTGGGGTGGGGAAAGGAGCAAACTGATTAAATTGCTGCTGGAATAATTTACTTCCCGTTCTCTGACGGATGTTAAAACGCATCGGAGTGATGTGTCGAAAAGCCCCGCCATTTCCACGTAAATTTGTGCACTGTATTTCATCTTTGAGGAGTTTGTGCCAATTTCGCCGGTCACGGCGACACCCAAATAACCACCGCACCTCTGCCGCAGTTTTTTTGCTGGCGGTTTACAAAACGAAAGAAGTAATATTTATCAGCACCAGCACAGGATTCATTGGAAAAAAACCCCCCAAAAAACATTACACCCTAAATGATATGATCAAAGCGGCGAAAAATTACACTTAAAGGTGAACCAGTGGCACTTACTGATGATCACAGACTCTGCTTTGATAACCAGACTAATGGCTTCACTTTTTATAACGGCGTGTTGTTAATGTAGCAGGTTTTTTTTACATGTATGACAACCAAAGCAAGCTCAGCCACACACGAAGAACGAACATACCGACATTGTTATCCATTTTCCATCGTTTAATTTAAATAAATAAAAAATAACATATAAGCGAAAAATTCTGGCATTTGTATGGGTTTTCTATATTGCAGTAGTTGTGTATTCATCTTACTCATTATACATATTTTTGACTCATTTCTTTCGATGTTACATTTGCGGCATCACCTGGGAATTGATTACAGGCCATACTTCATCTCTCATCATGTATGTCGTAAGCAAACATTCCTAATTAGGATAACTGCTGCGCTAGGCAATTGTGAAGCATTGATGTACCCAGGTTGCGTAATGACTCTCATAACAAAAGTTATTAATTTGATGCGCGAAAAGTTCCATCCCGAATGCACGTGTTTGAGAGATAATCCGTTTTTCTTTGCAACTGTCCTTTTGTGGAAGTTTTGCGGTGGAGGTGTTTTTTGGTTTCGATGAATGCTCCTTTCCTCAAATCAGCTTCCACCCAACTCTCATGCCTCTCGTCCATTGCCACTTTGTTTAGTTTGGAGGCAATGCCACGCACACGCACACATATGCACATTCAGCTTGGTGGAGAGTGGGGTGCATGAGTGCGTGGAGCGAGCCCTCGGTTAGCAGCAGCCTGGCCTTCTGCTCAAATCTTGCTCCAATGGGAGCAGACATTGAATTTGACCTGCAATCTTAGTCATAATGTATTTTAAATAAATATTTTATAACTTGAGTATTGCACTGTTATGTTATTATATATATGTATATTTTAGGGTTTGCGTCAATTTCCAAGCCGTATTTTATTTTATGTGGAGCATGGGTGCACAATTAGGGGGTGTGAAATTACAGCTTTACGAACACGTGCTTAAATCCCTGCATGGATAGAAATATACATTTTAATTGGGCAATCTTCTTTAATATCTAACTGACATACTAACATCGGTTCTTTAATTTTGTTTTACAAAGTTAGTTCAATTGCATTTACCTAGGCCACCGGGTGTGCAAAATGGATCTGTGCTTGGGAACGCTCGGAGGGAAAATCAGCGCTTAGAAACGAGGGAAAAGGAACCCTTACACGAGACTGTGTCGCCAAGAGAGGTTTGTGACGTCTGCATTTGTGTGGGGAAAAGGTTAATGAAATCAGGAATTCACAAAGCGTGTAATGTGGAGCGACAAGGCATTTTTTGGGAGTTGCACGAGGCGGAGGTAACTGATTCGGGTTGTGAGTGAGTTTCGTTGCTTCGGAACAGATGGGGGAATAATTAATGCGTGGAGTTTTGTACGATATTGCTTCTGCCGGGTTCAGTATCACAGACCTCTCGAGTTATGTTAATTGGGAAGACTTTTGGTTCGAGGCAGAAATATCCCATTGCTTGTGCGTGCTGCACGTATGTGGCTTTAATAATGCAGACAGGCCACTCTGGAGGTAATTGAAGAGGAACATTTTGCAGGAGTCAAGGGTTAAGTCCCATGTATATTTGTCCTTTTTTCACAACACATGGTAATGGACCATAAAACCATGAAAGCATGTCTTAATTTCTAAACTAAGGCTAAAGGGGAGTGGTGGTGTTATCGTCTAAGCTAATATGTTTAAACTTTTTTTGTATGTTGAATCACCCACTGCACACATTTAGCCTTCTATTTTGTATGGTAATAATGATGATAATAATTTCCAGTCATTTGTTACCCGACTGCCATTTGAGGGCATCTCCACAATGTGGCAGTCACGGGAGTTGTTTGACCATCCATCACCATTCCGGTCAGTGCGGGTTGGTGAATTGGGAGGGGTGGGGAGAGGGGGTCGGAGTGGTTCAAATATCATTCGCTAATGATGTTAACCGTGGCCAGGAATTCAACGCAGGTTTGTTCATAGCATAGTATGCTACCTGCGGTACCACCGCACTGTTCGGTAAATTCATCGAGTTTTCACGTCTTAAACATTATTCTTCCACAGGAGAAATTCACTCTCATAAGGCAAAAAAGTCCGTAAAAATGTTCAACATGTCCACGTTTCTGCACTCCATGTTGCAGGGGATGTGTAATTCAGTGGTACAGTATTACAAAGATTGTCATAACGAGAGTATCCTCAGACAAATAATGGAAGACTACGACAAAGGGAATTAACGCGTTTTTATATCAACGTTCGCACTAGAACAATCGTGGGGTAAATGCAGTTGTCGTTATAATAGCTTTATATTACGTTTCAGAATTAACGGAGGGATATTTAAGAAAATATAAGTCCACTTCAAATATTTTCTAAACATTTCAGTTATTGTAGTTTATGCATTGGGATGTCACAAATGGTAGTAAATTATTTGTCTTTTTCAAAGTAATTACAATTGCTGCACTAGCATTTCAATGACATTGCCAATAATTCTGCCCGATGCTCGTGCATTTTGAAATGTCAATTTCTTTGTGTAAAGTGGAATGTTTGAGCAATGTGTAGATCTTGTCACTCTATCGTGGGGACTTGCAGCCACTGGAGGATTTCCGATCCCACCGTTAAAAAACAAAAAAACATTTCACGCACGTGAGATAACGAGAGCAATTACTTCCTTGGGTCCTCAACTCAAACGAAGGGCTGAACATCTTTGTCTTGCACAGGATGCTGTCGCTGACCTGGGCAGGCAATGTGCTTGTTTTACTACGCTACTGATTGCCAGGGCAGCCAGGCAGGGAGCAGATGACAATGTTTTATAGGGTTATCCGACAGCCCTTGTGGAGGAATAGATATGGTATATTTATGATGCATTCGACACCATCCTAAGACTGCAGCACAGGAAACCATAATTTTTACCATCGTAGTTAAATTGCTCAATAATAAACGTGTTTTTGGTATTGACCACCCTCATCATCGTAAGTGCCATTAATCGTTGTCAGTCCAATGCTGAATGCAGGCCTTTCCAAACTTGCCATCCCCACACGGTGCCTTGATGCACCAATCTAACGCACTCCTGAAGCTGATATCGTGAATTGATCTCTGCAGTGGTCGTCCTGTCTGCAATGTCTATTCCTTTTGCTGCCATTCTGTCTGTAGTCTCGTCCTTCGGACATCATCCCTTTTAGTGTCCTGTCCATTCTCACTTTACTTCCCTAAAGAGTCAATATTGTCTAATTTGTGTTTGTTCTCTGATCCATGCATTCCTCTTTTCTGTCTACTGGTGTAATTCCAAGCATCCATCTCTCCTGGCTTCTGAGTGGACTTTATAGATTTTGTTCAAATTTCTTTGTCAGTGTCCATGCTTCTGTCCATCATGGCAAGTTATATAGATTGATTAAATACGTCCTTCAGACTAATTTTTATATTGCTTTTAATTCTCAGATTTAAATTTGCTAAAGCATTCTATGCTGCTCGCGTTCACCTCTTTATTACATCATTTTCATCCTGATCCAAATTCAAAAATTTCCCTCGGGTAAATATATTCACATATTCTGCTATATTTTGCAGCTGTTTTCTCGCACAAAGTATATTATCATGTTTTGCAAACTTGTTGTACCTCAGTTTTTTTCGTTCGTATTTTAATTCATTAGGTGCATTTACATTGAAAGTTTGTTTTTATGGATGTCATAAAAAAATAATTCAGGAAAAATAATCTGTTATCTCCAGAGAAATATGACTGATAATCACATGTGATTTGAGTGTCGTATCAGTCTTTTCATACGAAGCAGAAACTGTCCAGTACAATGATTCCTACCTGCTTCTCATAGCATAAAGTACGATTAAAGTCATCACTTAATTTTAATATCCCTTTAACTTTTATGCTCAATGTTTTAAAGCAATTTTTTTCCTCCATTTGTCTAGAAATATTATCGGCCATAGTTGTTATACCAGCTCCGTGCCTTCTTTTAGCTCCGCCCCCCTCCCTGCCGATACGTTCCATTCATTGGCTACCACATTCTGATAAGCTCCCCCCCCTCTCCTCCCCCCTCAACTTGCATTTAAGGGCTTACATCTTGAATCATTGCTTCACTTGATGCAGCAAATCTGGCGGTGACGGTCCGACCTGATGACGGAGACTTGTGTTGCCTCCGAAACGTCGTGATTTTTTGTTTTTAATTGTTTAATTTTTATTAATTTTTATTTCATTTTTTACCTACGTGACTTTACCGAAAGAACTAAGAGTATGAATACTTGCAGTCACGAAAGCTTCAAATCTAGAGTTATACCAGCTCTATATATTCTTCCACTGCGGTTGGTATAATGAGCTATTTTTTTGACTCAAGGTGTGTCTTGAAATATCTCCTTTCGCCTTGCAGCCTTACCCATGGCTTGAATTTTGTAAGAAATGAGTACTCAGAGGGGGGCTTTGTATCTTTGGCTGATGTAGTATAAGATCCAGGTGCAAAGCCCTCGCTTTTGGAGCTCCCATTACAAATCTTCTTGGCCACATGGTGCGCCACCTTCCTTCACTATTACAAAGTAAAGAAAGCCAAGGCATTGTGTTTCCTTTAAAAAAACACAAATTCTACTTTAGAAGTTTAAACTCAAATGCTTTCGGATGTGTGTCATTATTGCGTGAATACGCAGTCCAGTGCATTCAATTTTGAATGTTAAATTAAATACATTTTCAAAGCACAGCACAAACACCATTGTACAATTACCAGGCAATCAATTGAACCTCGGCACGCTGCACAATTACCGAGCAATCAATGTTGTCTGAGTGTTCTTTGATGCATTGTACACACCAGGGGTTTGATCAGCTTGCCATTTTTGCTACTTATCAGTTGTCAGAAGAAATCATACAGCTGCAAACTGGAAGGAATGGTTGAACGTACTTGATGTGAGCATGTACAATGGTAGCGAGCAACTTCAGTTTCCCTGCAGCACATGGCAAGCATTCGTGACGAGTGGTGCTCCGTAGGTTTTTCGAGGCTGTTTGCCGGATAGCTCTTTCTGGTTTAGTTTCAGCACGTGCAATGGTTTTAGGTTCACGCACCCGAACAACACGCGGCTACAACCCGAAAACGCACCGAGAGCTGTTAGTGCTGATGAGTGGTATCTGAGCTGGCCCCACTACTCCTCTGGGCCCATCCCCTCTTCACTAACCTGCACTCACCAGCGTGGTCACATTTGGACAAACAAGCTCCGACACTGTGTGGGAAGGCCTTCGTACGGGCAATGGATTGGCAAAGGACGTATGTTGAACATCTTTCGCACCGTATTTAGCCAAACGTGCTAATCGGAGTTACGGGGGAAGGACAACAAACTAAACACAAAAAGCAGTTCTATATAATTACGTTTATTAAATTATAAAATACATTTTATTAACTGTATTTAAAATATACAATCCAAGAGCAGTTACTCTAACTCATATATTTTGAGAATAAGCTTGTGCGCAAAGTGCCTATTAAACCGCTGATATATGTATCTATGTTGCACGAGTCAGGTTTATGCTACTCACCACGATAAGTGACAGCCTCTTGGATTGTTTGTTGCAAATTATTTTTATTCACCGAGACAACTTGGATTGCCTCCACTGCTACAATTCAAGAAATCTACTAGGTGCTTAAAAAATGCTAACGTCTTTGCCAATGCTCGCTCCATAAACCGCTAATATAGCTGGCAGCAGGGGTGAAACCACGTTCGTCTGACGCTTCGCTGTGGTTGAATCATGACGGTATACAGGAGGTCGTGGTTTCGATTTCGACCTGTATATTTTGGAGTATGCATGTTTTCTTTCTCCATGGTCGCGTGGATTTTTCTCCGGGTCCTCTGGATTTTCCCCGAAAATTAAGAATCAACATGCGTTTCGAGCATTCGGCCACTGCTAGAAATTTCAACGGTATAAGCCACCTTGTTGAGCTATCATTTGCGGTAGCGATGTCGCTTCTGAGAAAGATCTATATAGCTGAATGGGTCTTACCTGGTAAAATACAAACAGTAGTAGTTGAGTGTTTTAGCGTCGTACCAAATTATTTTGAGCCCAAAAGTGCGATGCTTAGATCCATACATTTCCTCCACAAGTCGCCCTTCTCCTGTTCCCCCTGGCTCTCCTCCTACCACATCCACAACCCCCGCCGTACACTGCCGCTGCCAAAGCAACACCTGCCAACGCCGACAAGCCTCGCAGCGGATAACTCCTTCTCATTAGGGAGTGTATAAGCTTATTATAGAAAAATACAGTACGTGTATTGAGAATGTATTAATACTTTGACCATAGATATATGAAATGCGTGAAGCTGCACGTCATCTTCAGATAAACACGTTTTGCACCGCCAAAAAAGGCACGTGGCACGCTTGCCGTGGGTACACGTAGTGGGGTACAGGTGCAGCTCTGCAATGTCTGGGCTCAAGTCGTTGCTGGAGGAAGGAGCCTTCCCTGCAGGGGAGCTCTGGTGAGGCCCTCTGGAGGCATTCTGGTCTCCTGTTGAACGGAAGACGTGGGACCGGCCACACTTTACCCCAACGACAGGTGACGTGCCACGTGACTGACCATGGTGAACCCATTTATGCTGTTGCGTGGACAGAGGCTGAGGGATTTAAGAAACGTGTCTATGTCCAAGTGCTGTGCCAGGAGGCGTGGATTTGAAATACTCTGTAGAAGACAAATATCACACCGATAAAAGCATGTATACTGCATTTGATAAATGTATACAGTATTATGGATCTGATTTACATTTTTTGAATACGAATCATTGAATAAACTGCCTGAATATTATTTTAATTAATGCAGTTACATTTCTCAAAAAACTAAACGGCGACACAAATGAAAAAAAACTATATTTCTAAACTGCTGCCCTTTGACCATTGCCAAAAAAAATTGAAAGTGTAGTTTTATTATTACATTTGTTGCGATTATAATGAAGCCGTTTCTAGATGCAGAAATACATTTATTTGTCTTGGCACTCATCATTTTTTGCAATTAATGTTTATGCTTGATACCCTTTAATGTAAAGGATAATACTGTACTTATATAGTAGTAGGTTTTTACCCTTTTAAACTGGTACAAAACTGACACCTTTATTCAATGGTGTGGGTAACTAATACAAGTTGATATGTGCAGTCAGAAGACTGCGCAGATATTCTCATTTTCCATGGGCCTACAGTGCGTGGAAAGCACAGTGAAACATTATTATATTTTCTGTTGCGTTTGCATTGATAGTGATTAAGTCCATTCCTTCCCTGTAGCTGTTGTGGCTTTATTTGCAATGCTCAATTAAATATATTTTTTCTCATTTGGCTCAACCATCAATTCACATTACAAATTTTTGGGATATTTCCCCTCCTGCCTTTCTCATCGTCGCTTCCCCTAAACATCATCAATTTTGGAACAGACTTTTATAATGAGAGCATAAAACGCAGATTCCTGCAGTGTGTGTGATATGTGTCGATTGCATGCACATCTTGCCTTGGTAAATAACGGTCCCCAAATGGCACTTATACACTTTCGCAAGAAACAACTTTTAAATGCGCGCTTGCTCATTAGCGGCTGTGCCGTTTGTGCTGTGGCTAAATGGCCCATGGTAAAATGAGTTCCAAAACAGTGAACCAAAAAGTTGACTCTCACTTCAAGTGAAGCTTCTCTCTCACACATACACACAAACATCTGACGTTAAGTATATTGTTCACACTCAATTATTTGAGCGCTGGACATTGTAAGTAGATCATCTGCCAGTTCTTCGGGTGGTTTAATGAGCAAGCATACTCTTAGCTCATCTGCGTTTGTCAGTGGCATTAAATTATGGACTGTTTAAATGTAGGTCAATTATTTTCTGTATCTGGTGGCAGGTTAGTAGAAGAGGTATGTTTTGCATCACGACAATGTACCTGAGCTAAATAATTGTGTTCGGATGCAATTAAATTCAGGCAATTGCTTGAAAAGCTTGGTTAGAAGATAATTAATTTAAAAGGTGCACCGAATGACACAGACACGTAAGTGCTGAAATGCGTGACCAATAATCAGAATAAAACACTCCCCGCTGAAATGATTTAAACAAACGCCTTACGCATAATTAAGTGATGGTTTCTAGTATAATGCATTTAATCAGCTTTAATAACAATATTACACACCTTCCTGTTCGCGTTGCAAATATTGAATAAAAAAAAACATGAATTACGTGTTTGTGAAAGGACAGTCAAGTGGAATATGGACATTTTTCTGCCAAACTTTTCCATCTAATCTTTTGCCTGCCAAAGGAGCAGAGTTGGGCTTTGAAAAGAGCTAACAAAATATAGTTTTCAAGTTTTTTTTTTTCTGCCGCTGAATAGGAAGATCATGGCAAATGCAAGTGAAGCCATCACTGTATCCTTACTTCTTTTGGACGTCTTTGCGATTGCAGTATTTTCAAGGTATTACTCTGGAAGTCCCCCAATCTCTGGCGATAGGTTTCCACTTACTCACTGCACTGACCTCTGATGCCCACTTCCGTGCCAGTCTTATGGAACCGGATCGCCTTATCCCTCTACTCCCGCGATCGTAACGAGGGGGACAGGCCGGCTAATAAAGACAACAACAATAACACTGGTCAACAAAACAATAAAATTCCGGCCTGGACTTTTGCAGCTGTTTTAGACTAATTTTAGGGTGCTGATTCCAAATCTGATCTCAGATTTGCTCTATCACATCTCATTTTTTAAATCCTTTATATTAAGTTCGCTTGCTTGCGTGCTTGCGTGCTTGCCTACGACCGTGCAAATCTTTCAGACGTTTTTTAACCCACATCACGTGATCCAATCGAGCTGACATTTTCCACACAGACTCGTTGTGCGTGACAATTAATTTTCGTTAAATTTTTTTTCCAAAATGTACACTGTTTAGGGAAAAATAAATAAATATTTAATTACCAATTGCTTAATGCTGGCAGACAATCATCTGACCCATAGGTGGCAGCCATCTCAAGCCAGAGGACGAGAGGACTTTAGCCGCAACGCATATAAAGGATTTAGAGTGAAAAACTTTGTTTTTACGGGTTAATTTTTATGCTATCGACATACCCCATTTTCATTTAATTTTTCCCGAAATGAACTGTGTCACTTATGATTGCAAGTTATTGCGAGTCAGTGACTGCTTTAGTGTTAAAATATGGTGCTGTATTTTTAGGATAGTGTGTTTATAATATAATTTCATGTAGATATCCACATTTACTTAATATTTTTCTTCTGCAGTTTTGATTGAAAATGCAATATTTGATATCTCAAAAACCTGATGTGATAGACAAACACTGATGCCAGATTTAGAATCAGCACCCCACAATTACCTTAAAACCGTTGGAATACCTTATGCCAGGAAGAGTGTGTTGACCAGTGTAATAGACTAGTTCGGAGGCGATGAGTGAATACTCTTGGGTTGTGTTCGGCCCTCCTCTTGAGGATCGAGTGACTCTGCCACCGAGGGACACCCATAGGGTTGTGGAACGGCAACTCTTTACTTCAAAGTGTTCGTCTGCGGAGCATTCGTGCATCTGCAATTATGACCGATGCACACCAATCAACCCCCACGTTGTTACACAGCACCTCGCTGCTCAATCCCCGTACTGTGCAGTGTCCACCCGAATCTTAATAGGTGCCATGTACCCTAAATTGATTATTCCACTGGTCGGCGTGGCCCATTGTGCATTCAAGTGAATCTATGGGTCCAATCCATGGTCATAATTATGTCCATTCACAATTATACGTGTGATTAATGACATTAAGCCCATAACGGATACACCAAGTCACATTCTCACATCTGCGTGTGTGCCTCTTTTACGATTTAAATGTAAAACATTGTTTTATTGGCGATATTCTATTGGAAAATTGCCAAACATTGACCCCATACCTTAAGCCATTAGGATGTCTCTCTAACAGAACGCAAGCTTCATTTATATATCTTCATAAGTTAGATTATCCACAATTCTGTAATACCGTGAAGGTTCACAGAGCCTTTTGCTGCAGAGTGAATTATATGCTTGAGTCAATTTTCACAAATCAAATCCAAATATCCTCCCGATATTCCAAACGTGCCTCTACCATCTGCTTCCCAGTAAAAAGCACACTCCTCCTTTACCACCTTCCCGTGAATGTACTTCCACCTACTTTGCGACATTCAGAAAACCAACATGCCCTTCGAACGATACCAAGTATTCCCTGTTCAAAATTTGGATAAACCACTCCCGGGTCAAACCTAAAGTTCTTACATTTTCTCAATGTTGCTGCTGCTGCCGCTGCTGCCCTCAACAGGTTTAAAACCTATGCTCACGTGACTCTCGTTACGAGGTGTGAAGCAGCGCCTGTAGGTGCCAGGGTCAAAAGGTAAAGAGTGAAAGTAGAAACAATGTATGCCGTTGGATCATATTTGTATAGAGTAGATACTATGCACACAGCTTGCTTTCCTGGGGGAGGGGGTTGCCAGCTGAGGCCAGGACGGAGTGATCTGCATAGCATTGTTAATTATTTGCATCTCCTGGAAATAACCTTTATCAGTGCCTTGTAATGAAGATCAGGGTGTCTGTCTCTGCTCGCGTGGCAAGTGTATGCATGGAATGTGTGTGTGTGTGCGTGTATGTGTGGGAAGGGTGGGGGTGGGAAGGCGGGAGGCAGGGTAGTGTGGCGTGAAGGACCCCTATTATCCTCTGACATTTTACAGATGTTAATTGTCCGCTCTGCAGAGAGAACGCTTTTTAAAATGGTGAGCGAGCTTTGCCTCTGAAGGGTTGTAAATCAATAGCCTGTTTTTTTTGCCAATCAGGAGGTCTGTCACAAGACGTGCAGGAAGGAAAAAAAAGTGTGAACGGTTTCTCTATTAGCCCAGGTGCCCGAGCTACATGGCGAAGAAAAGAGTCAAGGATCACACACGACTTGTGTTCGACTCATGTATGCATTGGCAATCTGGGAATTATGTTTTTTTTATTCTCTTTCAGAACAATAAATAAATAAACGCTCGCCATACATCCATTTGAGTCGTTGCGTGAAGTTAATGCGCAATTATAATAAATGCTCACGATTGACACTTCTCACCGACAATTGATTGGCGACACAGCGAGCCATCGTTGCGATACGTTTCACAGCCGTCATTTATATTGCCGTCGTAATTAACGTTGAGAGACCATAACGATGAGGCTGCAGGCACCCCATTGCAGAGGCGTTAGGGCACAGCAAATGTTTGGAATTACATGAAGCAAGCGTGTCCTGCACAGAAAGGTATTAGGGACATTTTTTTTTCAAGCCCCATTAAACAGTATGGTTTTGACCGAGGCAATTGGATATTGTGTTGCCAGCCCATCAAGAGAACGTACGTGTGTGTGTGTGTGTGGGGTTGGGGGTAGTTTGTGCACACATCCACTTTGGCATTGCATGCTTATTACTTTCTGTTTCGATAATGAGCTTGCTTTGTTTTTCTTTCCTCTCTACCATTTCGACTCAAACCATCATCATCAGCACTGCCATTAGCTGGGTATAGGTGGGGGCTGTCCTGCTTATGAAAAAATAGTTGCCCAAATTTTTGTCCCCCTTATTACCTTTGTTGAGTGTGTGTGTGTGTCTATATAAAATGCATGTGCAGGCCTATCGTAATGCAGCTAGGTATGGTGAAAACATTTACTTTATAGTCCTGATTTTATTTCTGAAAGATGCATAATAAATGAATATTGAATTCGTGACGTTGAGTGAGCTGTGATCACATCTGAGAGAAAAAGAGACTGATCTCGGCCCTCTGTGTGTTGGTGGGCCTGCTGCGATTATTAAATATTGATCTTTTTTTTTAGTTGTTATGGAAGTGATATAATAATACAAAAGTACTGCATGTGCATCTTTTTTTTCTCTTTGTTACTTTTAACTTTTCTTTTGTTATCTCAACATTGGTTTTCGCACAAGCTCGTGTTATCACATGCTGGGGATCAATGCATTGTTTCCAAATTTGCCCCGTTAGAGGCTGGTTGTTTTTGTCATCGCATTGTGCCGATAGCATTGGAATAGCTGTTGCAGAGACCATCACCCAAGTTACGTGTGTGTGCTTGCTCCAATTGTTTCATTCTAGTTGCTTCATAAGGGCTTCTCAAAATTGATAAATGAAAAATTCGCGAGATGTTTTTTTCCGCACTAAAGACCACTATACACCTTGACATTCCTGCTATAATGTAGAATTAGATGATGAAACTATTTAAAAGCAAAAGAATTTAAATTATTATCATAGTGACGGCCAGCATATTTTACATGATTATATTCATGCGTGTCTTCGCTTAGATATTAGTGGATATGAAACATTTTCTTATGATGAAAACAATCTGAAATTTTAACTTGGGGCAGATGTTATTTTTGTGATTTTTAAATGTTTCACTTCCTTAATGCCATTCAGCTGTGACTTGTTATTATGAATGATTAGATACAAACACTTTTTCCACCACTACATCGGACCTGCAGGTCAAGAGACATGCTTGAATTGTGTGATTAAATGTCACACGTGATGCTAATGACTCTGCAAGCTCAGAAACTTAATTCGCACCTCTGATTAACACGGTTGGCTATGTACGGCGCAAACGAAGTTCAACATACATACATTATATTCCAAGACCATTTTCACGAAATAAAATAAAAACATTTCCAAATGCAGCACTCCGTTGTTAAGAGTTTGTATCCCAGGGTTACGACGATATCACAATTTTATGGAAACAATACTATGCCTAAATCAAGGAAAATGGGGTGCTTGGAGACCTACAGATATGATAATAAAATATGGCCCTTATGCTGTGCTTACGGGTTCCGTAAGCACAGCATAAGGGCTTGGGTGTAGAGAACGTCGATCAAACCTCGAAGGGCGTTTCTTGCTACCTCTTGCTCCCTTCATGGGAAACGACCGCTCCTCCTTGTGACGGACACAGGCGTACGGCCCAATGGCTGTGCTCTTTTAGGTACGCTACCCGTAATAGTCTGCTATTACATCCACTATTGGTTGAAAGGCCTCCCCCGTGCCATGCAGGTGTAATGTGAGGTTATATCCGGGTCGTTGACGGATTACAACTCGTCACGATGATTGGCTCTGCCGGTCCTGGTCCATAGCCAATGGGGTGAAGCCTAGGGGCGTGGCCCTGACGTAATGGAAAGGTGACAACTGTTTGTAGAGGATTGGTTCTGCTGGCTTTAGCCACAGCCAATGGGGAGACGAACCTCTATGGAAGATTCTATAGAGGCTAACCAGGATTGGTGGAAACGTACCACGTGACCCGAGTATTAAATAGGGGTGGAGACGAACAACACGTGGTCAGAACTGGAACGAACGGAGGAGGAGGCCACGCGAGAGCGGGGCTCCAAGTTGCCACGTGGCTGCGCGCGTGTCTCTCTCTCTCTCTATCCCTCTCACGCTGCCTGTCAGCAGCGTGAAGGAATGCTGTAATGAAAAGTGAATAAAGTCCGGATTCCAGAAGTCGCTTCAACGACCTTTATTACACAGGCAACGAGGGCTAGTTGGCTATAATTAATCGTGCTGTGCAGTGCTGGGGTTTGGTCAAGTAGGGTCCAGCAATACCTGATCAAACCAAAGGCATCAAAATCACCAAGACTTTATGGGCTACCAAAAATTCACAAACCTGATGTCCCATGAAGACCCATAGTTAGTACAATAGGCTCTGCCACAAACAAATTAGCACAATATGTAACTAGACAAATACAGCCCTAATGCTATTCTCGTAAGTTTTGATGTGACTTCTCTGTTCACATGGGTTCTGGTCAATGAGTCAATTAAATACTTGACACTCTGGTAACGAACATAGGTTTAGCCAAAGATATCCCAAGACTAGCTGAACACTGTCTAAAAATACCTACTTCTTGTGGAAAGGTGACTTCTATAAACAAAGGAGCAGCAATGGGCTCTCCTTTGTTTTCTGTTATAGCGAATTTGTACATGGAAGATTTTGAAACAAAAGCAATAGCTTCAAGCACACTAAAACCCTTTGCTTGGTTTCGATATGTGGATGACACATTGGTGGTCTAACCACACGGCAAAGATACAATTAACGAATTTCTAAATCATCTCAAATCGCAAAACCCATCCATCCAGTTCACCATGGAAGTGGAAGCTGACAGAACTCTACCATTTCTGGATATTCTGCTCGGACGGGGTCGAAATGGTAAAATAACACAGCGTTTACCGAAAGAAAACGCATACTGACGCCAATCTGAATGCAGAGTCACATCATCACCCCGCACAGAAATCTGCTCTTATCAAGACGCTCATTAATCGGGCTAAGAAAGTGTCAGATGATGATGGTATGAGAAGTGAAATTCAACATGTTAAAGAAGCGCTGCAAATGAACAGTTACAATGATGCACAAATCAACAGGGCATTGAATGCCAAAACCAAATTAAATAACACGAGCATTGAAACTGGCCAAGTAATTAAAACGATAAAAATACCGTACATTGTGGCAGTAACTGATAAACTATCCAGATGTTCTTCTTAGGTTTTTTCGGTAAAGTCACGTAGGTAAAACATCAAAATGAATGAAAATAAAATAAAATAAAAAATCACGACGTTTCGGAGGCAACACAAGTCTCCGTCATCAGGTGGGACCGTCACATTTTCATTCATTTTGATGTTTTACCTACGTGACTTTACCGAAAAAACCTAAGAAGATGATTCCTTGCAGTCACGAAAGCTTCAAATCTAGTATCCAGATGTTTGAAAAAACAAAACATCCGAGTCAGATTTGGCACGGTACATAAAATACAGAAATTTATATCTGGTATAAAATATGTATTACCGAAGCTATCAACAGAAGGTGTGTATCGGATTAACTGCCCTTGTGGCAAATGCTATGTTGGGCAAACAGGACGAATGATCAGCACGAGACTAAAAGAACACCAAAGGAATATTAAATTCTCCCAAATACAACTGTCAGCAGTAGAAGAACATGCGTGCCAACAAGGACACTCGATTGATTTTTATAATGTTGAAGTTCTGTGCAAAACTAGCACGACTGGCCAAGACTAATTAGATATTCTATCGAAATTAAAAGAAATACAAATAATTGTAACCATTCGGATTGCTACCGACTTAGTGCTGCGTGGAAGCGAATCATCAAATAATACATTGTTTAAATGCATGTCTATACAGGCCACAATACTTCAATAGGGATTACCATAGGTACGGCTATTTTAATACACACAATGGACAGGAAGGACAAGATCAAAGGGCTCGCATAATGCGCATGCATAATGTACGTTGACTCAAGAGCACATAAGTGTGGTCACCACATCTATGCCTCTACATAAGGAACGAAACAGGTGGACTTCTCCACAAATCTGGCTGTCGCCTGATGAAGCTAGTTGTAATTACTGGCGAAACGTCGTACTCAGATTGTAAATGTTGTGGCTTGGCTCTCCAACAAACCGATGTTGCTGTACTAGTGACGAATTGGCATGTTCTGTTTACGTGACAACCCTTACTAGTTAGCTGTGTCAGGTGGTGGCGGGTTTAATGACACATTTATATATTTACGCGATCTAACCCAAAAAAAACCTGGATTATAGGGTGGAGTATATAACAATGGATTTTGCTGAACTCTCCTCTACTTGATAATTGCTTTTTTATCCTTCTATCTGGCAACAAAACTGACACCTTTTAACAAGGAGTCATGTTTGCATAGACCACAATACCTGCAGTCATAATGCAAACAAAAAACATAACTCTAATAATGTGCACTGCTTACCCCGAGCTCTCATACTCTGATGGTGCATTGTCTTTGAGTTGTTGCACCTTTTGGCGTCATCTGGTCCAACCCATGTGAGACTAGGCTCTAAGGAAAGCTGTCTCGGGTGTGGACCAATCAACTTCAAGGACAGTGCACATTATCAGAGTTATGTTTTTTGTTTGCATTATGACTGCAGGTATTGTGGTCTATGCAAACATGACTCCTTGTAAAAAGGTGTCAGTTTTGTTGCCAGATAGAAGGGTAAAAAAACAATTTTACTGGCAAATGAGGTTCCAATTGTGTAAATGCTCTCCTCTACTTCCTACAATGCCTACAAACACATGTTTTATGCGTGGTAGTCACCCATCCAAGCACTTTCCAGGCTCCCGTCTGCTTTAGCTTCTGAAGCCTGATGGGACTGAGATGCATTCTGGGTGATTTAGTCTTAGGCCTTCCTTTTAGCTATCTTACCAATTCAGCTGCAGTTGCACAATTAACTCCCCCCCCCTCCCACCATCCCCCATATATTGATCTATATTTTATAGAGCAGAGGGCTTTATGTTTAAACATTTTAAATCACCTGCATACATATTGCATTGGTTAACTTTAAATGCGGCAGTTTCGTATTCTGTATTAATTAACGCCTGGTCTCATCTGATTCACGTTACCATTTATTGTTGACTGATGTTTGCAGAAGGCCTTTCTCACTAATTGCTCGAGCTATGAGCAAGCCACACGTGTATTCAGTGTCACTATCGTCCTTAAAGTTTCGCTGTGTACCGAGATGAGCTGAAATAAACTTAATTAAAATCTGATTGATTGCTTATTGAGGGTGGGTGGGTGGTTTGGGGGGAGCTGGATTAATGAGGGTGTCTACAATATGGTGGATCCTTCCCAGGAGAAAAAGTAATATACTTAGAATTTCTGAATATGGAGAGAAAATAAACGCGTAATAATTGCATTGCTAGCAAAAGCTTAACGCCTCTGTTTTTGGTATCAGTGCATTGCTCTGGCTTTAGACTGTTCATTGTCATTATGTGCATCGCTTGGCCTTTCGGTTGTGTAACGCAATGAAATGAAATGGATCACATGCGTGTGCCAGCGCTGCACCGCGCAATATCCCAGTGGTGAAATTTGAACTTTTCAGACAAATTATACATCGGGGAGATACTTTTATATGGGCTTTCGTTAATAAAACCTTTGAAACAGGACATTAAGGCTTAATTGAAAATGCAAGAAACATGCATAATTGAAAGTGCATTCGAGCTGATGATGGCATGGACAGCGAGCAGTGTATTCGCAATCTGAAGGGTGGCTCAAACTGTTTTAATATTCGTGCAAATTTTATACGTAAATTGCTTTCACGTGTACGTTGGCCAATTTGGCAAAGCTCAGTTTGCACTCCTCTATTCGCCAGGAGGCTTTATAAAATATTAACTAATGGAATTACGACCTGTTATAATTGTACCCGACAATGGCCGCTTTCCTCTTTGTCGACCTTGCACGTTGAATCTTTAATTACCTTTTTAGCGCTCGGGAAGGAAAAAAAAGGGAAGGTAAAAAAACATCGAGCGAGGGCTGTAATTGTGAGGATGCTTTTCATCGTGCGGTGTGCATATTTAATGTAGGGGGCCTTTAAAAAAAATGTATCCGGGGATACCGGTGGCTGGAGTATTGTCGGGGGTGGGGGGGGAGGGGTAAGGATTTTGTGGAAGGTAGTACCACGGTTATTCTTAAAAAAAGGGTTAAAATGTCTGATCTTTAGCAGTGCAGTCCACAGAGAGGGGATTCTGCGCTTCCATAATGAACAGTTTCCAGTTTCTGCACCGAGAGCCAAAACCTCCAAATGCTCATCCCCCCCCTGTTTTATGTGCAAAATTAAAAGGAAAAAAATATCCGTCTCTCTTGCATTACATAGAATAAAGACGTAACCTTTTACCTGCTGTTAAAGTGGAAGGTTATCACGCGAGGTTTTAGTTTTGCTAGCTCGAAAACAAAAAGTGTTGCTACAAAAACATTTCGGTTTGATGAATGTTTTTTTTTAAATGTGACAGTATATTTAGCATAGGAGGAAAGCATTGTAATTCGTGTGGGATTCGTAAATTTTACATTTATTGTACATGTACATTAACGCCCATTGGGAATTTTAAAATGCAATTGATGAAATAAAGTAAGCACATTTTAGTCTATCGTCAGCCACGGTATATCCACTGCTCGATGAAAGCTTCCCCAAGGCCCGTCACACCATCTCTCACGGTCTCACAAAATGTGAAATGCATCCACCTCCTGCACGCAAGTTCATTTTCATCATCATTCCATCTCCAAGAAACATTACAATGCATTTAGCAAATGTGGAAGGGTTACATTGAGATTGCATGAAAACGTTACCAATAGGATATGTTGGAAGGGGAGTCAGACAGGGTGACACCCTTTCAGTGATTCACGACCACATTTTCCAAAGATTGGATTGAAGATGAGTGGCTTTGTTATGGAAATTACTTGACAACTTCCTTACTAATGTTCTGCATTGCTAATGGTGGTTTAATATTACAAAACGTTTTAATCTGCTCGGAGCCCTGTCGTTAATAGATCATGGAAATGTAACACACTTAAAGGATCACACATTAATTGGATAAACAGGGGCAATTACGTGCGTTTGCATTTCTTTGATTGGCAGATCAAATTGTGTTTGCAATTGCATTCATTTTGTGCTGGTTCCATGCATTACAACAACCTCACTGCTTAAGTACTCCCTCTGCACACGTACTCTATATTATTCCACACAGGTCAATGGGTTACTTAACACGTTGCCCACGTTAGTACTTTGAGGAGTGCCAATTGGGTTTATTTCATTTCCATGCATGCAACATTAATACGACGCTTCTTCAACTGTGTTATTTTTTCGGCAGAAAATATGCAACACTGGCAAAACAACAGCGAAAATTCATACAGACCCATTAAGCCTCTTCATGCACGTACTCAGTGATGCGTCAGGAGCAGCGGAAACAACAACGTGGGTCGCAGAGCGAATCAACAGTCCAAGGGCCACCTATCCCTCTCGGAGTCTGTCGATCCTGGATCGGCCTCATCAGCCACCTTCGCACCCACAAATCAGACATTTGATGGAAGACGATCACTCTCGACTCCGAGCGATTGCTGGAGAAGTGGAAGAGGAAAGAGGACGTCGTCGTCAATTGCTCACGAATATCATTCCGGCAGCAAGCAGGGTTTAGGAAAGGTTTCACTACCATCAAGCATGCAGATACCATTAATACGATTTTGGAAAAGACACACGGATTCAAAACATCATTATGTCTTGCTGTAAAAAAAGGCACTTGACTCAGAAAACTAAACTCGGCAGAAAATAAATAAACGTGGCTGTATAAGACAAAAAAGGCACATTTAAACCGCTGGTTACGAGTAACTCTGAGTGTCCCAGGAGGAGGTGGTAGTGGTGGTGGTGCGTTGTCCCTTGATGTCGAACGGATCCGGGGGAAAAGAAGTCTTTTAGAAGAATCACGCACAGCAGGCGGTGAGGAGGAAAACACTGAAAGGGTAGGCGGTGGTATGTTGGCCACACGCTGCTGTGACTCGTTGTGATGGGCAGCTGGTAAGGTGGTGGCAGGGGGTGGGGGCATGAGAGCAAGGGGAGAAGGGGTGGTGGGAGGAGGCTTAAGGGAAGAGGTCACAAACAATCGCGGTGTTTGTCACCTGCTCACCGACCTCGCTACTGCTCAATGCCATGCTGCTTCAAGCAACTGAGATTTTTCTTATCTTGGAAATTGACTAAAAGGAAAAATGTCTCACTGGGATCCCGAGTGTGTGTGTGTGGGGAGGGATTAAACACTTAATGAGACTTTGGCACAGCCGTTTATTGCTGGGTTCTCATAACATTTACGTAAGCTGGAAATAAAACGAAAAGTGTATTGCTTTGACAATACTAAGATTTGTTGCGGTATTTTCACGGGTTAGTAAAAAACTATAGAAAACAATAAAATGCACTATGCTAGATTAGGCTTTCAGTTAAAATTGACCTTTTTTAGCACTATGGCAGTCTTGTCTAAATAATTATACTGGGTATTTTTGTTGTTGCCCTGTAAACGTTCAACATTTGGTACCACACAAACAGAGGTTATCATGAAATTGTATTCATGGGTAGACCACATTTTTGAATCAGCAGGTTGCACGTGGTGGGGCAAAGTGTGGGAACTCCCACCTCTTCTCCTTTCGGCCAGCTATGACGTGAACAAGTGATTTCAAGGCCCTTTACCATAATTTTTTTTTTTTTTATATAAAAACACCACTTATATGTTGAAAAAATATGTACGAAACGACACTAACGGCAATTTTTTTTTTTATTAATTAGCGAAAATGAAGAAAACAACACAAGAATCCTTGGAGGCAGGTTCACCAAAGTCGGCAAAAGACCACACAAATCACCGCGACACCTGGCATGGGGTTTGGGGGCAAGTAGAGGAGTTTCTAATGTTGTCCTCCTGCTGTTGCTGCTGCTGCCGCTGAGAGAGAGAGTGCCTTTTTTAAATCCTTTATATTAAGTTCACTTGCTTGCTTGCGCGCTTACGACCGTGCAAATCTTTCGGTCGTTTTTTAACCCACTTCCCGTGATCCAATCGAGCTGACATTTTGCACACAGACTCGTTGTGCGTGACAATTTATTTTCGTGAAAAAAATTCCTACATTTTCCACTTTTAAGGAAAAAAAATTCATATTTAATTTAAAATACCAATGTGATAAAAATGAAACTCTTACTCAAGAAAAACAGAAATGAATAATAAAATGAAACCGATGCCACGCATATAAAGGATTTATAGTGAAAAACTTTGTTTTTACGGGTTAATTTTTGGCTGGGCTAAATTGTCACGAGGCGCGACCTCCACGTCCCCCTCGTACGTCCCCGCACATCTTTCCCGTCGTCCCATCTTTCCGACAAACACCGTTCCCCGAGAGGGATCCTCAACATCGAAGCTTAATGGCTCCTTCTTTCGTGCTGTTTGACAACAGAGAGGAGTTTAGCTGCTCCCCAGTGCTCTATTAACCACGTGATGTATGTGTTTAGCAATATTTTTCCACCCTTGCACCCTTTTCCGCGCGTTCCTCCGTCACTCCCCTCGAGAGATGCTGTGCACCCCCCTTCCTCCCCCCCGCATCGTCTTGTCTTTCCACTCTCATCCCTTTTTCTTTCCTTCGGCTGACGGGGCTCTGCAAGCTAATGGCATCATTAAAAATTGCTTCTGCAGCACTTCAATGTCAAGGGGGTTATCAGTGCACATTTAAATGAGATCTGGTAATGTAAGCAGTTCCTTTTTTTTTACCCCCACTAAGCTTTTGGTTTTAGATTAAAGGGCCCAATTACAGAATCACGGCAACTGCCACTGCATTCTTTAATGCGACTTAATGTTATTGTTCAAACAATTCCGCAGCTTTGTCTCATATTGCCTGGCCTTAATGAGCAATTGTCCAGCAACGGAATGGTGTTTTGCAGATAAATTAGTTGACAGAGTACAATCTGGCTGCCAGGTTCTTCATATTCAAGCACTGTTTTAGCAAGGTAAAAAAACCCTATGTACTGTGTGCATATATATACAATTAAATATACATGCACAGGTAGGGTGTGCTGCTTCCTTTGTTGGTTCATAAATTTTAAATAAAATGAAATAAATTGTTCGTGATTTGGGTTTAGTTTGCATGGGAGCAGATGCCCTGGTTTATTATTGATTTTCCATTGTTTATTTATTTAGCGCTGAAATGAAATTTTTATTTAGCTTATTTTTTTCATACGGCTGACAGATGGGACAGTATCATGTGAGAGTGAACGGTGGTGCCACTGGGGTAAGCCTCGGGCGCCATTAGGAATGCCTGACAGCAAAGACACCAACGAGCTGGATGGGAACCAGAAGCTTGGTGCAGAGCCGTCCTCATCCGCCGCCCCCCCATCTCCACCCTTCACTTATCCGCACCGACCACAGCGGTCAAGTATGGTGAAACCAACCGCCTCACGAATGAGATGGAACGCGGCGGCCTTCATTCAGCAAAGGGCTGCACACAAAAGTGTCTCAAAGATGCTGCAGTATCCACGCACGGATGTTGAGTAGGCTTGTTAGGTATGCACAGCATGAGGAATTGAGCCGTGTTTGAGGCTGAGGGGAGGGATGGTGAGGATGTGGTGGGGACTGGCATGGGTGTTGGGGAGAGAGGGAGAGAGAGGAAGCTCTCTGAGCTCCCATCGGTGGTTTCCTCTAAAGTCCTCATGGCTATTGACCTTTTCTATGCTTGCGTACAACCTTGATATGAAACAAAGAGCGAGAATTTTCACTTTATCGTTCTCTCAGGGATAGTCTCAGAGTTGTTGGTGCCCAAGGTGGGAATGGATCATTAAGGCTCTCGTGCACAGAATTTGTTTTTTTACAGGCTATGTATAACATTTTGCTTATTTAGTAACTCTAGGGTAAGGGTAAAGATGCAGCCTTTGTATTTTCTTATTCACGCCACGGTTGGCAGAAGGGCCTTCGCTAGGGGAAGTTCTACACAGCCCCACGAGAGCGTACGGGCCACATTCGCCCATACTGGTCAGGTGTCTGCGAAGACAATAATCGACTCGTCGAGCAACCACGCCGAAAGTAAAAAATGCGTTTTTTTTGTATGAATCGTAATGAAGAGAAATAGGCCTAATAAAAGCAATACCTTCGGCATTTTTTAATGTTTGTTTAGTTTGTGTAATTTGTTGGCCCATATGTAAGTTATTGGTAGCCGTAAATGTCGGTAATGAATTGCCGCTACGTTAGGTTTTACAGTTTAGCTGTGCAGCTCTGTGATGGGTTGTCAGGTTGTCGCATATGGTGTATGGCATGTTGTCCGACGTTTCACTCCACGTGTCGAACGTCAAATACCTCCGATGAGCACGGTTGGCAACGTACGGTAGCGAAATAAGTTCAACATATGTACGTACGTACCTCGTTTATTGGTTGCGCAATATTCCTTAAGGACCCTGTCCTCGTTTTTTGCAATATTGACGTTTTTCTTTTTGTTGTTGGTATGCTCACGCACCACAGACCTCTCTTGTAAAAGTGGCTACACGGGTTTATCGGTGGAAGAAATCAAAATAAACGTAAACTTAATGTGCTGGCAGTTTCATAAGGCACTGAATGTATTCTCAAATAAGCTCCCAGTGCATGGAGCGAAACATCAAAGAGCGTGGCGGGCAACATGAGGTAGAACTCGAAAACACATGAAAGAGCTACGGTTAATGAATTGCCATTTGGTCCACGTCTCTGTCAATTGGACCCCCACTCCAATGAATGGGGTCTCCCGTGGTAGCAGATTGTGCAGACGAGGGAGGCTGCCTTACCTCATATACTCCAAGGGCATTACATATAATTGATAAGGGATTCTTTTTTCCCATTTCGCTATATAGTGTCAGAATGAACACATCAATTTGAAGGTGATTACGAACATTTAAAGTCCATGGGAGTGGATTTCAAAATCGCTACTGAAGTCAATTTCAAAATAACTTCTCCACCTCAAGGGATGGTGCTGTCACCGCGGGGTACCAGAAATAGTTACAAATGTCATCATCATCATCATAATCAATTGTCAGCCATGATCTATCCACTGCTAAATGAAGGCGGCAAGCCATCATCAGCTCTCCATCCGTCATTCGATGTAAAAATTCGTCTCGTGTCCTGCACATGAGCTGATGACATCCTGCATCTCAGTGGTGGAGTTACTGTTGGGCCTATTTCCTCCTTTGGCTAGTGTGACCAAAGGCCATCATCCCTTACGTAGCCAACCCATTAGCACGGTTGGCTACGTACGGTGCAAAAAAAGTTCAACATACATACACGTCCTGCCCAAGTCAAATTGCTTTTCTTAATGGTCAATACTGTGTGTCAAATATGCGTACGTTTTTGGATCCATATTTACCATGTAAAAATAGATATCATATTCATACCTTATTTATACCTTTCCTCAATGTATGTTTATTTAAATTAATGTGGTAAATTATTTACTAATAATTAGGCACAGCCCACCCACATGTCTACACTGTAGAGTATTCAGTATGAGGTAAAAGGAGGAGAGAGAAAGGAGTCAGAGGCTGTGAGTGGTGTGGTGCCTGACCAAATATTCAAGGAACATTGGAGTCAGGATGTATGGAAAATCTGAAACCTATGGATTATAGCTAACACCATTCACCTATGCAGCCCTTAATGGTTACAATTTAGCAGCATTATCAGCAAATAAAGATTACATTTCTCGGTGAGCAGTTTGCAAGCTAGAGCTGTATATGCAAGCATAATCTGGATTAAACTATATTTTTGGATGTCATACTCACTCACCCACCGCTAACCTTTTTGCACTTAAAGCAATCACGACGTCTGTTGCTTTGCCTACGTGAGTGCAAAAAAATGCATCAAATCCTTCATTTATTAAAGATGTTTTTACAACTCAATATTTAAATATCTCATTCAGGCAGGTGCATTGACGGGAACACATTGGGGATCGTGGGTTTGTGCATTGCGTGCACCAACATCTCTTGCCGGTATACTCAGCGGTACCCATTGATTAGTCTTCACTCTGTGGGGGATCTCCTGGTTTGGCTGGGCTGTGTGCACAGCTGCTACATTAACCCCCATCGCTCACGTGCTGCCACATCCCTTGCCTACCGTTGATCTTTCTCAACTTTTGCCCCAGGTCACTATCAACATGTGCACATCAATAAAAAAAGGGGGAAAAACAATTATATACTGTACATTGTATATCCACAAGGGGTGATCTAAATGTTCTCAAAACAAATTGCAAAGACCCAACCGATAACCAACAGTTTGGTTTATGTTCAAGCCTCGTCATTTTTTAGTTGTTATGAAAAAGAATCACCATCAGTTTCATTTATTTGGTATAGCCATGTGAGCCATTCGGCCCTTGAATCGGTTGCAACCGCAAAAAACAAAAATAAGAACATGAACAAGAAAACATCTTAAAGTGACTATGTGACTATGTGCAAACAGAAAATCCAATAAAAAACGGCAAAATATTGCAGAAAAAGCACCGTACAGCAACGCTGTGTGCAAAAATCCCAGTGGGATGCAAGTCAAACAACAACATCATCAAACGTGACCTTTCCACTGCTGGATGGAGGCATCCCCAAGTCATTGCCATCTCGCATGCTGGCGAATACAGTGGAACAAAGTGGACGTCAGCATTAAACAATTCATTCGAGACCAAAGCACCGCTCCTCCTGGCTCTGACGTTCCTCGAAGACACCGGTGGAACCATCAACCGCAGAAGAACATCAGCAAGCCGATGCCAACGTCTCCTTCACATCAACTCTTTTCACGCTGATGCTCCACGTTTCTACAGCACCCCCAGCCCCTCATCTACGGCTTGCTTCCCTCCCTTCACCCCCCCTCTTACTTCCCAGTTCAACCAAAACACAGAGCATACTTGCACACAGTGCCGGATTAAGCTAGTGCAGGGCCTGTAGCATATGTTATAAAGTGGCCCTAGATAAAAACAAAATACAAATAATAAAACACACATTTTTTTACTTCTTGGTTATTTCGGTAAAGTCACGTAAAGTCACGTTGTGCGCGCTGGGCGGCTCGATGACGTCACGTCTGCTAGAGTATTTAAGGGAGACCCAGTGACGAAAGCGGGGTCACTGTGGGAACGATGAGAGAGTGAGAAGGGTAGAGAGGGAACCAGGGTGTGGAGGGACGACGTTGTGAGTCTGGAAGGACGCCGGTGGTAGCCGTAGAGGTGCTTCTCTCTCCGGTCGGTGGAGTTGGCAGAGTCCCCGACCAGGACTCAGCATAGGACCCCTAACCCCTGGGAGTTGTGTACCCTTGTGTAAAGTGAAAGTCTGTAATAAACCTTTGGCGAAAGCCCATATATCCTTACCTCCGTCTCCGAGTGCGTCCTGGGAACTCCTCAACACTAGGATAATCTGGCACTGCTTGCACATATCGCTCAGTTTCAAAACGACAATGTGTTATATTCTCTGTTTGAGCTTATATTCCTTGATGTACAGATGTGGCATCAAAAGTAAAGTCTTGTCAGGTGACGGGATGCACTTAAAAACATGTGCAAGCCACTCTGTTCAACATGCACTTTAACGAAGTGAAACATTGTTGGCTTCCACTTGATGATGGATCTGATCACCGTTTAGTCGTACCACGCCCGGCCACACGCTGGAAATTGTGACAACACCTGCACCCACGGGCGTTATCGTAGAGAACATCGCGATTCACGGATGACGTTAATTGATCAACTACATATCTCTTTTTGAACAATGCAAGGTCTTATTGTGGTGGCGAAGTGGTGGGCTGGTTAGCACACTGCACTATGAACCTGCCAACTATGGTTAACATTATTTGTGACATCTTTACCAGTCAGGATCAGAATCTTAACTCAGACTGGGGGAATCCGATGAGCTATGAAGCTCTTCTTCATTATGAGCGGGTCAGCAGTCCAGTATGGGCGGATCAGCAACTCACACTGACCAACACGTTGAAGTATGGTAAATAACAACTCACACTCACCAACACGGTGAAATATGGTAAATAACAACTCACAAGACCAAAATATGAATGTAAGGCATTCATTCAGAAATTTGCAAATGGGCTCAAAATCAAATAAATGTCTTAAATTTGCATATAGTTGTGTCTCTCTGAGTACATTATAATATACGTTTGGTTGATGTTAATTTGGCTTGGCCAGCAAGTCCTAATTATTTGTGTGCTTGCGTTGTGGCCGAAACGTCGTGAGAATTATTTTATGATGTTTTATTTTTATTATTTTATTATTTCCCTTCTACGTGACTTTACCGAAATAACCAAGAAGACGAACATTAAATGTTTCTTTTTTCCTTTTATTTCTGATATGTAAAAACAAGTTTTGAATTGTTTTACCCTCACTGCCATTTTCCCATAATTATTAAAATCAACACTATCGTCGTTTTGGTAGAAAATTAATCGTGCACAAAGAAGCACGGAGAGATGCATGTTTGGAATTGCACTGCGGCGGGAATAAGAACACACGGATTAGAAAACATTGGCAAGTTGCATCATTTTGATCGTTAAGAAAAGTGAGCTTGGATTGCTGGAAATTATTTGTAACAGTGTAAATAAAGTCTGCTCATTGGAATGCCAGTGTGTGGATGCAAACGGCGAAGTCTAAGTGGTGTAAGGTAACTCACTAAGGTATGCCAATCATGTGCCTTAGTTTTTTGAAACTGAAAAACAAGAGTCCATTCAAAGACACAGATCGACCTACTATCCATTACATGCTTGAGAACAATCACTTTCCTTATGAGAGCTCATCATGACTTCCCTCAATGTTCAGTCCTTAAATAAAAGATTAATTGTATTCTTATCTCACATCAGTCTTTTGGTCAGGACTTTGCCAGCTTTACGTCTTGGCAATGCTGGTCTCGCTGTCAACAGGAATTTGGTGAAGGAATCACGTGTCTACTCGTCGAATATGCTTTCAAACTCTCTTCTCTCATCCACCTTTCCCTTCCCCAATGACTCTCTCCTCACGTGACATCCCTTACGCTGGTGCCATAAGCCAGTTCTGATGGAATTACCACTGGACTCCCCGAGGAGGAGTGGTGAAAGGATATTTTTTTTGCTCCTGAAAGTAGATGTTAACTCCTGCTGTGACTGAGGATTTTTTTTTTTTTAAATTGGACTCACGGTGCTTACTTTATGACCTATGGCTATGATGGGGTGGAGCGGGTCGCATGTAGTGATTATCACGCTGAACCATGACCCCGGTGACCTGACCTTAGATTCCCAGCCATGGCTAACGAATACCAGTGGCGATATCTGAACCGGCCCTCGGCACTGCGTTTAGCAAACCACACGAAGTGGAGAAATATGGTCACGTGACCCCACGAGTGAAGAGTATGGGGAGGGCCTTCATCCAGCAGTTGGTTGAAAAAAAAATGGCTGAACAATATTTTTTTTGGCTATGTCAGCGAAATGTCACGAATGTCACAGTTATGGGAATGCATCTGTCAGCCACAACGTACTGTTCCGTGTTCAGATATGCGTCCTTCACATGTGGGAAATTGAAGGGGGTGGGTGAAAAACTTTTCTTTTTTTCTATTATCAGTTTATTTCACGTTGCAATTTTGGCCGTCTTTTTGAAATGGGGCCCGGCTAAACGTTAAAAACGCAAGCATATCAGAACAAGCCAGCACATCATGCAATTACATGATTTACATCCTGTAAATGTTCCCATTTTTATATCGCAGCAGAAGTTTACCTTGTGCAGTTTGTATGGCTGCGGGGCCTTCACACCAAATTGGACCCACATGTTGATGTGCTTTGTCTGAGGTCAGTTGCAGTTTCATGTCATCGAAATGTGTTCACCATAGCCATAGCTCGGCTTCCTGTTCCCCCCAAGGTCTGCAGTCTTGGCTGGGTGTCAGCTGTCATAACAGATGTGTTCCCCTACAGCAGGCTCTATAACGCAAAGGCTATCTGACAGTGCCTTGGGGTCTTCATAGTGAGCTATAGTGATGATGTCTGCACAACATTATTGAATGCTTTGTAGGTGCGGCTCCAGACTTCCCGCTCCAAAATAAGATAAAAAAAACGATTTACATTCTCCCCCCCCCCCTGCACCGTTTGAATGCCGAATTATAGAGAGCATGCAAGACAACGAACTCGTGCTTCTGTAACTTCTCCAAGCATTTACCCTCATTTGCACCTGCAAGAGTATTGGGTTTCACTCGCTCGTCCTCAACCCACTACCCTGAAGGTCTGCGGTTCCCTGGAGAGAGAGAAAAAAGGGAAAAGGTGAAACAGTGACATTTGACACCCTTAGTTGCATGGATATCAATGAGAAAGTCAACGACACTCCACGCTGCTCTAAAAGGGAAACGTTTCAATGAATCTGCGATGTCTTTCGATTGCGTTGCTTAACATTGCAAAGTTAACACCAGTAATTGACCTGGATCTGTCTTTTTCAATTGTGTGGTGTGAATAGGTCTTTAAACTGCGCAGTTGTGGTAGACATGTGGCCCACAATGTGAATAACCGAACATTAAATTTCGATTTAAAGCTTTCGCGACTGCAGGGATTCATCTTCTTGGTTATTTTGGTAAAGTCAGAAAGACAGTCTTTCAGACAGACCTGTTCTTCACCTGAGGACAGCTGCTTTCGTTGTGGCCGAAACGTCGTGAGAATTATTTTATTATGTTTTATTTTTATTATTTTATTATTTCCCTTCTGCGTGACTTTACCGAAAGAACCAAGAAGACGAACATTAAATGTTCCTTCTTTCGTTTTATTTCTGATATGTTAAAAAAAGTTTAGAATTATTTTACCCTCACTGCCATTTTCCCATAATTATTAAAATCAACACTATCGTCGTTTTGGTAGAAAATTAATCGCGCACAAAGAAGCACGGAGAGATGCATGTTTGGAATTGCACTGCGGCGGGAATAAGAACACACGGATTAGAGAACATTGGCAAAGTTGCATCATTTGATCGTTAAGAAAAGTGAGCTTGGGTTGCTGGAAACATCAGTTGGAGGGTTGGCAGGAAATGATCTTGTAGACGTCAGAAATAATCACCCTCGAAATCCTATCAGCAATCCCCCAGTAGTCGATTGAGTGCAAGGTATTTTTGTTGTTGTTGTTTGTTTTTGCAGAATGGGACTCATTCCCATCAACCCATACGGGTTACCTGTATTCTTGTACAGGGAAATTGAGTTTTCAGGTCCATATAGCGTAAGCCGTTTCATTACAGGCACAAATAAAAAAATGTTGTCTATTTGTTTGTGTTTCTCCCTCGTGATGGGACTTTGTAGGATGAACGTTGAGATTTATAGATGCACGGAGTGACCAATAAGGTCTGCATTGGTCTGTAATAAGGGAGGCACTGATAAGGGGGCTGACAGGTCTGGGGACTCATTTCGCATGTGACGGCAAATCGGTACAAACAAGCTGAGACGTGAACTTGTTGGAACCGTTTGTGTGGAATTTCCAAGGAGAGTAGAAGCTGGATATAAGCACAGCCCCTTGAGAGGCAAGGCCAGATATTAGTGCTTATGTTCAAAGTAGGTTTCTTGTATCAGAAGTTGACCTTCACCGTCCTACATCAGTGTAATGTATTGTAAGGATGTGTAGCTGAGAGCAGAACTGTGCACATAATTTCTTGAAAAAAAGGATATAGAAGCAGAGCTCTGTAGTTATCTTGAAGAGACGTATTTTTTCCTGCTTATTTATGCCTTCACCCATATTGCTGTACAACAACACAATGGAGTTTATGTAAGGCGCGCTTACAGCCAGCTCCTATTGTTTTGGCGGAATTGCACACGTTCGTGACACCAAAGTACAACATGCATCAAGCCCGAGGTTGTCCATTGCCCCCCAAGGATCAGTAGTGAAAACAATTGTTGAGCGAACAATTCAGCAACTTTGAACAGCCATGTGCACTTTCAATACATTTACAGTACCAGTAGTGCAGGGAAGTATAAATGATTGAAACACACTTTGTAAAATAAAGAATCTTATTGTTCTTTTTTAAGAGCGACGGGAGTGAACACCTTTCATGTGCACCTGGATGAGTTTGAACAACTGGCAGCTAATCCTGCCATTCTTTTGTTCATTGTCTTTGGTGTAATTGCCTTTTGATCGCTGTATGTTGCATACACGTGGATGGGCAATACGTGGGCTAATTTGTGGCCATATATGACTCACAAAATGAGTAATTCGCGTGCGATTTCAATTGGCATCGGGTAAGTGCTCAATGGTATATGCCTTGCATTGTTCGAACCCATGATGTGCCTTCAGCCCATTATACCATTGACTACTTGACACACGATCTTCGAGGAGGCTATACCAACTGAACAGGCTAGTTTCCACCCCAGCTGCAGCACACATGCGACCAAGTGCTGGCACTCACCACCCACATTGAAGCTGGCTCGCAGCGCAAGTACATCACAGGAGCCACTTTCATCGACCTATCAGCGGCCTATGACAGAGTGTGGCGGGAGGGCCTCGCGCTGAAGGTGTCGAAGGTCATCAGATGCCAGCAGACCCTCCGACTCCTATCATTACCACTGTCCAACCGGCGATACCGTGTCCACGTAAGGGACACTGTCAGTAGAGCCCGCTTACTCAATAACAGGCTCCCACAAGGATCCGTGCTTCCTCCGGCACTTTTTAACATATATATAAGTGACCTCCCTGTCACCGTCAGAAATTTGACTACGTTGATGACCTGGCACTTGCCGTCCTAAGAAGGACCCCAACTGAGTGTGCGAAGATCGCAAGCAATGTACTTTAAGTGCTGGAAGCTCTGTCCAAACCCAAGGAAAATTGCCGTCACTTCATTCCACCTGAATAATGCAAACGCCGACCAGAAACTGGCAGTCACTTTCTGTGGCGGAGAGGTCAAGCACGAGAAGTATCCGAAATCCCTCGGTGTAACTCTCTACAGGAGCCGTGCCTTCCGCGAACACCTGCAGAATGCTGCCGTAAAACACCAAAATCACGAGTTAACCTCGCGCATTAAGCCGGCCGGAACAACATGCGGAGCAAACGCAACGACGCTCCGGATGGGCCACAACAGCTTCTCTGCGGCAGAATATTGTGCAACCGGTCTGGAACGAAAGCGTGCACACACAAAGCTGGTAAATACACAGCTAAATGCAGCGATGAGGATCATCTCAGTGATGCTAAAGAGCAACACCACTGCCGTGGCTCCCGGTCCTCACGAACATCGCTCCTCCGCAGCTCTGCCGCCATGCCACGTGTATGAGAGAGCACCACAATGCCATCAGAAATCCAAACTTCCCAATAAACAAGGACATCTCCATGCCACGTAGGCTTAAATAAAAACAACTTTTTTCTGGCAATATGCAAATAACCTCCATGACGACGACGACGACAAGACCACCGAAACACGATGGAGGGAAGCCTGGGCAAACACCAACATGCCGCAGAAATGTATCATCAGCGACCCCACAATCCTCCAACCCGGATCTGACCTACCGAGGAAGATCTGGCCCCCCTTGAATCGGATCCGGACACTCCATGGAAGATGTGGACACTTTGTCCATGAATTTGAAGATTAATGAGTCCAGTTCGTGACAGTGGTGCGAGATCTCAGACTGTGCGACATATCGTGAACGACTGCCAAATCAGATCATACTGGTAGGAACCTCCTGGTTACACCAGCCCACAGGGGATTATTGTGTCCGTCGTGCAGGGAAGGGCTGGGTGGGGAGGGAGTGGCTGGGTGGGGAGGGGCTGGGTGGGGAGGGTGGGGCTGGGTGGGGAGGGGAGGGTGAGGCTGGGTGGAGAGGGGAGGGTGGGGAGGAGCTGGGTGGGGTGGGTGGGGCTGGGTGGGGGGTGGGAGGGATGGGGCTGGGTCGGGAGGGGCTGGTCACCCCGTGGTGCCCTTATAAAACTCAACGTTTAACCTACTCACGCCGGCTTGTGCCCGCTCTCACAGTCGGGCATATTTGCGGAATACACCACGCCGCCGTTGACCCTGGCCATTGACCGAGCAACCCAACGTTCCTACCAGCTCCCTCTGCAGGAATGTGTTTTAACGGCGATCTGTAACAAATCCACCCATCTAATCCTGAAGTAGTTGAATGGATATAAAATCTCGACATTAATGTATAGTCTGTTGCAATACCCAAAGATGCCGCACGAAAGAAGAAGACGACTTGACACGATACTTGTGTGCTCATTACAGCAACAAAAAAACTAAAATAGATTTTGCGTAAGGAATCTTGCGGGTGTTTTTATCCCTAATTATAAGCAATATACCAATTACAGCGTGATGCTCATTAAAAGTAGTGAGCTCTTACTTAACAGCAACTGTCTATGCTGACCAAGTATTCCACGCACTGTGGTTACATGCTGAATTTAGATAAGGCTAAGTACTCCCTGCTGGGAAACCTTTGCACAAGGCTTCTATCAACAAGTTTAATGCATGGCATTGCAAAGGCGTAAATTAACACTAATTGGTTAAAAAAAATACTTGATCTAAGGGACTTATTGTACCTGTGCGTAGACTTCAATACCATGTTTCACTTCGCAACATACTTCATGTGAACCTGCTGTGTAAATAGCAAAACAAGCGTTTGTTGGGATAAAGGTGGGTTCAACAACTTTGATGTTGATCAGGCTGCAACTCCGACTGTCTGACTCTCAATCATTATTCTTTGCCAAGTGGATGTCATGTTGTGCACCATAGTGCTGTTGATGAAAGGGCCTATACAATCTATCAAGAATCCAAAACACATATTATTAGAGCCAGGGAAATGGTCCCGCCTTTCTTTTATAGATGATCAAGCTGGTGTAACACTTGTACACGACTGCGTGAAGGGAGGCATTTGTGTAGGTGGGAACATGATTGCACCTTGTTCTCAACACATTTTAAACAGGTGAATGCACGTGCCAGTAAAAGTGGAAGATTAATAATTATTTAGTTCAATGTTTTTTTCATTCGGGTCCTTTTTTCCTCTAAGTCTCTTTCTGTATCTTTTCATCACAACCATCAGCCTGCCATGACATGTTTGCTAGAGTTTATGTTAATTACCTTATACAATGATAAATAACACATACACACATTCATATGAGCCACATTGTATTAATATAGAGATATCGCTCTCCAGCAATAAATATAGCCTTCGCAACAATTAAGGAAAGGGCGATTTGATTTTTTTCAACTGTGAATAATTACTCAAATGTTGTTGTGACAGCAACCCACAATGGCTGTATTTGCCAACAAGTGGATGGGATGTGACACATGGCCACAAACAAGCCCGTGGGCATGAATATTTAATGGTTGCAAAATTGCACTGATTTTATATACTGTGAAAATACAGTGTATATAAAGATATGATTCTCATTAGAAACATTCTGCAATTAAAAGTGAGTGTGTGAATCTTAATTTTCGTTCCGTCTTATTCGTATATCACCACCATTATCATCATCATCACTATCTTTGATCAGTCCACTGCTGGATGAAGGCTTCCGCAAGCCTCGTGGTCCCACGCAGGAACAAGACATTGACCCACCACATGCATACGGGCTGATTTCATCGCTCCATCTCCACAGTGGATGTACCCTAGACGATTTTATTCCGATGCCTACCACTGTTTTGCTGTTTTCCTGCTCAACCCCACTTTATACCTTAACAGTCAACATGCTGCATCTATAATTTGTATATTTTCTATAATCCACGTCCTATTCCGAGTGGGCACATCCCACATGCTTCTCCCAGCTTGTAAACTTTTGTTTCATTTTGTTTGTCGATGTCCATGTTTCCCATTCACATGCCATCGCAGGTAATGAATGCGTATCTTCTTTTCGCACAATGGTATGTTGTCTTCTTGGTTCTTTCGGTAAAGTCACGTATTACTTCTCTTCTACGTGACTTTACCGAAAGAACCAAGAAGATGAATCCCTGCAGTCACGAGAGCTTTAAATCGAAAAATGGTATGTTGCTTTTCATTCTCACGGTTCAACGTTTTTGAAAGACACTCATGCCAATCTCATCCACTTCTTTATTTCATCAGTAATTATAACATCATCATAATCATCATATCACATTGAACTACAGGAAATGTTCCAGGAAATGAATAAAGAAGGCTGCAAAGTTGGGCTCAAGGTAATATGAGCAAAGATCAAGCACAATACGTTTGTTAAATCAATTGCACATATATATGTCTGAGGAACACAACTGGAAAACAGAATATGTATACCATGACTGAGATCACACCTATCCGTAAACAAAGGTCTTAAATAACAACGCAATGCCAATGTGTTTCCAAGTGATTCTCTTTCTTATGGTTGAATATAATTCAACGTGCATCGTATCAAGGTGTATTAACTACAAACAATCAATGCGAAAAAAACGGATTACTTTCAAATGAACTGACTTTAGATTGTTTCACTGATCTTATAATGATTCATTAACGATCTGAAACATATCCATATCAGTATGTTACGATTAACATATGAACAGTTAAACAATGCCAGTGCTCTCATTATCTTATTATTGCATTCAACTGACCACCTGCTATGAGGAATTGTGCAGACCATGAGGCATCGGCTAATCTGTTGTGATTAGGGGCGTTGACCCCTTAAGGTGCCCCGTACTGTGCATCTTGTGCTCGATGGCTCGTGCATTAACACCGATCAGTGGCTGTGGGTCATGCAGCCGTGGGACCGTCATCCCGACAGAGGCTCCCGCCTCTAGGCACCGCGCAATGCAATAAGGCAGAGAGCTGTTGCTCCCGGCAGATTTATGGCATCAATTGACCTGGTGAGCGGCAAAGGGGACTTCATGCAACTCCAATCTGCTGTGTACTCCCAATCGATGAGCCGCGTCTGTCGGCGTCTGCGATTGTGTGCTCTGTGCATCCGCCTACGCTGCGAAGGTAACGCACCGTGCAGATTTCGGCGGCCCCTTCGCATGGGCACGTGTTCGTGGCGCCAGTCACGTGGTGATCACTTTGCACTGCCAACACAGCGATGCTGGTTTGATTCACTGCCATGGCTGGCATCAGTGACGAGTGATTTATCAATGGGTCCTGCGCCTGTCCGAGCTAAACTCAGCCTTAAATGTGTATTTGGTGCAGTATGTAAGCATCCGTAATGGGGAGACAAAGGTTGCCGAGTGTGTGTGGTGCTAGCCTCAACGCCAGGTCACGTGGGTGCCGGCCTTTGTAGATGCTCACTCACAGCACTTTTCACAATATGCTGTGTAGACTTCATGTGGGGGGGGGGGGGGGGTGTCTTTGTCTTTGTGAATGCGTGTATGTGTTTGCGTTGAGGGGTGGGGAGAGAGCAGCAGAGGTGTGGACTCGAGTCATGTGACTTGGACTCGAGTCAGACTCGAGTCATGAATTTGATGACTTGCGACTCGACTTGGACTTGCATAACAATGACTTTGTCCCACCTCTGGAGAGCAGTCGTGCGGCGTTGAACTGCATGATTAAAATTAATAATAATTATAAATATTGATATAAAGTCACTCGCACAGTCGCTTGTGTTGCGATCGAAACGTCATAGGTTTTTTATTTATTATTTTGTTATTTTCTTTTAACCTATCTACGTGACTTTACCGAAAGACTCAAATAATATGAATTCCTGCAGTCACGAAAGCTTTAAGTCAAGATTGATATAAAGCATAGAGCACTTGCACATCTGGCATTGAATGTTGGGTTAAGTGTGTGCTCCGCTTTGGCATGTGCATGGGGCATATGTTCGTTCACCAGCACATTGGTAGTAGGCCTTCACTATGCCCACTTACGAATGCAGTAACAAGGCCGTGCTCAGAAAAGGTCAATATTTTCTTATGAGGCTCCACAGCATGTAATTGTACCATGAGTCAAAGGGGTGAGCTATATTGATTGTGATACCAATCCCATCCCTCATGACCCTCTTTCACACTTTTGTTACACGGCATTGCAATAGATGTACGATTATTAAGTCTCTCCTGAATTTTACTCTCATTTCGTGTCAGTTTGTGCCCTTTTCTTTGAATATGCTATTTTTTTTTATTTTACAGTTTCATTATGATGTTAAACATTTGGTTGTAGGTTTACATGAAAAAAATTATCAGCTTGTTTTTATTGTGTTACAAAATGAGCCCCACCCTCCCCACCCAGCCCCTCTCCACCCTCTCCACCCCACCCAGCCCCTCCCTCCTCACCCAGCCCCTTCCTGCACGACGGACGGACACAATCATCCCCTGTGGGCTGGTGTAACCAGGAGGTTCCTACCAGTATGACCACGTCTTGGTAATTTTCGAAGGGATTAACAGGAACCAGCCTCTGCTTTAAATTGAATATTAAATACCTCATGAATTAATTTGCATCAGTGAACCGTTTTAAATTTCCATCATATCCCAAATTTCATACATTTGCATAACTTTCATTTAAAGCACGTGGTAAATGAAAACCTTTTATCACTCCACTACAGGATCAAGGCCTCCCCACTCTGTGTTGGTCGTGGGGATTGTTTTCGAGCGTACTTCACCGTGCTGCTCAGTGAAAGTTGGTGAAGGAGACCAGGTTGGGCAAGAGCTGGTTTAGATTTCACTCTCCCAGTGCTGGTAGCCACGGCTGGGAATCAGACTCATGTGGCCAGCTTCATAGCACAGTGCTCTAACGATTGTGCCAGGATGCCTGCCATCTACGTAATTAAAACATATAATTTAGCCACAGTGTAACAGGTCTGCTAATTATGCAACGAATTAACTGTTTTATAAGGACACTTAAAAAAAAATAAGCCGTAAGCACGAGGGTTGAATGTGTATAGAATTGATGGACAGAGTTGGCTCCAAAGTGTGGACCGTGCAGGTCTTTCTCAAGCTGAGAAAACTGCATTGGCATCCTATCTTAATGTATCACCTGCAACGGAGAACCTTCCGGCTCTATCTAAATAGCATTTTCTTTGTTTACAAATACGTGTTGTGAAGGATGAACAGTGCAGGTCCTGTGTAAGTCCACGGACAGACAAAAGTTACCGTGGAACACACAGTGGTGATGCATCCGTTATACCATCTCTGACTCTTTCCCATGCCCTTAAATTATATTGTGGCCCCAACCAAAACAATAACCATTCTTTATTTGATTCTCCCACAAATCACACACTTAGATGAGTTGTGACAAAACTGAGATATGCCTCTGGTACTAATTCCAATATTTTCCCTAAGACACTAAAAGTCAAGTTGTAGACATACGTTACTGACACAGAGGGTATCTATATCCTATGATTAGCAATGCGTCTTATCTCAATTGGATTGTCCGTTACATTTCCGGATGAGGGCACCCATCATATATTTAGACTCTCGAAATAGATGTAAAAAAACGCCTACCCATATTTTATGCCATTAAAAAAACAATTACATTTTGTTGTGAATTGTATCCACTCACAGGCAACACTGCTTCCATGTGGAATATTTCCTCATATCCATAATCACAGGCATTGCTGACCAAGCAGCAGCCCACAGACAGCAGCACAGCCCAGGAAAAACTAAACTATTCTTTTTTTATGTTACCAGGTAAGGTCCACTGAGCTATATAGCTTTTTTTTCAGAAGCAACCTGGCCACAAATAATAGGTCAATCAAATGGCTCATCAGGTGGAAATGTATTGCAGCCAATACTGTCCTCTAAACACACGTTTCTAAATGTAGAGGAAAAAACCGGTGGAATCGGAGAAAACCTACGTGACCACGGGGGGACCATGCAAACGCCAATCTACAGGCATCAGGGCCGGGATTGAACCCACGACATTCACCCACCGCACCATGTTGTGGACCCCATGCTCAACTGATACGTTCCCACAACCACTGACGAGCACAATCGGCATCCCGGGAATAGCCCTGGGCTGTTTCCACGCAACTGGGGATCTTACCCAAGGGTGACCCTCCTGAAAGCATTCAGCTAACTTCTGAAAAGGAGCCACATCCCCCTCTTAAGAAACATGCCTTGGGTGTCGCTTGGCCTGGTAAGAAGCCAGGCCATGGCTGCAAGCCAAGCTCCTTCCCAGTAGCTGTGCATTGTATGTATGTTGAACTTCTTTCGCACCGTATGTAGCCCAGCTGTGCTAATTCAGGTGCGTTTGTGGTATATGTTGTATGTATGTATATCGTGTCCCCCCTAAATTCCCTCTGTAACCACTCCGACCTCTTTTCCACTGTTACAACTGATCCATCCCAGGCTGGCTCGGTACGGCTTACTTGTACAGTGGAAACGAGGCAGAAGTGAGCTTGGTAGATGGGTGGAGTTTGGGATGAATTCAGCTCCGCAGGGGCTTCCATGGAGTCCGCACCGAGCCAGCATCTAGGCAGCAGAGTTCACACCGACTGTAGAGAACGGGCATGCGTGAGGTCTGTGTGAGCATACTTATGTGTGCTTTTGTCGCGGATAATCTAGCCTAATCCCTATTTACAGGACTCTCTTAACACTTTAGGCACAAAAACGCACACAGCAGCCACATGCACCCTTGGAGACATTGAGCAATGTGTTTGGTTTGGCATGTACAACGCTCGTGAAATTTAAGTTGGTCTGTTACTGGTTATAATAATTCATGTTTTGCGGAAGCAGGGTATTATACAAATACATAGCGGTGTAACATGTAGAAACGTAAAAATGAAAATACTATCGTCATAAAATCTTCTTGGGCTATTGTGACGAGCGTACAATGCCATACCTGGATAAGCATTCTTGTAGATAGTCAAACATCTATAATATCAATCTTGATTTGAAGCTTTTGTGACTGCAGGAATCCATACTCTTTGGTTCTTTCGGTAAAGTCACGTGGGTAGAAAAATAACAGATCACGACGTTTCGATCGGAACACAAAAATCTGCAGTTTTTTTTCTTGCTGTGGTTGTCCCACCTGATGACGATTGCCCCACCTGATGACGATTACCTGTGTTGCAATCGAAACGTCGTGATCTATTATTTTTCTACCTACGCGACTTTACCCAAAGAACCAGAGTATCCATCCTATCATCAAGAAAGTGTAACAAATCCCTTTGTCAGCCTACTGCTGGATGAAAACCTCCCGACACTGTGTCGATCATGGGGGGTTGCTGGACCACTGAGCCACTCTGGTCAGTGTGGGTAAGTAGTTGGTAGGTAGAGAGGGGTCTAGGACGAGTTCAGAAATCACTCGCCACTGATGTTATCCACAGCTGGGAATTGAACTCGAAGATTGCTGGATTCATAGTGCGGTGCGCTAACCACTGTGCCACCGCTCTATGCCGAGATTGATATAGTTAAAAGAAAAAATACGTCAGAACGATTAATGTCACGAAATATTGTTTAATACAGGATACGCCTTGCTATTATGCAATACTATGTAGTGATCAATAGAATGGAGGACAATTACATGGGAAAATCATCATGGACGAAGCAGAGGCCTTCTGTAAAATGGCTGGAGAGGAACTAGAGAAATTGTTTATTTGTCATGATATCTTCGTGCAATCTCGTATGAGCTGTACGAGCTGAAGGATATTTTTAAGCAATTGGCATATAGCTGAGAGGGTTGACATTGTTGTTGTGGTCATCTGAACGTTTTGTACTGTTGCATAACATGCTTGTCATAGAACAAGTGCCATTAATTTTGGACACTTGAATACACGACAGCACATTGCTATTCATGAGTCATTTGTGGGCAAGCACAAGGGTGAATAATGCAATGGCTCAATCGATGTAAATTAAAACATGCTTTATATTCATTGTGAACTTTAGTTTTGTTCACGGAACCCCTTCAGCGGTGTGCACCAAGCTGCCCGGCTGCCATTTTCATGGTAAACAATGAGCAGCGCTTAACCAGATGCGCACAAGCCATGGAATATGAAGACATAGAAACCCACAAAGTGGAACATTAAATGCCCTCTCGCCTGTGTGCGACTGCGCCTACGAATGCCAATCCGTGGAGCATACTTTGTACGACCCAAAAATAAACATTTGAAGGCAGTGGGTGAGTGAGATGATTAATGAATGGGTGAGTGAGTCGGTGTGGGTGTGAGTGAGCGGGTGTATTGGTGAATACATATACCTGCCAGTTCACCAACTCTCAGGCAAAGCAATTAAATGGCAAACGCACTTAGAACGGAATCTGCAAGCGTTGCTTTCATTGGCTGTTCGGAATCGTCACTCCTGTGAACATGTACAAGATTTGCAAGCACCCGCTGAACAAGAAGTCTTGTACTTTAGCGGAACTTGATCGCTGTGAAATGAAAACCATTCACAGAGGTTTCATAAGCTCACCTCATTTAGTAGCACACATAAAAGAAAAAGGGTGTAAAATTAAAGTTCCCTATTGTGTGTGACACAGCATATCCTCCCACTCTGCCCTGTAACCCTTTCGAACATGTCCCCTGCAGGCCTGCATAACACAATCTGCTTTCGGTGCGAAACAAAGCCAATTGGCTCCACAAACCATACCTCCCCACTGAGATCCCATCACGTCAAACACACTTCTTTTTTTCTATCCGCCCTCCTTTTCCCCTTTCTGTGCAGCGCGCTCCGTCAGCCATTAGTTGCTATGCCCCACAAACATTGCACGCCTGTGATTCAGATTCCAGCGTTTTACCACACCCAGGGCCCACGCAGCCCTTTCGCGCGTCTCTGTATCGAGGAGTGAGTGATCGGAGGTAGGAGCCTGGCACTGAACAAAAAATCCAACTATTTTTTTTTTAAAGAAGACCGACTTTATGGGTTTCAAATTTTTTTTTTTAATGAGAGCTTGGAGAGGACGAAAGAAATGGGGCGACAAGCGTACACTTTTTGAATTGAACAAGCACATCATTAAACATACAATGTCTTCATGGCACCCTACTTCTTACTCGGCTGTATTGTATAATGATTCATTTCAATGAAGTCCCTGGAATAAAACCATCACATAGGTGTTGCGCACATCAGCGCAATGTTATTGTCACGTGAATAAATACGCCCCTTCGATAATTATCAGTGCTTGTGGCCAATGACGTTGCATATCGCCACATGGGAGAATGAGTTTCGATCACGTAACATCATTCATTATCTCACCAAGTGCATACACATATCCTCAGCATTTTTTTATTACTCTTCAATATTATACAATCATATTGTTTGGCAACAAGATAACGATTGCTTAATTTTACTGCTAGTTATGAACTGCTATGTACTGTATCGTGGATTTTTTAGCTGCTCGGGTATGTTGCTATACAGTACCGTCCTCTTTAAGATTGAGCCCATGGGATGTATTGAGAGAGAAGATGTAGGTTTGCGTTTGACAGATCTCTCCTGAGCAGCGAGTAAGGGAATTCAAATATAAGTGTAAAATACTGCACATCAGCTTTCCATTTACTTGGCGATGCAATCTAATGTTCACGTTAAAAGGCAAACACACAATACGTTTGCAATCAGTTCCCATTAAAAAAGAAAATATAATGTAACCCATTACTTTGCAGATGTTGATTACTTTTTTCTGTACGATATTTTCAGCGTTCTTAAAAAATGCATAAAGGCCATGTATGCCTTCCTTTAGGAAAGCGCATTAATTGGTTGCAGCTTGTGCAAATTGCCAGCGGGTTAGGAATCAGTGAGTTCGGTAGAATAGGCAGTACAAGCAGAAAGCATGTGCTCTGATAAAGGCAAAATGTGGGGACAGATGCTGCCCTAAAGACTGACCCTCGTGTGATGAGTGCTGTTATTAAATATGAATTTGATTTAAAATTTTAACATTTTTATTTTTACTTACAGGCAGCACAAATGCATTTAATTCTGCGATTTAAAGCGTGGGGTTTTTGCGATTTAAAAAAAGAGCACAGTTTAATATCATAATCCTTCATCAGTCATCTGTTCATCGCTGATGAAGGGACTCCTGCCCTGATTGTCAAATAAATCCTTCAGAACAGGTTCAATTGTAAAAGGTCACCGCTGTGTCCACAAATTTTATTAAAAATAAAATTAAGCTATGGATTTGGTTTAAAAGTAATACCTGTTTTCCTATAACCAAGGGAATGCGCTCCCATCCCTCACCTCAATTTGCCTGCCCCTTTTCAAATATCCTACTATAACTCACTTTAATGACCTGCCACTTGAAAGAGTAAAGTTTAATTTCATTCTTTGACTTGGTTCATTAAAAAGCGCGGTGATGACTTTAAAGAAGTGATGCATTTATTGATAATAACCCATTCTCGCCAAAGAATCCACTCTGAACTTAACACTGTCATCTACTTATGTAACCAAACAGTCACGCACATCTTGTGCTTGCATCCTATATATTCCAAACAACAGGTTGTGGGAGTTTTGTTGGGAGATTGGGGCATTAATCACCAGTTCTGTTATTGGCATCAAAGTCAGAAGCAACGTATTTCAATTGCTGTCAAGTTGGGACCACCCCTCCCAGCCCTTACCTACTATTGACTGCACAGATCAACGCAAAAACAATTGTGGTACAATACGAGAAGAGATGTATAACTGCTCGCATTGTTTGAGTCGAACTGTCTTAATGGCAGCCACAGGACGGGCACTCTTGAGTCATCTAATCTTATTGAGGTATTAGAGTTGTGGCAGACTGAATGGAATTAATTTCTCTGGAATATGTAGGCTGCAAGATCTGCTCTGGCCAAAGTTAGCCAGATTACTCGTGATGTTCATTCCTCAGTGGCACTATTGCTCAAGTCACAGTGCCTCGCTGACCATTTTCCAGTGATTTGCCTAAAGAGAAAAGAGTCATCTGACTAACTTTGGCCACAGCAGATTTTTGCGGCTCGTTTAATTGATCATGAACTGCTCTCACTTTGGTGAAGTATGCAACGTGACTTAACCGTGTTAAAGCGGAGGGCCACTTTGTAAAGACCGTCTTTTAACGTGGGCAAAAAACATCACGCTCGAGTGCCATCCCATGAAGAAGCCTTTCTTTCTTGCTCACCAAGCATGCATGGATATACACAGCTGTTGTACGATGGTCTTTTGACACTCGGTACCATTAAATCAAAGCGTATAACATGTAAACAAAAAATATTATTTACAAATAGTTTTGCATTTAGATGAAAACATATAAATAATGATAATACTTTTGCAGACTTGCCTGTTGACATAGTTAAATGTCAACAATAAGAATGAAAAATAAACATCTTTCCAAGCTGTTTTGTTTTTGGATTTCTTGAAATGAAATAGTGGGGTCGTGTATAAGATGTAGAGATTTTTGAGTGAAGTACAGATGAGGTCACACGGGGTCACCTGGGGTCACATAAGGTCACATGGGTTCAACCACATCGGCGCAGAGCCCAAGTGACTCTCACAGGACCCATCGTGCAGGCTTAGGGTCCTTACAATCCATTTGAAATATCTACAGTCAGAAGGCTATACCAATGCACCTCATTTTAAATGGTTTCATATTTATTTTATATCTCGTTGTATTTTTCATTTTAAGACAACATTCTGCTACAAACGGCAACAGAGTGACGATTTCTAGAACTGGAACACACCGACAGCATAGCGTACGTCTCCTGATGCAGAAAATGATTTAGACTAAGATATTTTCCTACTAGGGTAGCACAGTGGTTAGAGCATTGTGCCATGAACCTGGCCATCAGAGTTGTATTCTTCGCCACAGCGAACATCAGTGGCGAGTGATGTTTGAATCAGTCTTTGTTCCAGGTGTCCCTCGATTTACCAACGTTCGGTTTATGAAAGTTCGTGTGAACGCCATCGACAAATCGTGGACACTTTTCGATGAACGAAATCGAATAAATGTGTGAACGAAATGTGGCTACGGCCACGCGTCACGAGGTCATCAAACGAGAAGCAGCACCCGGGAGGCCGCCTCGTCCATCGACGACAGCGTCACGGCACACGGCACTGTCCCCACGTCACCTTTTCGGTCATTTCAAAATGCAGATCTATTGGTGAGTTCCCTGAGAAGGTGAATACTTTTTTGTTTTAAATTGATTATCATTCAATATTTGTAATATTTATGTTCATCTTCTTGGTTCTTTCGGTAAAGTCACGTATTATGCTTCATTTTTATTATTGTATTATTTCCCTTCTACGTCACTTTACCGAAAGAACCAAGAAGATGAATCCCTGCAGTCACGAAAGCTTTAAATCGAAATATGTATGTTCTTTATTATTATTATTATTATTATATTTGTATTGCGAAAAGTGATAGAAGTCAATCTTTTTAGGTTCGGAGAAGAGTTGGAATGACTGTCAAAAACACCCCCCTAATACTTAGTATTAAATTAATGGGAAAAGCAGTTCTGATTGACGAAATTGCGTGTTTTTTGAAAAACGCATCTCCTTTGTAAGTCGAGGGTAACCTGTATTACCCCATCACCAACCCGCACTGAACCGTGACTGACATGGCATTGAGGAGATGTTCATCCAGCAGTAGATTGAGAAAGAGCCGTTAAGTATTTTTGTCTATTAAATCACTTTAATACTCACCCAGTGTTTCAATCATACATCATTTTTGCATTCTTTGAAAAGCAACCTCGATAACTGTGAAAACGGTCACTTGATGCAATCTGTGCTGATGTCTTTGGTGCATCTGATTTGGACACGCTTAGTTACTGGACTCCAGTATCCCTGACACACATCTGTAAACCCGAATACCTCCAATTGGAACAGTTGTTTACGCACGTTGTGAAAGAAGCTCAGCATACAGTACGTACACAGTACACCATTCGGAGCTCTTCCTACTTCGCATCTTTAGATGTTAAAGTCCTTTTGTATTATTTGGTTCCATCTCATCAGCAGTCAGCGGCTGCCCTTTTCTGGGTCCCACCTCAAGGCTTTATCAGGCCTTCTCTCTGATGCTGTGCAGTATCCATGGCCCAGTCAGCTTAGATGGCATTCATTGATGACCGATGTGATTAATGGCTGATTGGTTCATTGACTAACCTCCTCAATGGCGATAATGTCCTTACAGGATGTAGATGTAAATATATAGAAATGCACATATATATTATTTGATTCCCCAATTTACAGTGGGCAGCTTCCAACCTTTTTGCATTTGCTAGAGTCAGATATGTCGAAATATAATTCAATTTAAATTATTTGTTTTTTTCATGTTTAGTCATGCATCTTAATGGGATAATTGATTTTCCATTGGGTCCAATTAGCAAGTCATAAATGTTTCACAACGTGATTAAACTGCGTAGCGTCACTGTAAACTTTTGCAATATTTTGAGTTTATGTTGTTCACATGATTCTCACTTGTGGCTGAACTACCAAGAGTGTGTTACTATTTAATTAAATTTAAGAGGCATTTTGCAGGATTTGTGAGACTGGGTTAGAGGGCAGGGTAAGTGTGAGCATCAAGCGATGCCTGTGCATTGGTCCAATTGGTTCTATATCGTAGCTCTAAAATGCAATTAGATACATTTAGCGTTGTTGTGTAGTTTCATTCCGCAATTTCAATGGTGAGTTCATACTGGAGAGAAAAAGGTTTCTATTTAAACACTAATAGAGACATAATAAAATAATTCTCACGACACTGTCTTTCCGACAGACCTGTCTTTCCGACAGACCTGTTCTTCACCTGAGGACGGCTGCTTGCGTTGTGGCGAAACGTCGTGAGAATTATTTTATTATGTTTTATTTTTATTATTTTATTATTTCCCTTCTACGTAACTTTAGCGAAAGAACCAAGAAGATGAATCCCTGCAGTCACGAAAGCTTTAAATCGAAAACTAATAGAGACTTTAACATTGAAAGACACGTTTGAGGATAGAGGGAGTGTAGACAGGACATTTGGACGGAGTGGCCTCCAGCCAAGAATTGGACTTCAAAGGGCACTCCAATGTGAAAAGTTAATAAACCGCTGATTTTCTTTGACTACACCAGGTCGCGTGTTGCGAGGTAAAGTGTGGCAGTACTCCCACCTTTTCCGAGACGTCTGCTCAGCGTGGAAGAGCAGGACAAATACTCGATAGGGCAGTGCCAACTTTATGGACCGAAGGACTGTTGTCCAGCCTCAACAATATTTTAAGTGGGCAACCACGCACCAACAATATAATGTTCAAATCGAACATTGCTCAACACCTGCAACAGTTCCATGGACCACAAAACACGGCCTTGTAGACCACTCGTGGTCCGTTGACCACAGCTTGCGAACCACTGCTCAGCAGAAGCTCTCTAAGATCTCCATCTAGTGGAGACCCTTCTGCCAGCAGTGACGTGGGCAAGCGACTGCGGGGCTGCTCCTTTACCACACCAATCCCACTGTGAAAGCACATTCACGGAGCAAATTGAGAGCAGAATGGGCGTGATTGTAGTAATTAGACCCACACATGCATTGAATGGAAGTGGAGCCTCAAGTGTTCACCAGCAATGCTGTAATGCCTCAAAGCCACAGTGATCAAGCTGAAAAGAATTAGGCGTGGGATACAAGGAATAGCCACTGCACTTATTTGTTATCCACATCACGACCATTGCTTTGCACTGTCATTCGTCTTATTGAGGGCTTTCGGGTTATCACTGCGCATACAGAAAAATAAAGCCACAAGCGTTGTAAGCAAATCACGCGGGCTTATATATTGGCATTTAAAAATGTAAAATATTACATTCTCTTAGTTTTTTTGTTAAAGTCACGTAGGTAAAAAAAGTGAAATAAAAATTAATAAAAATAAAATAATAAAAATCACGACGTTTCGGAGGCAACACAAGTCTCCGTCATCAGGTGGGACCGTCACAGCCAGATTTCCCACCTGTGTTGCCTCCGAAACGTCGTGATTTTTATTATTTTATTTTTATTAATTTTTATTTCATTTTTTGTGACTTTACCGAAAAAACTAAAAGTATGAATCCTTGCAGTCACGAAAGCTTCAAATCTAGAAGTAAAATATTACGTTGATTGAGTTGGCTGGGAGGGTCAAAGCGTTAATATGGTATTATCGCTGAGCCGACAGCGCTGAGATCCTGGTTCAAACGTAATATTTTACATGTAGGTTCAAACGTTCAGTCACAATCAGAATCTTTTATTTATCCTGGAGAAATTCGATGATCTATGAAGCTCTTTTTCACATATCTCCAGTCGGGGCGGGTTAGCAAGTTACTAGTCAATCCATTGTCTCAGCTTCGTCACCAGTGACCGCACAAAAAAAAACCCTGTAATATTACTTTTGATATTCCACTTCATTCAGCTTATTTAAGCTTTGAGAATGTTTTTCTTAAGTATAATTGACATGCAATTAACAATTTTTGGAGGGAATACCCCCTTGCAGATAATCAGCCGATAAAATAAGATGCATAAGTTTGTGATGTGAATTTTGGAGCAATTCTCTGCTACGGGGTGGTGCAATGCTTACAGCGAGATATTGACAGGTAAATGTATTTCTATCACACACTGATAGCGCAATTATAACTTAGTTTGGCTGTCCGCCTGATGAAGCTAGTTGTAATTACTGGCGGAACGTCGTACTCACATTATAAATGTTGTGGATTTGCTCTCCAACACACAGGTGTGCTGTACTAGTAACGAATTGGCATTTTCTATTTACGTGACAAACCTTACAAAATCGGCTGTGTCAAGGTGGTGGCAGGTTTAACGACACATTTATATATACGCGATCTAATCCAAAATAACAATATATTATGTATTACTTAGTTTGTAAAAAGAAAAACATACTTAAGAAAGTGAAATAATTAAAGCAGCTGAAAACCCTTGGCACGACAGCAAATTTGAGGGAATACATGCAGCCTATGTTCAAATAAAAACTAAATAATTTACCTAACCGAATGCACGAGCTTTACCCGCAATGCAGTATCTCCACCGCAGCTAATAAAATAATCCTCGTACTGTTACAAAAGGGTTAAAGTGAGATTCCCCCAATGCCTGAATGCAACTTGCACCGCGCAAATAAAGGGGAAAAAAATAAATCAATAGGATTTGATTGTGTGCAGCGATCCCCTGGGGAAAGCCTGACTTACCCATGCCCCTTACAGCCATACAGTGTCAATTTGACTGTAGACTACCCTGGCTTGCTTTGCTCTTGTATGTTTCATGCCATAGTCTCCATGTATTATTTAGCTGTTGTTGTTTGTTTGTTACAGAGACAGTGCTCGCATACTGTTTATTTGTTGTTTCTCGGGACCGACTGCCTGCAAATGAGGATGTGCAGAGCGAGAGCTGCCACGGAGTGACTTGGGGAGGGGGGGAACCAATTATTTTGACATTTGCATCATTAATGTACCCATCTACATTTTCACTTTTCTTTCTTCTCTTTAATCCATTAATTTCCACCAGCCATTGCTTATATATTGCTGATATGAAATACACCGAAATTACATTTCAGATTGTAAATAAGGGTTATTTTCCATTTTCCAATAACGCCATTAAATCTGATATGAGGTTTGCTTTCGCCTTATTATTCATTGTCATTGCTCCAAACAGCTTTGTACTCAATTTACCTCGAAGGGAAATATTAGTAGTGGCGTTAAATTATTTATTTTGTTGCTGTAATAGCAAAGTATAATGTTGTGTTTAAAATTCAACAGTGGATTTTGATATACGGCGAAATGCATTTTAAGGACAACCTTGGCAGGATTTAGTTTTTCGTTGTGAAATTACGTTTTCGACTTTTCGAGCCATCATGAAAAGTTGGTTGATTTAAATCCTCTTTCATTCACATTTTTGTTAGGGGAAAAACAGAAAATATTTCAGATGTTTGCGTTAGGGAACTCGGCGTGAAAGTGAATAATCTGCATATTAAGTGGCATAGCAACGCATGTCAAAGGTTTGATGGCCTTTTGAGATCTCAAGCCTTGGTACGTGTGCGGGAAAATACTTTACAACTCTCAACATTACGATGGCAATAAGTGACACACGTGTTGCTTAGAACTGATATTTTCATTGAGCCTTCGCGTTAACGAAGGCTGAATGAAAATCTTTAACTGCAATAAGCATACAGTGACTTGACAATATAATTATGCTTCTTATTGCACAATGTGGTCCAGATGTCTTGTGACCGCCTCCCCCCCCCCAATTAATTGACCCCTAACATTTTTTCTTTGCATATTTTTTTTAAAAATAACCCTTACTTATAAAAAAAACAACTTTTGCAGAATTAAATGGGGGGTCATAAGACACCGGGACCACGCTGTACATCAAGCCGATCTTATTTGAAATACATGTTGAATGCGATGCATTTTTCAAAGATTAATTTTTACGGTTTCAGGAACTCCCCCACATCTATCTGTTTCCCTTGCCCTTTTTAAATCGCGTACCGCTATGGAAATTTTTCTCCACCAATTCCAGGCACGTATCTCAACCATCTTAATCTGGCCTGAGCTGCCTTTTTTGACATGGTTTCAAACCAAAGCAGCTTCCCGTGATCCCCATTGTATAAAAGCCTTTATTGCAGTTTCATCTTGTTTATTCCACTCTAGAATCATAAGCACACTCAATCTGCTTCCGTCTGTCTCAACAATTTGACATCTCTATTGTCCTAAGTAGATGGCAAAAGGCAAAGCTTTATGCCCTTCACGTCTTTCGGAAAGAAGAGAAGCAACTCCAAAGAAATGCCGTCAAAAAATAATAAACATTCCAACCTTATAAAACATTGTACATTAAAAAGGCTGCTCTGATCCCTGCGCCGAGATTCGGCAGGTGCTTGTCACTCCGTCTGGCGTGGTGTAATTTGCAGTGACAAGACTATAAGGCTGTATAGAACAACTGCCATGGTTCTTTAGGAAAATATAAACTAAAGTTTATACTCTATTTCATGTGCATGTAAATATGTTCAGGAGCCAAATGCCAATGTCGAGGTTTGAAAGCCATGACGTGAGGGCTTCAGGAGAGTCCGTGCCGTTTTGCTGTTCCTCCTCCACCAGCGGTTTACCCCATGTGGCCCATAGTTCGGGCTGCATGGCCACGATCACACGACTGTGGCTTGTGCCTTTAATTTTATATTCACGAAGGAGATATGAACAGTGGCCTTTTGATGCTCTGATGTGGTTGATGGTTCCACCACCGGTGGTGACTTCGAGGAGCAGGAATGTCAAAGCCAGGAGGTGCGATGTTTGGGTCTTGAATGAGCGGCTTATTCAAGTTTACTAAAGTAAAGGCGAGGAACGGTCTGAGAAGGTGCACGAATCAAGGAGATGGAGCGGTGAAATCAACTGGCGTGCAGTTGTTTGGTGGATTGTTACCACCGCAAGAACTGACTTTGGGGAAGCCTTCATCCAGCAGTGGATCGATCATGGCTTGCATTGATGATACTAACGAAAAAAAATCCGGAAGGAACACTGAACCAAAATTTTAGAAGTATAAAAGTAAAAATGAAAGGCTTGTAAAAGGGTTCTGCAGTTAAGAAGTGTGGGTTTTCACAGCTCCTTTCAAAACTCTTTGCTCCAGCAGTCAAACGTAATCGACTACGTAGCGGTAGTTGTACCAAGTAGAACCCTGTGGTGGCAGGGAGAGCTTCTCAGCGGAGGGGAGGGTGGCCTGCCCAAGAGGTGAGTGCAGCCACATGGCCGTGCTAACGCAGCAGGAAGTGATAACATCCCTTTCCCGAATCGCGTTGTCTCCCCCAGCAGTAGTGAATGACATACAGAGAGAGAGAGAGACTCATGTCATCCACGTCCCCTAATGCTGGCAGGGTGCGGCCCATCTGCGTGATGCTATTTAATATGCAGGTCAGCTTTAACAATTTTTTGCATGATTTTGCAGACGAAGGAAAGGCGTAGCAGACAGGCGCTAAGTTCATCCTATTATATATGGCGTGCGTGAATAATGTCAAGGGAGCACTGCAGCACTAAATGTATCCTATTGTGTGTGGATAATGGAGATAACAACGATGGTGATGTTAGTCGCCATTGTCGCATTCATCGTTGTTGTATTTACCGCCGCCACTGCTTCTCTTCACGATGAATGATGATAATTGTCCTCGTCGATCGATGTCAGTCACTGTCAGTGGGATGCTGCACCAGGACAGACACTGCAGCAGCAGCCAGGGAGGTTGACAACAACACGGGAATCGCCGGGGGACAGAGGGATACCTGTTTCTCGAATCGTGCCGAGCCAGCCCAGGTGCAGCTCAGGAGGAGGCGCCAGGTTGTTTTTCCATAGCAGAACCTGTGCCGTGCTACTGACATCAACACTCAACGGTGAAAATTATTACATCCTTCCATTTTATGGACATTTGACCACTTAAAGCCCACTGAGATATCATCTCTTTTTGAAAGGCTCATTGAAGTGGCTTAAATCATCATATGTGGGATTGTATTGTAGCAGTCAGGTGATCGAAATCTAAATTCTGCTGGACATCCGTGAAAAAAAGAGCTTCATAACTCATCGGAATTTCTCCAGGATAAAAAAAAGATTCGAATTTTCAGATGTCCTACGTGGCCAAGAATTTCACGGTGTCGTTCTGGCTCGGCACCACGAAATAGCCGGTGTGAAACCAGCTCTACCCGCACTGGCCCGGCTTGAATGTGCCGTTTGAAAATGAGTACTAGAACAGATGTTGGAGGACAATGTGCCAGTTCCATTCAAAAATATCCCCCCTCCAACTTCTGTCCACCCAGCAGGAACAATGGGTACATGATAGTTCGTCGATCAGGCCACATTTGGATGTGGTAAAGTGTGGGATGCCTCTGCCAAGACATCTGGCCAGCTTGGAACAGATAAAAAAAAATGCCCTCGAAAATGTTATCTGTAGAGCTTCCTGTTGTGGAGACCTCTTCTGCAAGCAGTGGTGATTGACATCACACCCCAGTGGAGCAAGGTGGCGAGGAGCACGAGTAATCTGATGGTCGGATTTCACACCGGTTACAAAACCGGCGGGGAACTTTTTTTCGCCAGGGCAAGGTGCTGGTTATTTGTAAGTTGCTCGGAGCGCCAGCTCGCTCCGTGGAACGGGCCCAGAGTACGAGTGCACCCCAGCCAGCTGACGCTCAGCAATCAAAGTGGGTGGGTGGAGGGTGAGGGAACTCCAGCCCAGGGTCACCGTCTTCTCAGCCAACATTGCTGCATTAGCACGGGAGACATGGACCTTTTTTACCACGATTGCTTTACGCGATAGGCTCGCTATCAGCGTTTGCCCTGTTTTTGAACTTCATTTGCCGTCTCTATGTCGTCCTCTCTTTCCTACTTAAAACGTTTGAGTCGTTTTGGTTATCGGACATGCTCGAACCATTGCTGGATGCAGGCTTCCCACAAACTGCTGTCGTCTGTCACGATCCCCTGATGTAATAATCCACACAGCACCTGCACACGAGCTAACTTCAAGACTCCATATCCTGGTTTTACGACCATCAAATACCTCGTTTGTTAGTTGTGCAATACTCCAGAAGAACCCTGTGCTTGTTCTCTGAAATCTTGTCTTTTGCTTTTGTTGTTGCTTTGCTCGCACGCCACTCCACATCCCCCGTGTAAAGTTGCCGGGCAACCGGCTATACGGGATCATCCGTGTGTAACACATCAAATAAGCTCGACACTCAAACTCTGGTGGGCATACATCGCACTCATTGCACGCAAAGTGCTTGCCACGAATGAACCACAATACCTTGCCGATTTCGTCAAGGAACATAAACCATCACGTGAACACTCCGGTCATCCTCGCAGTGGCTTTTGGCTGAGCCATCGAACAAAGAGGGTCGCCGCATCGCTCACTTTCGGATGCGCTTCTGCGGCCGTCTGGAACGCTCTTCCTTCCAATACGAGGAGGCTACTGGAGCTCGGCACTTTTAAATTTAGATTGAAAACTTGATTTCTTTAGAACTGCTCTTTGTGTTTAGTTGTCCTTCCCCGGCACCTCCAATTAGCATGGTGCAAAAAAGTTCAACATATATATGTAGTGCTCGAACCGACACGACAGCTTCTTGTCTTTCCTCGTTACTTTATTTTGCGTATGTCACTCAACATTCCTTCCTTCAACATCGCTCAATGTTCCTCCGCTCACACCGACTCACAACTCTTCTCCACGCTCGCTCGCCACGTTCCGCCGGCCTCACTCGCTCCCCTTTACTCCTCCGTCGACTCTCCTCTCCGCTCTCTCCTCTCCGCCACAGTTCGGCTGCTCTTTATCAGCTCCGCCGTCCCACTCCGTCGTAACTACATCAGCTCTCTTCCCACACTCCAGCCGCCTCCTACTCTTCGTCGTCTCACTGTTACTCTACACTTCTCCACTGCTACCCTACACTTGTACTCACTCTGCTGCTCCATCTCTCCATGCGTTGTCTCCTCCCAGGCACGAACTCCCGTCTCCTCCACAAACCCCTGACTTTATCCCCAAACCAATTAATTCCCAATTAATCAGGGGCATCCCCCGCGACGCCACTCGCCCCCAGCCCCCAGCCCCCGCTGCCACGTGACATGTTTTTCCAGACTCTCTAGCGCCTTTCTCCGACAACAACCCCTCTCAGCCAATCAGCGCCCTGCACCCTTAATTACCCCCTGCCACCTGCTACCACCCTTAGACATCGCGCCACCTTAATTTGGACAACAACGACCAGCCAATCAGCGCCCTGTGTCCTCATTTGCCCTCGCTGTCCGCCGCGTGCGCGCACGCCGACCCCAGCGCGTGACGCGTATCTCAAGCACTACATACACATGCATACTTTTCTCAACATTTTGAAGGACGTTTGAAAGCTGTCATTAACCTGCATGCATTGTGTCGTCCACATGCTCCCCTTTCTGCAGTCTCCTGCAGTATATTAAATAGATCTGCATTCACAATTCTATTTTGGAGGACGTGTGTTTACTAGGGGTGTGACGATGTATTATTGATTCACCCGTTAAAATTGATTCTTAAGCTCACGATGTACACGTCAGATCAAGTGTGCAAGAATCAATATGTTACGATTCGTATGCCCTATGTATGTAGTTGAACTTATTTTGCACCATACGTAGCCAAACGTGCTAATCGGAGGTGGGGGGGGGGGAAGGACAACAAACTAAACACAAAAAGCAGTTAAGAAGAAATGAGCTATCAATCTGTGTCAGAATCAGAATAATTATTCCGACTGTCGGAACCCGTTCGCGTGACTGCTGCAGCCACTATATTCACGGCAGTCTTACTGGTAGGAACCTCCTGGTTCCACCAGCCCAAAGGGGAGTATTGTGTCCGTCCGTCCGTCATGCATCCAAAAATGGGAGGGATGGGGCTGGGTGGAGAGGGGAGGGTGGGCAGGGGCTGGGTGGGGAGGAAGGGGCTGGGTGGGGAGGGGAGGGTGGGGAGGGGCTGGGTGGGGAAGGTGGGGCTGGGTGGGGAGGGGAGGGTGGGGAGGGGCTGGGTGGGGAGGGGCTGGGTGGGGAGGGTGGGGCTGGGTGGGGGGTGGGAGGGGTGAGGCTGGGTGGGGAGGGGCTGGTCACCCCGTGGTGCCCTTATAAAACTCAACGTTTAACCTACTCACTCCGGCTTGTGCCCGCCCTCACAGTCGGCCATATTTGCAGAATACAACACGCCGCTGTTGACCCTGCCCATTGACCGAGCAACCCAAGTTCCTACCAGCTCCCTCCGCAGGAATGTGTTAAAACATAAGTTCTCGAAGCGGTTAAAGCTCCCGAATTAGGACAATTGAATCACACGAGGAGAGAGAAAAAATTGTTCCATCCTGGGTGTTTTGCAGTGTTCAGCCCTTTGTCAATGCACTGTTTGATTCTGTCTCCTGATACTGTGTCAGGCATGGGGTTTGTTTGATTATATTTATACTTCACCATGCTCATCAGTGCCGACTGCACGTGGGCTGATTACATTGCTCCATCTCCGTGATACCAATAACATGTATTTCAGAATCAGAATATTTATTTACGCTGGAGAAATCCGAGGAGCTATGAAGCTTTCTTTTCACGTATGTCCATTTTCACTGCATATATTTTTTTTTAATTGTTGGCGGTAGGGTTTATATCGCAGTGCGCTAACCACTCATCTATGAACCCAGCGACCTGAGCCGGATTTCCAGTCGAGCTAATGATACGTTGTGAGTGATATTTGAACCAGTGTTGGACAACCCCTTCACCAAACTGCACTGAACAATGTGGAGAATTACAGAGAGAAAAGAAAAATCCCATGACGAATCCAGAATTGGATTGGGTGGTTAAATAAATGTATTTAAATCAAAGACAGATTCCCCTTCTACTATAAAGTTATGAGACGGGCAAGTTATGTTGGTGAGTACTCATAATGGCTATCGCACTATGCATATTGAGGTTGAAGGATGACTTGTCCTGTTTTCTTTGCTTTGCCAGTACTGGGATTGGCACAGCACAGAGCGTTCTCATTTTAAGTTAACTTGACCTTGTGAAACTCGCGCTTAATGCAGACACCGGTTTTTCCACACCAATGCAGCACACCGTACGTGTCAACACTGCTTCATTATTCTCGCCGGTCAATTAAAACTAGCACGGCAGGGAATCAGGTCCAGCTCACTGGTTCTACGTTTTCACAAGCACTGGCGATTTGGCTCAGTGTCACACGAATGGTGTTATTTGTGTTTTCAAAATCAGCAGCAAGGCCCAGATGCAGCCCAGACACCTCATGGCTCTGTGAGCTTGGCTGATCCTTCTGCATCACCATCACCCCTTCCTTCTGCTCCTACATTTTTGTGCCCAGGGTTTGTAGGGTATACATTTTCATTGAGTGGGGCATAGCGATGAAATCGGCTTACGTGCATATGTGGAGTAGATTGTTAGTTTACTCCAACGTATGAGGTGGTGATAGCTTAGAGGTGGGGTTCATCAGTGGATTATTGTGATAAGCCTCTTGTCGCGCGTATATAAATTGTCCACGAAGATAATTGGGAATATAATAATCATACAACAAATTAGGGGCCAACCAATCATAGGAGCACGCAAGGTTTAGGAAAGATTTATCTACATATGCCATACTCATTTGCATAATAATGTGACATTGCACACATAAACCGTACACATTAATTCCCAATCAGTCAGGGTCATACCAAAAAAAACAAGATCTGGAATTCATGGATTGGATTGGTTCAGAATACAAAATTTTATACGAAGTGATCCACAGTATATCAGACAAACTTGAGCTGTGCACTCATCTTGCATACAATTTTTTTTTTCGTGAGTAGTAATTGTTGTTTTCTAATTGCTTATGCCTCAAAAGTACAGAAAATTACTATTACTCCCCAAGAACTTTGCTTTTGTGACCAGGAAAGTGATATTTTGAAATGTACCTATTTTCAATGAGAAAACGTGCGCATTTGTGTCATTCCTTCACGTAAAGTCCTGGTCACAAAAGCAATGTTTGTGGGGAATAATAATAGCCATTTTCTATACTTTTGAGGCATAATCTATTAGAAAATAACACTTACTACCCAGGAACAAAAATCGTGTTACATAGTGTTATTATTACATCACAATGTATGCATTTACACGTCTTTTTTTGACAAAAAATATATATTAATTTCAACTTGTAATGGCGCATAGCAACCACAGACTACTTGGAAGGCAGCAGTCAGGCGGTGAGCTGGCACCAAGCTCTGTGGTTCTCTACATATTAAGATATGTTTTCGCTAATGAATGCGTGTTTACATGTGGAAGGAACCGGAGCGCCCGGAGGGGGGAAACACTCTATGGAACAGATGGAGATTTGTCCACATTTTCCCATACCACATTCTCCTGGCAAGCCAGAGTATGGCATCACCTTGACTCCTACGGGAAGGGAGTTTTACAACGTTCGTGTAATCCACCAACCCTCGCTGCCTCCACAGTTCTGGATGACAGTCCACGTGCGTAGCTACCACCTCCCGGCAAATATCATTAATAAATAACACTGGTCAACAAAAAAAACATTTTTTTCTGGCCTGGACTTTTGCAGCTGTTTTAGACTAATTTCAGGGTGCTTATTCCAAATCTGATCTCAGATTTGCTCTATCACATCATTTTTATGCTATCGGCATAACCCATTTTCATTGATTTTACCCGAAATTAACTCTGTCACTTATGATTGCAAGTTGTTGCGAGTCAGTGACTGCTTTAGTGTTAAAATATGGTGCTGTATTTTTAGGATAGTGTGTTTATAATATCATTTTATGTAGATATCCACATTTATTTAATACTTATTTTCTGCAGTTTTTATTGAAAATTCTATATTTTATATCTCAAAAACCTGATGTGATAGACAAAAACTGATGCCAGATTTGGAATCAGCACCCCAAAATTACATTAAAACCGTTGGAATACCTTATGTCAGAAAAAAGTGTGTTGACCAGTGTTATTTTTTTTCCAAAAATTGTGAAGAAAAATAACGATGAATCGGCTTGCCATGATAATGAATGAGCTGTCATTCCCACTGTAAAGGACTTGTTTATACACATAACATACCGCCACATGCGGAAAGGCCGGGGAAAAATGTTGTTAGAACAATACGTTATGCATTAGTGCCTCTTAAAGTACACAGTGTACATTGGCTCACCCCAATGTCATTGGCATAATAACCCTGTGCCATTGAGTCTGTCATTCAACTTGCATTCGCTGGAGTCATTGACACACCATCACCAATGTAACAAGGTGCCACACAAAAATCCAACGTCACCAAGGTAATCTTAGGTAATGCGTGCAATAATTATCCATCATTATACAACGTAGATCTAAAACAGTTACGGTTTTAACGTGTTGAATGATTACGTGCGTGATTCTGAAAGATATCTGACTGTGTGTCTAGTGTTTTGCAAAGGTTATGCAGTCATTACTGTTAATGCACTATATACAATATGTGTTCAGTGTATATGGCACCTAATATACATTTGGCTTGCCGATGTGTTTTCAGGCTGTACCACGTGTTGTTTAAGCATGATGTCCGACGTTTCGCTCCACATGCTGGGAGCTCTTTCAAGACGACCTGAAAACCCATTGGAGGGCGATGGTACGCGAGTACAAAAACTCACGTAGGAGATAACACCGTGCTTTATGTACATTTTATGTACATTGCACCGGGAGCCATTCTGGATGCAATATTGAAAGGCGGCCACTTTTTACGACCTCGCCGCATTAATGCTGTCCAGTAAATTGTGTTTACGCCGTCATTCGTACACCGCCACATTTTTTTTTGTTTCCCTCCCCAATAAGAAAACGCAGATATGAGTAATGACGTGGCTAAAGTGTGTGTGGGCGGGTCAAAAGTTTGAACCTCGCAGTAGGTAGTCTTGCTCGCAATGCTCTGTGTGGCACGTTCATTGCCAAACTGCACCCCACCCCCCCGGCTATGAGAGCCAATGCTGCGCTGGGAAGGTTATTAGCCATTAAGCTGCCCGGTCTGTCTCTGGCATCACGATCACTGCTCCCCCCAGAGGGCCCAGTCTTCACGCTCTCGTGTCGCACACACTCCTTTGTGCTTCATTTGAAGTGACATCAGACCAGAGACCCATCAGAAATAGCCCCCTAAACGCTGCCCACGAAAAAACAGATTGATATAAATGACACAAGCTATTAAGCGGCGTTATTTTAGTTTGTAACAAATACTCGAAATTCAAAGAATCACACTACATTGTTTAGAGTTGGACCAGGTGTGATCTACTTTCCTGATTCAAGATTCGATACATGTCTGTGATTTGCATGCTATTCTTTTTTTACTACATATACATAAATCACAGAAAATTACATGTTCCTTATTGTTGTTGTGGCACATTAGGAATGGACCATTCTTTTAATGATTTACTCGTGCAGCAAGGGAGTAAAGTGTTGTTTTGTGAAAGTCTGTATGTGCAGTGCAGTACATCAATACACGTGTGTACACCAGCATGCGATAACTGAGTTGCGCCTGTGGGTGGCTGGCAGGGTTATTGATTAACCACGTGACTGGTACACCAGTCACGTGGTTAATGGCGACTCGGTTGAGGATTGCTGTGTGTGACATACGTGCTGTTGCATTTTACAGATTAACCACAATAAATGTGTTTGCCCTCGATTTGGAGCACCTGCCCACATCCTTCATTTCGAGTGTGCAACATTGTTGTCCCAATTGCTGAATTCCAATGATCCTATACCATGTCTATGCTTGCTCTTGTATTAATTGCCCAGCAATGATATAACTGTTTAGGAGACATTTATTTCTGCCATTTTTCTTTTGGGTTTACTCCTTTTTTTGGTCGCACAATATGTTTTGCATTGAAATAATTCCCAGTGATTTCCCATTCTCTGTTAAATTCCCTGTCAAGCTCTGCATCCCTCTATACATTAAGGCGTTATCAGCCAATTACGTGTGGGAAGAAACTGTAATAACCAGAGGAAACCGAGTGGATTTGTCTATCCCCATGCCATGCAGACCATGCAAACTGTTTGACTAAACTTCACCATGCTGGTCAGTGAGGCGGAGGCCAAGTCAAGTTCACAAGTCAAGTTCAGATAGCTTTCCGATTAGCACGGTTGGCTATGTACGGTGCGAAAGAGGTTTAACATACCTACAGCATACATTGTCACTGATGTTAGCCGTGGCCAGAAGTTACACCAAGGTTTACATGCTCTGAGCAAAGTGAGCTAACCACTATGCCTCTGCTCCTCCCACTCCCCTCCCACCCCAAAGAGAAATATCCCCCGTAAAGCCTGGCTGTGACGGTACCACCTGAAGACGGAAGCTTGTGTTGCCTCCGAAACGTCGTGATTTTTATTTTTATTTTAATGTTTTTACCTACGTGACTTTACCGAAAAAACCTAAGAATACCTGAACAGACTCTTGGAGCAAATGCAGCAAGAAAGCACCTATGAGGACCTGCACGGTACACAAGATAGTGGGTGGCCAGCACCAAACCCGGCTGCCTTTCTCTCCCGAAGTGGCGATGTTTACACCCCGCACCAGATAATAATTTGAGGCTGAGTCGACCTAGGGGAGACTGGTTCAAATCATTGTCGCTGGTGTTGACCGTGAACGGGAGCCCACCCATAGTGCAGCGTGCCAACCGTTGCGCTGCCACGCCCACAACCCTCACAAACCCGCCCAACGAGTAGTCATTACCTACTATAATCACCCAGAAATGTCTGTCCGTCCCGCGCGTGACGTCACTCTACATGAGGTCCACCCCCCCCCCCCGCGTGACGTCACTCCACATGAGGCCCACCCCCCGTCATCAATATTCATTAAAGCGAGTGGATTTTTACACAAACGCAGAGGAAGGTCGAGCTAAATTAAATAATGTATTACGCAAAGTCGCTTCAAATATGACGTTTCTTTACAGAAAGTGACGGTTGAAAATAAATCTACGCAGCACAGTGCTACATCCGTGCGTGACGTCACTGCAAAAGAGCCCCCCCCCCCTCTTCATTAATATTCATGTCCGCGTGGAAATTTACACGAACGCACAAGAAGGTCGCGCACTCCACATGCCGCACCCCTCCCCTCATTAATAATCATGAGCAGGTGACGTCACTCCACATGCCGCACCCCTCCCCAATAACCATGAGGGGGTGACGTCACTCCACATGGGCCAACCACCCCCCCCCCCCCTCATTAATAATCATGAGCTGAACATTTTTCTATTGAATATTTCAGATTTACTGCAATGTACACCCGTCCTTGGATGGGCAAACAAGCTAGTGTATACAATAAATGAGGAGATATAAATATTAAATATATTCAGAATTTAATTTCAGAGAAATTACTTCCCTATCTTCATAAAGGATGTAGTTATGCAGTGTTGTACCTTTCGTTGGTTGTCAGTTTCTGAGCCTCGCAATTGCTTTACTCATCAAAGAGAAAGTCATTGATATTTTTGTTCGGATCAATGTAATTCTGCAGGTTAAAAGACAAGCACTTTAAATTGATACTGTGACATTTGATAATTTTATTTTATGGGAATAAAATTGACCTCTATGAGCAAGCATCGGTGCTAAGAGATGCGATAAGCCAGTGCACCTAAACTGTAGACACGGCGACCCATCGTAATACGGCCCCATGCAATGCAGTCAAAGAAAACCACACAAAAATGAAAGTACAGTACATACATTTGATTATGATTTGTTGGGAAGAAGAAAAAAAACATGCCTATCGTTACCTACCATAAGTGGCCATATATGATATATATTTTCCATTTATATAAAGATTACCCGATAGTACCAGTTATTCCAAGATTACATTTTGTGAGAGAGACACGAGAGCGAAGTGTATTGCGTGCGGACCCAACAAGACACCAAACCATCCCTGCACAATCACCCTCAATCTGCTTAAGGGCATCCTGCTCATCAGTGGTGAACCACACCACGCTCGAACCAATCACACCACGGAACATGTTTGCACGAGGGGTGGGCAAACACACATTACGATTTTGGGATCATAAACTGAGCTGCCACGGTCTGGCTGATTGTGAATCCCCAAGACTAACGCAATACAGAAGAACCTGGATATAAACACACCTTTAAAAAAGAGCACATTTGTAATATTGAGAACAACACATCCTTACATCACACTCGTTCGTGGGGAAGGTAAAGGGACATTGTTCACTCAATCACACTTTGGATATAAGCACACCTGGACTTGTTCCAAAGGAGTGGGCTTGTATACAACTTCTAGTGTAATGATGAAATAACGAGAAACTTTACACTGGTAGGAACCTCCTGGTTACACCAGCCCACAGGGGATTACAGTGTCCGTCCGTCGTGCAGGGAGGGGCTGGGTGGGGAGGGGACGGTGGGGAAGGGCTGGATGGGGAGGGTGGGGCTGGATGGGGGGTGGGAGGGGTGGGGCTGGGTGGGGAGGGGCTGGTCACCCCGTGGTGCCCTTATAAAACTCAACGTTTAACCTACTCACGCCGGCTTGTGCCCGCCCTCACAGTCGGACATATTTGCGGAATACACCACGCCGCCATTGACCCTGGCCATTGAACGAGCAACCCAACGTTCCTACCAGCTCCCTCCGCAGGAATGTGTTTAAGAGGTAGTCAAAGACCGTCAAAGTGATTTCCTGTTCAATGAACATTGAGGCCGCGCTTATTTATCTCCTCTTTACAACCCCGAGTGAGCGGTAGAAGTTCCACGTTCCCATGGCAGAGGCGAGAATATCCATACAACATCCCTTTTGACTCCCCCACAAAATGGTACTCAATTGTATCTCCCTCCCCACCCCCTCCAGAGAAATCTGAAGTCACTCGCAACTTTAGATTGCGAGCGCCTCACTTTTCAACTGAATGGGATTTGCTCAATATCCTCCACTTTACATTGAAATACTTCATTTAAGTTCCATACGATTAACACATCACTTATATAAAATTAACACATTATCATGATGAACTAAATACGAATGACTAATCATCATAATTGTGATATGTAATAACTACGAACGAAATGTAATAATCCACAGTAAAAAAGAGTCTTCACACATCACTACAGTTTAATCTGTGTAAATTTCCACCACCACCTCTTCAAGTGTGAAAGATTGATTAATGCTTAAAATGGAATTTGATACATTTCACAATACATTTGCTGAATGTTTTTTTTCTCTTAGAGATTTAACTTCACAAACGAAAGAGGACAAGATTCATGCATTGATTTTTTAGGTCAGATCGTGTAAGCAATCTGTGTTGTGTCATCCACCCTCCTCCACCCAACACAGTCACGTGACACACAATGCTACGACACACATTTTACTCAAGCGACCTGACCAGAAAATCGATGATAAATCATAATATTGGTCGTGAAAGCGAACGTGTTAAAAAAAGTGAGAGCACAAGTTTGCCAAATGGCACAGGATATAAATGGTTAAAAAATAGCATTTTTATTTATATATTCCATTTGAAATTGCTAAATGTTTTCCCCCTTCCTTTCGTTTAGAAAATTAACGTCACAAAATGAAAGAGCACAAGGTTACCATGACCAGATCACGTGGTAGAATGATGCACGTGAAATTGAATTGCCGAGAATGAATGTGTAAAAAGTGGTCTGGCTGGAGGGAAAAAAAGCATTTTCATATTTATTTATTTATTTCCATAGAGCCTTTCTGGTATACCTCAAAGTATGACTTCAGTTAGTCCATCTTTGAGGGGTATTACCAAAGTAAATTTGAACTTTTGATTCCTTTCCACATTCTATTTGAGCAAACGTCCATCTGTTTTCTCCAAAGTGAAAAAACCGAACGCTTCATGAATCGGGGCCCCACGTCGCCATTACGATTACACTTGTTGAGTTGGAAACATTATCTAAGCATTGTAATACCGTAAATTACATGCACGTATTTAAAGCACATTGCTGGAGCTGTTGACAATTTGCAACACCGAGGAGATGACATATGCAGAGTTTTCCAAACACGTTTTCGTCAAATAAGCGAAAGTCTCGTTGCTAATGAGAAGTTGTATCCTACTTGGGTCTCCGCAAAAAAATATTCCCGTTTGCCTCATTAATTAAAGGAGATTACTATCTGAAACTATGACCAATTCCAGCAGGCGCTGTGTAGACAAATAGCGTGCTTTTATTTGTGTTAGTGCCGTTCACGCACATTCAGCCCAATCCATGTTTGTCTCACACTTTTGTGGGATTCCATGCTTTGATGGAATGTCCCCCAAAAAGCGATTTTGGACAAATTCACGTGACAGTTTTCTTCTTCTTCCTCCTCCCAATTCATCACGCATGATGGGTGGAGCTCCATTCTGTAAACTCCCCCCCCCCAAAAAAAAAAACCCAGCCCCTCCACAGCCAATCAATAGTTGCTGGGGGAGTTCTGATGGAAATCAGGGCTTGTATGTGCTGACATCAGCACACTTGCCCCGGGGCAAGCCGACCAATCAGGCTCTGTCGTTCGTGCACGCGAGACACACCCACAACACATGAGTGTCTCGATGACATAAATATGCCCAGTGTTTCAATACAGGGTCTTGAGATGTGGTAGTATTTCGACGAAATATATATACACAAATTGTATCATATTGTAAATCCGAAAGTGATTGTATTTTATGTGGAATTGGCGACGCCTGAATACAAGATGTAGAATTGTTCCGGTATTGTGCAAAAAAAATCTGCCAAAAAGGTGGCAGACTGACAGCCAAAATAGCTATATGAATCAGCACGTTGAAACTGCGCTTGCAAGTAGTGTAGCGGAGAAGTAATTTTGAGGGTTTAAAGGTACAAAATGACTTCATATAATCCCTAATTGAGCATGCACACTGTAAGGGCGGTTTGACAACTGACATAACATCAGTCGTGTGAGCGACTGAAATTGCATTAAAGATAGGATTGTAATTTAAATACAACTTTAATTACAGTAGTTAAACTGTAATATCTATATATAATAAAATTGTTATAGCAAAAATAATTACGTGACAAAATGTAATTATGATAAAAAAAACATTCGCAAACGGGGATTAAAAACCCCGCTACATCAATATAGTTATTACAAAATGTGGATGAGGAATCAAACTGCTGCACTCTGAAAGTAAAAAAAATTCTAATACCTTAGTTATAGATTAAACCATGATGGCGCAAAGCAGTTTGTGGATTCATTGGTGCATTGGCGGATGCACACAACCCCACAGGGTCCATTAAAACGAAGTTGATATTTTTTTCTCTTTCTGTCTCTCCATAATGGAATTACATTAGTATTAATCTATTTAATGACTTAAAAAATGCAGCTTAAATGATTTGTACAAAGTCTTTGAAAATGTTCACCCCGTAGTGGTTACACAAAAAATCAATACAGTACCTGCAACACATTACTTCACGTGAAGAAAAAAGCAATGTTGTTGGTTTAATTTTGCTGTTTTCCGTTTTTGTTGTTGCTCACAGACGCAACACGAGGATTGTAGAGTAAGCTAATGCCCATAATACTTTGGTATGAAATACAATACCGAGAGGAAAAAGGGAAGGTTACTGATGTAAAAATAGGCTGGATTTTTTTTCTAATACACTGTCAGCTCCCATCATAATATATTACGTGAACTCAGTCCCCTTGTTAACCTGAATGCATAGCCAGCAAGATTCACCCACACCACCACAGTCTTTTTCACCCCTCAACAGTCCCAAGACACCAACGCCTTGCCCACAGCCACTAATAGGAGGCAAACTTGATGGCCGCGACATGTCAGCTTCATTTGGGTCTCGTTTTTTTTCTCCTTTCGAGAGAATGGCAAATGTGTTAAACGTTAAAATAGGAAATTGGGTACGGATCTATCAGGTGCCAAAGAGACGTGAAAACATCTGTCCGCAGTTGTCAGACGAAAAGTCGGCAGGGTATTTTTGGTTGAAACTGGGTCAATTGATTCGATTTTTGTATGTTTAGCTGAGAAGTAGTTTTTTATCATCTCGTTACATTTTATTGCGTGGATTGTCAGTTACAAATAGTATTAGCCATTGAAAATTATTTTAAAAATGTAGACGTCTTTGGTTATTTGCGCTGTGGTTGGTGCTTATTATGTTGAATAATAATTGTAATAATCTGTGTTGTAATGATGTATGAATAGAATAAAAACCGATGTCCTCCAAACGGAGATTTATCTCGCAGATCATCTATAAAGTTACCTCTGCAATCCTTCCTTCGCATTGTGCCCCCTTTTCAAGTTGCCCCACAGCCTGGACATTTTTTTTCTAATCTTTAGCCGCCCCCCCCCCCAAAGGAGGTCACATTGCGCAGCTGTCCACTAATTGCAGCGATTAATTGGGCATATGATTATTCCTGCTATCTGTGCTGCATTACACGCTTGGCTGTGCCGTGCCTGAGCCAGGGGAACCATAGCCTCTGGCAAACCTTGCTCGTTATTACATTTCCACCATGAGCCGCTCTCCCGTTTTGGGCCTGGTGATGATTATTATGATCAGAGGGAGTTGAATCACAAAGGGTGGGGTGATTGGGGGCGTGTGTGCTGGGGGTGGAGGAGGTAGCGTATCAGCTGTAAATATCATGAGCCGACAATTTTCTCTGAAAGCAGCATATATGTAAAACAAATCTTGGTAAGTTTTATGGCAGGTTTAATTTCCCTTGTTTCTTGCGGCATTTATTATTTAGAAGATTGCTGCCCATAAGGGAGCTGAGTGAAGAGGTTGATGGCGGGGATATTGCGGAAGGTAAATAACACATTTGTAGCAAGTCCCTCTATTTGAACCGACTCCCTGAGTGCATAATGTGGGGGCTGATATTTATGGATTTAATGGCACATTTCTGTTGGTCTAAAATTTGGGACAACAAAATGAAAAGTCCGAAACTAAATTCCACATATCACGATATTATCTCTCTCATGGTAGCACAGTTGTGTAACTATTAATAAAAAAAAACTACCAGTAATTGAAACCAGTCCACCATGATGTTATGTTATTTTTATGCATGTGTAATGACAGAGTGACACCTGCCAGCCTGAAGGGGTAATTACGGTTATAGCTGCATTACATAATGCCTTATTATGAAGGGGCGTATCTGGGGTAAAGGTGAAGGGCGGAGTCAGTCGAGAAGCTCCGGGAACCATCCCGAAGGCTCTAGAAAGTTCTAGAAAGGGGGCGTGGCCAGAGGTGGAGCTTGGCCATGCCAGGCGGATATAAGGAGCACCAAACCAGAACTTCGGGGCTGTAAGTGTGAGGTCTGAGTCCTGGCTGCGTCGCTGCCGTCGTCATCTCTTCGTCTTCGACCACGTGGCTGTTCTTCTGCAAGAGCAGCTCCGTCGCTGCCGCTACGCTCGTCAACCAGCCAGCGTAGCGCAGGACGGAGATGGGCTGCGTGTTTGGACAGCCCGGGTGTAGCCGCGTTACGAAGTGTATCGCCCTGTGTGCTCTTAATAAATAAGAAGCCTTCTACTGGACGTGTCGCTCACTTCACATGTATTATTTAACTAAGAAGAATAACCTAAATAATGTAAAATGCCGTACAGTATATAACAAGAATATCACATTTGCCTAAAAAAGTCAAATATGCCTCTGACTGGCCTCGCCACCCGTTTACAGCCCTGAGCCAGTGGTGGAAATTCTCTATTCTGAAGTCACAACTATTGCTGTTTTCACACAAAGTTTTAATAATTTTCGCTCAGTCGAGTAGGCCGAAATAGCCTCTCGAGGAACTGTCTAGAGCTCCCTGTAGTGAAGGTCATCCACCAGCAGTGGCATGAGCAAGCGATTGCAAGGCCTATACCTTTAACTATACGGTACAAATTTGATCAACCCTGAAGGCATGAAGAACTATGCTTACCCCAGACCAGGGCCAGCGAATGATATATGCACTTTGCGCCAACTTTTCTGCCACTCTGGGGAAATTTGTGGCCTATTTTCTCCCCAATCCCGCCATTCACAATTCATGGACGGCCTTCCTGCCGCTGAGGGGCCGCATCTCACTCATCTCACTCCGCCCCAGACAGCACGGTAGGTAGAATGGGCATAGCTATCGAACAACTGGAGGCATGGCTCAGTGTTGGGGGTGTGGGCGTGGTTCTGCATTCAGCACTATTTATGAGCGCCCTTTATGCCAAATCGTCCCCTATCACTTGTACGGAAAGAAGAGCTCCTCGCAACGCGGCACCAGCGTGATGCTGCCAGGACGGGGTGTGGTTGCAGTGTCAATAAGCGATGTTTCCAGAGGGTGGCTGCCTCCAACTGTCCGGCAGTATCTTTCATGGGCTTCCTCCACAGAGGCGAATTCTGAAACTACTGGTGCCATTTCGATTTAAAGCTTTCGTGACTGCAGGGATTCATCTTCTTGGTTCTTTCGGTAAAGTCACGTAGAAGGGAAGTAATTATGTTTTATTTTTATTATTGTATTACTTCCCTTCTACGTGACTTTACCTACTGGTGCCAGTCATCGGCAAATCTACTTAGCTCCATGTCCTTTTGTACTACATCAGCCCATCTCTACACTATCCAATGCCTTTCCCGCTTAGAGCCCTCTATCCAGCCTAACAGAAGCTGCTTAGGGAAGTGCTGTCTGGGCATGCAGGCTACATGACCCAGCCAACACATCCTCACCTAGGTGGAGAAGCATCACTCCACAGATGTTTATCTTTGCTGGGGGTAGAGGCAGTAGCTAGCACTATTTCTCGCCAACTGTTGATAGCAAGGCAAGCCTACGACAGCCTGGGACTCGTGGCTTTTCACACCTCATTGCCACACTCCCACACCATCTTCATTCTCTCATTCAATTTAAAGTCACTTTCTGAGCTCTGACATTGTGTCTCAAGTCGAGGACTGTCCACCCCTCATGCTGATGGGAGTCAAAACCAGTCGACCTCCTGTATCAGAGTCCTAGGTGTTACGGGTTTCGCTTCCCATCGGAAATTGGTAGCCTTTCCACTGCAGTTAATGTTAGTCCATGCTACTTAGGCAGCCATCGTAATTTTCTGTTGCTTCCGGAGGCTCTGCAAGGTTGGGGGGCAGGTGGATAAGTGGGATTTCGGTCCCCTGGCTTTGCCAACAGGGCTTTGTCCAGGGGACATCACGGGACGCCTGCCACTTCAGGGTCTTCGGTGCATTCTTTTCGGGGTAATTAAAGTTAAGGTGGAGGGGTTAGCGGTCTGCATTCAATGTGAGCACAGCGTGAGTGTAATCAGGTGATTAACATCAACCTTTATCCAAAATGGCATAGCTCACAATGGGCCAGTGTAACCGTCTGGCACTATGAGGAGGTGTGACTGTTTTTGTTCCAGACATACACACACACACATGGGATATTTATATATATGTGAAGACAAATATCCCCTGTATAGCCTTAACAGACTTTTGGGGCTAGAGGCTGTTAAGAAGCAAAGAAACATGCTGCCTTTGTCTCTCCAGTGACGATGATTTACACACTGCACCTCATATGAGGCTGTCTATTTAGGGGAGGCCCAAAACCAGTTCAGATAATCATCACTAGTGTTGGCTGTGAGCGGAAGTCAGGTTTATAGTGCAACATCATCATCATCCATCTGGGTTTGATAAATAGAGTAGTTTCACGTATAGATAGAGTGCTCAGGGTGAAGTAATATGACTATACTCCACCATGCTAGTTATTGCCGACCTGTGAAGGTTGGATGTGAATACAGGGACATATAAGTGGAATACAGTACCATACATCAATGTGTGTTTCTGCATTGCCCCTTTCTGCCCACCTCATTGTCCTGCAGCCTATAACACCTATTGTCCAGGCTGCTCTCCTACTCTCCTAATCAAACACTATCCGGGCTGAAATCTGCGTGGCTTCTGATAATCAGACGGTATGGGGTGCATTCATGCCGCTTTAGTCACCAGATCACAGTGCAATATAAGAAACTGGTACACTCGTTTTTTCTCCTCCACTTATGTGTTTAACGAAGTAACACGTGCACTTCTAATTCACCCAGCCACTGCCGGGTGAAGACATCGTCAATTAGCCACCCGCCATCTCTCACAAACCATCTCACGCGAACTCCGGCGATCATCACAGCAGCAGCGGCCTTTGACTGGCCATCGAACAAAGATGGTGGTCACCGCATCGCGCGGCGCTTTCAGATGCGCTTCTGCGGCCGTCTGGAACGCTCCTCCTGCCGATATTAGGAATCCACTGGAGCTACGCACTTTTAAATCTGCATTGAAAACTCGTTCAATTGAGAACGGCTTTTCGTGTCAGTTAATTGTCCTTCCCCGCACCTCCGATTAGCACGGTTGGCTACGTGCGTTTGGATACGTACATACACACACACACACCTGTGATGTTAGTAAGCCACCTGGCACCTATATTTAAGCCGATTTCATCACTACATCTCCTCAGCGGATGTTATCTGCTGAGAATTAAATAATATATATTTTTAAATACTTCCGATAGCATTGCAACCAAATTAGATTTTAGAGAAACAGTTTCTTTGCCAGCATGACAATAACTCTTAAAAAAAGGTTGGTAAGGGGGATAATTGAGACACATGGAGATGTCCTGCTGTGTCACCATCTGGACCCCTCCCTTGCTCGCTAAGGTCTATTTTAGGTAGAGGATGGAGGGTGTGATTATGGTGATGTCCCTCTACATTTCGCCACCGTGGTGATAAATAGTCAATGTTTCTGAGAACGACCATTGACAATACACCCTGAGAAAGTAATGCCATTGTGTAACACCGAGCATAGACTGCCCATCTGCGAAACTATTTCTTCAAACGCTTTGCTAACTTTATGCATTATAAATCATAAAATGTGGACAGCAAAATTGCTAATAGCCAATGTAAATGTGTGTCTTTTAAAATGCTGATTTGCCAGAAATTGTTATTGCATTTCACGGGATAAAAATGTAATAATGGAAAAGTGAGATATTTAGTACATCAGGTTATGAGCTTAGCTGTTCAATTCAGTTTCTGAAAGTTCAATAAACCGCATTTAATGAGTTGAAGTTATGAACTTGAGGCAGATGGGCCCCGATGACTCTACCGTTTGCTTTCATTTTTTCTCCCGTGCTATGGCTTCATAGATGTCTGCTGGGAGCCGCTCACAATACTTGGCTCTATTGTGATGGCTTGCATGAAACTTAATGTTTTCCGTACTGTGACTCATTTGCATAACTACTTTCTATTGACCTTTTGAGGTTTCTGTGCAGAGGACCGCCGAATGCAATTTTTTTTTTGCTCACTGCCTCAAGTGTCCGTATGGCCACAGACGGTGATGAGTGTCAGTTTAAGGGAAAGGTTCATAGAGTATTTATCGCCTACCACCTGCATGATAAGTCATGCAGGCCCCCTCTCTTGTTTTTTATCTCGTCTCTTTTGTCTTTCTCTCCAATAAAAAAAGATAGATCTCAACTATCATCTAACATTATTTGTTATCGCACCCTTCACAATCAAATTGTCGCGGAGCGCTTCGTAGATGGACACATTAAAAGCACATGTAACATTACATCTATAAAATCGTGCTTAGTTCTTTTGAAATGCGAGTTAAGTATAAAATATATGTACATTTTAGGATAAAAGACAAACAATGGTGAACGTATGACATTATTTTAGTGTGTTTTTGAGACACCCAATTTACAGCATTCCATTCCAGTGTTCTTAGATCTACGTGGTACCTATGAATTTACAATTACCATTGTCATAATAGCAAAGAAAAACTCTAACTGAAATTATGGACATTTAAATTGCATTTCTCAAGTAAAAATATATGTCATCATCATCATCAGCCATGATCAGTCTACTGCTGAATGAAGCCCTCGCTAAGGCATTGCCATCTTTAATTATCTTGCGACGTGATAACCCACCCAGCGCCGACACACGGGATGTTTCCATCGCTCCATTTCCTCGGTGGGTGTGCTCTTGCATGCGTTCCATCCTTTGGGTGCTACTCGGTTGTTCATCTTGACCATCATCCCTTCCTCGCGACCATTTGCTACCCAAGCTGACTTTTCAACGGTTTGAATTTTTACCGTTAGCGTGGTGAAGTATAGTCACCCCCCCCCCCCCCCGATAACTGAGATGCTACGTGTCCTTTGCGGAAGCCCACTCACTTTTCTTAACAATTGTAACAACGTCTTTAACTTGCATACAATATGTCCTCTAATCAATTTATTCCTCTCTTTTTGTTTCCATCTCTTAATGTAACTCGGGCGTAATTGTAAAATCTCCTGTAATATTGTGAACAAAAAGAATCCCCCCCCCAAAAAAAAAAAACCTCGAAAACGTGGCAATGATGCAGCATTGTGCACAGTGTGTAGTGTTATAGTGCTTCCAAACAAAACGCTGTCATGGTTCCTTTCCTGCAGCTTTTTTGGGTGAACGTGACATCGGTTTGTCAGGCACTGTCGATCGGTTGGCTGGTTGGATGAAAAATGTACCCCGCAGCCACAGACGATTGCCCATCCCATCCCCACACCCTATAACCACCCAACCCAACCACACTGTTTTTTTACAAATCATAATCCATTATGCTGCGTGCACTCTCCTTGGCTTCTTCTGTCTGCTGTGTCATGAACTGATTTAGACCCATTGATTTAATACAGAATGTTACACTTCCTTCAAAATATTTAAAATATAATAAGTATATATTCGCAGTAATGGAGATGTATACAAAACACTAATTTACCCATGATTTTTTTTTTATGGACAATTAGGATGTCATGAAAAATAAATGAGCTGGATTTACAAATGTATGTTGAACTTATTTTGCATCGTATGTCGCCAACCCTGCTAAGCGGAGGTGCAGGGGGAAGAACAACAACAAACTAACACACACAAAATGTAGTTCTAAAGAAGTTAGTTTGCAGTCTAGATTTAAAACAGTGTAGGTCCAATGGCTTCATAATATCGGGAGGAAAAGCTTTTTCAGTAGGCCGCAGAAGTACACATTGCGGGAAGGAAATGATAGCTAATCGATGAGACTGGCGAAGGAATAGCAGCCAATGGAGCCAGCAATTCCAAGGGGTCAGACCGCCACAGAGATGGAGCACTGAGATCGCTGATGCCCAGGAATTGGATGGATTGTGGCATCATGGGAATTGCAATGACATGCCGGATGCCTTCATTGAGCAGTGGCTAGATAATGGATGAATATGATGGTGTCGATGATATGGTAATTGTCACAAAAAAAGTGTAGATGCTTTGTAAACGAGACGGGGTCTTTTTTGAGAGTTTTATTTTTGAATATTGCTCGTTATTATATATTTGTGATTTTAACATCCCATCTTAACAGCCTCATGTCACTATAATATACACCTAACACTTACGTACACATTTTTATTCCTGCTTCCTCAGTAGCTAATACAGCAGCAGCTGTTTAGCAGTTATTATGAATGATTTAGTATTTGAATGTGTCCTACGGGCCACTTTAAACAACACTTTCAATAATTAGCTAAGTGAAATATTTTTAATGATACATTTATTCACGCTTTCACCACAATTCCATTATATTAAACAAAGCCACATCATCATCATCAGCCGCCATGATCTAACCACTGCTGAATGAAGGCCTCGCAAAAGCCGTCACCATCTCTCATGATCCTACGACATAATAATCCACCTCGCAGCTGCACACGAGACGATTTTATCGCTCCCTCTCTGCGGTTCGCGACATCCCAGAGCGGCTGCTTCCCTCCGTTGGTTTCCACTCAGAGATGAGTCACAAAAATACTGACCGTTATCCCTTCACAGCCACGAGACGTGCTGCTCAAGCCCACCGGCATTTCTGAACCGTCAATGTGTCTCTAATTTGCGTAGGTGGCAATCAAAAACAATGTTTGCAGTCAGGCTAATGCATTTCCTTAACACTTTTAGTTGCATCTTCTTGGTTCTTTCGGTAAAGTCACGTAGAAGGGAAATAATACAATAATAAAAATAAAACATAATAAAACAATTCTCACGACGTTTCGGCCACAACGCAAGCAGCCGTCCTCAGGTGAAGACCAGGTCTGTCGGGGAGACAGCGTCTGACGCTGTCTGACACTGTCTCCCCGACAGACCTGGACGCTGTTTGACGCTGTCTCCCCGACAGACCTGGTCTTCACCTGAGGACGGCTGCTTGTGTTGTGGCCGAAACGTCTTGAGAATTGTTGTATTATGTTTTATTTTTATTATTGTATTATTTCCCTTCTACGTGACTTTACCGAAAGAACCAAGAAGATGAATCCCTGCAGTCACGAAAGCTTTAAATCGAAACTTTTAGTTGCGTGTGGCTTTGGACATCAAGAATGATGCATGTGTGCACAGTAAAAAAAAATGAGGTAAGAACACCAGGTGAGTGTTGTCTGACCGCGATTTCACAATGTCCCATTGGTTGGTTAGGCGTGCAGTGCCTCGTGTCGTTCCTGCGCAGCCTGGGCTGCCGCGGATTCAGCCTGAAGCGACGTCGCGTGCGCTTACTAATGTGCCGAGTGATTTGGGCATGCGAGCTCGCTGTGGCAGCTGCATGCATGGCAGGCGTGGACGTGCGGTGCAGCGCGTTGGAAGCTCGGGGTCTTCTCTCTGTGTCGTGAGCGAGCCCTGCAAGAGCAACCACAAATTTACCCTTCTTGAGTGTTTAGTGTACGCTTGCTTTCTTTAGAATAGACGTTTGATGGTTTATTCAATTTAACAGCTTATTTTCTGTTCACGAGAACGGTATACACAAACACAGACATCAGCATCCTTACAACAGTCCTATATATATTTTTGTTATATATCAATTGAGTGTTTTTTTTTATTAAAAAATATATGTGATTGCATTTTGTTATTGATTGTTGGGTTCGTAGTAGTGCGCCGCTGGTGAAGGGGTTAGGGCCTTGAGGTTTTGACTTTTTGCTCTGTAAAGCTGACTCATATCTGCGGGTCATTTCGGCAGCCCTTAATGTCTGGCACAGGGGATGTGGTCTGGTTGAGTGGTCTGGGATACGAGTCTGAATATTGAGCTAAGGTGGGCGTGGTGGCCATAGTTAGACACTAATCATTATAATGCTGTGTTTACTCCCACACCGGCTGGCAGTCTGCTGCAAGACGAGATTAAAGCAAAACAGCCTGCTGTTGCTGTCTCAACCTGCACAGCTCCTCAGGGGCGAATGCGATTCCGAATTTGAGTTCAAGTTGGGTCAGTATTTGTGGATAATATTTGCGGCAAGGGCATGCCGCTGCAGTGGCTAAGGTTTTCAATAGTCATGAATGGAATACATTTTTGTCATCGCATTTACAACTTCCCCTGAATGTTTTCTAAAATATATTGAGCTTTATTAATCAACGCATGTTTAAACAGAGTATATGTAATGTAAGCATATGGCAATAAATGCTGCAGTGGTGAAAAGTCTGTAATGCAATGTTCCTATAAATATATGTTATCATTAATTAGTAATTGTGCTACTGCAGCAATATTATATGGCATTTTTTGACGGAACTGACTTAGTCGACCCTGACATCATATCAGGACAGTGGCTGCAGAATATGGCATTTCAAACTTACAGGCTCATCCATTTATTGAGACGCGGCCACATTCAGACACTTCATAAATAAAAAATGGTGTTGTTATATATTACTCTGCTGATATATTAGTCAATATTTCATCCTCAAAGCTGGGAAACACAGAATTAAAATTATATATATGTTACATATTCAATAACTATTCACGTGGCCATTAAAAAAACTGGTCATCAGAAAATAAAAACAAAAGATTCTTCTCAGGCTCCATGGTGTAAAGTGCTGTCTCCAACTCGTATCCACCCAATCTTTCCTCTGGATTCTCTATATATTTGCAACAAAGAATGGTCATTGCCTGAAACGTCATCAACTGTTGTACAGGATGGTCCAGATGTCTCGTGATGCCCATTTAATCTCACGAAAACTCAATATATATTTTTAAAAGTAACGTTGACTAAAACAGAAATGAATAGACAAAGGAGATACAACAGGAACATTATGTGGGTGAAAAGGTGTAAGTGATGCAAGTGGAAGTAAAGAGATCAAGAGGAAGGCAGCAGAAGAGGGGGGGGGGGGGAGATGTGGTGCGATCGGACATGGTGGCCCGAGGAGCAGATGGCGCAGGACAGGGCAGCGTGGAGAAGGTTGGCAAGGACAGCGAGCCCCACGTGAGTGTGACAAACGCGTGCAAAGGTAAACCAAAATGTTAGGGTTAAATTGATTGGAGGGGGCGGGGGGGGGGTCACAAGACACCTGGACCACCATTGTATAACACATTCCTGCGGAGGGAGCTGGTAGGAACGTTGGGTTGCTCGGTCAATGGCCAGGGTCAACGGCGGCGTGGTGTATTCCGCAAATATGCCCGACTGTGAGGGCGGGCACAAGCCGGCGTGAGTAGGTTAAACGTTGAGTTTTATAAGGGCACCACGGGTGACCAGTATCACCCCACCCAGCCCCACCCCTCCCACCTCCCACCCACCCCCACCCTCCCCTCCCCTCCCCACCCTCCCCACCCAGCCCCTCCCCACCCTCCCCTCCCCTCCCCTCCCCACCCAGCCCTACCCTTCCCACCCAGTCCCTTCCTACCCAGCCCCTCCCTCCCCACCCAGCCCCTCCCTGCACGACGGACGGACAGAATAATCCCCTGTGGGCTGGTGTAACCAGAGGTTCCTACCAGTGTCATTTTTCTTCTAAGGCCACAGTGTTAGCGACGGAAGTGTTGGGTTCTTTTTTTATTAAATCCTTTTTATTAAGTTTACTTGCTTGCTTGCGCGCTTACGACCGTGCAAATCTTTCGGTCGTTTTTTTAACCCACTTCCCGTGATCCAATCGAGCTGACATTTTGCACACAGACTCGTTGTGCGTGGCAATTTATTTTCGTGAAATTTTTTCAATTTTTTTTTACACGTTTTAGGAATTTTTTTTTTATATTTAATTACCAATTGCTTAATGGTGGCAGGCAATCATCTGACCCATAGGTGGCAGCCATCTCAAGCCAGAGGACGAGAGGACTCTAGCTGCCACGCATATAAAGGATTTATAGTGAAAAACTTTGTTTTTACGGGTTAATTTTTATTCGATTGTTTTGTAACAGTCGTGGATAACTGGGCTGAGACCAACTTGTGAAAACCTGAGAGAGTGGTTTAATCACTGGTAGCGAGCAGGGTTTGTCATGGGTGTTAGCACCGTGGGAGGTGCTCTCCCATGAAATATTCCTCAACTGCCTCGTAGGGCTCGTTGTCATGGGACGTACCTACAATAATGATGAATTATGAATGTATTTCTCATCGTCTTTATATGTGCGTAGGATGATGTACAGTTTTCAATTACATATTTTACACGGTCGTCACAAATATCACTTGGAGCTACATTTTTACGTGGTATAATCAGATTTTTTGGCATCAGGTAATTTTGTACAAATTATATTATTGTTATATTCCGCATTATTGAAATATGTAACATTGTAATAACAATCATTCATGGGGCTCTGGGATTACTGCCATACATTCTGGATGCTGCAAGGCAGCATTTCACCTTGTTGTCAGAGTTACCTACAAGAGGATGAGAGATAATTTCCAAAAATGAGCCTTTTTTTGTATTAATGAAGTGCTGCACATTGATTGATTTGTTTGCTTTCATCCTTTATGAAAGGTTTTTTTTTGTGTGTATAGACATATATATAGTTTGTATAGAGAGGCTTTATGCGAGCGTACATTTCGATGAGAATTCATTACGTGAACATTGTAAGGGATATCCATCAGACAAATGGTCAAACAAGATTACTCCCATTTAAATGCTAAATAACCCAATACTGCCACAGAGGTCATAGGGCACATGAGGCGCATTGCCGCGCACATTGGGTGTGACCATTGGGGTGCATTTTGAATGAAGTTAGAAAACCTTTTAAAGCTTGCCAAAGTAAGCCCTTTTCAGCTAAATTATTGAAAACAAAGCTCTGTTGGAGCATGCAGCTGTCATTACTGATTCGCAGCTTTAGTGACATGCTCTTTTTTTCGCACGTACATTTATGCGAAACTTTTGCCCCATGATTTATGATGCATTGTTTTTGAGCACAGGGTTTTGTCACAAAAGGGTTTGCAGTAGATAATGTAGATGTCCAGTGAAACAAAGAAAGAGTACGTTCAAGCAGATTAACAACAGATTAATGTTGATAAGCAATATGAATGTGAGTTGTTAAAAAAACATTCCACTTGACTTGCAACATAAATCTGGTATGCAGTTGTTTGGTTAACATATTACTCGAATCAAATCAAAGCACGTTGTACTTTAGTAGAAAAAGAAATTCGAGAAAGTGTATGTTCATTGATCAAATGTAAAGGTTATTATAATCACTTGAAGTAAACTGTGCATAAACATTCATGTTAAGAAATAAGCACTCTTTTGAAACGAATTAAAAATTTAATGATGAATGCAGATTTTAAAAATATACGGTCGAGTAATCGTGGGACCAGGTTTCAAAATCCACACACGTGTACTTTAGGGGGCTTGTTTCCTCTTCAGCTAATTAAACACAACATCTGGCCCACAGTCCTCCTCCCACGAAGCATCACGGCATCAATAACTGGCACAACAAGTGCCTGCAGAAATGTGGCAAATGCACGAAAACATAGTTGGGTTTCTTCTTCTTCCTCCTCCTCCTCCCTTTGTAATGAGAGAAGAGACACTTTTTGAAGACGTACAATTTGCATCAGGCGCACTCCTCCCACAAATCTTATATTACATCCTAAGGCATGCACTGGTGAGTGCATGCATGCATAATTTGCGGCGTGGAGTGCAAAGGCAATGAATTATACGTGAAAAACGTGCCTCAAAATTGTTTTGGAGAGCATGGGAAGGGGGTCAAAAACATGCACACTCTTACACACGAACATGCAATTTCTCTCGGCCAAATGTAAGCAAACTAATCTTTATATGCCCTACAGCTATGACCTGGGTCGAGCACTATATTTTGTATCTCTCAGGGGAGTTGACAAGCAGAAACAAACAGGAGTTTCACAGAACAGTAACTTTGTTTACAAGAGGGCAGCTGCAGCTAAAACGATTACTCTGTACTTTTTTTTGGTTCATTTGTCGTTGAGAAAAAAAACAATCTACAAATGTATTTAATCAATCCTGTGTATGAGTACTGAAGGCTACCAATGTTGTTTACGTACGGCGTATACCACTTGCACTTACGATGATGACGATTATGACGACATCTTTTAGAGGACTTCACTTGGCAAGCGTAAAAAAAAAGCAATGATCAGATCCACAATGCGTTTTGCCTCTTGTTGCTGTATAGCGGTGAGCATAAAACGTCCTTTGTGCCGTGCTGCACCGAACCGACATATGTTCCATCTGTATTTACAACGTTGCCTCCACAAGTGAAACAACACTCATGCGTGACCGTCGGTTATGTTTGGGGCCTTTACCGTGGGACACTTCACAAATGTCCCCCGCTGGTCCTCAGGGGCCGCTCCTAACGCCACTCGCTTCTGCGTCGCTTTGCACGCCCCGGTGCAAATGTTCATTTTCCACCTTTTCCAGCACCGCCTTATCTTCCCCGGGCGACTACTCGTCGCGTGCGGCTCGATACTCACAGTGGGAAAGGGAAGAGGGAGTACAATTGTCGCACGACGAGAAAAGAGCCTGCGGAAAGCATTCCATTGCCGGTGCGAGCAAATGCGCCCACTGGATTGAGGTGCCTATATTTCTCACGGGCTAATATTATATTATATTCATGCCGAGTCACTGATCGAGAATCGCCGAGAACCTCGATTTTGTGGCCGAGTTCTGTGCCCATACCTTAGCCGATAAAGAGATGAAACCAGGTTTGCAAAAGCGAGTTTTGCAAGTTGGTTATCTCGGCCCGATCATCAATGTGCAAAGTAGTAATAATACTAATGAATACAAAAAAAAACATTTCCATTTATATTGACCGTTTCCTTGTGTTGAGTGCTTATTTGGCAGAGGCCCATCGTAAGCCACTTGATAATCTTCAGGATATGCATAAGCTGACAATTGCAAAGAATACGCTTTTAAGGTGAAGGTCTGCCACTGCAATACACTGAGTATATCCACTTCACCATAGCAGGTACTCTTTACGCAAAGTACGTAGTTGAAGCTCCCCGGATGAGATGAGGTGAGGCAAAAGTGATTTCTGTGGGTCTGTAAATGTCCTATAGCCAGTGTGCAAAATGTGTACAAGTAAACAAATGTCAAGCGCATGCTGTTAATGTGTGGTTTTATATTGGAAACCATGCTGCCTGTAATGTACTGACAGAAGAATAAGCAGGCCATCTTGATCTCAATTTTATCTAGTTAAGGCAACGGTCACAATGTCCTGAGCAATGCTCATAGTCTCCTTGAAGGTGATGAATTCGATTAGCATCTCGTAGGCAGCTAAGATGCCATCATCGTAGTTGGCCAATATATATATGGAAGTGTGAATATTTTGCACAACATGAGACTGACAATTTTCATAAAAATGGTGTTTTGCCCCCTGCAAGTGAAGAGTCTCTCGCAGGAAGCATGTAATACCTCTGTGCAATCTCACTCCAGGGCTGAAATGTGATTTGCCCAGTGCCCGGAATGTTCCAGGATAATCCCTTTAATTTCAGGCCTGAGCCGCTTTCACTTCGTTGTCACGCTGAAAGTCTCTGAAGGTGAGCCGTGTGCTTCACACACGTGTGTGTTTCCGATTGCAGATTCGGAACAGCGGCGGCCAGATAAATAATGCGAAGTAATATGATGATCTTGTGGCGATAAGGATGTTGTTTTCATTGCTGGTCAAACCGGGGCATTGGGGCAACACATCTCCTATCAGTTTGTAAAAAAAAAACTCAATTGCACTTAACACTGGCTGATATACAGCTGAGGTGCATGTCACTGTTGCAGATACATGGCGTGCAACGAATTGCCAAATATTTTCAAGCCCCCTTGCATTAAAGCAGTACTATGCTTGGGAAAAGTGTGCGGTCCCCATTGTCCAACAAAATGTACCTTATTAAGTAGTTAAATATGCTATTTTGGTCGATGTGTCATCCTACAACGATTACTATCTTTTAAGAGAACCGATTTGCGTTTAACTCCTAGGTGACATATGGTCGAGGCTCACGATGAAGTGTTAGCCGAGAGAAACAAACACGCGCTCGAGTGGGTGTCCACCGTGCGGTTGGAGAAATTTAATCAGCTTTGTGTGTCGGTGCGAGGTGGATTGATAATTCGCAAGATGGCAAGAGATGGTGCCAGCTGCTGAGCTGATTACACCCATCAGTAAATCAGAATCATCAGAATTTTTGTTTATGCTGGAGGAATCCGATGAGCTATAAAGCTCTTTTTCACAGACGTCCAGTCGGGATGGGTATGAACGTTACAACAACAGACAATAAAAAAAACCATTATGGGAGTGCAAAGTCCAAGAAAAGTAAACAAATCACCGAAACACATACAAATACAACTAAACTATCCCCATCCTACCAGACACAAAGTCCACTGAGGTATTAGCTTTTTTTTCAAAAGCCACAAATGATAGCTCAGCAAAGTGGCTTGTCATTTGGACATTTATAGCAGCAAAAACACATTGTCCTGCGGAGGGAGCTGGTAGAAACGTTGGGTTGCTCGGTCAATGGCCAGGGTCAACGGCGGCGTGGTGTATTCCGCAAATATGCCCGACTGTGAGGGCGGGCACAAGCCGGCGTGAGTAGGTTAAACGTTGAGTTTTATAAGGGCACCACGGGGTGACCAGCCCCTCCTCACCCAGCTCCACCACTCCCACCCTCCACCCAGCCCCACCCTCCCCATCCAGCCCCTCCCCACCCTCCCTCCCCACCCAGCCCCTCCCCACCCTCCCCACCCAACACCACCCTCCCCACCCAGCCCCTCCCCACCCTCCCCTCCCCACCCAGCCCCTCCCTGCACGACGGACGGACACAATAATCCCCTGTGGGCTGGTGTAACCAGGAGGTTCCTGGCAGTATAATCTAAATAGTCTCAATGAAATTAGCTTGTGTGTGGGTGCGAGGTGGATTTCTTATTTGTAGGATTGGCGAGAGAAGGTGACAGTTGCTGAGCCTATCACACCCATCAGTGAATCCGAATCATCAGAATATTTGTTCATACTGGAGGAATCCGATGAGCTATGAAGCTCTTTCTCACAAATTTCCAGTCGGGGCAGATCAGAACGTTACAACAACAAACAGTACAAAAGCACGATAGGAGTGCACAGTAGATGGAAGGTAAACAAATCATTTTAAAAAATACGAGTTAACACTAAACGAAATTTGATTTGATTTCAGGTAAAGCCCACTGATTTATTAGTTTCATTTCAGAAGCGACATCGCTACAAATGTGATAGCTCAACGAAGCGGCTTATCATGTGGAGATGCAATGACCATGGCCGACAATTGAGTAAATCATTGAGGTTTATTAATTTTACCATCTCGAACCATCTTCAGACACTCCGTTGCTTCGGAATTCCACTCTAAAGGCAATTGCTAACTTCATGCTACAAGTCGTATCGCTGTCAGCTGGCCATCGTGCATTTGATTCACTACGTGGTGTCATTCGCACGGCTGCATTGAGTTGTGCGGTGCCGCAAGTGTTATAGCATCGTCCATGTTGCCATCATCATCGTGCATTCTGCTTCGCAAAGTGATAACTTTTTCGTTGTTTATCTCTTATTATTTTTATACAATTTCTTGATTCGTTTTTGCCTTCGTTTCTATTTTACCGAGGGTTCCATTTACTTAATGATGGCTATAAATAGGATTTCGCCCTTAATTTGATTATGCACGTAATTAGTATACAGCGTGCTGAGATGCAATTAGCATACTCTACGCTCTCTAACACTGAAATTATTGTAATTATTTTGATTCACCGATCAGAAACACTTGCAATGGCTGTTTCAAAGTTATAAGGTGGTGCTGCTGCTATTGTGGTGGGGGTTTCCTATCAAAGGGAGTTACATCATTTGCGTTACTTTGTTTAGATTGATGCCTTTATATTTTCGAACACCGCGATGCCGAATGTCCCATCTTGGCAGTGCTTTTGAAATAGTTTGCTGTTATATTTTTCACTTTCCCAATTATATCGATGTGCTTTGATTTATGATAACGTTGCATTTTATATCCCCCCCCCCACTCCTCCCTCTCCCGTCCAGTCACCCTTCAAGAAGATCTTTTTAACTCAATGGGCCCTATCCGATCCTAAAATAAATGATGATGTAATGCATTTAAAGTCGTTATAATGTTCTCTTTTCTATCGTTAATAAACGGAACAACAGCGAGGAATGGTAGCCGAACGACAGGACGTTCACCAGGAGATGGAGCAATGAAAATTGTCGGGTGTGCAAGTGTTTGGTGGATTGTTACATCTCGCAGGATCATGACAGATGATGGTGGTCATGTGGAGAGGTCTTCGTCCAGCAGTGGATTGCCAAAGGCTGATGTTGATGATGATGCAATACACCGACGTGCAGTCCTGTATGGAATTGACATCCAATGGAATGGGAAGTAACTTATAAATATGCTGCCGGTGTAAGCAATGATGAGATAACACAAATGAAGGAACGGTTGTTCAAAACTGGGTGTTAACATCATTTTAAGGTAATTTCCATGCATCGGCAAGATATAAATTAAACCCGATGTAATTGCACAGCACATTTTCACTTTACAATGGAATTTACAATAGCAACTGTATACAACTATATATATGCAGTCTCTAATATATATCCCATTACCCATTTTGGAATGCTTGTTTGCGCATTCGTATTTGTTGGTGTGTTTCGTGTGACATGATGACACGTTTCAGACGTCTCTCTGGATGACCTCATGTCCCCAGCGTATCCACTAATGAGTTCCTTTGCACATTGTCTCCGATGTCGGAATAGCCGAGGAGCGAGAACCAAAGCATGGCTGTTATGTCTGCTGCTGGTGGCATCTGTTTGCTCATTCTGCAAACGCGATCAGCAATGTCCCCAAAGAGAACCCACAGTGACCAGTGCTGTGCCTCTTTGGATCTATTTCCTCTGGGGAGCATCAAAACCACGACGAGTTTTCGAGAGCTAGCAACGCTCATGTCAAGTGCTTTTACTGTGGCCATATCCGAAAATCTAGCTGATGCACATGGATACCGCTCCCACGGAAAGATCTTCCCCTAATCACACGGGGAGAGATGTGCATTCATCGCAACTCACGAGGGGGCATGCACTGCAAGAAAAAATGTCTTTAGTGTGCCACTCTTTTCCACACGAGGCCTGATGATGTCCATAATTTTTCATGGTTTGTTGCTAAGATCGCGGATGCCTGCCGCGAAGAGGGGAAAGCACATATCTCACTTCAGCTCACTTAAAAAAATCACACGCCCGCACCTTATTTTTGCAATGGTAACTGCGGAGGATTCACATGCCCAAGCAGCAAATGCAATGGGACACTATTGTAGACATCTAAAGTACGAGATATTCTATATTGAAATACCAATCACTGAATAGCCATGAAATGTATCCTCTCAGCAATGCCTAGGCACCCCATTAGGCGAGAAAGAACAATACAAAACATCATTCATAAAATAACCTTGCCATGGTATTATTATTATTATTATGTTCAGCTTTAAACATCCTTTGACCTCGGCAATGTCACCGAAAAATTTCAAGCACTATTTCCAAAAGGTGCTTTGAGACAATGGAATGGTCGCAAACAATGTAGAGTGTACTTACTCTTCAATTTATTACGGGGACCATCACAAGGACAAACCCATCAAGAAATACATTTCTTCTATACAAGCAACACGAAAATCTTTTGTGCCGTGAATATTGCATGAATGTAAAACGAAGAAATGTGCTTACAATTCCAGTTTAAAAAAAAACACGTTAGCTCCGGTGAAAAAGCACCTAACATTGCATCTCACGATGATTCTGGACTAAAATCCTAATTCTTCGCTCTACGGGAACCAAATGGCCATGGCAGGCCATACAATGTCGTGCAAGAATACTGGGCGAGTGATTTACCTTAATAACAATGTTGGCCTCTAGACTTGACAATTACTGTAATGAAGTACATAACATGGGAAACAACTGAAAAACGTTTAATGTCAGCAGTGAACGGATGTATACCAATCTTTGCTGAACGCAGCTTGCCACCATCTCTACCAACTTCTTCCTGGAACATGCTTAAGACTATTCATGATAATAATTTGCAACCTCTTGTCAATCCGCTGTTGGAATGAGTCTCCTGACTCTGTCAGTCATACGGATTGACTATACCTCACCACACTGGTCAGTGGACGTCGTTTAAGGGGCTTGCCGAGAATCGTGTCAGATATCACTCGCCACAGCTGTTCGCTGTGGACCGACGTTTTACTCGTGTTGCTGGGTTGGTTCATAGAGCAGTGTGATCACCACTGCTCTACCCTATGAGACTATATATTTAACTCCACCAAATATCTCACCATTAAGGTTTTCTCATTGTTAATTAATCGGCATTGGTGCCCTTTGTTTCTATCGGAAGATGCTTAATTTTGCCATGAGTCCATACTCTTAGCTTTTTCGGTACCAACAGGGGCTTGCGCACAAACACGTCCACGTACACATCGTGCTCTTTTTTAGCCCCGCCCCCCTCCCAATACGTTCCATTCATTGGCTACCACATTCTGATAAGCTCCTCCCCTCTCCTCCCTCTTAACTTGTATTTAAGAACTTGCATCTTGGAATCCCTGCCTCACTTGATACAGCAAATTCAGCTGTGACGGTCCCACCTGATGACGGAGACTTGTGTTGCCTCCGAAACGTCGTGATTTTTATTATTTTATTTTTATTAATTTTAATTTCATTTTTTACCTACGTGACTTTACCGAAAAAACTAAGAGTATGAATCTTTGCAGTCACGAAAGCTTCAAACGAGAGTCCAGTTTGTGACTGTGGTGCGATATCTCAGACCGTGCAGCATATTGTGAACGACTGCCCAATCAGATCAGTCAACGGCGATCTGAAAGAAATCCACGCGGCTCCTCCTGAAGCAGCCGAATTGATATAAAATATCTGGACATCAATTTGTAATCTGTTGCAATCCCCAAAAATGCCAAACGAAAGAAGAAGAATAGAAGCTGGGGTTTGCCTGTACACATTTATGCCACGCGTTAAAACATGTCTCGACAAGGAAACATATATAATAGCCGAAGTTTCAGACAATGGCGTTTTGTCTTAATGTTGCTATGAAGAAGGGGCATTGCCCAAAACGTCAAATGTTTTTCATTTTTGGCAGTGTTATCCCCGAAGTTTCTGAGATTTTTGTGCGTTTGCACCACTGCCAACACACTATCACCAAATAGTTATATTTTTCCACCAAGATTGGTTTCTGTGTCATTGGGAATGTTACATTAATTCACAGTTTAATACAGTTGAAAAGTTATTCTACTGAGGACTAACTTGATATTACCAGTTTCGATGCAGCCTTAGTGTAGAAGTTCCGTTCATAAAATAGGGGATATGTTTTGTATACTGCTACAGGGACTGCTCTACTTATGAACGAGTTAGGTTCCAGAGGTCTCTTCGTTAGTCGATTTGTTCGTAAGTCGAACTTTAATCCTGTCGATTCCAAACATGATTACTAATCTATTACATAATTACAATATCCCCCCTCCGCCTCAAATCACTGCATCTGAATGAGTTAAATGATGACGTCACCCTGCTGCTCTATTTAAGAACAAAAGCAAGTGAGGGCTTCAACTATTCTTGCAAATTACACGATGATGCTGGATGTAATTACCAGCGAAACGGCGTACCCAAAAATTGTAAATGTTGTGGATTCACTCTTTAACACACCGGTGGGCTAAAGTAGTGAACTATTTGTCTTTTGTCAACCTGAAACTTTTTTACTGATTGGCCGTGTCGGGGGTGGAGGGTTACGACACATTTATAAATAACGCGATATAACCCAAAAAGTTTATTATGGATTCCAAACATGTTGTACGGCGTGTACACTTAACACGGGGAATCGCTTTTAAAGTTGAAACATCTCCTGTAGATGGAGATGCCACTGGTTCTTCACGTTCTGCAGATGTAGATGCCACTACCACCATCTATTGCGCGGCGGTTGAACTTACGACTCTCGGTTCGAACAGGCAACTTGACTTACGGACAGGTTTGTTCGTATCTCTGAAAGTTTGTAAGTCAAATGTTCGTAAATAGAGGAGTCACTGTATATATTTTTAATAAGGGAGCTGTAACAGTTTGGATGGCTGCAACCATTTCCACTGACTTCCTAGCATGTATGATTAACATGTGATTTGTTTTTGCTTAAAGATAGTGTAGAATTCATCCACTATTTTTTATGAGTTTGTCTTAATCATGCATTATGGTTCCATGTTCCATTCTGAGAGCTACTATTTCTGATTTAGTAATAATCAATTAAATAGTTTTTGCTCTTGCCCTCTCCCATTGCTTAAAACATTTTCAATATTTTTCCTGCTGTGTTCTTTCATTTATTTTCCCCCAAACTTTTTTTTTTACTGAGTTACGTGCAGTTCGTATTTTTTCGATTTAAAGCTTTCGTGACTGCAGGGATTCATCTTCTTGGTTCTTTCGGTAAAGTCACGTAGAAGGGAAACAATAAAATAATACAAATATAAAACAATACAATTCTCACGACGTTTCGACTGCAACACAAGCAATCATCATCAGCAAGAAAATGTTCTTGCTGTTGATTTCACACCTGAGATGATTGCTTGTGTTGCAGTCGAAACGTCGTGAGAATTGTATTGTTTTATATTTTTATTATTTTATTATTTCCCTTCTACGTGACTTTACCGAAAGAACCAAGAATATCACATTGACTGTTAAGAAGAGTTAAGTGAACTTTGGCTGTGACACATTCTGGCTAGAAGGTATGGTAGTGGACTGATGAGATTGGTGATAGAGCGACAAGCAAATATGACAACATGTCCCAGAGAGAACACGCACCGTAAGAGATGGAGTGATAATGTCAGCTCATTTGTATGAGCCAGGTGGATCGTGGCATCGCAGGACCACGATGGATGTGGAGGGCCTTCATCTATCGGTGGATTGAGCATGGTCAATCATGAAGATAAATTGTACAATTTAACATGCCTTTTCATCAGGTGTATTTTACCATGCGACCTGTTTCCACCCAGGTATTAAATGTACAGCCTTTGACCTTGCGTAATAAATGATTTATTATATTACGCTCAATGAGGAGAGCTACAAACCAAATTGGCCGGTGTAATCAAGATAAATTCACATGTCCAAGACCGAACCAAATTCACAAACCGCACAGGAGACTCTATAGGGTGAAAGGGCATAGCACGAGGAATTTCGAATCATAGAGATTGATTCAAAGAAAATGGTTACCCATTTTCCAGCTCAATAGGTTTAGAAAAAATCCCCGCAGGAAGTCAGAAACCTGTCATCTATTTGTAAGGTGACACTTACACTTTTCAAAAGTATATGTTGAGATCATTGTTGAGGTCTGCCCACTGCACTGCGACCATTGGTACACCACGTGATTGGTTATTCAAAACAGCACACCAAGGATGATGATGATGATAATAATAATAATTCAAGAACAGTTCTCCGACTCCCGAATAAGGTACACCTCCATTTTCTTCCCATCTCTCTCTTTACATCACAGCATGTTGACCAATGCCATCTTAATTTAAAGATGATAAATGATTATTTTAAATGTCTCAGAGACTTATTCCATTAATGGAACTGTCCTTGGATTTTCACCATTGCATAGTAGCCAATTATATTTTTCAGCTTGCAAAGCCTTTTTTTAAGTGTACATGATATGTTTTGCTTAGAGAAATGCAAATTACATTGTTATTGTCTCTAAACTATAAAACACAAATAAAACAACGTGACCTTTCAACTAAGGCAAGGGTAATTGACGTTGCTCATATCCTGTGATTTCTCTGCAGTGAATCTGTGATTTAATTTCTTGAAATATGTTTCTGTTGAACTCAAAAATACAGAACCAACAAATCATTCAAAGCCTGAACTGCAGTGGTGTGAGTACACACCCGTTACGTTTAGAAGTGATTTAGCAGCAAATTATATTTTTCTACAAATGCATCCTCTAACCTACCAAGTGGCTCAATGGTAAGAGCCAGCAACTCAGCCCATCATCCGCCCAACGGTCATTAAAATAAGGGTACCACTTTGTGTGGAAATCAACAGTTGTTGTTAATGCAAAGACTTGCCCTTGTCATGAGCATGTGGAATTTCCACTAATGGCCCAGTGCTATGAACAGTACTGGATATAAACACTATATCAATTGAGCAGGAAATCACTTTCATTTGACCGAACTATACTTGAAACCTTTGCGAGTCTTGACAAGCAACAGCAACGGGATGTTTTTGTCCAGCGAAGCGCCGCAGAAGAAAAATCAGACAAACAAAATTTTGTGGAATCACCTGATTTGCTTTTGTATAACAATTCAATTTCCCTGCACCCCTTCACATGACGCACCTTTGAAGTTGCACACTACAGTAAATGTATGTGTCCGTCAAAACTGCTTTTTGTGTCTAGTTTGTTATCCCCCCCCCCACATCCGATTCGCGCGGTTGGCTATGTACAGTGTGAAAGAAGTTCAACATTTTGTAGGGGTTTGTGCGTTATTCAGTTCATCCGAATGTATAGCTGTTCATATATTCACAACTGTATGGTAATTGACTCATGCAGCTCGCGAAGGATGCTCGGTTTAGTAATATATGTTATGTATGTCGCTATTGTAAAAATTCAATCACATTTCTTATGATCACTGTTACATTGTTTTTATAGCATTATTTTAGTAATTTCTAGAACGGTTTAGTTTAGCCCGATGTTTTGATGTAGTATAGAGTTACACTTAAAATGTTAATCTATATTGTATTATGATTGTTATTGTGATCTAACATCAAAATGGTATTTTTTTGCACATTTGTGTACGCAGCATAAACAAACGGTGCTTTTTCTGGAATATTTTATTGTTTTTGTAGGGGATGTTTCAATTTGCGTACAGTACATTTTAAATGTATCTTGTAATTATATTGTTTGTTGCGGTTCCACCCGAATCAAGAGCCGAATGGCTCACAGGGTTATTACATATAAATGAAACTGAAAACTGAAACTGATATTACGCAAAACAATGGTCACATGTCAACTATCTTTTAGGTTTTTTTAAAGCACCCGAGTTTAAAGTGGGATCTCCAAGTAAAGGTAAGTCAATCTCTCTGCCTTCTCTCTGCTCCATGGAAGGGCAATTAATTATCTGAAAAGTTGTTTATATGTTTATTTTACAGATGTAATGACAGTAGGGTCTAGATGCGGTGTGAGTGGACTAGTGGCCACGGGAGGTAATCACAGGGGAGTCAGCCTATAGTGCGAATACACTAGTGGCCACGTGAGGTAATGACAGGGGTATCAGTTGTGAGTACGAAGGGACTGGTGGCTACGGGAATGTTCGAGAAGGGAGCGTGGTCAGGTGAGGGAAGAGGACGGTAGAGTCTGCCGGTGGAGCGAGCGTCCAGAGTCAGCAAGAAGGTTCGGGAAGGGGGGCGTGGCCTCGTGTCGGTATATAAAAGGGAGATGCGCGGGAGACTCGGGGCTGTCGCAGTGGGGGTCTTCGCCTTGTCAAGTGAACGTGTCGTCAATGAAGTGTGTCAATTCGTCATGACACAAGAAAGAGATAATGATAAACCGGGTGATTACTGTTTGATCTGCACTTGTGCAGAACTGTCGATGCTGTTGCTTTTACATCTTTGTTGAATATATTTGACACGTTAGAAAGGGAGTATTTGAGAAAAATGTACAATGCATAGTGGAGACTATGAGACTGGAATTTAGTTCGCGATGGAATGGGGAACAGTGCTACTTTAGAGATTAAATATAATATTGGTATAGCATTTAGTGAGGTGGAGGATAATATTAAGGTTGAGTAGTGAAGCAATCATTCCATCAAATGAAAAAACACAACACACCCTGATTAGAGACACGGTGGCGTGACTAATGGGGAGCATTTTGAACAAATTTGGTAGTAGCAACCGCTTTGTCAGATGCCAAAGCAATTGGACTTGGAACACAATTTGGACTGTTATGGCAACTTAGTCCAATCACTGAGTCACTTTCTCCTGAAGTACTATCGGACTTTGTGAGAATGCTGGCATTAAATTGGATATAATATAAGTGTAATTGGCTCACGTGACACTTCAAGTATCTATACGAGTGTGCCTTAATAGGCTGAATTCGTATATTCAGCCAGCTTGAAGTGCTATATATTTTCTCTGTTAGACCAAAAAACGTCAATGCCTTTTGGCACTTAGGAATGTGGTAGGATTTGCAAGGAAGTTCTGCGGCCATTTCAGCAGGAGGAATGTTGCTATTTTACAAAAGTACAGGAGCAGATAAGTTGGTGGTGTGAATTAGCATAATACTATCGTGGCTGGGGAATCGGAAAAGGCCAGAAGCACATCAATACTGTAGCCTCTCTTCAAAGCATTTTGCTCATTAGGGGACAAATCCATGGCAAAACCTAATAAGGAAAAAAACAACACATTGACAGGCTTACTCTGTAGTAAATGCCGGAGTAGTGATATATTTGCAATTACCTCATCTTGGGGTGCAGTGTTGATTATCACGGCACGGCCACCTTATGTTGAGTGTGACCGTTACATTCGTGTAGTTAATGTTAACGTTGATAGCCCGGGTCTTCAGGCATGGCTATGATGATGCCGTTGATAAGTGATCACTTGGAACACCTGTTGTGTTACAGGAATAGGAACCCACCTGCAGGGCAATTCATTTTCAGCGTCGCAAAGTTTTCAGCGCAGCATGCTAACGAGTTCACGAACCGTAAATTCGGCTACATTCCATTTGCTGAGGCTGCAACAACATTGCATTAGGATGGATGTGGCTTTATACAAAAACAAAAAAATCCGAGATTTTGAAATGTTAATGGGTTCCAGTGCCCCTTGTTTAAATCACTCGTCACTGATGTCATCAGTCTGCGGCTAGGAATCGGATTCAGGTCAGCAGGTTCAGAGTGCAGCTTGTAAGCACTGTGCCACTTCTCCACCCCAGAACTTCCTGTTATTTTCGTAGAATTAATTTGACTCGATGTGGCTCTGCACTGCATACTGAGCACAAGTACACAAATATGAGTGGTGGAGGATTTTGAGAGCTTTGTGTTGTCGTGCATTGGCTAATTAAAGCGAGCAAGCCTAAAATGGAATAAAGGCTTTGTGGTCACGTAATTGTGAATCGTATTTATATATTCATTTTACTCTTATAATGTAACAAACACATCTCAAAAAACAAATCTTAAAATGCGATATTTTATAGAGATATATTTTCATCTATAGTTAATCTTTTGCTTTAAATTATTGTGTTACCCAGGAAAGCTTGAGTCTCAAGACTCTTTCAGGAGAATCCTGCCAAGTATACAAAGTAGGTGGGCAATGTTGATGTGCTTAATGCCAATTATAATTTGCAGGTTATTTTTTTGCATTCAGATGTTTAGCCAATACCAGTTACGTTATGTTACGTGTTGTTTTAGCTATGGGAAGAAATTCATGCAGGAAAGGGGGAGAACATACAATCTCGACACAGAAAGGTGTCCGATTTGGAAATCAAACTCAGGAATGTTTTTTTTGCTGCAAGGTACAAAAAGTGTTACCACCGTGCTACCATGGCACCCATTGTGTGACGTGGTTTATTTATCTTTGTTTTACCGATAGACCCCGGGTTAGGACCCGTTAGTAAATGCAGTCGACGTTTTATACAAAATCAATTGAAATCCCACACAGTAGTTACGATGCACTGCTGTCCCTTGGTAAACGAATGTTTTTTTTTTTACAAAATGCAAATATTTGTAATGCACACGACATAATTTGACTGCATGCACACCTGCCTGGGTTCGTTTTGTTCGTAAACAGAAGCTCTGCTCATGATATTGGCATTATTTCATTCCGAATGAATATATAAGTAGATTAAATAGGAAGCAAATATGTAACTGCACACAGTATCCATTAAAATATGAATTTTTTAATGATCAAATGAGAGCAGTGATTGCATTATCTGGTGATATGCTCACACACAAAATTGCTTTTTTTTTGGCGACCGAACAGCCAGGGGTCAGACAGACAACGGTGCTACTCTGCATCGAGAGGATGTCTCGTTAGCTCAGAAAGTGTTACATTAAAATGAACGCGCTGCAGTTTGACAAAATTATTGAAAGTAATAAATACGACTACAGGAGAACATTGGATGCAAATACCAGCGAAACGTCGTACTCAAAAATTGTAAATGTTTTGGTTTCACGCTTCAACACACCGGTGGGCTAAAGCAGTGAACTATTTGTCTTTTGTCAACGTGACACTTTTTTACTGATTGGCCGTGTCGGGTGGTGGAGGGTTACGACACATTTATAAATAACGCGATCTAAACCCAAAAACGTTGATTATGAGAACATTTTTTTTCTTACTTTGCAATGTTTTCAATTACGTAGTAAGACATTGGATGAGCATATATTTTGGGGACATTCACACAGCGATCTTTAATTATGATGCATGACAAATTGATGGGGACATTTTTTTTTTATATAAAGGATTATTGAGCTGTGAATGTTTTCAGAAAAAAAAAGTCTGATTAAATTGGTAATTCCCGTACAGTGTTGTGACATGGGTCAGCAAAATGCAATTAAAATACCATTGACTGTGTTTGTGCTATGTGTATTTTGAAGCAGGTGTTATATTTCATATTTTAAGGAATAGTGAACACATTTTCAGCTTGCCTTGCACTCGCCTATTCTAATCAGCTGTGTGGTGAACACAGTGGAGTACAATCGTCAGTGGACAGGTTTCATTTTGAGGCTTTGCCGACTCACCAACTCCAAACAGATCCCATTAAGATTGATATTTTCAGAATCACGTATAAAAGAGACAGAACATATAAACAGCTAACAACGGGCTTCAGAAGGTCGGGAGGCAGCTTACTTGTTGGCAAATTGAAAGGATCCCGAGATAGAAAATGCGGCGAATGTTACACATGTAAGCAGTGGAATATACTCTGATGGAGAGCCGGAGTTTGTGCATTGGTGGTGTACTCTGGCAAATCTAGCGCTGCGTCAGTGGCATTGTCTGGGTCTTTTTTTCCGCACAACACAGCAGTTTTGGGAGATAAACTGCACCCCGCAGGCCTTATTAAAGGAACGCTGTTTTGACAGGCGATATCTCCTTGCCGCACCTCCGAGTGCCCTGCCTTGCTCCCAACACAGGAGGGATGCATGCGCACACAACACTTTCTTAACCCTTAGGAAGCCAGAGGGTTTTCTACAATTGCAGCGTTGACCCTTGATTACCGGTAATTTTTTTAGCGCCTGCGTTCACTCGTTGAATCCCAATTTTCAATGATGGCCGAACCCGGCTTGATGTGGTGCGGGCAATGCGATAACAAATAATCGCCAAAAATGTGTATCTCGTAAACGCTTGATTTTTTTAAATAATCGCTAGATAAATTTAAACCTCACCAAATCACAAAATGGGAAAGGATTAACACTGGGCTCAGCATAAAGCTGCGCAACACTGGGCTGTTTTTTTTTACCAGTTCTGATTTCCAGAAATTGTGCCCCGTGGCACGATACAGCACTTTCTCAAGGGTCCTTTATTGCTGGCCAATTTTGGGCTGGAATAGCAAATTGTGGTGCAATCTATGTGAACCTTTTTATGATAGCATTAACGCAAGGTGAGCTGCTGGAATGGTTAAAATGAAGTAAGGGGATGTGGAATTAAAGTGTTGAGATTTCCCCTCTTGCATTCAACTATACGGATGCTGCCATAGTGTGATGGGCAGCACACCAGATCGTGGTGGTGGTGGTGGCTATGCACGCATGTAAAAAAAACATTGCGGAGCCGAGGGTTTTGTGGATCACACAAGTGTTGTGAAACTCCCTTCCTGTCGGCGTTGAGGTGGTACCACCCCCTGGCTCGCCTGGAGAAGGTGGTACACAGCGGGTGGGGACTAATTTCCATCTGTTCCATCTGTAGTGTTGCTCCCTTACACGAATGGGTTTTCTCCAGGTGCTGCGGTTCCCTTCCACAAGTATAACCACTTGTTGTCTGAAAACATCGTAACATATATATGCACCTCCTTGTTGGGGATTATGCATCGTAGGAAAATGCAGTTTGCATATATAACGCTGTATTAAAACACTGATATTATTACTGGATTTTGCAATTCTGAGGTCGCTGGTTAGTTCTCAAGGTGCTGGAGTGACGACAACGGCGTGAGCTTCTTAAATCTCCCCGGCACCTTTGCATCCAGCAGTAGATGCACATGGGTGTGCCTCAGTTGGTGGGCACGTCGCGTTTGGCAGAGTCAACTGTGGGCAGTCCCACCTCTTTCAAGATGTCTGACCAGCGTGGAAGAGTAGATCAAACACCCTCTAGAGGGGCCTCTCTTGAGCTTCCTCTAACGGAGGCTCTTCTGCCAGCAGTGGCACGATTAAGCACTTGCAGGGCTGCGCCTTCACCTTGACCTACATCGTATAATCTTCATGCTGGCTAGTTTTTTTTTATGATAATGCACACACCAATGCACAGCATGGGGAACCAGACAATTGTATGGAGACGGAACGAGAGTCAAAATGGGACGGAAATATAGCGCAGAATAACAAAAGATATATAAATACATTTTTTAAATATAAACAGTTCAAAAAGTACAAAAATACGTGACAACAGTGCACAAGAAGAGGATTAAAAATACAAAATACAGCGCAGATCAAAGATAATAAAGCTCAATAGAGACAATACAGTACAATTAAGTACAAACCTCATGGTAGTGCACAACAAAAGATAAAACAAGGCAGACAAAATGTAGAAGTACAATACAACAAGCTACAGATGAGACATTACAGAAACATAACGGACATTAAGGCTGTACCCACTGCTCCATCCAGACGAGAAGGCAGGAAGCAGACAGTGGGGAACACTTTCTGCCAATTTGCAGCAAGAGCATTTTTTTTATCGGTCAATCCATTTTTTTTATCTTGCAACCAATGTCAAGGGGAATGAGTTTATTTTGTATCAACGGCTGTGATTAGTATCGTAAAAAAAAAAGACAATCAAAGTACCATTAGAAAAATCATGATCACTCACTGTAATGGGGAAAAATGTATTACATTCAAAAGTAAAATGGCCACCTATATTCTTAGGTTTTTTCGGTAAAGTCACGTAGGTAAAAAATTAAAATTAATAAAAGTAAAATAAATAAAAAATCACGACGTTTCTGAGGCAACACAAGCTTCCGTCTTCAGGTGGAACCGTCACAGCATGAATGCTGTATCAAGTAAGCGAAATTCCAAGAAAACCGTCCTTGTATATATACTGGTTGAGCGTGGAAGGAGCCAAGGCAGGCCCCTGGATATTATTATTATTATTGTGAGGTTGGTGCGGCTGAAGCCGCTGCTAGGAATGAGCCTTTGTTGTGTAGACTGGTTGAACTGGGAGGTTCCAAGAGTTGTTAAGGTGCAGCTGCTGTAAATGGCTTCAAATCTAGAATCTAGAATAAAATGGCCACCCCTTATCAATACGATGCATTGCATTATAAGGTATTGAATAATTCTGGCCATACTTAATACACTATGGAAAGATCAGTCTTCAGCAACAGTTTAGGTGCCAGTTATGCAATCTGTGTTTAGTTTCTCCCACAATAATATACTTATATATTTGTCCAGAGTTCACGTACACAGTTTTATCCAAATATAGAGACCCCATTAAAATAATACAATTTGGCCTCTGGTCCCATTTGTAGCAATATAGCTATGCTGCCTGATACACGTATTAGATTATTTGCTTTTATTACCTGAAATCAACAGAGAAGCTTGGCCTCTATAGGCCCCGGCTCTTCCTCTTTAGGCCCCATCCTTTCCTGTTTAGGCTCCGCCTCTCCTCTTTAGGCCCCAACCCTTATTGTTTAGGCCTCTCCACTTTGACGCGGGTTGGGCTAGTTTAGGTAGTGGAGGATGGGGGAGTTGTGTACGCAGCAGTCAGGGTATTCTCCCGAGTGGTGGATGGGGACAAGCAGGGCTAGGGGTGTCTTCTTGACGACCAAAATCCCTCTTGGAGCTTCAATACAATAACAGATGGAGATATTATAGAGAGAACTGCATTTTATTTCAAACCTATCTGGTGTCTTCCATCAATTTCAAAGCACATATTATGTGCTATGAAGAAGGGCTTTGCCTGTATTGTCGCCTGTGACATACATTTTCCTTGCCTTTTATAATGTCCTTGTGCACCACTGTCAATGCAGCATCGCCAAATAATGTGTGTATAACTAACGCTGGTGCAAAGAGTTGAAGAAAACCAAAAAAATGACGCATTCAGGACCAATGTATTTAATAAATGTGGATCACTGCAATTTATTACGTAAGTAATACCAGCCCATGCGTAGGATTCTTAAGCCTCAGTGCAAATTCCAAAGGCTCACACAGCTGAACTTAAGCAACTTATTTAAGATCCTTAGAGTAGCGGCAGAAATGTGCCAAGCTGTGTTATTTGGTTAGAGACTTTCTCAGAGAGGTTTCTGCACACATACAGCCAGGGGCGGCAGGTGGCTAAGGCTAACAAGGCTTAGCCTTCCCCCATCAAACTTATTCACCAGATGCAGCGTTCAAACAACCTGTGAAGTAAAACCTCTCAAAGCCGGACTCGGCGATCAGAGAGTGCAAAGTCACTACCACTTGAAGCAGAGCACGTGGCAGGATGACACAATCGGGATAGCCGTGCCCTCAGGTGTGCCAATCTGCCAGATGCTTTGCCCATGGGTGACCTTTTCCCTCTCTCTCGTTTTTTCGACATTCGGGTAAATTACGTTACAGGAAAAAAATTAACGAATAATTTTATCGTATTATCTGGGTAGGTGACATTATTTTTACTGATATAAAAAATATATATTTTTAGTTGAGAAAAAATTCATTTCTCAAGCTATTCAGTTCCAAAAACTTGAGAGCACGAGGTTAATGCCACTGGCGGATCCACCTGGTATATTGGCACGCCCGAGGGCATGGGTTCACCCATCGTGTCAATCTGCCGCGTGCTCTGCTTAAGTGGTCACCTTGCGCACTCATTTTTAGACATTTCCTTCTACGCAGAAAAAAATATATTCTTTGTATAAATATGTTGACTTTAAGTATGTGCAGTTAAACCGCGCCCCAAAATGTATTTAGCACCCGCTACCCCAAGGAGCATTTCACACTACCCCCGTCTATACGCGCAGCTTATTATAATCCACGTACAGCTCTTTCAAAGTTGGTGTGCAAGAAAAGCAGCATGCGTGCGTACGTATGTTTTTTGGAGATTGTACTAATTAGAAATCTGGTCACCATGCAACATGTCGTCGACAATAATGAAGATAAATGCTTTTTTTACTTGGCAGAACGTGGCATGCAGTTGCTCTTGCAAAAACAAATATTTATATTGTTCCCATGCATCATTATCAGCGATGATCTATCTGCTGAAATACATATGGAAAGAGACGATGATGCTACAGCAAACATTTCATACATATAATTCCATAAAACAATTAAGAAATGATTACAAAATTAATCAGAGAACACAACAACAACATTATTAGCAAGCAATAGGAGGATGAATGCAGCCCTTAAAATGTAACCTTAAACCATGATTTAGTTTTTTGTTAAAGCAATGGAGGAAGTTCGAGCAGATCTCTCTGTCAAATAGAAAAAACACATGTCCTGGGAATAAATCATTTTTTTTCAGTTGAACAGGAGGAAGTTAAATACACGAAAATCTTGCTCAACGCAGCTTTATCGAACACGTGATTCGGCTACAGACGTCTTTACCTAACAATGTTTTGTTTTCTGGGCGATGTTTCGACTCTATGCGGTTTGAATCTGCTAAGAATATCATCTCTGCGTCGAAAACTAGTGGCGTGAGTGTGCTGCATCCTTTGGAAAGGTGTGGATGAATCGACCGTGAGTGTTTTAATTACCGTGTATATTTTATACGTGTGTTTTGGCGTGATAATGCAGCACACTCAACACGCACAATGGCACACACACACACAAATGTTCACACATAGCCGCATGCATCCGGCCGTCCACTCGTTGAAAACGTCAGTCATGCGGACGCCGAGAATGCGAAACATTAGGGGCCATCCATTTAGTAGGTACGCAAAAATATGTCAACACGTGACCCCTCCCCCCCTCCCTGTACGCACGCGTATTTTTTACAATCCCCCTCCCCCACCTGCGTATGAACGCTTGATGCCCCCCCCCCCCCCCCGAATCCTATAGAACGGCCGATATTTAATCCACGCAGAAACGATCAAGGATTAATAATATTAACGTATTTTAAGCAGATAGTCCACCGCCGGACTATCGAAGTCATTTGAAGGCCAATGTAGACAAATTATTATCGAGGTTTCACCCCCCCCCTCCCCCCCCCCCGTTTCCTATGCGTACGCACATTGTCAGTAGACCCCCCATACGCAAGCGTACGCATTTGGGTTAACCCCCCCCCAACCCCCTCCATGCGTACGTACTAAATGGATGGCTCCTTAACGTTCAAACGAGCATCGGGCTAGGATTTCAGTGTTAGGGCCGAGCGTTGATCGTGAGTGCCACGGTTCGGGAAGGGTGATGGAGACGGGGGTTTTTGTGTTGAGGTAAAATTGAAAAATAAAGTGCACACACACACACGCACAGACAAATTGAGAGCGCCTCGGCATCTTTCAGTGCAATAACATGGGCGGAAGTCATGTCGAATAATTTAAACAAGGAGGGAACGGGTGATCAATTTGGATGCAGGAACGCAACTTTTATATTTCCTATGAGGTCTATGATTTGTCGAACGTGGTTTTGCCCAACAAAATCTCATTTTCCAGAAACGTACTACACCCCCCACGTTCGGCGAGGTCTGCCTGTAGCTCACATTTGAAGAAGTATTTATCACTGCGATGCAAGAGTACGACAAAAAGGCTCACGGACCAGATGGTATTACTGGCCATCGTCAGAGTGAAACCATTTGTTGGCACTTATTGAAGACAGATTGAGATAATTAAAAACAACATTATGAAGAGAAGAGGTGGGCGGATGGCCGTGGGTGTTATTACTTTTTGAAACCTGAACTCGAAAGTGTGAAATAGCCTGCTAGTTTGCCTAAGGAGGAAAGTTTTTTAATTGGTGCACATTTACCCGATAAGTCATGCATTAGAAACATGGGCACTGACAAAGAAGGTGGAAAAACGGAGCTCAAAGAAGCTTGGAGAGCTACCTACTTTCCAATAAGCTGAGACACCCAGAGGGACAAATGGATTAGAGAGCGTGCAGAGATTAAAGACAATTTTGACCGTTATACAAATGTAGTGGCGTAACGTGCGCAGGGTTGCAAACAGCAAATGCATTCACACGCGGGGTTTGCAAACAGCGCGTGCATTTCAGGGCGAGTAGGTGCAAGTGCTAGGACATCCAACAACCGCCAGAGAGGCACGAGCAATTAAGGGGAGAAGCCGTAATTCGGTGGGTGCATTTGGGGACGGGCAGGTGCAGGCGTGCAAACACGGAGCAGGCGCCGGAGAGACGGGAGATGGAGACGATAAGGGAGAGAGAGAGCACGTGCAGGAGGCGCCGCCGATAGGGGGCAGCTGAGGACTCTTCATGAGGAGGGGGATATAACGGGGTGTGCGGCAGAGGTCGCAAACGGGTTTTGATTCCTTACCCGTACCCGGCCGCACCAGGGTCGCAAATGGGTACCCGTACCCGTACCCGGCCGGGTACGGGTAGCCGTTCCCTACCCGTACCCGTACCCTACCCGAAATGAGTGACAAACGGTTACTCACCAGTGACTCACGGCCTACCCGTACCCGTACCCGGCCGCACCAGGGTCGCAAACGGCTACCCGTACCCGTATCCGGCCGGGTACGGGTAGACGGGTATCAGGTAGGGTATGGGTATCGGGTACCTGGTTGCGACCTCTGGTGTGCGGAGTTGGTTGGAGCTGAAGGAACGAAGAAGACAAGAGCCGGAGACAAGAAGCCTGGGACCTCGCCCTCCACACCTCGTCTTCCCCGGCGGTGTTGGCTGATCCCCCGCTGGGGGCACGGACGAAGTTGGAGGTGTGAGAGAAGGCTGACAGCCTAGCGGAGTATTAAGAGACAGGCTAGCGGAGTAAGAGAGAGAGAGAGTTCGGAGCAAGAGTGCGTTGTGTAAAGAGTGAGGAGCATTCGTGTAGGATGCGAAGTAATAAAGTGACGCAGGAGAAAAGCTGACAGTGTCCGTGTGAATATGCCACTACACAAAGGTAAGCGGGCTTGAGTAGGAAACATCACGAAACGGGGACTCGTGATCAGTCAAATGAGGGAACGTGTCCAAGGGATTATTTGCTTCTCAGAGTTAGCAACGGAATCGGGTCGTTTGTGGGTTCTATATGGATTGTTACATTGCATGAATGAGATATGCAACTGCCTAGGGATGCTTTCATCCAGCAGTAGATTGATTGATTACACTGTAACATTTGTTTTTGTTCCCGGGTAGTAAGTGTTATTTCCTAATTGATTTTGCCTCAAAAGTACAGAAAATGGCTATTATTCCCCACAAACTTTGCTTTTGTGATCAGGACAGTGATGTTTTGAAATTTACCTATTTTCCAGAATATTCCAGATAGATTCAGTGCTGAGTAAACTTGGAGTAACTTCTAGAACATTCAATAACTTTCCAGTAATATGAATAGTAGTATAAACACCAGTTCAGTTTAGTTCCAGCTGCCTAAGTGGATACATATCTACATTTTTCTGAGATGGCATCAAGAGGCTGCAAGCATCCGGCAAATGCATTTTGCTATGTCTGCAGCCAATCTATTAAGAAAAGAGCGAAAAAGTACTCTGTGGAGTTATCTGCTAAGATGTGTGAGGCCGACAAGGCATATTTCGGCATGCCTATCGGGGATCAGGACAAACCCTGGGCATCTCATTTTACCTGCGAGCAATGCAAAAAAACTCTGGAAGTTAAGATGGACAATTGTTGCTCGGAATTTTACGTTATAAAATTTCTATTAAAAAAAACAAATTGTAAAAGTTTTTTCAATGTTATTGAAAAAAATATATAATACATGGTAAATGTTGCGAGAATCTCTTACACATTAGTCATGGGTGAATTTTTTTTTCTTTTTGTAGGATGGTACAGAGGGGAAAAGAAAGCCATGAAGTTCGCTATCCCAATCGTTTTGAGGGAACCCACTGACCACTCAAGCAACTGCTACTTCTGCATGGTGGACCCTTCCACACGTCGGACTGGAAAGAATGCACCTGCTATCACGTATCCGGAGAAAGAGCGGCCGTCTTTAGAAGAGAGCAGCAAGTCAGAGAGTGAGGAAGACGTTGTAGATCCAGATGACAATTTCAGAGGTGGAGCTGAGGAGAGAAACCGATACTACCCCAACCAAGAAGACCTCAATGACTTTATCAGAGATCTTGGTGTCTCACCAAGTCCAATGCCGAGCTTTTGACGTCTTGACTCAAGCAGTGGAACTTGGATGATAGTGTGAAAGTCGCAGATCAGAGAAAGCGTCACCAACCTTTTTGCAGCTTCTTCACCCGCCAAGAAGGGCTCTGCTTCTGCCACAATGTGACAAGTCTGTTCGAGGCAATCGGAATCGCCTGTAACCAGAATGAGTGGTGCCTCTTCATTTGACAGCTCATCCAGGAGCCTCAAAGCCGTGCTGCTCCATAATGGTAACAAGTACCCATCCCTTCCCCTGGCTCACTCGGTGCACCTCAAAATGGATTGCAACAGCATCAAGACCCTGCTGGATGCCTTGAAGTATGATGAGTACGGCTGGGAGGTCATCAGAGACTTCAAAATGGTGGCATTCCTGGTGGGTCTCCAAGGCGGTTTTACAAGGTTTCCCTGCTATCTTTGCCTTTGGGACAGCAGGGGCACCAAGGCGCACTATCACAGGCGGGACTGGCCACAGTGGACCGAGTTCTAAGTGGGGAGGAACAACGTCAAGTGGGAGCCACTGGTGGACCCCCGGAAGGTGCTGATGCCACCACTGCCATCAAATTGGGCCTTATGAAACAATTTGTCAGAGTTGTAGATAAGGAGTCGGCAGCCTTCAAGTACCTTCAAGACTTCTTCCCTAAGCTGTCTGAGGCAAATGTCAAAGCCGGTGTCTTCTTCGGACCCCAGATAAAGAAGATCCTGGAGTACAATGAATTCCCCAAGAAGTTCACTAGTAAGGAAAAAGCGGCTTGGAACAGCTTTGTTGCAGTGGTTCGTGGCTTCCTGGGCACTCACACGGTCGCAACTATGTGGAGCTGGTTGAGACTGGTGAAGAACTATGGCGCAATGGGTTGTAGGATGTCCCTCAAAGTCCATATCCCTGATGCTCATCTTGATAAATTCAAGGAGAACATGGGAGCATACTCAAAGGAGCAAGGCGGGCGCTACCTACAGGATATACTGTACTGGACTTTGAACGCTGCTACCAAGGACAGCATAACGAGAACATGATGGGAGACTACATTTGGGGGCTGATTTGTGAAAGTGACTTACAGTATAATCGTAAATCTCGAAAAACGATTAACTTCTAAATCTTTTGGAGTCATTTTTGTATTACTTTAGTATAAATACATATTTCTTTTGATATGTTTTTTTCTGACTTTATGTGAACTGAAAGACACAAATTCGCCCGTTTTCTCATTGAAAATAGGTACATTTTAAAATATCACTGTCCTGGTCACAAAAGTAAAGTTTGTGGGGAATAATAGCCATGTTCTACACTTTTAGGCATAAGCAATTACGAAATAACACTTACTACCCAGGAACAAACATTGTGTTACATAGTGTCATGATGATGAGCTTCTTAACGCAGGTATATATATTGTTCACGAAGATCATTGGCATCTGAATAAATTGAAAATTTGGAAGCCAACCAACCCCATAATCAGGGTTTAAGAAAGGATGCTCTACAATTAACCATATACATACTATCAAACCGATTCTGGAAAATACTAATAAATGTCAAATACCAATATACCTAACCTTTGTAGGCTATGAAAGTACATTTGATTTGGTGGAAATTGATGTAGTCATCCATGCTTTCACAAAGCAAGGCCTGCGTAAACATATATTTAGAAATAATACAAAACACTTGCCAGAACGGATGCCCCATTATGTTATAATAAATACACATCCATTTGATTTGCATTCAATTACAAAGTAGTCAGGCAAGATTTCACACCATTCACTAGCATTTGCCCATAGCAATGAAAGGTCACTGTGAAGCTCATAATGCTCATTTTCTTAGTTAATAAAAAAGAATGAGTTATGATATTTTCAAAATTAATAAATAAAACTGCCGTCATTACAGGAATTTTTTTTCTCTCTCTAAAATGACTAAATTTGTACAGAAATGTTATTTTTTGCTTGGGTAGAACTACTGTACAGTTATAATGATATGTGTGCCTAAAAATATATTTAATTTCACGCTTCAATTTGCATTACAGATGGATTTAAATTTTCTCCATCCTGCATTACATTTCATATTGTGAAAGGAAGAGTATTACAACAGAGGTGTTCTATTGAAATGATATTTTTCTCATATTAGGGCAGTTTAAAAAAAAAGAGCTTAGGCAACGCAATGTTTAAGCTGCATATCAATGAGACCATTGAGTTGAAATTTAAAATGCTCTTGTCTATGACATTAGATTGATCATCCTTGTTCCCAGTGGAACATTTTTCTCTCTACCAAAAACCCATAGTACCCCGGTGGGACATCATGTTAAATTATGTAATGCCGGTGTTTGTTTGATTAAACACCCTGACATGCGGTCGAGCCCACGGGACTATTTTTACAACAATATTCTTTCTGTGATGTCCCTTGGCATTGGTAGTCCCCGCTATACCCCCCTTATGGTGTGTTTGATAAAGCAATGTTTGGTCAATGCCATCTATTAGCTCTTTTTTGTTTAAATTGTTATGAGCGACATAATGGAAAGATTGCTGTATGGTTCAGCAGCACTGCTGTGACATGATTTCCACATCCTCTCTTTGTGGATTTTAAAGCTCTCAAGGCATCCTTTAATCTCTTGCTGAATCGCCGATGACAGCACTCGCCACACACTTAATAGTCTCAATTTCTTTAATGTAAACCTAATTCCAGCTCTGTATCGACCCGCGAACAGGTCCCATTACGATAAAATATTGCCCTTTTGTAAGGTAATGTTTGATGCGATTTTTTTGTTTGATAGCATGTGGCATAATGGCTTCTAATGAGATGAATGTTGCCACCAATCAATGTTTTTTATATATATTGTATGCATATTTTTGTTTCTTTTCATGCCAATTAAATTCTGCACAACTGTGAGAGATTATCTTCTGCCATGCAGGAATTTTTTTACCAGCCAAAAGAAGTTGCGCAAGAGAGATGTGATCAACAGATTGATGGAGGGAATTAACAAAAAAATGCTAGCACATGAACATCAGACTGGTGGAAGGGTAACTGCTGGGGGTAGGGGTTGGTCGGCGAGTAGGTAGGAGAGCTCGCAAGCCCAGATGGTGATTGATATAGCCATTACGGGTACAATTGAAAATGCCAGCACAGACTGAGAGACCTTTCATCAGAGGCCGATACCTCATAAAACCATCCTGAGCGACCCTTAACCTGCGACCTTTTCCCATGTAGCCTGTATTCCATGAAACGGCATAGTAGGGTTTTTGTTTTGTTAAAAAATTCTCCCTAATTGCATTGAGAATATTGCACATGTTATGCTAAATGTATGAATTCCTGATCGTTTTGGCTTGCATCACTTATCAAAAGGAAAACTGTTTTATTTTTTATATAAGCCCGTTACATAGGTGTTTGAAAAGCAGTCCTGTCTCTAGTCAACCTTTGACATATTCTCAAATTGGCTGTCAAGCGATTTGCCCGTCACACCTGCAGAGTTTCATTTTTTTTTGGTGAAAAGCCAAAGCGCAAACTTCTTTTTGCTCATGTATTCCACTGAGCCATCAGCATGGGTCGGTTTCAATCTTTTCCGAAGCCTTTCACAGACAGTAAAACTGTAAATCACCCACTCATTGGTACTGATTTCTATTTGGGAGGGAAAGGGCGTGAAGGTTTTTGTTCGAAGAGGAAGAAAATAGCAGGTTAAAGTTACCCGTTTTTACAGTGACACTCTTCAGCGCAAAAAAAGAAATACATTTAACGTAAAATATGAAAATATTTGTTTTTCCCCATATTGCAGAATGGAGGAGAATTGGCCCAACGAATGATGGATTCTGTTGTAGAGTGGCTCCGACAGCATTCTCCGGAGTGAGAAGGTGGACGTGTAGGGCCACAGTGTCATCTGTTACCATCAATTGCCATCAATAATTTGTTTATGTCCCCAAAACCACTACGACCACCATTTCCTCCAGTGCGCCCAGTTCTGTGTGGTGTTACCTCTATTAATCCTCTGTAAAGAGCATATTTATCTTTGGTAGCACCGAAGGTCTGAGACCTGCTTGGCGTGGCCATTTGTCTAATGTTAACGGTGGAAAACAAAATCTAGATAAAAAAAATGTATAACCGTATGTCTACCATATGCAGTACAGAAACATAAGCAACTTTTACATGTAGTAATTTATTACATGTGTATTGATTTCTGAAAACGATACCGTATAGCTGTCGGATCCAGATTCCGTTTGTAATGCATGCAGCTTTACCTGTTAGGAAGCGAACCAAATCAATATGTTTTAATGTTGATTAACATTTTGCAAGGGTGATTTAAATTCAGGGTCATGAATTCTGAGTGCCACCCATGTCATTACAGGAAGTGTTTAACCTTTGTTTTTCCCAACCATTAGCTACAATTCTTGTGAAACGTTTGTGCGTATATCATGAGCTCATTTTGAATTAAATATGAAATTATTTCGCTTCCAATCCTCACGAGGTTCTCGACCAGCTATTCGGCAAAAGAAAACCTACTACAATATGCTCATGTATTAAAAAAGTTACTTCCAAGTGTAGCTTCAGCAAAGGGTGTAAATGAATGGCTTGCAAAAAAAACCGCAATACTGTAAAGTGAGAGCTACAAAATAAGAACCTATGCACGTCTGGGTGTGTTTGCAGTGGTGCGTGTATGCATGCACATTCTGGAGAAGAAAAAAAAGTATTTTGCAATGGAATATTTTGCAGCAAGGGGCTGCAAAACACGACATTGCCGAATCATTGTCGGTCCCTCAGGATTGAGGATGACATGCCTTCTGGAGATGGTGGAACCCTTAGTGCATTTGGGAGATGGCCGAGCAGACCGATCTGAGATCCGCGTGCTCGACTGCAGACACAGCAGGCGGTTTTCCAGAGGGAAAGGAGTTGGCCGTGTCGATGTCGTGCCACCACTCTCACTTTTTGTCTCTGCGGGTATATATCTCTTTATTTGCTCAATGCAACCAGTGCCTTGTTGAACAATATGGCACCACTGATAACACTGTCAACAACAAAAAAAAACATTTTTTTCTGGCCTGGACTTTTGCAGCTGTTTTAGACTAACTTCAGGGTGCTGATTCCAAATCTGATCTCAGATTTGCTCTATCACATCTCATTTTATGCTATCTGCATACCCCATTTTCATTGATTTTATCCGAAATTAACTCTGTCACTTATGATTGCAAGTTGTTGCGAGTCAGTGACTGCTTTAGCGTTAAAATATTGTGCTGTATTTTTAGGATAGTGTGTTTATAATATAATTTTATGTAGATATCCACATTTATTTAATCTTTTCTTCTGCAGTTATTGAAAATGCAATATTTGATATCTCAAAAACCTGATGTGATAGACAAAAACTGATGCCAGATTTGGAATCCGCACCTCAAAATTACCTTAAAACCGTTGGAATACCTTATGCCAGAAAAAGTGTGTTGACCAGTGTAATGAACGGTTCAGCATTTGGACTTTCCAAACATCAGCGTTGATGTCACATGTCCTCAGGTTGGCCCTCAAGATGTTGATGACGTCTTCCACTTGTTGTGTGTATAGGCTCAAGTATTTATTATGAGGTGGTTGGAGTAACCCATAAAAACCTCTTATGGATAACACACCATGTCAGCATTAAATGTAATTCGGCTGAATGCTAAATTGGACATACCTCATGTATTTACCATGTATTGTTGTGAACGGTGTTGTTAAGATCTGTATCAGAATCCTCCTAGTGTGATATGCTTCATAATATCAGGCAACTGCTTGATTTTATGGATTTTTCAAAAAAAAAATGTATCCTAAAGTCATAGTAACTGGCTCGCCATTAAGAATGCATGAGTTAATTGGCACAACAAATTCTCGAAAGCGTTTGCTCCAACCAAAGCAATATTTTCCATTATTGTAATCTCACGAGGGAAATAAGTAAGACAATATAGTAATGTAAATTGTTGCAAAGTAATATGATGAAGAAAAACTGTTAAGTTAAAATCTTGTGTAAAACATTTTAGAATGTACATCATACTATTCATTTCCACTGATGGGGGATTTAAAAAACTGAAATAAAATAAAAATTACACTTAAACAATAACGTGGAGATGAATGTTGTGAATGAATCCCAGCAGTGAGCAACGGCTTATTTATTTCTTAATTTAGTCTGTCAAGTTGCATTCCGTACTTTCAAGTTTTAAAGAGAGAGAGAGAGATGTTGGACGCTTTAACTGGAGATTGCAGCTGATGGAAAACACGTAAACATTTCCTGACAGACCGTTCCATGGCCGGGTGCTCCTATAACCCAAACACTCCTTGACAGAGTCGACATTGAGCTGCTTTGGCAATGGCACTGCTTTACCATTTTGTCAGTGGCGTTGCCTGTGCCAGACTGACCCTTGAGTGGTTGCCAACTATGCAAATGTTGGTTTCCCAAGCAATGCCCACAATGGGCCAAATATCCTGCAAAATGGTTAATTAATACAGCCGAGTTACCTAATCCCTCAAGTAATATTTATGTAATATTTCAGATTGTTTCACCACGACGCTTTGTGTGTAAAGTAGTAGAGGAGTCGAAGGATGATTTATTACCGTTCATTCATAGGCCCAGATGGAAAAGAGTGCTTAAAGAGGTAATGCTTCAACACTTGTTCTACTGAACAAGGAATGTCACTTAAATAGATGTTCAAATGTCTTCCTCTATGATGCACTTTCACTTAAGAAGCTATGCAATATGATGGCGAGGACAATATCACTTTATTTCATTTATAAATGTGTGGAGTAATAATAATGTACATACCTTTGCTAATCTACTCCTGGATCAAGGCCCTCGCCATGGCGTGCCATCATATGGGGTTTGTTTGACCAAACTTTTTCACAATGCTGCTCAGTGTGGATTGGGAAATGTTTATCAACTAATTATAATCTCTATACCTGCGGAGTGAGTTATTCAGAGACACTATTTACGAGGCAACGTTTATTTAATATTTTATGCAACGCCTTTACACACGGGACTAAATACACCTGTCTCTCACTCTTGTTGCACATAGGACCACAATTCACCTATTTCTCTCGCATACGGGATAGCTATAATCGGGTCAGAGCAGCCAACGTGCTGCCTGACCCACGATGTCAAAGACGGAGATGAAGACGTAGAGGTAGCACTTGGGTTCCACTTCACCTGCAGACAGCCCCGATATACGATTGGAGCTTCCCTTTTATCCTCCCCGGCGCAGCCTGGCTCCACCCTCGGCCGCGCTCACCTCTGGAATATTCCCGACGGTTACAGGCTGCATCACATCTGTTTCCCTCTCTGGCTCCACCCTTAACCACGAACCCTTCGGGAACTCTCCAGACATTTCTCAGTTATTCTTCCCGTGTCCCCTCGTTCACCTTTGGCCCATATTCCTCGTCCCGGCCCATCACGTGCTTAGCCCGGTCCGGGGGTGACTCATCCCCACATGCCCCCCTACCGCCAGCCGCCCCCACCACACTCCCCCAGTGAGTGACCGACTCTGTGGCAGAGGTCGCAACCGGGTACCCGATACCCGTACCCTACCTGATACCCGGTTACCCGTACCCGGCCAGGTACAGGTACGGGTACCTGTTTGCGACCCTGGTGCGGCCGGGTACGGGTAGGCCGTGAGTCACTGGTGAGTAACTGTCTGTCACTCATTTCGGGTAGGGTACGGGAACGGATAGGGAACGGGTACCCGTACCCGGCCGGGTACCCATTCGCGACCCTGGTGCGGTCGGGTACGGGTAAGGAATCAAAACCCGTTTGCGACCTCTGCTCTGTGGCGATTACCTGCGGCGCTACTATCCCCTACTCCACCGGTACGACTCATCTGGCTTCCTTCTGCTAGCACCCAGCATCATGCCCCTAGTGGCCCACTGAGTGGTACTGCATGGTGTGTTAGCCTCTGCGCCCATTTCTATGGCACTTGGCGCAACGCGCCGTCGTGATCCATTTACATCACTACACCTGTCATGCATTTTCAAAGACTGAGATATGGACCGTTTTCACATTTTACATTGGAAAATATTCGTCTCTTTAATTTATCCAGAACATCATACATTGGCCCAACAATATGTACATTTGGTGTTACATAAGATAAAATGTACGATTTTTATATTTAATTTAAGTTTTGTTTACTTTGATATGAAATAAGGTTAGTAAAAATTACAAGAAAATAATATTATTATAAAACAATCAGAAGGAAAAAATACAATTCAAGTAACCATTTGAACAGACCATAACATTGCGCATTACGTTTTATATTTTACTGAAAATGAAACAATATTTTATTTGACAATGTCGCGAATATAAATCAAGATCTATTCCACATAAGTCACTGGTTAGCGTTAATTTATATTTTAAAAAAATCAGTTAACTTACACAGTCTTTGAACTTGAGTGCAAAACATGCAAACAAAAAAACACCCCACACACATTTCTTGTCGGTCAGCATCGTGGGCCAAACCAACACAGACCGGCTCCAAATAAATTCGGCCAATCAAGATGGAGTTGGGAGTGGGGATCGGTTGTTTGGACACAAGACACTGGGACATTGGGATTCAAGGCCACCGTTGGTGGGGGGGCCTTGAGTGGGCAAGCTGGGATTATATTCTCACTCGCTAATCTGTCCGCCCATGTCCGCGAAACCTGGCCGCGACAAGTGTGCATTTGAGACGTAATCCGAGTCGCATTTTTGTGACAATTCTGATAGCGGACGAGGAGGCAATTGCTTCGAGCGGACTGTGACTTTCGTTTGGAATGTCACGTGCTTCCAAAAATAAACCAGGTAAATGTGGCCGTGCTCATACAAACGCCGAAAGCGGACGAGTGGCGTCTTCTGTTGCTGTTGATATAACCGTTGTCGAGTAGCCCTTGTTTGGAGGGTATAGCACATCGCGATTAAGGCACGTCACGTACAAGCAACATGCCAGTTTCGTTCTCCCGAGCAAGCTGAAGGGGCTTGGAACAACTCCGATAAATCCGAGTTTTCTGCCGACCACCCACTTTGTGGGGATTTGCGATGCACACGGAGCGCAGGAGGAGGAGGTGGGAGGGTGGCAGTTGCGTGTTTCTTAATTTGGGAACGCACGTCTGACTAATAAAAACAAATCCACCACGTCGCGTTTGGCCATTGTGCGAACATGAAAGCCACAGGTGTCACGCCCGCCAGCTTTGTCACACGCAGCCCGGGGCGTCACGTGGGGCCCGTGCCGGCGCCGTTTATTTGCGTGATAACAACAACAAAACCACACTTGGGAAATGCATGGGTAATACATGGGGGCAGAGGCTTTCATCTGGTCGGGAAGCCCTGAGATCACAAGTATTTAAAAATATAAAAAATAATGTTTTTTTGTGCAGCAGGCGCATTTCATTCTGGGCAAGAGCGTGCTGCATTGCGGGTAGGAGAACAGGCCGTTAAATGACACCAATGCCTATCTACTTCACAATTACAAGGTCGCACTCGTTACACACAAAGTGCTTGTCATAAATGAACCACAGTACCTCGCTGATCTCGTCAAGGAGCATAAACCATCACGCGAAATCCGGGTATCCTCGCCGCAGCAGCAGCAGTGGCTTTTGACTGGCCATCGAATAAAGGCGGTGGTCACCGCATCTCGCGCTTTCAGATGCTCTCCGGAAGCTACTGGAGCTATGCACTTTTAAATCTACGTTGAAAACTCATTTCTTTAGAGCTGCTTATTTGTGTTTAGTTTGTTGTCCTTCCCTCGCACCTCCGATGAGCACGTTTGGCTACGTGCGGTGCGAAAGAAGTTCAACATACAATGCCCACCGCACGTGCCACTAGTTCAAGTTCATTTATTAGGTATAGCCCTGTGAGCCATTCGGCTCTTGAATTGGGTGCAACCGCAACAAACAAAAAACAAAAACATGAACAAGAAAACATCTTAAAGTGAATATGTGACTAAGTGCAAATAGAACATCCAAGAAAAGACATCAACATATTGCAGAAAAAACACAGTACACCAACGCTGTGTGCAAAAATCGCAGTGGGATGCAAGTCAAACAACAACAACCACAAGACAACTTAGATTAAGGCCATCAGTCTTACTCCGTACTACAGCAAACAAACATGGCTAAACCAATAAACGTTTCGAAATCACCAAAATAAAGCCATGAAAGCAATGAAACAGTGGTCATAGGAACTGTGACGGAATTTTCACAATAAATGACATAAACAACATGTACTTCCAAAACCCTGCAGCCATAGCTGGCTGCATGAGTCACTCCACAACAGCAGGAGCCTCAATCGGAGTATTATAATTTTTCAATGCACCTTTAAGATCAGCACACTAAATCAAAACACGGGTCATACTTTGCAGCGATCATCCGGAGCGAAACATTTTATTTTAGGCCACTGAATAGCACTGGCAGCTAGGGGTGTACAACTCCTCTAGAGCAGTTTTGAGTGAAGATCTCATAGGTAGTGACTCAAGTTGCAATTTATTGGCACAGCCCAAGGGAAAAAAAGGCCTCAAGTTGGCCTGCTGCCCACCAACGGATCAAGGGGATTCGAGGTCAGACGCCGAAGTTAGGGCCCCCTCGCCAACTCTCCTGCATGCAATGAATTAATTGCACGATAAGAGTTCAGGTCGAAACATTTAGCATTGTTGCAAACTCCTTTTTAATCTGCGCTGGTGAAGTTTTTGTTTTATCACCTTTGCGTCTAGAAAACTTGCAACGTTAATTCTAGCTGACTTAAGAAGTTTAACCAAACGTGACCTAAGGATAGACTAAGTTGCCATTAGCCTCGTGTTATAATGTTTAGCACCGCTTAATTGGCTTACAGTTTATTGTGCAAGTCTATCACACCCATACTCTTTGGTTCTTTCGGTAAATCTAGAATCTATCACACCCGCTTGCTTGAAGAATCCAGGAGTTTCGTTTTGGATATAGGTGTCACTTTTTCATGCAATTGATCTTCGTAACAAATTTGTAAACAGTCGTAGGGAAGGCATGTGTTTTGTGTGAATATGAAGTGTGGGGGGAGTGCTCGAATCGAGGTTAGTGCCATGCATTACGAACCCTGGTCGTCTTACTTTGATTCCCGGCTGTTTGCTATCATCAGTGGTGATTATCTGAACCGTGTCTGCTCCTCCCCGAGCTTGACTCAGCATTACCTGGTGTCAAATATAAACGTCAGTGCTGGGGACAAACATGGCCAGGTGTGGTGCTTGGTCACACCATCCCATTTTTTGCCACTCCAGCCTTCACGGATGCTCACAAACAGCACCCGCCCCAACAACCTATGTAGACTACACTATGGAAATTGCTTTTGCCATATCGTAATGCAGACCCCAGAGGTGTTACCTGGACCTCTAAAAGCCAAGTAGCACTAAGTAACATTGGAACTTGGAGGATGTGATGTCCTCAGCACCTAATAATGATTTTTGGAGAGCCGAATTCGAATATTCCATATTTTCATATGAAAATCAAATCTATGCACTCAATGTAATATTAACCCTACTCAATATTGGATGCTACCATGGAGTAATGGTTAGTACCCTGGACTTGCAATCAGAGGTCGCCAATTCGATTTGATCCCACAGCACGGCATTATTGATTAGCTGTGATTACTTGCCAAGTAATCACACCAATTGACGAACAGCTGCATTACATTTGTTAAAGTTAGAAAGGCCACATTACTAAATACTATGTGCTAAATAAATACAAACAAAGGTGAATTTGAATTTTTAAAATGTAATATTATTCTTTACATGCACACAAAAAGCAGGTTTCCCCCAACAATTTTGCAATGAAATACTGCATCGATTTGCGAACGTTAGCTCATGACCCAACTGCTATATTTTAACTTGGATTCTTTTCTGGGTTAAATGTATCTCAGAACGAGAAGCCTGGTTTTTATTAGAGTTACAGATGATGGAATATTGTAAGAGCCGACCTTGTAGGTCAACTATTGACAGTCCAGCAGTTGTGAAATCTATCAGAAGGAAGGAGGCAATGGCATCAGCGAAAATTGTGGTGACATCAAAGAATACCAAGTAAAATCCAGCTGAATTGCTCTCTGCATTATGTATGGCTTTAGATAACACAGTGTGTTGTTACATTGCATTCATTGATGTTACCACACTCCATGATGACTTCCTCCACTCTGCTAGATCATATAAGTTTTAAGTCAAAACTCAAGCTTCAGAGTTGGCTCTCATAGTATCACACCATATGGTATTTTGTTGTTGCATCAACACAGGACATCATTACATCATAATATATATCCGGTGTATTCAGTCTACAATGTCAATGAAACGAATCCGATATTTTACCATGTGACGGACCTTTTTTGCTTTCACTTTGTATATTTAAAAACATATATTGAGGCATTTTACTTTTATAAAAGTAGTATGCAGTTAAATATCGGAAGGCTGCAGATGAAATCAGTATTGTTGGCAAGTATGTGCTAGTACCGAAAGAACCAAAGAGTAATTCCTGCAGTCACGAAAGCTTTAAATCAAGTTTTATGTGCTAGTATTATTTTTTTGTATTAACCGTCGTTTATGAGTTTGACGAATCGAGTAAATGCATGTCTACATTAATGCTACTATGCACAGATTTTACTCGATTATTGATGAATACAAACACGTCCGTTTTTTTGATAGATGGGGGAAAAAAGCCTGTTGTTGGCTGTTGGGTCAATTTTATTGTTAGAATACGACAGAAGGTCAGAGTGGAGTCAATATGAGAAGTCACTGAATGGCTAAGGAGGTTTTGTATTCCTCCTGTGTACAACTGGGATATTGGATATTTAAGTAATCGATTTTTCTACCTGTTTTTGGTTAATTCAGTCAAAAAAATCGGCTAACATGCAAACGTGATTGATATTTGAGTCGGATCTCGTGATGACAATGTGTCTTGTAAACCCTCCTCCACCCGACACAATTAATTAAGTTGTCACGTGATGAACAGGCGTGCCACTTTATTACTGCTTCAGCGGCATCACCGATGTATGCTGAAGATCAATCTCGTAACCTTTAACAACCTGGATACGACGTTTCGCTGGCCGTTACAACCAGCATCACCAGGCAGTTGCAAGAATTGTGAAAATGTCCTCCAGTCTTGGTCGTTTTTAAACTAGTGGTGTGATGTAATCGACGTGCACCCACAAGGGAGTGGCAAGTGCAGGAGATGAGTCTTAGACGTGGCCGTAGCTCACGAGATCTGACCCAAACATCTATTATGAATCGTAATATTGGCTTGTGAAAGCCTACGTGTTAAACATGCAAACAGTTGGCAATGAAGAGTCGCTTCATCTCTCTTCCCCATGTAGATTGGCGCACGGGAAGTTAAGGGGGCGGGGGGGGGGGGGATTTCTGACGTCATTGCACCATCGCGAGCCTCATCTCTCTGGGCGTGGCTTGTAGGGGGTTTCCTGCCTTCAAGAGGCAGGGTGTTAAGGTAGCTGCCGGTTTTTTTTATTTAAAAAGGGGCCAAAGTAATCGACCACAAAAAGTAGTCGAATACAATTGTTCGTCGACTAATCGAATAATCGTCAACGTTCCGCTGCTGTGCATGACAGGTTTTCATTTGTTGTGGAGAATTTTCACAAACGCAAATTCCCTCTTTGTGACAATGTGAGCACATTTACTAAGAACCTAAAAACAAAGGTCCACGCCGTTTGGTTTTCTCCAAATTGTTATTAAATGGTCTACAGAAAAGACCTATATCATAGACACACTGCCGTGCACTGAGCATGTGCTCACGAAGGTTAGGGAAGGGTCAAGTAAGGCTGTAGGTTGAAACTAACGTTAAAGGGGAGATTGCCACACACCCAGTCGGTAGGGAAAATGTCACATCAATCACTTTGCCATATACAGGAAATTTATGGGGTAGCTGTGTGGTCGAGTGGTTTCCAATACAGTGCCACATTCTTTTCCATTTCTTTCACGAGGCATTGTGGATACCTTTCAGTACATTGGCCTTGAAGGGCATTTTCACCAGAATTGTTTCTGTTGCTTTTGTTTCCAATAAGTAAGTATTCCAGGACATCCTTTTCGAGCGTTGCCATTGGAAATATTGTAATATTAAGTCCACGTTTCACAATATAAAGGACCCTTTTCAGGGCCAGACTTTTTTTTTTTGGGAATTCATCATCATTATCTTCATCAGCCATTGTCTATACTGTGGACTGCTGGATGAAAGGCATCACCACACTGACACTATCTCTTGCGGTCCTGCGATGCCAAAATCGATCTTGCTCCTGCATGTGACCTGACCCCATTGCTCCTTTCACTGCTATTCAGTCACCAGTCTCTTCTCTTCTAGCGATATTATCCTGCCAAGCCCATTTAGTTCATATAACAGTCAATGCGATGTCTTTAATGTTGCATTTGTTATCTTATCCATGTAGTTATCACCAGAGGTGTGGACTCGAGTCATGTGACTTGGACTCGAGTCAGACTCGAGTCATGAATTTGATGACTTGCGACTCGACTTGGACTTGCATAACAATGACTTTGTCCCACCTCTGAGATGTGGACTCGAGTCATGTGACTTGGACTCGAGTCAGACTCGAGTCATGAATTTGATGACTTGCGCCTCGACTTGGACTTGCATAACAATGACCTTGTCCCACCTCTGGTTATCACTACCAGCATCACCTTCATCATGTGCATCATTCCCATTATGACGATGATGATTCCACTGTGGAGATGGAGAGATGATCATATCATGTGCAGGAGCTGGATGACTTCTTGCATTGCGAGATCACAAAAGATTGCAGTGGCTTGGGGAGGTCTTCATCCAACAGTGGGTGGATCATGGTGCGTGACGATGATGATGTGTGCATGTATCTACTTTACCATTCTAATTAATAGAATATACTTTGTAATGCTGCGAGGGTGAATTTAATAATGCAATTCTCGGATTTGGTTGCTAGCAAGTATTGTTGGGGGTTATTTGAAGGATTTTTTTAAGTATGAACCTTTGCTCGTGTGCTCTTCTCTAATGCATATTGCATTAAAACATTGGCATGTTATTTTTCCCAGCAGTCAATTATCGAGGTTAATGCATCCACTTATTGACTGATGCATGGCGGTCCATTGCTTTTTCTCTTTTGTTTACATCCTTGCTTATGGGCAAATCTATAATGCTGCATTATAATGTGAGGGTTGATTATTATTCAGTTGTGTTGTTAGTACGGGATAATTGTCAGCATGTGGGTCACATTTCACCATTTCCTCCACGAATTAAATTTCCCATTAACTTTTTGCTATATGCAGTAAAGTTGCATTTGCCAATTTATAAGCCATATTCCATTTTCAAAAAAAAAATATATTTACTGTCTAAGAGTAATGCTGTTGTAACAAAAATAATATATATATATATAATTTTTTTGTTCAAGCTGCTTAATGTGTCTTGAGAAACATAACGTATGCCATATGTATTGAACTGAAAGGATTGCGCCTGCATTTCTGAGCTTCTGGATTATGGTTTAAATCAGTGGTATTTTAAGGGGTCAATTGTAGGCAAACAAATCAACTCTGCACATGGAATTTTCTAAAAGAGTATGCAACAAAAATGTCACTTCCCATTACATTGAGAGCACAGTGAAAACCATAAATGTGTAACAGCGATGTTTGCCTTTTGTTAGATGGATTTATTTAGGCTCAAAATGCATAGCATATATATAATGAGCATAATGTTGTTAGCCTAGTATTTTGAGCGTACCACTTAATTTCCCTCTGGCTACATTGTGAAGGTGTCTTCGGCTTAAAGAAAGTTACGGCTAGAGTGGTGATTGACAGCGGAGAAAAACATCATCACTTTCTTAGCTCCGATACCGGACAAATGCCTAGGCACCGCCTACAGAGTTGTGGCGCATCAAGACGTCAACGGCAGCACCAGAGGCAGCTGGAGTGTTGGTTTGAGAGAAGCTGAGGTTGATCTTTCCCCTCCCACCACCTCAAGCCAGGCTCAACATCATCATCTTCTTCTCCTACTTTATTTCTATCTTGTCTCTCAGACACACGAATTATGAGGAGAGATGCAGTTTTTAGAGAACATCGATTTTTTTGTATATGCGGTACTCTTCATACTGTTGCAGCTAACTTGCAGAATCGGTCAATACTTATCAGCGCGAACACACATTGAGTGGATTCTTTTGATTTATTTTACTTGTTTGTGTATATTTACATTTCATACCTTAGCAAGGGTATTCTCTCTCTCCCAGCGTTGCCACAGGCTTGGATATTTGAGTGTGTACGGTATTTCGGCGACTCGACTGAATGCGTTTATAACGAGCGCGGTGACGAATGTGGCACGTGGAGAGAGCAATTGACACGCAATGAATTCGAACAGCTAAACGCGAAGAGGTGGGTTATCAACAAGACAGATTTTTTTATGCTTACCAGTGTCAGATTCGTAACGTTTAGTGACAAAATTGAGGCTGATGATTGGTCTCCCTGTCGTCTGTCTTCTAATACCACAACATCAGCAATCATCAGGCGGAGGATAATAATGCCCAGAGGTCGTGTAACAGATATCGTTGGGGATTGTTTCTTCTTCGTTTCTGCACATTTTTTAAAATGTATATGTCGGGTGGAATTTTTCATGCCATTACAACCTCGTGATCAGATGAGGCCGTATCATAATCCCATGAACACATGTTGAATACGTGATCGTGAAAATCTATGCCGTCATGAATACATTTATTTGCACACATCTAATATGTTGCACCTGAATACTATTATTTCCTTCCTATGAAATAAACATATAAGATCAATGTGTAATGAGGGAGAAAGCGAGGCATTTTTTCTTCTCATTATTATGATGCTTTCATTTGGAGACTGATTATCTATTAATAAAGAGGGTGATCATCTTTAAATGTAGGACTACAGAATAAACACAAATAGTAAAAAATTGTATACTTTTAATTCTTGAATTTAAAACGATATTAATGGCACCGTTAACAGTAATTGACTACAATTCTAAGGCTTTATATACACAGCTGACAGGATGTCATATGATATTACATGTTTTGTATCATAGCTTAGTACTATAATCTATACAGCGGGAGCTAGATGTGTATAACAGTTAGGCAGTGGCTCACCACCGCACCTCTCCCTCAACCTAATCATCACTGGCTCCACCATCAGCCTCTCAAATCATATGGAAATCCTCGGTATTACCTTGAACTCCAGATTCTCACTGGATAACTACTTGCTCGGCATAATATACAATCACAGTCTCTGGGCCTTCTGGCACATAACGCACAATGTTGACTATAGCCACTGCAAACACTCTGGCGTGCGGCATTGCTTTGATTATTATTGCAATGCCACCCTGGGTCGAACTTCAGCAAATCACCGTGGAAAACTACAGCGGCTCCTAAACTCAACTATTAAGAGCAAAACAGTTTTTATTTTATTTTACCAGGTAAGACCCACTAAGCTTTTAGCTCGTTTTTCAGAAGCAACCTTGCCACAAATGATAGTCCAATTAAATGGCTTATCATTTGGAAATGCATCGTAGTCAAATTTCTAAATGTGAAGGGAAAACGGGAGGACCCGGAGAAAAATCCACACGACCACGGCGAGAGAGACACGCAAACTCCAAATATACAGGCGTCAGGGTCAGGATTGGAACCCACTACCATCCTGCATATCAGGCGAGGTAGTTAACATCTTGCCACCGTGGCGCTCAACCTGCCACGCGCTGTCCACGGCGTAAGGTGAGGTCATACAGCTCCCATGGCTTCGATAAAACTCTGCACGAGCTCCCTTCAAATTAAGGATACAGCAGCAGCCTGTGACATCGAGCTCTTAATCAAGGAATCCCACCATACCTCTCCACCATTTTCACTCCAAACATCTTAGCAACCTGTATTCACGTCAGTAAGGATAAAAGTATTTTTATTACTAACATTATTCAATATCTTGATGCTGTATTGTTAGGTTTTTTCGGTAAAGTCACGTAGTAAAATAAAAAAAAATTAAATTAAAATAAAAAAATTAAAGTCACGACGTTTCTTTTCTAGATTCTAGATTCTAGATTTGAAGCCATTTACAGCAGCCGCACCTTTACAGCAGCCGCACCTTAACAACTCTTGGAACCTCCCAGTTCAACCAGTCTACACAACAAAGGCTCATTCCTAGCAGCGGCTTCAGCCGCACCAACCTCATAATAATAATATCCAGGGGCCTGCCTTGGCTCCTTCCACGCTCAACCAGTATATATACAAGGACGGTTTTCTTGAAATTTCGCTTACTTGATACAGCATTCATGCGGTGACGGTTCCACCTGAAGACGGAAGCTTGTGTTGCCTCTGAAACGTCGTGATTTTTTTTAAAATTCTTTTTATTTTACTTTTATTAATTTTAATTATCATTTTTTACCTACGTGATTTTACCGAAAAAACCTAAGAATATGAATCCTTGCAGTCACGAAAGCTTAAAATCTAGAATCTTGATGCTGGTGAAAGGGGGTCCTATAGTTATAACTGTAGAGTGAGCCAAAGCTTGTAATGCTTTGGTGTTTGCATAGTCCTTGTGCTGCTCGTCTTTTAGCGCCATTTGGTCTTGCACTGGCGAGATATTTCACAAAGGAGGCCAATCATTTGTGGTTAATGCAGACTTAATGCCTTGTAATTGGTGTCTATTTGGTGTTTGAACATCTAAACACCTAGATGTACGCCTTTTATCATTCAATATCTGTATTCTCGTGAAAGGGGTCCCATAGTTATTATTATACGCTCCTAAATATCGGTAACACCGCCAATCAGGTGTGATGATGGAAACATAACATTACCTATAATATGCTACTGGTTAAATTTTTTAAAACAAAGTAATTGTATCATGCATGAGGCTCATGGGCAACTTTACAAACTTTTACGAGAATAGCATGTACTAATGAGGAATTCAAATAAACCTGTTGTGTGTTTAAACGCTATTTAATGGATCATGCGCGCACTTTTTATTGTTGTTGTAAAATGCTTAGTATTCATGTCCATGCTTTGGAAATGTAAGCATTTTGAAAAATTATGTTTTTTTTTAAATATGTCGCATTGGGGTAAGCGCACTATATTTATGACGCACGCTTTTCAGTCGTATCATAATATAGGTTTAAGTACAACCTTTAATTAACGTTGCAATAAGTGATAATGCTTGCTTGGCAATAGGACAGGACCCCCCCTTCCTGAAACGAACACGCTAAGGTGGCCTTTACAATGCATTAGGGCGTAACAGCATTTGCAAGGACATTTGCAATTATCACCAGGTTCAATGGTAAAATGAAAAATATTAATTGTAGGCATGCAAATGCTGCAAAGTTCGTGAATGCACACGCCTATCCCGTAATTCTCTCAATGACATTAGCGGTCAGCATTGACATTCTTTGGTGCAATAAACATCGTCATCTTGCAGGTATGCAATTAACATATGCTAATTATTTAATCAAACTATTACCACTTTGAGGATTAAGCCGCATAGCATATGCCTAACCGATAAAAATAGAACAATCTTTGTATTAAAATTTGCTTTTGAACCGTGTTGGTAAATTATATATGCACACATCTTGCATCCATTATTTTTCACTTATTAGTCGAGTAAACAAAAAGCTAAACAGAGAGGCCTCTGACGAATTACACATTGTTGATAATGTTAAATATAGACTGCGGTAATAATATTGGTGAGGATCTTTGCAAAAAACATGTGATATTAGAAACTGGAACAACCATTCATGTGTAATGATGGGCACAGAAAATGTTGAAGAATGACAAACCCTGAGATATGCATTTAAAATTGCCTCGGTTCCATGAATGGTGCTGTAATGCTGAAGCAGAAAAAATTATGTATATTTTAAAGGAGTGCATATTAAATTATATGCACACTCACAAAGAAAATGGAACAAAGGATAAAAAGTGTGCAAAGAAACATGGTGAGGAACATTCTTGGAATTCCACTGAGAGCCTGAAAGTGGAAGACATTGCTCTGACAGAGGGACTAATAATATATATTACATTGACTCAAAGGAAATGCGAGTGATCTTACCTAGGATATGTGGCTAGAACGGATGATGGTCGAAAAGAGGGAACACATCGACAAAGTATGAATACATCTGAGAGGATGTCTACCATGAAGAAAGGACACATTTAATAACCCTCGTGTGGGAGCTAAATGGATTTTGGCATCGCAAGACATTAGGAGATGGAGATGATTTAGGGAGGTCGTTATTAGAAGTGGATAATCATGCATTGTGATGCTGATAATTGTGATGAAACATGCACATAAAGTAACAACAACAATGACACATTGAAGCATGTAGGTTTTCATGGCCAATATGGAGATATTTGAGTTAGGCCACGTAAATTATCAGACCAAATTCATGTCATTTAACGAATAAAATGGTCACCCATACAAGAGCTTTAATCAGCAAATTGAAGAACAATTCTCAAAACTAAATTTAGCGATCGGCATGATATTTTGTTTGCAAATTATTACTTATTTGCACAAGTTTACCCAGGAAAGCCTCACTGTCTCATTACTTTTTTCAGGAGGGTCCTGACACGTTTTATAACGATTGCTAGGTATAACCAGAAGTGAGTAATTTGCTGGTAATTGTTCCAATAAAAAAAAAATTGGACCATGGGAACATAAAGGTACACACATGCCTACTCTTGCGATCGACATGAAGGCATCTTTAATGTCAACAGTGAAGCAGGCAGCGCGTATTATAATGTTTAATACACCCACAGTAATAACCAGGGCAAAGACGCTGGGTCATGTCACAGCCAAGTCATGCCAAACATCATCAGGGAAACTATTCCAGGCATCAAATGAGAATCCATGTCTGCAATTGTTTTCCCTGATGATGATGATGTTTGGCATATTTCCAAATGGAACCTGGTGTCTGTCGCTAAATTTGGCTGTGAAAATTGCTCTTCAATTTGCCGTTGAGCTGAAACATTGAATCGGCGTGTTGTATGTGTGTATGTTGAGCTTCTTTTGCACCGTACGCTTCCAACCCTGCTAATGAAAGGGTTCAGTAAGGTCAATGCGTGACCTTGCCGAAAAAAAATGTTAATTATTACAATTATATAATACTGCTTATATTGGCATGTTTTAAATAATGATCCAATAACACAATAATACATGCAAATTACATTGAAATATCATGTATGTCAGAAACCCTCACGGTGCACTGTATAAAGTAGCTATTCATCTTACTGGAAAAATGTATGTTCTCAATATATTGTAATGTAGAGCATTACAGTCACCGTCATGAATGACTAATATTGTGTGCTTGAAAATATCCATAATTTACACTAACTTTATACTTTTCAAATATCAACGATGATTGTAACTTCCTTGAAAATTCAGAATCCAAATTATAATCATGTTGCCTTATTTCTACGTGCATTTCTAGGTATATCACTGCAATGTTAAATATGATTTCAAAGTAGGGTAATGTTGAGTTGGCGATAAGGGGCTGTCCATAAATGACGTCAATCACCTGGGGGGGTCAGACATTTGTGACGATGTGTGACGAGAGGGGGGGGGGGGGTTAGAAATGTGACGTCACATCAAAATGCGTAACTTTAAATAAATATAGACATGTTCTACTTAATTAAATAGATGTTTTAATAAAGGCTTTCTCCTACAACATCAGAGTGCAGCGCCACATTAAATACGCACTACAATGACAATAGTTTAAAGCGATTTGACGCATGTTTTATATTGTTTTGGGGGGGGGGGCAGAGCTTTGTGACGTCATATTTGAGGGGGGGTCTGACTTTTTGTGACGACGTGTGACGAGGGGGGGGGGGTAAAAAATCGTCCAAAATCGCGTGACGTCATCTATGGACGGCCCCTAAGGATTGTTTGACCATATTTCACCACCCTAGTCAGCTCTGGTTGGTGAAGTGGGTGGGCCCAGATTTCGCCCCCGTTTCATTCACCGATGATATCAGCCATGGTGAGGAATGAAACTCAGGAACAGACTCAGGTTATCTGTGTTCAGAGTGCCTCTACTATTGTCTCCATATTCAGAATCCCATCTGTTGTCTAAAGTGTCTATACGATATGATAATTTTCGATTTAAAGCTTTCGGTAAAGTCATGTAGAATGGAAATAATAAAATAATAAAAATAAAACATAATAAAATACTTAAATTTCGATTTAAAGCTTTCGTGACTGCAGGGATTCATCTTCTTGGTTCTTTCGGTAAAGTCACGTAGAATGGAAATAATAAAATAATAAAAATAAAACATAATAAAATAATTAAATTTCGATGTAAAGCTTTCGTGACTGCAGGGATTCATCTTCTTGGTTCTTTCGGTAAAGTCACGTAGAATGGAAATAATAAAATAATAAAAATAAAACATAATAAAATAATTAAATTTCGATTTAAAGCTTTCGTGACTGCAGGGATTCATCTTCTTGGTTCTTTCGGTAAAGTCATGTAGAATGGAAATAATAAAATAATAAAAATAAAACAATAAAATACTTACATTTCGATTTAAAGCTTTCGTGACTGCAGGGATTCATCTTCTTGGTTCTTTCGGTAAAGTCACGTAGAATGGAAATAATAAAATAATAAAAATAAAACATCATAAAATAATTCTCACGACGTTTCGTCCACAACTCAACAGACCTGTTCTTCACCTGAGGACGGCTGCTTGCGTTGTGGCCGAAACGTCGTGAGAATGATTTTATAATGTCAGAGCTCATATGTTTTCTGACATGGAAATTAAAACACAGAGGCAGATGGATATAATGTACATGCAAAATGTACATCGCAAGCATCTCAATGAGCTACTTTCTCATTTGTTGCTGGACTAAATTGCACCCTGTCGAACTGCGTTGGCTTATGAGGTTGCTTTTGCTGCAGGCTAATCTCACACCTCCGCATCACACTGTCATGAACCGCATCTGGTTTAAAAACAAAACAATACGAATGGAATAAAAATATAAAACACTTCGGATTTATATTGGCCAAGAGATGTTTCTCAGCTACCCAAGACGATGTCTGGTACACAGACACTAGTCATTATTAACTTATTGATGGTGATTAACTTATTGATGGTAATAATGAAGTTTCACGGAATGAAACTGGAGTTAAACGATGGCAAATATTACGATTGACGAAGAAGAATATTTTATTGCCCATAAATGCGACCACATCTCGCTCCACTGCACATAGCGCGAGACACACTCGAGGTGAAGAGGTGATGGTTAAGAAAGCTGTAGAGAGTGCAGAGGTTGGGAATTGGGGAAGGGTGGTATTGTAGTTGAGTTAACTAGTCAGAGGCAGGGGGGTAGAAGGTATTAAGCAGGAGGGAGAGAGTCTGCATTGTGTACTAGGTAGAGGGAATTATAGGCAGCAAGGTAACAGAGAAGCATGAAGGACCTCCCACAGTTTTAAAGTTGCCTGTGGGTTTCACCAAGAGGCGTTGGATGCTTGAGTGGGGTGTGTGAGCGTTTGAGTAGGGGGGGGGGTGAGAGGGAAGAGGTATGCTTAAGGAAGGCATTTCAGATCTTTAACACAGAGAAGTGATCGTGTGATTGATCATAGATCGAACTGGAAGACAAGAGAGGGATGTGAGCAACTTGTTTGCAAGTGCCTATCACGAGTATTGCAATTGGAATCTCAATCTGCTGGACTTTTGCAGCAATGTTATTTTGGAAAAGGAGAGAATTGCTGGAGTCCACGTGAAAACGAGACAAAGCCACGAATTAGTTGCTCAGCAAGAAAACGTGGAAAGCCAATGGTGCGAGTAGACGAATGTGCGCAGGTGAGTCGTGCGTTCTGCCGAGTTGCGGGATGCGAGCAGAGCTCTGTATCGATCATTGCATGGCGGTTTAGGATATTCTTTGGGAGCTCAATGTCAGAATTCAGAAATAATAAAGAAACTCTGTTTTTCGGGCTTTTCAGTTAGAAACAATGTCAAGGATAAGCCATATTTATTTTCAATGCTTATAGAACCTACAACCGGAGATTTATTTTCTTTGTCCGTGGAAAGGTGAGGTATTCCATGGAGCAGAGGAAGAGCTTAGAGATTAATGGGCTACAATCATTCAGCATTGTAGTATTCGGCAGTGTGGGTTGAAAGTTCCAGGAAAGAGGGATCAATAGCCAGCAAGCGAGAACTGAGAAGCAACGTTTTATGTGCCCAGTGATGGGAAGAGATCAAGCATCTGGAGGGATTTGGTAAGTGGGGCGTAAAGAAGAAACACATGCACATGGTGATGATCACTGAAAGTGATAGGCTGAGTTGAGATGGACCTTGAGATCATGTGCATGGCCAAAAAATAATGAACAATTATTTCTACTTTAAACAATGGACAAATATGGCCCAAGTCGGAATACTGTTACATTCTGGAGCAGAGCAACCATTTAACACATTCCTGCGAAGGGAGCTGGTAGGAACGTTGGGTTGCTCGGTCAATGGCCAGGGTCAACGGCGGCGTGGTGTGTTCCGCAAATATGCCCGACTGTGAGGGCGGGCACAAGCCGGCGTGAGTAGGTTAAACGTTGAGTTTTATAAGGGTACCACGGAATGATCAGCCCCTCCCCACCCAGCCCCACCACTCCCACCCCCACCCAGCCCCCCCTCCCCACCCAGCCCCTCCCCACCCTCCCCACCCAGCTCCTACCCACCCTCCCCACCCAGCCCCTCCCCACCCTCCCCTCCCCACCCGGCCACCTCCCTCCCCACCCAGCTCCTCCTTGCACGATGGACGGACGGACACAATAATCCCCTGTGGGCTGGTGTAACCAGGAGGTTCCTACCAGTATGATGTCTTTGCACTGAATACAATTCTACGTAAAGCAGTTACGTTGATTGATGCTCCAGCCCTTCCTGATTTAGTCCAGTCACTCACTTGAGTCTCCTCCTTATCACTCTTTTAATCGCCACTGACGTGGTTACCGTTATACTCTTAGGTTTTTTCGGTAAAGTCACGTAGGTAAAAAATGAAATAATATTTTTTTATAAACATTAAAAAAAAATTACCTACGTGACTTTACCGAAAAAACCTAAGAGTATGAATCCTTGCAGTCACGAAAGCTTCAAATCTAGTGGTTACCGTTCCCATGAACATCACTCATTCATTTCTCCATCCATATTGAGGACGGATTGTCTGTGTCTCATCTAAGCTGTGCTCGACTACCAAACTGCGGGATCAAAACACGCGACTCTTTCGGATTCATCCCTCGCACTGCTCGACTTTGGAACTCCCCTAAAATTGTCTCGGCCTTGTAAACTTTACCAATTCAAGAAACACCATCGCTCATCTATTGCACCCTTCAAGAGTGATGTTTGTTGCCGACCGCTGGGCGTTTTTAGGCCCCTGAGCCTGTGCTCAGCAAACGTGATTTAGAGTTGAAGAAGAAGAAAAAAAACGGGAGGAGGGAATTAAATCAGTCGGCAAAAGTCAGGGCGATCCCAGGAGAGAGAAGAAAACGAATGAGAACGTATTAGATGTGTCATCTACATAGCAGTTGAATTCCCCAATCGTGATGAAGTGGTAAGCTATAGAGGCTCAGAGTGGAGGTTGTGATCAGCATAGTAGGCCATGAAATATGGGGTTTTATTGTCCATTCTGCCTCGTCTTCAAGTAACCACTCTCTCGGGACATTCTCGCACCTGACTAGCCTCGTGTCACTGGTGTCGCACCCTTAGGCAACAGTTTTGTTTTCCTGCCCAGCCCACCTGCTGTCAATTTGTGCTGTCAGCCTGGGGTCGCTCAAGGTTCCATGCCAAATCTGTGCCCTTTACAAATGCTGATAGCATGACATTGCTACGTGTAAAATGTATGTTGGGTTAATCGTTGAAATATTTGGCGCATATTTAAAACGGTGTTCATCTAGTGTATTAATGAACTACGCACGCGTGCAATTTAGCGTACAGCATGATAAAATACAATCTATGATTTGATCAACATCAAATAAGCTGTTATCATTTATACGCGAGTGCACAATATCAAAAGGCAAATAAGAGTGAGTGCCCTCTGCACCGGTGATTTTTCCTACGTGCATTTACGCAACGCAGTGCGGTATCAAAATGAACAATACACATATATTTTCAAGTTAAGATTAAAATGTGAAAAGCAGATTTGGACAGTAGACAGTGCACAACAGTTATAGTGCATGCACACTCCAGATTTTATAGCGTCAAGAAAACAGTTGGCGCGGGAGGCTTAACTTGCCCACAGAGAATAATATGCTTATTGATGATGCGCTTCTTCGAACACATTATCGTCGGATTGAACTGGGGGAAGAAAAAAAGGGATGGGGTTAGAGCTACGTGCAATGCGAACGCGAGGCCAACCAGCGGCCATCAGCGCGCCCGTCACGTTATTGGGGATATATCAAACACGCCGCTCGGATGAGTTACTCGTGTTTTAAATGGAGACCTAGTGACTACGTCTATCGAGCTTGGAAATTCATTGGCATGTTCGCATATTTAATCAATTTCTGAGTGCGATTCCTCATAAGGATGCCGTTGGGTTGACGGGGCCATTATCTTTGTGGTGGCCGCGACCTTGCTAGACGTATATATGATGCTCGCCGCCATACGCACACTAAGTCACCGTAAATTGCGTTTACATAAATTCCGCCGAAAGCCATTGTCGGAGCCTCTTATTTTACACCTTTTCGACCTCTCCCGTTGCGCTGCTGCGTCTGTAACAAAAACGAACCCCCCCCCCCCGCCCAGGGTTTTATGAACAATTGATTAGAGAGGCAGTCGTACGCTGAGCTTAGTGTTCGGTGATGATTAACTTGTGTAACCATCGCAATACACTGATACAGCGAGCGTGGCACTGGATCATATTCTTAGGTTTTTTTTCGGTAAAGTCACGTAGGTAAAACATCAAAATTAATGAAAATAAAATAAAATAAAACAAAAATCACGACGTTTCGGAGGCAACACAAGTCTCCGTCATCAGGTGGGACCGTCACAGCCGAATTAGCTGCATCAAGTGTGGCACTGGATGTCTGCCGTTCACCGTCCCACCCCCGTCTCCTCTTTGCCTGGAGCCCTGGACTCTGACTACATATTCCTGTGCGATGTGCTCTGTCGACTAAATAAACAACACACACGTGTGCACGAGAAGCTGTGGCTTTAGATAACACGGCGTGTTTGTTCTATCGCATTCGTTGATGTCACTACTCCATGATCACTTCCTTCCCTCTGCTAGATCGTATAACTTGTAAGTCAAACACTCAACCTTCAGAGTTGGCTCTTTTAGTATCACACGGTATGGTCTTTTGTTGTGTGCTGCATCTAGTGCCGGATTAAGCGAGTGCGGGGCCTGTAACATATGTTATAAAGGGGCCCTAAATAAAAAAACGAAAATATTAAAACATACATTTTTTACTTGCATAGTAAAGTAATTGTATTTTTTCATTTGCTATACAGCCAGATAATACGACAAATCGCTAACCTTAAACACCCAGTCGTTCATAAAAGTTGAAGGCAGTATAGTACTATAGTAATCGAGCAAGTGCAGATTCACTGAACCGAAATTGATAGCTGGAAAGCATTTAGCGCGGGGCCCTTGAACGTGCGGGGCCCGCAGCATGCGCAGCTACTTTTGCTACGAGGATAATCCGGCACTGGCTGCATCTATACGTGTGGGTAAAAGTTCAGCGCTGCCAATTGCCTGCTCGTGCCACTGCTGGCAGAAGGGCCTCCGCTAGAGGCGCCTCTGCAGAGCTGCCTCTCGGAAGGTATTTTGGTCCACTCTTACACACTGGCCAGACGTAGGTGAGAGTACCCACGCGTTTACCGCACCACGTGCGACCTACCGAACGACGACCTGGCTGTACCCGTTTATACTTGCTGGCTGGACGGTGGCCTTCAACAGAGGTTCACGAAACTTGCACCATTGTTTTCAAATGGAAGCGGCTGATGACCACCGGATTTCAAATCCGGTGTGCTAAAAACATATCACCATGGCAACATCCATGAATAAATAAAAGTTAATAAATGTGACTACATAAAAAAAATAGATATATTTACTCAAGGGTACTTTCGGGGACTGAGACGGGGGGGGAGAGACCGTGATGTCCTCCTGCTTCTTCCCTGGGCCCTGAGCGGGATGCTGTGGAGCCGAGTGGGAGTAGTGATCAATAGTAATTAGAGCGGTGTCTTAGCCATGTTATTTCCGACATACAACAGTCATCTTCTGTGCTCGATCCACTTATGGTACACACGTTGAATATAGATCGATCCGCCCAACAGCCTGGGGATTGTAAAGTTCCAATTATTTTACAGCATGTTAAGCATAATGTAAAAATACAATTATGTATATTTTTTTGCTAATTGAGCCTAATAATAATAATAAAATAAACATGCCTCTTTTATTCTAATGCCATCAGACTGTAAAGCAACATCACCATCATCCATGAGCGATCCATTTCTGGATAAAGGCCTCATCAAGCCAGCCACCAACCTTCACATCTCTGTGATGTAACAATCCACCAAACGCCTGCACACGAATGGAATTAATTGCCTCATATTCTCGGTAGACATACTCTGAGAAGCGTTCCATTGCTGGAAAACATACCAGATTATAATTTGTTTGAATCCAATAAAAAATCTAAAATGACCATGTGGCACAGGTAAAGATTAAGTGGCTGACCTTTTCCATTTTTGTTTTGGGAAATTTCAACAGATTTTGTTGCTGTTTAAACCTATATTTACTTCAAATATTAAAACATCAACTTGAACAATACAATCGCATCTAAAACATTATATAAATAGCAAAAAAATACACACATCACGGAGGGCTAGTGTGTTAAATGGAGAGCTGGTCAAAGTCTTTCTTTGACACTAACCCTTTATTTTTCTGCCTTCTGGAGAAAGATGAGGGATGAACCTGTGCCAGTAATTGGAGTCTTTGTGTTGTGATCCCATTGGGAGGACAGTAGGAGGGAAAAGGTGGTGGGGGGATAATTTTGTCACTGTAGATGGAGGGAGAGCCCTGATGAATTAACAGGCTGAATAAGAGCTGCATCATAAAAAAAAACATGTCTGGGGGTGTGAAGGAAATTTGAGCAAAGTGTATTTAATTCTGTGCGATTGTCTGGCAATAAAAAAAAGTGTAAGTTGAAATGTAAAATATGCATCTGCTAACAAAAATTGTGCATTCGTACCATCACTATTACCATCATCATTAGTGATGCTTTATCTACTGCTGGATGAAATCTAAACAGTACCATTGCAACCTCTTGAGTTCTCAAGATTTAACAATCTATCTTGTTCCTGCGCTGAGCTGATCTCATCGTTCTGTCTCTACGCTGGTTGTACTCTCACTGCCAATCATCAACTGTCTCAACCATCAGCCTTCATTCCTTCCTAACAGTCAACACGATGTATCTTATTTGCGTTCGTTCTCGAAGCCATGTGTTCCTGTTAATATCTCTCAGCGTAATTCCCAGCATGCAGCTCTGTTTGCACTTTCTTCCGCACTCTGTGGACTGTTTCATACAGGTAGGAACAACAGTTCCACACTGCCCACCAGGGATTATTTGTCTGTCTGTCGTGCATAGCCACGCCCTCGAATTGTATTTCATAAAGCGCTTCGGGCGGGCTCAGCACCACGTGACACGCCGCCCCACGCAGCTTGCGCCGCGTGACACTGATCGCATGAATGCGCTGTCCAACCAAGTTCCTACCTGCCCACTCCGATGGAACGTGTTTTTATTCATCAGTACCCCCATTTTCTGATGCCGGTGTCATTTCAACTGACGTAAATGTTCTCCCTTCAGGTGTAATGTCATGCTGGTTTTCATCATCAATATCAAATTTCCTAAAGCACTCTATATTTAGCTCTTGTTCACCTATTGGGTTCATCATTGTGATCTTCATCTGCTGTATATGTATACTTTCATTTTCAGTCATCCTTTCAACAATGATTTATTTTTATGAGGAAACTTGCTTTACATTGGACATGGATTTGAATGTTCTAGTTTTTAGCTTCAGTTCAACCTTGTGGCATTCTTGGTGAAATTCTTCAATCATTTCATAAAAGTGTTTTCCTTTGTTATGATTGTCATCTGAAAAATGTAGATGACTCATATTCTTAGGTTTTTTTTGGTAAAGTCACGTAGGTAAAACATCAAAATTAATTGATGTTTTACCTACGTGACTTCACCGAAAAAACCTAAGAATATGATTCCTTGCAGTCACGAAAGCTTCAAATGTAGATGACTCGTTCTTTCTTCAAGACAATGCTTACATATATTGCATTAGCATACTTACATATTTGAAAGATTTGACGAATTATATATGTGTATGCTGTTCTTTTTTTCTGACTGCTGAAGCACACTTGGTCACAACACGTAGAAATTAAACAATGAAAACCATACGCCATGATTGCATAAATTCTGCAATGCAGCTGCTGCAGGTGGAGCAATGGAGCTCCACTACACTGTTAAGCTACAACCTCAGTCATAATTTTAGCGATGGCTATAACAGTGGTCAGTACTCTGAGTGCTATCAGAACCAGTCATGTCTATTACCCCACCTCTTCCCCACTTTACCAGCCCATACTGACCACCCTGGTGACATATACTCGAACAACCTCGCAATGGACCCAGAGGAGTGAGGCACTTGATACAGTAAATCTAGCTGTGACGGTCCCACCTGATGACGGAGACTTGTGTTGCCTCCGTAACGTCGTGATTTATTATTTTATTTTATCTCTATTATTACTTTTAGAAAATTTTTACCTACGTGACTTTACCGAAAAAACATAAGAGTAAGAGTGAGGCATTTACAGGGTTATTATTATTGTGTAATGACAGGGTGCCACCTATCAGCCTAAAAGGGTAATCACGGGTATGGGCAAGACAATGTAACAACTAATCAGAAGGGGGGCGTATCTGGGTTAAAGGTAAAAGGTGGGGTGAGTCGGAAAGCTCCGGGAACCTGCTCGAAGGTTCTTGACGGAGGCGTGGCCAGAGGCGGGGCCTGGCCACACCGAGAGGCAGAGGTGTGGACTCGAGTCATGTGACTTGGACTCGAGTCAGACTCGAGTCATGAATTTGATGACTTGCGACTCGACTTGGACTTGCATAACAATGACTTTGTCCCACCTATGAGATGTGGACTCGAGTCATGTGACTTGGACTCGAGTCAGACTCGAGTCATGAATTTGATGACTTGCGACTCGACTTGGACTTGCATAACAATGACTTTGTCCCACCTCTGCCGAGAGGTATAAAAGGCGGATGGAACGGAAGGTTCAGAGTTGTTGCGGCGGGGTCCCGGGTCCTGGCTGCGTCGCTGCTCGCCGCCATCTCTCGCCGTCGTCCGGTCGCATGGAAGATCCTCTGCACGGCTCCCATCGCCGTCATCGTCACGCTAGTCAGTCAGCGGTGTGGTTGGATGTAGGCGATGGGACTATGTAGAGAGGTCGGCTGTGTGTAGCTAAAGTAGAGACGTGTATATATGTGTATCGGCCTGTGTTGTGCCCAGTGTGAGAATAAATAAGACGAAGCCCTCTACACGACGTGTCTCAGAAGTCGCTCATTACAATTGTTCAAAGACGCATTTCCAATTGTTTATGACACAATCCAATAGGCAACGTAATTATCATCCAAAAATACAAATGTTATGAAAGCTGTATATTTCTATGAGCATTTTATTAGTGATTTTAAACAAATACATAACAATATGACCAACCAGACCACGCAATTTAATACACAATCAGTCTTGTACGTTATTGGTATTCTTCTGTATAAACTTTTCAATTGTATTTTTGTGTGTGTGTGCACTATTGTAAATAACTGTGGTCCAAGCAATTTGGGGCATCAATAACATAAATGTTGGTTTTTACAGTGATTTAATTGGCATAAAGATTTTTTCAAAAATATTTCTAGTAATTACGTTCCCACTGAAATGACATGTATCCTCATTATTTTACCATGTGCAAGGCATATGTCATTTGGGGCTTATCAGTAATGCAGATCAATCGCCATCATTTAAAAAAATGCAGCAGTGTGCAAGGGGCTTACATGTTTGTGAATTGTACGTGATGATGCGGGAAGTAGACTTGGTGACAGGCAGGCTATGGTAAATCGCACATTCAAAAGACCGAGAAGACATGAATATTCCTGGTGGATGATAGACACATAGTTGATGTGTTTTTGCAACACACAGTTGATTTGTATTGCTCTCTGTCAGTGTTTCTCTTTGAAATAAAATGCACATACATGGTGCAAAAATCCCTCCCGTTCGGCAGACAGCAAAAAACATTTACGAAACTAAAGCTTCGTGTAATCCGCGGAAGTATACTTTGGCAGACTGTAATAGAGTTACAGATGAAGAAATGAAGAGTCTATTCACCGTTGGCATCTCTCAACTTAGGGTAAGTTCTTATTCACGAAGCTCCGGATGGCCTGTCACCTATACCTTAAAGAGGTCATCTCATTGAGGGATGAAGAGGCTCACTAGCCCCACGATTGTAAAACAAATTAGACGCCTGTTAAATTGAAATTAATAGCAGTAAATTACATGATGCCAGGACTAAATAAAGGGAACAGATTGGAACCCGGCTGTAAAGAATGTGTCGCATTAATTCATAGCGTGACGGGCAGCGCTAATTGATGCTGGCCCGTCGCTTCCGTGGATGCGCTCCGTAATTAATGGGAGTTGCAAGCTTTCTGCATGTTTCACGTAATGATCCCTCACCTGGACAAAGACCGGAATGCTGATCATTGAAGGGTCGTCTCGTGCGAGGCATGGCTGATGTGATACCGTCCGTGAGGCCCTTTCACCTCATGTCATGTTATCCAAGTATCAATAGCCGAATGATGGAGCTTACCTCATATACGCGCTGGCTAAATGTCGTTTTTATTCTGAGGCTTTAAATAACAGTACGAATAATAATAAACGGTTCCTTATACATTGGTGTTAGAAGATGGTACATCTTTTTCTGCAATCAATATGAGTTTTATTGGATGCTGTATATACGCACGGAACGTTTACAGTTATGTAACACTGCAATGTGTCTCATCTACTATGCACTGTTACAAAAATATATAGCTACTAATGTAAATACCTTGAACAAGCAATAATATGGTCTAGATATGGTCCGTATGCTGGGCAAGACGTAAGTAATCTGTTTTCCAACTCAGCCTGTCTTAAAATCTAGCCATGGAAATGTGTAGAATTAACATTTTTTGCAATGCTGCCCTAAATAAATTTCTCTCCATATTCCACCTCAGTCTTGTATTACCATTCTGATATGCTCTATGGCAACATAAGCGGCTCAATGTTTTTCCTACATACAGGAACACATGGGTTAGCAAACATACGCAATTTGGAGATATCATATTGATCGTTATGAAACGTGGGTTGGGGCAGGACACGTCGCTAGTAGGGGTGATATTAATAATATGCATTTATATAGCGCCGGAATTCCAAAGATTCTGAGACGCTTCAAGATTCTGATGGCTGATGGTCTAGGCCAGGGGCTGGCAATGAAAATAACAACAATAACTTCTAGATTTGAAGCTTTCGTGACTGCAAGGAATCATACTCTTAGGTTTTTTTCGGTAAAGTCATGTAGGTAAAAAATTAAATTAAAATTAATAAAAGTAATAATGTAAATAAAATAATAAATCACGACGTTTCGGAGGAAACACAAGTCTCCGTCATCAGGTGGGACCTTCACAGCTAGATTTACTGTATCAAGTGAGGCGAACAATTCCAAGATACAAGTTCTTAAATATAAGTTAAGGGGGGGAGGAGAGGGGGAGGAGCTTATCTGAGTGTGGTAGCCAATGAATGGAACGTATTGGGGGGGGGCGGGGCTAAAAGAGAACAACAGGTGCACATGCTAAAGGTCACATGCTAATTTTACTAGTCACATGGTTAATTTTATTTTTTACCTACGTGACTTAACCGAAAAAACCTAACAACAAGAGCGTTTTTTTTTCGAAATCGGTAAAACAAACTCAATATTTCAAGAGCCGCAATGCACGTGAGTACGAGACGGTGGGTACTTAATAAATAACGGTCACGAAGCGGCAGTCCTTAAAGAGCCGCGTGCCACTCTGGAACCGCAGGTTGCCCGACCCCTGGACGAGGCTAACAATGCAGTGGCAGCCAAAGGGGAGAGTATGTCCAGCATTAGAGGATGTCCACCATGCAAATGGAGCTTGTACGGTGGAGCCAGACGAATGCGAGGTAAGGATGGCTTGGGAAGGCCTTCGTCAAACATCCAAGTTCAAGTTCATTTATTAGGTATAGCCCTGTGAGCCATTCGGCTCTTGAATCGGGTGCAACAGCAACAAACACAAAACAAAAACATAAACAAAAAACATCTTAAAGTGAATATGTGACTGAGTGCAAACAGCAAATCCAAGAAAAGACAGTAAAATATTGCAGAAAAAGCACCGTACACAAAAATGTGCAAGAATCCCAGTGGGATGCAAGTCAAACAACAACAACAACAACCACAAGACAACTTAGATTAAGGCCATCAGTCTAACTCTGTATTACAACAAACAAACATGGCCAAACCAAAAAACGTATCGAAAATCACCAAAATAAAGCCATAAGAGCAATGTGACTGCGGTCATAGGAACTGTGACCGAATTTTCACAATAAACGAAGTGAACAACATGTACTACCAAACTCTGCAGCCATAGCTGGCTGCATGAGTCACTCCACAACAGGAGGAGCATCAATCCAACAGTGGATTGAACACGGCTGATGCTGATAGTGTCATGGCGTGTTAGCAACACTCGCAGTGGCATTTGCTTGGTGGAGGTTTCATGGCTAATCACTCTTAAAGCAATCCTGCTTCGTGTACTCCTGGGAATCAGCAATGTCATGGTAGAAATTGTGTGGTGTTTGTAACTTTGCTTTATAGGTTCACATTTCTGGGGAATAAGCTATTCAATATCCTCAGCTTCTCACGATTCCTAAAATGGCCATTAAAATATGATCTTATGTTCATTATAAATGTATAAAATAGCACATATATGAATGTATTAATTCCAATGCCATGTGCATACCTCTATAGTAGATTCACACGTATGTGGATTAAATGTTATACAAAAATACATGCGTAAAATTAACGCCGATCTGGAATTGTGACAAGTCCTTTTAATGTGGAGGGAATACGTGTTTATAGATATTACTTCTGAAAATATAAAAAATTAATGTTCTTGTAAACTAATTGTGAGTACATATGTAGTGAGTCACTTCTGAGACACTAATAGTAGGAGGCAACACACGTTTATTCTACACTTTTGGACACTGTTCCCACACGGGAAAACTATAAACGGGTCAGTACAGCCAGCAAGCTCTCTGACCCACGACATCGGAGACGAAGACATAGCACCTTGGGTTCCATTCCACTGACAGACAGCCCTTATCCAGCCTCGGGACTTCCCTTTTATGCCCCCTGGCGTGGCCTAACTCCGCCCTTGGACACGCCCCCGTCTGGAAACTACCAGAAGGTTCTGGGCCACCTTCCGCGTGTCTCCTGCCTGGCTACGCCCCCTTCTGTAACCCACCAGAAGGTTCTGGGCTATACCTCACGTGTCCCCTCGGTCACCTTTGCCCCACATCTTTTACCCCGGTCTATCACGTGCTCCACCAGCTGGCCGGGGTGCCACGTCCTCATATGTCCCCTTCTGCCAGCAGACACGCACCCTAGTGACCCACTCCGTGGCATTGCTCTGCTGGCAGAACGGCTGCCACACCCTGCTCTGCCGGCAGGTCGGCCATTACGCCCACATTCCCTCTCAATGTCAGTAACCAGCGCTACACGCCGTAGTGGCCCATTCTATGTCACTACACATACATGCAGTAGTTGGATCGCTTTTCTTTTTACTTCGCAAACATAGTCCAAATGCAAGCTAGCCTTGAACACATTCAATAGAATTACTTAATTAGCTTTATACCTGCTCCTATGTCCTCTCAATGGGTGCATCTCTCTTAAAGGGTGGTTTGAAATGTGGTTTGTAGAGCTGTCTCGAGGGTGAAACATTAAGGGAAATTTGCCCCCAGGCCTCACGCAGAAAGGAGGGCCCCGCAACAGACATGTGCTTTTTTCTGATGCTTGCGCTAATGAATAAGTGGGTTCCACAAGTGGTGTCTGTACTCGATGACGGAAGCTTGTGTTGCCTCCGAAACGTCGTGATTTAATTTAGTTCTTTTAACTTGTATTATTTTTATTTTCATCTACGTGACTTTACCGAAAGAACCAAAGAGTATGGATCCTTGCAGTCACGAAAACTTCAAATCTAGAATTAAGTGGTGTCTTGCCCTAGGCCTTCCAGCCCAGGGCCTCAGACACCTGTGACTCTTCAGAATGGAGTGTGTTTACTGTTCAAGGTTTTACATTTTCATTTCTTTAGCGTGCTATTGTGATTACAGGCTTCCTAATGGCCGTTTAAAATGTAAAACATTCCTTGCATATTTGGAATGGACAAAATATTTTGGGAATAAAATAAACTGCATGCTGCAACATTAAAAAAAATATATACATTCTTGCTATTTTTTACATTTTGAAGGCAATTTTTTAAAATACTCATCATAACATATTATCGATTGTATTCATATTCTTTGGATCTATCGGTAAATTCACGTAGATTGAAAAATAAAGTGAATAAAAAAATTAATAAGCCACTAATGTAGACTGTAGCCTGGTTCTTCATCGGAGTGAGTGTACTGTCAGTTTATAATGTAGACTGTAACCTGGTTCTTAACCTGAGTGAGCGTACTGGCAGTCTATAATGTAGACTTATTATTCTTGTTTCTTTCGTTAATAAAAAATAAAAACCCACGACCTTTCGATCGCAACACAAGCGGTCGTCATCAGGAAAAGAGGGGTTAGCCTCTAAAGGAAAACTATTTATTAAGGTTTGGAGATGGGCGTAGTCAGCCCGCTGCCTCTTTAAGTTATGTTTGGCATCATCGTCAGAAGTCTGTAGATTTCCGTTTAGGCATATGGCAACTAACTGGTCCTGCAAAATACATCTGCCAACCAAAATAGCCTTGCCTGTCCGAAAAGCATTACACCTGATACCAAACATCAGTGTTGCTCAGCACACACCCAAATTCCGATAATCCAACGGTGAAGAACACGCACACCAGCCTCTCTACATGTTACAATAAAAAATGGGCCAACACAAAAATCTGTGCAATGTAAATCCCAATACGTTACGTATTTGCTCATATGTATTGTGCTAAACCACTCATTACGTAGATACGGCAAATGCATCCTATTACCCACGGGGTTATCCACAATGTTTAACCCTGCAGATTAGAGGGGTACAATTGCCGCACAGTATTCACTCACTCTCGGACAGAGAACGACACAGAAGTGCGATGAACCGCAGGCAAGCGGCAAGTCAGCCATGTGGTGAATCAGAGTCAACAATTACTCAAGCTCTGCGGTCCTCTATATATTAAGATATTTCAGCCCCTCCCCCCACTCTCGGGTCCCTCCCTCCCCTTCCCCCTTACAGCTTTTCCCCTCCCCATACAAACCTCCAAGTCGCGCCATGTGCTTCTCACTTGGGTGGGGCAGTGAGCCGAATTCTTCCCCGTTCACTGGGCCCTTGTCGCGTCGAAATCGGGCTGCTGCTCGCGGAGTTTCTGCTACCCCCCTCCGTTTTGTGCCGGGCTTGCGTTGAGTTATAATAAAAGCAATAAATATATATTCCGCCGATTAGCACGGTTGGCTACGTACGGTGCGAAAGAAGTGCAACATACATACGATGAATGAGCGTTTACGTGGGAGGAAATCGGAACACCCGGGGGGAAACAATACATCTTGCCTCATCACCTCAGTGTTGTACATCCTTGCTGCATGTCCAACACATTGATATATTTGTTGTAAGTCAGTCACAATTCTGCTCTATGTGTCTTTCGGAGTAATACAACCTGTTTAACGTTCACGTAACCTTTCACGTATGTGTGTGTACATGAATTCGTTTTCACCCTACGAGTCTCGAGAGCAGATTGTCAAGTGTGCAAAAAATATGAATTAGTGCATTTTCATTGCTGTTGGCCAATTTGGTGGCGTATGGCGTGAACATCCTCTATTGTTCTACGCCCGCATTACAAGAGACTGCTGACACAGTGACACGGAATGCTGAGGCATGCTCTTGGAGAGAGCCTCTCCGCATTGAGCCCCATAAATGGGTTTGTATTGATGGTGGGCTATTTTCTTGGGCAAACTTGAGCAATAACTGCCATCATAATTCTGTCCAGCCAAGCATTAAACGCAGCTCGGAAATCACTCCGTTATTGGGCGCAGGTCACAGGCGACGTTCATTACAATAAAAGCACACAGTCATAACGTGCGGAGGAACAGTATTTTCATGTTTGTGAACTGTGAACGTATCTTGCTGAAGGGGAATATTGTGAGAATAACTTATAAAGGCTACAGATGTTCTTAAAATTGTTGACACAACTGTTTGATATATTAAAAAAGTGTGGTGGCTGTGGTGCCGAGATGTTAACTACCTCGCCCGGTATACAGGAGGTTGTGGGTTTGATCCCGACCCTGACGCCTGCTGTATATTTGGAGTTTGCATGCTCTCCTCGTGGTCGCGTGGATTGTTCTCCGGGTCCTCTGGTTTCCCCCTCCACATTGAGAAACATGCGTTTAGAATATGTGGCTGATATACATTTCCACATGGTGATACGCCAATTCGTTGAACTCTCATTGTGGCCAGGTTGCTTCTGGAAAAGAGCTATGTAGTTCAGTCGGCTTTACCTGGTAAATAAAATAGTTTCGTTTAAAAAAAGCCATCAATGGGACCCTTTCGCCAGCATCAATATATCCAAGGATCGAAAGGGCATAAATAGAGGTATTAAAATGTTCGCGCACCAAATGGACACCTATTATACACGGCTTCAAGTCTGCATTAACCACACAAACTTGTGATACTGGCAAATGGTCGCATAGATATAACCGCTTCACCTGAGCTCTTCATGCTTTGGTGTTTGCATTGTTCTCGTGCTGTTTACTTTTTAGTATCCTTTTCTCTATCGCACCGGTGAGACAAAGCCCCTCTCTGTAGTGTGGGCCAATCAGTTTCAAGGACAGTGCATAAATTATCAAACCATATTTGTTTGCTTTTTTAACCACACGTATGAGTGGTATATGCAGACTTGATACCCGGAAATCTGTGTCTATTTGGTGTTTGCACATCCTAACACGTGTATATTTGCAAGAAAGAATACTACCTTTTTAAAAAAAAAATGCAATATAAAGCAATTTGTAATTTGTGAAGTTTCACACATACGGGAGAGCTGCTATTAACACGACGTCTAATAAACACGGAGAGCGAGAGACAGAGAGATCGAGGAACGAGAAAGCGAGAGAGAGAGTCATCTCTGTTCCGTTAAATAATATTCCATCGCAGCTCCGAAGCATTGCTGCTGCACGGCACGTTGTCACGGATGCTCCTCTGATTGGTGACAAAATAATGCATCGTGTTGTCGGTGGAGAAGTGAGTGCTGGATGAAAAGCGTGAGATTGTATCGTGAGCGATGGTCCTTGTAAAGGCGTTGCTTCGTGACAGAATGTACCACGGTATTAGGCGTAACAATGGTTAGAACAATTTGCATGTTTAAATATAGTGAAAGAATGAATGCTCAATTAACAACACCAATTGGTTCGGCAATATATAGGGTTGGGGAAGGCAAAGCCTCATTTTATCCAGGTGAGGAAAATTCCACGTGAATATGATTACATTTTTAGGCACATGAAACAGACATTGAATGTCTTGTTGCTAGCATCTTGTACAGAATATATGCTCTATTGACGTATAAAGTACTTTAGTGCAAATGATCTTTTTATTTAGCATAACGCATAAAGATGCTTGAATGCATACAAAGTTTGTCAATTTAATGCACGTATATTCTCGCAGTCTGGAAAATGGCAATGTCCAATAAATTGTTAACGGCATACAAATCAAAGAAAGAATAACTTATAATCTAACACAACAACGACGTGTCAGTAAAACCCTGCTGTGGAAAAGAATATAATTAAGAAAATCACGTGTGACTTGCGAAGAAGAAAAAAACAACGCAAATCGATTGTAACCGTTGAAGATACATTGCACCTTAATGCCGTTCTAAGTTTCATGGCACAGTGTACACCAAATAGGAATGAAGACCGAATATTAACTGCACGCATTACGTGATTGATGCAAAGAGCGCTGTCTCCGCTCGCTTGTACTGTATGCATGATTTTGGACAGACGGACACATCGCCTGTGCTTGCACAACAGTAATTCATGGCCTGTGCATTCTCTACTCTGACTCTCTGTCTAGAGCTTCTATCTCCCCTCCCCCCGCCTCTACCCTCCTGGCTCCCTCCTCCCTCCATCCTGCCTTGCTCTCCCTATTACTCTCTCACTGTCCACTTTGCTCTCATATAAACTCTCTCATCTTTAATGCATCTATCACCTTTCCATTCTTCCGTCTCCCAGTGTCTCTGCCTGTCTCTCTCCATCTCTTTCTTTGTATTATTCCCTTTTTTTCTTTTATGTCTGCTCGGTTATTGTTTGCTGCGCTAACTAATCTGTCAACTTACCTGATTGCCTGCTTAATTTTCTATCTGCCTGCTTGCCGACATCGATGTGTGTTGAACTTCTTTCTCACGGTACATAGCCAACCGTGCGATCTGCATTGTCTTTTTTTGGCTGTCTGCTTTTTCTCGTCAGTCTGTCTGCCTGCCTTTCAGCCAGTCTGGCCTGCCTGTCTGCCCAGCTGGTTGTCCCCTTCTGTCTGCCCAGCTTGCCATCATCTCCTCACTATCTGCTTCCTCCCCCTCGCACTCATCACGGATATTTCCTCCCACTTCTATTTAGCCCTGGCTACAATACCAAAACCCGGTGCCTGTTATACAAGGCTCCTGGGCATTTTTTTTTCTTCCCACGGAGCCCAATTTTCAATCAGCACGGCTGCTCAGCGTGAGCATGATGTATGACAAACATCTTCAGAGCCTCCAGCGGGTAGCTCGAAGAAGTGAAGCATCGAAGCAGCACTCCAACCATGGGACTGGCTGCATGCGCACAGGCTGCTTGGTATGCAACTGCCCCATTCCGTCTGGCCTTAACTCTCGCTGCTGTGTAATTATTAATTCCTTAAAAGTGTCGCACGTCATTCCCGTGCGTGTTTTGGATTAATGTTAGAGCGCTCGGCCATACTGACTATTGCCTTGTATCAATGCTAACACCAACAGAGATTTTCATATTAATATTTTTCAAAAACACACAAAAAGGTGCCTGCTATTTTTAAAACTGTTATATTTTTTGCTTTGCTATTGATTGATATGAGGTTCGTAAAATAATCATTATCGATAGTATATACCTCAATGACGATACTTGATGTTTATACTCGAAACATCCTACGGAATGTAAAAATAGCCACTGCCACAATTGCCAATGGGTAGTGCATAAACATGATTCACGGTATCGAACAAGGTGGCTAATGGAACATTTATTATGCTTTTAATAACACATTCAAATATGCACGTGTGTAATTTGTATACATTTGCCTTTGATTCTTTTGTCAATAAACTATAAAATTACAGCCGTGTATTTCGGTGAGCTATGACGCTGCTCTGTGCTACACTGCTGTTAAGCGCCAGACTATGAAGACACTCACACTTTTGGCTCTGCGAATATAAAAAACAAACGACAACTACATGATGATTATTATTTTAGTAGGGAAGGCCAACTGAGCTCCATAGCTCCTTGCCAGAAGCGATATGCCAATCACAAACGATAGCCCGACGAAGTGGCTCATCATGTGGACATTTTAACTGTACCCTCAATGTATGTTTCTAAATGTGGAGGGGAAAAACCGGACGACTCGGAGGGGAAAAAAAAATCCACGCGACAAACGGGGAGAACATTCAAACTCCAAATATACAGCAGGCGTCAGAATCGGGATCGAACCCATGATTTCCTGTATACCGGGCGAGGTAGTTAACATCTCGGTACCACAGCCACCACACTTTTTTAATATATCAAACAGTTGTGTCAACAATTTTAAGAAAATCTGTAGCCTTTATAAGTTATTCTCACAATCTTCCCCTTCAGCAAGATACGTTCACTGTGTGGCAGGAGAGGAAGTGAGCATCTCGCCACCGTGACACTGACCACACACAGTAACCCTCTACTCACACTCCACCGCAACTCGTTGATTCTCTGTTTTTTTTCTAGATTTGAAGTTTTCGTGACTGCAAGGATCTTTGGTTTTTTCGGTAAAGTCACGTAGGTTAAAATAAATAATAAATAAATTAAATCACTAAGTTTCGGAGGCAACACAAGCTTCCGTAATCGTTGATTCTCTGTAACCTCGAATTTCCTCCTCGTATGTCCATTCCCTCATTAGCGGCGTGCATTTAATGGGAAAACTGATGACGATGGAACAACGCGATATTGCATTGATGTCATAGTCCCGTTTCAACTTGTACACTGCAGTTGTTGAACATAATAATAAAACAACAACAAAGTGATTTGTTAAGTAACAGTTATCTATCAGTATCACAAACTAAAACCCAGTTTAGGCATTGTGTAAATTTACTCTTCATTTTTTTTCAGATGGACTGTAAAAGTTAAGAAATTTATAACACGGTAATGAAAATACCAACTCATGCAAGGTTGTGATACATGACACATTCATATCTTATATTGTATGTGCCATTCCCTTGGTTCTTGAATAATGAATCTTTTTTTTTACAATTCTAGATTTTATAGGCAGCTTGTTTAAAAGGTGCTCATCCCTAGTCTGCACGAAAGCAATATTTTCCAAGGTGGCTTGAGGTTTATGCATTATTTACAAACTTGCTTCAAAGCAGCAAGGGGGCAGCGCGTGTGAATGGGACTGGCTTAGCTGATGATCTACACGAAGGCGAGTTAGTTGTCACGAGTGAAGCCTTGCCCTGCAATGATGAACGCTGACAGGGTGCGACACATTTGGTCAGTGTGTGGGGAAAACAAAGGGGGAGCGCATTCCACACAGAACGAAACAATGATGACAAAGCGCTACGAATACATGTCAGCAAGCGGAGAACGAGCTGCTACGCCCTAATATTGTAAGACTTAAAAATGTCACGTGGCAACGATAGCATGAACAGAGTGCTGCCCGAAACATAATGCAGCACGATTGACACGCAGTCTTTCGCGACTAATATCCATAATAGAAGTTTTTTTTTTTTGGGTTAGATCGTATAAATATAAATGTGTCGTTAAACCCGCCACCACCCGGCAGAGCCAACTAGTAAGGATTTGTCACGTAAATAAATCATGTGAATTCGTTACGAGTTCAGCACACCGCTGTGTTGGAGAGTAAAATCTACAACATTTACAATTCGAGTACGACTTTTCGCCGGAGTTGTCAACTCCGGCTGTCGGCATGCTAGCAGCAAGCCCACGACTCGAGGAGGGCACCTAACACAGTCTGGGGTGGGAGTGGCGGTGCAGTGGTGAGTGGCACCGCAACTGCGAACCTGGCCACCCGAGTTCGATTCCCGGCCATGACTTTAACTTTATATCGGTGGTGAGCGATATCATAACTTTCCCGGTTGCCCCCCATTCACCAAACCCGCACTGACTCACCGTGGTGAAGTATGGTCAAACATGTCCCCGTGACCTATATGCACGGGGGGGGGGGTGGGGTGGGGAGACCTGTCTTCACAGCTGTGGATTGTCAAAGTGCTTTAACATTTTTTTTTATTTAATACAGCATACATATACGTGGGTAGAAACACCTGTAAATAGTGTTTAGAAAGTTGTGTGTGGTTTTATTGCACCACCCTAAATATGTATGAGAGATGCATACGTATTAAATATATAATGTGTCCAGTATATCTGCACAGGTAGATTCGTTACCTAAGGATGCGTGCAGAAACGCACACGCCTGCTTTATGGTGCCAAAAGAACCACAATTTGCAGCTGTTGCTTCATCAGCCAGCTGATTAGTATTGCATAACCTCTCCATTATACTGTAAGAAAAAAAAACAACAAACGGCAGAGTGCCACCAGTATAACATTATTGCTGCAAATAGCTCGCATGCCAATTTAATTAGTAAACAAACACAATCAAATGGTTCCATAACTTTCGTCCACAAGCGAAGCCGCCGTGCCATGCAAAGCAATGCAAAAAAAAGTATAAAAGGAGGGTGAGAAAATATGCTCAAGTGGCTTCGCCTGCACTTCTTGATACCCATGCTCTTACTTTGGAGTGTAATATCCACGCAGCTTACAGGGGGAATGCCCCTGCCGCCTCCCACCGTAAACTGATTAATGCGCTTTTGTTTGCAATATTCATCTCTCTTGTGGGAGGGTGAAGGTGCAGTGGAGCTGGCAGATATGCGAACGGTGCATTGGCACGACGTGGCAGACAGAGCAGGTGGGGGCTCGCTTTAATTAGCGGCACAAGGAATAAAACCCGAGCCCATGCTTCATGCGTGTAACAGATTGCATATTAAGGGAGGCAATATGCTCTCGGAGGCCCGGCACCCACGCAATAAAGTTCTGCCGGTAGTGCCTATCTGTCAAATAATCTCGCTTTATGTATACAGTTATGACCTTCAAGGCTCGGAAATGACTTCCTGTATATTTTATATCTTCTCCAGTACCCAGGGGGTTGATCATAAAATTGGCCGTGGTGCCGGGCACCAGACTGGAATATTGCCTTCACAGGTTTGACCTTAAATCTCTCCGATGTTGGGCTTGCTCAACCTGGTGACCTTACCCAGCTGGCTGTTTAAAAGCAGACCACGCTGCTGGCCTCCGTATGCCTTCAGGGCTACAGAAACTCATAATGGTGTACGTGTGTTCAGTGTTTAAAAAAAGAAAAAAAACGTTTTCCCGGATGTGCGCAGTTTGTTCAATGTGCTTTCTGCAATAAATTATGAATGGGCAGGTCTCAACAATTTGCACTATTTAAGCGGGGCAGCCTGACAAAAATGATTTTCCATCGTTCTTTGCTACACAGACTTCACTTATGGGTTGGTCAGAGATCAAACGTTTTCGAGAGGGGTGGTGTATTTTTTGCTTGTTTGGTCTGTTTGAAGACGATTGTACGCTGACCTTTACCCATCAGAAGGTGATACACACTGGTGCCATCGCTTCGCTTGCACTTCAGATGGATAAAACTAAACAAAAAAAACTTTAGGGAGGTTTACGTGCGCGAATTATGTACGTGCAAACGGTAGTGTCGTGGTTAGTGTACTACACTCTTAACTTGGCGATCTGAGTTCGATTCCCGGCTGGTATTCACCCGGATTGATTCGGCCTTAAGTGAGTATCCGGTGCAGTGTGTAAACCTCAGCGCTGGGGAAGACAAAGACGGCCAGGCGTGATGCCTTGCCACGTCGCCCACTTGTGCGCGCCATCCCAACTCTAATTCGTGCCCACTTTACAGCAGTTGTCCCAAGAGTTTGATTTTCGTTGTTGAAAAAATGAACCCGTAGCCACATGCATAATTGAACGTGCTGCCTTACCCGTTTTTGTGCTGTTCAAGCTCGCGTTTGTAGAGCACTCCTTGAAAATATACAGAACGAGGCTTTGCGCTTTGCGAGATGTTTATTTCGGAATGTATATGATTATTGAGCTCTGCGTGGACAAGCGAGTCGGTTTTCCTGTGGCCCCTTGCCTGCTCCCACTCCCCTCCCCCGATCTTTTATATTTCTATCGTCCGTCATGCTTTGCTGTTTCAAAGCCTTCCCTGCTTACGTGTATGTGTGTGCAGTATCGTGGCGCAGTCTGTCTCTGTTTCATCTAATCTTTTGAATGCCTCTCCCCGCGCCATCCTTGTTATTCTTTAACTCTGTGTTTTCATTTTGTGCTCCCTTAGATACCATTTGTATTTCTTTACATTTGGCGTGAGCCCCTTTTTTCTGAATATAGAAACACGTGCCAGTGTATCCATACATGCGTGGTAAATATTGTCACCTAATTCCAAAAGTTGGACAAACATGGCACCAGAACAAGGCGAACTCCATTAAGCGTTCATGCTGCACCCTCAGTTCTTGTGACATAATCGATGTAACATTACCTGACTTGTGAGTTTTATATCGGCGGTAAATATGATATAAATATGCCCTACTCTCTAAAAAAAAAACAAGCACAGTAATGTAATTATGCTTTATAATGTATTCCGCTCACCTTGGTAATCTGTCACAAAATTGGACGTAGATAAATGAGTTACGATGTTGTTAAGTAAAATGAAATAGGTAAAGTAAAAGTAACTTTGCTGTTTTTCACTAACATGCCCTCATCAGCTCCGTCACATATTATATGTTTTAGTCAATTAGACGACGGTGATTTAATTCCATCGCCAACATCATCATCATCATCACCATCAGCAGTCAGAGTCAATCTGCTGATGGATGAAAATATCCTAAAGCACCGCCGTCTTTCAGGGACACGCGGTGTAATGATCCACCGGGCATCTACACAGCTGATTTTGACGTTCCATCTCCCCGGTGGACGTCCTCTTCGACCCTGTTCCATGAGTTGGCTAACAAGTCCATCGTTTTTCTGGACAATTGTTCATCATTTCACCTCTTGATGTCTCCTGCCCAAGCCCACTTACTTTTCTTAGCAGTATTAACGATGTCATTAACCTGCGTGTGTCTTCTAATCCGCGTGTGCCTCTTTCCGTTTCTCAATGTAATTCCAAATTCTAATGACGCCCTTAAATGCTTCTTATTTTACATGTCCATTTTACTGATAAAAGCTAACCTCACAGTATGCTTAAAATAATACGAGTCATCGTCATCGTCATTTAAGGTTTTTTTTGCTTTCAACTATTTTACACAATCCATAGGTTAACATATGGACCACTGCTTTGAGTGTCCCTTGGACTGACTGCATACAATGGGGACACCCGTTGTCTCCCTCAGCAAGATCTCCAAGCCCCTTCTCGTGTGGACACGAGCCAGCTCATTCAACCTCACCCAGTCTCTTGAATTATACCTGGCCCAGGAGTGACTGTCACCACGGTCCCCTGTCTTTTGAAGTCTCTTTTGTGTCTACCGCAGACACAATACCTAGTTCATGCCGTGCTGTATAATGTTAAACACAACACCGTTGATATCTTTTGAATGCGGGCCTCTTTATTCTTGGCTGTGTTTCTTGGGGGGATGGCGGGGAGGGGGGAGGTCACTTGTTGGTTCAGAAGTCTGGCAAGAAGTCTCCCTGGATGAGGCTTGCCCTTTGCTGGCAGCAGCGATGAGAGGCGGCGAGAAAGGCTGACGGGGGAGGAGGGAGAGGTGGGGCGAGAGTTGGGGGGGGTAGGGGGTGGGTAAAGGAGAGGAGTGTGTTTTTTGAACAGGCTTGTGGGTGCGGAGGGAGAAGCATGTCTCATCTTGTGTATATTTTTGGGACATTTTATGTTTGTCGGGCGTGTGTCAACGCAAGATTTTGGCGATGGCAACAAAGGCAAGAAAGAAGGAAGGGCGATGGGCCGATGGCATGAGAGAAAGCGTGCCTCCTTTAAAACAAGAAATTCAGTCAATAAAATGTAAAGGAGAGGATGACAGCTGGATTGTGATGGAGCAAAGGGAATTTCATTACGTACAAGAAGAAAGTGAGAATGAGCAAGGGGACTTGGGGTTGGAGGAGGGTTCACACACGTGGCAGAACCAATGGCATTCGCCAGTGCTTGTCCTCATATTACTTTGTCCTTATGCTTTTTAATCTTACACCCTCTTTGGTTGCAGCCCATGCCTGGATGTATGTTTCAAGTTCTGTATCGATGCCTCACATTTCCTTTCAAAGGGAAGGATCAAATATTTGTTTTACTTAAAGTACGTGCGGCATTTTTTTGGGAAGAATAAAGTTCAATGCCTTTTATCAGCTTTCGAAACATTGACACTCGTAAAATAAAGCGTGTAGACTTTGCGAAGGAAATTCAATGAGTCTGGGTATATAGTTTCGCAAAGTAGCCCTATAGAATATTTTTGGGGGAAAGTTGGAGGCATGTTGAGTTGAATGGATGGTGTTCTTTAATTTATGGAATATATTTGAAATTTCCAAAATATATTTTTAGGTCTAGCTATGGGTTGATTGGTAGACATGAAACATCAACAATTTAGCAAATGTGTGAATTCACATATTCATTCATTTGCAAATGTAAAATGTAGACACGTATTTACGTTTGATATTAGGCCCAGATTTGCACCCTTCTTTACAAATTATGCAATCATTACATTTAATTAATTTACATTGGTGGTTGTAATCACTGTCATCAGCAAATCTGGAATTGCTAATATTTTCCCCATATGTGTTTACATCATTATTTCTCCAAATACAGATTATTTTTTTGGAAAATGTCTTTTGAAAATCAATGCAATTTCAGCGAGTGGGCTTTGGACAAGACGTTTCCCTGGAAATCATGCTGGCTGGTGGCAGAGACTAGAAAAAGAGTTGCAGGTCAAAGAAGGGAACATGCCTGACAGAACGCAAATCGCCGAGATGGAGGGGTGACATTTGCTTTTGAGCAGGAGCTCTACGTTTTTTGTTTGCACCGTTAAACTGTGAGAAATGGTGACAGCCTTGGGGAGGCATTCATCCAGCAGTAGATGGATCATAACTGGTGGATGATGATGACGATGATGATGAAATGTAACCGCATGTGTTTGTTCAGCAGTTAACTACGGATGATGCAGTCGCCGTTGTGAATGTGAAAATATTGCTTGCAGGAAATTGGAAAAATTGATGGTTAAATAATTAAATCATTATGAATATTAAGGCTGTGATGTATTTATTGTTACAAAACACATTTTTAACTCTGCATGAATTCAACAGATGGCTGAGCAGTCATCCGTACACCGGGAAATAAAATGAAAAATTTAAAATGATGATCGTTAGGGGACCTGGTAGTGCACTCATGAATTATAAAGAGAAAGGAAGTTTTGTTTGAAATCCAACTTAATGCTTCTTTTTATGTATACGTCTGTGTGTGTGTGTATATGAGGTAGATTGTGAGAGCAGTGGCGCATTGGTTAGCGCACTGCGCTACGAACCCGCCAACTGGAAAACTATGTTCCCTTTCCCAACAGCTGATCGGAGATAAAATTATGCCTTTGTGGACTTAGTTGTGATACCGTTCCACATCGATCTGCTTTTGTTACATGTGTAGATATCATTACATAACCAGAAGATAGTCCACTGAGAATATTTCTATAGTTTGCTCGAGAACAATGGGCATATTGTAGGTACAGAACTAGATTTGACGCTTTCGTGACTGCAAGGATTCATATTCTTGGGTTTTTTCGGTAAGGTCACGTAGGTAAAAAATTTAAATTTAAGTTAATAAAAGTAAAATAAAAATAAAATAAAAATCACGACGTTTCGGAGGTAACACAAGCCTCCGTCTTCAGGTGGAACCGTCACAGCACGCTTGCTGTATCAAGTAAATGAGAAATTCCAAGAGATTCGACCCTGTAAATATACTGGTTGAGGGGGGAGGAGCCAGGGCAGGCCCCTGGATAGGAGTTTTTTATTATTATGGTAAGGTTGGTGCCGCTGACTTTACCGAAAAAACCCAAGAAGATAGGTACAGAACTGTAAATACTATCACTTACTGACAACTGAACTACCAACTAAGCGATTCAGCCACTGCAACTTATCTGATATTCCTATCAACACATATTTGGTCAGATTATCACGTGGCCTACCCCGAATACTGTATCTCTGAATTTGGTCCAACATTGTTTGCATGAAGACTTGATGCTGCTTATAAACTCGTACGAAGAGTTTATTTTCATTCGTAAATGCACGACGATTAAATAACGTATGTGCATCAAGAGGGTAGTATCCCACGCACGTGACCACTGCTTGCTCGACCTCCAACAACGAAGAAAGGGAGCACAAAAGAGCACAGCGAAATTGCGATTGTTCCATACAATTTTAGCTGAAAGTAGTTCCTCCATTTTTAACCAAGTCAGCTGGAACGATGTATTGTCACATTGCGGTCGGAAATATTTAAGTGCTGTGCGCACTTTTTTTATCCTATGAAATAATTACCAAGCTCAGTATGTGGCACTCTCATGGTTGATCTGCCGCCCGGAGTTGCTCGGTGGGTAATGGTGCATTTACTCTCATCACTGTGGCATTTTCTCCACAAAGCAAAAAAAAGTATTTGGCTCAACACCTAGCACTTACTAAAAATATCGGTCTCTCTCTAGATAGTTTCTCCGTTCCTGTCAATCACTGTGACAGAAAGTGTCAGGCTGGTGCCAACACGTGAAATTGTGATTGTTCGAATTAAAGAAAGAGGCTTCCTTTACGGTTTTTTCCAATGGAATTATTTTATGGAAAAGTATTTTGTCAAGTAGTACATTATAAATGTATATACCTGGCACAACTCTGAAAGACACGTTTAAAAAAAATGGTGTGCCTGATGTTACATTGACCTTGATAACTTTTTTCCCGTGTTGTATACAACATCTAGAGATGTAGACACGATTTCAATCTAATTTATGAGTTTAGGAAATACAATACAATGTGGTAAATGGTTAATTAACAGGACTCTTGAATCATAACTCTCAATTGTGAAAGAGACATATACTTGGAAGAGCATATTTGTATTAAGGACAGTCGCTGATTGACAGTGCCAGCCATGGAAGAGAATGCAGAGGACAGGTACACGAAAGAGCTGATGATGAATTAAAATTAGGACATACTTGAACGTTTTGTGTCTTTTAGCTGCTCATGACTCTGGATAATCGAATCTGCATGGATAAACTTGAATACAGCAACTTATTTCAACTGGACAGCGATTTGAAAAAGAGATGTAGTGTTGGAACATGCAAACCTACTGATGTCTTAATTAAATTTTGGAATAACTGCAGTACAATTCAGTCAATCGCGTACTTAAGTAATTAGGCAGCAGAGCAATCGTTCAATATTTTGCATAGTTAAGTGCTTTGTTTCTACTATCAGCATCGTCATTGCATGTACCGCTGAGCATATGTGGCCCTAAGTGGTTGATAAGAGATCAATAACTTGCAAAGTAAGAAATGGATCTCCGTTCACATTTTTTGGCCCATGGTACACAGTAGGAGGCGAGTGAGAGGGCAATTGGTTATACTGGTAGGAACGAAGTGGACCAGACCACCAATAGATTAATGTGTCCGTCCGTCCGTCCGTCCGACTTGTCCGTCTGTCCGACAAGATGGCCGCCCGCTCCCCCTGCGATCCGTGAACTAAATGAACTAAACAAGATGGCCGTCGCATCCGGCGCAGCCAATGACATCGCCTGTTGCAATCCTTGCTCTGTGGGCGCGCGAGTCAGTGGGGAGGTGGGTGTGGACGTCATCGCTCACCCCCCATGCACAAATCATTTTCTTTTTAACTCCTCTATACCCGGTCGATATCCCTGTACCGGTATTAGTATTATTCCTACCAGCCCACCCCGCAGGGTCCTGTTCTCCCTGCTGCTATCGTGGCGACACGGTCAGCCCCCCCAAAAACAAGGTCATAGGTGGTCACCACCAAAAAGATTTGGAATTGAATATACTTTCAGATGTATATTTGGCCACGGTCGAGAGTTGGCTGCACTTTTAACTTGGCCACCTGCGTTTGATTTCCTGGCCACGGCTAACATCAGTGGCGAGTGACATCAGATCTGGTCCCTGGCATCCCACATCACCCGTACGCTTCACCAACCCACACGGACCGGTATGCGAAGTATGGTCAAAAAAACAACCCCATGTCGAGGATTGAGAATGGCTGAAATTAACTTTTTCTATTTTTTTATTGAAATTGCAGATATGGCTATGAAAAAAAAAATTGGGCGGAATTCCGCTTATACTGTATATGTTCCACGCATAAAACACATCCCTCTATGTGAAAGATGCATTTGTAAACTTTATTCAAATTTACGTTTAAAAAGTATAATGTGCATCCATTATTGATTTGCGTAAACATTTACGAAAACAAATGACCCTTTAGAAAAAAAAAACCCTGCCATGTCCTCAAAATACCCATAAAAATGTATTCCCAAATATGTTTTAATTCTAGCTATATTTGATTTTGTGGGTCAAGCATTGCATACACCATTACAAATGGGTATCTTATGTGGACCGTGGCTTTAACACATATTGCCTGTTCAGCTGACATCGTGGGTTGAAGCGATTTTAATTATGCCAGCTCATTTGAAGATAGCAAGTCCATTTTTTTTGTTTATTGAGCTCGATTAAATTATTTGCCAATGCCTTGACATGGAATAATGAAAGATGCAATGTTGTTAGAACTTAATCATTCTGTCAGCCTTGATACACATGTACATTCGCATGTCTTTCATGCCAAACTAATACTTTTCTGGCAGGCATTTTTTGTCGTAATTTATTTTTGTAAGATATATCACGGTATTCAATAGTGCAGATTGTACCCAGAATATAGACTTGCATTATGCTCGCCCACAGTCCTGTGCAATTGCTCCTTCGGGAGCAGGTGCTGGCGATGAATGCGACACTTAGTCACAGTTAAAAAAGAAGATATATATACACGCACATATATATGCCCGCTATGTGCCACTTTGTTGCATATCCACTTTAAGGCAAAATGAGAGTTCCTGTGAGCACAAAGGTGTGCAGATAAAATGGGATGGAATTTATCATAAATTTTTCATAGACATGGCTTTGTGCTACCGCAGCAACGGCCGTTTAATTGGGCAGCGTTGAATCGTTGAGCGTGGCATTAGTTAGGTTTTTAAAACGATATTTGTGGGGCTGTGACCTGTGTTTTTGCTTGTGGAAACAGTTTGTAAGCTATATTTTCAGATTTGTATACGTAAATCACCGTCTATCCATCATAAGGTGCTTAATAATAAGTACAAAATTGATTACTGGAGCAACAATTTTCACTTTACAGGCCCTTTGCCTGTTTGAGGTTAACCATTTTTAAAAGCAAATTGCACAAAAGCAATTTTAATACGACGGCGAGCGAGCATTTTTTTTGCATCCATCTATTTAATTCTGTTGCTGTTGTTTGCACCTTTCCAAAGCTGCATTGCCCTGTAACTGCCTCCACTGCCGACAGATTCGGGCTGTGGTCGTCGATGTGGGCCTCACCGGCTGAAATGAAACCCGAGTCGATGTGAAGGTACGTACGGGTTATGGAATTAATTATGCGACTCGGCTATAGAGTACACCATGTACCAGATAAGCCAAAAGAGCTTGCGTATGCAGTTATCCCTTATTATTCTTTACATCTGCTCATAGTTCATCTCTGCAACCACGTATAAACAATTATTCTGGAAACTGTAAGCAGCACTGTAATTGTCATATTACTGTGTGCTACAAAACACTGAGGATCTGTTCAGGATTATACCTGCTGGTTTATAGTTATTTCGAAATGTATAGGTATTCAAGATCCAAATAACAATAAAAATAATTATGAATTACATCTTTGTTTTACAAATAGAGGATTTGGAACTGTTGCCCACAAGAGTTGATCGAATTGTTATTTCATCCACACATAGAGCGCCACCAAAATTAAAGTTGTCAAGTGGTAGCAGAGTGCTTATTGCATGCATCCAATTATTTTAGTTAACTCTCAAAGCTGTTTTGTTCTTAGGTTTTTTCGGTAAAGTCACGTAGGTAAAAAATGTAAATTAAAATTAATAAAAGTAAAATAAAAAGCAAATAAAAATCACGACGTTTCGGAGGCAACACAAGCTTCCGTCTTCAGGTGGAACCGTCACAGCACGATAGCTGTATCAATACACGATAGCTGTATCAATACAGCTATCGTGCTGTGACGGTTCCACCTGAAGACGGAAGCTTGTGTTGCCTCCTAAACGTCGTGATTTTTATTTTATTTTTTATTTTACTTTTATTAATTTAATTTTTTTACCTACGTGACTGTTTTGTTTACTTTACTGGCGACTGATAAAAAAAGTGAACAAAACCCGGTTATTGGTTTACCGCAACATATAGAAATATTCAAAAAGTCAAAGTCAAAAGTCAAAAGTCACTTTATTGTCAAGTGTGTTACATGCATGACATACAACACAGATGAAATTACAGTCCTCTCTCTTGGTCCCACGGTGCAACCAAGCAATTAAAAAATGAATCACAATTAACAGGCATAAATAAACAATAAACAATCGGCGATCAACACAAGATAAATAATCAAAAATGTAATAGACTTAGCACTAATGTAGCATAATCACAATAGAACACATTCCAAATGATTACTAATCTACAACTCGCATCGTAACAATAGGCTTATTACTAATCAAGTATATAATTACAATAACCCCCCCCCTCAAATCTTTGCACCTGATGAGTTAATGAGTTAATGATGACGTCACCCTGCTGCTGCTCTATATAAGAACGGGAGACACAGCAGAGCCTCACCATTCTGGCGAATTGCCCGATGATGCTTGATGCAATTACCAGCGAAACGTCGTACTCAAATTGTAAATGTTGTGGTTTCACGCTTCAACACACCGGTGGGCTAAAGCAGTGAACTATTTGTCTTTTGTCAACGTGACACTTTTTTTTTACTGATTGGCCGTGTCGGGTGGTGGAGGGTTACGACACATTTATAAATAACGCGATCTAAACCCAAAAATCGTTGATTATTTATCTTGTGTTGATCGCCGATTGTTTATTGTTTATTTATGTCTGTTAATTGTGATTCATTTTTAACAGACATAAATAAACAATAAACAATCGGCGATTCAGAGCAATGGACATGGCATTTGTACCTTTTTCGCTGATTAACGAAGGTAACTGCCGCGGTGCAATGGTAAGCAAATTAGACTTGCAACCAAATTCTAGATTTGAAGTTTTCGTGACTGCAGGGATCCATACTCTTTTGGTTCTTTCGGTAAAGTCACGTAGGTAGAAAATAAAATAAATTAAATCACGACGTTTCGGGCACAACAGCAATTGTCTCTTGCTGTGGTTGTCCCACCTGATGACAGACTTTCAACCGATAGGTCGCTGGTTTGATTCCATCTAGTGGTACAACGGGAAGGTCTACAACCCCTCCCCCCTCCACCTTTGTCCACTCAATAAACTATATGCGTAGAACCACAGTCAGTCAATTGGCAGGTCACGTGTGGTGGGTTAGAGCATGGGTAAGTCCACCTCTTCCAATACGTCTGGTCAGCATGGAAGAGTCGACCAAATGCGGCACAGTGCCCCATAGAGCTCCCTCTAGTGGAGGATCTTCTTGCCAGCAGTTGCAGGCTTGTACCTTACTTTTAACTGAGAGACAGCGGTTACCACTTACCATTAAACAACATTCCCACACGGACCTGAGTTTGGTTCCCCACCACGAAACAAACCCCATGACTGTTGGATGTAACGTTGGACTTCTTTGGCACCGTACGTAGCCAAACCGTGCTAATCGGAGGGGACTGAAACACGACATGGGAAGAAGGGCCTTCAGCTCGCACTGGATTGTAAAGGCCTGAAAGTTTTGATGATGATTATTATTATTATTAATGAGAAGCAGTGAATTAATACACTCTATATTGTGAATGGTTCTATACGTATTTATATGTTTTGGTAGTTTGTTAATGGATATATATGTAGTGTTGTAAAGGACGGACTTCTAAACTTATTTATGGCACACACTGTTTATTATCTTAATACACAGTCCCTATCACACAAAGGGGGTATATGGTCCCCTCACCCGTTACCCTGAGGAGACGCAGCCTCCGGACCTTGCAGGCTATCTAATCTCTCTGCTATCCCAGCGTCCTCTGGCTGGACCTAGGGGATCTCTCCCCGACCACTGGTTACACTGAGCCCTAGCCCTGATAAGGGCTGGAGGGCTTGGTCCAGGGTCCTAGATGTCTTCGGCCGACTTGGGTCTTCGTGTAGCAGAACTGGCCAAGAGCTCTCAGCGCTCTGGCTTTTATACCTGTTCGTGGCCGGGTTGTCCAATCCCCAGCCACCTTGTGGGACCCTCCGATTGGTCCTTCCCAATCTGGCGTTTGGATCCTACCTCACCCCCTTTGACCCTGACCGTTTGATTGAGCGGGAAAACCTTGTTTACGATCCGCTCTCTCACAGTTTGCGAACAGCGAGTAGTTAACACCACTACATATATATTCTGCTGGAGACACTTTGAGAGATACTACAGCAGTCAAACACTAAGCTGGGAACTCTCTCTTTTTTGCCAGGTGCTTGTGTGAGAACTATTTCTGGCAGGTCACATCATGGCTCTTTGGTAATGGCACTGAGCCTTCTCTACCATCACTTTCTGCACTGCCAGCTCTGTAAATTGGGCTCACCATACACTCACACCCATTACTACAGTGCCGACAAGAATGGTGTGTTGACTGGCACACATAAGTGTCATAGGAAGGTTGATGGCCTTTACAATTACAACTTTACATCAATTTCACTCCGAAGAGTCAGAGCAGCTGAACTTTGCAGTCGATATTCACCATTCCGGGTACATGTGTAATAAAATACTCTGTCAGGCACTGCTGGTCTCTGCTTGTCTTTTATTTAGGTTCTTCTCCGCACCCCCCCACTGGCCTCCTCTCGGACCAGTGTCGTCTCGCGCGCGCCCCGCGCACACTCCCTCTCGTGTGCCACGCACGCTCCTCCATTAGCTCCTCTATTCCCGCACTCCGCACACCGCTGGCCGACGGCGTGCTGAGGTCCTTCGGCCACGTGGCCGATGGCGCGGATCTTTCCTCACCACCCAACGTGGCTCAACCTCTTAACTTCCCCGACTGCCCTGATCTCTTCCGGGCTCCCACTTATATACATTCCCCCCCACGTAACCCTGACTCCTCCCCTTCCGGATCCTCAGATCCGGCCTTCCCATACTACCCCGCTGGCTCCGCCCCCATTCACCTCGCCTCCCATTGGAGCCGAGGTGAACGGTGGCACCTCCCACACGCCCCGCAGACCAGGCTCCGCCCCCCAATACCCCGGGCCGTGTGATTGGACCCGAGCCCAGCAACAACCCCAATTACGCTCGCATTACACATGTGTAATGACAGGGTGACACCTGCCGGCCTGTAGGGGTAATTATGGCTATGGCTGCATTACATAATGCCTTATTATGAAGGGGCGTATCTGGGGTAAAGGTCAAGGGCGGAGTCAGTCGAGAAGCTCCGGGAACCATCCCGAAGGTTCTGGAAAGGAGGCGTGGCCAGAGGTGGAGCTTGGCCGTGCCAGGCAGATATAAAAAGCACTGCACCTCTGGTTCGGAGCTGTTAGAGTGGGGTCTGGGTCCTGGTTGCATCGCTGCCGTCGTCATCTCTTCGTCTTCGACCAAGTGGTTGTCCTTCTGCAAGAGCAGCTCCATCGCCGCCGCTACGCTCGTCAACCAGCCAGCGTAGCGCAGGACGGAGATGGGCTGCGTGTTTGGACAGCCTGGGTGTAGCCGCGTTACGACGTGTATCGCTCTGTGTGCTCTTAATAAATATGAAGCCTTCTACTAGACGTGTGTCGGAAGTCGCTCACTACACATGTATCCAAATGTTTTTGTTAACTCACAATATAAAGTTTCTGCATCATCAAATATTTTATGCGCAGCTTTGTTGAGCAAGCGTCACAATGGGAGGGCATTAAACAAAAATAACGTACACATATCTTTGTACTTCCTGTGGGAAAATAAACACACTGCCTGCATATTTATTACCGTTTTCTCTTGTGGTCCCTCACTGCTTTCGTAATGCACCCAAGCCGATGACCGTGCCTGCGCCGACTGATAGTTCAAATGTCTCAGCGAAGAGTGTCCTCTCCCTTCTGAGCCAGTGAGCTGTGTGCATTGTTTCTACCCTTTGCATGACAATGCCTGAATACTCGCCACAGGCAATTACATTGGATAATCTCACTTCACTGCTTACTGACACCCATATCTCCCTAAGGTGGAAAAAAAGCGAATTCTAAATTTAGAGATTCCCCAAATCTCAACAACACGGGGGGGGGGAAGGGGGAGGGGTCATAAATGCCCTAAGCATTTTGACTCGAGCAGCATTCAAGACAATTTCCTCCAGTCCAATTGTCGCGGTCACCTCAGTGAAAATTATTGGTGGCACCCTTGGACATCCTCATGAATGGTCCTTTCATCTGCACTGACAGTTCATCAGATGCTGACGTGCCCCCAACACCGGAGACCATTTTTTGTGGAAATTCTGTAGCAGATCATACTAAGTAACATAAAATTCCGAGCAACATTTGTCCATCTTACCTTCTAGAATTTGTTTGCATTGCTCACAGGTGAAATGAGGTGCCCAGGGTTTGTTTTGATCCCTAATAGGCATGCCGAAATATGCCTTGTACGCCTCACACATCTTAGCAGATACCTCCACATAGTACTGTGCACTTTTTAGATCTTGTTTTGATAGATTGGCTGCAGACATAGCAAAATGATGCCATCTCAGAAAAATGCAGATATGTATCCACTTAGGCAGCTGGAACTAAACTGAACTGGTGTTTATACTACTATTCATATTACTGGAAAGTTCTTGAATGTTCTAGAAGTTACTCCAAGTTTACTCAGCACTGAATCTATCTGGAATGTTCTGGAAAATAAGTACATTTAAAAATATCACTGTCCTGGTCACAAAAGCAAAGTTTGTGGGGAATAATAGCCATTTTCTGTACTTTTGAGGCATAAGAAATTAGGAAATAACACTTAATACCCAGGAACAAAAACGAATTGCTACACAGTGTTATGTATAGATTCCAGAGCCATCTTCGGCCGTTTCTACTCTGATCCCAACAAACAGATGGGAGCTGATGAGTTGACGATAAAGAGAATACATGTATCACAATTATTCACTCGTCATCAAGTCTCAGGATAACTTTTTTCCTGTGAATGGTATACTTGAAAAACATCATTATTGTGCGTTGGACAAGTGGAAGGTAACGCGAGTAACCACAGAAAATAATGTCATACAGGGAGGTGACACTCAGCACTGCCATCGACTGGCCATCTTGCAATTTCACAAATATAACTGGCTAGGCAATAATCAGGCTCAACCCCAGTTTAGCTTCCGAGATATCATGAAATAAGGTGCTTTTCTGGCGAATTGATCATAGGCAAATGGCATAAATGAGAGAATGAATTTCGCTATTTTCAATGAAAAAAAAATATCTTCAGATCTTGACGTGTAGTTCGGTGAAAAGGGAACAGATGAGCTAGTGTTCCAGTCTGCTTTGCACCTCTCCACTGAAGCTATCTCATTAAGTACTTTTAGAGGGCAGCTGGCTCAAACACCACCCCCTTAGGTTGTATACAGTGTTGTTTATATTCACTGAAGAGGGCATCGTCATTAGACGGAGTGCTCTTACCAATAACGCCTGGTAACCCAGCGGCATTTGTTTAACTAACCTGACTTTGCTGATGAGTCCCAGAAGGTCAAAAATTGTTCGGGGTTTGTTTAAAAATATATATGCAGCCAAGAGGATGTTGGGCTAATAAATATTTGTACGTCCATTTTGGAGACACAAAGCAGATGTCTGATTATATACTTCATTTTCCTTTAGCGTTCGTAGCTTTACGATTTGGTTTTACTGTACTATCTTGTTTGGAAGATCCAGTGATTGACCCATTTGTCAACAGTTACCTGAACAGAAGATGAATGCAGTGGCAGCTTTTAAAACATCTATGGCAAGGAGTTGATGTCAAGCAGCTATTTAAATGCTTAACCTGAAAAGTAGCAGTCAAGTTATAAATATTAGTGCCATAGTCGAAGATCAAAGAGTTTGAATGCACTAAGAATATTTAGTTATCGTGTCCGTTACTGAAATAAGTTCTGAGAAAAGTTCGTGCTTTGCTCCAAATGTTCTTTTGATCAATACGTGGAGCTGATTTTATGCAGCACATTATTTGGGCCGAACAGATCATGACCCAAGAATGACTCTGGGGTGTTGGTGGGAGCAAGGTGTTTGGCTAAAACAGCTGTCCACTGACTCGTAGAACGTTCAGATGTATCAGCTTAGTTGTTTGTGGGGCAGAGCTGTTGGATAATCCAGCTTGTAGGGATTTATATGTTCTAGGGAAGTGTTGATTGCGGTTCAACCTGGTTAAACGCACTTCAGCTGCATTGCTGAGCAGGGCACACCTTGTGGAAATAAACAGGGGAAATGATTCCGCTGTGTGATGTGGTTTTTGGGTTTTTACTCCACGGTGTTCGGCATCGCGTCCAACGGCGTTGCTGTTCTTGCGGGGAGTTTGTTTAGTGAAGTAAATGGAGCGTCTCAAGGTTTCCCCATCGACTGTGTATAGTTGCTGCTGGTGTTTTTTTTTATATGCAGGTCAGCTGATGCACGAGTCGTGATCGTGTATGCACAAGTGACAGAGACTAATACATAACAGCAACTGGATATGCACCAGATAATCGATTATCCAGAGGCTTAGAGTTTGGGAGGGGGCGATGGGTTTTCAAAAACGACGGATAATTGCATCGTTATTCAACAGAGCTTATTTTTGCACATTCTCGTATGACAGTGTTTTTTTAGGCGTTGGCATAAATAAACAAGCAAATAGACAAAAAATAAAGACCCTACTTTAAAAAGTTACCATATTTACTGGACCGTGCTTACCACTCCAATCTCGAAGACTCAGCATGGGGTGATGTATATACGTGCAGTATTTTCATTATTTAAGTTGTATGTAGTGTATAATGTACTGTATATAATATTTTACACTGAAGTCAAGCATAGCTACTCTTTTTATCACGCACATTGTGCCGATTGCCAGACTGGTTATATCCTTTGGAGTGTTTTTTTGCCGGTTTCGCCGGATCGACCCGGGACCGCCGGATAATGTTGGAAGCAGCCGGATAGTCGCGCAGTGCCGGATAATCGATGATCATCTGTGTAAAACACCAGCAGTAATCGAAAACTTTATATCGTCGAGGGGAAAAAAGGAAAGTATGCTGTATCTATTCAGTTCCTGAAGAAGCCTCCTAGCACGAGCAGTGAAACTTTGGACATCGGCTAAAATCAGCATTCGGTTACAACTCAAAACCACTTCAGAGCACGAAACGGAACAAACACAAAAGAAGCCCACATTGTAGCAGTATGATTCCACTCATCCAAGATTGTTTTTTTTTTAAATAACAACATTTGATCAAATCGTTTTCATGCTCTGTCTGGACCTCGAAGTAAACATAGCTGGCACGTATCTTGTTGTACGTACACTGTGGTGGCAAGGCCATGCAAGCACCAGACGTGTTTCAGAGGGCCGCAACTATAGTGGGGAAATATTTGGATGTTCGGTGACCTTTTTGATGGCTATTACACCTCGTCGAATTATAGAGCACCTTTCTGAGCCACCTCATATGTCTCTTAAGTAATTAAATGCATGAAAATAGGCAACTTTGACTGAAAGGATGTAGGTGGCTCGGGTCAATTGTAATACTTTGAAACCAGATTAGCCTACAAACACAATTCTGTCATAAATAAAAGTGATAATCTATTAAATGGCGACCCTACTAGATGTATACTACACGGCACGCGTATATTTCACTTCCCACGCCCGCTTCGTTTATGACCCTAGGACTACACCCTATAAAACAGCATTCAGCAGCTTTCCACCCTCTTTCCTCCTGATTACGATCACCTGTGTCGTGAGCGAAACGTCGTAGTTTTTTTGTCAATTATATATTTATTATTTTTATTAATTCGTACCTATCTACGTGACTTTACAGAAAGACCCAAGGATTATGAATTCCTGCAGTCACGAAAGCTTTAAGTCAACATTTAAGCATTTGTATGCCCACTGAGCACACAGGAAGGTCTCAAAATGTTGCGTTAGCTGGGCCCCTTTCCAGCATTAGGAGGATGCTGTGGCATCTTGCCTTTTTTTCTCCCGAATAATATAAATCTGCCAAAACCCTCACACGATCTTCTTTTTTAAGCTGCTTTTTTATTTGAAACGATCGAATGAGCTGGCCTCTGAGGCATGACAACCACAAATAAATATAATTATTTACAATAGCTACTTTGAAGCACTGTCCCTGTTGACATTGACGGAGACCAATAATGAAGAACGCCTACATATTGCCTGACGTCATGTTCATGAAACTGCAATGTTTGGCACCGACTAACACTGTAGAACGTCAACAGCTGCACACCATTGACACGAGCATGAATTTGAGCGTATGATAGCCATCGAACAAGCCATCGAACAAAGGCAGTCACTGCATCGTGCGCTTCTGCGGCCGTCTGGAACGCTCTGTCTTCCGATATTAGGAAGCCAATTGAGCCATGCACTTTAAAATCTAGTTTGAAAATTATTTCTTTAGAACTGCTTTTTATGTTTAGTTCGTTCTCCTTACCACACACCTCTGATTATCACGGTTGGCTATGTACGGTGCGAAATAAGATCAACATGCATACAGATCACGATTTCCCACCTGATGACAGATACTTGTGTTGCGCCCGAAACGTCGTGATTTATTTAATTTTATACCTACGTGACTTTACCGAAAGAACCAAAGAGTATGCGTACATACATTATGAAGTTTGGTTACTGAGCTTGATCCACTCGTGTGTTTCAACATCTTTCACCAGATCTCGCAATCAAATGTTGATTTGTGTAAATTTATAACGTGTGTATACAATCAAGTTCAAGTAGATTTGTTTTAACCAGGTGAGAACTCAAACGACTAGGATGAGTCTCCTTTGCAAGAGTGACCAGGGGCATGAGTCTGCCAGTAGGGAGCAGTGATTGGTATGTGTAGTTCCAATTGAGTAATTCTCAAGCGTATCCTTTCCCATCTTTGGAAATCTCACTGTCCTCTGTCAGTTATCCATCCTGGGTGAAATCTTATGGCGTGTACTAAACCGTGCTCTAAGCTCAAAACGAGTTTCTTGAGAAACGCTTTTTATATTTAGTTTGCTGTCCTTACCCCCGCATCTCCGATTAGCATGGTTTTTACGTATGGTGCTAAAGAAGTTCAACATACATACATATGAGAATGGTTTCCTTGGTATACGTTTGCAGGATGAAGCTATACTATTTGACGATTTAGACCTTGGCGGATGGAATTCACCAAATTTACTAACCAATAGAATACAATTCTACAATACGATTTTTTTTAAATCTCTGTAGTCTCTAACTGCGATTATAGCTCAAGACGCTGTGCAGAAGCAGTGGACATTTTATTTAAAAGAGGCAGAGAAAATAACGAAGATCTTGGGCCTGGACTTTAACAGGAGAGGCAAGTCGACAACACGGATCACTGTGGGGAGGGAGTTTTCGACAAGGGGAGCTACAGAGTAAAATGAGCAACCAGTGACCGGCTGATATGATCAGAACTGTTAAGGTGAGATTTTTTTTTTGTTAAACCATGGACGTGAGTAGACAGGGCCCAAACAGAGATTTTCCCCAATTGGGACTCGGCACTTTGACGCGAGGCATAATTGTAGTCTTGCGACAAGCCGCCAGACCAATTGCTCCCACCATAGTTCTCAGGATACATTCGTTTCAGACTCGTATGCATGAAAATATATTCTCATTTGCCGCAGGTCAGTATAAGTGCAAAAACAATTAAGTTATTCTTTAATTAATAGCGCTTTTTTTTTTACTCGTCAACACATACGATGCTCATAAAAAAGCATCTGCCATGTGTAGTAAATTAAGCGCATTTCTGAAAAGAACACTTTCTTCAATTACTTGTGTCATAGACGCCTGGTAAGCTGCACACTTCTCGTTATTTTCGCGGCTGCCAAATGAAAAGGTCATGTGCAGGCGCACGGCGGTATCGGGGTGGGGGCTCCCAGCCAGCCAACTTCCCCTTCTGCGCGGGCCAGATGCCGAGACGTACAACATTAATGGAGACAGAGGCACGGCAAACATGCCCAACCTACGCGGAGACAATGAAGTGAGGGTGCACAACATGCCCTTTAAAATGCAATGCGCATTGGAAACAATGAAGTTAGGCGCACAGAGTGCGGCCTTTTAAAATGCTGCGTTGATCCGAACCACGCTTGTTTTATCTGTCCCGAGTCGGTTACGCTCGTTTGAGATCTATCACGTAAATGATCGCTTTATTTGTGGAAATTCGTGCGCGTGGCCAGGGGGCAGTTGTAGGCAGGGCTGATATCTGAACAATTTCTTTGTTTTTTTTGTGCGGAGGGGGGGGGGTGCGGCGTGTTCGCGTTCTGCTTGTTTGGCATTTTAACAGCGGAAAAGGCAAAAATCTAGAATGGAAAAACACAGAATAGCAGATGCTTCATTCTGCATCGTGTCATTGCTGCTTTTGCCGGAGGGGGCAGAGGCAGTATAAACTCATTACACGAAACAAAACCATGCATGTGCTGTTTTGGCTTCTCTCTGGGCAAACTGAATAATTCATAAACATTTGTCAATAAACCATTCTTTCCTAAGTTTTATGCGTAACCTCCATATGTTTGGTCCTTATTCAACATATAGTAGTTAGTAATGCAAATGCTGCAAAAAAAGAATTGGCTTGAAGATTTTAGTTCAATTATTTATATTTCAATCACCATCACGACATTATGCTTGCGTTATCATCTGTACCGCAGTTTTGTGTGCGCTGCAAAGCGATGTAAAAAATATATTATTGCACTTGAAATGTATTACGTTTATAATACCAATTGTAAAAAAAAACATTATCAAATTTTTGTTACCCTTTCATACAGCACCTAATTGCATTGGAAAGGGTGCACTTGTAATCCGACGCACTATATCGTTCAACGGGTGCACGTCTTTTTCTTTTCATTGCTTTTGACATTGATGATTATACTACGCTGCTCCATAGCCGCAGTCCCTATAGCTTATTCTTTAATTTACTCGCTCATTCTCCTCTGTACGTGGTAAATTATGAATGAGGGAGAACACGACCTTGCTGGAGACAGGGGGCCACAAGTATGGCACGAAGGCAGCCTTGAATCCAGGATATAGCTACAAAGCATGGTTAGCCTCTGGCAAAATTGTAGCACTGTGGCTATTAATCTAATGCTCCATAGATGTGGCTGCCTGTTTAAAAACAGTATTAAAAGATGAAATGCATGTTTATGGTTGTAAAAAAATATGAAGTCACTATTTCATTCAGGTGAGATTTGTATATATATATCAAACGATGACAATAGGTGTGATGTGTCTGGCTTTATATACGTTTGGGTTTTGTGAATTCTTCTCTGGCTGTGAAAGGATTAGTTTTCTCTCCACAATCTGGACAGTGTTTAATTTGCTTGCAAACCTAACACCCATCCTCGTGGGTCGATGATTTGACCTGTTTCAGGATCCCGATTAAATAAGCAAATATATCTCTTATTGACATTGTGTGTATAAGCATCTAAAATTCGACGCACAGTTTACATGAACAAATTATGGTACAACCTATACATATTTAAAGTACGTGCACAAGTCGATGACTATAATTGTGTTTGTAAACATTTATTCTTTTAATCAAAGTATCAATATATTATTAAATTGCTTGGTGGTTACATGGGAAAAATATCCTTTCTTTTATTATACATAAGCCCTGTTTTTTTCTATTCCATTTTAAAGTGTTTATTTTCTCATTTACTTCTCTGTGGATGCAAGACTTTCTTAAAATGTTTTTTTTATTACATTTTCAAATATTTTACTTAAAACAACCCAGAATGGTCTCTGTGTCACACTAAATCTGAGAAATGTTCAGAAATATTGCGCCAGGAATCATATTGCCAAGTAAACACTGCGTAATAAATATATTAATGTTTTACCCTGTTAAATCGCGTGTTATAAGCGCTTCTGAAATCGAGCATATATATGCATATATCAAAAGAATGGCTTAATAATTTCAGCCAATGGAAGTAATATTATTTGCTGTTATAAGTGCAGTCTCTGCAAGGTCTTTGCCAGGATTATTTTTGAAAGCATTTTTGTTCGTGGCCAAAGTGCTGCTTACTACCCTAAAAATGTGGGATGGGAAAGAACGATAATCAATTCAGTAACCATTCACTCACATTAGTTGGCATGGAAACATTCTCCGGGTGATTTTCTGGATTTACGGGAATGCATTTTGGAGCAAAAAGGCAAAATATTCTTTCACTCCACTATTTAACCACATTATCTCGCATCGCTTCCCGGATGGGTTCTTAACAGGATGTGTGCAGTGCACGGACACGCACACTTACGCACATGGGCACGTGCGTCTAATTTCGTCCAACACATGTAATGCTGCTTGCTCCATTTTATATTTTTCACCAGCGCTGCAAATGCAATACACGTGGCCGGCGCTTGCATAAGCTCACAGACAAATAATTACTGTAATGTGTTTACAGCCCTTTGTTAATCCTCCGCAGGGTGAAGGCATTCCCACGGTAAGCCCCTGTAATAGGGTTTTTTTTTTAACCATACTTCTCCACGCTGGTCAGTGGCGGTTGGTGAAGTGCAGGTCCAGTTCAGATGCAATTTGCCACTGCCGGAAATTGAACGCAGGTGGCAGCGTTTACATTGCAGAACACAAACCGCTGAGCCACCACTCTATCCTACAATGGTCACTTTCGACACAAACCGTTGAAGGTAAAGGTGCAGCGTTGCAATTGCTTGCTCACGCGACTACTGGTGGAAGGGGCGTTCATTAGAGGGAGCTCTAAGGAGCTCCTACGCGGCCTTCCCTTCCACACGTCTTCTTTCTTTAGCATGGATTAATCGCATCAGATTAAAGATGTAATTTCAGATTTGGTATCCACTCAATTGTCTGTTCTGAATCAGAGTGGGTCTCGTCCATTCCTCCTTTAACGGAGTGAAGACTGCAGCGGCAGCAGCGGAGTGTTTGCGATGTGGGTCAATGGTTTGGGATTCGTGGCTTCCGAATCTTTGATGGTGCCATTTGTGCATCAGGTGGCCGCATTGGTTACATGCCCCGTTGCTGGCTCGGTTGATGGTCATCCATTGGCCGGGTGGAAGTTTGAAACCGGGAGGTTCGATGGTTGGGTCCTGCACGAGATGTCTTTTTTTGTTGTAACGTCGGCCGCAGTCCAGACTCTCGCTTCAATCCCTCGCATTAATTTGCATTGGTGGCGTGGAGTGAGGCTGCTGCGATTCAGAAGGGGTGGCGTGAACAGACCACTTCGGAGGAGGTCGGAGCGTGCTCACAACTTCACCCCATACCGCACGCAACCTGGTGGGGCCCGATGGGCAGTGCACACAACACGTTGACTAGTTGACGTGGAGAGACAGATATACGAAGCGAGACATCACCTGCTTATCCATTTTGTCATTTATACTGCTGGGTGGATACAAGCTATGGGGCAGGGGGGGTTAGATGATTGCCCGTTATCCCAACTGCGGCGACCTCTGGATTCATAATAGAGGTTTTTTTTGGGTGAGATCGCGTAAGTATATAAATGTGTCGTTAAAACCCGCCACCACCCGACACAGCCAACTAGTAAGGGTTGTCACGTAAACAGAACGTGGCCAATTCGTCACTAGTACATCACACCGGTGTGTTGGAGAGCCAAGCCACAACATTTACAATCTGAGTACGACGTTTCGCCAGTAATTAAAACTAACTTCATCAGGCAACAGCCAGATTTGTGGAGAAGTCCACCTGTTTCGTTCCTTACATAGAGGCGTAGATGTGGTGACCACACTTATGCGCTCTTGCGCAAAGTGGGGGGGGGGGGGGGACCTCTGGATTGCAAGTCCAGTGTGTGAGCCATAACACCACGACAACCTCCGTTATTGACATATGACAAGATTTTCCAATGGTGGCATGTCTAAATAGTTGCCAGAATTTTATCGAAATTTTTACTTAAAACTTTCGTGACTGCAGGAATCAATATTCTTGGTTCTTTCGGTAAAGTCACGTAGATAGAAAATAAAAATAAAATTAAGAATACCTTTAATAAATAAATAAAAGCAAAAAACCCACGACGTTTCGATCGCAACACAAGCGGTCTTCATCAAGCGGAGAGAAAAAATAATTCCTATTTTCTATTTTGAAAATGAAAATCCTATTTTCAAGACCGCTTGTGTTGCGATCGAAACGTCGTGCATTTTTTGCTTTTATTTTTAATGTAACTGATTTTTTATTGTATTTTTATTTTCTATATACGTGACTTTACCGAAAGAACCAAGAATAGTATTGAGCCACTTATTATCTCGTGCTCCCCCACTCCCACCCATTGCCATTGATGTAAAGCACCTTGAGATTGTAAAATGAAAGTCACGATAAAAAAACGTAATTATTATTGTTCGCATTGCTGGTCAGAAACCTTGGGATAAATACATCTGAGTGGGTTTTGCTTGCTGAAACCAACGGTGGTTTCGTGATATTAGGCTGACCAGGTGTGAGCATTTGATTTCACGTATCAACAAAGTCATGTAAAGCAATCTGCCCTTCACCTCACTTAAAATACAGGGTGTTTCAAAAGGTTGAAACACCCTGTATTTTTTTTTAAATACCTGACACGAGGCCCAATGAACAACTATGTTTACACTTTTGCCTTCTTGTTTAAAGTATGACGCCCATTGCGAATTTAACGCTATCCAGTTAAATGCTGCCGATTATTTCCAAATGTGGATAAATCCAATGCTGCACGGGTGCATTCGGATATGTATGGATGACATGCGCCTTGCAAATGTAAATTATTGTCATTGCTGAGAATCGCACAACCTGTTTTTTCTCAAAACCGAATGTATCAAAATCAAGCGTGACTCACTCGCAAGGAGAAAGGCAGCAGTGCCCATGACTTTAGTCTGCAGAGAATTTCACTCTCGAGACACATTTAATGCTACATCCAGTAAAGGCTGGATTGCCATTATGTGAGTTGTGTCTTTGTGACTCTGGGAGGCTGCAGGCAGTGGCCATCAGCGCGCGTCCTCCCGAGACTTGTTTTGCTGCCCGTGATACAGGTTTTCCTTCTCCTGGACAATGTAATTGGACTTGGCCATCTCACAAACAGCTGCAAATTTGAACCCCACCATGCACAGCAAGAGCGCAGCAGAGTGCGGCAAAAAGGTATTTCCATGCATTGCTCTTTCTCTCTGTGTGATCTCTTAGGGTGCCAAACAGTCAGAAGCTCAATTGCTTGATGCATCCAAATTGCGTATAATCATACCCCCCCAATCAAAGCGATTGCAGTATTTAATTCACTGACGGTGCGCAGTCATTTCAGTGCCTGTGAGAACGCGCTTATCCCAGCAGGTAGCAGACTCAGGCAAGAACTGTCTGCCTCGGTGGATGGAGATGCGAACGGCCTCGATTACGCACACGCTTGTTGAGCACGAATGGCAAAGCCACCGGTGCACTGTTCCTTGCAGAAATACTGCACGCTCGAGAAATCCCTTTTAACTTAGAAATAATTCCCATTAATCATGCTGACAACCCAATTTAGTACAGCATAAAACATTTTTTTTTGCGAACACAAAGCGCGTACAGGCGATAGGTCAGTCGCGTTGAATTTTTGTCGTCACGTTTTGCTCCACGTAACGTTTTTGCAGGCTCCTTTTGTTGAAAAACAACTTGTAAACACGATGCCTCCTTTTCAACACGTAGGCTTGGACGATGCCTCCGAACATTTCGATATTGCTTTTGTGCGTGCATCTCGCGTGTTCTTCAACTTGTTTAATTGCATTGCTCGTGGTTGGGTTTGTGTTGGGGTTTCTTCTTCTTCTTTCAAGTCTGGTCAATGGCCCAGTGTTTCAAGCATCCACGTCTCTGCAGCCAAAGTACGCTCGGTGGCATAAATGTAAAATCTGGCACTCACACATGCTCTCATAATAATTGTGTACCATCTGGCCTTTTGCATGCTATTTTGCACCAAAAAAGTGACGATATATTACCCCAACAGATGTTGAAAATTTACAAATATGAGCATATTCCATAAATCATTCAGGTGATTCTAAAATAAACAACAAGGTATTTTCTCTGGCGTTTGGTTTACTTTCTTTGTATTTTTGCCAGCTTCATCCACTTGCACCACTCACTGGCACAGGGAAGAGAGTTCTCTCTCTTTTATTTCTCGAAGGACATTAGAAAAAAAATCGCGGGTTACATTCGATGGAATTTTTTTTCTTCCAAATATGTGCGACAGAACCAAACGCTCACTGTTTAATATTATTTTACTTGGAGGCAGAATGTTTCATCGTGAGATGCAATTGCATTTTGCCTTAACACTTTCGTGACTGCAGGAATTCATATTCTTGGTTCTTTCGGTAAAGTCACGTAGATTGAAATTTTCTTTAATAAAATAAAAATAACAGAATAAAAATTCTAAATAAAAAGTATACAAATAAAATGAAATTAATAAATTGAAAATAATAAAAGCAAAAAAACCCACAATAAAAATTGTAAAATAAAATAAAAATGTTTTTTTTTAAATAAAAATAAATGTAAAATAATTCAAGCAAAATACCCACGACGTTTCGATCGCAACACAAGCGGCCTTCATCAGGCGGCGAGGAAAGAGGGGGCAAGCCTCCAAATGTAGCTGCTTATAAGGGTTCCAAAGTGAGTGGGCGGGGGAAAGAGCTGCGCAAGCAACACGAGCTTTTTTATTTTTTGTTTTCTATTTTCTATTTACGTGACTTTACCGAAAGAACCAAGAATATGCAATTGCATGTTTAGCTTAATTTTCTGTTTACATTTGGTGCTCAATATCTGCTGTCGAGACTTTCCCATGAATTATAGACGTTTTTTGTGCCACTAAGTATATAAAAAAGACGTGCCCTAGCTCTGCAAGTTGAACTTAAATTGTGTGTTACGGCAGGCTGGCAGGCATACACCTTTCATGGGTGAGGTGCCAGCCTTGTCCGACAAGGAAGAGAGCTGTGCCCTTTACATCATCAGCACTGCTAATCAAGTTTGAGACTCAAAACACAATTGACCCGAACTGCCTTTTTAACAGTCGCCTGATTACTTGGGTCACTCGTGTAAGCAGTTCACGTCAGTTACTTTATAGCTTAACAGTGTCCCACCAGGACTGGTGGATGAGATAAAATAGTGGTATGTGTGCGGATTAAATTTGCAGGTTCACTGATGTTTCGTTGAGCACTTGAAACAATTACGGTAACTAATAACCCAAAGCACAATTCCTAAAAGCACCGCTGAATATCTGTCTTTATTTATTAAAAATGGCCATTTAGCCATCATTCTTTAATTAAGCTTTAAATAGGGCTTCAATTCTCAAGGGCATCTTTGTTATTACATTTTTTTTGCTTCATAGACATTGGTGTTTCTTCTTCTTGGTTCTTTCAGTAAAGTCACGTATAAGGGAAATAATAAAATAATACAAATAAAACTGAATAAAATAATGCTTATTTTATTATGTTTTATTTTTATTATAAAAAATGTTTATTTTATTATGTAACATTTTTATTATTTTATTATTTCCCTTATACGTGACTTTACCGAAAGAACCAAGACAATGAATCCCTGCAGTCACGAAAGCTTTAAATCGAAAAATTGGTGTTTCTGTCTGTGGTGCTGTGTGGCCAGGAATAATTTGATATGGATGCTGTCCATCGCACCGCGTTTTTAGTCGACTACACAGCGAGTCTCCACACTGGAAATTCACGCAAACAGGTTTAACATTTTTATTGTTTCTTGCAAAGCAGGTTTGTGACATACCGGTAAAAAAAACACAAACAAAACATCAGCTATTAGAGCGATAGCAGAGATTTGACTGGACAGCCTTTTTCTGCCGTGTTTACACATCTGTTGGTATGTTTTTTAGGTTTTTTTTCAGTTTTTGTGGGTTTTTTCTCTTTTTTTCTTTTTGTTTAAAAAAACAAAACTATTTCCTTCACCTATAGATGCAACGAAAAAATCGTAAGGTTTATCAATGCTCAGGCAACAAAGGACCAATTTTATTTTCACGTACCGGGATGGAATGTTCACCAAAAAAATGTCATTACACGCGCACATTAATTTAAAACTAACCAGCAACAATGTTATAACTTTTGTCGTAAAATACCATTGCAAGTCAATGTAAATACAGTGCAGTGTTGGCTTTTACATTCGCCACACTCGGGTACAGTATTCTTCTACATCAGTCGTAGTATGAGTACTTAGCACATCCGCTGTTGATGTTCTGTGCTCGTGACAAGTGCTCCAACGTTTGGCCTGGAACCTGCCAGACTTGGCGACAGCGTGGCCAAGGGATTGCACCGCGTCATGCAAAACTAAAAAATAAAAAAGCAACTCTGACACGGTGGCCACACGGAGCGTGGCTGTCAAATTTGAAAAATGTCCGTGCATTATTTACATGCTACATTCTTTCTGCCTGCTTCTCTGATTGTGGCCAATATTAAGAGCATGGCTTCAGAAATATTTCGTTGTTTTTTTAAAAGATGTATTTTTTTTACCGATGTGTATGAAAAGTGCTAATGCATTGTTTTATTCACATTTATGACGAACGTTAAATCCTAACTAATACCTTGAAATGCGTAAGGACTGAATTTTAACGCCGTATTTCTCTCGGGTTCTACATTGATTTTGATTGACCAGTGTTTGAATGCACTTCTAAAGCTCCATTAAATACAATTTAATGTAATACTAAGTCCCAGAGGCAACCTTATAGGAAATGTATCATCTGGGATAACACATTTAATTAAAAAAGTAGATAATTTAAATAGCAACAAACCACAACATATCAATATTTAATTCTAAAGTAAACTACAACGCACTGAAAAAGCAACCAGAGTATATAATGAGAATGTAAACACGTTTTATGTTTGGCCTCCGATAAACGGCTAATGTTATTATCAAATTGGTTGTAGGTACAATAGAACGGCAGCCACTGTTTAATAAATTGTAGCTAATAAAAAAATAGCAATGTTTATGCAACGATTTTTATTTAATTTAAATATATCCTTTATTTAACCAAGGATGCTAACCTATGTGTATACATATTTAATTTAACAATGCAACACAAACTAAATTATATATACATTACATGTTCGGGTGGGATTATTAACTTTTGCATTTGGGCTGATGTCTGCACATTATATTCCTAATGCACTATATTTACGGTGAAATATTTCATGATTGACAGCCACGCTCATAATAAATTCGTCATTCTTAATGCCGAGGCCCTCGTGCAAGAACGATCACAATGAAGCTCAGTCAACTCCACCCAGCGATAACGTGTTTTGTTTTAAGCATTTTTTGATTGTCCATTAATGCCAATGCACAGGGATTAATGATTTCAGCAATACCAACTCATTCTGGCAAATATCATGTCTTTTGTGTAAAAAAGTATGGGCGCGTACATCACGGAATCAAAGTCACATGTTTCACAAAGACTAGTTTAGTACCCTGTAGTCTGGTTGAAGCGATTTGCCTAAGCTCACAACGGAAAGGACATTGTGTAAAATCACAACTTTTCTACCTTGACATCGCTCAACCACCATGGTTCATAATTTTCCTAGATGTGCGGAAGTATAAAAAGGATGCTGTGACATTGGATAGCTTAAGGAGATGGAACACTGCAACAATGCAGTGCTTTATGCTTGAGAGTTTAGATAAACCTTGGTGTCCAGGGTGTTAAAGAGGGCACAATAAAGCAAGCCTTCTCTTTTATCTCTCTATGCCGAAAGCCACCTCTAGAATTCTGTAAATCTTCGAGGAGTTTGAACTGTGCGGTTCAATATTAACGCACGTCTGGTGTGCAGCCCTCACGCCAAATGTGTCACAGCTGTGAATATACAAGCCCCAGTTTAAATGAAACATTTTGACTTGTGAAAATCGTTTCAATGTACCATAAACCCTTTCAACTTTTTGTTAGATATTTTTTTTTAATCCCAGCTATATAAAAACTGTTTCGTTACATCCCAATTGGTTTTGGATATTACCAATCCCCCTTTTCCATTTCTTTCAGCAAAAGGATTTTGCAAAATAACACAAACTATCCCATGAGGGATTGGATCAACAATGGGCAATATATGCAGTTTGTCAATTGTTCGATTTCCATTTAATTTCCTAATGAAAAGTACATCTCAAAAGGCACAACAGCTATAGATAGGGCAAGATGAATGCAACATTCATCAGAAGCAGTATAACAACAGTTAAATGGCTCTTTTACAACAACTGATGGCTAGGTTAGGCATATCAACGCTTGAACTATACAGCACTGCACTCTCAATGTCATTTATACACTTTCCTTTAGACTATTTGAACAATTTTAGCCTACACATATACAGTTACCCATTTCTTCATTTCTTTTTTAACGTATTTAATTTCATTCAAAGTAGTGTGTACATGGGCCTATTATATAAACTCGCCACTCATAGACGCTTGTGAGATCTTCACACACCGGTGCAATGGAACGGCCTATTAAGCCATCTCAGCTTCCTTCGGATCCCATTCCGTCTCATTTCAGAGAAGCGTTCCATCCCATGGAGGTGACTGCACTTTTGTTCGCTCATGATTCGTTGGGTCCATGTTCTCGGCAATAGTTCATTAACGCGACAAAAGATGTGCTCTTTACACACAGCGTGTTTCTGTGTTAACATCCACCACTCTCCTATTTTAGTTTTTCTTTGGGCCAGGCGTGTGGCTTTATATTATTCCATTGCAGCAAAAATGTTGAATCGTTAAAAACAGTTTTAAAGATCGTTCGCATATATGCAAGTATACATATATTTTTTTGTAAAGAATGAATTGAAATAGAACTTGCGGACATTATGGAGCACACATTGTGTACAATGTATAAAAGCTGTAGTTACACGATGGGAGGTTTTGCCACAGTACATTTTTTTTTAACAAACAATAAATCGTATGTGGGTTGAACGATGAATAGATGAAAGCTGTCTATATCTAGACCAGAATACTTAAACAATCACATAATTAAGATGATAGTGGAATTAGTATTTTGCTAATCTACTCAAGTTCCACAGGTGCAGTGAAGGGTGCTTTTAAAAGCCCCTTTATTACGCATGAAGCTTTTACAGATCACTAATGTTCTCCATACACACAGCATGCATACCTTTACAGTTCTGAGGCCACCGATAAATTATCATTTGTGTACAAATCTGGTGGAGCTGTGTTTTATTTAAAAAGGGACAGTAATTTCCTTTACATATATATCATTTCAGAATACATTTTTATGGCTTTGCACATCTTTTTTCAATAGATATTCTGAATCGATTTAGCATTTCCACACTTATTTTTTTGTAAATGTGGAGAATATCCTGTAATTCTGAAAATGCATATTTAAACTCAGAACTCACACCAAACCCACACTTCTCTACATAATGGAAAAACCATTTTCAAGATGTATATAGTATTCTGAAACCTCTCTGTCATTGAAACAACAGGCACTGATCTTGTGTCTGTATCCAGACTTGACGACAAAATATGTGGCAGTTTTTTTCTTTCTTTTAGGAATACAGCATTTACAGGTAGTGCTCACGGCTGTACGGGGCAATTGACACGGTGGCCTGCTTATACTTGGTAGCCGGGTTGGCGCTGCTGCTGCTGTTGCCACCACTGCCCGGTGTGGCCGGAGGAGGCTGGGAAGACCCCGTGGCCGTCAGAGGGATGGACTCCTTTTCTTTCCCACCGTCACCATCTGAGAGCTGCCTGAAGGCTGCCATGCCAATGCCAGGGCCACCCCCGAGACCCGCGGCGTATGCAGCCTGTCGCAGTAGCAGGTGGTTTCGGTTTCGGTCCTCCCAGAGGTTCCCCTGTGGCGCGTGCTCATCGGACGGGCCAGTGGCAGCAGCAGCAGCAGCTGGGACAGATGGAGCGGTGTTGGCCGAGGTGGGGGACACGGCCGGGGTGGGGGTACGGCTGGAGGCCCGCTCTCGCGCGGGACCCATGAAGGTGGAGAACGGCGGTGCCGGGTGCTGGACGCCTCGGGCGTTGGTGCCAAGGTCGGCGGCGTTAGGGTTGGAGGCCACGGCGGCCGCGCTCAGTGGGACGGCGTTGACGGCGGGCAAGCGGGCACGGGAGATGGGCACGTGCTGGGTGGGAGCGGCTGGCATGGACTTGTCGAGCAGTAGAGCGGTCTCGGGCTCCGGGGGCATCCAGCACAAGTCGGAGTGGCCGTAGCGCTGGCAGTCGGACGTGCAACGCGACGCGATCACAGTCACATCAGGCAGGTCCTTGGGAAGCATTGGGGCTGTGCAGCCTGGGAAGAAACACACATGAGGGAGCAGAGTTAGGCGAGTTGCAAAGAACATTATCGTCCGTGCATGCATTGCCTCTGTGGCATCGTGAGTGAAAGTAATGGACTAGATGGTTTTGGTATCCATGGTTTTTACTAGTTTCATAGCAAATGGATGTGCTGTTAAGTTCATTGCTTTGGCAAGTATGTGTTGTGTGCCAATGATATGCTCTTATTGTGGTGATATGATCTTACTTGGTAAGAAATTGGGATGCTGACGATTGCCATGTGCTGAATATTGATGGAAATAATGTACAAGGTATGACCGCTATCCTACGATGTGTGTGCTCTTCAGTTATAAAATCTGGCGAAAGGCAAAAAATAAAAGAATAAAAATGCACAACCTAAGAGTATCGAATATAGGAAAATTTGCAAACTATCTGTTCAGTACATTATTTGGAAAAAAAATGCGTGTATGTTTACTCCAAAAATAATGTCACGATTCCTTCCATGGAAATGGAATTGTATTAAAATACAAAATGCGAACTTATAATCTTGCAATACCGAACATCATTGGGTGAATTATCATACGACATTAATATGTAAGAAAAGGCCTGTGGAACATAAACATAATTTAGAAAATAATACAAAATGCCCACAAATCTAATTGTCCTTATTTATCCAGCCATATGCCCAAACGTACCATATGGGCCTCAGCCCAGATTAAATTGTTCTTTAGCGGTTTGCTATGTTAATGTGATGGAGCTGCTTGAGAATTTCCTTAAATATGCAATATGCTTTTCTATGGAATGTGCACATGGCCCAGAATTTTAAGTTGTTTTAGAGTTCCTTGTTCTATAAAAATGTCACTTTGCGAAAGTGTTTTTTTTTTGTAATCTAAAACCATTATTTCCGAGGGATGTTATTAGGCACAATGATTAAGCTATTTTTCTGCATTTTGTGCGTGTGTTTCATGCACCACATTCACCTCTTGTGCAAGATGCTGCATTATTTTATGCCTGTGGTCGCAATACCAACCTCATATCCTGATAGTTATATAAATAAAAATAATCCACAAATTCTTTGTTCTGGTGAACAATAATAATAATGAAAACATTCAGTTTGGAATTAGAATGGTTATAATTACTCTACATGGTTTTCATAAGCGTACTTTTATTTCAGAAGAAAACAAAATGCGACGATGACTAAATTTGGCATAGAGGACCATTTCTACTTCTCATGATCACCAACTAAGAACTCTCTCTTCCTACGCGCTGTGGCTTTCACCATTAACAATCGCTAAACTCTTAAAATGTATGCACGTTGATTAGACCAAATTAGCCCTTCCATTAAAATATGTAAACTAATGAGTAATTTCATGGTACAGAAATATTTCTTAATACATTTTTTTTTATTCTTGGACTGGAAAAGTATAATTTTGTATGACCTGCCCAAGCATGCAAGCCAAGCAAATATTCCGATTGTCATGGTACCAATTTTGCTTTCAACTACAAAGGGCCCATAGCTGAGCATCATCAGCAGATCTCAGCTCATTATGCTTTTATGCCCACATTACCGGCAGCAAGCAGGAGGAGACCACAAACGATCGGGTGTGATTGCTCCTTTAACCTGCCTGATGCAGAATAATTATTCCTTTAATTTTCTCCATTTCTTCTTACTCATTGCTATCCCCCCTTCTCTTGCCTATTTAAACCCTCCCTCCATTACTGGCAATGAGGAGGTCTGTGTTTAGACTAATTATAAACTCCCTGTGTGGTATAAAGAACAGGTGTGAAGCAACAGAGGTGGTAGGAAATTCAAAACTGAAACCCATTTACGCAATTCAGTGCCCTGCCAAGCAAACACAAAGGCCCTCCAGAGAGGCAACTAAGGGCTTCAAAATGGGACCTCTCATCTTATGATCTCATAGGTACATTACCTTGATCCTTTTTCTGTCAAATGTCACCCTGCCGCCAAAGCCTGCACATAAACCGCACAAAGTCTTTTATGACGCCAGGAATTACAGTGATCACTCGTGATGGTAGCATCCTGCTGTCTCTAGGAATTTCCACCCCATTAGCCACCCAGTTCCAAAGTACAGTGAAGTAGCACTGACTCCTGCTGTACCTTTAATTATTTGTGTTGACCAACTCTGTGTTAGAATATTTTAGCTCAAAAGGGCAAGTATGGGCTCTTCACTTGGCAAAATCGTACGTCTTTAAAAAAAATCATGAGTGTACAAGAATTTGATATTACTCTGATGGGTGTTCCATATAATTGAATGGGTTTTTTATTATCCTTATTTCATTTTCTTGGCTGAAGCAATCATATTGATAGTATATTTTTTTAAAATTGGTTTGCTAATGCGTAAAGGGGGAAAAAAATCGAATCTATTACTCGTAAAAATACACCAATGTTGGTTCCAAAATACAGCTTTATGTGCATATCTAATATGCGCTTTCAGCATTTATTTTATTATTTTACGAATGCTGCGATTAAAGTTATTTCATCAAAAAATGGCACTCGCAAAAGCCTTTGCCTCCAGCAGGTGTCTTGGCTTTGTGCATATCAGCAGAGAAGCGTCACGGTGGTTTGTTTTTGGGCCAGCTGCCCACACACCTGCCCAACCAAACTTGCACCCATTTGATCAAGCATAATCGATGCATCTAAAAGCAAGCACTCCGTGGCGCGATTGTGGCGCCACAGTGGCTAGGAGATGTTAACTACCTCGCCGGGAATACCAGAGGTTGTGTGTTCGATCCCGACTCTGACGCCTGCTGTATATTTGGAGTTTGCGCGTTCTCCCCACGGTCACAAGGATTTTTATCCGAATCCTTCGATTTTACCTCCACATATAGAAACATGCCTTTAGAGTATTTGGCTGCTATAAATTTCCACGTGATAAGCCACTACGTTCAGCTATCATTTGTAATGTCCAGGTCGCTTCTGAAAAAGAGAAAAATAGCTCAGTGGGCCTTGCCTGGTTAAAAAAAAATAGTTTAATTTATAGTTGAGAAACTGTTGCTAGCTGAATGCGTGTAATCGTATGTGTATTTACATATATGTAGACTATGATCCATTGAATTCCATGACCATGCATACTGACCAGAATTGGTGTGTTACCTATTAATTTGGCTGGGCCCTCCCTAAGGTTGACGTTGTACGATGATAAGGTATGATAAGGTGTGATGTATAAACAACAAACGCTATCCATGGGTACACTATCCACTTGTTCATAATTTCTTACCTTAATTGGTGCTCACTAGTACATAATGCTCAAAGGGGAATGATTGTTGTTGTACATATGTATATTTTCTGTTTAGATATTAACAATATCGATACTTACTACATAAAAATTTTCATCAGTTTCAATCTAACAAATTATTCACGTTCATGGATTTGTCAGGACATCAGTTCTGCTTGGCCACCTATTCACACGAGTCATTAAAATAAGCGTGCACTTTTAACGGTTACGGTTTTCTTATTCATCTTTGTCCGTTGAGTACTGACACTTGCAATGAGAAACTTCACCTTGTTAAATGTTTAGGACCACAGGAGAGGAGTTAAGGTAATTAAAACTTCACAAAACAACCTGGCACCATATGGCCCTTGTGTTCGAAAAATTAACTCGGCCCAGTAATGAAGCAGCAAAGTCTGGTTCTGACATTGATGTGCACTCTAATTGCCACGCTCACCAGGATGACTCGTGAAGACCTCTGTTTCCACCAGTCTCCTCTCGACAAAGACTATAACATGCACAGAATCACCTTATACAGATGCCAGGTCACAATAAATGCGGAACCTGACATTCAAAATTCTCCAGGTATGTTTTTGTTTTGTCAAGTGCAGAACAGCAGTACATGTTATATGTTACATGCACAGCACTTTGTCAGTCCACTACCATAGGGGTTATTTGACTACATGCAACATAATGGCCTGCATGGGTTTCTGAAAGCAGGCACCATAGATGTGGGATACAGGTGTAGTGACATAGAATGGGTCACTACGGCACGTAGCGCTGGCTACTGGCAGAGAGTGGGTTCGTGGGTGTAATAGCCTGGTCTACCAGCAGGGCAGGTGAAGTGTGCCCTGGAGTGGGTAGCGCCAGTTGCTGGCAGTGAAGGGCCATTTGAGGATACACAGCGGCAGGTCTGCGATTAGGGCACGTGATAGGCACGGATGTAGGGTAAAGATGACAGAGGGGACACGTGGGGCAGAGCTAGATCCTGTTGGTAGGTTCCAGAAGGGGGCGTGGCCGAGGGCGGAGCCAGGCCAGGCTGGGGAGGATAAAAGGGAGGCCCCGACTCTGGGTCGGGGCTGCTGCGGTTTGGGAATGCAAGCCGTCGTCTTCACCTCCTCGTCGGTGTTGGGTCAGGGAGTGTGCCGGCTGTCCTGACCCGTATATAGTTATCCCCTATACTGTGGAAAGTGTAGAATAAACGTGTATGCCTCCTACTATTAGTGTCTCTGAAGTGACTCATTACGCAGGTATAGTACAACAATTATATGGCTGCACTGCCCTCTGCTGCCTATCGCGTAGCACAGGCCCATCTCTTTTGACACCTGTTTGCATGGTGTCCGCCCATCCAAGCAATAGCCAGGCTTAACCATTGTTCATATGTTTCTTAAATTGTAAACTAAACTATATTCTTTGGGTCTTTAGGTACAGTCACGTAGATAGGTTCAAAGAAACTAAATGTGATTTCCTGATCTGTCGCTGCTGTTTACTTTGCGCAGACAAGGAAGGAGCTTTGAAGGGGCCCGGATAGACTCACTAAACTAGAGGCATGAGATGTGTGATAACTTTGCCACGTCCTGTGGAGTGTAGGCATATTCTTGGGTTTTTTGGGTAAAGTCACTTAGGTAAAAAATAAAAAATTATAAAAGTAAAATAAAAATAAAATAAAAATCACGACGTTTCGGAGGCAACACAAGCTTCCGTCTATAAGTTTGTGTTGCCTCCGAAACGTCGTGATTTTTATTTTATTTTACTTTTATTAATTTAAATTTTAATTTTTTACCTACGTGACTTTACCGAAAAAACCCAAGAATATGAATCCTTGCAGTCACGAAAGCTTCAAATCTAGAGTGTAGGCATGTTCAATCAAGGTAGTTTACTCAGGATGTGCTATCTTGAATGCTAATCCGAACCATTTAATAAGGCACACACTTGTCTATATAATTTTTTTCCCTGAAAATAAGGACACTTGTTAAAAATAAGCTTCTGTGGTTTTTTTTGTCTGTTCTGAAATCCAAGATTATTATTTTTGTTACAATATACCCGGCACTGCCGAGATGAAGTACTGGTAAGAAAAATAACAGCAGATCAAAAGCAAAAGCCTTCATGAACACAGAGATAAATGTACCTTAATTACACAAGGGACATAAGCAAAAGTGTGATTGGGTTTGTTTATTAACTGAAATTTGATACTGATGAATGGCTCAGGACTTGTTTATTCCCAGCAATGCTATCTTGTCTGCAATCAAAGCCACATTTGAAAACGTATTGGCCGATGGGTTTATGTTATGAGATGATTGCAACCTCTCATGTGGTGAGAACATCAGCTTTTGTTGACATATATCGTATCCAATCGGTTTTACATTAGTAGCTTATGCCCAAGCAGAGATGGAATTCCATTTGAAAATGTATTCCAAAGTTAAACAAAAAGAAAACCCAAACGAGTAAACTCAATGTACAGCTTTTCATATATTGCAAATTATGAGAATGTTGTTTGTGGTGAACATTGCAATGTTATATTATATATGATGGAAAGGGGTAACCAACTATATACATAGATAGGAGGATACAAAGATGCATGCATTTGTATAGGGGGACTTGAGGCTGCTGGCAACAAAAATTGGGAGAACAAATTTACATTCACGTGCCATGCTTTGGCTGTACGAAACCAATACATTTTAATTGTATATGAAATCTAAAGTGCAGAATGTAAGCCAAGTGAGTTTTAACTGCAAGAACATTTGTGCACAATGGGGCAATGTGATGTAAAAACCAAAACTAGCGCTGCAAATATTTCATGTCCATGCGAAAGCAGACAAAACCCCCTTTGAGATATATAAATGTGTCTCCACAGCCCATAATCACGTGGGTGAAAGTTGCCTGGAAATATGGCACAGCAGATGATGTTTGAACTCGGACAAGGATCCTGAACCTTATCTTAATGAGATTTATAAAGCACCTTTACGAGGGTGCTTTACAGCACTCATAAAATTGTACATAGCACGAGAATAATTTGAAATGAAGCATTGGGTTATTGTAAGTGGCGGTGTAGTTTTGATGGCAGTAAAACAAGAAGGACTGATGAGGAGGAATTGATGAGAGGTTGGGATATGCCAGGCCGTAGCTGGGGGAAGACAGCAATCTGGGCGGGTCTGAAAAGTGATTAGGCATCATTCCATTGGGAAGATAAAGGACAACTAGCCACCCAGAATACCAAGAGCAAAAAAAACCGACATGGAATTTATATACGTTAAAAAACGAAATGCTTAAAAATCGGGATACATTTGTAACCCACGAGTTAAAATATGTCTCTGGGACCTTGTGGAAAACACTTCCACACGATTAATGATCGCGGGAAGGCATTGCGCAGCTTATCTCTGCACCTTTCCATATCTACTCCCTCATGCTCCGACAGCCGGCATGTCTTTGCATTTAGCATCATGGGCAGCGGGCAATTTGGTCTCGAGCACCACGAGTGCTGACGCGGAATGATAATTTCTTGTTTTGCACAAGTTGCCAACCGCAACACGCAATTGTTGATGATCAACAATTGCGTATGGCGGTTTGCGTGAGGCATCCTTTGCGTTCAAGTACTGCATGTAGTTGTTTGAACGGACCCAGTCAATTAATTATCAAGCACGGCAGAACATGTGCAATGAGATTCGTATGACAGACAGAGATCAACGCCAGTGAAAGTTGAGAGAAATCGGGATTTGCAGGAGATAATCAGAGAATAAACATGCTTAGAGGCAAGAGTGGGAGGCTCATATTAATCAAGTCGGCGACCTAAATGAGATTTTTTTAAAATTTAGACATTGATTTGTGTCACAACATATTTCGAAAGCTTTAACTGAGCAAAATTGAATGTGTACACCATGTTAATCTGAGCTACACAAATAATACGTAAAAATGTTAGACGTTTTAATTTAAATAAGCAAACCTATATAAAATGGCTTTAGAAAGCAACATTTGACCCGGGTGTGAACACTGTCGCTCGGTAAGCCAAATAAATCATGGACGATGTTCCCAGTCTCCGTCTTTTGCCCCCTTTCCTCAATCCCTCTCAACCCATTCGGCAAACGTCGCGCCTATTTTTTCTTGTTTGGGGGGAATGGGGCTGCGTGAAGAGTGCACTGAAGGAGGAGGAGGATCGGCAGGGCAGCCCGGAGGGTTACCCAGAGACACTCTGGCTCAGAGAGAGAGAGAGAAAGCGGGGCGCACGCATTTGTATGTGTGTGTGTCTTTCGCGCAAGGGATTCAAACATCACTGCCGGCTCTGTGGATGTCGTGCGCCTTCCCAGGAGAGTGCAACACTGACCGTGAGCATGCCCGCGTCATCGGGATTTGTCGCCAGTACGATAATGAGGGTGACCCGTTTCTGTCACACAGTGTGACAAATGCAGCTTTTTACCATTCATTACCTACAAAATCAAAGCGCTCTTGTATGCAGTAGAAATGCATTCAGGACCCCCCACCCCCCACTCCCGAAACTGAATCACTCTGAGCGTGGAGTGTCGGCAAGGGAAGCATGATGGCAGATGACATGGTATGTGTGTATGTATAGATATATATATCATCACAGGGATGATGATGGCCACTCGCTGCCGTTTTTGCATGCTTAGGACATACGAGGACCAAGGCTTTCAATTCAGATATAGATGTCTCTAGTGCCTTTTCCAAACAGGTGCATGAAGTTATTGTGCAAGTTATTGTTGCCAGCACAGAAGTGGCTGCAGCACTTGACTAATTATTGTTAATGCGCATTTGAGTTGCCATTGTAGTTTCGAGCAATTTTCAGGAATTCGGGCAGATGAAATACGACCAGATCAACGAGGTTTCATCGCAATGAATTTAAGGCAATTTTTGCTCGAAACGGCGTAATGTGTTGCCGCAAAGTATCCTATCATTATTTCAGTCGTTTCGTCACCAAATCAGGATAGCGGCAATCAAAATTTGAATTCGACGTGACAAGGCGAAGCTGGCACAACACGTAGTGAGACATCCAATTTGCACGGTCAATTGAGGTTCATTAAAACAGATTATAGCACACCTATTCTCCAAGGGATTTTCAAACCATGCACTTCCCTGTGATATCAAGCGCCTTATCCATAGCTTGCTTTTAATGCAAAAACACACATAAACCCAGCAATGTCGGCGTACATGAGGTTTTACTTTGCTCTACACGCAGGCAATTTTCCATAAATTCCTACCCATTATGGCAAAGTCACAGCCAATCTGTGCCAATTAAGATTGACGTTGGAGCGTGTTTGCAGAATTTGCAGCAATATGTTCGAACATAATTAAGTGAAACGTTGAAAATTTGGATTTCTACGTTGTGTGTGACATTCAAGTTACTTTAATATCCTTCATTTTTTCACGATGACATTCATTAGTTAAGAAAACAAGGACTCCATTATCAAAAAGAAGTATTACTTAATACTGCCCCCCCCGTAATGTTAGTCTCAATAACTGATAAAGTATAAGTCTAAGCAGTGCACCAGATGAACATTTTTAATGTAATTAGAGAGTAATCTTAGTTCAGCATGTCCAGTGGGGTCAATTTAACAATATGTGTTCTAAATTTCACATTTTTTCCTCTTGGCAAAAAAAACCCCCTCCCGTCTTCCTCGACTCCCAATGCAATCTTACAATTTGTAAGTGTGAAAAAGATCTGGATAGGATCTAATTGGCCCTGATGTAAATTCAAGTCACATCTTGGTATTCGTGATCGATTGTTAATTATACAAGATCGGTTTGCAAAGGGTGATCACTACCGGCTTGTTCTGTAAGCAGACTTGGCCAGAAGTCGAACACCGACCTCTCTCCATCACCAAATCACAGTACACAAGCGTGTTTATTTTTATTACCAGGCAAAAAAAAACTGCTTACATGGCAGCTGAGTTATATTGCCAATATGACGTCATTATTCATGGAAGTACAATCAATAATTCCATGGAACCGATGAAATGCATTTTAATGAAACAAGTAAATGACAAGATTGCGCTTAACATCATTTGTTTTTATTTTGTAATTCAAAAGTGAGAAATGTAGATGAAAAAAAAATGTGAATGGTAGCACACCACAGAGGTGTTCTTCTTAATGCATTACAAATGTACATGCGATGTTGTTAGCAGTGGGTGGACAAAGTCTGGGCGGGGGGTGAGATCGGGTGCATTTAGAGAAGAAGCAGGTTTAGTGGTGTAGTGGTGGAGAGATGGAGGGAGGGAGCCAGAAGTCCCTGGGGTGCGCAGCTACATTTTTGGGCCATTTTGCAGTGAGTGTGTGTGCAGTCAGGTGCAGAAAAACCCCTGGACTCATTGACACTGCAGTGTCTGTAACCCCATCCCACCCCGTCAATCACGCGCCGAAAACGCCAGGCAAACCCGGCAGTGCTCTCTCTTTCACCTCTCTCTCTCTATATATATCTTCCCTATTATTGTCATTTAACCGTTTTATTTTTCTCGTATTATTTTTTTTATATATATTGCTTTCACATTCCTGATAACGTCATGGCCATTTTTTTCATATGCGCAAAATTGAGTAAAGAAAGGAGTTATAATACTATTTTACACAATGTGATATTAGACATCCATCAAAGTGTAATTTAATCAAAAAAACTATATGGTATGTAATAACCCATTCTTGAATTGCATTCCTGTACTATTGCCTGCAAGATAAATGCTTTGGATAATGGTACAGCCTTTACTTATATATGTTATTTGTACAATGTTGCAATAGCGGGATTTGTTGCGTATCATTTAATAACAGCCAATCACAGAACCACCATTTGGATAACAAGAGATGCGTTTTGCTGTGACACGTGATACTACAATTGTTGCATTTATTGCATTGCATGCACAAGGGTTAAAGAAAAACCCTTCTGATCAGATCTTTTAGCAGGAGCCCAATAAGAAAACTACGGGAAAGCTCTTCCCGATAAGATTCTCAAAGCCCTTGCGATTATACGCTGCGTAGGAAATGTCGCCTGTTGTTGGAAAGGGGTAACGAATCAAATGTAGGCCTTCCCCTCACAAGCTGTAAAACACGTCCATAGTAATTAAATAATTGAACAAAAGCAAATTATGCCTATTTAAGTTCCCTCATATACCTCAGTTGCGGAAGCTCACAGCGTGGTTTTATACTTGAAACGTGGTGTTTTTGTGTTTTTCGGTTCAATTTAATTTCTTGCACCTTGAAAAAAATACACACTAAATGGCAATTTAATCGATGGAGATTATACAAACTCTGGATTCCACACGCAGCTACTTTTACAGCAACGGTGTAATAATCTCTCGCATTGATGGGGGTTGTCGGTTAATCACCACAAATGACGAATCATCATCAATACCACCTACACATGTAATAGGCAGTCTTCATGACTCATCGTGTATGTGTTGGTAATTATGTCTGTAGTGCAAGTTCCTAATTCATATTCTGTTTCCCTCTTTATTTGTCAATTTTTTTCTAACTGTATCTCCTTTTTATATATTCCATCTTTATATGAATAATTTAGCAATTGGTGCAGCCATTAGTTTTACCGGTGTTAATCACTGTGGAAATGGCTCCAGCATAGGCATTTAATCAAACGCATTGGCTGACTTATAAAAGCCGCACCTTTGTATCTTGAATATTGTGGCAACCCGTGAGTTCTCATGAGCTAATTAGTGGACACTTTTATAATCGAGTAGATGATGAGCAAAACAAAAGTCAGGCACAACAAGTTCGCTACACAATTAAAGATGCCTGTTCAGAGCCCACACCTGGGGAAAACACAGCGGAGCGTTGCAGGTATAGCCACGGCAGTGGCTGAACTAGTACTGGGAATGAAAGTGAGGAAGTTAATGGGTGAATGAGAGCAGGTTGGAGTGCTTTTGGAAAACAGAATTTCGGTTATGAAGAGTAACACACCGATGCGTCTGAAGAGGAATGTTTTCAATCGGTGCATATTATTATTTGGTTCTTTCGGTTAAGTCACGTCTAAAGATAAAATTATTTATTATTTATTATTTTATCTTTAGACGTGACTTAACCGAAAGAACCAAATAATAATTCCTGCAGTCACGAAAGTTCTAAAATTAAGATCGGTGCATATTACTTGCTCAGACGTATGGATCAGAAACACGGAGAGGTGTGCGAGGCAGCTATTGGGAGGGCATGTTCGGGATTACACCGAGCCACAGAAAGGGGAACACATGGACCAGAGAGAGAGAGAATGCAAGCAAGAGACCTCGTACTGACTGTTGAGAAAGTATGTGGGCTTTGGCAGGACACATTGCTCGAGAAGGGCTGATAGCCCATGGTAGATACCGATCATGGAACGGCAGTTAAAGGGAGGGAACACGCCCGGGAGGAGATTGATTGAGGAGATGGAGTGATGAGATCGGCTCGTGTGTAGGAGCCTAGACGGTAGATCGGTGCATCGCATCACCACGAGGGTCGGCGATGGTTCTGGCAGAACTTCATCCGGCGTTCGATATGTCGTGTCTACAGATGATGACGAGGATGGCTGTGCAACACATCGTCATACATATGTATCACAGGTGTTGGGTTTCATGGCGGGTAAAAACACATGTGCATGGTAATTTGGCACTACAGACACGCATGCTGGAAATACACCATCTCATTAGGCAGCCCACACTTGCATCGCTTTACTGGCAGCTGAGGTTTGTCTGCCTAACACTTGGTCACATGCTCAGTAATATGTAAATAACTTGTGCTGCCTTTGTAATAATCACTGCTTGGCACCAGTATTAATGAATTCCTCAATTTGCCTATGTCCACACTTCATTGCAAACATCATGAAAGGCAGCAACACAGCGCAAAAATCATCGCCTCAATATGACGTAGATACGACCAACAATCATGCTATTATATTGCTTTGAAGCTCCAGATCGTACATCCTGGTCTCAGAATTATTGGGGACATTCTGTATGCATTGCAGTTACATAACGTGCTCAAACAATGCATTGTCTTGCATGCACTGCAAGTTAGCAGAAATATGCCCTCTCCTCCTGCTTGTAAGTCAGGCGATAGTTGGCAAGAGCATGCAAGTGTGTAGTGCGTGCGTAGGGAAAGCTGCTTGTCTTTCACAGTCTGTCTGCCTCTCCATCTCATGTATTTCTACACCTCCCAGCCCATGGGTGAGGTGCATTTCAGAGTGTAAAATTTCTGACACTTAGTTTCATGGGGAATGAATGATGGAAAAGAAAGGTTGGGGAGTTGGGGGCAGGAGGGGAGGCAGGAGGATGCCAGAAGCTGCCAAAGCCTCGCTGTCCAAACGCTTTGCCATGGTAGTGTCAGCCGTGATCAATAACACACACACACAACCAATGCAGTTCTGAGAGAGAGAGAGGGCTACTGAGAAACAAACAGTTCCAGCTATACTTCCTAGCCCACAACAAACACTACTCTGTCCCCCCTCCTCCTCCCTTCCCTCTGCCTATAGCAATAACCGTCTCGGACTTTGATGCACAACTAATATCATGTTTTGCAAGGACATTGCCAGGACTCCTTGAAATGATACAGCATGGCTCCTTTTTTTTTATGAACGGTCTCATGCGTTCAGTTGTGAGCAGGAAAATGGGACGACGGTGGAAAATTGAATGCTATTAATCATGACAGGGCGAGAATTGGTCCCATAAAATATTACAACTTTTGCTTGTTTAATCTTTTTGTCATTTGTGGGCTGTAAATTATTGATGAACCTTTCTCTTTGTGGTTTCACAGTCGCCGACTTTATTAAACCGTGAAAAGGAGCAAGAACGGCCGTTTACGTTACTATTAGTTTTCAGCGACTGGCAGTGCTTTCCATCAAAATAATTAAAAACAGAGCCCTTCATTGACTCTACAAACGATGCATCTCAAAACTTTCTTTTTTCATATGGCTGCGTCCTTAGATACTCCAACTTTGCATGGAACTCCCAGTGGATATCTACGCATTAGAGCTGCCCTTGCCATGTAAAGAGCTCAAACAATATAGCCATTGTGAGTGAGTATATGCATGTGTGGATGTGCATGTGCTTTCACATTTCTTTAATTTTGTTAAGGCTCTCTTCTGATACTGTGTTCACAAAATCAATCTCTTAACGTTGTTAAATTGTTTTTTTTTATTTTCCCTTCTTAGATTTTTTTCTTCTAATAACAATCTTTGGAAAATATAATCCAGAGCTTTTCTGGCACTAATTTTTTTCCAACAGTGCATCGTATTCCAATATCATTCGCATGGCCTTCGGACAAATCACTCGGAATGCATTTGACCTCATTATATCTCTCAAGCAAAGGAACATCGAGACTAAAGAGTGCTTGGAAGACAACTATAAGCTGTGGCACTACGTGGTGAGTAGCAGAGGATGGTGCAGCAAAATCCATTGTTGCGCTGTACCATGCTCGTTTCTATGCTCCCCGCCTTAACTATCCTACTCTGACCTGCATGACGAATTGTGGTCAAATAACCCCCCATGACCTGGGTGGCGTGGAGAGGCCCTCATCCCTGCCGTAGGCTGACAAAAGGGCTGTACGTGTCCAGCCATGATGCGTGTGGTAGTCGTCGTCGTAGTGTGTCGTAGAGGCAAGTTTCTACTGCACGCCACGACTGCCACCGCCACACATTCTACAGACTACATCTTCAAGTACACATTCCAGTTCTTCTTGGATCATTTTCAAAACGCCAAGGTCATGGCCACCTCTTTAGAATGTGATGCCGCAGCCTTGGCGATTGCTTCTCACTCGCACCAAGCCAACGTAACCTCTGGCTGTCGCCGCATTCTATCGCGTGCGGATAAACAAAAAGGAATAAATCAAGAGGACGGGCGATGTGTAATATTATATTTTGCGCTCTGCCAAAAAAAAACAATTGTTGCCCATTTACACCAGGTGAGGTCACCATTCTGGAAGTGCCTTACGTCCAGTATGCAGCACTGTGTGTTCTGTCCCCAAAAACAAAGTGCTGTTGGGCAGCAAATTTAATGTAATCTGTTTCTTTCAAGTGAATTCCAAGTGCGTAGGAGCAATTGTTTTTTAATTACATGTGTAAAACGCCAATGTTTCCATGGGATCGCACGTGCAAGTTTACTGACAACGGTGGATCCCGTGTATAATTATTTACGTTCTCAATTTTAAAAGAACGAGGGGGTGAATTAGATTGACTATTCTTGCTGTCCAAACGTAAATACCCTGAGGGATTTATGATGAATGTAAAAACACTACTAAAAAATCAGCGTCGTCTTCAGGCTCAAGCTAACATAGACCAGTCCTCTTCTCTGCAGCAGTCCTAATCCACCGTGGGAATTTCCACATTCACGTGGCGAAGGAGATCCCCGGTATACAAACAACCACCTCTAACTTCCCGTAAAACGACTGGCGATATCATCGACCCAGAAGGAATGATATTACCGAGATGACACCCAACCGAGATTTGAATTTTGAACCTTCAAATTGTTTTTGTGTCAGGATACAACAAGGTGAAGGTGCAGCCGTACAATTGCCTGCCCATGCCTCTGCTGGCAGAATGGACTCCACTACAGAGAGCCATTGAGGGCTCCTCCAGATGGTCTTTGGCCTACTATTCCACACTGGGCCGACATCTGGGAAGCGGTGGGTAGTTATCTACACTTTATCCCACCACATGCCAACTGCCGATTGATTAGCTGTGGCGGTGCCCATTTGTACAGCAGGGTCGCCAGAGGCCATGGATGTAAGAAATCTTCCCCGTTGTTTTGACTGCCATGCTGGGAAATTCAACCCAAACCCCTAACCATTCTACCATGGCAGCTTCCCAGTTAAGAGTCAAGAAGATATAAATGATAATTCATTACATTTAAACCCGAATAATAGGTTTATTTTCGTGATTCTGCGATGGCGGTGGTGCACAGGCACAACTAATAAGCACTGCCTCGAAAGAAAAACAAGACTATTGCTGTACTCTTTTGTTTTTTCGGTAAAGTCACGTAGCTGAAAATAATAATGAAATAAAATAAAAAAAAAAGTGAAAAACAACTCAATTAAATCACGACGTTTCGGGCGCAACACAAGCGTCCTTAATCACAGTGAAAACAGTTGCTGAGGTATGCTAAAGAGATGGCTTTGACAAGGGTTTATATAGCTGAGGAGGGTGGGGGGGGGACGAGGGCGGGGTGAGTGTGGGGGCGGGGCGTGGGCTGGAGAGGCTCATCCTAAGGGTGGACGTAATGCTCCTGGGCGTACTGCTCGTACAGCTCCTGTACATTGGATGGGTGGAGTGGGATGGGGGAGTACAAATTTGCACGATTGAAACACTGCACGTCAAATTCCCTAGTGATGGAAGTCTACAAGGCTGGGAATAACATTTTAATTTAGTTGTTTTTCACTTTTTTATTTTATTATTATATTATTATTATTATTATTTTCACCAACGTGACTTTACCGGAAGAACCAAAGAGTATGGATCCTTGCAGTCACGAAAACTTCAAATCTAGAAGAATATTGCTGGAGACGTTTTGGGGAATGGCTCTTTTTCTATCGTGTTGCTACGAAGAAGAGCCATTGCCTGAAACGTCGCCGATATCTTCTTTTTCTTTCAAGGTACTGTTATTGACGAACGCGTTCAGAGAGTTAACTTTTTTCCCTCGTAACGAGTGACCGGCTCAGACTCCGCTATGCTGGTCACGAACAACTTGCGCCTCAAAGTGGACGCGTAGCAAAAGCTGTCTGCAAGGCAGGCATTGCCCGTGTTTTTGAAAGTGACGCACACGACACTGCCACGAGATGTAACACCGCTGGCCAGAAGCCAGCGGAAGTTGACGTTCGCTTGCTGAGTCGCGCTGCGGATACGGAGGGCTTTGGGTCGTGGTAGTTGAGCTTCGCCGGCGGATGTGGGGAGGACCGCTGCCTTCTCTTTTTTTACGATCAGTGGAAACAAGAAGATGCTCGGTGTAGTCGGCACTTTGCTTCGTTCATCATTTCGTAATTTTTTTTTTCACTTTGCTTTATGTAAACCCCCACCTCTTGCTCACTCTCTCTCTCGCTCTCTCTCGTTCTGCACGCAGCCCTTCTCGCGGTCCGACGGCCTCCGACGGGTAGCTCATATCAGCACGCAGAGCTCCCCGTCATCTGCCACCGAGCACACGGCCTCCTCCATCGCCCACTGCTGCCTTCTCTATTTCAACGTCGCGTCCCTGTGGTCGATTCATTTTCTTCAGCGTCGTGTTTGTAGCCAGACGGTAAACAAAATGACTTCTACTTGCACAATCATAGAGGGTATATGAACTTGTCTGCCTTTTTTCCAATAACCAGAAGCTTAGGGAAGCCCTGCTTCAAATCTGCTTGCACTGTAATCTCAGGTAATCCAAGCTATTTTCACGAATCTAATTCGATCTGATTTTCTTTCTGCGAAGATTACTTTCTAGGATGAGCTTAGACTAGTCTTTGAGGTAGGGATTAAGGTGAGGTTCTTCCTTTTGGCATTTGCTAGCTATTATGCGTCTTTCTGCATCTAAGCATCCCATCTAAAAGTCACGCGCTATCATCAAAGGAGGTAAGTTGAAGAGAGAGAAAAAGAAAATCTTGATAAAATATATCACACACGGTCCAACAACACGGGGGAGAGAGGAGACAGATGAATGCTTAACCTCATTGAATACCTGCCTGGATAAGTAAACAGCTGATTTTTCGAAGAAGGAAAAAGCAAACAGGGATGTTTGATTAAGACTTCTGGAGATTACTCTGTCATCCGATAGACAAAAGCGCAAAAAAAAAACCCACAAAAAACATTTGAGCGACTGTGGCTTGCTGTCTGTGATTCCTTCTGTCTGACTGGACAAAGCCTTTCGCGACTCCTCCACACGCCCCACGCACAGCAGCGCCGCAGCCGCCGCCGCCACTAACCCGCAGGACCCCTGCGAAGTGTAAAGGGCACGTTTCAACGGGCTGTCAAAATGTTTGTGCATCGGTGGGAAAAGGGGGCAGTGTTTGTTTTCACTTAGTGAGGTGCTCGTACAATATTTGTGCTGTCATTAGATGAGTGCACAACCCCCCCCCCCCCCTTGCAGGGGAGAAAAAGAGGATGGGAGCACTGGGTTAGATGTTAGGGGTCATGGAATGATGTAGTACTTGATTTCTTACTGTAGCATCCCTGCCCTCCAATCCCCCAAAGATCCTGGAATTGTGGAAGATGGAAGGACAGCAGGAGAGCGGGGCGAGGGAAGACAGGATGGGGGAGGCAGGAACATTTGAATCATTGTCATTTGCATATGAACTGGTCTGTAGGCATGCGTCATTGTGACAGGAGGAGCGATAGAGTTAATAAAGAAAGCTTATAAACGACACAGCACACACATGGAAACATCCCAGCATAAATATTTTTAAAGTGTTTTAAAGTTCCTTAAATATGCACGTTTTGGTCAAGTCAACATCTAGGCGATGCACATTTTTCCTTAAAGAGCCCTTTGTCAATCCACTGCTGGATTATGACCTCCCCAAGCCATGTCAGTCCACGGTGAAGTTGATTGACCATACTTCACCACTCTGGTCAGTGTAGGTTGGTGAAGGGCCAGGGTACCCGGGGCTGGTTCAGATATCAATTTGCCAACGATGTTCGCCTTGGCCAGGTTATCGAACTCGGGGAGTTGGATTTACAACATAGCGTGATAACCACCGTGCCACCAAATCGCTACAATACACACGTGACACATTTCGAACAGTGCACCATTGCAGCAGTATTTAGAACAGACCTATCTGCAGGATAGCTGCTAGCACCCGAGTCGTGTCCTTCTACTTGCAAACATTTCACTCTCACGCTGCTCTCTAACCGCACACTTCAATCCGGTTGCCCGTTGCACTGGCCACGCCGCTGTTGTGCAAAATTGAACGCGCGAGGAAATGGAGAAAAAAAAGAAACAAAAACACTCATTATTCAAAACGGAACGGCAGCATCATCTCTTCCCGAACACGGCTAAATATTCCGTACAAGCGTGCTGAAATTGTGCATTATTAGACGGCGCGTGTGCGGAGCGTTGGAGACCTGCACGAATGCAGCTGCCCATTAGCATGCCCAGTGCAGCGCACCTCTCCATTGTGCGGTAAATCTCGCGGGCGCAGCAGAAACGCTTGGCGCGAGTGAGCAGGCAGGCAGGCACCCATATTACAAATTGCTTTGCTCGACACACAAATGAAGATATTGTATTCTGCTCAGATCTTTGAGCCGACGCGATTCCCAAAGGTGTCGGACCTGACTCCGTCGTTCTGTGAGCTGTTTAAAGGCATCAACAACAACAACAATGTTGTCGAAATTCTTCGCCGTTGACTGCACGCTAATGTTGTTTAGCACTGACCTGGACTGCCGTGTTAAACGAGCCCCGTGAATATTTGACATGTGCGCTCTAATGAGTAGTGGCGTGAGCCGTGGCGCATTGGAGTTGGGAGTTGTTTAAACGGAATGCTCCTTTTTATGCCCTAAACTCTCCGCGCCCATTAGAGATTGCAACGCAGGATCTTTAGACTGCCTGCGAGCCCTGAAAGTTATCTGGGATTAGATTATCGAGAAAATAGCACAGGATTGAAGGAAAACAGACCATTACTTGAACATTTTCTGGCAGACGGGGTTTTTTTGTTTTGCTTGTGATAACATTTATTTCATTGACATAACGTTTTAAATGTTGTGACAGATGCCAGAGTCGAAACTTGCTTTTGTTAAACATATACCACCACCTCATTGCACTTGCATTCACAACTATTGCACAGATGCCTTTGTCTTTAGAGCCAAGAAAAAAAACTGGACCGGTGGTAAGAAGAAAAAAAAACAACCCCGACACTCACTGCTTTCTCTTCTTTGTCCTTTTAAATCTAATTTTCCTTCACAACGATGGCAGGAAAGTAGTTGCTTCCTTTGTTCTTCTAATCTTGTTACTTCAGTGCACTTCTTAAAATGCAGGTCCTTGTGCACTGAAGGTCCTTTTGTATTTGCAATGAACTAAACACTGGACTTATTGGTCGATGGATTAACTCCAAGCTTGGATTTATGACAAAAGATGACTTTTCATCCTTCCCTCCCCCCGCTTTTGCAAATACAGCGCTGCATTACTTTTGTACAAAGGTGCAAGCAACCATCATGGCCTCCGGTGCACACGAACAATTAACATTAAAAGTCAAAACGTTTCTGCTTGATTGTCATTGGATGTGGCTCCATTAAACAAAAATTATGCGTCTTCAGTATATGCTGGGTCAGGGTGTAGAGGTCAAATTCCGAAGTCAAATTAATTGACTCCCCTGCAAGTGGAAGAACACCAAAAAAAGGGCTTCTTGACATAGCCCGGGATTGCTGGCAGCCCCATTAGCCGTGGTAAAAGTTTAACCAGAAGGAAATTATATATAACATACTCTTAAAAGTTAATGCTCAGAGCAACATTTTTACCCCAGATTGACTTGTGAATGCCGTTGAACCATTCACTAATACGTCTTAATTCACATGAATGCACGCCATTTACTTTCGTATTAATCTTGATGGAAATGCAAATAAATGAGTTGTGCGCAATTTGAATAAAAGTGGCACGAGCTTAAAAGCCAATTTTCTCGCCCCTGCAATGGTTAATGAGGAACAATGACCCTTAGCATGAGGTTAACCGGTTTTGGACTGATTAGTATTGTTCATGTATTACATTTTCTTCCCATGAGCAATCCCTTGTTTTATTCCAAATATTTATACATTTAGCTTCCCTCCCTCTCTTAGAGATCAACAGTCTGTGTTTATTTCCTGCAGCAAATGGTAGGCTGTCCTGTAAATATATATATTTACTTTATTGTTCAAAATGTTAAGGCATTTATTTTGAAAAACAAACAAATATATGCTCTGGCTTGCTTCTGATTTCACTCACTTAATCTTCCATGACTTATGTGAAGCATGACCAAAGCCCAATATGAAATACAGACTGTGGTGCAAGCTCAAAAAACATGCAGCATGGAGACAGCGGAATGCTTATGAATGATTCTCTCTCGTGTACACCACTTTGTTATGCATGCATCAGAAAGCAGTGAGTGAAATTAAATGAAAGAAATATAAATGTATTCTTAGAAATGGGGGGAAAAGACAAATTATTAAACCATGTCTCTTTCTAAATGAAACAATAATTATATAAATTTCGATTTAAAGCTTTCGTGACTGCAGGGATTCATATTCTTGGTTTTTTCGGTAAAGTTACGTAGAAGAGAAATAATAAATTATTGTTTTAATTTTATTGTTTCCCTTCTACGTGACTTTACGGAAAGAAGCAAAAATAATAATTTTTATATTTTTTATTATTATTAATCTCTGGATGGAGCAGTGGCGTGGTGGTTATTTTGCTGCGCTTTAGTCCCATTCATCCCAGTTTGACTCTTGACCATGGCGAACGCTTGTCGTGAGAGATATCTGAGCTGGCCCTGGCCTGCTCCTTTCACCAATCCGCATTGACCAGTGTGGTAATGTCTGGTCACTCAACCCTCGTGACTGACACGGCGTGGGGAGGTTTTTGTCCAGCAATGAATCAACTGTACAATTCTTTTGGATTAATAATTATTTTCAGCTGGGTTAAAAGAGCATTGTGCTCACCGCTGTGCCAGTAGCCCACCACTCTTTCTTAATACATGTTTCTAAAATACGCATGACTAAATGTTCGTTGTATAAGCACTCTTGTACCATTTATTGGTGAATTGGTAACAAGTCAATTATTTGCTTGCACAAGTAAAATAACTGGGAATAGACATGTTTCTAACACTGCCATTAGAGTGTTATATACGATATATGCCAGCAGGGTAGGTAGGGATGTGATTTGTTTGAGTCGTATATTTCCTCGCCCATTAGTAAATGCTGATGTGTTTTTGGAAGTGTTTTCAATATTTTACAAAGTGTTGTTTAATACTCATCGGTTCGCTGCGTAGATGTTACGCAACTATGAGCTGGCTCTTTCATTAGCAAGCATAAGCACGCTGTATCGTGGGACTCTCAAGCGGTGGGAAATTTCATTTCTGAAACTTTATGAACCGCCCTTCATGAGAGCAGAGATCGTAAAAAAATGTGAGCTTCTTCTGCTTTCAAGTCACCCAACCAAAATTTCAGGCACATTTTCTCTTAATGGATTAAACGCACCAAATTGAAATTAGCACACTTTTTCCTTAACATTTCAAAACGACACGGATTGCCACATGCAGTTCGCATTTCATTGCGGTGATGCACCGTTTTTGTTGTTGTTGCAGATTGTAGGCATGATGGCTTGACACAAAACATCTATTGAATGTCGGCCAATCTAGAAACAGAACACCTTGACCCATTTCACTCGTTAATGTGTACAGAAACTAGAATTGTTGCCATTGAGTTTTCATCGTTAATTTCGGAGGGTTTTTTTTAAAATAACAGAACCCTCCAATTAGAACTCGTTGATAAAATTCAGTCTTCACAAAAGACGCATTCAAATTCTCCTTTTGCGTTACTCTTTACCTTTGCCAGTCATAATGACCTGTCTTCAATTGCTTGCTGTCGCGAGATAAACAAAGCGGCATTTCCTCCAGCTGCGTCCCTCCAACATTAACGGTGATGTACTTCGACAATTTGTTGTAAAATTGCGTAGAGCGCTTACTCTACTGCGCTGTTCTTCACTCGCGTATTTTGCTTCCCAAAAAAAGGAGTGACCAATGGAACTCGCGCACGGAAACAATGCTCTCGCACACGATAAGACACGCCGCACACGAAACGTTTCTCCTCTGACATAACATCTCGTGAAGTTGAACGTTGTACAAAAACACACACATTACCAAGTCACCTTTGGAAATGGTTTGATGTGGGATTAGGAGAGAGGGAGAAATGCTGCACCGGTGAAAGCGGAGTGTGCTGCACGCATTATACCAAAGGCATTCCAAGACACGTGTTACCTTCAGCTCTCTAATGATTACAACATAGTTTACCTGTACGTTTTTTTTAAAGGCAACACTGAAAAAAAATCAAGCATTTCTTTTGAAAAGCAGGACCCTTAGGCAGCAAACGTTATAACGGGCTGTACCTAATTAGGTGGAGGTTTTAATTAGCTTGCGGTGGAATAACATGCAAAGGGGGGTTGTTCCCAAGCTACCGGCTTCCTGTTCGCCATGGTGACAGATGCGAATGGCCCGTGACTTGCCTCATGCGTAGTGGTAGCCGGTGGTGGTTGGTTGCGCAAGTTCTGAACACACCGCTGCGTGTTTGCTGGATGATGTTTTTTTTTGTTTAATTATATGCGTGCGCTGGGGTGGGTAAGGGATGAGAGGTGAGGTGAAGCATGGGGTACTCCCATGATAGGGCACGGTTCACTGCCTGCACTGGTGGTCGCGCGCGAATGAGTAAAGACCATGGGGAGGTTGCAAAGCAGCAGGAAATAACAAAACACGACCAGAGGAAGAGACAAATAAGTGATAGAATAAAAACTTTCTTTGGCATCTCTGTTAGCCACCTGTTCTGTTGCAGCAATAAACTAGACTTTTATATTCTTAGGTTTTTTTCGGTAAAGTCGCGTAGGAATTTTTTTTTTATTAATAAAAGTAAAATAAAAATAAAATAAAAATCACGACGTTTCGGAGACAACACACTTGATACAGCTATCGTGCTGTGACGGTTCCACCTGAAGACGGAAGCTTGTGTTGCCTCCGAAACGTCGTGATTTTTATTTTTTATTTTATTTTCATTTTACTTTTATTAATAAAAAATTTTTTTACCTACGTGACCTTACCGAAAAAACCTAAGAATATGAATCCTTGCAGTCACGAAAGCTTCAAATCTAAAACTAGACTTTATTTTATTTTACTGACCTCTTTTTCAGAAGGGACCTGGCCCCAAATGATTGCTCAACGAAGTAGCTTATCACGTGGAAATGTATAGCAGCCGTATACTCTAAACGCATCTTGATTCCAAAATGTGGAGATAAAAACTGGAGGACTTGGAGACAAATCCACGCGACCATGGGGAAAACATGCAAACTCCAAATATACAGGTGTCAGGATCGAACCAATAGCTTCCTGCATACCGGGTGAGGTAGTTAACATAATGCCACCATGGTGCCCATGCCAATAAATCAGGCGAGGCCCTTATATGCACTGCACATGCACTCGTTGCCTGCCTTTTAGCAACTTTCTTTCTCACATTGAGACGAAACAGCACGAGCCATCAATAAGTGCTCAATTGACAGTCGCTTCTCACTTTTAAATAAGATTAGTTAACAACCATAAATGTATTACCAAGCTACCTTTCAATGTTTTATGGCTTTTATTAAGGGAGTAATTTGGCTCATAATTGTAGATTTCCCCCCACATTTGTCACATTATATTTATCATATTGGTAACCCGAAGACAATGTTATGGTTTTCTTTTAATAACAACATGTGAAATTGATAGAAAAAAAACATAATCCACGATGATTCATTTTAAGCTCGATTACTTCACACATTCCTCAGAATGCAACCCATGAGGTCCCAATGAAACCGGCCAAGTATGAAATGGGATATATATTTTTTTTATATATAAAAAGGCCTCAGATCCTACTTTGTTTCAGCCTTCAGATTTTTAGTGGCTGAATAAATACGGGGGATTAAAGTTTTGATAAGGCACATTGGGAGCACTTATATAGTTTCAGACGACATGAGCCCCTGGTGTGCGATCAGCTATGTTTCAGGTGTCGCGGGAACAAAGGAAATAGGGAAAGAGCTCTCAATCATCTGCGGTGAGATTTTTTTTCTCTAAAATCACTGTCCATGAGGATAGGCCCGAAGGCCTAAAATGGCAAGTAGCCATCAACGAGCAGCACCTTTGAAGGTGTCGCAGACAAGAATTGACGTGTGTCGTGAATAGAATAAGGTTATCAAAAGAACTTGGGAAGAACAAATAAAGGGAGAGAATTCCAAAGTCGCCATGCAGTGCATTGAAAGGAGCAGAGATAGAAGTGTTGTGATCTGGAGTGTAGTGGTTGAAAACAGCGTGGATGAGATTAAACAGTCTGGTAAACATAATCCTAAGCCATGGGTGGCGTTCCATTGCAATAGTAACCGTGTTTGTATGCATGTTGAACTTTTTTCGCAACGTATGTAGCCAAACATGCTAATCGGAGGTGCGGGAACGATGGTGGTCGCGATAGAAGCGCAATAAGAAGGCGACTGCCCACCGGTGAGAAAGTGACTGGAATGAGTAAGCGAGCGCCAAACTGTCAATAAACCTGACTGCTCAACGCTACATTCTACGAAGGGGACATCGAGGCAGGCGGAGCTCGGTGTTGCACCCGCGGATAACACGACGGCGCCAAACGCTCGCAGGACATACCGTGCTCCAGGTGCTCGATCTCCCCGATGCTGCCGTCCGGGGTGCTCCTCTCGTGCCCTTCGTCCGTGAGCGGCGTCAGCTGGTAGTAGCAGCAGCCGCCTCCTCCCCCCGGGAGACCGGGGCCGTGTTCGGCCCCTCCCCCGGAGCCCGCGGGACCCGAGCCGAGCTCCATTGCAGCTCCCGTGATGCCGCCCGGCCGGTAGGCCATGGCTGGCCCCAGCGGAGGCCCGCCGTCGGACGTGTCGCCGAGGCCGCTGTCGGCGCAGCTCTGCTGCGACGAGCCGTAGCACTCCCCGTCCAGGGTGAATTTCACACGGCGCTGGGGCTGAAACGTTCCGCACATTACACGTCTGCTGTCTATTCACCTTCGAGCGCACGCATCGGTCACACACACTTTGGCCCACGCGGGTCCGCGTGAACGAGCAAATTTGATTGGCAAGACAGTGAACGTTGTGACTACTGTGTTGGTATTTGTGAAGCGTGGAGTGGAGGACTGGGGGCACGGTAGAGCACATGCGTTTGTGTTCTCCCCCGTGGTCGTGTGGATTTTTCTCAGGTTCCTCCGGGTTTGTCCCACCACATTTAGAATCGACGCGCGTTTACAGTATTTGGCTGCTTATAAAGTCCACATGATCACCCACTTCATTGGGCTATTGCTTGTGGCCAGGTCGCTTGCGAAAAAAAGAGCCGGTGGATGAATAGTGCTTAATACCCACGCTGTAAATCCGCGCTCGCGAAATTTGCCGACGTATTCTGATCTCACGGGAACACCTGCGCACGTTTACTTTGGGATGCGCATTTATTTATTTCGAAATTACAGATGAAGTGCACTTTGTTTGGTTATTGGGGACATTTTAAATAACCCCGACAAATTTTTGTTTGTTCAATTCAGCATTGCACTGCAGAATGGACTGCGATGTAATAAGAAATGTGCACAAAGCAACCGACTCAGCAATATCACCTTTTGCAGGTTCAGTACTTTTTTCGAGGAATCCATTATGAATGTTTACTATGTCTCACGTATACACTTGAACGCGTGGGATGTACGCGAGCGGCAAATGTAACGGCAACGATTTGGACCTAATTTTAATACAACGGCGTGGCCAGTCGGCATGAACCCCGGTCTGCCCCCATTCTCCGAGGGGGGCGGGAAGGACCTGTCAAGTGAATACCTGCGGAGTGACATTCCATGCGATTCATCAGACCGAAAGTGCGTGCGGACGTAAAAACGCGATTATTAGTTTGCCGTCCGAGCACAAACGCGACGCAAAAAAATTGTCACATCTATTTCCAATTAGCCGGCTCGGGAGAGAGAGAGAGAGCGAGCGGCAGCGCAAGAGCAGGAGGAGGAGGTTTATTTGTGGTCACGGCTCGCGCCATGAATAAAACATCGCGAAATTACGATTCCGTTGGCGGAGCCAGCGTGCAGGGGTTCGCCGCGAGCCGGCACATTAATGCAGCATTGATTTGACAGAGCTCCGCTGGAGTTGAGGGCTGCTGGGTCTCAAGTAAAAGAATACATTGACCAATGGCATCCGCACGCAAGTGAGGAAAACGCGGTTACTTATTAAGTGCGTGTGCACCGCGTACATAGCGTTTTATATGATAAGTTACGCTTAGAACGCATCTGTAGTTGTCGGCAACTCATAGTGCGTGATGCGTGTTATCCGTGGTGGATAAAAAAAAAAGCGACAAAACTCGCACTTGCTGTTTTTAAGCAAGACTGCTAAAGATCAGACGTTGAGGTGAGGCTTTGCTGCCCAACTGATTTCCACGGTTCGCTACGTACAGTGCGAAAGAAGTTCAACATACACAAATTATAATTACGATAAATATTGCGGGAAGGGGGAGGGGAATGAAACAGCTCAGTGGTTTTGGGGACTGGGCCACGAACCCAGCGTTGACTATAATACAGGTTTTTTTTTGGGTTAGATCGCGTGAATATAAATGCGACGTTAAACCCGCCAACACCCGACACAGCCAATTGGTCAGGTTTGTCATGTAAACACAACACACAAAGTCGACACTAGTACAGCACACCGGTTGTGTGTTAGTAAGTCCCTCAACATTCACGATCTGAGTACGACGTTTTGCCAGTAACTACAACGAGCATCGCCGGGCGACGGCCAGACCAGCGTTGACTGAATCTCATTCTCAGGCATGGGCTATAAACAGGAGAGGCGTGCAATATCTGCAGCGGTCCTCAGAGGTCCCTCAACTTCACCAACTGTTCACTGATCAGCGGTGAGGTGTGGTCTGAAACACCCCTCCTCACCCCTCGTGACCGGTAGAGTGGCTGGGGATGCCTTTGCCCAACAGTTGATTTGCCAAATGATATGTGATCGAAACATCGTGATATTTTTTTTATTTTTTTATTTCTACCTACGTGACTTTACCGAAAGAACCAAAGAGTATGGATTCCTGCAGTCACGAAAGCTTCAAATCAAGATTGATATGTGATTTATTGTATTTTTATTATTATTTAATACCGCATGGGATGACACTCTAAGCCGTCATTCAGCTGAAAGGGGCTGCATTTTTTTTGGAGAGGGGGGGGCAGCTGCTCCAGGTGCATTCTATACAAAGAGCCATTTACAGTCTTTAGAAATGTATATTTTTTTCCGGGTAAAACGTGTTTTTTTTTACAAAAGTCGTGTCTCTCTCACTTGACTGACTTCGCACCTTTCGAAACCATTCATTTTTTTATTGTTCAGGTTCTTTATTTTTGCGCATTTTGTACAAATTGAACATTTCGCACCGTGTGGGTGTAACACCACACAGTGCGAAATGGTGAGATGGAGACCACTCTTTGTCACTGGATGGACGTATGCTGCTACTGCCCTTGTATTCATATCATCCCTCTCAAGCAAGAGCGGGTTTTCCCTCTGTATTGTGAACTAAGTCACCTTTTGAAGGTTGCAGGGAGTGAGCAAACAAGAAATATATATCAGTGAGCCTTACCTGGTGAAATAAAATAAACATTAGTTAACTAGGTAATCGATGGTACGTGCACAAATCTGGACCCTTTTCCTGTTTGTGGGAAATGCTCAGCAGAGATTGATTGATAATGAATTAAAACCTGAGCTTGCTGGAGGCCAGGCCTGATCCTTGCTGTGGCTTGCAGAGCTGGGCACCACACCCAATGTGTAATGTAAGCACCAGACCACAGGTTCTACACATTATACAACCATAGCCCAAACTGGGGTTATAAAAGCAAGAGGAGTCTTGTTCATCGACTGTAATTCGTGTCACTCTACGCTTACTTGGTACGTTGTGTCGATCCATTGTAATTACGGCTTGGGGCTTCACATTTAAGAACAGTTTAATTCATTGACCGCGTAAATATTGTTCTCACAACTTCAATGACTACACCTTAAATTAGTGGCGTTTCATTATAAAACGTGAAAGTCTGTGCGGTTAAAACGTAGCCGCTCTCATTAATGTGTGTTCACAACGCAAACACTTCAGCTACAACTTATTTCGAGTGGACACTGGGCCCAAATCTTCTCCTCTCACCTTCCTGTTTTGAGGTTGATGCTAGCTCAAAATCATCATCTGCCATGATCAATCTACTGCTGGATGAAGGTCTCTCTCCAAGCCACCGTCACCGCATTTCACTATCACGTGATCTATCAATCCACGCAGCACCCACACGCGAGCCAATCCCATCGCTCAATCTCCTCGGTGGATATCTCCTCAGATTCCGGTGCGTTCTGAGCTTCCACTAAGTCGTTGTTCTTCACCTTCGGTCATCGTCCGTTCTAGCCATGACACGTCTTTCCCCAGCTCGCGTCTCTTAACATTTTGCATGGTAGCAGAAAACTAATTTCTTTAAAACTTATTTTTGCGTTTAGTTTGTTGTCCTTCCCCCCGCACCTCCGATTAGCACGATTGGCTACGTACGGTGCGAAAGAAGTTCAACATACATGCACACATTACCATTTGTATGTTCTCTAACCCACATATTCATATTTCTGTCTCTCAATGTGAATACAAATGTGCATCTTTCTCCATGCCTCTTTGTGGTACTGTTGAGTTTTTTGTTCCATTTTCTCTTTCGTTCACCACCGTGTTTCTGAACCATAGCAGGGAGGTAGTCAGCACTGATTAAACACTGTCTTCTTTCGGCACACTGCTATGGTTACTTTTCATAATCATTTAGTCTCTTGTCCTTCCCCGCACCTCCGATTAGCATGGTTGGCTACCTACCGTGCGATAGAAGTTCATCACACACGCGTGAATTTTCGAAACGAAACGGCAAAATAATTACCAAACACCTTTTTTGACGGCCGAAATCTGAATACAAGTAAGCAACTAAATAATTCAACCAGCCTGGCCCAGCGCATCCTGAACGTGTCAAGATATACTGCTGACCCTCTAATGTAACCATAGGTGACAGCGGCGGATGAACCTCCTGCGTGGTAAAGTACATTAACAGGTTTTGGCTCTGGAAATCGGAGGTCTCCCATGTGTTTTGCTCTAACAGCCTAGAAAGGCCTCATCTCGCATCAGCCACATCTTCTCGTACTATGTAACCTCTCTCGCCGCCGAAGTGGCACGTCCCCCCGTTGATTGCGTTGTTTTCGCGCAGTGAAAAAAGAAAACCCCGCAGCTGCCTCCAACGGCTGTCTTGTGAGTATTTTTCTTTTGGTTGTTTTGAAAGAGTCTGATTTGCCTGCCAAGCCTTTCGCTCGGCTTCTGTCCCTCCTTCGAAGAGAGTACTTTAAGAAAAAAATCCGACAAAGAAAGGCGGGGTATCCATTGTTTGCCTGTCACCCCCCATCAACCATTAGCGGAAAATTATACTGACCAACACGCAGTGGAGCCCTGCATTCTAACGAGCGCGCTGCTCCGGCATGTACAATGGCTCGGCCAGCCGGGATTATTTTTTTTTGTGTGAAGAAAGGCTCATTTTCCTCCACTGTCGTCAGTTCGTGCCACTGAAAAGGAGAGCAAAACTGAGGGAACACTGCCAGAATACATAGCCAAAGGACCTAGGGAGCATCCACTTGTATTATTCGCGCCAAACAGTCTGCCTACTCCTGAAGGAACAAATCGTTGCGTTGTATCAGGGCCCGTCTGCGCGTCTTATTGACTCATCAAGGGGAGAGGCAATGCAATCTGCGGCACTGTAAATCAAAATTAATGTGACTAAAGTCGATGCCGTGAGATGTACGGTATTAAAAAAAATCAATATTCCGACGATCCCGAACTCGTGTTTGCCCTTGTTTTGCACGGTTGACTTGTGCTATTAACGAAAATGAAGCTTACACAACACACCACTAATATACTAAGTGGTAATTAAACAGCAACCTCAGTCACGGCGTGGGGTCTTAGCAGTTTATTTGGGGCTTAGTGGCAGTGTTGCCAGCATGGTGTCAAAGATAGCTCAATGCTGCATGCACACGGTAAAACGGCTCAGAGCAAGCTGGCTGCCATTAACTTGATAAATACGACCGATTATTGCATTGTATATACGTGCGTGCACAACCTAGCCTCCGAGAAAAAAAAAGTAATTTTCCAGATGTGTCCCTCATGTCATATTAAAGAGCTGCGATGTATTATTTAGCAAGCTGCGCCCCCCCCCCCACACAAGGAGCGGGAAAGACGAGGAAAATAAGAGCGCTTAAAGCTAATGCTCGGAAAACGATGACATTGGACATTTAATGCGCTAGAGCAGTGGTCATCGGACTGACACACATAGGCTCTCAGATTGTCGGCGGCGTGCTGCTTGCAAGGGACGGTTCTGCAACTGCCAGGCGACTGTGCCACAGGCTAGAGTAATTAAAATTCCCTTTCGATTGGTAATAGTGAGACCCTTTTTGTGCAAAACAGACAAAAAGGTTATTAGGCAAAGCGACCTACAGACGACTGCTTGTTTGAAATCCTTCTTTGATTTTTTTTTAAATACACGAATGATCAGCCAAATGAAAAATGCATCCACAGGGGACGAACGCTCAAACGTTTTGGCATTGCGATGGCTTCCGCTCACACAAGAGGTGCAATGTAACGAAAAAAGAATCCGCAACGTAATGCATTTGTCTCACAGGCGTCTTAGTGGGTAGCAATAAAGCCCATTATAAACCACATGCAAATGCAATCATAAACCAGTGACTTTATTACCAGTGCATCACAGTCTGATTAAAATCACACTTTTAATAATGTTTCTGCAGTGCTACACTGTGAACAATTATATTTCTTCGGGAAATTACATTTTCCCTTTGACAACTGAACAGGATTTTGTTACCCAAACTTCACAACTCAATGGCAGTGCGTGGAGAGCATCGCACGCATATATGAACATAAGGGGCGGTTGTTTCCGTGGGTGGCATTACAGAGACGTACTTAAGCCAGCGAACCTGGGAAGGATTTCGTTTTTGTCCGCTTCAGGCGTCTCTAAAGGTTCACAAACAGGTGCTCGTTTTAGATTTGAAGCTTTTGTGACTGCAAGGATTCATATTCTTGGCTTTTTTCGGTAAAGTCACGTAGGTAAAACATTTAACTTAATAAAAAGTAAAATAAAAATAAAATAAAATATTTTATTTTACTTTTTATTAATTTTAAAAAGTAAAATAAAAATAAAATAAAATATTTTATTTAATTTTACTTTTTATTAATTTTAAATTTTTACCTACGTGACTTCACCGAAAAAACCCAAGAATACGTGCTCGTTTGCATACGCCGCACGCCAGGTCCGATCCGCACCCTTATACAACACGGCGCTGGTGTGGGTGACGGAACACCGGCCTTCGCAGAGAGACCTTTAGACACAAGTGTGCACACACGCACAGAGGTAGCGCATGGCATCACAGCTGTCCACGGGCATGCTTCTTGTGTGGTTGCACAATATGTCATAGGTGTGCTTGACTGAACAATTGCACGTACAGCCCTTTGACGCAATCATTTACGCAAGTTTAAGCACGCGCACCTGTGACCACAGATGGGCAAGCACTGGCAGGCAAAGGCTCAGCTTAACGCTAGATGTGCTGCAGCGATCTCATAAGGGTTGGAGGGGTGGATGAGGTTATACACAACCGTGATAATGCCCCCACCGGAGCCATGGCCCCAAGAGCCCTCTCATTATAGCACTTTGACTAAGACCGCAAGTTTGCCATATTATGGGTCTCAGTGAGTGATACTACTCTCAAGTCTCTTGGCATTTCCAATGGCTTTCCTTGCAAACCTACGCGGAAAAGTCAATGATCATAGCCAAAGGCTGTCAATGAACTTTTGCTTCTCTCTGCGCTTCACGCAGCTCGCATAGAGCTGGCTGTCGCATACTCTCGTTTGCTCACACGATGACATTTGCTAAACCAAGGTCCCAAAGATCTTATGATCTCCAACTGCTCAGCACTCCCAGGTCCAGGTTGCGTTCTTTTGGTGATGGGGCTTTTGTTAGCGTGGCACCCAAGCTAAGGAACGCCTCGGAGTCGGTAGATATATTTAAGTCTGCTTTGAAAACCCATCTCTTTAAAGTGGCCTTCCCTCTTTCGTTGGGTCAGTTGTCCTCGTTCTGTTTTTGTGTCCTGCTGTCCACGCACTGCGCATTGGGATCCTAGTATGGAATGTGGATTATAAATTTGAGTTATTAGTGAGTTTAATGGGCATGAATTTTTTTTTCATGTTGGCGTAAGCACAACATCGTAGATATGGATATAGAGGAGGAATCATAACAATTCTTGAAGGGAGCATTGAATTATTTGCAGAATGTGACGTTGAAAAAAACACGAGTTTGAGTTCATGGCTTTGTGGTTACCGGAAATAAGGGTCAGCAAGGTCTGCAATAATGAAATAGTGCAGGGAAAAGGAGCATCTAAATTGTATATCTGTAAGTAAAAATAGCATTATAAAATGAATAGTATGGCTTACGTTAGTTTATTCTCAACTGCTGAAAACGAATTGTAGTTTCAAGGCTTGTCGGCACAGGGTAAAAAAACATTCTTTACAAAAAATGCACCTCCTACTGTATTGAAGCAGGTGGCCACACCACTGCATGACTTAATCCAATTTTCAACCTTCTTATGGTGCCGAACATCAGATGTAGCCATGTGGGCAACGGCCGTCTGACACATCCAGCATGCAGAACACTCCAAAGCACAAGTCTCAGTGTCTGTATAAAGAAGAGGTGTGTAGCACTGGTTATCCAGAGTGCTTTAGATATACGGCTTTAGGCACAGGAATGACACGCCCTACAGTTAGCGTTGAAAGTAGAAAATTGATTTTTTTCCCCCGCGAGCTCTGCGAGCAAAGGATCTGCATGATATCCCGTGGGTACAGAGTGAGCTTGTGTAAATGCCTTGCTAGCTCATCTGAAACCTTAGCGACGATTGCAACCATTAGGTGATTTCTTCAGAAGCCTCTCAGTGCACGCGATGATGGGACACTCACAAGTGACCCTAGCGCACCTTCTCGTGTTAAACACAAAAAAAAAACATGAAATGGTGCGATGCTGCTGCATAGGACAGTGGTGCACAAGCCCAAATAACAAAAAACTCAAAACCTTTGGTCAACAATAGTGTCTGCGAAACGGAACAAAAATTAGAATGACATTTTTTTTTGGAACCAGGTAAAGCCCACCGAGCCATTAGCTGCTTTTCAGAAGCGACCTGGGCACACATGAAAGTGCATCTATGTGGTTGATGATGTGTGGGAATTCATAGCAGCAGCCAAATGATCTAAACGCATGTTTCATGCGAAGGGCAAGACTGGAGGATCTACGGAAAAAAATCCACGCAACCATGGGGTCGGGATCGAACCCACACACTCCCCTGCATACCAGGCAATGGCTATTAGTTGTAGCAAAATATTTCTTTGCTCAGGCCCATTAACCTAAAACGTTGCCTATTTTTGTTCTATATATGTATTTATGTTATTTGCGTCATCGGAACAGTGCCATTGACGAATTTGTCCAGTTTTTGTTATTCTCCCTTGAAATGTAACCATTCAAAACCAACCGTGTGCAGTAAGCAAGCAGTCAATTCGGAGGATAGAATGTCTTTGCCACGCAAATCGTAAGTGTGCCGTAAAATATGCACGTGTAAAGCCCCCTCCCTGCCCCCTCCCCTCCCTGTGCACACCCTCGTCCAGCCCCCTTCCTGCTCCCCCCCTCCACTAAACAAGGTCCTTGCCCTATCTGCTTTTGTGGAGTAGCACATAAGGCACAAATACACGCACATGTATACATTTGCCTTCCCAAGCACCAAGTTTCAGGTGAACCAGGTGATGAGAACTCAAGAGACCACAACGTGTAATTTGTAAGAGTGACCTGGGTCACGAAAATGACAATGTACCGCACACCTTTGATGCCTTAGCTATGCAAAGAATTTGGAAATATTGATAAATCCTTTTTTCAAACAACATTGAACCCTTGCCTGTGGTGATCTCTGGATAGTGGAGGCAATATTCATGCCTACCAACCTTGCTTCGCGCACTGCTCAACTTACGCACACATTCTCTACGACTTACCCACGACCGAATACCATTACATCTGATGTGCTATACCCCCACGTGCACCAACATATCTTGCGTTGCAGAAAACAAAAATGTTTTTAAAACAGCACGCATTACAAATTTTGTCAATTAATTGATTTGAGTTATTTGGACGCACACCCCTCGATCGCTAGTTGTGGTCGTTTCGCAGTGTTGGAGAAGATAAACTCAGCTTAGTTGTGAGCGTATGTGGCCACGGTGGTGCTATCTGCGACACGCAGGGAGGCCGTGATGACGGCCCCGATTCACAGCAGGGCGCGAAATGTCGTGGAGTTTGGTGATGTGGTCGTGTGAGTTGGCTCTGCCTTTTGGACCCCCTCTCATTACCGATAGGAAGAAAATGCAGTGGAGCGCTGCGGCAGTCAACTTGGCAATCGAAACTTGTTAGATTGCCGCTCTAAGAATCATTTTGTACAATACCAGTGTTTGAGTAAATGTCCAATCAGCGGTGCTACTATAATCATCACAATGGCAGCCACGACATCAAAGTACATCTGCTTCCCTAGGCTGTGTGCCAAATTTGAGTGTGTGTGTTTTGTGAAAATTGAGATATGTATAGCTGTTAGTGTTTTATTTACTGCTCTCGGCTTAACCTTCATGGAAATGTCATGAACATATATTCATGTTTTGTTTTTTTTGCACGTTAAATATGTGTTTTCGGGTTGTACCACATTGTTTTTCGGCGTGGTGCCCAACGTTTCGCTCCATGTGCTCGGAGCTTTCTTTGGGAACTGAAACGTCGGGCTATTTGCGTCAAACAACACATGGCACAACGCACCAGCGAGCTATACAGCACGACCGCACAAAAACTACGTAGTAGTACAAGAATTAACCACTTGTTTATAACCGTCGGGATTTAAATTCTTATGCAATTAAATAGCGATTCTAATTCTGAGAGTAATGATTCTTTCTTGGCCTTATCAAAATGCAAGAACATTGTTGAATATGTGTGGCTTGGACGACCAAAGGGGTAGCCAGTGAAACCAGTAACCAACTCGCTATGCTAACTTGGCCTGGCCACACATCTTGTGCCATTGTCATCATCAGCAGCAGCTATAATCTATCCACTGCTGGATGAAGGACTCCTTCACAGTCTGGTGATGCAATACTCCATCTAGCTCCTGCACACGAGTTGATTTAATCGTTTTCCGTCTGTGGGCACATTGCTGTGTTGCTTTTCATTGTTTAAGTTTGGTTTTCCGAAAGCACTCCAACCTGGTCCCCCGATGACATTTGTATTAATATTTTTCGTCATGATCCACCTTCAATAACTATCCTAGGAGTACATCAATATTCCGATGTATTTTTCATGTGCCCCTCCAACAAGCTTTGCTCATCTTTAGCTTGAACTCAACTTTGCAGCATCTTTTAATCGCGTTCGGATGGATACGATCGAAGTTCCGTGACACCATCGCTCAGCTGCTTTTTTATTTATATAAAAAAAAAGAAACCAACATTTGTTATTGCATTGAAAACACAGAAAGTTGAAAAGTTTTTTTTTCTTTTCTGGATGGACATAAAGCTGATACGTCTAAGGCCCTGCCATTTGAGCGCATTACCTCGTTTCTCTCCAATGCAGGGCATACCCCAGCCTCGGGGATAATCTTGTCAACATCTGTCACTTTCTCTGAACTCCCCCCCTCCCTCCCTCCCTCCTGCTTTTAATAAACTGCGTCGGTAAAGGTTTTATTTTATCTGGCTTTTGTTCGTTTTCTCATTTCTCGGCGGTCTCATGAAAAAAGCAAGAGGAGAAATAAAGGAGCGGCTATTTGTCACAGGGCTCAGTGGGGTTCCGCTAAATAAGGGTGCAGCCATCCCAACGGAAGCCGATATGGTATGACTCCTGAGCAGCCTCCTTAGCCATTTTCATTTCAGCAACCAAAAAATCCAGTTGTGCCGGAACGCGCAAAACGTGTCACTGCGTACGTTTTTTTTCTCTTTCTTGCAGATCTGCTGCGCAGCGCTCTCCGTTGTGATTTAGGGCTGGTACCGCACGTCGCTCGCCACGACGTCTCACGTTTCCACCGCCCCCACCCCCCCTCCACATTTAGAATGTACGAGCGTTCAAAGAGTAACTCGGCTGCTCTAAATGTCCACGCTTTGATGATAAGCCACATAGTTGAGCTACCATTTGTTATAGTCGGGTCGCTTCTGAAAAAAAAGCTAGATAACTCAGCGGGCCTTTACCTGGTAAAATAAATGAAAACATTGCTTTTGTTCATTTCTGAAGAAGCTCCCGGGCGCATTGGGCAAAAAGTATCGTGCCGAACTACATGCGGAGCAACCCAAAGCCACATCGGAGAACTGAGCTCGATTGTCCGTACACTAGAAAGCTGACAACAGAACACCCACGTGCACACACGTGCGCATTTCCCTACACACACGGGCGGGCATGTGTGTACGTGCACATGTGTACGCACGCACAAGTGCACTTGCGCTCCCCTAGGCCGCATATGCGAGAAACGCTTAGAGTGAAGAGTCAGCATTTGGGACGTAACTGGGCTCATGTCATGCAACCAAAACTTGATCATTACTCACCTGCCCTGCCATCGACACAGCATGAGCATTGAGGCTCAGCGGAAAATACTGCCTGCAATGTTCTTCTGTATTTCGTCGTCTGGTGTTTAACGATGACTTTTATTTTTCGTTACATTTGTGCCGGCACTCTGAGGTTCATATTTTTAATTTGATCAGAACGTGCCGTCCAATCGACTCGCTTGTGAACACCACTGTGGTTAAGGCCACCTTGCCAAGTAAATAAACAAAAAATACAATCCTGTTACCTGGATCACAAGAAGACCACTTAGATAAAGCACGGAGAGCATAATTAACCTCATTGTTGCACCACAACTTGACTGCAATCTGTCTCATGTAAAGTCAGTAACACCCCCCACTAAATAATAATAATCAGTAGGGGCCACAGCAGGGCCAATTCAGATGATTGCTGTCTGACTTGTCTAATGACTCTTGACGTAATTGCTAGGTGAGAGTAAGATTAAATACATAAAAAAGATGGATTAAATTGGGGCCCATTGCAGTAGAGAGCTTCAAATCATCTCTTGGGCCAGTTATTGCGTAATGCTTGCCTTGCCCGTAATTGTCATGTACTAATTATTGGCATGTCCCTACTTGATGCTCCATTTGAGCAATCACACAGCCAGAGCACCCTGGGAACTATCGTCAGTGACTGATTAAAACAACCTATTGGTAAACAAAGGTTTGTTGGCCAATTCTGCTTGGTCAAGAGACCGTGCATTTCCTGCCAAGCTCAAAATGGAATCCGTTCACCGCTACAGTTCCCCTCTTTGTAATGACTGATTCAGTTAATTGCCTCTTTGCCCCAAATAAATTGGCCACCTAAAAAAAAATCATGTCTTGGTTATGCTTCATTTGAAGCATACAAAGTGACATTGGAGCTTCTATTCTTTAACCTTCCCGTTAGAATGTGCCATCTGCGTAATTGCTTTTAATAATTGCATCGTTGTTTTGATGTACTGTAAATACGCCTCTACATGGCAACAGGAGACGTAATTTTATTGTTACCTCAGTTCCATTATTTAAAAAAAATGTAGGAGTGCCTTTGCACTGTACGTGTGGATGTCTTGCACACGACACCTTGATGACGAAGCCGTATTAAAACAAAATGGGAATTTTTATATAAATATATAACACGATGGCGGTTACAATGACTCTGAAGGAATTACATCCATTTCTGCACCATTGCAGACGACTGTTAAACAAAGACAAAGGGTGCGCTTAACAAAATAACTCATTTGTCATAGCCTCTTGTGGCAAGCGCTGATCCACTGATTCCTTAGCTGCAGTTGTGAGAATTGGGGTCAACACCTTCACAACTCACTGTGAGTTTTTCATTTTCAATCTGAGAGCCGGTGCATTTCCGCACACTTTAAATTCAAAGCAGTGTAAGCAACTAGCGCCCCCCTCCCATCCTTCCCCGAAATTCCTCGCCAATGCAGAGCCTCCCACAACTTCACGCTTGATACATATGTGGAAATGCAGACGATGTTGGACATCTGTGAGAAAGAGCTTCACAGCTCATCGGATTCTTCCTGCAGCATAAATACATATTCCGACATTTGTTTTCGTTTGCGTGATTGTTTTGTTGTTGTTGTTGCCCTCACGCAAAGGAATCGAGTTGTTTGTGTAGGCTGTAAATGAGGCAAACAGCGAGACAGCGAGAAATTAATTGCATTTTCTGCCATGATCATTGATTGACTCCGTTGCAACCACCGTGATTCATTATTCCGAGAGAACGGGCCATAATCCGTACACATTTGTTTCATCTCTGTTGGCGATCGCGCAAAGATTTGAGGTCACCGGGGACAGCAATGCACTTGTTAACGTTTGCCGTTGGCATCGTGCACTTAAAAAAAAAGCAGTTACCGAGGGTTCGCTGCTTTTGAATATTGACTTTAATCTGCGCAAAGAACGGACACTGGAGGTATTTGAAAATTGGCCATATGATCCTCATTTCGGAGCAGCATTTGCTTAGGAGAGCGTGAGAGTAAAGTGTGTGCATGTGTTGGTAATTGCCTGCGTGTGCATGTGTGTTTTTCTCAGACCGGCCGGCCGTTTTTTTTTCTCCCCCCCTGTGTGTGAGCCCGTGATGATGAGCTTCCATCCACTTTGCTTTCACTGCACTCACAAGGGCCCTCATTGTTGCTCAGAAGGTGCGAGCAACCCATCTGTCTGGTGCCTATTCACGCCACGTTTAGGGCCCACAAATAAAGAGGAAATGGCCTGCAGTGAACAGGGACAAGGGGAGAGGGAGGCGATGGATTTAGGTTGAGGTGGGGGGAGGGCAGTTTGGGTCAATTGTCCAACCAAAAGCACAGCAAAAGACAGTTCGTATGTTCGTACGTATGTATGCACGTTGAACTTCTTTCACACCCTACGTACCCAACCTTGCTAATCGGAGGTGCGGGAAAAGGACAACTACACACAAAAAGCAGTTTTAAAGAAATACATTTTAAATCTAGGTTTAAAAGTGCATAGCTCCAGTATCTGCCTACTATCGGAAGGAAGAGCATTCCAGACGGCCACAGAAGTGCATCTGAAAGCGCCCGAAGTGGTAACTGTCTTCGTTCGATGTTGCTGCTGTTGCTGCGAGGATGAACGGAGTTTGCGTGATGGTTTGTGCTCCTTGACGAAATCAACGAGGTATTGAGGTTCATTTGTGGCAATCAGTTATGCCGGCACCAAGCAATGTGGCCACCCTCCTCACCCCTTGGTTAGGTATGATATCGTGTTGTTCCTGCCACTGTTGCTGCTTTAGTAGCAGGAATTTTTGCGAGTGTATTTGGCTGCTGGGTCTTTGACCCTCGCACATGTTGTGACAAGCGTCTCAGGGAATCTGTACCAGCTGACAGAGCGTCTATGTTACTACCTGTATCTGTATGGACAGCGTGTGGCTTTTAAACAGCAAAGACGTAATCGTTTCTATTAACACCAACATATTGATGTCAAGGCTTTATATAGCCCTCACTGAATAGCACTCTGTGGATCCCCTCCTTAAGGGTAGCCAGACGAGGATTCCCGAATTCCAATGCTGCTTAGCACTAAACGCTAACGAAAAAAAAAACCTTATCAGTATGCGCAGCTGTTAATCCACGGGAACATTAATTTTAATTTATAATATTTTGTTTGACACCAAAAGGAGTTGCATTACAAAGAAAACTGAATGTTCATTGCAACTGTCAGCCAATGTATTTAATAAAAGTGTAAAGCTGTTATATCCAATGCTTATGCAGAGTGTATGTTGTATAAAACTTGGCATTTATATTGTAGACTCATGTGAAAATGGAGCACTGTAATTATCAGGCCTAATAGGGGGTATAATTTAAAGGCAAAAATATTTAAACTTGCTGCTACTCTAATGCAACGTTAACGCAAAGCTGCTTTGGAAGCCGAATGGGCAAACTGTGACATGTCAGCCACTTGCAAGTTACTGTGTCGCAATACAGGCAAATCTTCTATTAAACAGAAACATGATCAGACTGATACTACCGACAGAGCACAATAGATGCATTGGCAGTGAAACAGGGCAGAAAGTGTGTTTCTTGCAGATTGGCTATATGCTTTGTCATAAGGCAGCCAATGCTTAAAGGGCCCATTCACAAAATCTGTTTTCCATCATGCGATGCTATCTGCCATAGCCCTGGGCTAGAGGCTGTTTCATATCATGGCTTTAAAATGTTATTTATTTATTAACCTCTCTTTTCACATTTCTTCTCCCCAGTGCCACACCAATTAGTTCACATCTATTAAAAACTTTTAAATCTTGGAGGTTGCATTGTAGCTATAAACAATGCCTGCACTGTACGGCACATTTATCTTTTCTCTCCACGAGGAAAATATTGAACGTCTTTTTCAGAGCTGTGCCCATACATTTAATTTCTATGGAGAAGGGCCATGTGCTCAAAACGTCACCCATTCTCTATTTTTCTCTTTTAAAGCCACATTATTATTATTGATGACAGATATTTTGAGTGTCTTTACTTATTTGTGCTATTGCACCGCTGACAACAGAACAGCATTGGCACATCACTTGTGTTGCATGCTGGCGGTTTCACGAGGGCCACGGGAAGAAACGACCACGTCCCTGTGGCCGGGCTCACAATGCTGCATTCGAAATTATGCATCCCCCCCCTCTCTAGAAATTCCCCACAGGGTTGGCACGTACGTGATGGAATCAAAGGGTACATTTGTCGCCTGAAACTTATTTCTGAAAACCACAATTAAAGCTCAGGGACAATGTGTGGCGTCCTCTTTGCTAATTGTAATTTTCAGGGGTGCCGCAGTGGCGAGATGTTAACTACCTCGCTTGGTATACAGGAGGTCGTGGACTTGATCCCGACTCTGATGCCCGCATATTGTCGAGTTTGCATGTCTCTCTCCGCGTGGTTGGGTTGATTTTTCCCCAGATCCTCCGGATTTCCCCTCCACATGTTTCGAAACATGCGTTTAGAGTATTTGGCTGCTATAAATGTCCACATGGTAAGCCACTTCATTGTGCTATAATTTGTGGCCAGGTCCTTTCTGAAGAACAGCTATATAGATCAGTGAGGCTTATCTGGTAAAATACAAATAAATAGTAATCAGTAATGAGGCTGGTTATGTGTTAAAAGCAATTTCAAATCATATCAAAGTGAATTGCAACCACATCTTTGAGTGTTTTACAAATAATGTGTTGTCTTCATCCACTTTATTTATATCAAGCAAACCAGATAAAATGTATAATACTAAATTATTATTATGCAGTTTTCCACGTAAACATTTCTTTTAATCTGAGACAAAAGTTGGTAAAATGTTGTTAGAAATATTGAATACAGTGAAATACTTGGTTGCTTCTGAAGTAGTTTTGTGCTACGTATTCATATATTTCACTTACACCTTTAATTGAAAAAGTAAAATTTGCAATTGGTAGCCGGCTGTTTCAACCGAGCAATATTCCCATTATTGTGAGATGAGAGCCAATTTATACCCGACAAAATTCTTCACTCAGTTTGATTTATTTCCTTCAATTTTTTTTCTACTCCTCCAATTTAAAACGTAACATTAGGGGATTTAAATCTGTAAAATGCAAAACAGAAAACACAGAATGCATTTGGCATGCAATTCTTATTTCCAGAGACAGAGCAATGCCACTCACCAGCTAACATCTGCGCCATTTTCACATTTCAACCGGCAGGAAATTAAAACCCATGCTTAATGCTTTCTCTCAAAAGCATTTAGTGATTTCCCGTTGTTATGTACAACATTTTTCAGCAAGCAGCGGAATTTTGTAAAGGAAAAAAAGTGTAAGTAAAAGAAGCTGTCTGTGTAAACCTCTTTTCTCCCTCTGGCCATTAAATGGACCATTTGCCATGCACAACCTCTCCTGCAAGGCTCTCACTTCTCAAGGAGAAGAATGCCACAAAGGAAAGGCAAACAACAAACATGTCATTTTCGCACGGTTGTTCGCACACAACTAGAGGCTTTTTGCAGTTCTCCTTTTAACTAAATCTAGCAAGCATACAGTAGTCCAACATAAGTCTTGCCTTTAGATACTTTCTTTGTACAGACACGTGCACAAAAAACCTCCCCCCCATTTCATGACCTTTATAGCATACGTTTTATTAGATTGATAAGTAATAAAATAAACAGTTTTTACCATTTAACTACCAGTCAACGTTTTTTCCACTCTATAGACTTGAGAATTGAAAGAACATTTTGAAAGAATATATTGTAGAATGGCAATTAAATAGTGAAAAATTGAGGGAATATATTTGACAGAATACTGTCACAATAATCTTTTATATCTGAAACTTTAAAAAATATGCCGTCTTGGCTGGAAGAAAACGAAAAAAACTGAGAATGGAAATTATTTCCAAAAGATACAAAGTGGGATTGTTCTCTTTTTGGTCCAACTCGTGGGAGCTACTGCGATGGCCTCAGGCTAAACATTTGCATCTGTTTTCCTGAAGGAACCATTGTGTGTGCAATCGCGGCTCGCTGGATATGAGCACAGATTTTTTACTGGCCAATTATGTAATTAAAGGGGGTGTGGGAAAAGGCCAGACCATCAGCGAAATAGCAGACTGGAAATTTATATATAATTTTATCCGTAACTTTTTATGCGTGTTGCAATTACCCACGTACTTTAAATGCAATTAAGTGGTCATGCAGCTTGGAATAATGTATCAGAATACATTGCCATGACATGCCTTCATGCAATCAGTTCCATCTAGCTTGTCATGTCAGGTTAGATGGATAATTATTGCTTTCGACTAGTATGCTTGGTTTCTGTTGTTAAAGCAAGAGAAATCAAGTGGAAATGGGCAGGCCACGTCGTGAGAATGACCGACGAGAAACGGGTGAAATTATCAGGCAGAGGAAGACATGGGTGAGCAGTGGCGCCGTTTTTTTTCAGCGGTTCATGGTTGGAACCCAGCGGTCACCCTGGTTAATACTGCGGGCGTATGACTATTAATACATACCGTCTGATTTACAGCGGACGTTAATGATCCCATGGCGTGATTTGGATAAGAGTAGACCATGTGTTCTGGCGTCATGGTCCAAATTTGCCTAATCTTAAATATGTCTGCAAGTCACGTAATTGCGTAAACCTTAAAAGCAACATCGCCCCCTAATGGGAGACTATACTGGTCTGTGAAACGCTCTTAAAATCGCACCAATATCAAATGTTCCAACGGTACGATTTGGTGACATCAAATTATTTGGAGGGCATTTCTGGACAGGGGCATCTACGGGAAGGAAGGAATGGAGGAGAATGTTAGAGGTCCTTGCCGAGCAGTGGAAACTCGAACACCAACAGCAGAATGCAACATCAGGTGTGGTGTCTACATGACTACAACACCAGGAAGGGTGGCAAAATGATAACATTTGAACAGGCATCTATGGAGCTATATGATAAAACGTTAATTGTGTAAAAGCAATGGATCGTGATTGGTTAATCAGATTGCATTTACTATTCAAAAGTAAAAGCCTAAGAACAAAAAAACTTCTTAAAATGTTGTACTTTTTATATTTTCCAACTTTTAGTTGTTAGTGGTGCTTAGTATCTGCAACATGACAAAAAAACTGGAATGATATATTGAAAAAATACATATTAAGCAGGCTAATAAACTACTTGTCAGAATCTGCAGTCGTTTCATATATTTTTTTCCGTTGTGTGGTTGTGATAATAAAACTCCAAGCAGCACGTATTTACAAAAGTTATTTAATTATTTACTGAAATGGAGCTGGGTGACTCCGTAATGTATTCCGAATGCACGCCATGCCATTTCGTGTTGCTTGGTAATTTTTCTCGGGAGTCCCCATTAAGTGTTAAATATCACTCGGGCTATTGTGTGTGTGTGGGCTTGTCATAATGGTTTGTGAGATTTTTGATTAATGTGTTTGCGAAGAGCACCGTGCCGGAAGAAAAATGCCCTTGCTCGCTCGCTCGTCACAGAAAAAAAAACTTTGCACGCACGACGGGACCCGTGCAATTGCGTGCACAGCATGACTTTCCCCACCTCGCATTTTTTGCCGTATTTTTTTTCAGGGCTGTCATGCCATGAAAGTTCAAACAAATTGCACAAAAATGAAAAGCACCCCCCCCCGACTGCAACTCAGGAATTTGTAAATAACATTTCTGCATTAGCACATTTTACATCCTGGCCTACGAAGGGTCACGTTCATTTCCTCAAGCAATCTAAACAGAACTGACACATTAATACAAGTGTTTTATGGGTTAGAAATTAAAGTTATATTGGTGCGCTGCTTTGGGCTGTCGCCTCGGTTTGCTTTGAAGTTTGTGTATTATTAAAACAAATCTTTCTTGTTTATTGGAGAACACTCAGGAAAAAAGAGGGGGTTAATGTTTTCTTGCTGTGACCATTTCATCAGTGTTTATCTTGACTACAATGAACATCCACTTACTCAATTCTGGCTTGCTTTCCCCCCTCTCTATATTCCCCCCATCTTGCATATCCTCTCTTAATTCTTTTTCAACCCAAAACATTACAGCACCAAACAAACACATGGATTATCTGGTGGTCCTGAGGTACAAATAGCCAAAAACCCTGGAGGGCTTCTTCATTGCGCTTACAGAGTGAATATACCCAAAGCAGTGCTGCCCACACTTTTAAAGGTGACCTATCCGCAGGCTGTAGCCCGTCTTCCCCACACAGACCACACCATATGGTAACCGTTTTATGTTTCTAGCCAATCACACGCGTGTTTGTTTTGAGTGCAACTGCATGATACGCATGTTAGGAGTGTTTCACAAACACTTGGCGATTCACAAATTGATGAGCGGAGTTTTGATTGGCATAGGTACAGTCGGACATATTTAACAATTCTTCAATTAAAATATCCCCCCCCCCCTTAAAATAATTCAAAGGCTGCTACAGCTAACTCTGCTCATAATTAAACTGCCATTGTTTGGTAACTTATTTAGTATTGTGCACTATATGTGCATCATACATCAAAGTCAATCACAGTACAGCAGTGAAATGTGTCATCCAAAATCATAATTTTGTTGTCTTGCCTGCATTGTGATTCTGATAACCACCACTTTATCTGACACCGTATCACTACGTGTTCCTGGCAAGGAAATTGCAGGGACACAAGCGGAGGACACTGGGTTTTATGGCCGTTAAAAGCAGGTGAATAAAACGGGAATTACTCCTGGACAACACTGAGAAAAGGAAAAAAAATACCAGCTGAGGAAACATTTGATATGCCAGTCCAACTAGCTTTTTGGCTATTTTCTTTCTCCCGTTAAAAAAATAGTTTTCACTTGTATAAACATTCCAGTAGAAAGTGAAACAGAACTGGGATTGTGAGATGGAAATAAAATAAGAGAGAGCTTTGTGTCTAATCAGTGTATATGAAGTGCTTAAACCACAGGAATGTACAGCAGAGAAATGCTTAACATGTGCAGCCGAAGCAGCCAAGCTGTCCGCTAAGAAATACTGTAATGGGCTAAAGCAAATGGGGGAAAAATGTAACTGTTACCAATTACAATAAAAAAAAATACACGTTGCCGTGGTGTCACGGCTATTGCACTGAACTTGCAATACAGTGGTCACCGGTTCAATCGCCCAGCGTGGCAGTTGAAACGAACGTTTCTTAATTCCCTCCCGCTCCCTCGATCCACCCAGCGGTATAAATGGGCACAGCACAGTTAGTCGATCGGCAACTTCGCGTGTGGTGGGGTAAAATGTGGGTAACTACCACCTTTCACAAGATGTGTGGCCAGCCGTGGAAGAGTAGGCTAAAGTATTTCTAGATTTGAAGCTTTCGTGACTGCAATGATTCATACTCTTAGTTCTTTCGGTAAAGTCACGTAGGTAAAAAATTAAATTAAAATTAATAAAAAATTAAAACAATATTTTTTAAAATTAATAAAAAATAAAAACAATATTTTTATTTTTTATAAATTTTAATTTCATTTTTTACCTACGTGACTTTACCGAAAGAACTAAGAGTAGGCTAAAGTACCCTCTCGCGGGGCTCTCTAAAGCTCCGTCTAGTGGTGGCCCTTCTGCCAGCAGTAACATCAGCCAGCAATTGCAGGGCTGCATCTTTGCAATGTCTTTGCCTGATTGCATTGACAATAAGGTTCAATTAAATGTATTTCTGATGGCAAAGGGACCCAAAAAACTGGGACTAAAGTGTATTTATGATACAATACATACGCGCATATGTAACTACAAATAAAGTTTCCTGTTAATAAAACATTAAGTATGTCTGTTACATAAATACCAGAGCGTTAAATCCTCGCGACTGTATAACAATACAAAATATATGCCAAATGTCGGTATGGTTTAATACCATACATTAATTAATAACACTTCTTTCGCGGACCAAGCATGATTTGGCCAGTCAATAAAGTGAGAGCATAGTTTCCAATTGATCGTATAAACTTGACTCAATGGCAAGGGGAATTACTTGCCCAGTGTCTCTGCAATCCAGGCATATGTCGAATTTTTTTTTTCAAGTTTATTTATTCACCCCCACCACCACCAATCCAACCGGCCAAGCCAACCTCCTGCCTATGAACGATGCTGCACAGGAGTATTGATTTAGCGCAGGATGGATTGCACGCAACAACGCTTGCGCCGTAGGAAGGCAGGACTTTACTACTGAGGCCAACACCCACACGATGGAGGAGGAGGAGGAGGGGAAAAAAAACAAGAAGAGATATTTGTTCGTTAAAAAAAATTGTTAAGCACCGTCGTGGAATTAGTTTTTTTGTTTCTTACCCAATAAAGACGACGATGCATCAATACGTGAGCGAGCGCTCGGGCCGTCTGGCGGACAGCAACAATGGATGGCAAACGCCACGCCCATAAACATTGACTTTCAAGAAGCAGTGAAGATGCTAGCAAGTACTTTCCTACCGCAGGTGTGTGTGTGTATCGGTGTGTGTAGATGTAATCAGTGCGGGCGAAGGGGCGGCGGTGCGGCTATCGCACTGCGCTACTGCCAACACAAGTGGCGATTATTTGAACCGTTCCTGGGCCATTCCTTAGGTTGATTCAGCCCTAAATAGGTCCCTCGTGCTGGGTGCAAACATCAGCGCTGAGGACACCAGGGCAGCCGGGTGTGGTGCTGAATGCATCACCCCGTCTTGTGCATTATTTTTTGGCCTTCATAAGTGCACGCTAAAAGCACTCTCCCCAGGGGTGAAGGTAAAGCCTTTAGGGGCCGTCCATAAATGACGTCACGCAATTTTGGACGATTTTTGACCCCCCCCCTCGTCACACGGCGTCACAAAAAGTCAGACCTCCCCTTAAATATGACGTCACAAAGCTCTGCCCCCCCCCAAATATAAAACATGCTTCAAATCGCTTTAAACTATTGTCATTGTAGTGCGTATTTAATGTGGCGCTGCACTCTGATGTTGTAGGAGACAACATTTATTAAAAAGTCTATTTGATTAAGTAGAACGTGTTGTCTATATTTATTTAAAGTTGCGCATTTTAATGACGTCACATTTCTCAAACTCCCCCCCTCGTCACACATCGTCACAAATGTCTTACCCCCCCCCAGGTGCGTTACGTCATTTATGGACGGCCCCTTAGGAGGATATATGTATTGGTGCTCAGTGTCGTGGTTAGTACACCGAAATATTATCTCAACTTCTCAGGTTCAGTTCCTAGCTATGCACAACGCCAATTTAAATTCATGTGTGAACCAGACCTGAGCCAACTTAAATCTCCGTAGACTAAAGTACTTGGAACAGTGTGTCAAGTTGAGGATTGCGGAGACAACATGGCTGGGTTTGGTGCTGACCACACGACTACATCGGCCTAAATAGGTGTTGGCAAATTGCCCTCTTCTATGAAGCTAAATGGGCATCATTGTCTATGTGTGTGAGCGTGATATCATTCTGGTGCACTGGCAGACAATTTAACCTCAAGCCTGGCGGGCTTTAATTTTCTTCTTGGCAAGTCAACCGAGCCATGCTTTAAAGTGGCAACCCTTTTTAAATTACATCTATACCCTCATCTGCCTTTCGTTACACATGCGGCTGAGGTGGTTTCCAATATAATCCCATAAAGCTCACCAGCGAAGAAAACCCCAACTGCTCCATATGCATTTTAACACAAAATTTTGTGGATGTTACACTGAACCTAATCATGAACTCTTACTCCTCCCAAACCTCTTGTACACTTGCAACAAACATTGTGCCACAATGCTCCACATCAGGGTAATAAAACAAGCTTATGAGTTTTGTTTTGCAAGTATCGTTTACAACAAAAAAAACAGACAAAACAGAAATGTAGAGAGAGATAGTTTCATGAGGCAGACACAGCAAACTCCCCTGCGCTCCCCATGCGGTTAATGGACAGCCGTCCTCAACATCCCTGGCGAGAGCGGTGACGCATCTCTTGCGCAAATTGCGGACGGATCACAGGAAGCGAGTGCATGGGATCTAATTAGAGGCCGCTGATTCGAGCCAAAATTATGAATACATTTTAACCCTTTGTGGTAGGCCAGGGGGCCCTTTGAAAGGCCCCCACCTACCCCTCGCGCGAGCCCCAAAAACCGAGTCTCCGCCCGGCCACCCCGCATTTATGTTGATTGCGTCCATGAATGAAATATGCTGCCCTTGTACGCGGCACGCACTTACAACCGCACAAGTACACGCCTGAACAGTCAGAAATCCTGCGAGGCAGTCAGTCAAATAATGCACGGTTACTCCGGTGTTGTTCTGTGCCCATCCCCGGCGGACGTTTTCTGCATGATTTGGCCTCAAATCACAGCTCTGCTGCCGAGGGGTTAAGGGGGAGCAGTATGCAACTGTGAAGGCTGAACAGAGCACCGTGTAACTGCCGTCTATTAGCCGCAGTTTTACTCTTGAAATGTAGGAGATGCGCGCTCCAAATGATGTTTGCTGTCAACCACTCCCTTCTAATGGCAAGCCCGATTTAATAAATATGCAATAAATATGCTACAAACTGCCGTCCATTAGCCGCAGTTTTGCTCTTGAAATGTAGGAGATGCGCGCGCTAAATTATGTTTACTGTCAGCCACTCCCTTCGAATAGAAGCCCGGTTTAATAAACACACGATAAATATACTATACATAAACAATGAAACCGTCTTTTATGTACACAGCATTATTTTAAATGAGCATTATTGTACGTTTTTTTGTTATGGAAGTGGGAATTGTGTTTACATTTAGATGATCAACAGTTTTATGATGACGTATAATTCATGTATTCTTCCTGACAATGGCGGCACAACATTTTTTAGAGGCTTGTGAATGTTATACTTATCGTACACATAGTGTCTTCACAGCCTATTTACAGTTTCTCTCTCTTCATATAAACAAACATAGAATATGGATAGACTGCCCTGTATTGTGTTATCCTCGGTAATGATCACAATATATTGTTGTTGTTGTTTGCCAATCCACCATGTCAGTCAGTACTGGTTGCTGTAGGGGAAGGTGGGGGGTGGGTAGAACCAGTGTCCAATGTCACTCGCCACCGACGACAGCCAACACCGAGAATCAATTACTCTTTGGTTCTTTCGATAAAGTCACGTATAAAGAGAAAATAATAAATTAAATTAAACACTAGCATACGACGTTTCGATTGCAACACAAGCAATCATCATCAGCATTCTCAGGAAGAACGTAATCAACCAGGTAGGGTGTTGACTGTTATGTCATCCGACTCTCTGTTGTATTACATTACATTTCTAAGTATACTAGATTTGTGTTTCTATTTCATTTATACCTGATGATGATTGCTTGTGTTGCAATCGAAACGTCGTATGCTAGTATTTAATTTAATTTATTATTTTCTCTTTATACGTGACTTTTACCGAAAGAACCAAAGAGTAATTCATGCAGTCACGAAAGCTCCAAATTAACCGAGAATCAAACCCAGGTCGTTGGGTTTATCGTGCAGTGCGCTTAGCACTTTGGCACTGCTCCCATCCATTTTTACATCAAACGTCTGAACGTCACACGGAGTGCTGCATTGCCAGGTGCCCTCTCGTAATGCCCTTCATCCTCATCTTAACACCGATTAAATTCATTATCTCTGCATTGCCTTATATAAATTATCCGTGAATTCTCTGCAGGGAAAAAAAAAAAACGGGCACCAGCAGTTAGTACTTTGAGCAATTCAACTATTCCAATGAGACTGCTCCTCTACAAAGGCAATGTAGTCCTTTACAACACACAGTGACCATCTCGTGTATGCTAATATGTGCAGGGAAATCAGAACGTGAGGAGAGCATGGCTAAATTACGCTGTGGATTGTGCATGAAAGGTGAAGGTGCAGCCCTGCAACATCTTGTTCACGCCACTGCTAGCGGAAGGATCTCCCTTAGAAGGGAGGTCAAGAGACAGCTCGAGAGAAAGCGCTCTCTCCTAGAGCGTATTTGGCCTATTGTTCCAACATTTTCCAGATGTCTTCGAGGAGGTGGAGGTATCCTCCAATTAACCACCACCACACATGACATGCCAATCAACTAACTGCGGTGTCGCCATTCATTCTGCTGGAGATTTTGTATGTGACAGTAACATGCTCTACATGTTATCACGACGATGTATAGGAACTGGGAGCAGGAAAACGCAAAGATTGTTTGTGGGTACGTCGTGATGATCTCGATTATTTCACCAATTCAGCCCCCACCCCACCCACTCACTTCCCCCCCCCACCACCAATTCCCAATCCTCCAGGGGTCAGGCTATTTGGCTTGCGTCACAGCCGGGTGGTGTGACCTCACGCCGCCTCCGACCACCACATGCCGAGCGCTGCTCTCTCCATCCACTTCGCGCACGCCCTTCCTGCGGTGCTGCCGCACATTGCCAGGAGCCCTCTCGTAATGCCCTTCCTCCTCACTTCAACACTGATGACATTAATTATCTCTGCATTGCCTTACATTAACCCCCGCCCCTCACCCCCCCCCCCCCCCCCCAAATTATTTGCAGGGAAACAAAAAATGTAGACAGCATTGAATTTTTTTTTTTGTAATTTCAAGATTTTCTCTCTCTCACCTAAATCCTAATTTAATTATTCTATTCCTCTTTGTTCCACCGTCTCTGTTCGTCGTGTCTTTGTTCGGCTGCGATAGCAATTTGAGAAGGTGGAAGCTTGTTGGATGGGGAAACGAAAAAAAAATCTTCTCATCAGGCAAAGTAACAGCTCCATAATCTATTGTTCCCACCATCCATCACGCCATTCAAGCTCCCCTTTGTGCTGCAAATGGATCAAATGCCTTTCAGTCATCTTGACTAGTTCCTTTCACCCGTAGCCGTGTAAGACTCCTTCTTGAAAAAGTGTGTTGGTGTAACATAAAGAAGAGGGTCAGCATGCATGTGTCCAACACTGTTTTGGAACTGATAAGGTGCACAGCGGTACGACTGACATTTGCAAAATTGGGTGTGATGTCTTGAATGAATTATACTCAGTGTCAATCCCATTCAAAGCAACCGTTATAAGCTTGCCAAAGTATCACTTAACACCTGCTGCACCGTGAATCAGATCCCAGAGGGAATTACTCTGCCTACCTCAATAAGAATGCCACGATGGTCATTTAATTGTAATTCGACTTGACAGCTCTTATTAAGGTTAAATCCAGCAACATATTGCGTAATTTTTTTTTCATGGTCAAAACACAAACTGCCATTAACACGTTGCACGTCGTACCATCTGCATTATTTACCACGTGGTAATAATGTACTGCGCCTGCAGTTATTCGCGTGAAATTGTGAGGTCACCGTTCTCAGTTGAGCGGCCATTTCTGTCACCACTTTTGGCGAGCGATGTTCAGCTTTTGAGGCCTCCATGACCGTGGGATGTGTAACAAAATTAAATCGGCACATTAATCTGAACCGGCTCCTTTACAAGTCTACATACTTATTGCCTTGCCTCTGCTTTATTATCCCTCACTGGCTCATTAATAACGGCAAGCGGTCGATGGTACAGCAGCCCTGGGTCATGAGCCGACGATCCGTAACCCTTTCTATTTTCGCCGCTCGCGCGTGAGATGCGGTGGGCGCGGGGGTGCGTGCGCACACGTGGCATTGTAATAACGCTTTTAAATACCTGTCTGTTGTAGCGCTGACCCCCGCCTTTGTTGTTGCCACCTCCGCCACCACCGCAGCCGCCACCGCCGCCACCGCCACCGCCGCCACCGCCGCTGCTGTTGTTCCCACCACTCTGCGAGCTGCACTCCGTCTCCGAGTGGCTGTAGTGCTCCGAGCTGATGGACGAGCGTTTGGACGACATGCAGTCGTTTCCCCCGTTGCCTCCGCCGGCACAGGCCCCGTTCCCAGCGCCGCCGACGCCACCGACGCCACTTCCGCCGCTGCCCACGAACGTGTTGGCCACTGGGAGCTCCTGGATGACGCCGTACTTTTTCCCCGCGGTGGGAGTCTGCTGCGTGGCCTGGGGGAGGCTAACGGGCGTGACGGGCGAGGTCGAGCGGTAGTGCCGCGCCAGGTCGGGGCTCTCGGACCCACCGCCGCCTCCGCCGTTGCTCCCTCCTCCTCCCCCTCCTCCTCCTCCACTGCCGCCGCCACCAACGGTGCCGCTGCTCGAGCCGGGCTTGAAGGTCGTGGCCACCCCGTCGCCACCGCCTCCTCCGCCACCGAGCCCGTAGATGGGGCTGGGGGCATCGGACTCGTGCCCCCAACTCATGGCCTCGTTAATCGTCTGATACGTTGGGTCTTCAGAATTTTTGCTCGCTTCGATCGCTATGCTGAACGGAGCGCCGTTCGCGTGCTTCTTTTTTTTCCTGTTGTCCGACTTCTTGTTATTTTTGCCGCCGTTGCTGTGCTTTTTCTCCTGCGTCGGGGAGAGCCACTCTTGCCCACCGTGCTTGGCCCTCACGATGCCCCCACCCCCGCCCTTGCGCCGGTTGCAATAGCAGCGGTGCACCAGGACACCCAGCAACACGATGAGGGCAACTCCCAGGACCCCGGCCAACACGGCTGCCAAAAGCAGCACCTTATTGTCCTCTTGCTCGCGCCTGCCAAAGCCAGCGACGTCCGTGTCCAGAGGTGTCTGCAGGCTGCCGGCAATCAGCCACTCTATGTACGTGGCATTCTCCAGCGTCTCGTTGACAAACACGTGCACCAAGGCCACGGCGTGATGTTGCACCGCGATCCCGATGTCACTCACGCGCACCACCAGCCGGTGCAGGCCGTGGTGCATCTCCGTCAGGGGCTCCATCAGCGTGATGTTTCCTATCACGGGGTCGATGTGGAACAAATTGTGCGGGTTCCCGCCGACGATGTGGTACCGCAGCTCCGCGTTGATCTCGGCGTCGTTGTCGACGGCAGAAACCTCGGTCACGATCGTGCCGGGCAGCGTGCGCGGCACGACGAACTTGTAGGTGGTGTTGGAAGGCGGCATGAGCACGATGGGCGAGTTGTCGTTGATGTCCATGACGTGAATGACCACCTTCACCGTGGAGGATCTCACGGGCTCCCCTCCGTCTGTCGCCTGCACCTCCAGCACGTAGTAGTGCCTCTGCTCCCTGTCGAAGCCCACGTTTGAGCGGATCATGCCGGATTCCGGGTCGATGCTGAAGAGCTGCCGATTGTCCGTGCCGAGGATGGAGAGGCGGACGCGTCCGTTCTCCCCTTCGTCCGAGTCGGCCACCGTCACCATGCCAACGGTGCTGTGCTTGGGCACATTCTCGTTCACGTAGAAGTCAAACTCGGCCAGGCTGAATCGAGGCCTGTTGTCGTTCACGTCGAGGACATTCACGATGACGGTCGCATTGCCCTCCAACACTGGTATGCCCTGGTCCTTAGCCAGGATGGTGAAAGAGTAATTCGCCTTTTTTTCCCTGTCCAGCTGCTCGGTCAGAGAAATGATGCCCGTTTCTGCGTCCATGTGAAACATCGTGGGTGCATCTGGTCCCAAAAAGTAAACCATCTCTGCATTTTTGTCCATGTCTCTGTCAGTGGCGCTGACAGTGATCAGGTGTTTTCCAATCACGTTGTTTTCAGGGACGGATACCTTGTATGTTGGCTCTGTAAACACCGGGGCATTATCATTGCTGTCAAGCAATTTGATTGTGACCGACATTGTCCGAGAGAGGCTCGTCGCTCCTGCGTCGGCTGCCTTTATCTGCACCACGTACTCGTTCTTTGTCTCGTAATCCAGAGTCTCCCGTGTCTCCAGAAGGTACTGGTTTGGGTAGGTTAACTTTTTGAGCTGAAATGGAACTTCCGGATTGTAGATGTAGCACGTCACTGCACCATTGGCACCGATGTCTGGGTCTGAAACCGTGATAAGCGCCACAGGGAGATTGACGTGCGACGCCTCTGAGATGTAGATCACACCGTTGACGGGTGCGACGATGTCCCTTATCTCGATGGTGGGCGAGTTGTCGTTCACATCGGTCACGGTCACCGTCACGGTGGCTGTCGCTGGCACGGGCTCGGGCCCTTTGTCGGTGGCCAGAATGATGATGCGGTAAACGGGGCTCTCTTCGCGATTGAGGAGCCCGTTGACCGTCACCAGTCCGCTGTTCTGGTCGAGGCGGAAGAGGCGCTTTCCGCCCTGGCCCGACCCGGCTCCGCCTGTGCTCGTGCCGAGGCGGTACACCACCTCGGCGTTCGAGCCCGCGTCGCGGTCGGAGGCGTGCAGCTGCACCACGTGGGTCCCCACCGGCGAGTTCTCGGGGATCTCCACGTTCACCTCCGCCTGGTCGAACACGGGGCTGTTGTCGTTGGTGTCGGTGACGTTGATGCGCAGCACGGCGGAACCCGAGTGGGGTGGCGAGCCCCCGTCCACGGCGCGCAGATTCATCTCGTACAGCTGCCGCTCCTCGCGGTCCAGGCTCTTGCGCACCACCAGGTAAGGCACTTTCTCGCCATCGGCCGTCTCGGTGACGCTCAGCTCGAATGTGCTGACCGTCGCCGGGTCGCTGGGCAGCAGCTCGTAGCGGCGCACGCCGTTGGCCTCGCTGTCGGGGTCGTTGGCCGGCTGTATCGGGAAACGCTTCCCCGCCGGCGCGTTCTCCGGCACGGACACCGTGAGCACGGGCGCCGCGAAGGCCGGCGCGTTGTCGTTGATGTCCTCCACGTTGATGCGCACCTCGATGAGCTTGAAGAAGGGCCCGGGCAGCACGGGCAAGACGCCCACCTGCACGTCCACGTGGCACTCGTCGCCCGGGTCCTGACCCCCGCACAGGGCCTCCCTGTCCATCTTGCGCCCCGCGGCGAAGAGCTCCCCCGTGCGCGGGTTAACCCGCACCAGCGGGGGCGCCGCGTCCTCGGCTTTGGACAACATCACCTTGTAGGTCAGCTCGAGGTTGTAGTCCGCCAGCCGGAGGTCGACGCTCGGGTTGCCTATGAAGGCGCCCTCACGTAGCTCCTCGGCGACTCGGTAGCTCACTTTGAACTCCTCGGCGCTCGACAGCCTGGAGAGCAGCAGCAGCAGTAGCAGCGGCACCAGCAGCAGCGGCGGCGGCGGCAGCCAGCCGGGGCGTGCCGCCCACGCCCCGTACCCGCTGGCCATGACCGGCTGCTGGTCGCCGCTTTCAGTTCCGGCCCAGCGGGGGAGGCTCGTCGACTTTCCGAACCTCAGCTGGAGCATCCACGGCACTTCAGGGTGTGTGTGCGTGGGCGGGGGGGGGCCCTTCCCAGACCCCCCAACCGGGCGAAGAGTAGCGCTCCTCCTTGCCTTGGCTGTCTGCTCACGCGCGCTGCACACCGAGCAAGAGACGGTGTGGACATTCATCCAGTGCGCTCAGGCTCATCTGAGCGCGCGCACACAACACACGGACGCCGCGCCTCCGGGAACACGGGGCGAGTCAAAAAGCACCGTTAGCCCTGCGTCACTATAAATCCGCCAAACTCTCGCCGTCAGTTATTGCAGATGGCACGTGGCCGTTTTTTTGTGGACTAACGCAAGCAAAGCCATATGCACGCACACTGTATGCGTTATATTTTAATTGCCATGCGCCGTGCGTCGTACGGACGTCGCGTGCGTTAGAGGCAGCGTCACGGAGATCATCATCATCATCGCGGGTGCTGCGCGTTCGCTGGGTGGAAATAAATGTCTGCGATTTTACCAATTATGCTCGTGCCCGCTGCGCTACACGTGCCTTTCGAATGAGACGTAAATGATAAGGAATCGCCAGACGAGAAAATCAAGATCAGGCTAAGGTGTGTGCGTGTGGGTTTTTTTTTGTTTTCTCTTATTTTAAGGTAGGAAGGAAATGCATCGCTGAGTTGAGAGGCGCAATTTAACAGAGCTATCGACCCGAGCGATGCTCATGACGTTAGTGATGATGATGATGATTGTGATGATAATTGTAACGCGAACCGGGCGCTCCATCCAACACGGCGAGACAATCTCAGGAATGTAAAGGTAGCGATTAAAAACACTCACGCGCGCCGACGAAAAGAGAGGAGAACCCACATCAGCGAAGCGGCAACGAACGCCCCCCGTTCCCCCCATCGTGTAAGTATACACCATCAATAACGCCCCCCGTAATTTCGCTTTGGTCGCACAGAATTTATCATCGACGCCGCTCTCCTCCGCGCTCGCGAATCGCGAACTTGCCGTTTATTTTTAATATAAATTCGCCGGCTCACGCAACACGCATTCGTTCGTAAGTCCCTTTACGCGATGTTTTTTTCCCACCCCCTCCCCCCCTCAACTTTTTTCGTGATGTTATTCGACAGGGCCGTTTCTTCGCGACGACGAACATCAGCGCATTTCTCGTCGTGGAGCCAGACGTTAATGGGGGTGGCTTGTGAATGAAGGAGCGGCGAGTTGAGGGAGCGGCGAAAACACCGCGCAAGCGATGTGCGCACAGACGCGTAGGGAGGAATCTGTACCCCGACCGCGGGGTGCGGTGCGAGATGATGATGGTGATGATGGTGATGATGTTTATTATAGTGATGCTAACAAAGCGTTAAACGGAGACGGTAGCCGATACAGTATTTCACCGATGGCATGTGTTGCACACATGTGTAACACATGTGTGTAACACATGCCACGGCGCCGTGAACTGTGGTAACAGACGATGACGACGATGAGAATGAAGATAACGCACGAGTGTTCACGCGGTTCGGCCAGAACGCGCGCGCCTTTGCGCATGAACGCGGGATCGTCTCACCTGGTAGCAGCAGCGCCGGCGTGTGCTCCCCTCCCGTTCGCGCAAATGTCCTCACTTGTGGTGGAGATGGGCGCCACGAGTGGACGAGACGATCGCTCCGAACGCGCGGCACATTATCTCTCCAGGGCGCGCGCGGGACGCGCTGCCTCTCCTCCCTCCCTCCCTCCTCCTCTTGCCGTATGGGTTCTCTCCCTATCCCCGGGCCTGTGCGCCGAGCAGGCGCCGGGGCTGTGTGGCTTCTTTCCCCCCCCTTCCTCTCTCTCTCTCTCACGCTTTTTCTGTATCCCAGACGCCGGGGCCACTGCTTAATTAAGCCCGAACGCACTTCTCCGCACACTGAGTCGGGCTCGTGTGCGCGGGGGGTGGCGCTGGGCGTGCGGTGCGGAGGAGGAGGAGAGTGAGAAGGAGGAGGGAGGCGAAAGGGGGTGGATGCTCGGGTGTGGTGGGAGGTGTGCGGAGTTGGAGGGATGAGAGGGCGGCGGTTCGCAGGAGGGGGGGGGGTGACGGGAGCTGCGTGCAGCGCGCGGGCTCGCGGGGGTGGGGTTTGCGTGCCGGGGCGAGGCATCTCGCCGGTGACTTCAGCACGTAGTGGAGCAATTGGAGGAAAGCGGCGACTACGTAATGCATTCGGCTGTCGGCCGGCATCAGTGCGCATTAACGGAGCCCGCGACGCTACTGGCCGATGAGCCCTTGGCTTGGCTCGAAGGAGCGCGTCAGGATGAGGCGCGGTGCGATTGATAAATCTGGAGGAGGAGGAGGAGGAGGAAGAGGCGGCGACGGGACGGGTCCTGGTGCCACTTGGAAAGACGAGAGTCCGGGGAGTCGAAATTCCCCGCTGGGAAAAGCAAATAGCGCCGTGTTTGCTTTGCCATCGGCTCAACGCGGCTGGAGAGGAATTGATCGGCGCTTTTAAAAAACCAGAGGCCAGCTTTCAAAACATTAACTACGGCTAGAATGTGGATTTGATAATTCTCCAGACGCGTTTTCTTTGAGCTGCTTTTAAAAAAAAATCCCAGACTGTGTGGCATTCTCTTGCGCGCATAGTCTGAAAAGAGGCGTGCTCAGTAATTTATAAGAAGAAATTGGCGTGCTGGCAAAAGCTGCATGTATGTGTTTTGTTTGGTAAAATTCCAATTCCCGCCGGAGTAGTAAGTACACATTCTAAATCTTCTCCTGGAGGCCGAGTTCATTTTCATTGCGAAAATGTCCCTTGGCTTCCAACTCTAGGTCTAACCTTATTTTGTTTTTTCTGTATTTATTGAATTATTTATCGAACATTTCCCCACGCGAGAAGTTTTGATCATCCTACTTCCAAACTTTTGAAATGCTTCGCCAGCCTTGCACGAGACAACTTCATAAATATTAAATGCATTGATTTGGTGTCCGCTGTCGAGTCCAAACCATTAATGTTCAATAACGGGAAATACTATTAATCATGTTTAAAAAAAAAACATACACACAAACAACATAGTTCCGTATCGATGGATGCGTGCGTACTTCGATACATATTCAACTTGAGTTTTGTTTGTTTGTGGATACAGGTCTCATTCGTATTAAGATTACCCTGGGTGTAAATGTAGCTTGCAACGGGGTGAAATGACACATCTGGACTCTGGCTCGCTATCGAAATGAAACGGCGATGCAGTCCGCTCGATCCGACTATCGGCGTTACGATTTCCCACGCACGCGCGCGCGCGCGCGTGTGAGACACGTGGAAGATGCGACTTGGAAGAGATTGGGATTGGCAACGTCGGGAATATATATATACTGTAACTCCTCGGTGTCAGTAAAGCGCAGCCAAAGCTTTCTATATGTACGCTTTAGTGCGATTATTTAATCACGCCAATGCGTGTGCGTGTGTATAATCTGATCGATATAGCTCAAACTGCGCATTCTAATTGTTTTAAAACGGTTGATACCTTCATAGCCAAAACATGTACCAGTAACAAACGCGTGGAATGTAATTCCTTTAACTCATACTCACGTTATTCATATATTTGTTAATAATTATAGAACCATAATCGCCGTATCAAGACACATGACATCAACGTTAACATAGCAGAGTGCCGAGTGTTAAAGCCCGGCGATAGTAACACCGCATCTAATTATCGGTTAATGACAAATATGAGCACCGATCTGCATTGCTGTTAGCGCGCAATCGGAATGCTTAATGTGGTGGTGGTGGTGGTGGAGGCGGCGGGGAGCGGTGGTGTAGCGTTCAGCGCACTGCGCTACGAACCTGGCCACCCGAGTTCGATTCCCGCTCACGGCCAACACCCAGTGACGATTATCTGAACCTGTCCTGGGCATCCCCTAGGTCGACTCAGCCTCAAATGAGTACCTGGTGCGGTGTGTAAACATCGCCTCTCGGGAGACAAAGGCGGCCGAGCGTTGTTTGTTGGCCACCCACCCCCTCGTGTGTCGTGCCGGCCTTCAGAGGTGCTGCTCGCTAACAGCACTTGCCCCAACAGTCTGTTAGGGTTATACTTGGCAGTGGTGGGGGTCGCGGTTATGAACGCCCGTCCCGCGATGATTATGAACGCAATCCGTTTTTCCACTGAGTTGTTTGCTGTACATTTGTTAGACTTCTTTCGCACCGTACGTAGCCAACTGTGCTATACGCGGGGCAGGGGGGTGGGAGATAACACGCCTGACACTAAAAGAGCGCTCGTTATTAAGTGAAAGCTTTGCGCTTTTGCAAAATCCAGTCACAAGGCTTTGCGTGCAAGGTTAAAAGCGCACGGCTTACGGATTATATCAATAGCGGTATAGCAATCATGCAAGTAATAACAATACTAATGTACAATGTCCTTTTTGTCAATTCATCTCTTGAATGACGACCTCCCCCCCACCCCCTCCAATGCCGTGCCACTCAAGGGGAGTGTGTGTTTTTTTACATACTTCACCACGCTGGTCAAGTGGCAACTCGTCACCGGTGTTAGCCGTGACCGGGTCCACGTTGCAATGACAACGACGGGTACATCTATACAGCGAACACCGTATGCCGGTGTAAAGGTATCTAAGTTGTGTCGCCCTACATCAACATCAGCCGTCTCGCGGAAGTCACATTGTCAATTGCCCGCATATCTAACGCTGCTCTCTATAAAGAAGAAAACAACAACAACACCACCACCACACCGACAAATAACGGGAATCAGAGAGCGGGTGGCCATTAATGGATAGAGAGACTGCCACAGCACGGAAGATTCCCGGCGCTTGGTGAGAACAGTTATGCGATGGGGCGAGGGGGGGTCCCGGACAAACACACGCAGCGAGCGAGAGAGCGAGGAGGAGTTGGAGGCGTCCAAGGTTCGTTGGCAGGAGCCAGAGCGCCCCCTGCAGACGAGAAATTGAAATTAAGTCACCGTGGGTAAACGTGGAGATCCACCACCACCCCCCCTTCTCTCTCTCTCTCCCCTCCCCAGGTGTTGGTATATGCAACACGGTTGGGAGAATAAATAAAACCTCAATAAACAGAACAATGGGCGTCGATAGGAAGCGCAAACAGAGCAACAGGAACTAATACGGGAGGCTCAGTGATGGGGTGGGGTGCGCAAATAGCGCTCCGTATGGACGAGTGTGCGGACTTCCTCACCGGGTCACTTTGTACACGAGCCGCTCCATCCTTCACCGTCCGGATCAGGACGTGTTACGCGTGGCGGTTTCATTACCGTGATTATCCTACGCGTTGTCGTGGATGCATTTCTGGCCCATGGGCTTGTTTTGATGTAAATACGTAGCGACTGTTTCTGTGTGTGTTAGTGCTGCTTTTTGCGACAACGCTCTTGATAATACCCGCATGAACGTTTGCAGCATCTGCGGTTCGTTTTCGTTGGTGTGTTGCAATAAGTTGGTTCCTCGTAGGTGCCGATGTTGGTTGTAGAGCAGCAACCACGACTTTACATTGAGGCGGTTGAGCCAGATGATTGCGTCAGGAGTGCTGGAGTGGAGCGTATCGCTGTGATGATGATCATGTCTCCTTCATATTTGTGAATCGGGAATTGATTCGTTATACGTTGATTCGTTATACGTTGAGTCGTTGTAATTGAGTCATTATAATTTAGCTGTTATACGTTCCATGACATTTTTCATTGTCCATTTGTGCATCAATTTGCGCATAAAGTATCTGCACAAGTTTGTACAGCGGATGCGGTTTAAGGCTGTGGCCATAAGCTTTGCAGAAGATTGAAGCGAGTCTGTGACTTCTTGCGACGTGTGCGCACCACTGATTGGTAGGTGATGATTTTTTCTCTCTCTCTAAAATGCAAAAATAATTGGAATAGGTGGTTACCGTGTGATTATTATTATTATTATTATTTCTAAATTTATACACCGCTCTTTCATGTAGCAAATGTGCAATAACTGTAGAAAAGTCTAAAATAAATAGGGGTGCGCACAGGGTGGGCATGACTCCCAAGGCATAATCATATTCTGTAACAATCTGATGTTTCTAGTTTTTTACGTGTAGCTGTTTTGTCTTTTTATATCAAGCAGAATGCAATTTTTCGATTTAAAGCTTTCGTGACTGCAGGGATTCATCTTCTTGGTTCTTTCGGTAAAGTCACGTAGAAGGGAAGTAATAAAATAATAAAAATAAAACATAATAAAATAATTCTCATGACGTTTCGGCCACAACGCAAGCAGCCGTCCTCAGGTGAAAACCAGGTCTGTCGAGGCGACAGCGTCAGACGATTTAAAGCTTTCGTGACTGCAAGAAAGCGTCCTTATTATGCTGTCTTTCCGACAACTCTGTTCTTCACTTGAGGACGGCTGCTTGCGTTGTGGCCGAAACAACGTGAGAATTATTTTATTATGTTTTATTTTCATTATTTTATTACTTCCCTTCTACGTGACTTTACCGAAAGAACCAAGAAGAATGCAATTTGTTGATTGGTTGCTTAAAACGAGTGGACACAGCTGCGTTTGATCATGAAAATGAAGTAAAAACATTCCAAAATACATAATCTTATGAAATATGATGGGGTTTTTTTTTAATCCATCTATTTCCTATGCTCTTGAGGATGAATCGTAGACTCAAATGACATACAAACTGCACATACGTACACACAAACATGCTGCACAGCATGAACCTCATCCACTGAACTTAGCTTACAGAGATATGATAAATTGAACTTTCAGAGATCACACCGCGTTTTAATAACAGAACGGTGATTTGCAGCAGATTTGGAAATATCAAGCGCGAGCTGCATTGGACAAAGCAGGAGCTCGCCACACTAACGTGCCAACTAAACAAAAAGCTGTTTACTATATTTATTTTTCTTCAACAATAAAATATGAAAATGCGAAATCAAAACTTCAAACAAATCATGCAGCATTGCAGCGTAACGCTCCCTGCCATTAACACGGTTGGTGTGACTGAACTGCTTTCTGGCATGATTTCTTCATTATCTGTTCACTTGTCTCCTGATTTTGCTTTATTAAGGTTCGCATATTGCTCTACACTCAACAAAAACACTCTGGACACACACACACACACACGGCTTAAGTGGCCACTATAACCATGCATTGTGTATATGCACTTTCTTCAATGCAATTATAAAAGTTGCTGAGATTTTTATGTCCGTGATGTCTGGGGTGGTGCTGTACTGACGGGTTTTTTATCGCATTGTCATGTAAAGGCAGAGATCATTGTGACCTGATGGGTTTATGTGAACCTCTTTAGAATGTCGATCACTAAGCTCAAAACGCATAAGCAAGCAAGCATTAGGCAGTGCATGAAAGCTCAACGAGTACTATCATGGAGCATTCCGCATAATAAGTACAATAAATAAGCTACCTCTCCTTCCGAGCAGCATCAGCAACAACAGCAGCCATGGTCAATCCACTGCTGGATGAAAGCCTCCCCAAGCTGTTGGCATCTCTCATGATGCTGCATTCTCCCAATTTTCCATGCAGCACCTGCACACGAGTGATTTTAGCGCTCCATCTCATCGATGCCCGTACCCTCGGATGCCTTTTATTCATTGGCTACCACGCGGTCTTTGTTATTGGCCATCGACCAAACTCTCCCTTCTAGCAACTTGCTTTGCTCGAGCCCACGTATTTTTAATTAATAGTTTGTTACGTCTTTAACCTGCATATGCTAACCCCCTTTTCCTGATGACGACCGCTTGTGTTGTGATCGAAACGACGTAGTTTTTGTTCTTTTCTTTGAACCTATCTACGTGACTTTACCGAAAGACCCAAAGTATATGAATTATTGCAGTCACTCAAGCTTTAAGTCAAGATTTATGCAGTAATCGATTGTCTCCTAGCCTTCCAAATTCATGTTAACCAATTGCATCTGTTATAAAACACACCGTTTCTGCAGCCTTGTATCATAATAGTGATTGGGTTTAACCTGCTTTTCAATTTGTACGAGTAAAGTCACAAAATAGTCCACATTTTTTTTGTGATACCAGTTGCGAGTTTTCCTTGTGAACAGGACAGCGGGGGCTCAAAACTACAGCAGAATACATGATAAACAAGAGCTGATCATACATGGTTTTAATTCTGGTGAGCATTTAATATTGGTTTCAAGTTTGTTTGTTCCCATTGACTGTGCCTGGCCCCCCACCCCGTAAAGAGGGGTTGGTGGACAGGGCTGCCAACTCGTTTCTCGCACAAAGTTAAACATTGTAAACAAATCAGACCCCCCCCACCTTCCCCCCACCTCGTGGTTTGTAAGTGGTAGAACACTTTCACCTTGTGGTGTGATATTTAGGGGGTTGGTGGTAAGTGTAGGGTGTGTGTGCTTTCGTTTATCCACTCATTTTGGCTTGCAGCCCCACGGGGTTATCTTGTTCCCTGTCTACGGGGGCTGAAAAGTTTGCCCAGACACCATTTGTCTGTGCCACACTTGTTATTGCCACTAATTTGGCCACAGCAAACAACACAGCTTTTTTTTGTTGGTTTAAATGTCCCAACACACAGATTTATCCTACAGATTTTCGAAATAAAAGGACATTGAATATAGCACGTTACAACAATATAAATGCCATAATTAAATGACCGCACGATTTGTTCGGAAATGTTTATTAGATTAGCAGACAATATGTGTTTTCATACATCTGGCTCTCCACGCAAAAAAAAACATTCCACAACCCATCAGCCCCACAGCCATTCTGAAAGTGATTTACTCTCAGTGGCATGTGGTTCAACACAAGTCAAACTCAGGACCGGTTTTGTCAAACAGTGCCTCATCAGCAGTCAAGCTTTGTTCGATTCAATGCTCGTGAGCTGCCAGACGTCACGTGTACTCTTTCTCCACAAAATGATAAAATGCACAACACAAACAAACGAATCAATAACATCATTGTGGCGAATATATGTAGCATAGTAGTTTAAACAAACATTCAAGTATTTTTTTTTACAACAACCACCAGCCCCCTTGGCCTTTTGGAGAGTTGTAGTTTTCTCTGATTGGGATTTCTCCTGTGACTTCATAACGTAATACATACTTTCTTTTGTTGTTTCAATGCTCATAAATAACGACGGATTGACAGCCCAGTAATGGCACATTTCCTAGAGGATAGTCCGCTGGCGAGATGGAGTACCCGAATCAGCTGACGTGCAGCTTTTGACTAAGATTGTTGCATTACAGGTTCACGGGGAGAGATGGCAACAATTTGGGAAGGCCTCGATCCAGCAGTGGATTGGCCATGGCTGACGAATGACAATTCAACATTATTGACTCTTTCCTTGTATTCCTCTGCAGAGCTTTCGTCAGAACAATGCGATCTCCTCTTGCATTTCATTCACCTTGTGGTTTTCTTAATTTAAAGCAAAATTATGAGGAGGAGGAGGTTGAGCAAATGTAGCCGAACCTCCCTTGGGAGCCCACCAGAGGCTAAACAAGCACACAGTGGCAGAGCTCAGTTGGACCTTTAAAAATTCCCGGCCTCTAGGCTACTTGATATGAAAAAGTCACCCCCCCCCCCACACATCCTTTCCACCTCTTCTCTTATTCCTCACCCCCATCACCTCACTTTTACAGGCCATTCTTGCAAATGAGAATATGCTGGTCTCTTGAGTTCTCATCTGGTTGAACAAAATCAACTAAAAACTTGAAGCTTCTCATTCATGAGGCTATTACGACAACAACAAACATATATATATGTTACATTTCCCAGCAAAATGGCATGTTGGTATGGAGAAAAGCACTTTACGTCTGATCCCTTCTGACTTATTTTGGAGCTTTCGTGACTGCAGGAATTACTCTTTGGTGCTTTCGGTGAAGTCACGTATAAAGAGAAACATACAATATTTAATTTATTATTTTCTCTTTATACGTGACTTTACCGAAAGAACCAAAGAGTGATCCCTTCTGCTCTGTTTGCCACCAGCGTGCTATAGAAATCGTGGCACTGCGTTCGCTGCATTTTCGCTGTCACTTCCACAGGGCGCAGCGCATGCGGAGTGGACAGCGCTGGAACAGCTGATCTGCGGCACACTCACGGCACTGGGAATCTTCAAGACAAAAAATCAAGACTGTGAGATTGTAAGCATGTACATTTTAATATGCGTACACTTTTAAAGTACACGTTAAGTACACGTGCATAAATGTTCCGCTTATTACTAAATCACCCTGTCTTGTCAATCACATCAATCAATCTTTATTTTATGTGCCAATATCGTCCTCAATAAAGTAGGTATCACTGGACATTGTCAACTTCTTAGAAGCTAAGCAGTCTTGGGCCTGGATAGCGCACGAATGGGTGACCACTGAGCATTACGGCTGCTGTAGCCTGCTGCAGATTCTGCTGACAGCAGAAGCCAGTTCAGCAAAATCCCTTGTACAGTACTATACTCCTATGTCTATGGTCCCGCTTTCACCAACCCACACTGATCAGCATAGGGAAGTAGCTATATTGTCAAATAATCCCTCATGCGCCGCGTGGTCTGTGGTGGCCTTCATCCAACAATGGATTAATGGATTGATAAAGGGGCAGTAGTTGTGCCTGTCTATTTTAAATTAACAATTCTTTACTCGCACTGTGGGTATGTCACGTTTTTTAATGAGCTTCTGGATAGTCCATGAGATTTCGAATGGAAGTTCGTTCCACATTTCTACGACCGGTGGTTCCGGGCTGACACGTGTGCACCCCTACCCCCCATGGTATCGGTTGCTCTGTCCTCCTCCCCACTCTCCCCTTGCCCCTCGCTGCGCCACATGGCCACCTCCCCCCTGCTCACCCCCTTTACCTTCAACAGTTGGCACGAGATTAACAAAAACAATTGTTGTTTAGACAAAGCTAATCCTGTTTAGCTGTTTGTAAAGTGAGGCTATTACTTGGTGGCATTTCTTCATCATCATCACCACCACCACCAGGATCCATGGGCAGATAGCCCGTTGGTGTCCACTATACATGTCGTCATTTGTTTCCACTTTCCTCTGTCTTGTGCCAATGTGCTCAAGTAGTTGGCCACGAATTTCTGGCACCAATCTCTTGTGATGTCTCTTTGGTTCTTTCGGTAAAGTCACGTAGAAAGAAATGTAATTAAATAACAATAACACACGTGGTTTCGATTGCAACACAAGCAACCATCATTAGGTACAATTTAATGAAAAAACATAGTAAACTTGGAAATTAATGCAATACAACACACAGTCGGCCATCACAACAGTCAACACCCCGCCTGGTTGATTACGTTCTTCCAAAGATTGCAAATTTTGAGAGAGAGAGACAAAACATAGACACGGAGACACACAGACAGACACACAAGCAGAGAGAGACTCACACAGAGACAAACAGAAAGAGACACACACACTTAGGCACACGTGATGTCGTCGTCAAGCCGTGCTCTGTGAGTTCTTCCTTTCTTTCCAGTTCCTACCATTTTTCCGAACAACACTTTTAATTTTCCTGCTGTTGCCCATCGTACGTGTGTCCAAATAGTGCCAGTTTCCTTCTCTGATGATATTTACATTTCGTTAAAATTCCACCGTGCAGTGTCTGCATTATTGTGTGGCTCGGAGAGCTAAATACTAACTAAGCAGCTTGCAGAGAAGCTGTTGGAATTTGAACATAATATTCGATGATTCACGACATGCTCCTGGGAGATTCTTCAGGAATCGAAGAGCATAAAATGTAAGCTCCCAGAAAAGCATTGGACATCATGCTGAACTTTCTTCGTCTTACGACTGACGTTGAAGTAGAACAACAACTATACATTTACATTGAGGTGGTTGAGCCAAGATGATTGCACAGGAGTAGCGAAGTGTGTCATTGTGATTATGCCTCCTCCTTATTCGTGAACCGGGCTATTGAGCCGTTTAATATCCCGTGGTCTGTTCTGGGTGACCACAGTCACACACCACAGAGTGTTGAAGTTTAAATTTGTGCATGAAGTATTTTTTGATGTATGTATTATGTTGAACTTTTTTCGCGCTGTATGTAGCCAACCATGCTAATCGGAGGTGCGGATGCAGGTTCATGGGTTGTAGTTCATAATCTTTGTGGCAGATCGATGCCAGGGATTTTCTTCATCTTTGGGTCTCTCACGAGGTATTTGTTACTTCTCGTGAACTCCATTGGGCTTTCCCAAGCATCATCAGCATCATGAGGCTTGCAGTTGCATCGTTGGAGGTTAAGCGAGTGGGTTCTAAGGGCCTTGCTGTGTGACTTCCCGTGGCGGTGAGGATCCTGGTGGATGGGATTTGCAGAGGGAATATTTGTGATGAATAGTTTCTCTATTCTTGGTTCTTTCGGTAAAGTCAAGTAGAAGGGAAACAATAAAATAATTTTCTTGCTGTGGTTTTCACACCTGATGATAATTGCTTGTGTTGCAGTCGAAACGTCGTGAGAATTTTATTTTTTATATTTTTATTATTTCATTGTTTCCCTTCTACGTGACTTTACCGAAAGAACCAAGAATATGAATCCCTGCAGTCACGAAAGCTTTAAATAAAAAAATTGTTTCTCTGCTAATACATTTTTCTCTCCGCACCTCCGATTAGCACAGTTGGCAACGTACGGTGCGAAAGAAGGGCAACCATACATTCAATACATGGGCAGCAAGCACCGTTAGCACGACATCCAGCGTAATGGGCTTTTCAACACATTAGAACACGTAAATTAGTTACATTTAAATTTAATGTTTAATAATAATAATAATATGCGTCTGATATTTTTTCTGCACAGCTTGAGTTTGCATGACCAAAGAAAAACCGAGACATGCATGGTGGTGAAAGAAGTGGTGATGAATTGGTTAGGTAATGCACCCTGAAAAACTAGAGTGCATAGTTTTCATGTCTTTTGAAAAGAAAGGGAATACGTTTTTTCAATACAATTTCAAAGATTATCGTTGAGAAACTTTAATGTAAAACCACGTTTATTTTTCTCATGAGGGTACCGAGTTTTTTTCTTCGTATAGTCGCATTCACGTTTGGTTCTCTACCTAAGTGCCCAACCCATTCGTCAGCGTGGAAAGATTTGCAGTGTTTAGCTAAATGACTCTGGCCTTCCAGGTAATGTCGAAAATTACCTCCTCCCCACCGAAGATGTATTTTACTCATGTCACCGTTCAAATTAGAGCCCAAATTACTCAAAGATCCGAAACATTCTGTGGCGCACTGACTGACTGGAGCTCCATACACCTGTTGATGTAAGCACACGCAGTCAGGAATACAACGTGTGCACGTGTCGTCGTGGACAGCGCATTTGCTACGCCTTCCTGAAGAGGCTCATTTACTTTATAGTAATTTGCTGTAAATTTACTGCGTGAGAAAGTCAAAGCATAACGCAGCGCATGTATGACACGATGACGCGCATCTTTATCGTTAACGCTTGAAAAAATATTCAAGTCTAGACTACAGGCACCGATATCAGCATCGCGTTTTGTCTATTGCTTAGAGGGAAAATGCAAATGCTATTAAATGCATGTACATGTAGACCACATCACAGATTTAGCTGAGCACAATCCGACTTCAAGGCACAGACCCCCAACTGCAGTGGAACCTTTACTCCAGTGTAGTGCATTCCTTCCTTCTGACAGGATGGCTTTTAAAGCGTGAATTTTATTTAACCCTGCTAATGTATACAGCAGTACATCACAGCTAATGGCAGAGCTTTGAAACGGGACTGGCTGTGGCTTGCCTTCGAGCTGAATAGAAAATTAGGCTGCGTTACTGCAGTATTTTATCTTATTTTCAGCCACGTGACTTGTCAGCCTGTGGCTATCCCGGCAATTTAAATGAGCTTCATTTGGCTATCAAATATAATACGTGGCCTACTTAAAAACTAAGCCTCTCATTATGAAAATCATAATCTTTTAAGTTTTATATATTTTTCGCAACTAATTGTACAAATTAAATTAGGCCGATGCACGTGGAAAATATTGCATATTTGCTGAGGGGAAGAAAAAAAACACCGCCTTTGAATAAGTAACGGAAGTTCGGCCAAAGAAAACAGGTTGAGAGAGCTTTTCTGAGCCAGCTTGAGTAATTGTTCCACTTTTCCCTTCAGTGTTGTCCTCTCAGTCCTCAGCTGTCTGGTCGCTCTTACAGATCACTGACTTTTGATGACCCTTCAGTAAAGTAATCCACAGGGGGTCAGATCGAGTGATTAAAGGGGGCATTCCACTTTATCCTTCCTACAATCTTTCATAGAGAGAATTCGTTCATCAAGCCAAGCCAAGCTTGCACAACCTCAACATTCTTGTGGGGATTTTTATTTGTTTTCCATCACACCAATTAACGTGGACTTGTGCCTGTGCTTTATATACCATACTTGACTAGTTAGGTCAGTTTGAGTAGGTGAAGGGGCCAACCACCACTGATTTTAGCCGTGGCCTGGAATTAAACTCACCTTGCACAAACCACTGCTCCACTAAAAAACAGTATATACAGGATGGCCCAAAAGTCAGGACACACAGGGTTGCTTTGCTTCTAGATTTGAAGTTTTCGTGACTGCAAGGGTCCATATTCTTTGTTTTTTTCGGTAAAGTCACGTTGGTAAAAAATAAAATAAAAATAGATTAAATCACGACGTTTCGGAGGCAATTTTGTTGTGACGGTGCCACCTGAAGACGTTGCTTTGCTTCATTATTTTAACAAATGTTCAAACTGACTGCCATTAACATGAATGTTAGTATCAAATATCTTTTGAAATTAAGAATTTAAAAAGAGGTGTAATGTTTAAACGTTCGTCCGTTGTGTTTTGGTGTCTCAATTCGTTCATGGTTCTTGGTGGAATTTTCTAAATGACAGATTTGAAGTGACCCCACAGGAAGAATAAGACAAATATATATTAATAATGATCACCGATAAAATATGAACTTAATGAATAACGAAGTAACATGTTATGCTAGTGTTAAAATAAATGAAATCACCTTATGTGTGCTGGCTTTTGGGCCATCGAATATATGCTTCATATAAAACTATAGTGGAGCAGTGGTTTGTGCTCACTGAGTTTAATTCCTGGCCATGGCTAAAATCGGTGGTTATTGATACATGAACCGTGTCTGGCTGACTCCTTCTCTAACCCACACTGACCAGCATCGTCAAGTATGGCCAAACAGCCTCCATTACCGACACAGAATGGGGTAGCTGTCATCCAGCAGTGGATTAACAAAGGCCTGAAAATGCATCATCATCATAATCATCATCAATCAATATACATCGAGAGCCATCGATAAATCTACCGTCGAACGAACGCCCTCCCCCCCACCATCGTTGCCACCTCTTGCTGACCTGAGATGCCATAATCTCTCAGTTCTGCAATGAGCGAATATCGCGGCTCCATTTCCACAGCGGTTCTCATCTTGGGCGTGTTCTCATCCTTCAGGCCACCACCCTTAGATCTTTGGCACTTTATTTTGTATCGAGTTGACTGGTGCGCAATTTCCATCAGCAAAGGCATTGCCAGCTGTGTTTGCTAAATTCGGAGGGTGGTTTTTAGCCGCTAGTTTTTTGTTCATTGGCACACAAATTGCCTTTTGGTTATTTCATTTCTGTGCACTCTGTGGGGACCCCCCTTAGCCACGGGGAGTCCGTAGCCATATGTGCAGATGTACAGATGATAATGTAAGACCAGCTTGCGTTGCCATGTTTGCTCTTCCATCTCTATATTTATACCCATTTTTCTCCATTCAAATTACGCGTTTTACACGCGGTTATTAGTTTATTTAGCATCTCTCTTTTTATACAAAACGATCACCTGATTGACTGCGCAGCACTCGATGAGTTCACAAGTTGAAGGCACGTTATTCGTCTGCCCTTTTGCTTGCCAGAACACCACAATAGGACGTGTATGCGTCGACAGACTCATGTGTTGAGATCGTAGCTACATCTGAACTGATTTGTTCGTAATCCCTTGTTTGCTAATACAATACGTGATGGAAGCCAAATTTTTCACCTGGGCCGGTCATTTGCCGAATTCTTGCAGGCTTCTATATATATTTATTTAGAAGAGCAACACGTTTGCTTTCATTTAAAGAGGAACATGCAATGCTGGTAAGGTTTGTCACATGAACAGAACATGCCAATTCGCTACTAGTACAGCACACCTGTGCGCTTTGACTAGTAATTACTGGCGAAACGTCGTACTCAGATTGTAAATGTCGTGGATTTGCTCTCCAACACACCGGTGTGTTGTACTAGAATTGGCAGGTTCTGTTTAAGTGACAAACCTTACTAATTGGCTGTGTTGGGTGGTGGCGGGTTTAATGACACATTTATATATTTACGCGATCTAACCCAAAAAAACTCTATTATGAACATTGGTTCGCGATAGTAGCCGACTACGTGTTAAACTGCAATGCTGCTATTACAGGATTTTTGTTTGTTGTTGCAGAATGGGAGTGAGTTATAGCTGCAGGTGTCTGGTGGGTTGTGGCTCATGCCGGATTGTTCTAAATCGCCTTGTTGGAAGTCAATTCCCATATTACCTAATTTGCAGTGGGGAGCCACTTGCGTTAAAGAGATTGGGGGATGGAGCATGTATAATGTCCTACATGCCATCATTTGTGCAGCAAAGGTTCCATAACATATCATCTCGATTTGGTGAATGAGTTTGCCGTGAGTTGGGAGACTTTGAGGCTCGTGACGGTAACAAATACTCTCATATTCTTCACCTGTATGCCGAAGGGATTCTGAGGTTTTTGGAGAGGGTGTGGGGGTATGAGGTCATTGAATCAGCAGAGGGAAGTGGGAACTGTAGATAGGGGATTAATAAACGAGAATACATTAACATAGAATGACTATAATGGAGAGTGTGCCGTGGATACGCAAGCATGAAAAATGGAAACGAAAGGAGAGGCTGAAGTTGTAAGGAGGGGAAAATCAAATAATTTCAGCGGGTGTGATGACATTGATGTGAGGGGGGGGGCAGAATGAAGGATTGATGAAACATAAGACAGCATTTATAATGTATATACACAGCATGAAAACATATGGCATACAAGACGGAGGAGCATGTGTTTGTGCACCGAAGAAATGGAATGCGATAAAGGTGAGGATAAATTCGCTCGGAAAAGAAGAGTGGCGGAGATGATAGCAATTTGGGAAAGGATGGATGTGAAAAAATCACAGGGAAACAATGAAAGAGAAAGAGACAGGAGAGAGATTGAGAGAGCTAGGAGGGCGGAAAAGGTCTTAAATATTAATGATGGTTTAACAAAAACACTTAGAGGGGAGGAGCACCTTAAGCTGTGATCTGTAATTAAATTGATTTCTCAAGGGGGGCATTAAGAGGAAGTTATCATTAGTCACAAACTTCCCTCTAGACCAACTCCATACTTATGCTATGTCTGTGCGGAACATATTTTCTCACAGTCCTGAATGATTTCCGCACATTTTATTTAACTGTATGTCACTCGCTCGCGCACCAACGCCCCCCCCCCGCCTTCTTCGGCCATCGCTGCGATATATTAATAAGAGGAGTTTTATATTGCAAAATGAAGACTAAACGGAAGCTTTGATATGACTGTCAATTATTGGATTTCATTGTGTATTTTTAATATAACGGAAGGATGGCCATTGCCGTCGAGTTAATCTCGGCGCAATTCAATTTTGCACGGCATTAGCAATGCCAGTGGCATAATCTCAGCCTGGGCAGAAAGTGCGCGGTCGGACAAAATGAGAGCAGCGTTCGAGAGAGCAATAATATCGTGTACATCTGCTATCCTCTGAAGGCCACTTCAACTGGCGCATGGAGCCGAAAAAACCCCGAAAACGTGGCACACGACTTTCGCGCGTGGGGCGCAGGATGTGCCGGGTTTTTTTCTTCTTTTCAAATTCCCCGGGCCATCCACCCGCCCCGAGTGCTGACAGCCTTCCCGTAACCGATAAATAATTCATTGCCTGTTTATGGCTCGTAACCCAGCTGTAAAGTGGAGATATCCTTCTCCGGCACGCCGGGCAGACAGACCACAAGGACCCGGGCACATTTTGACCATCGTAGTTCACTGCTTCTGGGCATATTCGTTCTCTGGCCGCATGTTGCCCGGAGCTGTAAACTGCTCAGTGATGTCGCCGTGTCTGTGTGCTGTAGTAATGAAGGACTCTCATTTCTCAAGGTGGATCAATTGACATGGGACCAGTTAAATATTTCTCCTCTTGGCAAGTACACTGATATGATCGTTAAAAATGTGAGTGAAAATTTGGTATTAATTTAGCAGTAAATACTCATTACACGTGCTGAAAATGTATAATGAATGTTCACAGTTACTTTAACACGTAGGCTTTCGCGACCAATATCATCCATAATACAGGTTTTTTTAGGGTTAGATCACGTAAATATGGTGGGCTTAACGACACATTTATATATTTACACGATCTAACCCCCCAAAAAATGTATGATAGATGTATTATGGGTTATCAGTTACATTGACAGAAAATTCCACAATGCTTCGATTTACCATCTACAGACAGTATGCTTTTATATTTTATAAAATATGTTTAAAGTGCAATGAAAATGTTGTTGCAGTTTGGCTATGTTACGTTATGCATTTGCAGTTTATATTTAACAAAGTTGTGTTTTTTTTCTTTTCATTATTATCCTCATGGAGTCACCGCCATATTTCACGATCTGACTTCGAAATAATCCACCCAGCACCCGCACACGATCCGATGTCACGGCTCGATCTCCTCGGTGGACGAGGAGATGGAGCGATCGGACACGTTCCCTTCCTTGGCTGCCTCTCCATCATTATCCTCGGCTATCGGCCATTATCTCTTCCAGCGATGTCTCCTACGCCCAATATTAAACACATTTATTTTGTGACGCTGCTGCGTTGGCATTGGTGCACAAGCGCAATTAACAACAAAAACAACACACTTGACAACAATTGCCCTTATTCATAGCACATAAACTAGTGCTATGAAGAAGGGCCATATCCCAAAAATGGCATCGATTAAACATACATTTTTTTATTTATGTTAAGGCAATGTGGTTTGACACGCGAGTCTTTTTTGTCCAGCCCAAGCTCACTTTTATGAACAGATTGAATTGTTTCATTGACCTCTGTACAATCTCTAGTCTACGTGTTCCCCTTTCTCTTTCACTCGCACAAATAAAACACATTTTAAATGTGCATTACACCCCCCCTCCCCCCCGTGGGATTTATTTACAACAGGATTTCTCTTACACAACTCAGCTAAGCATGTATGTGCAGTACAACGTAAATTATTGTAACCAAATAAAGATGTATGATCTTCTTGGTTCTTTCGTGATTTTGACTTTACCGAAAGAACCAAGAAGATGAATCCCTGCAGTCACGAAAGCTTTAAATCGAAAGATGTATGATGCCTCCAATCTTTCAAAACAGCACTGTACAGTATTCCAAAAGTAATGGAGCATCATTTCCATATTGGACTGTCAACAATTAGATCCGCCTTTGCTAATTTGAAGCTTGTGATCTTTATTTTTGCAACATACCCAGGCTCTCGGAAGGTTAATCAATACAAAATGCATTTATAACGTCCACGGTATAATAAAAAAATAAATCAAATAGGCCTCTAGATTACTCAATAAAATCTGTCCCCTTTCCTCCCTTGCTTGCTGCCGAGATCACCGCCTCTCCCGCCATCCTTTCTGCTCATCGCATCCCCTGACTTTCACGCTGACAGCATCATTAAGTTAACCTCGTTAGAGACCTTACTGAATATATTGTGCGCGGCGAGAGGTGGGTGTTTGGGTGGGATCGCAGTCGGCAGGAAGGGGAAAAGGAACATCGTGTGAGGAAGCCAAGTAAACAAGTCGTGAATGTTTTTAATTAGGAATGACCCAGAACATATCATGTTCAGACAGACAGAATGAAGGAAACAGTCCCTACCGAACAATTGTCATGCTTATGAAAAGTTAAAGTGCATTTTTTTCATCACTGAGTGACAGAACGCACAGCACGTGGCGATATGGCGTTTATTGTAAGTCCTGTTAACAAAACACAGCACCCCACAGGTGTTAACATCAATCAATATTTACGTATTAAGTGGAAAGTCCCGTTTAGCCAGTTACCCAGCTAGTTTGCAAGGGAGGTCAATTTAACCTTATGGCGGGACCCCGGGGTCCCGAATAAACGAAAGTCAAAATCGCAATTACTGTTCATTTATTTTGGGCGACTCCGTGCCACCGCGCACATAAACGCCGCGACCCACGTGGCGCGGATCGTTCTGTTGTGTCGTGTCGTGTCCAAGCGCAGCAGCAAGGACGAATGCGCAGAAGAAACACAACTTTGAAACTTTGTATTCTTGGTTCTTTCGGTGAAGTCACGTAGAAGGGAAATAATAAAATAATAAAAATAAAACATAATAAAAATTCTCACGACGTTTCGGCCACAACGCAAGCAGCCGTCCTCAGGTGAAGAACAGAGTTGTCGGAAAGACAGCACAATAAGGACGCTTTCTTTCCGACAGCTCTGTTCTTCACCTGAGGACGGCTGCTTGTGTTGTGGCCGAAACGTCGTGAGAATTTTTATTATGTTTTATTTTTATTATTTCATTATTTCCCTTATACGTGACTTTACCAAAGAAACCTTGAATATCAATCCCTGCAGTCACGAAAGCTTTACATCTAAATTTTAAACTTTGATTAGCGCATCGTGTTGAGCTCGTCGAGAGGAATAGATTTTCCGTATCGTTCGCCTGCAACAGACATAAAATAACGTCGCAACGCAGTTTATGCGAGAGCCGGGGGCTTACGGGACCCCGGGGTGCTGCCATAAGGGTAAACTGTGCATCAGCACAGAAGACAAACAGCAACGTAAAGAGGCCAGTCAACGATGGGACATTCAGTCATAGAGTTTAAATCATGTGGGGTCCGCTTTTGCTTGCAAAAAGTCTTTTAGCGGAGCAAATCCAACCACTTCATGCTGTGACCAGCGCAGCGTGCCGTATGTCCCTCCGTGCAAATCCACCAATAATCACTCTTCACCTCGGCGCTGCATGGCCAGATGCCAGTTTAACTAACCAACCGCATGCCCTCCCTCCTCTGACACTTCATCTTGCCTGCAAGCCGCCTTCCTCACTTTCCAAGCACATCTTCCCGTGCGCCAAACCCACGGGCAAACATTAATGACAAGGCCACCCATCTGGGTTAAGTGTGAAGGGCACGTACGTTTACCTCAATATGTAAGAAGACAAACCGTCAAGGAGGGGAAATTGTGCCGTGCGCGGCGTTGTATCGCTCAAATTCAACGGGTTTATAAAAGCGGCCATTTTCCAATTGCCGCTTATGAAGTAACCGTCAAACGCTGCCAGGCAGAGGTGGGACAAAGTCATTGTTATGCAAGTCCAAGTCGAGTCGCAAGTCATCAAATTCATGACTCGAGTCTGACTCGAGTCCAAGTCACATGACTCGAGTCCACACCTCTGCTGCCAGGTATCCTAATGCAATTCGAGCAACAATAAATGCAAGTTCGTTTTATTTTCCGAAAGCGATACGTGGAATATCGGGCGTTAAAGTTGCGTTTTAACGGCACTACCTTGAATGTTTTTTTTCATAATGATAAGTTGCGTATGCATCGCATGCAATGAGTTTTTTTTCATTCTTTCCACGCCCCCTTGTGTTCTTGCGAGATCAAACGCACCGAACAGCTGAAAGACCAAAGAGACAGATTTTGTGTGCGTGTGTTGTGTTGTCATGGTCACTTATGTACAGCTGCATGTACAGACTTCTGGGTAATTGTCAGCTCCTTTTTGTACAATTGTGCGTGAGTGTCGAAAGGCAAAGGTCCTCCCGCTGAGTTGTGTGTTTATCCCAGTAGTGCTTATTGAATCGTGCGTCGGCATTATAACAGCAGCCCACGTAATTAGATTGGTTCCTTTCAGTCTGTAATTACAAGCACACACGGGATAATCCCCTGCCTGATTGCTACGCACACCGGGCATGCATCGCATCGGGAACAGAGCGGGAACTTGGAGATTTTTAACCCGATTTATTACCAATGCCTAAACGGTTTAGGGCAGCATGAGAATCCTCACTAGGGGATCGCAAATGAGGGCTCGAACCTTGATTTAAAGCTACATTCTCAAAGGGCCGAGCCATTGTAATATTCAATAATTGGAAGTAAACCCTGATTCGCATTGTTGTTGTTGTTATTATTATTGATAATACTATCGGTTACCTTTTTTTCCCGTTACAAAATGAAACATCCGTGAAAAAACTATGGCCTTCGTTGGCCACTTGCCATCATGACGCATTGTTTGCATGTAATTGAAAACAGGTAGGGATGTTGGGTGGGTGTGAGTGAGTGAGTGAGTTGTTGTTTACTGATGTGCATCCTCCACACTGCCTGGACAAGTTAATGGGTTGCATATTGGATGTACAAGACCGGGGGCATGAACCGTGGCACAATCATGGGAAAAAAATGTTCTTTAAAAATATCGGCCAAGGGCACTTGTTTGCCAAATACAGGCACTTTTATTTCAAAATATATTCATAGTTGGTGATACCATGCAAGGGTACAATATCTTTCTCCCGCCACTGCTGGCAGAAGGGCCTCAACTAGAATGAGCCTATCCCAATACTTGTTGGGATAGGTGGGAGAACCCACACCTTACCCCACCACACGTGGCCTGCAGATCAACTATAGGACATTAGTGAATATAAGAGCATACACTTAAAATGTAGGAGCCAAACTTCAACATATAGGCAGGTAACAATATAGTTAACTTACACGATGCCAAACATAATGTAATGTACAGAAATGTAAATAAAGGTTAATTTTTACAACCAAATCCGCATGCATGTCTTCATGACTAACTCGGTGGACATTGATGCAGTTTGTCATGCTTTCATAACAACAATTATTTATTACATGAAGGAAATTAAGAAGTAAAATGGGGTTGCGTGAAGAAAGTAAAATCAAAATTTATGAGGAGAATCGGACACTTTTATTTCCAAATATTTTCATGGAAACGTTAAAATATATTTTCCCCATAATGTATATGTGAGAAAAGTAATGTAATCAGTATGAATGCTTACATTAATAGCCATTTTGTAAATTCATATTTCGTTAATTTTGGGTTCGATTATTTAGATCTAGTGTGAGTTCTTAACTATAGATTTCAGATTTGAGATTGGCAATTATTCTTCTAAAATGCAATGCATATGCGCGTGTAGGTTATTTTGTTTGGTAGATTTTGTGATGTGCACTCCCCCCACCCCCACCCCTTTCTTCCTTTACTTTAGTTCCTCTTTCTTTGTCCTCCCTTCCAAATATAAAATTAAACTAAAAACTATTTTTTATTTGACCAGGTAAGGCCCACTGAGCTATGTAGCTTTTTTTCAGAAGTGACCTGGCCACAAATGATAGCTCAACGAAGTGGCTTATCATGCGGAAATGTATAGCAGGCAAATTCTAAACGCGTGATGTTGATTTTAAATGTGGAGGGAAAACCCAGAGGACACGGAGAAAAATCCACGCGACCATGGGAAGAACATGCAACCTCCAAATGTACAGGCATCGTCAGGGTCGGGATTGAACCCGTGTCCTCCCGTGAGCCAGGCGAGGTAGTTAACATCTCGTCACACACATTGCCCACGTGAGATGGACCAGTGAGCTCAATCTCCTCCTCTTAGAACCCAAGAGCACTGAGTTCGAACCTCGGTCTGCGGAATTTCTGTAGCGCCCAGACCCCCCCGTCTTGTACCCGGCTCGTGTCGAATTGAGACGTAACCAAATCAATAAAACGCAATGGATATGAACTACGAAAAATGATAGGACTACATAAACAAGGCTGGTTAGCGGGGCTCAGAATACATAAGAGAGAGAAACAAAAGTCACGCATCACAAGTTCATCCAAACGATTGAAGCTTTTGTTCAGCAGAACACAAGTGTAAAAAACACACATCAGTGTGCATAGCTAGGGCAGTTACTGAATGAAAACCAGGATCAAAACGATGACAGACAGATGAGAGTATATAGGAGTGCTTTTGTAAAAAAAAAACTGAACATATCGTTTTGCCTAGGAAAACTTTTTGATCAGTATACGTTACCTGCTATAACACTGTGCATTGTTTGGCAAAGGAAGTATAGGCAACGACAGATACATTGGAAAGAAAATCAAATAAAAGCTTTAAATTGCACAAAGATGTATGGAGAGGTACATTGTTGCAATTACTGTACTTTTAATGTTTTCATTCATGTTCAGCCTATGCACAAAAGTTTAACAATAACATTTTAGATTTCACGAGCGCATTCCTCTGCCTCTGCAGGCAAACAACCTGTTTTGAAGCCCAAATAGAGCCTTTCAATAAGCTTTCTTTGACATTGCCTCCTATGCTGCAAGGTTTGTAAAAAAAAAATCTTCCCATTGTTCTCCACTCGGCCAAGCCAGAAGGTCTAAATTTACATTATTTTGAGCCCGTTTCACATGCCTTTGAGTCTGCAATCAACCTCCGCCCCTCTCCTGGACCCCCTTGGGCCCACAGGTAGAAGTCTGGCTACTGGGTAATTGGGCCCTGATGGGTGGGGTTTTTTTGGGCCCTTGGTCTGGCCCCCGCACTCATCATCTCACGGAGTGGTGGGGAGGCCTTTTGCAGCCTTTGCTCGCTGTGGGCCCTAGAGTGTTGGGCCCTTTGCCATGGTGTTTCTGGCATTAATGGACAGCCGCGGTCAGCACATCACTGGACATAATGGGGAAGTCTGGCGGGATGGGTCTGCACCGCGGGTTACTCAGCCAGTTCTGTCGAAGTCACTCAAAAACCATTAACTGGATTATGCATGAGATCACTTGTCTCAGCGATATTCTTTCCCCTCATGCTCGCCATGATGGTTATCTGCCAAACCAACCTATCCTCAGCTAATAGGATACGAACAGAAAGGTATTGACCCCTGTATCGGCCTGTGCACTCACCCCGCTGTTTGCTGTATTTTCAGCAAAAAATACTTCGTTGTAGCATTTATGCAAATTAATTTGTGGACAGCGCTCAATCTGATGTTTTAAGTTTGAAACATAAATCTGCCATGAACTTGCCAAGGGTTGTGCTCACAGCTGCCACTTAAGGAACAGCGTGGGCATGCTTGTGTTATGTGACCTGGATTTTTTGTTATGTTTCGCAGGTGCTGGTCAGTGAAGGCAGGGGATGGTATCTGGGTTGGGAGCGGGGCATGTAGCTCCGCCGGTGTTGGTGTTTGGATGCAAGGAGGAGCAGGGTGGGTTGAATGTTGTTTTGTTGAGTGCTCATCGATTGCCTGTGTTTCCTGCAGGCCGCACGCATATGTCTCTGTCGCAACCCATCGATCCCCAGGCAGTTAGAACAATAACAGCCAAGCCTGAGACACCGTGCATTATATACCAATTTACCCACTGCCAGGGGCTCTGGGTGGGCCATTAGGGCGTCATTCATACATTTCAAGAGGAACTCACGACTTGACAATTTACCTTTTGTTCAATCAGCCAGCATTTATTGATGGCTTTCATAAGAGGATATTTGGGGATTACTACTGTAATCTCTCGTCCCGAGGATTGAAAACTCCACGCTGTTGAAGCCACGGCTGATTCTGTTATTGTTGATGTTGATGGGTTATTGTCTTTCCTGAGTCATAACACTTAAGCGTGTAATGTCGCATTTCAAGCTGGGAGCAAATTAGAGCATTGCTATCTGATGACTGCAAATATCAGCAAATAAAACATTCTAGGCAAAAAATGGCATATTATGATCATTTTGTAATAATTGTGTTTATATAATGATTTTCATTAGTCGGGCTCATGAGCAAAACTTTTCCCGTCTAATAACAGGCTGAACAAATTTGGTGTTTAGACTTGAACATAATAAAGCAATAACTCAAAAATTCACATCGTGCATTTTTAATTGCAAATCACAAAAAATCCCATTACAGCAAGCCCCAAAATTACACTGTCAGTTACTGATGAGTATACACAGTGTGCACAGCATGCAAATCCTATTCCAGAAGCTGATAGTTATTTAGCTGCCTTTTGCGAATCTGCCACCTTACTGTTTTCATGGCTTCTGTTGGCTGCACATCGCTTGTAGGGGTATATCAGCAATAAAAGAAAGGACATGAGCAGGGTTGGCAGGTTTAATACATTTTTGTCCACAGTATCACTAAAATGCAATAAGGTTACTGTGCCTTTGTGTGTCGCGAAGCATTTCAGGTCGAGTGCAGCTTTTGGTGGAAAGGGCCATTTTAGGCAGGATAGTAGCAAAGAGGGTTTTAATTGGCCTTGATAGGATGTCTCATCGATTCGCGTCATGTGAGAAGCGCCAGCATTTCTTCTTGCCCTGCCCCTAGGCCAATGAGGTCATAGCACAGGTCAGGCCTCCTCCCCAACGACAGATCGGCCGTATTGGCAAAGCGCCAAAGCGCTGACACATGCACACACTGATAAACGCGCGCTCGTGCAACGACGCACGTGTTGTCGGGAGACGAGCCAGTCAACCCCTGGAAGCAGTGGAGTCACCAACCGTATGTTCACACTGCTGCATGATGCCCTGTTGGGTGACAGCTTTGCCCTCAAATTACAACGGTGCAAAATGAACGGTGTTTATTTCTTGTTTTGATTTTCACCCCCCCGCCCCCGCCCGCCTGTCTCACGGCAAACCTAGGAAATTGTGTAGAATGTTATAATCGCAGCGTATCCTCATCCCTGAATGACCTAACTCGCCTCTAACCATAATGGGATGAGCATATGAGTCACCGAAATAGCATGAAAAGCAACTGTACAATTATACCTTAAGGTATTATTGATTCATAAATATGAGTCTTTTTTTATCAATAAATCTTTATCACAAAAAATAGCACCCACACGTTTCCCTTTGGTATTTGTGATTTTTTTTAATTTTCAAAAAACATGCTTTAAGCATTCAGCCTTACACTTTTCTGCTCCATATTTTTTTGATGAGTGTTTGGGCCCAGTGTTTGCACTGTGGATATTAAAGTCTTTGTTACGCAGTTGACATTAAGGATGTTTAAGGTGTCCGCTTTAATATGTCATAGCATTTAAAAGTTTTCATTAAAAATACCACGATTCAATCCTTAAATGTTGGCAGCTTAAAAAGCATTTGGTAAAGCCCTGCTTATTGGAAACTAATTGTTGCTCGAAGTTGAGCATATTATGCATTGTTTTCATCACGGTCACTGAGTCTGTTTCGATACATTTGCATTGCTTAGTGTAGTGGACAATGGAGCCTCCTTTAATTAAATACAATTACAATGACACAACTTTGTCCTGGTTAGTTGTTAACAGCCACGCCGTGCTAATACTAATTAGCCGTGGCATCGTCTCATGTGCAAATATGTTTGGCCAACACAACACTCACCGCTATGAAAGCATTGCAGCATTCAATTAATAATCCACCACATGAGGTGAGGTGCGGTTTTTCTTTCGCACAATATCACTTTGGTGCCCGTTTCAGCTGTGATATGATTAATTTCGTGTCTCCACAGATTTTTAGTTTTACAGTGAATGCATCTGTCCAAAATAAGAGTGTGATCATTTGGAAGGTTCATTTTTTTGGTATTTGTAAATGTTTGCCACGAGGCTTTTCAAATCCTGCTTTCAAACATACGGTTTGTCTCTTATTACACATGTATACATATTCCCACATAGGAGAACATTTACATGAAAATCACCCATCGCAGAGTTGCTATTTTTTCTACAAAATATCATCAAATATACTTGTGATTTGATGATTAGTCACAATTGAAGGTTGATATTGTATTAATGGCTTAATTCTATTTTACATTTTAATGGCATTAAAAAAAAAACTTGTGCTTCGTTTTTCCAATTGTGCTCAATAAATTAGCAAACACTTTCCATATGAATTGTACATCGCCGATTTTTTTCACTGTAAGAACAATCAACTTTTAATCGAGGATTCAATAAATCATTACATAACTAGAATTAGTAAAATCATCATCGTCCATCACCTTTAATCCATCCGCTGGTGGATAAAGGCCTCCACCCTTCACTCGTGATCCCACCACCTGAGCACATAAACAAACCGTGTTAAAATTATTACGTGCAAGTGACAGCCGAAAGTGATGGCTCCTACTTTTAGTTTCGTCTCAGCAAGCCTTTGTTGTTTCCTTATAAATTGTTCACACACACACACATTGCTTTGAGACTCTGGCAAATGAGGACAGACACTTATATGGCAGAAATTATCATCCAACACAGCAATGCTAGAATACACATAAGATCAAGAACTTCCAAGGTAATTGCACCATTTAGGTGGCTTGTGCTGCCCCATCCATCGTACAGCACAAATCTAGAATCAAACAGATTTTCATGTTTTTCAGCTTTTTGAAGGACCACCTAATGACTTACATGTGTAGTATTTTTAAAATAACACATATACAGAATGTTGTTCACAAATAGTTAAGCGGAGCTGATTAAACCTTTGATTGTATTCGAATGCTGGCCATGGGTCTATATAAGCACATGGAAAAGCATTAAGACTATAAAAAAATGCCAGTGTTTGTGACACTGAACAAAGTTAGAGATATAATAATTAGTAATAAAGGCAAATGTTATTTAGGCAGGGTTGATGGCTGTTGGTCAAGTGACATCATGGCATGGCCAAGTGGACATTTACTGCAGTGACGAGATCATCTCATATACAGGGGTTATAAGGATCTATTTCACTGTGAGATCACGAGAGATGGCAATCGCTTAGCAAGGCCTTCATCCAGCAGTGCATGGATCACGGTTGTGTGATGATAATGAACTGATAGAATGCATTATATTACGTATAAGCACAGTTATAATATATTAATCTTGGAAGGACGTCTTTGCAATGCGAACATTGTGTATTCTATGGGTTTTTATTACATGACATCATCACAGTAATGTCAACTTCGTGGACACATGGATTAATTAACCACTTAACCTCCCTGTGGGTGCAGAACATGTCACCCCCAGTTTGACCTGCCAATGTGACAATTTGATGGGCATGTCCCCGAATGTGCAATACTGGGATGTCAACGTAAAATAAATTAAAATCATCTTGACTTAAAATTAAAATAATAATTTACAGACCTTTTTGTAAAATCACTCCTGGATGATGACGGCCTTCCCTCGCCATATCAGTCATGGGGGATGTTCATTTGACCAGACTTCGCAATTCTGGTCAGTTATAGGTGAAGTTAGAGAGGGATGGGGCAGGTGGGGAGGGAGGGAAGGGCGAGGAGGCGTGGGGGGGGGCAGAGATTGAGGGGGGGGGGTCAGAAGTGGGGAGGTAGTAGGACTGGTTTAGATATCACACATCACTAATGTGATGTTCACCGTGGCCAGGAATCGAATTCAGGTTAATAGCGCAGTTCTCGAGCCATTGAACTTCCGTGTGGTATAAACACAACACTTAATTAAGCTGTTGTTGCTGTAATGATAGCATACTGATAGCAGCAAATTAACTGGAATGAAACAAATAAGCTGGAATTATCTTTTCATCAAAATCACAAAGGGACTCAAAATATTGACTTACTGGTCGTTTATGTTATTCACAATGGAGACCACCGAGCTGAGATGTCCAATCTTTATTTTATATTTAAACAGTACATCTTTCAAAAGAATCACACTCATATGCACGTGTGGCTTAAAAAACATGTATTGGATTAAAAAAATCCTTTTGACAATAAAATATAATGTATAATATATGCTTTCCTTTCACATGGTCGGCTTTGCATGCTGCTTTTGTATTTAGCTCGTGTGTGTACGTATGCTGAACTTCATTCGCACCGTAAATAGCCAACTGTGCTAATCGGAGGTGTTGGGGAAAGACAAGACACTAAACACAACAAAAACAAATGAGTTTTCAACCTGGATGATTTAAAAGTGCATAGCTCCAGTTGGTTTTGAATATCGAAAGGAAGAGCATTCCAGACGGCCGCTCTTGCGCAAGCTTTGCTAAATCTTTTCATTGTTGGAGATGAGGGGACGGAATCTTACCATTTTATAGTGTCCCAAGAAAAATGTGCAATTCTTACCACCACCCACAAGCGCACCTCCCATCCGACGCCCATAAGATCTGACCCCCCAGAGCCACACGCGGTGATTAATGTCCGCATTAAGAAATTCGTTAAATTACAATACAGAGGGGCGGGTGCCCCGGAAGCTCACGATAGCTCATACAGACATGCGGGGAGCCAGATGATGAATGGCCTGCTGCACTCCGTGTGTTCCCCTCCCCATCGAGTTGCCGCACACACTCTGCACTTCGCCTCAGACTGAATAATGGGTTTAATTGTGTGAGGAGGGGATGGTGTTCATTTTGGTGGGCAATTTTTGTAATGCCGCGGAGGATCTTACAGCGGTGACACAAAAATTGCTTAATAATTTATCGTGGAAAAGGGGAAAAAAACAAGCCCAATATTGCAGTAATTTTGGAGGTGATCGTATTTATTATTTATTTAGTTTTGGTATATTTACTGGTCTTCAAGTGGCTTTGCAATGTTTCGAAATGCAATATATTTGAACCAGATTAGTGTGTGTTATTATTATTATTATCATCTCAATATGTATTTTCTGCTATTAATGAATGTGTGTATATGTTTTACATGCGTTAAATTAGACCCCCCCCCCCACCAATTCTGTACCATTGTAACCTTTAGGTGTGAGTAACGATTTTAATTGTGCTGAGCAATAAAAATTCTCATTTTATCATAGGTCTTTAAAAATGAAACACAGCATTATTAAAGAATCATTTGTTTAGGCTCTCACAATATGGACGCAGAAATATATTACCTACATTACCAAGATTCAAAATGGTTCTTTACCTTTTTTATTTTCATTTCGAATGTTATTAAACCCCGGCTATTTTAAACACACAAGAGTTACAATACACTGGCATTGCGAATTTTTTCATCGCAGCCTCATCACAATATTACCTGTACAGTTTTAAGTCAAAATTACCTGTACAGCTTCCCGCCAACAACAAAACTTGCAACTATGCAGCCCCCCGAAGTGGCAAAACGTATGGGGTGCAGGAATGGGCGCTGCAATGACAAACAGACAGGCACATAGCGGGGTCCAGACAGAACGTCAAACTCGCATGCTTGGCTACTCGGTCGACAGTGACGGGCAAATACTTTCCCGAAAAAATAGGTCTTGTACCGCATAATTCATTGTTGAATGTAGACAGCTTGATAGCGGTTGAAACTTTATAAAAAAAATATATGTAGCCACTTGTTCCATTTCATGTCCCTTTGATCTAAGAAAAAAAAAGCAATGTAATACAGTTTCAGCTCCCCGAACGACCACAATGCAGATTGATATGCTCAGTGACACTGCAATATAAAAGTAATGTGGTGTGTTCCGCTTGGCTTTGATCTGGGTGACCTCAGCAGCATCCGCCGAACTGTATTTTATCGTTGCCAGCTCTCCTTCGCTCAATGGAAGACGCAAGCAGGACCGCTTGCCAGTCTGTAAGCCTCAAAACGAAATTCACACCCCCCCCCGCCCCCTCTCCCCCGTGCGAGCGCTGTGATGTGATGAAAACTAAAGCCAAACGCGCAGGACGCGCTCGAATGACCCCTCGGCACCGAGACTGTTATCGCAGATGTCATCTCGCTCCGGTCAGATAAAAATGTCAGCAACTTTTCAAAGTCTCGGAACATTTTTTTGATGTGCTCTGTAATGATGCATAATGCCTGTAATTTGTTTGGAGGAGGGGTGGGGGGGAAGGAAAGCGTCTCGCTGGAAGTGCATGCACGAAGACTCAGCTCGCCCGTGTAGCCTTAACAAGATGTTTCGATTTAAAGCTTTCGTGACTGCAGGGTTTCATCTTCTTGGTTCTTGGTTCTTTCGGTGTCTGAAGACGCTGTCTTTCCGACAGACCTGTTCTTCACCTGAGGACGGCTGCTTGCGTTGTGGCCGAAACGTCGTGAGAATTATGTTTTATTTTTATTATTTTATTATTTCCCTTCTACGTGACTTTACCGAAGGAACCAAGAAGACTTAACAAGACTGTCGGGGCGAGTGCTGTTCGCGATCACCTATGGAGGCCGGCACGGCACACAAAGAGGTTGTGTGGCAAGCACCATGCCCGGCCACCTTTGTCTCCCGAGTGGTGATGTTTGCACGCTGCACCAAGTACCCATTTAAGGCCAAGTCGATCTATGGGATGCCAAGGACTGGTTCGGATAATCGTCACCGTTGTTGATTATTAGTGGGTATTGAACATGGGTTTCCGGGTTCATTGGGCAGCGTGCTAACCGCTGCACTCCCACTCTCCACACAACATTAACACACACACACGCCATGCACGCAAAGTGTGCGTGTGTCCATTTAAAATAGAACATAGTTGCAAAATAAACACGTTATTAACGTGCAGCGAAATTTGCATTTCATTAAATGTATTGCCATAATTGTATTTTGTATCCCCACGTAATCAACACTGTGGAAACAGCACTTTACATTTACGTGCCAGACCCATTGGTTACGAATGAATAATAAGTGCCAATGCAGAAGCAGAGTTGACCTCAAGGACCTCTCCCCAATCGAGGTGTTATATCACGTCATTCTTACGTACGGACCAAGTTTATTTGAGATTGTCCTAATGTCCAGTCAGTAAGCCTTACCTTGGATATCCATATAGAGTGGTCTTTCACTCGACTATCTAACAATTGTCTGCAGTGCCCTGCGCTTTAAGCTGCTTAGTGTTGTGCATGCCATATCAAGTGTAAGTAGAACAGTTTTAGCTGAAAATGGTTTTCATGCCTGGCTTATGTACACATATATTTTGGATGAGAGCACAATGCTCGTAGCATAATGGAATCAAACAACCACCAGAGGGGAATGAGTTGCAGTCATGCCTCCATGGGCTGGATTTAAACATAAGGTCTCCTGGGAAGTTAGGAAACCATGCTCTGGAACAATAGGGGTAGCTCACTGAGGCATCCAACTGCAGTGCTTTGTACTTTAATTGCACTAAACGTGAATCCGTCGCCTCAAATACTGGCGTCAACATTTTAGTCACAAACAATGTGGATGTCATTCTAACTGTATTTTTTGCTTTGCTACGGCAGAGAACGGTAATAGAATACTAACTTTCTCCCAGGCATTCTGCCAGCATGAGAATTCGAAACTTCAAATAAGTCACCGCTAATCATCACTTTGGATAAACTACACTACCGTTGGCCATAAACATTTGTAAGACATTCTTTACGGAATAATACGTTTCCGTCGGTATTGATCCATCACGTGATGGCAACGTTTTGACACGGTTATTGAGAGCTCCATTCTCGAGCGCTTTTGAAGGGACGCGATTGCAGGCCTGAATCGTGAGAGCACACCACTGTGTCGCTTTGTTCCCTCCATAATATATATAATATATGCATTGTAAGGGCAGCACATCACGCTCACGCATGACACAACTCGTGGGAAGATGTGTCTTGCCGGCAATCTCGTGGATGGCAAGTGATCGATGCCGTAGCATTGTGTCGACGGGAAGCCGCTGATTTATTTTTGGAAGTCTTTTTTTTTTTAAACTGCGATTTGTGGTTCGAGTTTTTTTTTTTGAGCTGGAAAATAAAAATCACTCTGTCTTGTCAGGGGCCCCCCTGCTCTTTTTTTTTGCTGCACGGCTAATTTGTGCTGAGCCACAACCACTGCTGTTTGGGACACGCGCCAACGCCATCAAATGAGTTCATATTCTTAGGTTCTTTCGGTAAAGTCACGTAGGTACGTAGGTACCTACGTGACTTTACAGAAAAAACCTAAGAATAAGAATCCTTGCAGTCACGAAAGCTTCAAATCTAGAATCAAATGAGTTCTTCAGAGCCACTGGGTGTTCAAGGCACATCCTGAACATGGGATATTTTTTCACCCCCAACACCCCTCCTCCCTTCGTAAAAATTTCGTTATCATGCTTCTTGATTCTTTGACTCTGAAAATTACAAAAAGTCTCTCGGCTGTTTCGGAGCAAATCTTTCTAGCCTGTCGCAATAGCTAAATTATCAGCTAATTTGCATTCTCATTACTTAGATGGAACTGTGTGCGTGTGTGTGTGTATATGCAACCAGCAAAACGGTTTACCCACAGCAAGGAAATGTTAAGGTGGTTTTTGTCTTCTTCTATTACGTGCTTTTGAGTTCAAAATAATGTATTTCCATATTGTGTAACATCAACTGCTTTATACGACATTTGCAGATGTTTCATTAAAAATCGTGCATTAAGATGCATTTCGATAAAAATGTTTTTTTTTAATACAGCTACACTGTATCTTGCCTTCGTCACTTAATGCGTTACCCTTATACACTGCCTCAGTGTTATCCTTATACACTGCCTCAGGCATAAGGACAACTCAGGCTAAGAGCCTGACCAGTTTCACCCCTGGTCTGAATTGGGCCAGTTATTCGTTAACTTATTCATTAACTGGGCCCATCTTCCTGGTTCTTCGCACCTGATGACGATTTCTTGCGTTCCAATAGAAACGTCGTGATAATTTTATTTTTTTATTTTTATTATTATTTCCCTTCTACGTGACTTTACCGAAAGAACCAAGAATATGAATCCCTGCAGTCACGAAAGCTATAAATCGAAATTTAACTGGACCCAGTTATTCATCAACGTATTCATTAACTTGGGCCAGTTATTCGGACATTCTTTATGGACAGAGACTAACCCAGAATCCCTCAAAACGAGTCATGAAAATGTTTTTTTTGTCGCTCTATCACAGAGTAGATGCCGCACTTCTTGACGAGCCATCGGAGACGTAATTTGTGCTCCAAATTGGGAGCGGGTGTCTCGATTAAGGTGGTTCTGGTTCAAGCAAAAAAAAAGGCAATTTATTTCAAAACATTGTTAGAATGCTATTCAAGATAAGATTACTTATTCACAAGTTTAGCGGTAATTACTCAATATTATGCTGGCAACACTAAGTTTAGATAGCAGAAAATACGTTTGGGGCACGTATTTAATGCGATGTGGTATTTGGTAATGGATTTATGTATGTGGTCCAATATTTATACGTTTTAAGCAAAATTGTATTGATGCTGTGTAACAATAATTACGAAATTATCATATATAGCATTTAACCATTTAAAAGTAATAACAGATTAAACTTTTCATGCTGGAAGCAGACGTGCCTTCATTATAACACAGGCTCCGATGTTCATCTCCTGCCATGGCCACCTAAGACGAGTTACACGGGTTTGTCGCATTACAAGTTGTGGTTCCCCCTCATTGGCGGAACAATGGTGAACCGTTTACGACTGGTTCCGAGGGCAGCTGGCCATGTATCCACTCAGGGCTACAGCCACACTTTCAACGTTGGGGAAAGGGTGACATATTCTGGTCGAGTATGGTTCAGAGGCTTTCCGGCTGAGTCGAGAACCGATTCCCGAAGTCTTCCGCGGCCGCAAACACGCGGTCCTCCCACTCACTCTCTGTCGAGCTCTCCGTGAACCAAGGCCGTAATTATAATATATATTGGGGGGGGGGGACACACAGCACCCCCCCAATATTCAAATATGCTCAAAATGTCCCCCCCAAAATATTGCTATAAAATAGATTTCTGGTTATATTATTGTAGTTATAGTTGTACTTTATTAATCCTTAATCACTGCCATTACATACAACGAAACAAGAAAAGGTAAAAAATAAAAAAACAGAGAAATGTAATACAATACACTATTAGATATTATTGTAAAAAATAAAAAAACAGAGAAATGTAATACAATACGCTATTAGATATTATTGTAAAAAATAAAAAAACAGAGAAATGTAATACAATACGCTATTAGATATTATTGTAAAAAATAAAAAAACAGAGAAATGTAATACAATACGCTATTAGATATTATTGTAAAAAATAAAAAAACAGAGAAATGTAATACAATACGCTATTAGATATTATTGTAAAAAATAAAAAGGACCATCCTACGTGTTAGTGATTTTTTAAATCTTTTAGGCAGGAAATTCTTTTCAAATTTAGATTTTTTTTCTGGGGGGCCCAGACCCCCTGGAAGATTTGGTCCCCCCCCAATGTTGACTCCATGGCTACGGCCTTGCCGTGAACCCTGCACGTTGCTGCAGCTCGTCTCGTCTCGAACCGTGCCGCGACGTCTCCCACATCACGGTTTGCGATTCGTTTTCAATCTGCCGCGCAGCGTGCCGACGATTATGGGGGCAGTCGCAAACCGTCGAGCAATCCGCAAGTTACAAGGAGGCGGCGGATTATTGGACCGTACATTTTTGTGTTTTCTGATGTTAACCATTATATATCTTCCCAAAAAGTTTTTGGGTGTCTTTTCGTCATAGGAAAAAAATTATGGAGGCATCCGGACACACATGACACCCAAAGTGGGTGAGCATCCCTTACTGGTGTAAGTTTTTGTTTACATTGTTGTCCCTCTGCTACTGTGTGTGGCTGGTAAATGTTTCCGGAATGTTCTGTAACATTTAATAACCACGCTCTTGAAAGGATGGTCGAGAGTCTGTTTGAATGCCCTTCCTTGTTGATGATGGGTACAAACTGAGTAATCATTGGAAAGATGTCATTAACCATGCAAAAAATATTTATCTACACATTTTTAGACCATCTTATTTGACAGGTACTATTCTACTTTACCGAGTGTTGACATCCCCAGCGTTTAACAGTACTCTCCTTTTTGGTATTTGGATTGTCAACCAACACTGGGTAAAACAACAACATGTGCACCTGTCGTTCTCTTTTAGCCCCGCCCCCCCCCCCCCCATTATTACGTTCCATTAATTGGCTACCACATTCAGATAAGCCCCTCCCCCCCTCCTCCCCCCTCAACTTGTATTCAAGAACTTGTATCTTGGAATTTTTGCCTCACTTGATACAGTAAATCTAGCTGTGACGGTCCCACCTGATGACGGAGACTTGTGTTGCCTCCGAAACGTCGTGATTTATAATTTCTATTATTTCTATTATTTTATTAAATTTTTTATTTTTACCTACGTGACTTTACCGAAAAAACCTAAGAGTAGGAATCCTCTTTCTCAGCCATGAATTTCAACGCATATCTTTTGTTCTTGTCAAACCTGACGAGCAGGCAGGTTCTCACTGGGCCAGAGAAATGGCCCAGCAAACGTGTTTTCATCATCAGTTTTTCTCTTTTCTACTCGTGCTAAAGAAGTGCATTGACACATACTCTTAGTTCTGTCGGTAAAGTCACGTCGTGATTTTATTGCTTTTTTATTAATTTTTATTTCATTTTTTACCTACGTGACTTTACCGAAAGAACTAAGAGTATGAATCCTTGCAGTCACGAAAGCTTCAAATCTAGAAGTGCATTGACGCCACTAAATATCTGGCAGCCAATAGGTAGCCCATAAATAATAGCGCTTGATGTTTATTTAATAGCCTCAGAAGTGTTGAAGCTAAGGTGGGCGGTGGTTGGGGGTTATCGTCTCATAAACTTACAATGATGAGATGGGTAGGACGATGGGGGCTGGTGGGTGGAGGTGATTAATCACGTTCCTAGAATTCATGCATGACACGGTGAGGGCAGTGGACAGGGGTGGGGGCAAAAAACTGTGACAAGGCAAGCATGCGATGAGCACGATATGGAACATTAACTGAGTTACATTTTTATCAAGAACCATTTATTAGCCGTGTATTGTTATTTTAATTATATATTATTTCACATGAAGGTGAGAGCGTAAGGGCGATACGCATTTTTTTTTACTGTTTATACTTTGTTAGTGCGAGGATGTTGGTCCATTTGAGGAATATTTTAAATACCGTATTGGACCATCCTCTGGAAAACGCCCGGAAGATCATTGGGACTAACTTATAAGGAAGATAAGATGCAGAGCAGCAGCATGTATAAAATATTAGTTCAAGGGCAACGTCTATTGGGTACTTGGGCAAAGGTTATCTTTCGCATGCGCGATTAATGTAATCGGCTCAATTTCATGACGTCCTTGCTTGGATTCAACAACGTCAACAATCATACTGTAGTTGTTTTAACGTTTGGAAACCAATTAGCGAATTAAAATGCTAGCATTCAAGACTAACAAAATCATAGCGCCGTTGATTTTTGTGGATCCACAGTACGTAGACTCTGGAATTTGCAATTTGCCTTCATTCCAGCTGCAGTGGGAGGGCGAGAGCGGAGAGAGAGGTCGTGTAAAGCATTCGCGGATCCGTGTTTGGGCACCACCTCGCTACTCAATGGTGTGTCAGGTGGCAGCGTGCATAAACGCAAGGTCACATGTAAAGGTCGGCTCGATTCCTAACCTTGAAACAGTTGTATGATCATACACAAATTCCCAACTCCAGATAGTATTGATAATATTATGCCAGCGCAAAGTTTTACAAGGCATTTTCAAGAAAAAACCTTGAAATGTCGTCCTCTCTGTGGGTGCATTGTAACACTTGTGTTAAGTGCTGAATGCCCCCATAATTGTAATGCGCATGCCAGTTCGTGGCTCTCTGCTCAGGCCTCGTGGCCTGAATGTTCCTCAACTGGCAGGACTTGGTCCATAGCTCCATTATTAATGAGAGGCTTTATGCTATGTGGAATGACGCATTTTGCCAGCAAGCCAAAGATGGCTAGCTTTTAAACCATCTCCCATTCCATTAAATCTTGAGCAAAAAAAAAATCTTATTACTGCTTATCTACCTGTGATGGTTATCATAAATTTTTCCCTGCATATGACCCTTTAATTGAGGCCATGGCAGCTAAACATAAATTTGTATTCCGAGTCACAGAATGTGTCCCTAACTGTTTAAAAACCAGGTTATATGGGTGAGTAGGATAACACAGTGTGGAGGAAAAGGCAATATATATTTTATAAATGTGTGAATAAGAGCACACCGACATTTAATAGAACTGGATGCACGCATTATTACATTTCTGCCAGATGTGACATTAGCATAGGCTGGAAATGTGAAATAATTTGCCTACAAAATCTTTGATATTAATATCATGAACTTTTGATATTAATATCCTTATATGGCTGTGTGAGTTTTTATTTTATTTACTAAATATATGGAAACAAACGAACATTCACCTTTGCACATGCAAATGTATGACACATCATCAGGAAAGTGAGCAACACCAACTGTGCAGTGGATCTTTTTGAAAGTCTCGTGGCTGATTTTTGAAACCGCATGGTCAACCTGCAGCATTATTCCACTGTAATGAACATTTGCAGAATAGCTCACTTTTGCGGGTGCATTGAATTTTCCGGATGAGTCCGGTTTTTTATGCTTTTTACGTCGGTGAGAGGAGAATTGCTTTGTATTCATTATATATCTTGAAGAGAGAGAAAAATACATGACAGTGTTCTGGATAAAAAAAACGAAAGATGAGATAGAGAGACATGCAGCAGTACAGGGCGAACAAATAAATAAAAAGGACAGGCACTTAATTATAATCGAGGTTCTAACAGAAACATTTGAGGTATGTTGAACATTTATGACTGCTGATTGATGATACTATGTTGTTGAAAGAAATGTAATACATTAGAAATTAATTCAAAATTAATTTGTTTAGATACAGAAGGGGACCATGTCTTGAATCCTATATATGGAAAAACACATTCGCGCCAAAGTGGTGTGCCGCAAATTAAACAACCAAACATTCCCAGATTATGAGGTGACGAGATTTTCCAAAACTCAAATAGTGCAAATCTGCCATATGGGTTCAAGTAAAAAAAAAATCTCTATTTTTATACTTAATATCCATGTAAGCAAAAATACAACAAGTCACCTCAGCACAGATAGTAAAACAAAAACCCTTACCTCCACGTTTCCCTGAAGCTCCGCTCCTGCAGCTCTGCGCTAGCTTCACCCACTTCTACAGATTGCGGTTTGCGGTTCATAGATACTTTTTTTAGTTTGGCTGCGTTGTGTGGAGGAGTGTTGACGACACATATATGGTCAGATCATTACGTGACATTTCTCAAAATTCATTTATAAATGGCAATACTTGCTCCAAAACCTACGTGCTATAAATATGTCCACATTTCATCACTATTCAATTCGTGTTTTTTGTTTGTGTGTGTCTACGAAAATAAAACAACTTGGGACTTACCAACGGGAAAAGAAGATCGTTGTTGTTAGGCTGAAAAAACGTGGTGGTGATGTGTGGGAGACGCAGCAATAAAACGAGGTGGATATGACTTCGTGTCACCATGAAATATCAAGGGATTATCTCTTCGTGTAGGCTCATTGCCACCTCTAGCCACAACACATTTATTTTACTTGTAAATTATCTTTGTGTCACAGGATGGCGTCCAGAGAATGGAATTGGCACGTTTGAAGGTTTGGTGATCTAATTATAATAGACACATCTCGTGTTTTTATTTTATTTAAATAGCTCAACAGCATGCAAATTAAATATTTACGTGACTGTCATCAATAACAATGCGATTTTATAACCGTATTTTCACAATAATAATAATAAGAAGAATCTATGGACCTTTGCCAATCTACTGCCGACTAAAGGTCTCCTTGCCACACCAAATTGCTTCTTCAGGATGGTAGGTGTGGATTGATCTATATGCCACTGATGTTAACCATGACCAGAACTCAAACTCAATACTCGGTGCATAGTCCAGTGTGCCAACCGCTGCACCACTATTCCTCCTCTGCCTGATTATCATAATGCTCCATATTTGTGAATTCCATCATCAAAGTTTCGTTTTATCAAATAAAGTTTCATCCCCCCCTCCCTCCCCAAATCCATTGCACTCGACATTTAAAACGTTATAGGAAGTGCTCGATTTTTTTTTGTCTCCCAATTCCTGCTGTGCCCTCACAGTGAGGCTTTTAGCTGCTTTAAATCTATTAACTCGTGATACGAGTCTGAAATGCGATCGTGCCGAGCCTCTCAATAATAACGCCATTTGTGCACGTGAATTCAAAAGGTGGTGTTTTTGGCAAAGGAAATTGATTTAACGTTAAGCCAAAGGCTAAAAACCATGAAGTAAGCGGGTCGTTTTGGGTCATGACTGGTTAAATATTCTAACAGATACCACTTCCATCACTGCGATTTGCTCTTTTTGGATGTTCACCTATTTGACACCAGCTTGCCGTTTGTGGCTGTCCTACCTCCTCCCTACACCGATTTAAACTCTTTCATCTCCACCTGTCTCTCTCTCTCTCTCCTCCACATCTCACACTTCTCCAACCTTAGGCATCTCCAAACTTCACACCCCCCCTCCTTCCACTAACCCAGTCTGGCCCATCAGCTGTCACACACACACACACAGTCAGCTGGTGAAAACTGGGGCCGCTGGCCCCCGCAGACATGTTAAAGAGGTGATGTAACTGGGAATTGTGAATGTGCCATACACGTTAAGCATCCATTACCCTGGCATCATGTGCCATGAAAGCAGAGCTGTTGAGCCGTCTATCCACGCGTGTGTGTATCAGGCAGCCCTGCAACGTCTTAATTATCTTATTTCTAAGTTTATGTATCAGCGAAAATCACAAGTAAACATTGACAAAATGTCCGTGAACGCACACGTTTTCCCCGAGCGTATTCAAATCATATTGGATTTGTAAAAAAAAAAACTGCCGTTGTATATCTCATCCGAAATTTAACAATTTAGTTTTTTTTTATCCTTTACTAATTTCAATTTTAATGGACAGCATGAAAACCAGAATAAACTGTCATTGTAATATCTATGTACAGCATTTTTTTCCTGACAGAAAAACACATCTTGTTGGTTCTTTCGGTAAAGTCACGTAGAAGGGAAGTAATGAAATAATAAAAATAAAACATAATAAAATAATTCTCACGACGCTGTCTCCCCGACAGACCTGTTCTTCACCTGAGGATGGCTGCTTGCGTTGTGGCCGAAACGTCGTGAGAATAATTTTATTATGTTTTATTTTTATTATTTTATTACTTCCCTTCTACGTGACTTTACTGAAAGAACCAATAAGATGAATCCCTGCAGTCACGAAAGCTTTAAATCGAAAAAGAAAAACACATGCTGACCCGCCCATACTGGTCATCTGTGGAAAAAAAGCTTCATAACTCATCGGATTCCTTCAGTATGAATACAGATTCTGATAATACCTGACATATTGCGATGCTGTTTTTGGGTCGATATTAACAATAAGTAGTAATGGCAATACATTAGTATTCAGTGTGTCTGCGGTTTTCGATTTTTTTTTTACATAATTTAACATTGTGCCGTGCTTAATTTGGTATGAGGTGGAGCTCACTTCTACTAGTAGTCCAGAGCCAGTTGCATAATTCATGTGTTAATGTCAAGGACCAACATCTCCACAGAACAACCCGTCCTGAATTGACACTAATTGGTATTCACCATGAACTACTTATTTTACGGATCCTTGATGCCGAATTGACCCTGACTTGAAATTCAGCTGACACCCTTAAAAACTGAGAGGCCCGTCGCTGCCACCGCTGCTCCATGAGACGAAGAAGCAACCCTGCAATTGCCTGCTCATTCCACTGCTGGCAGAAAGGCTTCCACCCGAGTGAGTTCTCAAAGAGCCTTCTCTGGACGCTATTTTTGGCGTCCTCTTTTCTGGCTGGCCAGACCCCTCAGAAGGCGTGAGTGTTACAAGACTCTAACCCCCACCACATGCAAACCGGCCGATTGACCAATGAATTGACGACTCGTTTATACAACGAGGTGGACACAGTCCGGCGGCGGGGGGGGTTAATACACTTGCCCTTTGTTTCAACGGCTGGCCGGGAGATCGAATCGGTGGCCTCATGTTTGCAAGTACAGTGCGCTCACTATTACAACACTGCAGTATGCGCTGCTTTATAGTCCAAGCCATGAAATAATGTAGACAATGTAGCTGCTAATTAGATAATGGTTGATATGGGAAATAATAGGATAGATGGCGCTGGGTTGTACAATCCAAGATGTGCTCAATATTGGTTGTGTGATGCTATAAACATTACATTTACATCGTCGACTATGATGGATCGTGGGTTGGCCTTGGACGTATGCTCGCTTGAATATAAAAGTGCGCACATGCGATTTGCTGAATTTCACACTCCTACGCAACCCTTTTGGAAAATGCATTCTAATTCTTTGGGGAGGGGGATATCACAATAGGCCATTAATCTAAGGCAGTGGGGACATCGGTGTAGTCATGCACAAAGTTTGCACACACCTTAGCCACGGTTTAATTTAGTGCTAGGCCGAGCGAGGTGTGTTGGCCCACAACCCATAAGGACACGTGACTCATTGGTGTGCCCTAATGAGGGGTTGACATAAAAAAAAAACTGTCTGCTTCATAAGCCTGTGCATCTGTAAAGATGTTACCACACGAAGAAGACAGAGACGGGGAGGCCAGGAAATGGAGACAAGCAGGAGAGAAAATGAGATGCAAACAGGCACGTATGCACACCCACGCACTTGCGGCGGGATATGAGATTTTTTTTTGTATTCTGCGGTGGGAAAGCAGGAATTAAAGCAGGTAGGAGCTGACGTTGGTAAGCGAAAAGGAGATAATGTATGGGTGTATTATTGTGTTGATTGCAAAACGCAACACTAATCCTAAATGAGAGCATGGATACTGGGATTCTCGAGTGCATTTTCAGGGAGTTGGGGGGGGGAATCGCTCGGTGGCAGTCATAATGGCTACAGCATGATATTTAATAGTTTCATTATGGCACAGCGCGCACATTGAAAGCCCAAAGCATTGTGCGGAAAGGCACAGTCGAGCTGAGAGTCACGGCGCAGATGTTTTTTTTTGCTCGAACGTGTGCCGTTAATATCTGTGCCACGGGGACTTTAACTAACCAACCTCGTGAGCCTGAATTTGAGTGGAAACAATCCATTAAAATTGACAGGTTTTTCTAAAGTACGGTTAGAGGCGGCCTTGGGTTGGAATTAGCTCTGTGGTGTTATCATTACAAAATCCCAACAACTATCACAATGGTAACACGACAGATGATGAGGTGAAAATATAAAAAAAACGTGTGCTGCACTTGATATTTTAACAGGGTTTTGTTCCATAGAACATATTTAGGCCCCTCGACGTAACACAATAAGGTAAATTAACAAATTTGTAATTTGCATTCTTTTGGCCAGAATTTGATATTGTGTTGTATTATTCGAGTACCTTTCCGTAGGCATAACGGCTGATGAAGGAATTAAAAATTATTATTTTTTTACGTGTGGTGTTTTTGGAAATTTGTAAACATATAGTAAAGTTTATTGAAAGTGAATTGTTCTCATATTATATATTTTTTTAATAAGAGGCCACTGTTAAAACATGGGAATGTGCTTCCCTAACATGAGAAATACCCTGCTGAGAGAAAATATCTGTTCTGTTTCCTGAATGTTATTGTAACTTGGGAAAAAAAAATAACCCAATGTCCTGTATTCTTTCCTGTCCTAATAATAGATAAGAGTGGCTTGCACCAGCATAAATTTCGTGAATCGAAACACAACCGTCTGTTTTAATTCCCGAGATGGTAACTTGTATTTCCAGAAATGTGCGTATCATTGTTATGCAGTGCAGTATAATCATGTCCTCTAGTTACCCAGGAAAGCCTCAATGGGTCTCAAGACTTGATCACGTGGGATCTAGTTTGGGATGTTTGGACCACTCTTTACCACCTATATTTATAAGCGGGAAGAACGAGTGGTAGAGTAACTGGAAAGGGAACCCCGATGTATATGAGGAAATAGGTTCACTACTCAGTTGGTGTAACAATTTATAAAACAAATATTTACATACGGATCTTTGAAAAATCAACAACTGGACTAAGGCCTTATCCACCATGTCCGTCACGGGAGTTGATTGACCTCAGTGTACTGATCAGAGTGGTTTGGTGAATGGGGGTTCAGGACTCTTCAGAAATCTCTGCCAACTGATGTTCACCGTGTCCAAGATTGAACTGAGGTTGTCCACTTGTATGTATGTTGAACTTATTTTGACACCGTACATACAGTGGCGGCTCCTGCAAAATATCTCAGGGGGGGCAAATGTCTGGATGATTGATAAGGATAAGGTCCACCCATGCAATGGATAAATTAACAGCTTAAGCATGTAAAGGCAACTTCACTTCTTTAATATTAAAGAAAAATAAAGTGACTCTTACAATACATCTTGTTTGTTTCTATACTCACTATTAAAACAAACCACTCAAGTTTATTTTATTAAAGATTCCACTAGGTGGCGACAAATTATATTGTTGGATGAAACGTGCTTACGTGTGATGACGTAAGCACGTATGATGACGTAAGCACGTTAGGGCGAGCCCTCCCAGAAGCCATAGAGAATGCATTGCAGCGCCCCCGTTCGAAAAAAAACATCTTTGAATGTAAGTCTATGGGACCACTCGGGGCGATTCTCAGCTGGAGGGAAATCGCCCAAAAAGAGGCGGTACTCCACAGAACGTAGCATGACGCTGATTGGACTATATCCAGAGGCACAGTGACGGCTAGCGTGACTCTGTGGTTGAATGACATTGGTGGTGCGTCGCCCAATTGCCCTAATGAAGAAACCGCCCCTGCGTATATAGCTAATCGAGGTCCATAGCTTCATGCATGATTCGCTGCACTCCAGTGCCACATGATATCTATAGTTGTACTCAAACGATGTTATTGATATTTGACTTCACTTTTGCTTAAATTGTTAACGTGTAAAAAACGCATTTAAATTAATTTTTGTTACTGTTGAAAGATTATAAACAAAAGAAAATTACATTATTAATAATTACAATGAATACGTTTAATGTGTAAACAATCATAGTTATTACAATTCCATGAATGCAATGAATTGTAATCCGAAAATATGAAATAGAATGTGAAATGTGGTATACATTTCGAAAACATAACTTAAAAGATGAAATAGCATTCGACAGTATAAACGAATGCACCTGTTAATGGTTACAGATGCCAACAAGCTTGTTCATCTGTTGCCTGATGTGGACGATGTGGAGTCACTGATTGAGTGGTTGACGATTTGAAAGGTATGATATCTGATGATCTGGTTCCTGGCTGGGGGTAATAAAACTCAGCCTTAAAATCGACACCACAGCCACCAATGCTAATACTACACCTCAATAGATATATATATACACACACATCTCTGGTGCAGATTAGATAGATCCTGTTGGTCCTGGGGTTCCGTTTGCTGCAAAAACAATAACCTGCATGCGCAAGTCTCTGTGTTGTGTTGAGTTATTTTTGTCAGACACCGAAGGTAATGTATAACCTCATTATTTCAGCAGAGCGTATAGAAGCATACCTGATGGAGGTCAGCTTTGACAGTCGTGATATGGTGAGACTGGCATGGCCTGTGCTTACTCTTCTAAAAGCACAGCGTTGTGAGTTTATACTTCAAAACAATGGCTTTTAGTGAATGGATACCCACTGCATGAAGAATGCGTGTATCAGCTACTGCACTCGTAAAAAAAACAGATTTATGTTGTAGGGTTTGAAACAAAACACCCCATTTCAAACATGCTTGGAGCTTTACAGCCTCGGCATGTTCACGTATGTACAACCTCCATGTGTTCGCGTGGCAGTGGAGAAGTATCATGGCCAAATTCTGAGAATCACCACGGACCCGATTAATCCAGCCACGGCTTGAAAATGTTTACCAGGTTCCCTTGACCCCTTTGAGCCCAGTTGGCCGAGCCACATTGAAAACTCGTCGTGAAGGATGACATGCAATTTCATGATGATGAGGATATTTAAAAAATGGCACTTTCGAATTTTTTTTTCAAATCACAAATCTAAATAGAGAGATATAGGCAAGTGATTTAAATATTTGCAAGTAGAGGAAGCTTTTCAACAAGCAGGAATAACATTAAAACTGTGCAATGTTTGCCTACGCGTGTTGTGTGCAGTCAATTATTCATGAAGATACATTTTTCAGGTAATTAATCACTTTTGACTATCAGTGTTAGGGGTGTAAATGAATGACTAAGTTTCATGTGTTTAAAGTCAACACTATAGGTCAGACCTCTCATGCAGGGTTATAAAAAAACGACATCAGATGATGGAGCTGCAACGTCTTTTCCCAACGATGGACAGTGAAGGTAGCTTATGTTGATGGCTCAAATAACTTCTGAGAATAATTTCTGCTTAAGGAATCGCACGCTGCTACAAGCATGTGCATGCCTATGAAGTAAATAAAGAAAATTCAAGTATAGTAGTAGAGTTGGGTTTATCCCGACACAATCTTTTTCCTTGGATTGATTTTAACCAAACATGGGCTGGAATAAATTGGTGTGGAATGAGATATATCTGCCACTTTTTTATATTGCTGGTTAAACTGCACATATGAGCGAATACAAAAAATAGTGTTTGACACGCTTGAAGATATTTTGGGTACCATTTGACAAGCGACCAACTATTGTGCAAGACAATACAGCTGTTCAATATCCATATTTCAAATCAATTATGTTTTATGGTGACACGAAGCTGTAAACACCTCCTTGATTAATTGTCCCAATTTACCACTTCCAGAAGCGTTCAACTTCTAATAGTTCTGCTGCTCGGCCACGTGGCACGGAGAAGCGTAAAGAAAGCGAGCGTAGAGGGTTTGTGGTGAATCACAAAAAGTGTAGATTGTCAGGTGTGAGCAGACGGTGAGGGAGATGTTGAAATGGGGTCATGGTGTGGGGTGGGGGGGTTTGTAAAGCATGGCCAGAGTAGAAGTGGGATTATACATGTGGGAACTCGAGTTGGAGAGAGTTGGTAGAGAGAAGCTCTTCGAGAGGGCCACAGGGCATACAAGCCCGACTATAATTGAAAATATTTAGAAATAATTATAGTTGACGCCTCGGAGCACAGCTTGAATGGCAGGTGGAGAAATAGTTTTGCGTGTGGGCCCTTGCTTGGTCTAATTTCAAGCAGCCCCCGTGTGTAAGCACCGCCACATAAAAAAATAGAATTTCCACAGTTGATGTACAGGGTCTCTCATACCATCAATACATTTCACATTTTAGGGTTTGGGGCAAGAAATGTCAAGGTTATGAGCGCTGTATACGTGTGTACGTGTGTGTTTGTCCAGAATACATATATATATCTTCATGGGGAAAAAGAAACGGTCTATATATGAGAATACAAGCCATCCCCTGTATACTAACACAACGTGTGTTTAGGCTTATTTAAGGGTTGCAAGTTCGAGGTTCACGAATAATGTATGTTAATCCACTGCTGCTTGAAGACTTCCCCATAATCTGTTAGTCATGAAGGTTGTTTGACCATACTTTGTGAGATTGATCAGCGTGGGTTGATGAGAGGGATGTAGGGTGGGTTCAGATATGGCTCGCAACAGATATTAGCCATGGTCGGGAATCAAACTCAGGTGACCAGCTTCATCAAGAACTGTGTTACCCACCGTGCCATTACTACGCCCCAACAGTTTACTCGTACAGTAATCGCAATAAAATGTTTTAGATCCCACTTTTGAAGCGGTTGCAATAATAATGAATTTAATAATAATAAACATGAAGTGATATTATATTCTTGGTTCTTTCGGTAAAGTCACGTAGAAGGCAAATGATAAAAGAATAAAATAAAACGATAAAATTCTCACGACGTTTCGATTGCAACACAAGCAATCATCATCAGGCGTGAACAACCGCCAGTTGCTGTCCGTGGCGCTGACGTTAAGAAAAAAACGCCACTTTATTCAAATTTTCTTGCTGTGGTTTTCACACCTGATGAAGATTGCTTGTGTTGCAATCGAAACGTCGTGAGAATTGTATTGTTTTATTTGTATTTTTTATTATTTCCCTTCTACGTGACTTTACCGAAAGAACCAATAATATAAATCCCTGCAGTCACGAAAGCTTTAAATCGAAAAATGAAGTGATATTGTTTCACCTCCAGGCAGGTGTGCCCCATGCACTGCTAAGGTGGCTTCTAAGTTGAGGTTATTGGATGTACACGACCAACTTGTCCTCTCTCGCGTTTACAAATCGCTTGTTGTCACTACAGTTGGTTGGCAGCTGCTATGGGTCTCGTGCGAAGATTTCATATATCTCTGTTGTCTCCATAATTCCAGTGTATACACTTTTCTGAAACTACTATAAATATGATCACGTACTTGAGTTATGGGAATGGTTTTATTATTTGTTTACGCTCATGCTGTACGTCTCTTGCAAGTTAAGTAACCGTTGTAAGATGGTTCGTATTATTTAAAATGCACAAAACTTGCCAATACTTAGGATTGGACACGTGCCCAAAAGCCAACAATTTGGACGGGATGATGAAGGAATTTTGCTAATGAAAAAAATATATATGTTAAATATTTCATGTTTGAAGCATGGTGGCGGGGGATGCAGAATATATGAGGTTGTATAAAAATGTGTTTTATTTATATTTGATGCCATATGTTGATAGGGGAAAATCACATTATGTGTTCTCGTCAAAACTGGCCTTCGGGCATCATCGCCTCTTCTCCTTTAATATTTGTCGACCATTTGTTGATAGATAAATAGTGCAGGTCACGCATTGTGACTCTGGTGTGTTCTGAAGCTATTCTTATTGGAACAATTAGCTGAATTGTTGCGTGTGGTCAAACTGGGGGCAGAGGGGGAGAGAGTGGAAATAGCATCTTTTATTCAATAAGTGCTATTTGCCAAAGGTACGTGAAATTGGTGTTGCCAAGAGGATCCTTTGCCAGCGTTGTGATGCGATGAGTAGCCGTGCGTCGAATACGTAAACCTGGTACTGTGTTTCGACGTTTCCGCTCGGACACGAGTCCACCAACCGCCATCTCCATTCGCGGAGGCTATATCACATCCCAGCGGGACCTGCCCTGACACATGTCTGTCTCATTATGACATCCCTGCTCCCTGATTGGATTACTGCCCTCCGCCGGCGTGTAATGGGGCCTGCCCAGCAAGTGACAAAGACAAAGATCTCCCGTATAGCCTGTAACAGACTGTTGGGGCAAGTGCTATTAGCGAGTAGCAGCTATGAAGGCTGGAAGGCCAGCACCACGCCTGACCACCTTTGTCTCCCCAGTGGCAATGTTTTTACACACCGCACCAGGTACTCATTGAGGCTGAGTCGACCTAGTGGATGCCCAGGACTGGTTCAGATTTTCGTCACTGGTGTTGGCCATGAGCGGGAATCGAACTCGGGTCACCGGGTTCTTAGAGCAGTGCGCTAACCGCTGTGCCACCACTCCCCACTCCCCACGCACACACGCACACGCGCACACACACAAAATCACATAAACCGCAAGCTTGCTGACAGGCATCCACCCACTCATGCGCCATACGATCAACCAACCAAAACAGAAGACATCTGGTTTTCAAAATGAACCAGTCTCCATGTCACCTAGATGTAGTTTCTTTCCTTTTTCTTTCATATCCACTCAGTGCATTTATGTGGCACATATCTCTATTGTGTTCGAGCGCATCCCTATACAAGAGCCACCTGTGTGAAACTCAGTTTGCATGTTGAACTATTACTCTGGTTTGGATCAAATATTTTGTGGGGAAAAGCCAAACGCTGTCTAGCACTTTCCATTTAGACTAAAATTATTCTGGCTTGCAATCCAGGAAAGATATGTAATGCGAAACATAGCCTGCGATGGAATGAAATTCTTGGTAATAAATGTGTGTTTTTAAACTAAATTTTACTTTCATTTCACCAAATTGTGAATATATATAATATACAATTGCATTATAAAAAATTTTTGCAGGCACAAAGTGAAGTAGTGTCCTTGCCAGGTGACTGACTTGCACGGATGAGAAAGCACCCGTGTCTAGTTTGGGAGGCAAACGAGCCCTTTATTTGAATGAATGAGACGTTTTAACTCTGGCAGGAAGATTGTATCTATCATCGGTCCAAAATTATGATTTTAAATTCCACGTTTGCATTGGGATTAAATACACTGAACCCAATGGAGGGGAAGGTGAAGGCTGGGTAGGACAGTTTTGCATACAGCACAGCGCCAGCCTCAGGCCATGCACACTAGGATTTGGCTCTGCTTGTGCCTGAATCATCCCTCATTCAATGGCCCGTAATATGGGTGGCGGTGAACACATCACAATGTCAACGGCATCCATCCGCTGCAAAGGTTGAGCCGCCAGCACTCGTGCCAGGCTAAGTGCACTTTGAGGCCGCGTAAAGTGTGGCGGGCTCACTGGCAGGAGGTCACGGAACATTCTCGCGTATAATGGGGCTTAGCTGACTGAGATGACTGAGATGACTGGCAGCTGTGCACACAAAGACAAAGATAAAGATCCCCCGTATAGCCTGTAACAAACTGTTGGGGCAAGTGCTGTGATCGAGCACCTATGAGGGCCAGAACGGCACCCGAGGGGGTGGGTGGCCGGTACCACGCCCGGCCGCCTTTTTATCCCCAGTGGCGATGTTGACACGCCGCACCAGGTACTAATTTGAGTCTGAGTCGACCTAGGGGAGGCGCAGGACCTGTTCAGATAATCGTCACTGATTTTGGTCGTGAGCGGGAATCGCACCCGGGTCGCCAGGTTCGCAGTGCAGTGCGCTAACCGTTACGCCACCGCTCCGCGCACGGCTCACTCACGCACGTGCATACACTGTGCAACATTACGTGCGCTCCAAATGTAACAACTCTCATTCTCAAGCTACACCTCCGTGGCACCCTAGCCCTCGGCCTAAGCTTTGTAAATGTTAATGTACTCGCCTGCTTGCCCGAGAGGTGTCCAGGATTCATTGGGTTCTTAGTCCTGATTTAGAAATTGAGCTGTACACATAAAATGTCCATCCCCAAGATCCCACCTTGCCACCTCCTCTCCCCCCACCGCCTACCCACTCCCAACTCCCTCTACAATCGAGGCTATGTGTCTACTAAAGCCCATCAAGATAATTTCAGTGTGGCAATGACTATGATCTCCTTTCTGGAGTCAAAACTGTCTCGCTTGTTAAATTCGAGGCTGGCACGCGCCAACTTGTCAAAAGTATTCGCAGTCATTCCAGACGTATTGAGTCAAAAGAGTATACCGGGTCCCTGGCACCAACTGCGCAAGAGACACAACATAGATCATGCTTGGTGTCTCTCACCCATTAATGCCATGACAGAGCAGCTCTCCGTGCGGTATGGAGAGAGTTGATGAGCGTATTCCGTTCATACAATGTACATATTTACCAATTTGGCCCTTTGAGTTGGGCTGGGTTGAATTACGTGAAAAGTCAATACATATACACGCGGTAATAGGTTTTTTTGTGTACGTTCATTGACAAGTGGGCTCAGACCTTGAGCTCGATATACTTGAGAACCTGAGTTTAATCTCCGCTGGGACATGAGCAGTGCCGGCTCAGGGCTTTGAGACCAGCGCGGCGGCGTGAGCCACCACCACCACCACCCCCACCACCACCCCCACCACCACCACCACTCCCTCCACCACCCCCACCACCCCCACCACCACCCCCACCACCACCACCACCACTCCCTCCACCACCCCCACTACCCCCACCACCACCCCCACCACCACCCCCACCACTACCCCCACCACCACCCCCACCACCACCCCCACCACCCCCACCACCACCCCCACCACGACCCCCTCCACTACCCCCACCACCACCCCCACCACCACCCCCTCCACTACCCCCACCACCACCCCCACCACCACCACCCCCACCACCACCCCCACCACCACCCCCCTTCCCGGAGTGGCCAAACAACCCCGTTAAGTGTTTCTGCATCACAGTGCAATACATTCATATGTATGGATCTAACATCATTAAAGCGTCATTTATCACTTTCGACATAATTACAGCTTAGGGTGAGCAGTATGTTCAATGTTAATTATGACGTAAGGAAACAAATTGACTTCAGGTTTGCTGCAAGTAAAAAAACTAAATGGTCTTTTACATTTAGCCAAACTTTTGCATGCGTTAGGAATCCATAAAAACCGTGCATAAATGCTTACATGTTGCATTGAAAATAATCAGAATCGGAATCTTTATTTTAAACTGGAGGAATCCGATGAGATGTGAAGCTCTTTATCACAGATGTCCAGGAGGGGCGGGGGCTCAGAAACGTCACAACAACAAACACGCTGCTGTATTTCTGCAAAAAAAAACGACAACAGTGCAAAGTATAGGGAAGGCAAGCAAGTCACTACAATTTAAAATAAACATACAAAATAGGGTGGGTGATATTGACCAACATGCATGCGTGCATTTGGACAGTTGTGGTAAAATGCATCGCTGTGCAATTAATACAAAGTTCTTGCGTTTAGTCAAGCCGTTGGAGAGAGGCCAAGGGAGTTATTTGACCATACTTGACCACACCAGTTGGTGCAGTTTAGTGAAGGGGTTGTGTTAGAAGAGAAGTCAAAACCAATTAATGTATCACTCGCCACTGATCTTAGCTGTGACTGTGAATTGAACTGAGATTCAGCTGCATAGTATAGCCACATCTTGACAAAAAAATATACTATTCCGTGGTGTGTCTCAACTACATAATGATTACTGTATCTCTATCTTGAATGTGTCCGCGAAAAGCAAAATTATTCATAACCACTGAGCAGAATGATTAATTTAATGAAGCTGCTGGAAAGATTATTCCACAAGGGCTGCTTTTCAGACTTGTTTAAAGTTATAATGTTTTACCTTCTCTATGCTTAATATAGGATAGGGTTTTTTACCCCTCTGATCATTCATCTAATATACTCTCAACTTGGCCCAATTATGAATATCTGCAAGGACAGCATGTGGAAAGTGGGCACGGGTGGCTGCTAAGGATTTGGAATTTCAACGTGTGCACGTCCCGCCGAACCAACAATCATTGTATGGACACACCAAGGATGGAATGCTGCAAAATTCCCCACACCTTTTCAGATTGCTAATGCCCTTCCTCCACGACTGCAGCATTGTGTCTCTTTGACATTGAACGATCATTCTGCAATATACCTTACTTTACCTGGTATTTGTCAAAGCATAATGCGGTTTATTTTATCACATTAGTGGATATGAACAGATAACTTTCCTCTGGCAAGGCCTGCATTTCTCTAATGGTTGGAGGGATTTGTGAGGTGCGCGTTGTGGCTTCATTCAACCTCGTGGTGCATGAACAAGTCATGCACATGAACAAGTCATGCACCACGAGGGCGCTGGCAATCTCCGAAGTGAAGTGCATGTGTCAGTGTTGAGAACTCCCTAAGCACGTGCAATATTCGGCAGAACGAGACATCACTCAACAAATCGGAATAAAAAAAACCCGTACATGTTGCGTGTAGAATTAGTTTCATTTCCCAAATGTTCTGGTGAAATTAACTTTTCGAATGAAAAATCATTTACCGTGAATTGCTTTTCCATGGTTGCAATCTCCCTGTATTCTTATATACGTTTACAGTAATAACTTTTAGCGCCCTTGGCCAATCGCCTGCTTGATGAATATCTCGCCACACCTTCTCGGACGGGGCTGTTGGACCATACTTCACCACGCTGGTTATTGAAGGTTGGGTACAGCGCGAGACCCAAGACTGATTTGAGTATCGCTCGCCACAAATGTAAAGAGTGGCCAGGAATTTAACTGCGCTAACTTGGTTCTTCGCACAGTGTGCTCACCACTGCTTGACTGCTTCCCACTAACATTTGCATAATAGGTTTCTGCACAAATAATAGTCGTTTCATAGCTTTACACGATGTGTTTCATGATACGCAATATATTTACTGTACAACTGGATTTTTTTTTTACTGTATTTGAAACCTAAGGGTTCAAATTACGAGTTCACATTTTGGCACCGCAAAAACTAATGTTTCGGGTTGAAAGCAAAAAAGACCTCAACGCAATAGCCAAAGTCCACACGTCGTCGAAACATTATCAGCAAAGTAGTTATGGTCGTCACGAGCACTATATGAATGAAAAACTTTTGAGAAAGTAGGTCACCAAGTTTTTCCCCGTGTTTTGTTCTTGTATGCTCTTCCCATCCTTTAATGATGCCCTTTAATTTGTGGGAATTGGCGCACATGAGGCTATGGTAACGATGTTCATTGTCATAACTTTTCATTTAGCTGGAGATCCAGGTGGCACGTAAAAGCAAGTTTGAAATAAATGACAAGAGAAGTGGGCTTTTTATCCACCCCCCCTTTCCCTTTCAGCTGCACAAGAAGATGTTAGACACATCCATGTCTGGAGGCGTATTATGCGGCGAGGTGAATGCCATTTATGTACATTAGTGAGACTGGGAAATCTTAGCTGCAGGACATTTGTACAAGCGTGAGCATCCACAAAAAATGAACTCTTACCCTTGCAGTTTTTTTAAATATTTTACGTAACATTGTTCCATAAGTCAAATTTTATTTTTCTGTTAAATCCCACTTTTCACGTTCAGTTTGTACAACATTAATTTTACGCATGGGCTGCTCTTGAACATGACGGAATTTTAAGTCTCATCTCTCGGTTCCCGCCCTTCATTCCTATGCCCACAGAATGTTCCCCTACCCTCCGTGTGCCGCCTTTTCCGAACTCGGTGTGATATTTTTTTTTTTAAGCTGGATTCTTTAACACGTTGTGCCTTCCAGTGACAGTGATGGCTCAGTGCTTCCTGCTGTTCACATTTACTTGTCAACGTTATTTATTTGTAAAACCTTCATGTTTGCATATCACACGAGGCAGTAAAATACCAATGTTGGCACCACTCGACTAAATATCGATCTTCAGTTAATTGGTCCTTAATTTAGATAAATGCATACAATGCAGCGCCAATTTAAATGATGCTAAGCGAATGCGATTATGACGTAGAACGCCAGTATAACACTTGAATTACTTTTTAGCATTGCAAATTTGCTTATCGCAGTGTTTGAAAGGGATTAACACCTTCATCTGCTGGCATTTTTTTCTGGTTTAACTGTCATAAGAATGTACCGGCGCTTTATACATGTTGTAATTTTTTGTCCTTCTCAATTTAAATACAGATTGTGTGTTTGTCATCTTGTTATTGAGCAAGGTATCCATTGGGATATCATGCAGAGCCGTGCAACCGTTGCCGCTCGGGAACAGCCCCGCTGAAGCTGATATCACAGAACTGCCTCTGAGATATCTTCAAATGTGACCTCTGATCTACAATGGAGGGTGGAAGCACTTTCCCACCCACCCAGAACCGTATTCATCATTTGGTATTAAAATGAGTATTTTTGAGTGTGGAATTTAGCTAAATTGGGCGATGTTTTGGTGTGTCTAGTGATTGGTGATGTAGCGGAGACCATTCACTCGCTATGCTTGAGAACAAATGTGGATGCCTACATTCGAACCCATGAGCCCAGCAGTGCCAGATCAGTGCTCTGGCCTTTAAACCACCTGGACCACCTCCTGAATTTTCCAGTATTAACGATTTTATATCACAACATATCAAACTAATAATATGAATGTATACATGTGTCTGTGTGTGTGTGTGGATTGATTGAGGAATAGTGGTGCAGTGGTTAGCATACTGTACATACTGTACCATGATCCGGCGAATGATCCGGCGAATCTGGAGGTTTTCCTTGACCGTGCAAAAATGCCAAAAAATGCAATCTCATCATAGGCTGGGGAATTCGCTACATCAGTTCAATCCACAATGGTTACCTTCGTAGAGTGTGTGAACATCAGCGCTGTGGAGACAAAGGTGGATATGCGTGATGTTGGCCTCACCAACTCTCCCGCTTGGTGTTGTCGATCTTTATTGGTGCTGACAAACGGCATTTGCTCTCGCCGTACGCAGCACAATGTCCATCTGCATATGTGCTAATTTGATACAACAAAACTAAATACAAATTTTGGGAGGATTTTTTTGTTTGCGGAAAATGTATGGCTGTGCTTATGTATGTTTGCCATGTGTGCAGCTCCTTTCTTAAGAATATGGCGTATCAGCGAACTAGGGGTTGCAGGGATATAGCTGGCAACATGATTGCAATGATGGTTGCCTGCTCTTGCTCATCATTGCCCCATTTGATGGCAACTCTGGGTTTTTTTCTGCCTGCACTGCCAATTTGCGCTTAAAGCACGGAGAATCATCATTTTCTAATGACTGTACGATCATATGCTGTGCCGTGCCTAAATGATATTTGTTTCCAAGTAAACATTTTATGGTTGACGAAGATATAATTAATGCATGCAGGTGTATGTTGTTAGTTGCTCGCAAGTTTTTTGGTTTAGATATTAAAGCTTGAAGTGATTCACATCCTATTGCTCGGGGTCTGATTCATGTCGCAATTTCGGCCATAATGCCGCCACTTTCCTGTGTAATTATGGCTGTTTTCGTTTAAACATTTTCTTTTAATTCAAATGCAGCCACTTCCACGTAAAAAAATGCAACCGTTCAGTCACAAATTATACCACAAATTGCAGAATGACAAAACGTTGGTCGGGTTAGAACAAGGCTTTTGGCGAAGGTGCCGTTAGCGAGCACATGTTGAAGACCAGCCCTGGCGCCACCCAAGTTTTGGCGCAGCGCGCAAACCACTACGCGACCGCTCCCCACAACACACCCACACGCCCGCGCCTTGGTGTGGCCACGTGCGAAACGCACCCACACGCTCGCGTGTTGGTTGATGTGTCCACGTGCGAAACCCACCCACACGTTCGCGTGTTGGTTGGTGTGTCCACGTGCGAAACCCACCCACACGTTCGCGTGTTGGTTGGTGTGTCCACGTGCGAAACGCACCCACACGCTCGCGTGTTGGTTGATGTGTCCACGTGCGAAACCCACCCACACGTTCGCGTGTTGGTTGGTGTGTCCACGTGCTAAACAGCCAGAAGCCTGGGGAATGGTTGGCTCAGCCCATTGGCAGGACCAGCCCGCGCATGTCGGGCAAGTGCGGCTCCGGACCAAATGAATTAAGCGGGATTTGCTTGTGCAGAAACACGAGACAAAATTGAGAGATTCTACAAAAGTGTGAAAACAAACTCTACGTGAATCGAGCCCTACGTGTGTAGTCAACGGTGGCATTTGCATCACATTTGTCAGTGGCTCTGCGGATTGGAGAGTAACAAGCTGTATACCGTTATTTCATGTAACCCATGCTATTTTTCCACCCATGAAATTGCATTCCATTTGTGAAACAACCTACAGCTGTGTTTGTGTACGAGTTTTTTTTTTGCTGCCTTCTAACCAACATTTTAAAATGGTCACGTGATAACACCCTCTGGGCTGTAGGGCAGTTCAATATGTGCCAAATTCTTTGTTGAGAAGCATCGACGTAACTTCCGATGATCAAATATTTGTGTGTCAGTTTTCGGTGACCTTTGAGAATGTTGCTTGTTAAATGTTTGTTGTAATAGGCATTGTTTTACAAGTGTTTCCCAGAAACTTAGAATGATGCAGTTTTGTGTTTCGTATTGATTTTCAAAGTGCAAACACTAAAATGCTGCACTAAAGTGTCAATTACAGCGTTAAAAGTAAATAAATTTAGCCCTAAGTAATATATAAATAGCGGTAAATCAACATGATGACATTTTGTTAACTAATTCATCAACAAGTGTATGTATTAAAGATGAAATGTGGAAACGTTTCATTTAATAATAATACAAAATTATGTGCTTGACACTTGCAGTAAATGATTAAAAATGCAGCCATAATTATTTTTAGCAGATATACTGTACTCAGTTACAAATACTGCATATTGTGCAATTAAAGGATAGGTTATTCGGAACAGGGTTTTAATTTGCAATTTAGGACATTGATAGGGTTTCTAACACGCGTAATGTGCTGTTTGAACCTAAGTCGTAATGCATAGCGAGTTGTAATGCAATGAATGTGCAGCGCTGAATTGAAAGTGAAGTGAATGTGTACAGGCAGGCGTACTCCTTTAAGAGTAGATGATGCCACATTTGAGATCCACGAGGACAACTAAAACACATGTATACTTAATCTATTGCCCGAGGCATGTCTTTCTGCAAAATGCAAATTTTTCGAGGGATGCTTATTCGCTGGCCTAAATTCAAGAAACCCAGGTGTGAGGGCTGTAACTTTTGATTGAGCGATTAGGTTTTGTTATTTCGAATAGGGCCCTGCAGCTGAAGGAAAGTCACTCGAGCCAACTGTCTGCTAGAGGCCAACAGTATAATTTACCTGTGCTTAATTCATGCGTGGGGGGCAGGGGGGGGTGGGTTGTCTGCTATAATAATAATAATCCTGTGTGCAATGTACACTTTTGGGGCCCATACCATCACAACAAGGGCACTCAGATTCTTTTTCTCCTGCGACCGCGGTGCAAATCCTTGAAGGCGAAGGAGTGGCCGCTTCAGCGACCGCTCCCCCGGCACCGTTTTGTTTTCCCTTGTGCTCGCCACAGGGAATTTTGGCACGCCGCGAATTTAGAAATGGACGAGACAAAAGTAATCAAAATGTTAAGTTTGCTTGCATTACAAAGTATGTGCATTATCCGAGGCCATAGGGCTCGGCACACAAGGAGAATATTCGCAATTCATCATCACCAATTTTAACTGCGGTCCCATCCCTTGTGTTACGTCGTTAACTGACTTTCTCCAAGGAGCCACTGTCGGTCAGAATGGATGTTAACGATGGACTCTCATTTGCGGGGGTATTAAGTATTCCTTAACGCTTTTTGGATATCAAGGCTCTCTCATAACCCTGTTGCAGGACTGAGGCAGTGCCGGTAAAGGCGCAACCCTGCAATTCCTTGCTCACGCCACTGCTGGCAGAAGCACCTCCACTAGAGGGAACTTTATGGAGCCCCTCTTGAGGATGTTTTGTTTGGCCTACTCCTACATACTGGTCAGACATCTATGAAAATGTGGCATTACCCGCAGCTTCCCCCACCATGATCGACTAACTGTGATGGTGTACTCATAATCTATAAAGGTGGGTGAACCAGAGGGTAGGGTGATTTAATGCATTCCCACCATTGTGTCAACTGCCACACCGAGAGATTGAATCGGTTGACCTCTGGAGCGCAAGCCCCGATGTGCCCACCACAGCACCGTGGCAGCGTCTGAAGTGGACCGTTATCACGGTCGAAATGTGCCACCTGGGAGCACGCGTGTGCCTTCCACATTGAACACACAGCGTGGTCTTTGAGTGAGAGCCGCACTCTACTATTGGAGTTGCCATGGGCACAAATTACACAATCGGCAAATTAACATGGAGCTTGGCTCCCCCGTGATCAAATGACCACCTACAGAAAGTGATAATATCCTTTGCTTAAACATGCTATTTTGCTAAGCACTGCAAAGCTTCTTCCACAGCCTGCAATCCAGGTAACCAAGTTACAGGGGGAATTATTTTGCATTGCTTCAATGAATTCAAGGTGTCTCTGGACACTGGCTTGCCCTGTAAAACTACAGGTTTTACTAAAGGGTAGACTTTAAATTGGTAACGAGATGATCTTCTTACCTTGGGCGCTTATACAAGAAGCAAGGGCCACTCATGTAATGCTTCTGTGGCCACTGGGAAATGAGCGAGCCAACTGCGCTCGGTCATGATTCCCACGGCAGCCTTACCCGGGTCAGCCTAACTCGGATTCCTGGACCCACTTGGTTTCGTTCATAAGGGAACTGCACATTTTTTACCTGGGCCATTCTGTGAAGCGATTGTAATCTCGCAGGAACATCACAGATGAGTGAGGTGATGAATGAATGGCATCCATCCTCCAAGTCAACGTAAGGGTAGTGTTTTCCCACTGTCATTATTATTAAAAACGTAGCAGAAAATTACAAGAGGGACATTACAAATGCTCAACACATTCATCAATAATACTGTCTAAAAGACGAAACAATATATAATAGGTGACATTTAAGGTAATGTCCCCACCTCCTTCATACTAAAGAGAGAGAGAAGAATGGCCATTTATGGAAACGTCGCCTGTTAAATATGTTTTCCTCTTGGTATGTCATGGGACCTCCTTTGCCAATGTCAAAATATAAGATTAGGTTTTCCCCTTTTTTTCTGGCAACAAAACAGGTATTAAGATGTTAAAACACCAAACTGAAACATTTTGCAAGGAATCATGTCTGCATTAACCACAGATACTTGTGGTGAAAATACAAAAAAAAACATGCTCTGACAGTATGTGCATTGTCTTTGAAACTGATTGGTCCACACCAGAGACAGCTTTTTTTAGAGCCTAGATTCAAACAGTGTTAGACAAGAGGACGCTGTTTGAGACGAGGCTGTCTCTGGTGTGGACCAAGCAGTGTCAAAGACAATGCATATACTGTCAGAACATGTTTTTTGTTCGTATTTTCACCAAAAAGTATCTGTGGTTAATGCAGACATGATTCCTTGCAAAAGGTTTCAGTTTGGTGTTTTAAAATTTTAACACATGTTCTTTTGGGATGTAGATTTTTTGTGCTTGCGCACCACTGCTAACAATTTCATATCTTTTTTTAATCAGTAAAGGTCCACTGAGCTATATAGCTATTTTCAGAAGCGACCTGGCCACCAATGATAGCTCAACAAAGTGGCTTATCGTGTGACAATTCATAGCAGACAAATACTCGAAACGAATGCTTATAAATGTGGAGGTAAAAACCGGAGGACCCGGAGAAAAATCCACGCGACCACAGGGAGAATATGCAAACTTCAAATGTATAGGCGTTAGGATCGGGATCAAACCCACGACCTCTTGTTTACCAGGCGAGAGAGATAACATCTCGCACTGTAGCGCCTCGATATTTTGTAAGATGGACGTTTGCTTGTGGTAGCCTAAATTTGCCAAGGCTTGCGTTAACAATTGTAATATATACAGGGTGTCCCATAAGTCTGGAATCATAGGAAAAACACAGCTCTGTGTTATTGGCTTGCGGTCTGGATTCAGTCTGCTCAATTCAACAGCGACCTCCCTCTGATTCCGATTTCCTATGAGTAGAATTATCTGGACTCGTTCTTCCTTACTCAGAGATATCTTGGGCCTGAAGAAACCAAAAACATATCAATGACTTATTTTTACCTATGATGCCAGGCGTATGGGCCACCCTATATATATAAAACGCAGTATTTTTGAGCAGCCTTCGAATGTCACTGAATACCATTGGCAAAGTGAGTCTCCTTGCCTGACTCCACTTCTGATATGTTATGTTGTTATTTTCTTTATGCAACATCAACATAGCTGTTCAACTACTTCATAATATGTTTCATGTTTTATTTAGACATTGGTTTGTGGGAACCTGGATGACTGAATCAATTTTCACTGAGTTATAAGACCTCTTCCGAAGCCTACGAGGCTGGGAATAATGGCAATATGATATAAATTAATCTTTTCCAGAATTTGATTTATTACATGTGATTGCTCATGTGGTTATTTCACCTCTACATTTTCCACGATTCCGTTCCCAATATTTTTCGCAAACAATTTCTATTTGGCTCTGTGATTCTGTAAGTCACTAGAGACATCATATTGACCGTTCAACTTGACTTAATACATGTAATTGACTTGGGCAGGACACTATAAGGGATGATAGCTGGTGGTCAAGTCAATAGAGTGGAATCCAAAGGAGCAAACATGCCTCAGAGTTTGTCCATCATAGAGATTGCTGAGATGAGATCGTATGGTGTGCAGGAGATGGATTATGGCATCGCGGGATCACGTAGTTTGGCAACAGCAAAGGACACCTTCATCCAGCAGTGGATTTATCATAGCTGATGACGACGATGATTGTGGCGGGGTGGGGGGTAGTGTGAGTGGGATGAAGCTCGAGGGCCATACCCACAGGGCCAGGAGGCTCCTCTATCAGTGAGACATATTCTAGAGCATTCTGGCATGTCTCGGGACTGTTTTGGGGATGAAAAGCCCATTTACCAGTAGTCATGGGAACGTAGCTTAAGAGTGGGGCCCAGGTATTTAATGAGCCTTGCAGAGCTGTTTTTAGGGACCTGGCAGCTTCCAAGAAGACGCTGAAAGTGTGGAGCCCATCTTAGTGGTGATCGCCTGGAGGCTTTGTTTCAGTTGGCTACACGTGGGTGGTTTTTGCTGGGTTTGCGTTACGAACAGTGGCAAGGCTTTAATGTAGTTGTGCATGGGTTCCGGTCATGTCAATTTTCCTTGGAGGAAATCAGGGGGGGTAGCCTGATCATTTGACTCGGGGTTTAGAAGAGAGGGAAGGGCCCATTTCTTCAATTTATCCTATTCTTCACTGCAGGTCAACATGGAAAGAACCAAATTCATATATCTATTAATTTATGCGTGTTAAATCAAGCTTGGGATTTGTTCTGTCACAGAGAAAACAAGAACTCGCTCTTCAATAAAGCATCAGCATATTTAACATCCACTTCAACAAGTAGGTGGTCCACTTTGGCAGGACATTTTTTGATAGAAAACTATTGGAAAAAAAACTTGAAACTATGCTCGGTGTACAACATGTTAATTGCTTGGCTACTATTTTTTGTTACAATTATTTTAAATTCCGTGTGTATTGGGAGTTGTGAACCTTCACGTTGAAAAAAAAGGCTGTCTCTCGCGACTGTTGATTTATGGTCTGTGATTATTATTTTTTGCTAACAAATTCCTTCAACATTTTCAAGCATAAGGCCATGATAGGTGAGGTCACACTTGGGTGGGATTATTCCCAGCTGTCTACGCGAACCGTATACTGTACACTATTGCGTAAAATTACCATCATACTGTGCATTCCGATGAGTAAACAGGTTCATCGCTTCGGAAGTAAACTGGTATTTTAATTAGCTGTACACAACTTCTGACTTACACTTAATAGCACTCATTAATTTGAAATTTATTTTGACTGAAGCTTTAACTGCATTAACGATACTTATTTTCCCATGAAGGCTCATTACACATGTTTGATTCCACAGTATGTAGATTGCATTAATGAGCTATGTGTTTAATTGTATGCTACAGTACTTAGAATGGGAAGTAAGTTCCTTGTAAGCAAGCTTTTGGTGACAATGCAGTATTTGTGGATGAATACATTCACATATTGAGGGGTTTGGGTTAAATTGCGTAAAAATAAATGTGTCGTTAAACCCACCACCACCTGACACGGTTAATTAGTAAGGTGTGTCACCTTGGTGGTGCTGTGGTTAGGACGCTGCACGAAGAACCCGAGTTTGATTCCGAAATGTGGCCAACATCAGTGGCGAGTGGTATCTCCACCTGAAGAAGACCGCTTGTGTTGCGATCGAAACGTCGTGGGTTTTTTGCTTTTAATTTTGATTTTGGTTTTCTATCTACGTGACTTTACCGATAGAATCAAGAATATGAATTCCTGCAGTCACGAAAGTTTAAATTTGTTATCAACCAATTTAAGTCATAATTGGCTATGATGTTCCTGTCCTTCAACCACCCGATGTTAGTTGTGCTTTACGCCCATTTCAAACTTGCGCTTTCTTCACAGTCACTTCGCGTGCCGACCCCTTGGTTGCGGCTCTGCGATCTGCCATTAACATGCTAATCTCTCTTTAACATGCTAATCTTTCTTTAACATGCTAATTTTCACTTGGCAGCCCTCTGATTGGTGGAAAACCAACTCCGGTCGGGTTGGCTGCCCATCACTTACATTATCATTGGCTGCTGACATTTGGGCTACGCCCATTTCAAACCCCTTATAAACAGTTTGCCTTGGAAGCTAACCCCCCTTTTCCTGAAGACGACTGCTTGTGTTGCGATAGAAACGTCGTAATTTCTTTATTATTTTCTTTGAACCTATCTACGTGACTTTACCGAAAGACCCAAGAATACGATTAGTATTATTACGAGCGCATAGGTTATCGCGGTTTCTGTACAGATCTGAATGTTCAGTTGTGAAGAAGTTCCCGGCACGTGGGGTTAAATGTCGCGCCATCATGCCGAACAACACGTGGTACAACCTGAACAAACATCGTTATTATTGTTGTTATCATCATCAAATTTACATTTTTATTATTCTGCTCCGCTTCATGCTTCCGAATTGGATTTAAGTTAAGGCATGAAATAAATGCTGTGTGAATTTTTTTTCCTAATGCCCTTCTGGTCTCAAGATTTATTTGGAAAAATAAAATATTTATTAGCTGTCATTGGGTGAAGGGGGGGGGGAAGAGCAGTTGTTTACTAAAACAAAAAAACATACCCACATTTAAATTCAATTTAAGCTGGCTACAGAGACAACAGCTTCTGCTCAATGGAATGAAATGAAGAAAACTTTTTCCCTCCGGAAAAAAATATTTGATTATCATGGCAACATAAAATAACCAGAGGCTCCACCCGTTATTGGTCAAAATGACATTTTTAAAAGGCTAATGTACCAGATATCCGGAGCTGCTGGCAAAATAAATGGGAGATGTAATCATATTTGGGTTGCACTGCGCTAGCCAGGAGCATTGAGTGAACAGAAAGCCACACCAGTGCAGATAATAACGTACTGATTCGTTTGCCGCCTGGTCTTCGTCAGTTTAATGTCTGGATTCATATTTTGTAATTCAGGCTTACATGCTGCCTGAGATTCTAATTCTGGAATAATACACCTTAAACATACATTACAATGGTTTGTATGTAGGATGGATATATTATGTAGGGGGTTTGAGGCTAGGATTACAAGAGTACAGTTGGGATAATACAAGTTTGGCGACTGCATCCAGATCAAAGAGAGACTATTGTTCTCCCTGAGCATTTTTTTTATTGTAGCCAGGGAAATTGTTCCAGTTGCCCTGTGAATATTTCACTACGTGTGTGTCTGTGAACACGCTTACAGAGACACAATCCACAAGACTGTTTTCATGAGAGAGAAAAACATCACTACCACAAGCCACAAATTGCATTCTTGAGGTTTTTCTTTAGCACAGCTTTTATTTTGCTTGTTCGCCAAAGCTAAGACTGTAATGAAAGTACCCCTTGGAGGCTCAACAGAAACCCTCTCACGGTAGAAATGTTGAAAATTAAATCACAATGTCACACTGCACGTATCCTTCTGCCCTCGACATGTTATTTTCACAACTTATGATAGGATAACATTTAAAATGAGAAAACGATGAGAAACACATTCTTCCGTCTGAATATTAATAATGTTAGGTCCTGAGAAACGTATTTTTTGTGTGTATATCAAGAGGAGCACGATATCCTAAACCAATATATAAAGTAAATAAACCAGGGGAATGCATACACGTCGTTGGGGTTGAATAAATATTTAATTGTATTTTTCATTCACTGTGCTCAAGAAGTCACACTACTTTCCCATAATGAATTAAGTTAAATGCATTGTCCATGTACTTTTACCGCCTCATTCTTCTCTACATGGTCCAGTGGTGACAGATACTTTTAAAGTTATTTTGGCTGCATTTGCTTTGGACGAATTCCCAGGAGAAGTTGACCACGTTCACACAAAAAAGTCAATCAGGGCTCTTCTTCTGCTCCATGGCAACGCTTACCCGACCCACCCCCATTCCCTCCGATCCCTCCTCCTCCCTTCAACCCGCACAGTCCCCCCATCCCACCCACCGTCTAAAAATCTGCAATCTACAAACGAAGTGCTTGGCGCTTACAGTAGTATAATGATGCCCAGCGGGGTTTATAAAAGGGGGTGATTTACCATCCGTCGCGTTCGTTAGCATGGAACCCCGGCGGAAATGCAGTCAATTAGCATCGACTCGCAGGGAAAAGGAGGGGGGGGGAATTAGGCACGTCCGATTAACACAGGCGGGGATAGGTGCTGCAAGCCCCACACTGGGCAGCATGTTACCGACAGACGCAGCAAAAAAAAATCAAACGGTAAACAAATTGATGCACTTTGATTTTTTTCCCCTTTCCCTTCCACCTTTTAGTTTTTTTTAAAACGACCACTCAGCCAGCTGCGCATGTTCCATCACTGAAAGTGTGCATTTGCTTCTTTTTGTTGGGGGGGGGGGGGGTAATGGGCAAAAGGCTATGCCAGGAAATGATCGTTTGTTTTAACTTTTATTTGAAACGCTGATGCCCAAAAACTTGGGCTGTTTTTTTGTTACACGTACATACATTTTCATTTCACAGAGAATAATTTGAGAACAATCTGCAAGCATCGTGGACACAGTAGCCATGACAGCAAATGGTATGGGTTAAAATAGCATGCGCAGTGAGTTGCATTTTAAGAGTGGGGCCATTATCCAAACACCCCGGGCACTTCTGGGTTGTTTCTCTGGCTGTGCAAGATAAGTACAAAAAAAACCCAAACACAACTGTGGTCATATTGATAAACATTACAATTTGCAAGGCCAAATATTATCATTTGGTACATTAGCACTTTTGCATGTTGGAGCTCTGGGTTTTTTTTTGGTGTTCAAATCACATTTATTATCAGCCATCTGGATTATGGCAACCGTTGCAGCCATTATTATATATTAAGGACCCGGTGTAGTGTTCCGTGTCTTCCATAATAAGCTGTGACCCCCACCGCCCTCCCTCCTGTAGGGCCCCACGCGCCCCTTGCCCCCCCCCCCTCTCGTGTACTCTCGAGTTGACGCGCGCGCGTCTCTCCGCGTGTTCCTCGCGAGCGCCGTCAAGAAGCAGGTGCTGTGTGGATCTGCCGGTGGTTGGTGTGGTGGTGGTGGTGGGGGGTGAGTTAACAGGGCCCCAATACGTGCGATAAAGACGTGGGGGTCACACGCTAGCGGCATGCCACACATGTGCTCAATTAAAAAAATATATTTTTAATAAGCCATTTTATTTTAATGTTGCCGAACTGTATGTGGGAATCATCGTCGTCATCATCATCCACCATGGTCTAACCACTGCTGGATGAAACCGCCCCCTCCCCCATCCGTCCCCCACATTAATCGCCACCATCTCCCACGGCCCCGCGATGTTAATAATCCACCCAGCACCAGCACATATAAGAACGGGAGACAGAGCAGAGCCTCACCATTCTGGCGAATTGCCCGATGATGCTGGATGCAATTACCAGCGAAACGTCGTACTCAAAAATTGTAAATGTTGTGGTTTCATGCTTCAACACACCGGTGGGCTAAAGCGGTGAACTATTTGTATTTTGTCAACGTGACACTTTTTTACTGATTGGCCGTATCGGGTGGTGGAGGGTTACGACACATTTATAAATAACGCGATCTAAACCCAAAAACGTTGATTATGAATAATATTGGTCGCGAAAACCTACGTGTTAAACCAGCACCAGAGCTGATTTCACCGCTCTATCTGCTCTGTGGGTGTCGTGAATGCATCCCGGTAATCCTTGACCATCATTATTCTTGACCATCGGCTATCATCCCTTTAAATGGTGTCCTGCCCAAGCCTCCGCTTACTTTTGTTCATTTCAATTATGCCTTTAAGCTGTATACGTTTTCGAGTACGTGATTGATATTTTGCCAGTTAACGTACAGTTATTCCGAGCACGTATCTCTCCACGATTGTTTACGAACATTTTCAATGACTGACGCAATGGTAATTTGCTTTTTTGGAACGGTACTTATAAATAAGAATTTCGAATGTCTACAGGTGTTCACTCATTTCTGTGGAAATGGAAATGTCTGTAATGACATAATTCTGCTCTATATAGTTTTATAATTTGAACCTCCGTTCTCGTAGTTATGATTCATGTCATTCCCATTTAAGTATTTAAAATCGAGTAACTTACCAGTACTAGATTAATTGCTTCAAAGAGTTTACAGGTATACGTTAAAACATTGCAGGTCTTTTTTTTCAATCCACTGCTTGTGTTTAATTTGTTGTCCTTCCCCCTGCACCTCCGATAAAGCACGGCTTGCTACGTACGGTGCGAAAGAAGTTCAACATACATACGTGCATGCCATGTCGTTCAAGCGAAATGTTCGTCCATACTTCACACTACTCGGTGTGGATTAGTGATTATGGTGGGTGGTGGCCTTAATCTAAGTTGTCTTGTGGTTGTTGTTGTTTGACTTGCATCCCACTGGGATATTTGCACAGGGTTGGTGTACGGTTATTTTTTCTGCAATATTTTGCTGTCTTTTCTTGGATTTTCTGTTTGCACTTAGTCACTTTAAGATGTATTCTTGTTCATGTTTTTGTTTTTTGTTTGTTGCGGTTGCACCCGATTCAAGAGCCGAATGGCTCACAGGGCTATACCTAATAGATGAACTTGAACTTGAAATTGGGTGGTGGGGGGGGCAACAGCCCAGAATCACCCACAAAAATCGTGGCTGAGACTCCAATTGCAGTTCGTTTGGTTCGTGCACGGTGCACTCTCACCACCGTGCCACTTCCGCCGGAGGGGGATACGTTCTCCTCTGGCTGAGGGCCCCGTCTCAACCTACCTTGGCGTCCAGTTCAGCACCACAGATGTACCGTTCTCGCACGTGTTCGACAAGCATCTGGCACCACCGCGTTACCCTCACCTCGTCTTCAAGAATCCTCTCACGCCCCCGGGCAAATGTCCATTCACTGATTAAATACCTACATTAGTCACACTAATTATTCACACTACGCTTCATTTCGTACAAGTAAAAAAGCTAAATATGTAGTACAGGAATGAGTTTGTGAGCGAGCTAAGGAATATCTTGAAAAGTTAACTGGCTCTCTCATTGTGCTCTGATTAAAAAACAAATATATATACATTCCTGTCATCCTTCTGCCAGCAAATAAGTGAAACGTTAAAGTCACTCAAAAGATAATTTGCCACCAGCATCCCTGCAATGCACATGACAATAGTTGCGGTTAAAGCATTAGTTGTGCCTCATGCTAGTACTAACTTTGAGAATGGAAAACATTTGCAATCGAGGTTACGCCGTTTGATCTCAGTTCAGACACAGTCGCACACAACACACGCACAAATGTGGGGATAATTTAGGCGTCGTGATTTTTTTAAAATTAGCAAGCGCTTTTAACGTATTATTAATTACCTTAATGTAATTTATGGTGCCAGTTTTGTACGGCAATTATGCATTAATTTTGTTGCGAATTATTATTTGCAACAACCGTTTCCCCAGTATTTTGTGTTAAATCATTATTTTTTTACCACGAAAGCAAGGATATATTTTGCATATGTCGTGAAACCTGCACGAATTTCCCCTTCTACGCTTGGTTACTCATTTATTTATAATGTTTACGCCCTATAAGAGTAAAGCACATCGCAGATTATACAAGTCCCCACCTTTCCTCCCCCCTCCGCACAGTCGCTTGGTTTTTGTTCAATCTGTCACACTGTACTCAACAAACCATGATGAATAGTTTCCATAAGAAGCGCGCGGCACGAACGCACGCTCTGCTCTCTTTGTGTCTTGAAAACCATTACAAGCCCGCAGGCATTGTCCGAGCAAGAAGCCAATGCACTTGGGCGTGCAAGATGTATTCTCGGGTGAGTCGTTACAATTGTACTGCACGCCTCGCCTCCCCAGCCACCTCGCTCGTCCCATCGCGCATGGGTTGGCCGGGTGACTTACGGGTGCAGTAGAGGTCACCAGGGTTAGACATCCGGGGAACGCGATTTCATGGGCATTTACTCCGCTTGTTCACTGAGGCTAATCACTGGGGCTCGGAGCTCAGGTTTGGGGGGGGGGGGGAGACACTGTGGGGCTAGCCAATGGAGGGTAAACACGTACTAATAATATTTTGTGTACGTGTCAGCAGTCCTGAGGAATACTGCCCCGCGCACGTGTGTGTGTGTGGTGTCTAATGACTGTCCGATTCAATCTCCTGGCGCGGTAGTTTAAACGATTGTGGAGGTTTCTTAAAGCCGTCGCCTCTGTCCACCCAGCAGTATAAATGGGTGCACCGTGTGGTGGGGTAACGTGTAGGTACTGTTACCTATTCTTATACGTCTCACCTGCGAGGAAGAGTAGGCCAATATACCCTCGAGGGGGGCTCTTCTTGAGTCGTGGTATGAACAAGTAATCTCGGGGCTCCACCTTTTACCAATAATCTTGAAGGGATCTTGGAAAACATGATATATCTATTGACAATTATAATACCAACACTCTGCTGTTTTTCTTTCGCATTATCATAGTTCAGAACGTGCGGCGTGTTTTCTTTGTCTTATAAGAACATATTCAGCCAGACGCGTGGGAGGGAAGCGACGGAGAGTGTGAGGGAACATATTTAAAAAAATAACAGGCACGGAATTAAAAGAAATTTAAATAGATAATTTTGTATATAAATAAATAACAAGGAAAACTAATAAAATCTTCACAGGGGAAATGAGACAAGGGGCTATCTCGCAACACAATCTCCCGTGACACGACGGAGAACGTGAAAACGAAATGTGCATGGCACGTCCCTGGGCGCTTGTGCCAAATTCCTGGGTGGCTCGTGAGATGGGGAGGAATTGGGAGGAGGAGGATCTGAAGCGCAATTAGATCAAGAAGGACCATCAACGTGTAGGATACGCAGCAATGAGAAGATGAGATGAGTTTGAAGTGGTTTAAGGCGAAATGGGGAGGTGAGGCGAGAGAATGCGAGTGGGTGCTTTAAAAATGCAGAGATGTAGAAATGACCCCGATCATCTGCGAATATTCAGAACAAGCACACGTGTGGTATAGCTAAGATGGCATTGTGATGGAGGTGTGCATTTTCCTCCAACTTTAAATCCTCAATAGAGCCGTGTATACACTACTGCACCCACACACAACGCATTGCCATTCAAAACAAACACGGGCTACTAAAGAAGCAGCTTGGACACAAGTTTTATTTTTGCTGGGCGGCACTAACATGTTCACACATTATTGGTCCATGTTTGACAATCATGTGCATCATTTCCACTTCATTTGTTCGTGACAGTTGCTGCTAAGAGCAGAATAGGTGACCAATCGTTTGTAGTTTTTGCACATGCTTTTCGCTGGATCCGGTGTTTTAGAAATCGTTAAAATCTATGTTTTTGTTGGAGCCTCGTTTTGTTTAGCAAATATGTTTAATTGATTGAATAAGGGATTCATCGTGCAAAAGAAAGTGCCAGTTAGGGTACGTATCTTTTGAGGATTCTCTAGGCACTATAAAGCCCCCGAAAGTGCCAAAAGGTTTTTCACCGACGATACACGCCGCGAGTGAGAATTTCGTTACTTGTTGCATCGTAAGGCCCTGACAGCACTGCGGGGAAATAACTGTGCCATTTGGGGCAGTGTATGCTCAAGGCTGCATAAACCACCCAGTCATGCGCATGATCCCATGGCTAAAAAAGCAAGTATGGGTGTAATTGTTTGGAATATCGGCTGTGTGCAGAGTGAGGAAGAGAGAGAGACAGATGGAATCGATTGCCAGTTTGGGTGAGCGAGCGGGTAATTGACTGACAGAAGTAAATGCCACGCTCTGGAAACGGATCAATGAATGTGGAACGGTTTATTCCGGAAGTAAAAAAATATATACGCCATGTGGATGCAACTGAAATAATGAGAAAGAAACTGCCTACCTCGAGAGCAATCTAATTTTTTTCTATTGGTGACAGGCTGATTGAATAAAAGGGGATACGATACTTTGTGAAATTCAGAAAGGCAATTTTACATGGTAAAATTTCTAAGCACTCTCAATTTAATGCAGTTCTAAAAAGGTCGGCACAATATATTTTATTCGATGTGATTTCTACATTAAATCAGAGGCAGTTTGAAATGGTCTCTGAGCAAGTGTGTTATTTACCGAAGTGAAATGTAGCAAGTTTTAGAGGCGTGTGTAATCCACACACACACTCTGTACTTGTATTCTTACATCTTTATAATTCATGACGGTACACTGGAACATCGATTGAGATTTGGCAGGGCATCACTTAAGACTATGTTATATTTATCATTAGCCATTATCTATCCATTGCTGGATTAAGGCCTCCATAAGCCATCTCCATCTCACACGGACTTGAGCTGTAACACATCCATCCAGCTCCTGTGCAGGAGACAATTTCATCATTTCCATCGTGGCTGTGCTCGTTCTCTCGCGCATTCCCCCACATTTGGCTGCCACTTTGTTGTAATATTAATGTTTTGCCAAATTTAAAAGAAAAACACATTTGTTTCATAATTTTATCATAATTTGATAGAAAACGTACCTGTGCATACATTCTTAAAATACACGAGCTTACCACAAGTGAACCACAACACCCTGCTTTTCTGGTCAAGGAGCATAATCCATCATGCAAACTTCGATCATTCTTGCAACAACTTTTGGCTCACCATCGAACAAAGATGGTGACTGCATCGCGCGATTTCAGATGCGCTTTTGCGGCCGTCTGGAACGCTCTTCCTTACAATATTAGGAAGCCACCGGAACTATGCACATTTAAATCAAGATTGAAAACGTATTTCTTTAGAACTGCTTTTTGTGTTAAGTTTGTTGTCCTTCCCCCGCACCTCCGATTTGCAAGGTTGGCGACGTACGTTGCGAAAGGAGTTCAATGCACATAACGGTGTACTTGTTTAAGAACAGGTTACGCATTTTTTTTTATTCCTCCATTTTTTTCCAATGCGTCTCAAATTTTGCTGGTGACTGCATTGCAGACGAGCAATGTGGCTCGAATTGGGCGAAGCACAAAATCGATGGAAAAGCCTTCGAAAATCTCAGTATGAAAAAAAAATCCAGAAAATCGGGTGTAAAGAGAAAATGGAGAAATTGAGAATGTGGAGAATGGGAATGTAGGATGAATCTGAGCTCCTGGTTTAATTTCTCGTCCCGTTGTGACATTTCAGGAGAATGGTACCAGTTGTCTCCGAGTGCCAAAGTCACGGTGTGGATGACAAATGAGCATTGGGAGGAGACCTGTCACCATATGGCAGCTCCATCCATCAGAAATATTGTTTAGTTAATCCAATCAAAAGAAAAAGTGTTCAAATGTCAACAAGTTCCCGAGAACAATTCCGGTGAACCCCTTTATTGTTTCAGCACAGAGAAGTTGAGTGAACATGAAGCCATTGTCATCAAACTCATCCCCAAATTTGCCCTTTACATGCTAGCCAAAAGGCAAGATTAATGCAAAGTATTCAAGTAAATACCAAAAGTAAATTCGCTACAGTGTTGCTTTAAAGCAGGGGTGGGGAACCTTTTTTCTGCCAAGGGCCATTTGGATATTTATAAGATCATACGCGGGCCATACAAAATTATCAACTAAAAAATTAGCCTGTTATATTTGGTCAAACATTTAATTGACTCACCCCAAATGTGATGGTTGGAACTGCTTCTCTTTGGCGAGGCGTGTGATGTTAGCTGGTATTGATGATGTTGCTACTCGCAACTGCTTTTCCAGGTTTGCTCCTAGATTTATTGAATTTCGAGTCCCGCCTGCGGTTGCCTTTGCAGGGCCAGACCCAAATGATTTCGCGGGCCTTATACGGCCCGCGGCCCGGACGTTCCCCACCCCTGCTTTAAAGGTACGACTTTTGTTTTTACATGAATCCGTTTACTCTCCAGTAAGTCTCTTTACATGACTCCATGCATTACTTATCGGTCGCTGTGACCCCACTTAGTGATTAACATGGGTATATGAACATGGGTGTATTAACATACGTATATTAACGTGGGTATATTCACATGGGTATTTGAACTACAGCGGCAGAAAGAATGTCACACGGCTCCTTTAAATGAAGCAAGGGGCATTTTGTACAAATTCGGGGCTTATTTAAGAATTAACTTTTCACAACGGTTATGATGCAATGGTTCAAGTATGCTGTTGCGGGTTTGTACGTGCGGGAGAACTTAACAATTGTTATTTAATTTAAAACCTTTTCAGAAGTGTTTTAAGAGTTTTTGAATTTCAGTTATCTGAGTGTATAACCTATGAAATCATAGCGCTGGTTTGAGTTATTAAAAATCGATTTCTCCCCCCAAACAGAGTGCACGGGTATTGTAAAACTATTTCTTTGCTGCCACTCCAATGTGCCCAATTTAGAAATAATTGTTACAGCACTTTAAATAAACATCAGTGAACAAAATTGGCATGTTCTCACCGGGGTTCCAAAGTAGAACGCATTTAGCTCAAAGGTAGCCAAGTGTGGTTTGTTGATTTTCCCCGTGCAGTCCAATAGGATCAGATGGCGACTCTTAATTGCTCGCATCTGGATGCGCTTCTTTATCATTACGTGTGATCAACAAACATCGCGGAACGAATTTATCAATTAACGCACAATCAGCAGAAATAACGAGGTTCTGCATAAATCTCCCGCTCGCCTGGCTGGCTTTTGGGTTCAGTCCAGACCCGCATCACCCGGCGGGGTCAACCCTTCTCTTGTGTTCCGCCGAAGGTAGTTTTTACTCCTAGCTTTTAAGAGCGAACATTTAAGAGTGGAAATGTCATCACTTCGTTCAAGATGGGATCCTCGATCTAGTTCATTCAATCATTTGGGTCGTGTTCGCTATTCTCTGGAAATAACTGCAGGCTTGAATATATAATTCACGGTGATAGCAGGAATGGGGTTTGGGCAAGTAGAACAGTTTTAATGGTTAAATGGATTCTACGGACATGGTTAAGCTTAAATTGGGTAAAAAATATACATTTTGTTTGATAAATCCGCTAAGTAGTAATGGGTTTTATTTTATACTGCATAACATCCTGAGCAAAAAAAAAAAAATCACGCAAACTACTTACATTCTTGTAATGCTAATATACACTTAACCGTAAATCGCTACCTGTCTTTTATTAAAGATTGCGCTCAGCATATAGCAATTTGTTATCGTGCAAAGTGGATGCGTGAGCTTAGACACAGAGCCGCTTGCTTTAATTAGCAAGGGAGTAAGTAAATTGACAGCATTGGACTCAGCCAGGTGGCGCTAATTGATGGCAGATGTTCCTTTGCCGTACCTTTCAAAAATTGCACGCTGACCAAGTTAGTGGATGGCAAGTGTTCTTTCATTTTGCTCATTTTATCAGGCATTTTGAGGTTAGTAATGATGGACCATCATAAGCAACGGCGGCCCACGGACGCTATTTGCATTAAATTATTTATTTACGCCGAGTTTTTCGGGCGTTCTGCACTAACGAGTTCACGCAGGGAGATGGTCTTTTTTGCAAATGAGTGCCGATCAAGCAAACCTTGTTAGACAGTTATATCAGCCGGTAAACTTTTTTTTGCATTTTTGTTGAAGGAAACTCAAATCCAGTAGTTCCCGTGTTGTCAGTAAAATAAACAAGCGGCCACAATTGTGCAGAGCACTTGCAAACAGTTTGTTTGTGTGTAGGAGGGACGCGTTGTGACCGGCATCTGTTAGTTTAATAATGAAAAACATCCAGGCATCACAAGAGAAAGGATGTGGGATCTTGTGCACAAATTGACAAGGATACGTGCGAGGCAAAAAAATAATTGGACGTCTCTTGACGGGAAAATAATGTTTTTTTTTGCATAATAATTTAATTTGTAAGAATAGGGTCTGTACCTAAAGCGAATGTCATGTACTGTAATGCAAATGTTCTGAAATATTTTCTCTCGTAATAATAATAATAATGATACGGACTGTCACGTCTCCAAGTTAGCAGTAGTTACAATGCATTTTTTTATTGACTGCTTTAATATTGATCGAGCAAAAAAGCGTTGATCTAAATTAATGGCGCAATTTTTTGACACCTTTGAAGGGTATGTAAATGGTAGCATGCAGTGGTAATCGTAAACAAAGTTGAAAATGTAATTAATTTTGGAAGGTCTCATTTGACTGAGACTACTTGTGGAATTAATAGGCATAGATTTGAATATTCCATCCATCCATCGCTGATGGATGCTTGTCCCTTTCACCGCATTGTCTTAATAGTTTTATCACATTACCTACTTACTTTGTATTATACCAGGTAAAGACGACTGAGCTACATTTCTATACTTTTTTCCCCAAAAGCGACCTGGCTGTGAATGATAGCTCAACGAAGTGGCATATCATATGGAAATTTATATCAGCCAAATAGTCTAAACGCATGTTGATTCTAAATGTGAGTGGAAAACCAGAGGACCCGGAAAAAAATCCACGCCACCACGAGAAGAACATGCAAACTCCAAATATACAGGCATCGGTGTTGGAATCAAACCCACGACCTCCTGCATACCAGGCGATGGAGTTAACATTTCAAGTTGCCCAAGGCTTGCTTCTTGCTGGGAGATAAACCTCCCAATCTTCTGATGCTCAGCGAAATCTATCTTTCGAGCTGCGGACACAATTAGATTGAGATCCCAGTTTTCAGGAGATTTTTTTTGTCCATTGCCTTTACAGGAAAAATGATAATATAATATTTGGGGCCAACAAAAAAGCCATATCAAATAAATAACTAAATTGCTGCACAGAGGCAGGCAATGGGCCCTATGAGATAATAATTCAGAGAAAAGGGTGTCATGGGTATAGATATGGCTGTAGATATTGATGTGATGGACAGGAAATGCATGCTAAAGATTATTGGCGGGGGGGGGGGGGAGGAAATGCACCCCAACTGCCGCGTCCATACTGACAGTCTGCCATTGTCCCTGATTAAATCAATCCTCGTGGAACAAAATGTCACGCCAGACGAAGCGTTTTCCCCTCTCCAAAATCCGCTGACATTTGTTGCAGTATTTGCATTCCGTGCCCTCGTCCCCCAACCTTAAAACCTCAAACTCGGCGTACCATCTCGTGCTTTACCCCGCCCCCCCCCCAATGCAGTGTGGCCTTGACTGATCTCACCCCGCATTGGGTTTGCTGTCAGTGATTTGTTGCTTGCGCGCATGTCAGTCATCACACAGAGCTGGTGAACGGTTTTTAAAATGTGCATTTTTTGCATTTGCAATCGTGGGTGCATAAAACATCATTTCCTCATAAAATATTGAATATTGTAAATGCGGTTTCATTGCAAGGATGTGCGCGATTTTGCTGTATATTTGTAAAAAAAAAAAAGTCTTTTGACACTTGAAATGTTATCCATGAACATTGGATTTATTTTTACCGCTATATATATACTGCCATCGTAAAATATTACATCATCTGTTTGCATTTTCTGGAAATAAAAAAGTATATTGAAGCGAACAATTTTTTCAAAAGATTTTATTTGTGTTTTATTTATATCATAGAGCAACTGAAATTCAAGCATCTCCATACATGGTGTCTGTTTGTTCAATTATTAACTCTTCACTTTACCTGCAGCACCCTCCCTATCCCTGCCTCTCAAATGTGCTCTTGCTCCTAATCGTTTCAAGCCGTCTCCTCCTTTTTGCAATTCACCAACCCACTCAGCCTCCTCTCCCCATTGTGCACCTGCTTATTACCAATCCTTACCTCACTCTCCTGTGCTTTAAGAAGTCCTCTTCCGTCCATGCATTATTTTTTAATAACCTGCTAATCCCAAGAGCAGTGGCAGATTTATGCAGCTCCCAGAGCTGTTAATTAGGCTTCACTTTCCGGATGGGGCATCCCATCCTCGCAGCTTTGTCCCTTCCTTCCGGCACGACGAAATAGCTTGAAACTTGACAACATTGTCCACCGATAGCCTCACTTTCCTAACATCACCCAGCTATTTATGTTCTCTAATGTACTCTGTGAATTAAAAAAATTCAGTTTGGTTTAAATTCGACAGGGAAGTCAGAATATTGCCTTACTTTCTTTCCACATTTTTTTTAAATAAACTTTTGCGGAAAAAAAATAATCTATTTTCGTGGAGAGAAAAAAATCCGTGACAAATGAAGTGAACCTTAATCTTTTTTTCGAGAGTTTCCTCAGTAATTTCTCATACACACATTCCCACACAGCATGTGATGGGCTACTGACGATTACCCTCTGTAATAGCTTTCTCTTGTTTTCACTAAAGTTGCGATGAGTGCCAAGTATTAAGAAATTATAGAATTAAATTAGCCTCAAACGAGCTTTCAAAGATAACAGCTCGCAACAATGCTGTGATGCCATGCTTTGGTACTATGAAATGATAAAATTCCTGCGTCTGCAAAACAAATCTAAATACGAAAGTGATTAATTTTCCAGAATGAAAAAATGAAATAATATACCAACATACATAGTAAGGGGTCTGGCATTATACACAAAAACCCATTTGATGGTGCTAAGAGCACGTTTGTAAAGAAATATCTAGCAAGGAATTCTAAATAGGTCATCAATTTGAAAAATGCCTTTGAAATTAATTTGGAGAATGCGCACATGCCCTGCAAAAAAATGTGGTGGCAATTATAAAGGAACATTAATAATAATAAAACTGATGGATTGTAAATTGTTTTTTTTTACAATCTTTAAATCAAAAGATGTCAACAGACCACCGTAAACAGCCGCAAAGGAAACATAATTTAATAAGTGTGCTGTTTTAATTTCCACGTGACTGTACTTGGCCAGATTAGTATTTTTCAGGCGTAGTCTGTCACGTAATTATTGTAGCTGGTATATTGCCGGCCCCAATGTTGATTACACACATCTTGGACCTGGTGCTCACATGATAAATACACCATGTGGCTTCTCGCTTTATAATTACGACATACCAGGTTCTCTTGGGGGCGGTGTATTCTCACTCTCGTCTAGAAAAATAAAATAAACCCCACCTCAGTGACCAAAGCTCAGCCCATTCCCCGTACCCAATGTCCCATACCTGCATTTACAAAATATCAGCAATTCATTTGCATACATAATCCTACGAGTACATTGTACATATAATTAATAACACCTCGTTTCATTGGAACTTCATGTTGGAATTGCCTTGTTATTTTATGTTTATGCATTATTATTTTAAATGTATATTTGTTTTCTTAGCTTATCTTATATTTATTTATAAAGAACATTATTCCAAAGTAACCCATGTTTTATACTTACACACGTTCATATATTTTTTATTTGCATTAACTACATTGATAGTCCCAGGCCGGCCTTGTGAAAGAGATACTTTTTTGTCGACATCTGGCTTTAAAAAATTGCTTTAATTGTGTGTTTGTATACTATTATTTGCTTCTTTCGGTAAAGTCACGTAGATAGAAAAATAATAAAATTGTAAGTGAATAAAAATAATAAAGTATAAATAAACTACACATACAAAAAATATATCAAAGCACTAATTAATTATCATTTAGCTAAGCAGGGAAAAGGCTAAATATGTAATCCTACTGCCCTCCGTCAGGACAAAATGCTGAAATATTAAGTATCTAGTTGCATGTCAGAAAATATCCTGTTATGCTTACTGAAGTAGAAGAAGAATAATTGCCCCCCATATTTTGAATAAATGTACAACGGTACGTACTGTACCAGGATTATATACACGCTTATTTCACCACTGCCCATAGTTAGATTTGTCTTGATATGCTTCCAATGGCAAACCAATAGATTGAAATGCTGCAGCAGATAATGCTATTTCATGCTAGACACCTCATCATCTCAACAAACATTTGCCGAAACCTAAAGCAGACCCTTTGTCAGTAAAGTGCTTCGTATTTTATTTTCGAACATAATGTACACTGATTTAGGAGGACTGGAGCGGTGGAACAGCGGCTCACGTGCAACGCTATGAACCTAGCAGAGGTGGGACAAAGTCATTGTTATGCAAGTCCAAGTCGAGTCGCAAGTCATCAAATTCATGACTCGAGTCTGACTCGAATCCAAGTCACATGACTCGAGTCCACATCTCATAGGTGGGACAAAGTCATTGTTATGCAAGTCCAAGTCGAGTCGCAAGTCATCAAATTCATGACTCGAGTCTGACTCGAGTCCAAGTCACATGACTCGAGTCCACATCTCAGAGGTGGGACAAAGTCATTGTTATGCAAGTCCAAGTCGAGTCGCAAGTCATCAAATTCATGACTCGAGTCTGACTCGAGTCCAAGTCACATGACTCGAGTCCACATCTCAGAGGTGGGACAAAGTCATTGTTATGCAAGTCCAAGTCGAGTCGCAAGTCATCAAATTCATGACTCGAGTCTGACTCGAGTCCAAGTCACATGACTCGAGTCCACATCTCAGAGGTGGGACAAAGTCATTGTTATGCAAGTCCAAGTCGAGTCGCAAGTCATCAAATTCATGACTCGAGTCTGACTCGAGTCCAAGTCACATGACTCGAGTCCACATCTCATAGGTGGGACAAAGTCATTGTTATGCAAGTCCAAGTCGAGTCGCAAGTCATCAAATTCATGACTCGAGTCTGACTCGAGTCCAAGTCACATGACTCGAGTCCACATCTCATAGGTGGGACAAAGTCATTGTTATGCAAGTCCAAGTCGAGTCGCAAGTCATCAAATTCATGACTCGAGTCTGACTCGAGTCCAAGTCACATGACTCGAGTCCACACCTCTGGAACCTAGTGACCCACATTTGATTTCTAGGCTACTGCTGACGTCAGTGGCGAGAGATATCAGAACACCATGTCGTGGGGCAAAGTGGGTGGTACTCCCAACTCTTCTAAGATATTTTGCCATTGTGGAAGAGTAGGCCAAATGCCCTCTCGAGGGGTTCACGAGAGTTCCCGCTGGTTGGAGGCCTTCCGCAAGCAGTGGTGGGAGCAGGGAATTGCAGGGTTACGCTTTAACTTCAATATGTGTGCAATGCCATGATGGGAATACGGCATTGGCCAGGCCAATTTGCTAACGTGTACATTTTGCTGCAGATTTGAAGACATAATGAGAACTGCAGTGAATCTATGATGAAACAACTCACGATGGCTACCGATGTTATCTCCTGTTACTGTATTTGAATGTTGTGCTGCGTTTAAGGTCATTAATTGCACCTGCTACACCCACGTCTTTTTTATTAATTGTCATTTCTCAATGCATATTCATATTGGTAGAACATAGCCGCTATATATAGTAATGTTTACAAACATTAATGAAAACATCTTCTAGGTTCTTTCGGTAAAGTCACGTAGAAGGGAAATAATAAAAATAAAACATAATCAAAATTGTGAGAATTATTTTATTATGTTTTATTTGTATTATTTTATTATTTCCCTTCTACGTGACTTTACCGAAAGAACCAAGAAGACGAATCCCTGCAGTCACGAAAGCTTTAAATCGAAAATTAATGAAAACAATTGTATTGGCACTGCCACTGGTAGTCTATACATTATGGTAGTATGTTTTTTTTTACGATGTGGAAAGGATGGATCGAACAACAACTGTTGTTGCAGCCATTGTGTGATCTTACTCCCATGCGAATGCCAGTGAGATCGAGATGACCTTCGTTTATGACCAGGTAAGAGCCTTCGTCAGTGATGAGTGATACGTGAACTGGTCCTGAGGGCCCACTTTGCACCTGCACTGACCACGGCGGCTTGCACCTGGTTAATACTTCGAGCGAATTAACCATGACATATGCAACATTAGTGGCACGCGATATCTGAACTGGTGCTGGGCCCTGACTCCACTCTTTACCAAACCACACTCACCGGCCAACCCACGCAACCCCCCACAATTTATTGCGTGGGTTGGCCTTCATCCAGCAGTGGATTAACCAAGGACTGTGAACTCTTATTATTACCCAGGTAGATATAAACACGGGATGAACATAACACCAGAAAAATATTAGAGTATCATGAGGCTGATTTTGATTGTGGAGAAAAGGGTATTTCAAAATTAAAGCATTTGTAATTTCTGAGCGTGCACTTTTTTCAATGCTCATTGAGCTGTCCGAGCGGCAGTGCATGTGTCACTTGTTGCAAAGGTTCGTCGGCTTGAGCCCGGCAGTTGTTATGGTTAATCCTGTGGATTAATCCTGTGGGTGTTTTAAACCATACAAAAAAATAAATTGTGTCGTCTACTTCACTGTGGGCGTTAAAGTTCCAGTGATGTAATTCCAAATGAGTAGGCAGGCCATTTGTGTGCCGGTATTAATGGTACGCATATTCCAAGTTTGTACAATTACATGCCAATTTCTCAACTGGGATTACTCATGGAAATCATGTGCATGCAATTTTTATTTACTTTACGTGATATTTGCATTCATTATTGCCAAATAACGATGGAAAAGTAAAAAAATATGAAGGCCAATGCATTTTCCTTTTTTGTCAAAAGGAAAAAATCTGGGTGGATAATAAAGTTCACAATGCTGTGAACATTTTTTTTGATGAAGAATAAAACATAGGTTAGAAAATACGAAAATCTATTTTAGACTTTCGAAAGTTGTAATAAAGGCCAATTTGTATATCACATTTCCCTAATTAGTAATTGGCAGATATGTTGAGGCAGCAAGAGTTGTCAAAAACCTGTGATTTATTTCTACATGTAGGAGGCCCAATTTGTTTATATTTTATTTTAATGAGGCTTTGTAAACGTGCCTTGGCTAGCATTGAATTCTTCCACGTCGGTCTTAGTCAGTGGTTCTTAACCCTTACTGCAAGCTTGGCACCCCTTTCATTCTCATTCGTTAAAAAAGTGTATAATGCTAATAAATACATAGGTTTGATGAAACAGAGCATGTGTAGTTACGTCCCTGTGCTCAATTTGTGTTTAGATGATTTACCTTCTAAAAAAATCTGCCCATATCTCGCACCCCCAGAGAGGGCATCTCACACCCCCAGGGAGGTACATGCACCCCAGGTTAAGCACCACTGCTCTAAGTGAATGTATAGGTTACAGTCGAATGGGACATTGAAGTGAAAGACGAGATAATTCCCGCATCACTGAGGCATTGAGCAACACAGCAGGCTGTCATTTTAATCGGTAAGCAAACACAAGTACAATATTTAATGAAGTTAATGATAGAATTCATACTTCTTCATCATCATCATCATCAGTAATGATCCAACAACCATTGCCGGAAGAAGGCTTCCCTACGATTTCGCCATGTTCTCATGGTCTTGTGATGCAATGGGCAATCGAGATGCTGCACATCTGACGATTTTCATTGCTCCGTCTCCACAGGGGTCACGCCCTCTCGGCAATGTTCCATCCTTTTCTGAGGACCACGAAAAAGGCATTTGACTCAAGTGGACATTGATGAAGCCGTTCAAGCACTCAGAAACCAGGGCCTAAATAGTATATATATATTTGTAAAAAATGTTATTTAGAAATAATATAATGTATTGAGAAGCAGTTACACAGAAGACAAAAAATACACATTACATATTACGTGCAATGAAGAAGGGCCATTTCCTGAAATGTCACAAAGTAAATCTTCTTTCCTGTTAAGGCCACTGTTATTGACGAATGTGTTGAGTGTAAAATATATATATAATAGCAGGGGAGTCAGACAAGGAGACTTGCTTTTTCCATTGTTATTCACAGTAGCATTAGAATATGTTTACAGAAACTTGCATTGGAGGCATAAAGGGAAACAAAACAAATGAATAAAATAGTAACCCTCTCACATTTGTTGTTGACAGTCAATATAACAATCAATGGAAATAGGTGACAGGAAATTATTGAATATATCACGAATGTTCCACATTAAAACTAAACTAAATAAGTACCCATTTTTATACATTTTTGTTTTGTTTTGCAAATTGGAAATATATCCACAATATTAACAGCATTACAAAAATGTGTTGTTATAATAAATCACATTTATTAAATAGCCTTTCCACTAGGTACTCAAGGCACTGTACATCACAAAACAATCACAGGCCATGGGAAGGACAAATTAAGAAGGCATATAGAATCTAATTCAGTGAACTCAAAGCAAGAGAAAATAAATGCATCTTGTGGCGGGTTTTAAACACATCTTTTTGTTTATATTACCTATTGACACAGTGCTGCGTATCCTGATTTGAAAGAAAAAAATTCGAAAATAATTTCCGATTTAAATTATACACCACCGTGTAAAAGTGTTCAAATTCTGCAGTTTAGTATTTTCGCTAAAGCGTGGCGTTCACAAAAATGAGAATGCTTTACATTTCAAAGGCAAAAGTTGATCTTTTGTTCGATTGACTTTTCTTGGATCATGTGAACACTCCAAACACCAACCTTCATAGTCCATTGGCAACACCGATCCAATCAAAAGCAAATCCACATTTCAAAACATTGATTTTCCCTCTCCCATATGAACACCTTCAAATGGGGTCAATTTTCAAAATCTCACCTTCCATTTCATCTATGCAAAAAGCCAGACAGATACTGCTAAAAGTTGTTTACAAGCTTATAGACCACGATTTTATTTTTCTGCTGTACAGAAACACGGAGTAGAAAAAAAATAAAACCCTTATTACATACTGTAGCTGTCAATTCACACACACACACGCACGCGCATTGCACATGTGACAAATGCACTTAGATGCCTTCACACACTCACGCCAACGCACTGCATCACGTGGCTTCGAGGTCCTAACGGCCCCACCGCTGTCCCTTGCCCCCTGTAGGCTGTCCCTCTTAGGCACAAATCGCACGCAAACACAACAAACTCACTCATGCTCAATTGGACCCCAGAGTGGTACCCGCCCACCACTTCGCCTCTGCTAGCGCTACAATTCGAGGATAACATTTACCGATTGGCACCCCAAACCGGTAAATCTTACACATTGATGTTTGTCAAACTTGACAGCCCTGTTATGGGTACGATTTACACGTGGGCGCAGTGCTATTTAGGCTCCGTGAAGCACTCTGCATTTCTCATTGAGCTCGACCAAGACGGAGCGATCCACCAGGCTTAAACAGCTCTCCACCAACACGCGCAAATCGCGCATTGTAATATCTACATCTAATTGTTATTGACTGCAGTGTAAAAGAGTGGCATTGACATCACCATGGCGCCTAAGCCAGACTAAGTGCATTTTTAGACCATGTCCAGTGCCAAAGGTTTTTTAATAAGTGGTTCAACGGATGGACCCGAATGTTCTAGTTAAAATGAAAATAAGTAGCCATCTCTTGAGCCATCTATACAGAGAGCCATCTCCATAGCTGAGCATCAATAGCTTCCTACTGTATATGTACCCGATAAAATTCTTAATATTGCCAGATGACATCTCCATCACAACCATAGGGACACAAATAATGATTTGGAATCCTGCCCACAAGGGGCATACACACCATGGTGAAGCTCCTCTGTGGCCATGGAAGGGGTCAGGGATCCAGAGAGCATGAAGAACAAACCCAACGCCAATAAAGGAAATGTGTAGGTCCTGTTAAAAATTCGCGACACATATGTTCTTGCAGACGCGTATTTTAACGTTGCATCCATGCTGGATGGCCCTTTCCTAACCCACCAGCGGGCTCCGTCATAATCCCCTCGGCCTACTTTCGCTTGATCTTAATTCTTTCCAGAACCTTTTCTGGATGCTGAGGCTAATTATCGCAATTTGTGACGTCCTCTTTATTATTGGGGTGGGGGGGGCACCAGAGGATCCTGCTAATCCCCAGAGAACATTGCCTGTGGCATGACCACAGGACACGTTCTGTTGTGATTTTCTTACAAATCAGTACCCTTCGTCTGCAGATCACCCAGGTTGCCACTGGCTGATGCTCTATCCAGTAGTGAGCTCCCTTGCCCAATTATGTTGATTACGCTGAGCAGAAATATATATGTTAGAGAAACACTCATCAATTCTAAACACCTGGGGTGTGATAGCAATTGAAATTCCATTCTTGCTTTTAATGATGTTAATCTATGTCAGTGCTGCTGGTGTCTTTTCTTTCATGCCATAAAAAAAATGTTTTGTGATAACAGTCTATGGAGCAGTTTCCATTGACAACTCAAATCAAACCACTTCACAAACCTCTGAGATAAGGCGATGGCAAGCCTCATTTCAGGGAGTGGAATGTTGTAATCAGTGAAAATGGGCCACCTTTTTCCCCCTCAGCAAGCTGGCGTTACCTCCTGCATTAGCCAAGGTTTCTGGAGAGGTGTGAAACTGGTGAACAGCTGCGTGGGCTACGCGTTGCGACCATCCCATTGTAGCTCCTGACAAGCGGAATGGCGGCTTCTTCTCCTCGACGAGCTTAGGACAGCGGTGCGCGTTCCAAGCAGAGCCCTCAATCCCCTGGCTCCGGCAAATGGACGACATGTCCCCTCAGGACCACCGGCACTTACCGATGTTTTCTCGACGTGGTAATTAGGTTACATGGAGGGGGTTATCGGTCCCTCGCATCATCACGCCGGAAAACCTTGTTAGCCATTGTGGTGAGTGTGACATTACCTACTGGATACTCGGCTGACTTCTGTGCCTTTCCCCCGACGGCAGCACCCGCATCACACCACCTTGTTACCATCTGGCACCATGAGGAGGCAGGGCTTGTTATGGCACACAAATAAAAAGACCCTCCCCCCCCCCGTGTCGCCTTAACAGACTGTAGGGGGCAAGTGCTGTTAGCGAGCACCTATGAAGGCCGGAACGGTACACGAGGGGGTGGCTGGGCAGCACCACGCCCGACCGCCTTTGTCTCCCCAGTGGCGATGTTTACACACCGCACCAAGTACACATTTGAAGCTGAGTCGACCTAGCGGAGGCCCACGACCGGTTCAGATAACTGGTAATAGATCTCGGGTCACGCAGAACGCTAAGCACTACACCAACGCCCCCAAAGGAAGCACCACACACATATGCCCACGCACGCTCTGCAAATATAAAGTAACAAGCAGTACATAACCCCGCGATGTATACATGTGGAACTATGTAGATCAACTGCATTGATGCCTCCGATGCAAACGAAATATTGTCTCTTTGAAGGATCTTTTTCTCTCTCGGAAGATAAATAATTAAATGCTTGATTGTAGTGGAGCAATGCCCTGAGAAAAAATATACGCATATCACGTAAGCCTTTGTTCTGAGAGAAGACATTTTATTTTTACTGCGGTGCAATCAGAGATGTCAATTTTGCTTTTAATAGGGTTTTGAAATTGTTCCTAACATACACTTATGAGCGGAATGCCAAAGCGTCACTCTTATCTGTTGTGGTCTATTGTATTGATGGGATTTCATAACTATGCATGAAAATTACCACATATGTTCACAATCAGAGCAATGTGAGGCAATGTCATAAGACAATCACTCTATAAATAATGTGCATAACAATCATGGGAACAAAATACACTACGGTAAGAGGTGAAAAGTTCTTCCCTGAACTCGTACTGCACCGATAGCTATTGCATATTTATTAAATTATACATTTATGCTTCTGCATTATTTATTAACTTAAAGTTACAAGCAATTGAGACCTGATTGAGATTGAGATGCTTCTCTGCTTTCGCTCCGCACGAGGGTCACGGCAGTATAATTGTTCACGATACGATATCAATATTCATGACATGACAATTGCCATGACATCAGTATTTCGCATATTTATTGGCATATTTATTGTATTGGATTTTTTTGGTGCTTTTCTGTACACAGTCAAAATTAAGATTAATTAAAACTTCTTCAACTCTAATTCACTAAACATGAGCCTGTCATTAAAAAAGAAAAACATTCTAAATCTCACAATGTTATAAGGTTTATAAATGGAAGATTTTGTCTAATGACATCGTTAGGTCGCCATTTTGTCAATCCGAAAAGTAAATTTAATGATTGGTCACAGCCACAGCTTCTTGGCCTCAAATGGTAAGACCGTGTTTGCAACACCGAAGTCTCGTAGAGGACCGGTCTTCTTGGCATTGATGATATGATCGCTCAAGACGTCTCCGTCCATGTGGCCTTCATAATAACGGGGGGAGGAGGGGGGTGTTGGTGGTGGGTTCATGCCACATTTATATTTACGCAATCTTACCCTAACACATTCCTGCGGAGGGAGCTGGTAGGAACGTTGGGTTGCTCGGTCAATGGCCAGGGTCAACGGCGGCGTGATGTATTCCGCAAATATGCCCGACTGTGAGGGCGGGCACAAGCCGGCGTGAGTAGGTTAAACGTTGAGTTTTATAAGGGCACCACGGGGTGACCAGCCCCACCCTCCCCACATCCCCTCCCCATCCTCCCCACCGAGCCCCTCCCCACCCTCCCCTCCCCACCCAGCCCCTCCCCACCCTCCCCTCTCCACCCAGCCCCACCCCTCCCATTTTTGGATGCACGACGGACACAATAATCCCCTGTGGGCTGGTGTAACCTGGCGGTTCCTACCAGTAAAAACTTTCATCTGAATAATATTGGTATCGAAAAGCCCCACGTGTTAAACCCATGTGGCCTTGTTGCAAAAATGGAGGACGATGCTCCCGCAAACCGTGCCCTGCTTGTTACATATCCAGGCAAAGAGTTTATCTCGACCATCTCTATCACGGCACCGTCCAGTCCGACGAACTCGTGGGTTCGTCCGATCTGTCGTGGGGCCGGCCTAAACTTGCGGAAGCCCTTCTACAACATGCTGTGAACCGTGGAGCCACTCTGCTTGGTGAAACGGGCCATCATCGCCTACACGTCGATGATGATGATGGTGGTGGGCATGTCGTACAAAAAAAACATATTGTGGACTAGAGCAGCTTCGCAGTGGTTTGGCTTCTTGTGTTGCTTGATGGTGACACCAAGGTTGAGGAGCGGCGTGTTTTTCAATGCTGGCACCCTGCTGCCATACTCGTGGGCATAATGGATGTGCAGTATATAAAGGGTTAAATCAATGCATTCAGGAATAAAATAAATCCCCGCTGCCCAGTTTCTAGCATTTTTACTACCAGGTAAGGCAACTCTTGATTTGTGTATGTGTTCAATAAAACTAGACGTTAAAGATGAATGGATGAACAGCCTTAATGCATTTAAAAATGCTTACGCTTTATACTTGTGTAGTTTAACCTTGGTTGTTTTCCTTCCAATTATTATTGAACCTACTCGACAATATGGCCTATTGTGGTCATACTTTCATAGAATAAGTGTGTTCCTTATCTGTTGCCAGCACGAAAATACAAAACATCGCCAGACTCCACTCTCAGTAAAGACTGAAATTTGAGCATGCACATGTTAAACGTTGGCATTAAACCAGTAAAGAGTGTGTGGGACGTTTGAGTTGTCCCTGATCATTGTCTTGGTTTTTTCGGTGAAATCACGTAGAAGGGAAATAATAAAATAATATTTTTTTACAATATTATTTCCCTTCTACGTGACTTTACCGAAAGAACCAAGAATATGAATCCCTGCAGTCACGAAAGCTTTAAATCAAAATTTGTCACTGATCGTTATTTCTATTTTTAAATCCTTTATATTAAGTTCGCGTGCTTGCTTGCTTGCTTGCGTGCTTGCTTGCTTGCTTAGGACCGTGCAAATCTTTCGGTCGTTTTTCAACCCACTTCCCGTTATCCAATCGAGCTGACATTTTCCACACAGACTCGTTGTGCCAGACAATTATTGTTTGTGAAAAAAAATCCCAAAATTTTACACTTTTTAGGCAAAAAAAATGTATTTTACATATATTCAAATAGAACACATTCATGGCTTTGGCTGAACGTCAGAGTGTAAGAGCCCAGAGCGTAACCCCTCCACAGGCTGACATTTTGCACACAGACTCGTTGTGCGTGACAATTAATTTTCGTGAAATTTTTTTCTACAAAATGTTACACTTTTTAGGAATTTTTTTTTATATGTAATTACCAATTGCTTAATGGTGGCAAGCAATCATCTGACCCATAGGTGGCAGCCATCTCAAGCCAGAGGACGAGAGGACTCTAGCCGCCACGCATATAAAGGATTTATAGTGAAAAACTTTGTTTTTACGGGTTAATTTTTTCCCCAAATATTTTTCCCCACATATCCTGCACTGTACTGCTATCTACTCAACATCTCCCATATCAACCATCTCATCTTCAGCCATATCTCAACTGGTTTATTACAGTTCACTCTCTCATCTATGCCCTCCACAAACGCTTTCATCTCCGAGCTCCACACGATCTAAAATACTGCCGCCAAACTTCTCATCGCATCTGCAAAACGAGACCACATCACGGCAACATTACAATCCCTCTGTTGACGTCGAATGCAATTCCACCATCAATTGTAAGTTTTGCACTCACCCTCTCCCAAGTTTTCCTCTGCCATCCTCTCCCTCCCCCCTCATCTCGCCCTCCTCCCATCCATGCATTCTCTGCCCCAGCAACCAAGGCTTTCCATCGAAGTCGCCCGGTCAAACGTCGCTCAGTTGGGGGAGGCTAATTCTCAGCAGCCCCCAAGTCTGGAACTCCCATTCCCCTGCCATCTGTGGTGTCAACACCCTACCCCCGTTCAAGTTCGGACTCAAAGAGCTTTTATCCCACCCTCTGCCCATGACTGACTGCATCTCTTGATAATATAAATAAGCCAACTTTGTGTACGGATATCTTGATGTGGATGCATTTATATACGCTGCATATCCGTATTGCTCTAGAATACTAAAACCTGGGTTTCAAATTCAACGTGGGAATTCGAGTGACTCGATTCTAAGTAACTTTCAAAAATGTAAGTGTGTCTGCAAAAGGAGGAACTGCTTATTATTTGATGTGTAAATATAATACATGTCAGCTCTTTGTCAATCTACTGTCACATGATTCCCTGGTCAGGTATCCAACTGAGCTTACCGGCTTCCTATCACAGACGCATCAATCTTTACTCAAAGGTAGAATTTTTATCAGAGTAAAGACACATTCGACAAAATTGGTGATTCGTTGTTTTTTAGATTTGAAATATAATGGCTGCGTCCATGCGATATGCATATAGTACAAGCTAAATGTGTGGTAAATAGGACAGTTTCCCAAGAAATTTGCTGCGAAAGGATTTGTTTCCCGTGGGTTATGGAATGCATAGAACTTTGGCATGCAAACACATGCACCATTGACAGCTGCAGTGCAGCTATGGTCCAGGGGACATAATTATGGGATATAATGCAGAAACATGAACCATTTGAAGTTCACAATATTGGATTTTTGAAAAGTGTTGTATGTGCATTAAAACAAATTTTGTTTAATTGCATACAGTGTTCAAATGGTATTTTAAAGGAAATTTGAATAATCAATTCTGGTAGATGATTTATTTATGTCCATATCACAATAGTCAATAATGTGCTCGAATTTTTTTTTTTACGTCTTTTAAAAATTCTGCTGCATGTAAGCAGCAAATGCATAATTGGCAAATGAAGAATTTTATTGGCACAAGAAATACAGGAATGGAATGTGTTCGAGAGGACGTCGACTGGTGGAAGGGTGGGTGGGAGATGGAGCCATGAACTATTGTCACGTGCAGGTGCCAGAGAGATTGTTGATACATCACAGCATCATTGGGAATGGTGGCGGCAGCAGCAGCTCCAAATGGCCTTGGTCCAGCAGTGGATTGACCATAATGTGATGATGAATAAATAAATAAAATGAAGCTCAACACATTTGTCACTAACACTGCCTTATAATAATTATATATAAGTATGTCGTTTAATTATATATGACAATGGCCCTTCATACCACATAAAGTAGGTATGACGAAGGGCCATTGATGGAAATGTCGCCTGTTATATATATTTTAATTTTATTGACGAATGTGATGTTTTTGTTGTTCGTTCTTGTGCACTAATGTCACCGCAGCAGCACCACCAAATCATCTGTTTAATGATGACTAAATAGTTGCTTTGTTTTAAAGAATAGAGAGCATTCCTACATATATGCACCAATATTGTTTATGTAATCACGTGGTACAGAGCCGGGAGTGATGACAGTGGTAAAGCAGTGTAACATGCCGTAGTATACCCACATGCCGTAGTATACCCGGGGTTAAAACGGCCTAGGCTAGATTATACCCGGGTATATTATGGCCTAGGCCAATTTATACTCTAGGGTATATTATGGCCTAGGCCAAATTATGCCCCTCTAGGCCAAATCATACCCCCATGATAGTAATAGTGTTGAGCGATATACACATGAATTCGCTGTGGCCATGATCTCGACATCTGTTGCCCAGACTCTATCACGAGAGAAGCCAGAGGTGTTTACATATTCATTGACATCTTGGTCCAAGTAGTCCTGTAGTTCTTAGTTCCTAACCCTATTCCGTGACTTCCGACAACACTTCAATGGAACTGCACACGTATTCGACTTCACTGGCTTCGACTGCTTCTAAAAATGCTTCAAATGATCAAATTGAGATTCTTAATTCAATTTATACGCTTTTTAGATATCGATTGAAGTTCGTTGTCGGCTGTTCTCTGTATGGATAATTGCCTTTGAACTTTCACATGGGGCATATTCTGTCCTGGAGGGGTATGGTCTGGCCCAGTCTAGTTTAAACCCCCGGGGGGTATAGTTTAGCCTAGGACACTTTATCCCCCCCGGGTATATTCTGGCCTGGGCCAAACTATACCCGGGTTTAATCGGGGCAGGGGTTATTTTAGACTGTTACACCGGTGACACTCGTGTGCTATGGTCCTGGTGATCCGAATTCCATTGTCAGCTAACGTCTGTGCAGAGTGATCATCGCTCGACACAAACCCGCACTTGACCAACTTGGTGAAGTATGGTCAAACAAACCCCACGACTGACGCCGTTGGATGGCTTTTATGTAACAGTGGATTTGTATTTGTATTATTATACACGTGGCCATACACGTGGATTGAAGATGGCACAAAAATGTTATTCATATCATGAGGCACGTGTTTTTTTTTTCATTTTGCAGAAGAGCGTGTTTTAAAAATGCAAGTATTTGCAATGTTCCAGTGTGCATATTTTCAGGAGACAATGACGTGAACGAGCGATAAGTTTCCATATAGTTGCAGTGTTTCCCTGCTTGAGCCTCTTGGCCGTTAGGGGTTAAAGCTGTGGGTGGAGTCACCAGACAACAACAAACGTCTGCTTCACAGTTGACGTGAAAGATCTCGTGATATTATTGGAAAAATATTCGGCCATATTTGCTGGCATAACATTTTTTTCCAAATTGGAAAAAAAATCCAAATATCTTAATTAGGTAAAAGTACGCATTGCCTCCTACTGGCAGGGTACTGCATACTCGTCTGTGACTCAGCGCCTTCATGATAGCCTAAAAACAAGCTGAAGGTGATATACATTATTATTGTTATGCAGTTATTATCACTGCAACAGGTATTTATTTTTACTGCCTTGGACTGGGTGTGCGGAATTAAGCTGAGGCACAAAATGTTACGTTACTTTAGGCTTACATTTCTCTAAGCCTCAACTGGAGTGAGTGGCATTAAACAAATAAACCATTGATATATTTGTCCGGCCTGTGTTTTTATGTGTTTGTGTACGCCAAGTTATTTCAGCAATGGCGTATATGTGTGTGTGTGTACGTGGAAAATCACATTGAACCTGGGTCATCTGGTTTGGTTTTTTTCTTCAATAAATCGTAATAGTAACAATGTTCAATAAACCTCACACATAATAGTGTTTTACACTTTTGCCCGGGATCTGTACATAATGTATCGCCTGACAGGCAGCACTTTCTTGCCTTCTGCTGCGCACGTTGACAAAAAAAAATGCCCTGAAAGGGTGCCTCGTGGGGTTAAAAAGATATGCGTGTGTAAAGAACGCATCACGTGGTCCACCCACACACGTGGCAGAGCTCCATCGCACGGTGCTCAATAACCAGGGTTACAACCAATGGATTAACTAAGGGAGGCTGGCACCGGGGCATCTCAATCAACACAAGAGATGACGTGAATATACCAGTCGGCGGTTTTTTTTTCTTTCTTTCTCCTGAATGCACGGGACACTAACATTGCCAGAGGGCCCATTCTCTCGTGATCCATCGCACAGGCCTTGGCTGCAGCATGTGGCAGATAACATTTACACTCATTATCTTTGCGTTGCCACACATTTGCACAGTCGGAGCTCGGCCGCCTTGCTGCCACACCAGGCGCTGAGAGGTTATTTAATATTGAAACCCAACCAGCCATGCGTCTCCACCTGATGACATTCGTATTACCGTACTTGTATTTCTTGCGGTAGTGCTGCTGCATCATAAAATGAGAATATACTTTGCTCGTGTAGAGAAATACAAATTAAATGTTAACAGTATGTACAATCTAAATATATATCGTGTAGAGGTGGATGAGTGCAATGGGTAGTGCACTGATATATCCAATATCCCCATTCATTGAATGGCCTTACCTGCAGGTTAATAAATGTGCTATGGAAATGATTGCTACCTGTTTTATCCATGAAATAATTCCCTTTGTTGCTTTACAAATTGAAAATGTTATTCACTATGACCTGATTCTTATAGTGCCCTGAAATGTGACATTTGTGGACTAAAGTAATTGAATACTTGACTTAAAGCTTTCGTGAGTGCAGGAATTCATATGTTTTGGGTCTTTCGGTACAAAAAAATGGTGACGATTGCTTGCATTGCGATCGAAACGTCGTGATATTTTATTATTTTTCCTATCTGCGTGGCTTTTCCGAAAGACACAAAGAATAATTGAATACTGTATAGGGCATTTGCATTTTATGTTCAGTCTATCTCCAATATAATCAGAATGTTTAAACAGTTACACGAAAGTTTTGATAGTTTTAACTAATAAGCTGACCGATAGACTAAATTACGTAACAAAAAATATATAAAAGTGCATATTTGCATAAAACATCTTAAAGTATTTTTTTACATGATGGTATATATACAAATTATTGTTACGAACAACATTATTAAAACTGCACTGACAGGATTTATTTTAGCATTCAGAGTTGCCAGTTGTCATTTAATAACACTTTAATATTTGATAATAAAGAAAACAAAGTGCTCAAAAAAATAATACAAAAATATGCTATAAATTTCTACATAATAAGCCACTTAGTTGAGTTAGAATTTGTAGCAAGGACGCTTCTGAAAACGAGCTAATTCGCTCAGTGGGCCTGACCTGGTAAAATAAAATAAATTGTGTTTAATTGTTTTAAGTGAGAGATGACACAGCAATGACTTGCATTCTTGCCAGGATGCCGCGTTGTTAGATGATTATTGTATTTTAACAAAGCGCTTCAAATATGTTTTAATCAAGGTAGTTCTACTGGTTGTGACACGCTTAAATCCGAATTGCTAGCACGTGCAGTTGTTTACGTGATTTAAAAGTTCTAATTTCAAGCAATTAAAAAAAAGATGAATGTCAAGTTATATAACGGTTGTTGCACAACAGCACGTGGCACAGAAAGCCCAACAATTGTGTTATTCTACCAAGACACGAGCATGTGAATGCGAGCAAATATACTACTGATAAAAACTAAATTCAACGAAAAAAAGGAAATACAGCAGAACTCTGACAATCTGCGAGTCCCTTTAATTTTCAGATTATTTTTAGTTCGTGACTCTCAATTAATCCTCAGCACTCCGCTGCAGAGTTGAAACGCTTCTGTGAACCACACAGCCTCGATTCGTAGACGTGGGCACGGCTAATGTGGAGCTGCAGAGAAATTTGGAGGTAGCAATTTGGTTTTTATTCACAAGTGTGATTTTGTCTTACTGACGTCATTTCTCAGAAACGTCGTACTCAGATTGTAAATTTCGATTTAAAGCTTTCGTGACTGCAGGGATTCATCTTCTTGGTTCTTTCGGTAAAGTCACGTAGAAGGGAAGTAATAAAATAACCAACCTAGCTTAAATATACGCTCCAAGCGTGGTGGTGTTTCATTCAGACGCTGTCTCCCCGACAGACCTGGTCTTCACCTGAGGACGGCTGCTTTCGTTGTGGCCGAAACGTCGTGAGAATTATTTTATTATGTTTTATTTTAATTATTAATTTATTACTTCCCTTCTACGTGACTTTACCGAAAGAACCAAGAAGACAGATTGTAAATGTTGTGGCTTGGCTCTCCAACACACTGGTGTGCTGTACTAGTGACGAATTGGCACGTTCTGTTTACGTGACAACCCTTACTATAGTTGGCTGTGTCGGGTGGTGGTGGGTTCAAACAACACATTTATATATTTACGCGATCTAACCACCCCCCCAAAAAAAAACTATTATGACGTCATCTGTCTAGGAGAAGATAATGTCGCATTTTCTTAGGCATGGCGATCAAGTAAAACATCTAAAACAAATACTTGAATATAGATCCACATGGCCGATTTTAGGTTTTGCAACCTCATAAAGCGTAAATGTTTGGCGTATTCATGGAATCACGTGGCCAATTCCTCCTGTAATCCGTGGCACACGCGTCTCCAAGAAAACAAATATAAAATATTTTCGCAGATTATAGAACTAACCTCTGCGGTACGGCGATGTTTGTCTCATCAGAGCATCAGCTTTCGGCTAGCCATTGAAGAAACACGGTCACTGCATCGCGCTTGTGGATGCGCTTCTGCAGCTGTCTGATATTAGGAAGCCATTTGAGCTGTCCCCCTTTAAATCTGCATTGGGAACTAATTTCTTTGGAACTCCTCTTTGTGTTTAATTTGTCCTTCCCCCCCTCCCCTCGGATAAGCAGTGTTGGCTATGAAAGGATTTCGACATACATACATGTTTAGGATTCTTACAATTTAGTGTACATGCCAATAACTCCAACATCAAAACGAAAGCAGCTTGTCAGAATAGCCTTAGAGTAGTGGGAAATAACATCCCCAGCCATCATTCACAACTGCCTTGTTAATTTTAATTCAACCGACACCGCATATTACATACTGCTCAAGACATTGTTATATTGAATACATATATAATGTGGCTAAACGTTTTTATTTGTAGTTTTTTTCCCAAGCGTCCATGCCTAATTTTTTGGACCTTTGTTTCAAACACTTAGTAGCATTAAAGTACGGTAATTCCAGGTAAAATGTAGTTGACTCTTGATTCTTTTGATTAGTTTTTATTTAATAATTGTATTATGAGCCTGCCATGATGTATTTGTCTATACATTACCATCCTGCCTTCAATGCACTTGTTATAAAAGCAGTTTCAGTTACAGAGGATGTATCTATATCTTCAAATTGCCTACAGTTACTGCCAATGTGATAGCTGTAATGGACGCTTAGTAATTGCATTAACCCTTAATCTTCCAATAAGGGATCTGTTTTGGCCTCCGGGGCAACTACCCATTTTTATTCTTGGATGTAGATTTATCGCCGCTGATACGATCATAACCTGGTGAACAAACCTACGTGATATTTAAGCCTGAATGGTGAATGTGTTAAATGTATCTCATTCGGAGGAGGAAATGGCAACTCAAAAATCAATTACTACCCATGGTGCATTAATCATTCATTGTGTACGCATGTTTTGTAATCTTATGATTGTGTCCGTCAGCATTTTGCCATACATCGGGCATTGCATTGGCAGTGATTATTCCTGACATAGCAGCGGGAATAAAATATCATCGTCGTCTTTTACTTAAAATTTGCATTGGCAAAAGTGACCTCTGAGATCCAGCATTCGTGCTCAGAAGGCGTGGGGGAAACACTGGGACGGAGAGTTTATTTTTGTTCCTAGGTTGAGTAGCGAGGGGACATCTGTGTGTTGGCAGGAGATGAAGGGAGGTGGGAAACGTAGAAGAGTTGGAAAAGGGAGACCGAGCGGATGGCAGAGGTGCAAACTTGGTAGCACGGTGGTGGGGGGGGGTATGAGAGAAAGTGGGATCGACTTTAATGCTATCGGGTTGCCGTGAGATGTTTAGCTCACAAAGAGATCTCTACTGTTGGTATGTGTGCATGTGTGGTTAAGCACATTCTAGTGAGAACATGTGTGTGTATCTCTTGTGTCTGAAATGAATGCGTGATTTAAATATAATTTTCGCTTGCGTTGCTTTCACAAGCACAGTAATTATAATGTAATAATGTGTATGCGTTATCCAGTAATGCAGTGATTACCTGCAAACAACGTTGGTCGTTGATGCAAACAGAAAAAATGTCCCTGATACAATTAGACACCCTATTCAGGACAGTGAGTGACAAGACGTTGACTGTTTAAAATGCAACAGCCTGCTTCACCAACTGCAGGACGATGTTTAATTGTATTTCTTTGTAAATATACAGCTTCTAATAAATTCCATCACCATTATCGATTTCCCCAACAGTTGTGGCGGGATTGGCCGCAAGAGGGTGGGAGGAAAATATTAATCTCGGTTATTTTGGAGTTCTTCTCTCCTCTTTCTCTTTCTCTTCCCTCTGTGTGAGCACGCAACGGTGACAAATATCGAGGAAATGTCACGGAGCTGAAAGGGCATGCGCCAAGCCAGCATCAATCTCACGCCGCAGTCAAGTGCATGCAAGTGGGGCAACGCGCCGTTAGGGGAAGAAAAAAAAATCACTCGTTGATTTTTAAATATATATCTTTTTTGCATGACATTTTAATGCCAAATTATGTGTGTGGGGGGGGGGATCTACGGTTGAGTTGCATTGTGTGTCTCGTATACGACCCTCAATGTGAAGAATGTAGGATAATAACACTTTCTTTTTTAAACAATTAATGTTGGTATATATCAACATAAAGTTTAATCCGTTGTATTGTATTAAACATTGGCTGTTGCAGTTGATATAAATATTTTCATTACGACTGATATTATTAATGAAAAATACAACAATCGCTTTCGTGCCACAGCGGCACGACGATAAGGGCAGTGATGTGCGCTTTTCAGTTTGATTGTTTTAATGTTGCCCACGAGTTGAAAAGCTTGGGCACTTCCACATGTTCAGAGACATCTGGCCAGGGCTCAAGATTCAGCCAAAAATATCCTCTGGAGGGGCTCTCTCAATCTCCCTCTGGTGCAGGCTCTTCCGCCAGCAGTGTATGGAGCAAAGAATTGCAGGCCTGCACCACTGCTTTCTTTATTAACACGAAGGTCGGCTGCCAGGATACATTGCACATTTGTCAAATCCCAAAACTAAACAAGTCTTTTTTTTAGCGAGCGCCATTTCACCACACATGCAGGTATATCCTGTGCCACAGTTGAGTCTTGTTTGGATATTCTTGCAGGGTTTCAAGCCGTAACAATAAACAAATAAGACACGTACAATGCACATATCCTGAATATAGAAAATAATAATGATACAGATGCTGTTAAATTATTCATCGTTAGAATCTATATTATTGTTTACTTTCTTCAAACAGGTAGGAGCCCTTTTTTCTGAAACAACTGTTCTACTTGTAAATAACAATAATACAATTCCAGATTGTGACAGGTGCAATGGCTTGTGGGTGCCTTCAATCAGTTTGGGGAGTCATTCATCCAGCAGTTGATTGATCATGGCTAATGACGATGAGTAATACAATTATTCCTATTCTTTTGGTAATCTTTACCATTTACATGGATACAGTTATGGTTAAATACATTCTCTGTATCATTACGTATTAAATATGCTACCCTTATATATTTTTTTTAATTAACAGCCCCTTGTCAAATTTGGATTCAAAGCTTTCGTGACAGCAGGGATTCATCTTCGTGGTTCTTTCGGTAAAGTCACGTAGAAGGGAAGTAATAAAATAATAAAAATAAACAATAAAATAATTCTCACGACGTTTCGGCCACAACGCAAGCAGCCGTCCGTCCGTGTGGCCGAAACGTCGTGAGAATTATTTTATTGTTTTATTTTTATTATTTTATTACTTCCCTTCTACGTGACTTTACCGAAAGAACCAAGAAGATGAGCCCCTTGTCAGTCCACTAACAGATGAACGCCTCCCGATGCCACGCGAGTTGATAGATAGGGGCTGTTAACCATATATCACCACACTGGTCAGTGCAAGTTGGTGAAGGCAGTGGGGTCCTAGACCGGTTCAGATATGTCTCGCCACTGATATTGGCCATGGCCAGAAATCATACTCCCATCAGCTGGTATTCGTAGCGCAGTGCGCTAACCACTGCGGCCACCGCCTTCCCCCACCTCTACAGCTCTTTACATCCTGATAAAATAAACAAAAATTTGGTGATACTGTTGATTGTTTGCAATCGATTTTGCAGAGTGAGCACCGCATTATGAACCACATGTCCTTGTAACAAAAAAACATGCCATTGTAATCAGTCAGCGATTCAGTCCAACATTTGTGGAAAAATGTTTGATGCATTTTCCCCACGTGAAGTCGGGTACCATTGGAATGTGTATAAGATTGTTTGAGCCAGATAAAGTAGATTTGAAGATTGTATTGTAAAAGACGATCATCAGACATGCTGCAGTTGTTGTTGTTTTTAAAATGTAGACAATGATAATAGACAATCTAGATTCTAGAATATTCGAAGCTCTCATTGCCGACCTGGACATGGGGATGGAAAGAAGAATATTAATTAAAGGGAGGGAATTGAGTATTGTTTACAAGAGCTGGGTGCTATCCTCAGAGCAGGGATATTGAAAATTAGAGGGCAGTTTTTGAATCTATAAAAAAAAGTGTCCACCTATAAAAGCACAAGGTACTCAGATAAAATATGTTTAACCCTATTCTTGGTTCTTGGGTGAAAACTACACCTGATGATGATTGCTTGTGTTGCAATCGAAACGTTGTGATAATTTAATTGTTGTATTTGTATTATTTATTATTTCCCTTCTACGTGACTTTACAGAAATAACCAAGAATATGAATCCCTGCAGTCACGAAAGCTTTAAATCGAAATGTTTAACCCTGTCAAATACATTATCTCCACCGTTACTTTACACGTTAATTTTGTCGGGTATGAAATTGCGTTGGAAGTGGTGCACAAGCACAAAAACCTCAACACTCTTGTCAATATATATAGTAGGTGACGTTTCAGGCAGTGACCCTTCTTCATATAGTCCTTATTTGTTTTATATATATGACTACTATGAATTTAAATTATATATTTATACAAATTTTGGAGATGCTCTCTCTTATAAAATCACATACACCAAAATATGTATGTATATTTGTTTTTGATTTTAATAATTCATGCATGAGAGGCTTGAACAAACACAACCTACTTTTCTTTCACAACTTGGGTTCGTTTTTAAGTTTGTACTTATTTAAGAAGCCTCACTTGGCAGTTGACGATGCATTAAATCAAAAGTTGATGCTGGTAAAGGGCGATATTTTTGTACATTGTGCAGTTTCAAGGTTAGAGAAATACTACGAGAAACTTGTTCTGCTAAAGTTAAAGCAAATGTCAATTCACAGGCAGAAATTATAACATGTCATACAATTACAATCAATTAACCATTACTAGGCGCGTTCATACGATTAATTATAATTGTGCATGGAAACAGTTGAAAATGATTGCATGGAATTCATAGCTAGAGCTAGGATATCTTATTGCAGTCTTGCAGTAGTCGCTACTCTCCCGATTATTTATCAGTTCTAATTACTCGACTCATCAGATAACACTAAAAAATAGTTTGGTGGAAATGACAGTGTCACCTCTGTTGGATGGGAGGTGATGAGCTTAGTGACGTCTTTAGGCATCATCAGCCACGACATGCTGCACGTGGCTTGTTGGGGGTTTCCAGCCTTCGTGATGCAGCATATCAGGGGACTATTTATATATATTTATTTTAAAGAGGACTAAATTAATCGACCATAACAACATTCGTTGATCCTAATTCATCGTCGATTAATTTACTACAATTCTGAGGCAGGATGGGGTTTGCCTGGCTTATGTATCCTGAGGACCGCCAAGGCCTGGGCTAATGCCTGCAAATGATCGATGTGCAGTATGCTCATACATCATCACTGCACCGGCAAGGTTGATTGCTATGTTACACTAATTAATTTAACAAAAATGTGCCGCCCCTTTGTTAATCCACGTCTGGATGAAGGCCTCCCCATGCTGAATCAGTGTGGTGTGGGGAATTTGGGGCTGCAGGGGATTCGTGGCTGGGACTCGAACTCAAATTTAATTTTGACTTAAAATGTTCGTGCCTGCAGGAATTAATATTCTTTGGCTCTTTCGGTAAAGTCACGTAGATAGAAAAATAATAATACAAAAAATAAAGTGAATACAAAATAATTAAAATAAAATAAAATCAACCGCTTGTGTTGCGGTCGAAACGTCGTTGTTTTTGTTATTATTTTTTTATTCACTTTATTTTGCATCATTTTTTTTTATCTGCCTGACTTTACCGAAAGAACCAAAAAATATCAAATTACCAGGTTCATGGCTAGTGAGCCTACCTCTGTGCCATAATTTCTGTGAAGAATAAGCATCGAGATTGTATAACGTTAATTTTCCACCCATTAAGCTTAACGTTTTTCATTGTTTTATTTTGTTTATATGGACACACCATAGATATTACTCTACAGATCATTTCAATTTGTATGCCGTATGGACATGCAATGAAATCCAATTTACCTACGAACGTCAGATTACTTTCATAGACACATTATTGAAGAGATTAGCACGGTTGGCCCCGTACGGTCCGAAAGACGTCCGACATACATACAAGCGAGTCGCAACGTGAATGAATACCGCGTATTATATCTGTGCAGAGGGGGTAGCGCAAAGCGGTGGTTACTGCACTCCGCTGTAGATTCAGTGACCCGAGATTGATTCTCGACAACAGCTGTAGCACCAGGGCCAAGTAATATCTAAAGCGTTCCTGCCCCCCGGCTCCATGCTTCATCAACCCGCAGTGACAGGCATGGTGAAATATGGTCAAGCAACCCCTTTGGCCGACAGTGTGGGGAAACCTTCATTCAGCAGTTTGCCTTTAGAGGCTACCCCCTTTTTTCCTGATGACGACCGCTTGTGTTGCGATCGAAACGTCGTGGTTTTTTTGTATTGCTAAAAGAACCAATAATAAGTCTACATTATAGACGGCCAGTGCACTCACTCAGTTTAATAACCATTGCTACAGTCTATATTACAGACTGCCAATACGCTCACCAGTTTAAAAACCAGGCTACAGTCTACATTATAGACTGCCAGAACGCTCACCGAGGTTAAGAACCAGGCTAAAGACTACATTATAGAATGCCAGTACACTCACCCAGCTTAATAACCATTGCTACAGTCTACATTATAGACTACCATTACACTCACCAAACGTAATAAACAGGCTACAGTCTACATTATAGATTGCCAGTACACTCACTCCTATTAAGAACCAGACTAAAGTCTACATTAGTGGTTTATTTTTTTCTATCTACGTGACTTTACTGAACGAACCAAAGAATAATAATTCATTCAGCAGTTGGTTGACAAAGGGCTGTAAATTAGTTGTATATATATATGTACTAAGTACTGGACGTGGCTAATCTGTACATATACTCGTGTAGTGACATTGAATGAGTCACTGTAGCGTGTGGCGCTGGGAGATTGGTAGACAATGGTATTAGGGGTAGCAGCCCGTTCTACCAGTTGGACACGTGGGCCAACCCGGAGCCTTCTGGGGGATCCAGAAGGGGGAGTGGCCGAGGGCGGGGCCTGGCTACGCTGGGGAGAATAAAAGGCGAGCTCCGAATCACAGTCGGGGGTGCTGCCATCGGGAATGGAACTCATCGTGCCGCTGTCGTCGTGGTCTTCGCCTCTTCAAGCTGTGGGTCTGGAAGCATGTTGGCTGTTCCGACCCAGTATGGAGTTATCCCTCATGGCAGTGAGAACCGGAATAAACAAGAGGGATAACGCGTCCTACTAGTGTATCTACTACACTCGTATATGGTTATCCAGAGCACTCCTCCTAGACTGCTTCACCCAAGTTCAATGAATGAAGTGTCCCTTCGAAAGGCTGTTATGTATTATATGTGAACGAGATCGAAATTCCAATATGAATATATATTTGCTCTGACAATTGGGCTAATTCAGTTGATCAGCTCTGACACTGCTCATCTACGCTACCAATTAAAAGAGCCTGGCGCGCTCTGCGAGTTCCATTTCAAAACAATACGATGGATACCAATGTATAGGCATGCGACCTACTTTAAACATAATCACACTAAATGGTGTGTACTTGGTGTTTTAATTGTTCTGTTATTATTATGAGCACTGTAAAGATTAGTCAATCGACTAACGATCAACTAGTAATATAGCGGCAGCCCCGGACACTTAACAAGCCACGTGCAGCGCGTCATGGCCGATGATGCCTCTGGCGTCACCAAACGGGGGCCCCTCACCTCCCGTCCAGCGGCACATGTAGGAACAGAGGTCAAAACTTACCCCACCCCCCCAACTATATTTTCGTGTTATCCAATTGGTCGAGTAATTCAAACAGATAATTGGTAGAGTAGTTGATGACTTAAAGACAGCAATCATAAATCGAAAAAAAACTCGTTATTTATTTTCATTCAAAATTAATTGGTGTTTTGTGGTACTATCATGCTCAAATTAGCCAAATGTGATTCAAATGAATGGCCGGGAGGGTGAATGCACTCCTTGAAAGTAATGTATTAGTTGCATCTCAAGGAGCACTCCACTTGTTCATTAATATTCATGTCATTCATTAGTTTCTCAGTCCGCTCGTCCTGGTAAGGGTCTCGGCGGCAGCATGTTGAGAATGGCGGTCCAGACCTCCCTTTCCCCGACGGCAGACTCCAGCACAACTACACTATACACTACTACACTACGCTACTATACACTACACTACGACACTATTCACTACACTACTATACACTATACACTACTACATTATGCACGACACTACTATACACTACACTATGCACTACACTAATATACACTACACTACTACACTATCCACTACTATACAATACTACACTATACACTACACTATACACTACTAAACATAGACTCTAGCTCTTCCTGGGGAATTCCCAGGCATTCCCAGGCCAGCCGAGCAACGTAGTCCCACCGCCAGCAGCGTGTCTTGGGCCGGCTCCGGGGTCTTTGCCCATATTTTATTTTACTTGACAATTGGATTCACCCAGCACCCGCAACCATGCAGCTCTTCGCAGTGTCTGTCTGTATATATTTATAAGTGCAAATGGTGTGCATGAGGCACAAATTGTGACCGAGTGTACTCGCACACACACACTGGCGTTACCCAAATTCGCCCAAGAAAAAAAGTTACCGCTGCAGCCGTTGTTGCTTGAAAAAAGGTGGTTAGGGCGCAGCCCTGCAATTGCTGCAGAGTTTGGTAGTACATATTGTTGACGTCGTTTATTGTGAAAATTCGGTCACAGTTCCTATGACCACTGTTTCATTGCTTTTATGGCTTTATTTTGGTGATTTTCGAAAAGTTTTTTGGTTTGGCCATGTTTGTTTGTTGTAGTACAGAGTTAGACTGATGGCCTTAATCTAAGTTGTCTTGCGGTTGTTGTTGTTTGACTTGCATCCCACTGGGATATTTGCACAGGGTTGGTGTGCGGTGATTTTTCTGCAATATTTTGCTGTCTTTTCTTGGATTTTCTGTTTGCACATAGTCACTTTAAGATGTTTTCTTGTTCATGTTTTTTTTTGTTGCGGTTGCACCCGATTCAAGAGCCGAATGGCTCCACAGGGCTATACCTAATAAATGAACTTTGAACTTTGCTTGTTCACACCCCTGCTGGAATATGAGCCTGCGAGGATCGGAAAACAAAACAACAACAAGAGCCATTGTTTTCGAATTCGTTAATCAATCCAAAAAAACCCGTCATATTTCAATAGCCGCAGTGCATGTAAATGTGAATACAAAACGACCCTTATTAAGTAACGGTCACGAAGCAAGTCCTTAAAGAGCCACCGCATGCGGTTCTGGAGCCGCAGGTTGCTGACCGCTGCCCATGGTAAAGAAACTGGACTCCCATGGCAAACTGGACTCCCGTGGTAAACTGAACTCCCATGGTAACTGGACTATTCCACACTAATCAGACGTCTTGGAAGAAGTAGGAGTAACCTACCACACTTTACCCAAACGCACACGAGCTGCCAGTAAATTAATTGTGGTCTACCCATTCTTATACTCCCGTGGGGGGAGGGGCTTTAAGAAACGTCCCCATTGTTCAACTGCCGAACCAAGAGATCGAATCGAAACGGCGACTTCTGGAAATCCACTGTGCTAAACATTGCACCGCGGCTTCCTCCCCACTGCGAAGGCATTCAACATTTAAAGGGTTGCATAAGACTGCATGTAAACAATCTGCACGTAGCGCAGTGGGGCTAACACGTAAAAAATGCACTCGATAAAACAAACAGGACCTGCTTGCAAACAAGCTGCATGTGGCTTAATGCAGCTAACCTCTTTAGCACAGTTCAATGGGATCGAATGATATACAGTATGTAAACAATGGAAGTAGGAGACCGGCCTTGGAATCCTGAACCCCAATCACTATGATTCTTGTGAATTGCATTACGAGCGCAGACCCTTACAATTGGGTTCCCATGAGCCTAGGGCATGCATGGCCTTTACTTCACGGAGGAAAAGGATAAGGATGGTAGGAGGTTCTATTATTATTCACAACTTATACATGCAGGAGTGGTCGCAGCCATCAGCAAAACCTGCAGCTGAAGAGAGCGTCCAAACGATGCCCTGGCGTGCATTACCACTGCAAAAAGGTGACCTGGGGGGTCCTCATCCGTAATTCCAACATGGAGCAACCGAGCCAACCACTCCTGCATACATATCACTGCTGCTATGATTAAAGCCCTGTAAAACAAACATTAGCAATTCTTTAAACTACATTTTCAAAAACTACTTTCCACTGAAATGTAATCTCGTCACTGGCAATGGCATCACGGGCTTGTTATATCCACACCTGGAGAGTTTCATTAAGTCCCACTTAAAGTTTTGACTTTAATTTCACCAACAAATGAGACACACAAGACCAAAGGCAACACACAAACGACTAGGGTTAATGCATAGCTGATCACGGTTGTGACTGACTCTCCTGATTGTGTTTTTGCGGGTTGTACCGGGCAGTGTGATGTCGGACCTGTCGCTCCGTGTGCTGGGAGCCTCTTCAGGAACTTCAGAAGGTCCCAGCACGACGCATATGTTTGGAATATCGTGTCTAAGAATACTTTTATTTCAACCAGAAAAAAACATCCGAAACCTTCACCACACCAATACGTTTGATTGTCTTCGATTCAGCCGAATGAGCCAGAATAATAAAACGTTATTGTTTATGCAAGTGCAGTGAGTGACTTCCGAGACACGTCGTGTAGAAGGCTTCTTATTTATTCTCACACTTCAAGCACAACACTGGGCGATACATCTGTGCAACGTTCTACGTAGCGATGATGAGAGCCTTGCAGAAGATCAGCCACGTGTCCGGACGACAAAGAGAGATGATGGCAAGCAGCGACGCAGCCAGGCCCCAGGACCCACAACAGCAACGAACCTCTGGTTCGGTCCCCCTTATATACACCCTGGTGAGGCCAAGCCCCACCTCCGGCCACGCCCCCTTCCAGAACCTTCGAGCAGGTTCCCGGAGCTTCCCGACTGACTCCACCTTTCATCTTTACCCCAGATACGCCCCCCTCATAATTAGACATTACATAGCATGCCCATAACCGCGATTACCCCTTCAGGCAGACAGGTGGCACCCTGTCATTACACAAGGAAGAGAAGGTGATATTACTGGCTACATATGGCAAGCACAAGTTGCTTGATAACAACATTCACGCTAAAGCAGCCAGGGTTGGTGATAAGGCTGGAGGAAGTGTTTTTATTTTATAAAGGAAAATATTACATCAGTGCAAATGCTACCGTTTTAATACACGTTAAATACTTTATGTAGCGGAATATGTATATGCATGTAACAATCAGAAACAGATTAAAAAAGAGACCCATTTCTTAAATACATTCCCACTAGATTATCAACACAATTAAACTGCTTCTTAAAGAGTCTTATTTATATTTGAATAGGAAATTCGTTTAAATTGCATTTCTATGTGTACATAAAAAAAACCCGTTCCTCAATTCCACAACTCTCCGTATTTGCACATAAATCTGCTTTAATGCAACATGTTTGTCGTGTAGCATAAATCATTTACAGTGGAATAAACAGCCTTGGCGAAAGAAAAAAACAAAATCATGACTCTTTGCCGACATTCAGATGATGCACTTCAGCCAAAGCTGCGGGTCGGCGTGGGATAAAGCATTTTGTGTTTGCTCCGAGTGTAATTTTCACGCATTGTTCGAACCTACGCAGACTTTCGCTTTCCAAATTACTACCACTTGCCGAAGCGGCATCTGGCCTGAAATAATCCCCGCAAGACTTTTTGGTCCGGGAGGCTATTTAAGGCACGAGTCGCTTGTCCCTCTGCGGGGCTCGAGAGGAGTCAACGTGTCGATGCGGGTCCCGCTGGGGACCACGGAATCTGGTAGAACGTGCAGCTGGGGAGCGGCAGGTGGCTCTCATCTAATGAGGTATGCGTGACTCTGGGTAGAATAACCCCCGTTGCATATTATTGATTTAAAGTGCAAAACAATTGGCGTGATGACCACGTTATAGGCGCACCTTGAATGAGGTACGGATACGCAGGTTGCTGCAATGCTGGGGAGATTGGCTTTTGTGTTCTTTGCTGTTCACTCCGAATTTTGGAGATGTGTCGGAGTGCCACATACACAATGGTGTCGGTGATGAGGGAAATGAAATCAGAACGAGCCAAGATACATATTGTTTTATTCAATGGGATTTGCTGCAGGTTTTTGTGGTAAACCAGGGATCACGCATTGAGCCAGAATGACAAATGCTTAGCCCCTTAATGCATGCATCCTCTCTTAACCCTACCCCGCATTCTCGCACTGCACAATATCTTTAAGGATTTGTTACTTGTACAGTGTTCATCCATTCGGCGGTACAATTCGGATTGCAATTTTTGTTTCTTTTGCTGGTGAAGCGTCGGCTTATTTCATTACAAAAAAAAAATAAACGAGCACCAGGGGCTGACGACTGATGATCCTTGCAAAATGGTGTCATAATGGTCAATGGTTTACATAAATCAAAAACAATTGCATCGAGCGCGCAGCGTGTCCCGCTTTACACTCTTGCCTTTAACATCGCTTCTTGGAACACTTTAAATGGTCACAGCACACTGCTCGGAAGTTGCTGCTGCTGCTGCTGCTGGCAAATGTTGTTTTGTTGATTTGATGCAGAGACACAGTCCCCAGGAGCTCCTCGGCTTGCGATCCCTGGCCCTGCATTCCCAGCGCTGCATTTGTCAAGTCACTTAATGTGAGGAGCGGGTGCATGGAGCATTATCCAGGGCTCGCCTTTGCATTTATATGGAGTTAATGTTGTCGGTAGCTCCCGTTCTGAATTATTTATTGAATGGGTTTCACAAAGCCGGAGACCACTCCCACCCACCGCCCACCTCCCATCTTTTCCAACACTCACATTTTAAATTCCACTCGGTTACCACTGGCTTTGTGCAGCCTGCTGCGCGTTTATTTTTCGGACAAAATGTATTCTTTAATTGTATCTGCCTCATAATGAGAGTAATAGTACCGTTATTGCGATCGCTGGAGTGCTTTCGACAACATCGCTAATTGAATTATTGGCGCGCACAGACAACTAACTGTATGTAACGCCGACCTTGATGGAGAATACAAAAATCTCACATTCCTCGTGTGAGATTTTTGTGGGAGGTTGCAAACAGGACGCACGCGTGTGCTAATAGCACACAGCCTTTGTTCATTTGCATAAACCATTAGCATTTACTGAAGCTGTGCATTGTGGGTCCTCTTGTGTTAGATTACCATCAAAATACATTCGAGCAAATGTGACCAACTGATAGCAGCAGTGATGCGGTTATAATTAACTGTGGACTGGCTTCAATATATTTAGGGTGCATCAGCACAGTATCGTCACCAATGTTCACTGCTGGAAAGTCTGATATCTGGGAACAATATACAATGTGGAGGAGCTACATCCAAACTATGGGGCCTATTAGCTTGCTTGGCTAATGGCACAAAAAGTAAAATATGTAAATGCGGGAAAGCTCATCAAAAATAATAATGTTTGAAACGCATTGTTTTCCAGCCTGCAGTATTATTCTATGAGATTTTTTTGTTATCTTTATTTGCAGATTTGACAGTTGTGGGCGGTGATCTACAATAGGTAAAGTTGCGCCTCTGAAGTTGACTGCGCTATCCACTGCTGGTGCAAGGGCCTCCCGCTAGAGGGAGATCTAGAGAGCCCCCTCGAGAGGGCATTTGACCTCGCCTTCGACTCGAGCCAAATAGTAATCACACTTTACCCCCCATTCATACCGCTCGTGGGGTGAGGGAGGGGGGCGAATATTTAAGAACGTTGAACCATCGTTTCTCAGCCGCCAAGAGATGGAATGTAACCGGCGACCTCTGGATCGCGAGTTCACTTGCGCGAAACCGTTAACACCCAACGGCATCACCCGAAGCGTAAATGTGCAGGGCCGAAATATACATATTTTTCTACAGGCAACGCAAAGTTGAGGGCGCGCGCCGATTCAAAAACAAACAAACAAACACACACACACAAAAACCCTGGCCGGTGATGGACGCTCCATTGGCTTTGGTGCGCGGATGAGTGGTCGACTGCAAAGCGGGGGCGGGCACATGGTGGTGGTGGTGACGGCGGCGGCAGTACCACGCCGTTGGTCGCAGTGCGCTCAATGTCTGTGCCCGCAGGGGTTCTTGATCCGACGCTCGATGCGGCCGATGACCGATAGTGCGATGGATAGGAGCGTGAGTAATGGACCCATCATCGGGCGGGCCCGTTCGATGGCAGGAAATCCTTGGATGGGCAATGCGATGCGATGGTCGTCGAGCACGTTCCTCTACGGCAGGGTCGGCGTGGTTCAGTCGATCAGCACTCGGCTGATGGGACCACTGATAAATGAATCAGTGCTTCCAATCCCCCCCCCCCCCACCGTCGACTGCACCTTCTGCCCTCCTAATAACAAGAAAGTCGGCGACGAAGTTGGGGCATTATAGATATTATCTGTGGGGTTATCATCAGGCTAACTGCTTTTATGCGCTACGTAAGTTATCGATTGAGGGGCACGACAGAAAGATGTTGATAAACTTATCTTGGCACGCGGTAGCTTTTTTCGATGGAAGAATATGCACTTTGACTTGAAACTTTGTGACTTTACCGAAAGAACCAAAGAATATTATATGCACTTTATCTGATGCTAATTGAAGAGCATTTACTGTACATTGAATATAATTCGTTGATGCACATTGCTATAGAGCCATTCACCTTACATGTATTTTATTTATTTAATGCTGTAATTTGGCATGATATAATGTTTGTCAACGTGATTGCCAGTTACATAAGAAACATATAATTACATGACATATTATTTTCCAATACAGTCTTTTGTTGGTTTATATAAGAGCATTATATAATTGCATCTAAATATATAATGCATTCATGCTTGACGCGTTTGTAACCAGAAGGCTTCGTGAGATATGGCAAAAATGGCAAACAGTGAAAGGAATGGAACACAGAATTCTAAGGTGTGACCCGAAGTGCTTGCCTCTTGCTTAATCCATGCCCCTGTGGGAACAGGATTGTGTTTGCGTTGGCTCCTTTCAATCATTTAGTGGTTTGGTGCGCATGGGTCCACGCAGGCAAATATACATTCGCCATCTTTAATTAGCCGTACATGCTGCTTGTTTACATTTTGCAGCGGCAACCACAAACGTCTACCTAATTAGCCATCAAACATGAGCTGCCAGCTAAGACGAGCCATTCCTTTCAGTTGCATTCTGCCAAATGCAAATTGTTTATCATTTCAGCTAAATGCTAGGGGTAGGTCTGTGCATGTTTTTGAGCGGAGGAAGTGAAGAAAGCAAAAACGCGTGTTTTTTAATGTTTTGACAGATTTATGTAAACAATTGTTGAAAAATCCCGAACGGGAATGTGCTGGACAAAGAAAAGACCATTCAAAATCAATGAAGCTATTGTGTGTTCATAATTAACAACGACAAAAGAAATAGCAACAAAAGTCCATATCTCACAAATAAAAGCTCATTTTCACCTGTTTCTGATTATCTCGAATTATCAAGTTAGTTTTTTTTAAAAGTAACAAAAATGTCTGCTTGTGCAAATGAAGACGCGCTACATTTGCGGGATATGTACGCATAAAAAAAGAGAAAATGAATGTCACGGTCTCTAGCCACATTTGCTGCTGAACAATGCGTTTTCTGATAACGAGGAGGTCAGCAGGTAGCATCCTCTTAATGGCTTTGTGTGTGTGTGTTTCATTCAGGAGTGTTGAATGACAGGCGCCCGTGCAACACGCGAAGCTGGACAGTGTGCGCGTGTTATTCACGTGCGCACGTGTTCACATTGCCCCGTGCTTGTGAGATGTATTGCCATGACAACAGATGTATTTCGCCTTAATAATAATAAACTAATTTAATTTCGTGAGAATATTTATGTTGAACAAAAGAGATTCGAATGATAAGTGTTTATTTTATTTGTATTTGTAGGCAATTATTGCTGAATGCAAGACAAACACTCATCAGCATCATTTATCACGTTGTTTAAATAAATATGAATATGAATAGAGTTTTGAATACAAATTAGATATCTATTCACTTACGCTTAACTCAAAGAGGTAAATTGCCAAAATTGTATTATTATTTACTTTGGTTTCATATATTATTTATACATTTGTGTATTTAGTAAGCCTGCTGTAAGTACAAGTAAGTGAAGCATAACTCATGACTTTAGAATTTTTCTCACGTCTCAGAGGGTTGTAGTTAAACTCTGTTATCATGCGTTTAGAAGCTGCATACGTATTACAATTTTATACAACGCTGTGGTTTAATGCTTGCGACCTGCAAAATACATTTACGGAATGTAAATTTGAAAAAAAGAAAGTTATTAAATGCATCGTCCTGCGTTTATTTTTAAGCTCTACTGTGACCAGGACATTTAAACCACCGTGTGACTTGCTTTACATTTTGTTCGTCCTGTGGAAAAGTCACAACAAATCAAATGAAAGCGATTCAGAAAACAACAAAATATTTCACGCGAGATGAGATTTTGGTTTCCCGACCGCGGAATGCGTAAGCGCTGTATCAAAATGTTAGGGAACAAGCTCCTTGTGAAATATGATCAATCAACAGCCTGGGGTTTGCTGCGTTGTGGCCACCACCACTGACTGGCCATATAAAACCCCAATGCATAAAACAGCGTGCCCTCCAACTGACTTGCACTTCGTGTAAGGCGCACGCTCGGATACGCCAAATCTGCTCCATGCGTCCCCGCTTCAAGTTAAGCCGTTGACCATCCGTGCCGTGGCCAAGGTGCTGTGATTCAATAATTGTGGCCGTGGGCAGCGTGTGCCGGCAAGAACGTGAGCAAGGACGCAGACAAGGTGGAGGAGAAAGTGGAGTAGAATATATGGAGTCGCAGTGTCCGTTCGACGCCCGGCGGACTGGTATTTTTCTTCGTATTGTGTTCATCACTCGCTACATTAAGACGCTTTCACTGTTGGCTTGCCCGTGTACGCATTTGCGACATTTTCTTTCAAGTGTGCGCCAAAGAAGACGTCTATAACGTACTGTCATATATTTTACGCGTATACATTGTTTCAAAGACTAATCACGCACTTCTTTGACGATAATTATATTTCATGGGATCTCCTTTGCCAGTACGAAAATATGATGATGATGATGATAAAAGGGGAAAGACCTATTATGATAATTATATTGTATTGCATTTCATGATCATGAGATATATATGGAATAATGGGACATTGTAAATATATATGATCAATTAAGGCCTGGAAACCATTGAATACGATGCGCGAAAAGCTAGCAACGTTATATATTAATATGTTTAGGGTATTTAAAAACATGGACCCAATTTCAAAGCACCATATTTCACGATGGCAACCTGTTACAATTCTAGATTTGAAGCTTTCGTGACTGCAAGGAATCATATTCTTAGGTTTTATCGGTAAAGTCACGTAGGTAAAACATCAAAATTAATGAAAATAAAATAAAATAAAAACAAAAATCACGACGTTTCGAATTCGGCTGTGACGGTCCCACCTGATGACGGAGACTTGTGTTGCCTCCGAAACGTCGTGATTTTTGTTTTTATTTTATTTTATTTTCATTAATTTTGATGTTTTTCCTACGTGACTTTACCGAAAAAACCTAAGAATATGAACCTGTTACAATTACACACAAAGTTACAAACGGTTTCATGAGTTATCCAGTTTTACTAACTATTTTATAAATGTTCTGTGCCCTCCACCTGCTGTACGGACAACATCAAGACGATAGTTGAATTCGTCCCAAACGCCTCTCTTCTCACGTTTTCCTCTGAGGTGCGTGGTCGCCCTGTGGTCTTGCCCTTACATAAACAGCCTGTTTCCTCAAATTGTCGGTACCAATGACGAATGCTCTTTGACATTGGCGGATCAATGCCAAAACGTCGTTGAAACGCACGCTGCAACGCAATTACGGATTCAGTCTTGCTGAACTGCAGAACGCAAAACGCCTTGTGTTGTTGAGGTCACCATCTTGCGAATGACTGAGGCTTGAGGCTGTTTGTGTGCTGGGAGAGGCATCTGGCGGTAATCATTTAAAACTCTATGCCCCGCCCTCTATATGCCCCGCCCCCTCTATGCCCCGCCCTCTCTATGCCCCACCCCTTGAAGTGGTAAGAGTTTCATTCATGGGCGGTTCGCGGTTGCAGGGATATAGCGATTTCATATCGGGTCCATATTTTTTTAAACACCCTGTATAATGATTATCGTGCAGTATCGAGGGATAACCTGGACCAGTCTTGCCCCCATCCTCCTCCCACCCCCACCCCTCCTGCCCCGCCCCCCCCTTCACCAACCTGCACTGACCAGAAGTGGTGAAGTATGATCAAACACTCCTAATGACCCACAGCATCGCGCGCTTTTAGATGCGCTTCTACGGCCGTCTGGAACGCTCTTCCTTTTCGATATTGGGAAACCACTGGAGCTATGCACTTTTAAATAATCTCGATTGAAAACTATTATTTTTTAAAAGTGCGTCTTGTATTTAGTTTGCTGTTCTTCTCCCGCACTAACAATTCGCACGTTTGGCTACATTCGATGTGAAAGAAGCAAGGGGAGTTTTTCATCTGGCAGTGGATTGACAGTGAGCTGAAAATGATTGTTATTATTATCCATACTTATATATATAAATGTTACAGCTAGTATATATTCTCTATATATAGTATCCTGTATAGTAGGGCGTAGAAAATCCGTATGCAGGAAAAAGTGAATATAGCCGTAACTTAAAGGCATGCTTTACCGTGCTATATATGTAATGAATTTCTATTTTATCTCAGTAAACGGCTCTTGCAATATAGGCAAAGGCTGTAGGTGTTATACAAAGCGGTGGTTTGCACATTATTGCACATTATCCGCTATACTACCATCTGCTCTCGCCAAACACTCAATTACTTTTGGCTTAAGCGGCCAGTTGCTGTCTGGCATAGGATATTGACGCTCGGGGTTAAGGCACTTGCAGCAATGTGAAGAAAAAAAACATCAGCTCACCAGATTAGCGGGTTTATTAGGCAATGTGATTGATGGACCAGCTGGTAAAGCCACAAAAACCCCCGGTAAACTAAAATAATAACAATAGTAGTATATTAAAAAATAAATCTCCGGGATTACTTTAAAAATAATAACCAATAATGCAAATTCTCTAGATCACCGCAGAGTCAGTGGTTTCGAAATAAATAAATAAATATCCCCACGAGAATAATAGCGCAAAACAAAAAATGTGTGTTGTGCTAAAAAAAAAATAGGAGAACAAGAAAGCATTCCGTAGGGGCAAGACGCGGCTCTTGTGTCTCTGCAATGCAAGGTCACCAGAACCATCTATTACCCCTCATTATGAATGCCGGCTACATCTGCCACCATTTCAACACCATATGCACGGGTCACCCATGATTGGGTGGTGCAGAGCAGAAATCTTTCACGGGTGTTTTTTTTTGTGTGCGTATGTGTGTGTTATCGCGTAACTGTATTACTGAATCTATAATAAAATGGGGCGCTGCATAGTGATGAGCCGTTCCTATGAGGGGGACTTTTGTTTTGCCGTGTTGTGTCGCTCGTATACGTTTCGGTTACTGCAAAAGCCCCGGTCTTTTACCGCGCGTGCGAATTAACACGGTGCTTGACTAAAGCATGGCTAAGAACTACAGTGAAGATTACGGTCATGAGGATCATTCAATATGCAGTCTACGTTTCACCTAATGTTGTAAAACATTCACCTCCCAAAGCATGTATCTGTTTTTAGAGCCCGAAATGTCTATCAATGTATTTAGAATCCATTCGATATTGACCGGCTCTCATTTAAGACACCTCCGATAAGCACGGTTGGCTACGTACGCTGCACAAGAAGTTCACTATACGTACACAATTTTATTATCATGAACACAACGCAATGTTGTTTTGTACTGCATATAATCTGTAAAACAATATTGGGCAGCTCTCCTTGGAAATATAAAGAAGCAACTCCATACCATCCAATGGATTGTAATGGTCTTACTGGTAGCCTACTGAAACCTGCAGAAAGCATTGAGGTAATGCCGGTTCACGATGAAGCAAAAGGGAACTGAGAGCACAGACGGTGTGTTTAGCTATTTTAAAGCTGAGGTGTGCAGGAGGACGACCTTAATAATTTGCCATCGGCCAGCTTGGTTTTCAGGTCAGCAACAGCTCTATCCCAAATGGGGCCTGGCTGTGATCAGAGCTGTGGGTGCTGATCGCACAGACCTTGCCATGACAGCAAAGAGATTAAAAGAGCCACGCGCTGGGGAAATGTGTCTTTGCGTTATCTCTAAGAAGAAAGTGAGGAATTTAAAATGAATTTTGCCCCTCCTGGCTTTGCCACGATCACTGCTCATTTTGATTCATCCATTCATTCAAACAAACATCTAAATTCTTGGCCACCGAACGTTCAATAGACAAGTCAGGATCCCAGCATTTGTTGTGTCTTTGGTTCAGAAAATGTATCTTACTCTGCACCTGATGTAACTAAAGTATAATGCAGCAAGCACAACGTCACGTGTGTGTGTATAGCTCCATCCAACAGAGGAGGAGTGTAAATTCCACTGTTAAAACGTAACCGGCTTCATAACGGTGGAATGTCAGAATTTTGTGCGTTTTAAAATATAAGCGCAATTATCATCGCAAATGATTAATGCTCGCTGTTGGAATGTGTTCTTTTTTAATACCTGAAATCCACCATTGGACCGTTTAAAGTGACAGCCATTTGACATTCCTTTTGCAGGTGTTAAAATGGGGTTTCAGATATCACGTGAAGGGAGAGGGGTTTCACATCGTTAAAGGGATGTTATAATCACGATTACAATTGTAGTTATTCATTAATGATAGCAAAGGACTCTGTGTAATATTAAACATTACTGATTGTACCTGATTTGCTCAAACATGCACGGTCTCAAGAGCAGTGTGAAAAAAGGCAATTTCTCAAATAGAAGTGAAATTTGGCATTAGTGCTTTGCAGTAATGAGCAAATCCTATGCTCTTAGCGTAATTAGGTTTTAAAAAATACAATTACTGAAACCTTGTTGAAATATTTATTCGCCTGCTTTGCATTTCATATTTATCCGCTTTTAAACCGGGACAGATGAGGGGTTATTGTTAATGACTTTTCATACAATAACAATGTATCCAAGATATTTCTTGAATATGTCGACGCTTAATTAGTGCACATACAAAGGTGATATTATATGTAAGGTTTACGAACTGACATCGTTCGATATTCCAAAAAGTTACAGTTATCGGATGGAAAACATTTCAATTTTGTAAATGTTGCTGTGCAATGCATTTACGAATGTGATGCTTGCTCAGTCTACATTGAGATGGTGAGGGGTGAGGATCAGGGGGGCGGAGGGGGATGGGGAGAGGGGGTAGAGATAAACGATAACTGAGGAGACAATAAGGACCTGTTGTCAAAATGTTCGATTGCTTTAACAATTTTTATACAAGCAATGATTAGTTTAATGGTCTCAAATTTGGAGCACGTATCTCCATGTCCTGCCCTTTCCTTTGACAGGGTTAGGACAGGAAAGGAAAGAAAAAAATCGCTGGTATTTTTTTGGCTGATCCTCGTGTCTGTGGCTGGCTTCACAAGTAAATAAGTCGAGAGAGCCCAAAACAACAATGGCATCCAACGTTATTGCATACCCCGATTAGATATATTCTGAACAAATACACGTGGGAGAGTTTTCTCAAGATAAGCGAGCAGAACATTGGATGGTAATATGCCTCATGAAATAGAATACATATATATAAAAATCTCTCCTTTTTTTACGTTTTGCACAACAAATAGATCATGTGAGAAATCCTTCACCCGTGATGAGTAGTCATTCATTGCAGAAGTCAACTGACTGTTTTACAGTTTCAACAATGATATATTGTGGGCATACAAATAAAATAAATAACGGGGCATTCCAAGCCACGATCACTGCCACAATCACTGTCGAGTTTAATAACCTTAGCGATGTGAAGGTTCAGCTGTAGTCTAATTATAATAGTGTGTCCGTTGGCTATTACTTTATTTTGTTTCTGATAACAAACACCTTACCCAGCATATCTCGGTGTGCAAACAACGTATACGTCAGCATTTTAATTTCGCCGATTATTTTCATTTTCCTCCTGATGTAATGTTTGTCTCTACATTCAAATAACTAAAAATATATAATTGACATTATAGGGTAACCAGCAAAGATTACAAAAGTGTGATTTGCAGGCGAAAAATAACGTGAGAAACCTGTTCATTACTTGTGATATTTACAGTATGTCCATGTGTGTGCAGAATATGTATGGGAAGAGCTGTGGTTGTATTGAGGATACATATAATTGCATTAAATGTACACAAAGAAAGCATTACCATTGTGTCTACACGATAGAAGAAATGTAGTTTTATAAATACACAAATCAAATCAAGTATAATTATATAAAGCATACCATTCCACGAACTATGTTTAATAAAATACACATTTTTGTAGACAAATTAATTCACGTATAAAGTTGAAAGTAATTATTCCTGCCTTCAAAATCTACAGACGAAAAACGGCGTAACTGTTTTTTGATGTGTTCTTGTGTTCAGCACTTTTAGGAATTCTTAAATTAGATGACAGAGCCACATTGAGAAAGATGTCGATTTTTGCACTATATAAAAACAGAATTACTGGGTTATTTTCCACTTTAAAAATTACAGCTACATAGTGGGATATCCATTTCACGCGAGTTCACACCAGCCAACACGTAGCAAAATTAAAATCAGCGCCAACCACAGTGAAGCTACAACTGTTGAGGTGACTTTCTAAAACTAGGATCGCCCCTTGAATTGTCTTGAGATCAAATCTCAAAATAGGATAATTGAGAAAAACAATAATCATAGTTCAGTTCCTGAGTCAGGAAGGTTTCGCGATGATTAAGATAATTGCAATACGTAGGGATGCTGCCATAGTTGTAAGGGTTGGAACACTTGACTTGCAATCCAGAGGTCGCCGGTTCGATCTCCCAGCGTGGCACTTGACACAATGGGAATCATCCCTGCCTCTGTCCACCCAGAGGTACAAATGACAAAAAACGAACTCAACACATTCATCAATAACACTATCTGAAAGAAAGATAAATATGTGTAAGAAGTGATGTATTTCGCACAGCACATAGAGAGGCAGGCAACGTAAAAGGGTGCACCACGGTTAGTCGATCGGAAGGTGATGTGCAGTGGAATAAAGTTCGGGGACTGCTGCCTCTTCAAAGAAATCTGACTGGTGTAGAATTGTAGACTAAAATACCCTCTTGAGAGGGGGCTGTCTAGAGCTCCCTCTAACGGGGTTCTCCCGAGTGGAGGCCCTTCCACCAGCATCGGTGTGAGTGAGCAATTGCAGGGCTGCACCCTTGCCTTTTGCTTCGATTGTAACAGCAATTAGTGCCACAAATATTGCTGATACGGTACGACACCAACATCGCAGACGTATGTTTTGTTTGTCTTCAGAAAGAAGCATCGATAGTGTTGCATTACATTAACACAGGGAACTTGATGGGGCCTTAAATAGAGGAAGCTGGTCGAGTCTTTAATAACTCTGTGACAAGTTTATTAAATGCTGGGCCACACTCTCGTGCTGTTCACGTGAGCGTAACGCCTTCTGATAAATTTGGTAATTATTCCCTGCTATATTGCAATATTGTCAGGCGTGATCATTAATCATTGAGGTCAGCATCACAGCTACGTTGATTGGAAGGTGGCTCATACATCAAAACTGTCAAGCTCAAGGAAGACACAATCCTCGCAGTGTCCGTGCAATATTTACACTTCTAAGGCTCCACCTTGTTCTTGTTTGTTCGTGTCGTTGTTTATGCATTTTCTGTTTGTGTAGAACAACTGAAAATTAAATAAAACGAAATAATACATGAGCGTTTTAAGTTAAAGGCACTATCGTATTTTGTTTGTGCAATGCACTTGCTGAAGATTCTTGCATTTCGAAATAGCATATGCCAGTGTATGCAAATCAAGTGTGTCCACAATCCAATGATAAATGCTTTGACTTCATGTCGTCAATTAAGATCGAGAGATGACAAAGCCAACGCTGTTGATGCCACTCGCAACTCCCCGTGATTTCCTTTCTTCTGAAACACCCACGGGGCATTTGCAGCCCAACCTTGACCTCGACTGCCTGCTCTTCCAGTCTAACTGCCATCTGCCTTCAATGTTTTTATCCCCTCATTTAGGTGCCACCCCTCGTGCCTCCATTGGTAACCTTTCCATTCTTCATCCTGCACAATTGGCCCGCACATTGCAACCTCACCTTCCAGAATAACGTCCACAATGCCCGAGCTTCTTGGTTACGCAACCCATCCTGCCGTGACATTCCGAGCACTCGCGCACCTAACTACATTGTAAAGGTCAAAAACTTATCTTGTAAGTTGCTCTAATTGCAGTTATCTGACCTGTACAATCACGCAGACGTAATGCCTTCCTTAGACACCCATATTTGAACACTAAAGTTTGCCTATTGACTATTCTAAAGCGCCTTATATGGTCTATGGGAATAAGAAACCCTCCGTGCTTTCGCAATATGGGTGCGATTCACATCTCTACTGGTACATCTCACCAAAAACAAGATGTGTATTATTGTCTGCTGAGCACCGACAAACTCACATCTGCAGGTGTGAGTGTTTTGCACCCCCCCCCTCTGCCCGCCCTCATAAATCACCTGGCCAACCAATCACACACGAAGGGTGGGCTGGGTGGTCACAAACACAGAGGCGATGCCAATGATGCAAATGGCACCTTGAGGCCAACCGAGAGGCATGGCCAACTCTGCAGCATTGGTTTAACACGTAGTAGGCTTTCGCGGACACTATCCAAAATAGAGTTTTTTGGGCTCGATCACGTAAATATAAATGTGTCGTTAAATATAAATGTGTTGTGGGTTGCCTCTCCATCACACAGGTGTGCTGTGATAGAAAAAAATAATCGTGACAAACCTTACTAATTGGCTGTGTCGGGTGGTGGCGGGTTTAACAACTCATATTTACGCGATCTAACCCCAACAACGTCTTATCCGCAGCGTTGCTTTGCTTGAGTCATGCTCTGGAATGGCACCCGGCAGTGTTTGCAGCCCTTCATAGTGCTGATGCTGCCACTTGGTGCCCCCTGTTGTGTGGTGGCACCATTTGAGGTACAACAGGGCCACCTTCACAGTGTAGTTAATCGGAAGTAATAACCCTTTGTGGTGGGGGGGGGGGGGTGAACAATAATAGGAGCGTAGGGGTCGGCGACCTGCGGCTTACTGAGCCGCATGCGGTGGCTCTTTGAGGACTGCAGTGCGGCTCTTAAAATTTGAAAAAAGGCGATTCTTGTTGTTGTGGTTGCCGACCCCGTGACCATGGAAGTCCATTTTGTCATGGGAGTCCAGTTTGCCATCGGAGTCCAGCTTACCATCGGAGTCCAGCTTACCATCGAAGTCCAATTCACCATGGGAGTCTAGTTTACCATGGGAGTCAAATTTGCCATGGGAGTCCAATTTACCACGGGAGTCCAGTTTGTGTACCATGGGCAAGGGGTTGGCAGCCTGCGGCTCCAGAGCCGTGTGCGGCTCGTGGAGGACTGCTTCGTGACCGTTATTTATTAAGGGCCGTCTCGTATTCACATTGCATTGCGGCTCTTGAAATATAGTTTTTTTTAAACTAAATTAGAAAAAAAAGTCTCCTTTTGTTATTTTGGTTGCTGACCCTCTGCATTTGGGGGACGCAATGGGTAAGCAAGGGTGAGTCGGTTGGGGTAGCTCAGAGTGTGAGTCACTGTTGCCGTGACGCGCACACACAGCCGTGCTTGACTGCGGTGTGAGTTTCACACTCTTTCGTCCCCCCGTTGTCGTTTCTCTCCGCTGCACCCCCCCCCCCCCACTGTTCGCTTTAAGCTGCCATACATTTGCGCGCGCAAGTGTGAGCAGGCATGTGGATCCACCCAAGTGTGCAGACTTTCATCGGCACTCCCACAGATCGCTTTGTGTCTTCATCCACTTTCAACGGTAACGTCACTCAGTAATGTCATTTGGCGGTTGCCAGATAAACGTGAATTCGCCTCCTTTCTGGTGGAAATATGTCGACAAAAAAAATGTCTGCGAGCCGCGATATTCCACAAAACGTGAGTCATCAACTCCCCTGCTGGTGAGATGTGATATTTGTCCTCGATTTGTATGCGTACAAAAATATTTCCTTCTCACAAACCCTGGCATTATGCACATCACTACCTGAACGAATGGCTATGTAGCTGTCTTCATATTCTCACTGCCCGTAGGAAGTGCAAATATAGCCATTAAAGAGTTGTAATGCACCACGATGCATGATTAAGATTACTCAATTATTAATCTTTTGTAAAGATGACGTCTTGAGTTCAAAAGTATTACTTGATTTATTCATGATACATTTTAAGAATAAATTAATGCTTTCATGCATACTAACGATTTGTTATGCTCTGTTCTGACCAGTCATTTCGCATCAGCATCACGATGATTAAATAAAGCGTCCATGAGTAGGACGCATTGCCTTTGACAATGAAAAGGTGCGCGTGTGTGACCGAAGTAAAACGTGTTTAATGTGCGCACAGCAGCCAGCCGTGACATGCGGATCAGAAACGCGGACACTGGCTAAAAGAAAATGGAACAAGAGCCAAAAGGAGCGCACACAAACGTGGAAAGGTGCACATTTGAAATGTGTGTATGTTGGTGAACTTCTTTCGCGCCGTGCATAGCCAACCGTGCTAATCGGAGGTGCGGGAAGAAACCCCAAATCAGACCAATCAGATTGACAATTAAAACGAGGAAATGGGCTAAAGTGAGGCAGGGCACGTCGCTCGACCGTATTGATGGTCGATGGAAGGGACTGGTGGTGGATTGGCAGCCGAAGGAGGGAATGCGTAGACGAGTACAAGCACTTAATCTTCTTCGTACGGCTGATGTGGATGCAGTGTAAACAAAGCTTAGAAGTAATAATAATTACATCTAAGGAATATAAATCGTCATGATCTCTCTTTGTTATGTGTTTGGTATTTCCAAAAAGTGTAAATACTCTTCGCGTTACAGAACCACATAGGATGGTGATGACGTAGGAAAGCCTTCACCCAGCTCAGGATAGACAACGTCAGATTATGACGATAATTGATGATTGACGACGACGACGATGATGTTATTAGTTGCATCAGCAAAGAGACGACATTATTATACAGTAATTGATTTTAGGGTCAAGAAGCAAAGCTTGAGTGTTGGTTTGAAAGAAGCTGAGGTTGATCTTTCCCGTCCCACCACCTCAAGCCAGGCTCAGCATTATTTTCTTCTTCTGTGAATGCAGAGCAACAAACTACAATTTCACATTCAGGGGGATCAAGCCCAGTCAACCGCGTGGAGATGGAGCGATGAGGTCACTTCATGTGCATGAAAGAGACAGATGGCAGCTGGCACTCATCGATGAAGGATGGCGATGGTTTGGAGATACCTTCATCCAGCAGTGGATAGGAAATGGTTGATGATGATGAACAGCCATTTGAAGTCAAGGCTCAAAAAACAAAACGCACAGAGAGTGTCTCGATGAAATATTGTTTGTACCTCAACATTATCATAGATATTTCCTAAGGGGCCGTCCATAAATGACGTCACGCGATTTTGGACGGTTTTGGACCCCCCCCCCTAGTCACACGGCGTCACAAAGTCAGACCCCCCCTCAAATATGATGTCATAAAGCTCTGCTCCCACAAAAAAATTAAACATGCTTCAAATCGCTTTAAACTATTGTCATTGTAGTGTGTATTTAATGTGGCGTTGCACTCTGATGTTGTAGGAGAAAACATGTATTAAACAGTCTTTAATTAAGTAGAACGTGTTGTCTATATTTATTTGAAGTTGCGCATTTTGATGTGACGTCACATGTCTAACTCTTCTCCCCCCCCCTCGTCACACATCATCACAAATGTCTGACCCCCTCCCCCCTAGGTGCATGACGTCATTTATGGACGGCCCTTAATAATCAGCATCCACAATATATTACTGACTAGCTTTACTACCCGGCTTCACCCGAGACTTGGATTCTTGTCTTGGATTAATACACGGCCTACGCAGAGGGTTTGGGGGGGGTGCATGACGTTAGCAGGCACACTGCGTGACGCTTCCGCATGCGGGTGACATCACAGATGTGACGTCACCGCTCACTTGCCGTGCAAAAAATATCCATTATTGCACCCGCCCCCCCAAAAAAATACAAAAGGCTATTTTTATACTTTTTGCATGGTGTACAGTCTGGAAGCTACCCACATGCCAAATTTCAAGTTTGTTGCATGTCGGGAAGCATGCTAAACATTTCGAACAAACGCATATTCACAAACTTCCCTTTTATATAGAATATATGGGAAACATATGAGTCTAGGCCTAGTCATTTGAAATAATACCGCCTTCACAAAGAGAAAAAGAGGTCGTCTGAAAATGAAAAGAAGGAATGAAGACACTGTGATGCTTTTGAGCAGAAAAATGTGGAGTTTCCTCTTACAATCAATGTGTAGAGACACAGAGGTTTGTGGGTGTCGCGCCAGCCACGGTGCTGGAGGGGCGCAGAGCGCCTCGATTGGTAGAGTTAAGGGCATGTGACCGGAAGTGGCTAGCTCCGATTGCTGGAGTTAAGGGCACGTGACCGGAAGTGGCTAGCTCCGATTGCTGGAGTTAAGGGCACGTGACCGGAAGCGGGGAACCCGGCCTTGATGCAGCAATGGGCGTGGCCAGGGGATAAAAGGGGGAGCCCGGAGGGGATTCGGGGCTCGTTTCAGGGATCAAGTTAGCTAACACACACGCACATAGTGAGCAACCTAGGACAAGTTTAGCCACACTTCACAACAGAATATGGCGTCCAGTGAATTGTTTAATACATGCGTTGCCTTCTACAAGTGTGTGTGCGCGCCGCAGGTTACACACTACAAATGTAACACACCGAAGTGCATTGTCTATAGCAACGCTGCCTAAGATGTCGGCTATTTCTTGCTGATCATGTAGTGTATCTACGTGGAATTGAATCAACGTTGCAATGCTCTTCAGTTGCTACAACAGCCCGTGTGTAATTTTTGTAATCCGATGTTTAGTCGTTTTTGAGTGTGAACTGATATCACGCCTTGACACCGATACAACAGCATTCTAGTGAACAGTGTAATGAATGGTGCCAATTATGTACCGAGATAGCAAAGCCTCAGTCTCAATACTCTTCTGCGGGACAGTCTTGCATTAGGTTATTTGACCATTCCAATGGGCGAGTGTTGCATTTGGGATTAATAAGTGGCCGGAGAAAGCGAAATACACACTACGCGGTTTGACTCGCAACTGACATCTCCTAGCCACACCGTATATCCCCCATGCCCACAACTGGCAAGCACTGGTGGTCATCCATACAAGTGGTGTGCTAATTCGCAGGCACTAGTAGGAGGTACTCTCTCTCTCTTTTATTCCAGCCTTCAGGGACAGCGAACATGCTGCCAGACCCACAGCTTGAAGAGGGTAACAATCACACCGACGCCGTCACAACGAGTTCCACTCCAGATCGCAGCCACCCCGACTGTGAGTCGGAGCTCGCCTTTAATCCTGCCCAGCGTGGCCAGGCTCTGCCCTCGCCCCCCCGCACCCCTCTGGATACCCCAGGGGGATCCATGCCTTGCCCACAGGTGCAACTGGTAGAACGGGCCGCTACCTCTAATTATATTGTCTCCCAATATCCCAACGGCACGTGCTACAGTGACTAATTCCATGTCAATACACAAGTACCAATCAAGCTAAATCCTGCTGAGCTTCCAAGATCTGACTAGTCGGTAACATTCTGGGTGAGTTGGCCAAATGCAATTAAGGCTGGCACTCTGAGTTGTTAAAGTGCTACAGGTGAAGTTATGTATGGACGGCACACATCAGCGTCTGAGCCAGAAATATACTCACGCGTTAAATCCACTTGGGACCTTCAGTAAAGGCCCTCTGCTTAATGGTGCAAACACGAGCTTTTCTAAATGCAAATTTGCAATGCTTTTTGGTATTATTAAGCAATGAAATTTACTTATGTCATTAATGGCCACTAATTTGATTGGAAAGCAACTCTACATTTTATAAGTGAATAAAAAAAAGCAACCGTGTGTACTTTTATGATTATGCTCGCGTAAAACTAACTGTTAAATTATAGTTTGTTTTATCATCCAGAAATAATTTATATCTACAAATTAGAGCATGTTTCGCAACATGAAATGCATTCATTGAAAACTATAGCAAGGCGTTTGTCTTAAGAAATGATTCTTACTCTTTCACCCTGGATGATTCTCACATGAATCACGATTCAGCTCTTGGTAATTTTCATGTTACAATGACATTTTAATTCATATTGTGTCTTAATTCAGAGGCAGACAGTCATCGGCAGAGGAAAAAACATATAGTATTGAGCCTGGACTTGAACAGTGGCAGGGAGGTCATAGCTTGGGTGGCCAGGGATTGGGTAGGAGGAAGTTCCAGACTATGGGTGCAAGCAGAGGGAAAGGAGTGACCTCCCACTTGGAACTTTGAACGAACGTCTTGTGTGCGAGAGTAAAGTGCAAAGAAGGGATGAGAGTCAGACGAGAGGGGAGAGGCAAGAGAGTGCAATAGAGGGGATTAGAGTGAGATGAGAGGGGAGAGGTAGGCAGAGGCAAATCCGTGGAGGATCTTGAAGATAATGAATGCGATCTTCAAATTGATCTGGGAATGAATTGGGAGCCACTGGAGTGATTGCGGTATTCGGATGGTGTGATCTCATTGGCAGGTGCTGGTGAGAAGTGGCTTGTAGCATGTTGGATCATATGTAGCTGAGCAGGCCTTAGAGGAGCGAGTTGGAATAATCGGTCCTGGTGTCACTGTGGGAAAGGCAATTGCTGACATGGGAGATGTTACATAGATGGGGCTAGGAGGTCCTGCACAGTTGGGATATGTGGTGAAGAGTACAGGAATTCTGGAAAATCTACGTTTGACTAAATGTGATTCCCATGTGGATGTTGCCACGAAATATATATGTGCAAGGGATTTGGTATTCTTTCGTGATTCTATTGCGAATCTAGCTCGGCTAAGCTTTGGCTGTGCTTAGTTAACCATCGACAATTCAAGCCGGGCAAATTTCGGGCCGATGATTGTGTCTAGTGTGTGGCATTAACCCAATCCCGTCATGATCCTGACAGGGCCTTCAGGCAAGACGGGAATGCCACTGGTGCCTAGCTGGGCTCATGGAATCACCGTTGGCCGATGGCTATGCAATACATTTGAATGGCGATTCTGGTCCATAAGTTTGTGTGGGCTTCACAGCCTGATCCCTTATGCTCCCACAATTATGTTAATCCCATGAGCCTGCTAGGGATCATATTTGATGATAATAATGAAATCAATTTCGAGCAAGAAATTGCGAAAATCACAGGTACCCTTGCATATTTTGATTTTATTTATTTTTAAGTGCAAAAATAGAATGGTGTACAGTATCCATAAATAGTGTAGACATTGGCATCAGTTGAAATCATTTCTGCATTGCTTCAGATAATATTTGCTTTGAGTCTTCATAAAAAGTCGTGGGTCTAAATAAATGTAGTTTCAATGCAAGCCAACAGATGAAAAGCTTGTGATTCTGCTCCCTGATGGGTTTACTTTGGCCAATATTCATTTATGTTCGAGCTCTGGGAGGTGCATGCTTGCTCGTTGCAAGCATATATATTGCATTGCAACCATTTATTGATCCTGTTTGTGATTGTCCTTTGTTGACCAGAGAGAGCTCTTGCTCATATTTGATCTCCTGCTTGACGTGGACATATGGAAGCATCTTTAGATTTCCTCTTTAGTGACAGAAGCTGTTGAAGTATTATTAAGAGTAATGTTGGCCATATGGACTGTGAGTCTCATGACCGTTTACTGAACATAAATGTCAAGTGGATAGATTATTTCAAAAGATGAGCTTTCATGGATGTTTCAGACACTCGGTATCAAATTTGGGTAAAAATGGATGTCATATACATAAGAGTGAGCTGATCTCCTCATTAATAACAATATAGCTGTACTGCGTAAAGTCAGGTTTAAAATGTATTTTGTATAAGCAGGTGAGATGTTAACATATATGTGCGTGGGTACATGTGCTTAGGTACATGTACGTGGGGAGCAGTGACTCAGCGCTTGGTGCACTCCACTAGAAACCCGGCGACCCGAGTTCAATTCCCGGTCACGACCAATAGCAGAGCCGAATATTTGAACTGGTGGATGGGCATTAACTAGATCGACTCAGCCTTCATTCAATACCTGGTGCAGTGTACAAACATCGGTTGTGGGGGGAGACAATTGCATCCAGGCGTGGTGTTGGACACCCACACCCCCTTGTGTGCCATGCTCACGGGGATCTTCGTCTCTGTACAGGCACAGCCGGTTTGTCTATCCACTACGGCATCGGTTCTTAACCTGGGGTGCACGCACCTCCTGTGGGTGCGAGATGCCCTTCCTGGAGGTGCGGGACATGGCCAGACTTCTTTTTCGAAGGTAAATCATCGACGCACAAATTAAGCACGGGCACGCAAGTGCAACTACAACTTTGTTTCACCAAACCCTGTGTATTTATTAACATAATTAATAAAACATTTAACGATTGAGAACCAAAGGGGTGCAAGTAAAGATTAAGGACCACTGCGCTACGGAACTCCTGACGTCGTACAGGGCTATTGGACTTATACTTCACTACGCTGGTCAGTGCGGCGGGTTTGGTGACGGTTTGCTGGACTGCCCTCCACTGCCTGCGACGTCGACCGCACCTGCTCCATGCGTGGAGGTCTCCTATCCGAGCACCGTCAGTGCTCAACTCTGCTCAGCTTCGAGGGTCTCATAGGGATCAAGTGCAGACTGAGTTTATTTGGTCGTGGGCTAAGTCAATATGGACTGTGTTTAGAAAAGAAGAAAAAACGCATTCTCATAATTGCAGATGAGTTGTATGAATAACATCACATTATTGTTTCTGACTGAAATCGTTCAATTTGCTTTCTCTTTGACAAATACCTTCCATGCACCCACGCCGACTGGTTTTAGGCGATATTGTGTCAATACTAACAATTTCAGTGATACTGTGTCTCTGCAGTTATTATTTAACCGATATTAGATGAGTATATTACTTTTCATCAACGCACGAGCCCTCGGTTGCTGTTGTGCTGTGGCTGTTTCAGAGCACGTGTTTGCTAGCATCCCAGAAATCAACCACAATTGTCTAAACCAATCCCCCCCCCCTTTATACCACGGCCTTCATTGAGCCATTTCAGGAAAGGTTTGGGGTATACCCCCAAGGGAAACCGTGTTCTGTATGAATGAGGCCACGAACAGCTCTGTCTGACTTTGAAAATTAGATGTATATATGTGACACTGGTCACATTGCCACTATCAGCTACCGCGTGTAGTCATCACCAGAGTGTTAGCTGCCTGAATGCATCGGAGCGCATTTAGATTCTGCACCGATATTGGGCAGGGTGGCTACCTAGGTTAACCCTGCTGGAGAAATAAAAAATAGAGTGATTTTAACTCATGTTTGAACATGAGCTTGTTGGGTCACTAGGCCACTGATGCAGCCATCACATTCACCTTAACTTCTAATAAGTTGACGCCAACGCTGCCGTCATTTCCTTTGGCTCCCCCTATGGGCTTTTCTCCATGTTAGGTGCAATTTCTGTTGGGAAAAAAACAAGTGGCAATGGTGTTAGTCGACTCGTGTAACAAAGACTGTGAGCGATGCTGCCACGGTGTAACAGTCACCAGCACACTGCACGTGCAATCCAGATGTTGCCGGTTCGATACCATCTCTTGGCAGCTGAAACAATGGTTCAACATTCTTAAATATTCCCCTTCGGTTCGATCTCCTGGCGCGGCAGTTAAAGCAACGGTCCAAGTTCCTTAATTCCCTTGACTGTCCACCCAGGGGTATAAATGGGTACGCCGCATTTATCTGATCGGCAGGTTGCGTGTTATTAGTATTATGCTTGTTGACACAGTAAAGCCTAACACGTCGGCTTTCGCGACTATTATTATTCATAACAAAGGTTTTTGGGTTAGATCGCGTTATTTATAAATGTGTCGCAACCCTCCACCACCCGACATGGCCAATCAGTAAAAAAGTGTCACGTTAACAAAAGACAAATAGTTAACTACTTTAGCTCACCGGTGTGTTGTAGAGTGGATCCACAAAATTTACACTGTGAGTATGACGTTACGCTGGAAATTACATCCAGCATCTTCGGGCGATTTGCCAGACTAGTGAAACCAACCACCTGCTTCCGTTCTTAAATCGTGGAGGATGACGTCATCATTGTTGAACCACATCATTATGCGGTAAGTGTTATATTGGACAGACGGGACATAACATTAGCGTAAGACTAAAAGAACACCAAAGGAACATTAAATTATCCCAAACACAGCTGTCAGCAGTGGCAGAGCATGCTTGCCAACAAGGACGTTAAATTGATTTTGATAACGTTGAAGTGTTTTGCAGAACTAATTATTACTGGCCAAGATTAGTTAGAGAATCAATTGAAATTGAGAAGAATTCAAATAATTTCAATCGCTGCGATAGCTATCGACTCAGCGCAGCCTGGAAGCGTATTATTAAGTAATACACAACACATATTGCCATTCCTTACAGGTGAGTCACATGCTAAGTGGATGATTATCTATCTATTATACAATTGCATACACCCCACCCCCGCCTCTGATCTCGAATCCTGATGGGGTTCAACAATGATGACGTCATCCTCCACTATTTAAGAACGGAAGCAGGTGGATGGCTTCACTATTCTGGCAAATCGCTCAAAGATGCGGGATGTAATTGCCATCGAAACGGCGTACTCAATTTGTAAGTGTTGTGGATCCACTCTTCAACACACGGTGGCCTAAAGTAGTGAACTATTCGTCTTTTGTCAACGTGACACAGTTTTTACTGATTGGCCGGGTCGGGTGGTGGAGAGTTACGACACGTAAATTATGCGCTCCAACCAAAAAAACTTTGTTATGAACAGTAAAGCCTCACTGAATCTCATGGCTCTTTGAGGAGGCTACCTGCCAAGCACATAGTTGGAGAAACTGTACGTGTGCTCCCATCTCTTATAGGGGCTATATTATATAGTGGAGGCCCTTCTGCCAGCAGTGGCATGAGCCAGTAATTTCAGGGCTGCACCTTTAACCACCTTTAGCATCTTATTTACAAAGGCTGAGCAACCGCATAGCTTTCATATTAAGCGCATTACTTTCATTTTCCGCAACGTGGCTTTACTTAAGCGATGTTCCTAGAGTTACCCTGTTTAATTATTTGGTGCACACGTCGATCCTTGAAATTGCCTCGTCGATCAATCTCGTGGGAAGTCGCATTGCGTTTTCGTGGCCATCCAGTTCACATGGTGCAATGCAGCCCTATTAAGGTGAGAGAGGAATTGTTCACACATGCTTAAATCATGTGACACTGCATTATTTAATCGTTGAAAGTGCTTAGGCCTCCTTCGCCTGAACGCAGGATCAATGTGGCACCTTAAGATGCTGCACCCTGAACGTAAAATTCAACAGGCCCGACAATGATCATAAATCCCCTAATGTGGCTTTCTTGTTGACTTTAACAGCCTCAGGAAATTTCTGGACTGTAGCTGGTGGACGTGAGCAACTATGTTTTACTTAAACTGATATTGCAGTCGTACGGGATATCTGCAACCAAAATAACAGAATGAGCCATTCTTTTTGAATTCGGTAGCAAAAAAAAATCTATTTCAAGAGTCGCAGTGCAATGTGAACACGAGACAGTGGGTCCTTAATAAATGACGTCACGAAGCAGTCCTTGAAGAGGCGCCTGCTGCTTCTGAGCCGCAGGTTGCTGACCCCCCTGCTGTCGTACAACAAATATGATGCCGAGCAGACGTTTTAAATCCCCCCCCCCCCCCAAAAAAAAATTACTTCTGCATTATCTTTATTCTTCGAAGGCCACCCGACCCTTCTTGGAGGTTCTGTTGTTCCCCTTTTATTGGTTCACGAAAAATAAATCGTGCGTCTCTTTCATCAACTAAAATTCCGAGTCATTATTTTTGACAGCCCATTGTGAAGGTGAACAAAAACATTTGCCAAGGCGGCGCGAGGCAGTACGATCTGTGGAAACAATTACGACATTATTGCCATTCCTAACACATCCCAGGAAAATTGTAATCAAGTGGGCTGAAATGGATGAGATGGAACACTGCCTTGATGGCCATTTCCCGACGCCAAAGTGAATTAGCATTGCCATGGCATCATCAAGAGACCAACATGCAACTGCGTAGACACCACTGGGGGATCCGATCATTAATTTACGAGTCCTCTTGGCGTATTAAAGGGTTAGTTAATTTACTCCTAAAGCACATTTATTTATGAGGTCTTGCAGGGAGTTTTACTCGTAGAAACCACCTGGTTCCAAAAGCCCACAGGGGATTATTGTGTCCGTCCGTCGTGAATCCAAAAATGGGAGGGGAGGGGCTGGTCACCCTTTGGTCTCCTTATAAAACGTTTAACCCACTCAAGCCGGCTTGTGCCCGCCCTCAGTCGACCATATTTGCGGAATACACCACGCCGCCGTTGACCCTGGCCATTGACCGAGCAACCCAACGTGTTCCTACCAGCTCCCTCTGCAGGAATGTGTTACATTTGAGCACTGGCGCATGGGTATGCGAAGCAGGTGAGCTTGCGTGGAACACATTGGCTTGAAAGGAAGATATCCAGTGCATGAAACTGGTGATAGAATGCCAGCCGAAGGGGAGGGCATGCCTGAGAGGATGACCACCATACAGGTGGGTGATGAGTTCCATTCGTGTGTAAGGCTGAGATGGACTGTGGGGCACTGCAAGATCATGAGGGAAGGCGAAATCATGGAGGGCTTCATCCAGCAGTGGTTAGCGCGGCTGGCTACGTACAGTGCGAAATAAGTTCAACGTACATAAAATAGTTGATGATGCTATGGGTAATAACCCATCCACCAATCCATAATCACGTTTTTTGTTACATATATAATCTAAGAAAACTACACTGTTTTATTAAATTGTCAGTGCAGGTGCATTTGTGTACGTCGACTCGTAAATCCTTTAAGTTGAAACTAATTACGAATGTATTAACAAGGAAAGACCACACATACAAGTTTGTTTATAGTCTTGCCTCAGGATTTTCTCCCATTTCTTTTCGCCCTTCGCATGGATGTGAGCAGACTTCGCAGGGTTTGGACTTAGATGAGGGGGGAAAAAAAGCTTATTCCTGTTGTTGCACTTGAAAGCCTTAAGTGAGCCATTGCACTTGAATCGCTAGTGCTAGAAGTGCCACCTATTGTTCTTACAAAGGAGCCGTTCTATCATGAGACCTGCAGAACACCACTGACTTTCTCCCTCCCGCTATCAGCCGTGACCACAAGGAGGGCCTGGTTGAACTCAGTTACACTTAATAATTCAAGAAGATGACGTTCACCTCGCTGCTCTGTCTGATTAGAGATGTTAAAGATCTCACTGTCCTCTGTGAGAGGTGGCTGTGCGGCTCGCGTGTGCCGCTCATCGTCTGCTGTTTCTTTTTCGGACATGTGTCTGGCATGGATAAAAAAAAAACGAATCCACTGGAATAAATTTGAGGTGGGTTATAGTATGCATTACTTTAACAAATGGATATCCTTATTGTTGTTGTAGCAACGTATAAAGGAACATAGTGACTTATTTATATGGTCTACAAGATATTTACGTATTTGCTACCATATTCCATGTTTAACAACACGCATATTATATATGCATAACCCCATGTTGCACACTTAAGTATGCAGAGCTTATTTATAAATTTGATATTCATAGTATCAATGAAATAATGCATATCGCGTAATATTTATATCACTATTGGGCGCTATTACGGAAAATATATTCTAATATTTTCTCACCGTAGGGAGATAATCTGCCTAACTTTTATGTATGTTTACCTAAGCTGGTGCTTATTTTAATTGCAGATTTCTGCTTCACAAGGCCTCTCTAGTTGTGGTATAAAACGTAGTGACCTGGTGCTCGAGAAACTACTCCCAGGTGTTGCTTCACATAAAATGGCATTTTGATCAGCATGACACTACATCTTTCATTTATTTCAACACCGTATGTATATATTTATTTATTTAAACACCCTATATATTTTTTTATTTTGTTTTACTCTTAAAACTGGCAGTTAGACGACTGCTGATATCATCCTTGAACTTTTGAGAATTAACATTTCCTGGTCTTTAATACACATCAGCCTATCTGTTATATCTCAGATAAATACAAACTTCCACACAAAATCATCTCATCATCTGTTAAATGTATATATTTATGTTTGTTGGTTAAAATGTGCATGCGACCCAGATGAACTTTCATGTCAATAAATAGCTCCATTAGAAGGAAAAAAAATCGTGCTGAATTCCACATTTTGTCTTTTCTCACCGCTGCGACAAAAATTGCAATTTACACGGTGCCCTGGATTGAAAGTATAAAATGAGAGCTCCCTTGCACCGTGCGCAGAATCTACAATGAACTTCTCACATCATATCCACTGTGGCTGGATATCCTAATGGCTAGCACGCTTGCCGCTGAAGCAGTCTGCAAGGCTTTGATGGATCAAATGCCAGAACAGGGCATTAACAGAGTGTGCCTTGTGCTTTAAAGTCGGCGTTTAAATTACACATTCGGAACAGTGGGGCATTGTGTGCAGTATTATAGCCTAAATGGGCTGGATTTCTGTGGATATCACCCACGGTGAATAATTAGAAAATAAAAGCACTCTGTGAGGATAGACGGTCTTGTGGATGAGGTATGTATAATTTAACATGTGCATCAGGGCTGTGGAGCAATGGTGGAGTGGTTAGCTTGAGCCAGGCGACCTGAGTTCAATTCCCGGCAACAGCTGACATCAGTGGTGAGTGCTAACAGAACTCGTCCTGCACTCTCTCCCCTTGACCAACCAAAACTTGCCGCCGTGGTGGAGTCTGTCCAAATAACCCCAGTGAACGACATGACGTAGAGTGGGTCCTTGCATTTAATTGGTGGATTGAAAATGGTCGGAATTTATGTCTACATCAATCAACTAAAAAAGGATGCACTGCAACTGCATATTTCCAAAAAGATTACATATTGTATTTTATAGATGTGTAGATTATTTTTTATTTCAATATACAGTACCTGAAAAGAATACTTTTGCTAATTCTGAAAACGTAGGTAATTGAGCACGTATACGGTTCTCTCCCTCGTACGATACTTTTCTGGATTAAAGCACTCAATCACATCTGTTATGGCTATCGCTTCGTGCGGGGCATGTTAGCAGGACTTTGTAGTCCAGAGCGCTTTATTGACAGTGGACTTTTCTCCTTACCGTGGGTGTGGTGGATAATAGCCAACCCATCCTTTTTAGCCTTTTGAAAGCCCGGGAACAAATTGAAGTACTCTTCAAGAGGTTTCCTGTATTTTGGACACATCCATTATCAACACAATTGTATTCTGCAGTGACAACAGCTACACCCTGATGTATCTCTGGACACGTCAGGGAGTAACTTACACGCGTAACTTTTAAGTGATCTTCGGATACTAACCAGTCCCTCCAGAAAAACGCGGAGTTTTTTGGTGATTGTTGCGGGCAAAAATCGTTGATTATGCGGCACGTTTTCTTAAAAAATGCGATGGAATATGCGGGATATTTATGCAATTTTATGCGATTAAATTGCGGGAACTTGCAAAAATTGCGGGAAACTTGCAAAAATTGCGGGACTTGCAAAAACTGCGGTTTGATGAAAAAGAGAAAAAAAAGTGATTCCCCCAACACCCTATTCACTAGGCTACTACTTTAATGTAAAGAGTCATTTCTTATTACTTCCTATGATAAGCAAGCATACTACATCACAGAAAGTGCTGGGAATATTTAAGTTCTCATCTTGTTTTATTTCAGACCTTAACAAACAGATGGCTCAAACTTACAAAACATTGAGTCGAACAAGTTCTGTAGCTTTACAAAATGAATATGCTACAACTTCTGTAAAAATGAATAAATAAAATATTAAAAAATAAAATGTGTACTTCCTGTTTTACAGAGGTAGCTATGCAAAATAATTTGCCCCCACTGTCATGTAACACACTGGGGAACTGCTTTGCGCGGTCTTTTGCGCTTATGTTTGTTGGCAAATGAGAAAGATTTGCGGGCTTCATCATGGTTTCATTGGCATCGCGGGGTTTGCAGCTTTTCAATGATGTCGCGTAATGAGTGACGTCACTTCATAACGTTCCCATGGCAACAGGGGAAATGGCTGCGCTTGTGTGAAGTAAACGCAACATTTTTCAACTTTCTGCTAAGATATATGTGACTTTTTGCAACGAAAATGCGGGGATTATGAAATCATGCAAGCCCGCATATTTTGCGCGCGGAAATCTGCAATTTATGCGGCGAAAGTGCGGCGTATTTGAAAAAACGCGCCCCCCGCATAAATATGCGGACTTTGGCTGATTTTGCGTGAAATCTTGCGATCGCATAATCGCGTTTTTCTGGAGGGACTGACTAACAGCTGCTCTGCCATACAAAGCGCAGATCACTCATCCCCCCTGTAGTTGGTCTATCCATCGCGCAGCTGCCCGTCTGCAGGCTGCGTGCTACCGTCTGCCGAGTTGGATTTTTCGTATGCTCCATCCTGTGCCGTCGGCCATTCCGCAATCTCTGGCCATGTCCAGAAATGAAGGCATCGTCGCTGTCCACCGTTGTAGAAGCCTCCGCAGAAATGCACCGAGGGTCGTTGTAATGCCAACCACGACCGTGAGAAAAAACACGTGGATTCAGATATATTCATATTCTTAGGTTTTTTCGGTAAAGTCACGTAGGTAAAAAATGAAAATTAATAAAAGTAAAATAAAATAAAAATCACGACGTTTCGGAGGCAACACGTGACTTTACCGACAAAACCTAAGAATATGAATACTTGCTGTCACGAAAGCTTCAAATCTAGAATAAACGTGGATTCAGAGCCATGAATTACAATCTGAACGACGGTGCACCTTGGGGACGTTTGCTCATCACGTGGTAACTTTATTAATATGGCTGCATGGGGTGGAGGGTGATTTGACCCCCCAAAAAGCTATTATTCAGATATATCTTTGAGAACTTCGCAAACAAATGCCATCTATACTCTGGTTGCTTTGCATATGTATTTAAAAAAAAAAACATCATGATAATTTTATAAATACTCAAGTGAAAAGTAATCATAATAAAGACGGTAAGAAAATATGCAGTAATACTTTGTTTTATTCCATACTAGCTTTACTACCCGGCTTCGCCCGGGACTTGGATTCACCACGCCCGGCCGCCTTTGTCTCCCCAGTGGCGATGTTGACACACCACACCAGTTACTCGTTTGAGGCTAAGTCGACCTAGGGGAGGCCCAGGACCGGTTCAAATAATCGTCACCGGTGGTGGCCGTGAGCGGGAATTCGAACTCGGGTCGCCGGGTTCGTAGCGCAGCGCGCTACCCACTACACTACCGCTCCCCCCACACACACATGCGTGCACATCCATAGGTACACACACACGCGCTTGCTGTAGACACGCAACTTTCAGGGTGCGTACGGCAGTAAACGACTGAAATAATAAACCAATGGTGCGCGAAAAACGCCTTAGACCTGCAACACATTTGTATGGCACTGTACCCGCAGAGGGTTGGGGGGGTGCGTGACATCAGCAGGCACACTGCGTTACGCTTCCGCATACGGGTCACATGACATATGTGACGTCACAGCTCACTTGCCGTGCAAAATATATGCATTATTGCGCCCCCCCCCCCTCCCAAAAATAAATCAAAAGTCTATTTTTTATTTTTGCATGGTGTGCAGCCTGGAAAGAACCCACATGCCAAATTTCACGTTTGTTGCATGTCGGGAAGTACGCTAAACATTTCGAACAGACACACATTCACAAATTTCCCTTTTATATATTTACATAATTAATTGTGGTGTCTAGAATGGTGTCGTCATACCTTGCAATCAAGTACACAGGTCTTCTATTGCTTTTTTTAAATAATAACATTAATGAGTAATGCTGCGGCACAATCATTATAATATTCATGAGTAATTCTGGGGCACAGTGGTTAGCATACTGAGCTACGACCTCAATGACATACGTTTAATCCCAGCCATGGCTACGTCAGTGGTGACGATATCTGAATCGGTCCTGGGCACCGCCTTCACCATCCCGTACTGACCAGCGCGGTGAAGTATGGTCATGATGAACACGTCATGGCGAAGCCTTCATCCATTAGTAGATTGACACTAAACAATATATTCCTATGGTACACAAAGCTGCCTGTGTTGCGGTGGTGCAGTGGGTCCGTGCACTGGGCTGTGAACCCGGTGACCTGATTTTGATTCCTTACCACAGTTAACATCAGCGGCGAGTGATATCCAAACCGGTTTTGGGTATTACCAACCCACACCCACCAGCATGGTGAAGTATTATTCAACAACTCCTACAACCGACATGGCATGGGGAGGGCCTTGTCCACAGCATTGGGATGGACAAACAGCTGTAAATTAGTATACGTATTAAACGCCGTGGAATTGCAGTCAATCTTTGGAACTTTCTCAACGTAAAATGTTGTGCGTATATATATCAGCTCGACGTGCATGCTGGCATGCCGCAAGGGTTGGTCTGATGATAATGTGGCTACTACTGCAGACCCCCCCCCCCCATTCAATTTCTCTAATGTCCTACTAAGGAGCAAGACTAATCGACCGTTGCCTTGAAGTCTCGCTTCCTTGATATACTGTAGTGAGGTGGGGGGGGGGAATATGCAGAGACCTCCCCGGTATGATCCATCTTAATGGTCTGTGTTGTCGTGTGTGCATTAAAAGTATCGGGGAACAGCAGCTATTTTCTGCAAATTATTGTTGGTCTGATTTGTGCTGTGTAATTTTCATGACCCTTCTAAGCTCTTAAATGAAAATTGGTTTTATGCCTTAATGTTGCTCCTTAACTGCGCTGCACAGTTTACGTTGCCATGTGTTTCCATGCTGGCTTGAAGAATAATGGGTGATTTTTTTTTGTTCCCAGGATGAAAAGCAACAGCAGTTTTCTTATAACAAAAGTATCCCCGTGTATTTGTAAATAATGTTACACATGTAACTAAAGAGGGCTAATAATTGGCAAGAAAAAAAAGTTTCGAAACACAAAGCAAAACATTGGCTAACAGACCTTTCTGAAAAATAATAATACGGTATATGAAGAACCCAAAAATACAGTCCATAATTTTCAACCCTAATGTTTTTTTTTTACAGTGTATGAGATTTCTCACTTGCAAGTCCTGGGCACGGTAGTAGCAACAGGAAATGAATGAGACCGTGAACCTATTTACCACGCGACTCGACGTGCAGCCGCATCAACGTAAAGGGATCTGTGTGACAGTAGATTTGTATTTTCGCCGTGCGCTTCATATTCATACCATCGCTGTGACGGTGAGAGGAAATGGCTGTGATTTATTAGTGGCGCTACATAATGTGTTTGGGAGTCGGTGAGCTGTGGCAAAATCGAAGCGGGACTGGCAGATCAAAAAGCACTGCTAATGCATCTGTCAGTGACATTCATCCTCTGCATAATCGGCAGGGCACCATTTTGTAAACGGAGCACCTACTTTAATCTGAATCGCGCCCTCATTGATGTTGCCGCAGTGTGGCGATTAAAGGCACATCTTTAAACTCGAATGTTTCTTTCTTTGGTTCTTTTCGGTTAAGTCACGTCTAAAAATAAAATAATAAATTAAAATAATATGTTATTTTAATTTATTATTTAAAATAATATGTTATTTTAATTTATTATTTTATTTTTAGACGTGACTTAACCGAAAATAACCAAAGAATAATTCCTGCAGTCACGAAAGCTCCTAAATTAAGATCGAATGTTTCTCCTGGAACCTACACATCCAGCAAGACACATTGACACCTGGTTGAACGCTATAAAAAATTTGTCGAATGTGTGAATGTGTGATCTTTTATTTTTTCTTCCAGACCGAAAGAAATCCGAGTTGCGTTTTTCACAAACGACATATGGCATATCTGAGTGAAAAGCAAACTTCCTTAATGGTTCGCCCTTTATATTGTCATTCAAGCAAATTTCAGACGTTAGATTCAGGGCATGTTATCAAAGAGAGACGATAACAAAAAAAAGGGTAATAAAAAAATGCATGCCAATGCGATGTGACTGAATAAGAAAAATGAAGCACCACCACAGCGGCATGTCATTCAGTGACATGCAGTACAAAGTCTCTCTTTAAGCCAAGCACTTAAGCATTGTTCACCCACCACTCAAAAAATGACAAGAGATCCGAGTACGTTTGACTGCTACATTATTTTGGGTCGTTGCTGAAGGACTGAGGGACTGTGATTCATCCGTCGTAATGGCTGGCATTAGGGTACGACCACCTGAGTTTGAGTTCACCCTACCCCCCCCCCCCCCATTTCACATTCTCCCCAAGCCATTGCCACTAACCCCACGGTGTATTAAAGGAAGATTAGATAGCCAGCACTGCGCCTGCCTTCATTGCTTCCTCGTCGCTTCCTGTCTCTCCATCTTTGTCTGCCTGTCAATCTGCCAGTCTCCCTACTGACCCTGCATCTCTTTGCTGCCACACTGCATTGTTTACAAATTGTTTCCTCTCCAATCTCCCTCACCACACCGCCCCCACCATCCGTCTACTTACGTGAATCACACCCGTTTGCCAGTTAATGCTTTTAACAATTCTTGTTCTGATTTATGTTCTTTTTTAAATACATATGTGAAAATATGTGAGAGAAAAAAATCTCGTTTCATATCTTTTTCAGAATTTTTGTTCCATATAACATAAAATATATACATGTTATTAACTCTATTTTAATAATGTACATTATCAATACATATTATTGGTTCTTTCGGTAAAGTCACGTAGAAGGGAAACAATTCAATAATAAAAATTAAAAACAATATTATTTTATTGCTTCCCTTCTACGTGACTTTACCGAAAGAACCAAGAATATGAATCCCTGCAGTCACGAAAGCTTTAAATGAAAAAAATATCAATACAGTTTGATACGTACATATCACAGTCCAATCAACAATTCTCTTTGCATGCCAACTTAATGGGTTGGAGCGGGAACGCAGTTGAATATGCACTCAGGTTTGAGCCCCGATGCCCGAGTTTGATTCCTGGGCACAACTCACGTCATTGGCGAGTGATATCTGAACTGATCTTGGCCCTTTCCTCACCAACCCACAATCACCAAGGAGGCGAAGCACGGTCAGCGACCCACAACTACCATGACTCATGCAGCATGAGGAGGCCTTCTTTTCAATTGTGCATTGCCAAAGGGTTGTACATTATATTATTTTCATTATTTTGTATCAGTATATAGAATGCATGTAAGAAATTTAAAGGTGGAGACTTTCCAAAAATGGATTCGAGAAATAAAATAATAAATGTAAGTCAAAACAAATATTGGCGAATGATGACGACATTATTGCAACCAATGAAAATGAACCACAGGAAATGATTGACACATTTAAATGAAGGCTGCAGAGATGGGATAGATAAGAATAGGGGATCAATTAAGGTTGCCTACAACAAGTTTTCAAAACAAGAACTGTCGGAGGGACACAAACGGAAAGGAGAAAAAGTTGTTTGTCTCGAGAAATTGTCCCAGGTGGCCAGAATCAAAGAGATGAAACTGAGAGGTAAATGAGAGGAAGATTGGAGTACTTTTAGAAAATAGAATTTGATTATGGAAAGCAATTTACCAACATTACTCAAAAATAAAGCGTCGTTCTGCTGTATATTACCCACTAAGATATATGGCTATGGATCAGACACATGGATACTTCCAAAGAAAATGGAACAAAAGATGGAAAATACATTATAGAAGTATGGAGAGATGAACGGTGAGAATTACACTTGAAGCCAAAAAGGGAAACCCATGGATCAGAGAGAAAAAAAACATCCCATTGATGGTTAAGAAAAGTAAAGTAGACACATCACATAAAACATAAAGAGATGATGAACACTAGCTAAGACTGGGGTAGAATGGCAGTCAAAGGAGGGATGACACTGAAGAGGACGGGTACCGGAGGGGGTTACGGAGACATGAGATGGGCTCACGTGCAAGAGGGAGGTGGATTGACTTGGCACGCCGTGAGGAATGGCAATGGCAATGGGGGAGCCTTGACCACAGCAGTTGGATGTCACATGGCCGATGATGATGATGATTGTTTTGTTAATCGCACCTCCGATTAGCACGTTTGGCTACGTATGCTGCGAAAAAAGTTCAATATACATGCATGGTGAAATATGTAAAGTGATCGTTGGATCTTTGTTCAGCTGAACATAAGACGATAAAAAACCCTTTCTTCCACATTATTGTGAGCACACAATACAAAGACTTTTCCATTCTTTGGATTCATTTTACGATTTTTGCATGGCACTGTAATAATTATGCTTTATTAATTTAAACTTAATTTTACTTCAATAATTTACTTCACTTATAAATCATTCATGCTGCATTTGCACGTTTCTTAATGGAGACTGCTTCAGACCGCTGTGGCTTAATTGTGCAGATTTTCTCTCAAACCATCTCCTCCCTTAATGCACTAAAGCAAACGTAAATTAACCACAAATCACATTCAAACACAGTAATTGTTAGGAACGACATCACACAACAATACGTGTCACGTATTTTTTTTCATTTCATGACCAAATATTCGTTTAAAAAAATATATGTTGATATATGACATTTCAGCAATGACAAGACTCTAATTCGTTGGGAGGAGCAGTGGATATGAGGTTTGTGCACTCTGTCTTTAAAATCCACCAACCTCAGTCAAATCTAACCAACGTGGTGAACAGCAGGAGCCGATGCTATCTGAACCAGTCCTGGGTGACCTCGTTCTGGCGAGTAGGGATGAGGCATTTGTCCAAACAAACCCCCCATGGCTGACATATTTTAAGAGGCCTTCATCCTACAGTGGTAATCAAGGGTTCAATGCTAATCCATGTGGTCCATGTAGTTGTGTGTGGAACGGAACAACTCCAATATATTAGGATTACATCATCGGCAGACACTGGGTTCAGCCATTTCACTGTTTGTAACATCATGTGCACAGCTTAATGTGATTGGGCTGTACGTCGCGCATTCCCAAAAGAATCGCAGCACAGTGCGTCTTGCATCAGGGTGTTTATATGTACCCTGTGCGTTTGCGTGTGTCTGTATTATCATCAGCAGCCATGTTCTACACACAGCTGGATTAAAACCTCCCATCGCTGTCGCGATCCCTCGCAGCGTTGTGTTCCCAGAAGCCATAAACTCGATCGTGCACGTGAGCTGACGTTGTACTCGACCTCCCACAGTTGTCAACCTCTTGGGCAATGTTTCCCTCTTTTGGCTGCCACCCCAGTCTTGTCCATCAGCCACTATCCCTTAAAGTGTTATGTCCTGGCCAAGCTCACTTAAGTATACATCACATTGTATTGTAATTAATGCATCCACATTGATGAAAATCAACACGTAAAAAAACTAGTTTTAATTTTTTTGATGTTTTAATTACAGTAAAAATACACGTGATTACTGATTTTTTTCTGCTTGTTAGTTGTACGACCATATAAATTCATTGCATGGTAAATGTGATAATTTAATATAATGTGACTTTAAATTAATATAAATGTTACATATTTCCAACAACTCGCAAACTCATTCATTTAGTTTATAATAATATATAACACATATTTTTGAGTCTTTCGGTAAAGTAACGTAGATAGGTTCAAAGAAAAGAACAAAAAACTACGACGTTTCGATCGCAACACAAGCGGTCGTCTTCAGGAAAAGGGGGGTTAGCTTCCAAGGCAAACTGTATAAGGGTTTGAAATTGGCGTAGCCCAAATGTCAGCAGCCAATGATAATGTAAGTGGTGGGCAGCCAACCCGACGGTGGTTGGTTTTCCACCAATCAGAGCGCTGCCAGGTGAAAATTTGCATGTTAAAGAGAGATTAGCATGTTAAAGAGAGATTAGCATGTTAATGGGAGATCGCAGAGCCGCAACCAAGGGGTCGGCACGCGAAGTGACTGTGAAGAAAGCGCAAGTTTCATATGGGCGTAAAGCACAACTAACATCGGGTGGTTGAAGGATAGAAACATCATAGCCAATTATGACTTAAATTGGTTGATAACGTCCTTCCATTGATTGCCCAGTTTGTACCCATCTTCTCTGTTCAAATTGTCTGTGTCTATATATATGGATGGCTTCATGAACGAATCTTTGTTGATGGCCAGTGGGCTTGCAAAGTACCTTCGTCTTAGAGAAATCAATTTCGTGTGAGCCCACCGCATTAAAACAATGATCAGCCACGGCCGAGGTATTGGTCCTTCCGTGTTTCAGATCTGCCTTGTGTTCACGAACACGGTCCGAGACATGTCGCTTATAGAGCAGAGACAAAAAAGTTATCGAGTGCGAGTTCACATCTAGTGGTCTAAATGCATAAATACAGACGTATTATAGATATTGTAAATTTTAAAAAAATTACCCATCATCATCATTAGCCATGATCGATCCACTGCTGTATGAGAAAGAAAAGGCTGCCATCACTTTTCGATTTAAAGCTTCTTTCGTGACTGCAGGGATTCATCTTCTTGGTTTTTTCGGTAAAGTCACGTAGAAGGGAAGTAATAAAATAATAAAAATAAAACATAATAAAATTATTCTCACGACGTTTCGGCTACAACGAAAGCAGCCGTCTTCAGGTGAAGAATGAGACACTGCCAAGCTAGGAGCTTATATATAAGCTGGGTTGGAGGTGGAAGAAGAGCGCCTTAACAAAAGAATGTGCATATCAAGAGGAAATTAGCACCACCTCCTACGCCCACCTCCTACGCATTTCCATGAATATGCTAAATTCCTCTTGATATGCACATTCTTTTGTTAAGGCTCTCTTCTTCTTCCACCTCCAACCCAGCTTATATATAAGCTCCTAGCTTGGCAGTCTCATTCTTCACCTGAAGACGGCTGCTTGCGTTGTAGCCGAAACGTCGTGAGAATGATTTTATTATGTTTTATTTTTATTATTTTATTACTTCCCTTCTACGTGACTTTACCGAAAAAACCAAGAAGCTGCCATCACTCTTCAGTTGGAGTGGAATCCTCGCCTCTGCCTCTTACCTCGCCGATGCTGACACCACCTTATCAATACTGAGATCAACTACTGTATATCCTTGTGTATATATATATTGTGTGTGTGTATATATATATAAGGGATATAAAAAAAAAACATATACAATTCCCCTTTTTTATGATTGTTACTATCTGGCGCAAGATAACATGCTTTATGAGCTGTGAAAGATTTTTTTGTACTCAAAAAAAGGCAGTCCACCTTATATTTGTGTGACTTCAGCTGCACGCGGTTTCAATAACACGCACACTGCGGTCAGTCTGTGCGCTGTCAGTCTGTGCGCTGTGTGTGCCAATTCGGCAGAGCTCTGTTTGCACGTTAAACACTTCTCTATTTTTTCTCTATCGTCTTCAATGTGTGCTTATCTATAGTTAGTTTGCTTCATTTTTGTTCAGTACTTTATTTATATATATATACGTATATAAAAACAGCGCTCGGGAGTTCAACCACGGCTTTTACGTCTTCACGGTCACACTCGGCCTGTTCCCACGTGGTGCAAAAGCGCGTAATCTGTCTGTCGCCGAGCGATTAATAACACGAGAGAGGCCCGCATGAGAACTGCAGTGTGCACTGACCGTCTGCGCACACACAAGCACACAGTTTTCAAGGAAGTCGTGGTGGGATGCATGAATAATAATACAACAATAATACTCTCATTTTATACGACGTCATTCATGCTAATAGCATCCCCATGACGTTGTAACATTAATTGTATATAAGGACCAAATCCCAGCATACAGCCACACACCGAGCAAAAGAAAAAGTTAATGAATAAATTACGAAATAGCACCAAAGCAAAAAAGCACAAACAACATTGACGAAAAAAGTTATCACGACAGTGATGGGACACATTGTTTTAAGCACAGTTTTAAACGTGAACAACTTTAACATTCATGAGAGGGATTCAATATAATTCTCCGTACAAATTAAAAGTGTCCTCTTGTTACTTTCATTGTACACATTCGTGCCCTATTAGAAAGAACAAAGCATTATGCACTTACAGCCTATTTTTAACGAGGTTGCTAATGAAGCCATTAACAAGCCTTACATACAGTATACACATTGCTAATTCATTAAAGTTGGTGGACGGTGTACCATTTTGTGTTATTCTACATATGTATAATGTTACAGTTAACATGACACATATTTTATGCTTTGCAGTTATAACGTCTATAGCATATATTGTTATATGTTATATCCAGTCTTAGTCCTCCAATTATATTTTAATTAATCTATATATAAAAGGGAAATTTGTGAATATGTGTCTGTTCGAAATGTTCAGCATACTTCCCAACATGCAACAAACTTGAAAATTGGCATGTGGGTAGCTTCCAGCCTGTGCACAATGGAAAAAAGTATAAAAATAGACTTGTATTTTGGGGGGGGGGGCGCAATCATGGATATATTTTGCACGGCAAGTGAGCGGTGACGTCACATCTGTGACGTCACATCTGTGATGTCACCCGCATGCGGAAGCGTCACGCAGTGTGCCTGCTGACGTCACTCACCCCCCCACCCTCCGCGTAGGCCGTCTATTAATCCAAGACAAGAATCCAAGTCCTGGACGAAGCCGGGTAGTAAAGCTAATATTACATTTGACTTAAACATTTTTGTTAAATATTAGAACATTGTGTGAGCTATTGGGCACGGTGCAGAAATTACGCTCATGAATGCGCATATGGAGTGGGACATTACAATAGACTATGATGAGAACAATTTTAAAAGATTAGAGTAGAAAGGTTTTTTTTGTGTTTGCCAATAACAGGAGGAATCACTCGATAGTGAAACCCAAGGCACCCTCTTCTGACCTAAGGTGGGGGCCTGATTTAGCATTGCTGTTTAATACCCATCGGTAACATTCAATGCTATCGGCAGCGAACAATGCAGCTTGAATGTCAAGCATAGTACAGTCAAAATTGCACATTTTAGGGCAAACTAAATTCTGTTATATTGTTCCGTTCCTGCAAATCTCACAGGAGATGCTGCTTATTTAGCTGCATTGTACCACAAGAACGTGCACATATTTCTAATTTAGCATGGCATGGTCTGGAACATTTTAGTAATAAGAAATCTCAGAGGGGATGATATTTAAATGTAAGCTGCATTGACCTGTCTGGAATTCTAATTCAGTTGCTGTCGATAGTTCAGCTCAGAATATGTTGCCGGAATGTGTTATTGTGTCTGACTTCTCAGGAACAATGTGCAAATCAACCACTGATGTGTTATTTGATTCATGTTAGGAGGGAAGCAGTGTGTGGAATACATATTTATTTTACCATATGTAGTGGCTTGGGTTCTCTTCTGTTCACGGCAACAACAGAAATCCTTCTGGCCCCACAACTCGGCCACTCAAACATTTCCTTCAAATCCTCATTTTGCTCCATTGAGCACCAAACTGCAATCCCCTCATTGCAACGCAAGCCATGCCCGATTGTACCCCAACGTCTGTGCCACTGCATGCCAGATGGAGGCTGCCCAACCATTCCCACTTTTCCATTGAATCCCTGGTGGATGTGGTGAAAAAATGTGTCCGGAATTGCCTGGCAAGGACCTGACGTGCAAGAATCGTGGTTATTGGCTTCAGAAGAAACCTTTTTTTTTAGCAAACAAAGCAGCATAAATTCACTCTCCAACACGCCGATGACCTATCCCTATTGGAGACTTTCTAGGTTATAAATTTCTACCTTTAGACTCCTGTCCCTCAGGGCCATGTGCCTGATGTTAGCTCATCATGCCAATACACAAACACCCCAACTCTCTCTCTCGCTGCTCACAGCTGCTGCTGAAAACCCTGGCATGTAACTCACAATGTTGCCGACCCTTTTGCTGTGCTGCCGTCAAGGTCGCAATTAAAACTCCTCGGCTCACCTCGCCCTGAGATTTAGCATTGGCATCACCCGCGTGTGTGTTGTCTCCTACGTCTACGTAATTGTTAAATGCCATTGTACCGTTGAGGCGAGAACAAAGCGCCGTTTACAATGTTTATGGTCACAACGATCAACTTGCCTCTTCCTATTCTTCTTCCTCGTAGTCGTCTTCTTCTCATTTAGATTTTAGATTTGATGTCGTACTGCAAGTATGAAATCAGCTGCACGGATCGCCAATTCTTCTGGTTGACACGCGTGTTTGTCACTGGCAGCGATTTTAATTGGCGGTGGCCAAGTGTTATATGTTGTTTCATATTGATGCAGCAAATTGCCGTCATCTCTCCTTGCTGTGATGTGTGGTATTGTGTCAGTGCATGATTATGAATTGTTATGGAAGTGTGGTAATGGCTTTAATGCCGTAGCTTAATGGATATAGAAACAAATGTCGCACATTCATAGTGAAATCTGTGTCGGAAAGCTATACGAATTCATAATAGACTACAACGGCTAAATTTGAATTTGGCCAGACCGACTCCCATCTGTCTCCACAATGTCTAATTCGGCCAAATTTCCCTGCCCATTTTGTGTGTGTGTGTGTGTATCGTAGCAGGGCGGGTGAAATGTGTTGAGAAAAGACTCGACACTCCGTTTTCTCATACCAATTACGGCGTCAGGGTGAATGCAACAATAATAATGTATCCTCAACTGTCTTCAATTGCTCGCAGGCTACTTCCAAATTATATGTAACCTTTCCGAGAGCATCGGTTCTCTCAGAAATAAATTTCTATTTTATTGTTACAACTGCTTCCCGAGAGGACTCTGGAATTTGTGACTGAATGGCTGGTGCTGTTTTGACATCTCCATTAGAAGACACACGGAACATTCTGCTTTTCTACAGCTCTCTCCCTCTGAGGCACCTGAACGATAGTTTGTCCCTCCCAGCGGAATGGTGTCTGCCGTGAAATCCCAGAAAAAAATCAAGTAATCAATCAAGCACTCTTCAGATGGATAGGTCTACAGCTTCGGGGAAACGTCTTGTCTCCACTCTCCACAGTTGTTGCTTGAATGCCATTTAGATGTTCACTTTCATGGGCATCTGCGTGGCAACTCGTCAGTTCATTAACATGAAGTTGTTTTAGTTTGTTTATATTTATTCAAGCGTGCATTCACCAGAAACCATCTGCTGATCAGCTATGGCAAAATAATATTATAAAACCTATTAATCAGCATCTGGTAATGGCTGATTTGGCTCCATGTCAGCAACGATGGAATTTTTTTTCAACAGCTTGTAGAAGGTAATTTTTTGGCACCGGCTAAGTCAAACATTTGGGCAGATTGCTGGACCAAAATTTGTTTTTATCTCCCTTGATGTTTTAAGGCGTTTTAGCTTTAATGCTTTCATATTTTAGCGCTTTAATAAATCGTGAAAGGATTGCAACAGAGCAGTGGCGTAGAACAAAAGTGATGCAGGTGGGAATTTCTGGACGGTAACCAGATATTTTTTTTTATATATGGCTAATTGGGCCGAACAATAACGTACACAATTTGAAGTAGCTCACGTAAATGTTGTAACTGGACGGAGTGTAAACGTCCACCCGATTATTTAAATGCGCTCACAAAACCGCGTTTCTATAGCCTACGTTGTCATTAACGGCACTCTTTGGAGATTGTTCAGAAATGCGTTTCGAGCAGAGGGCATTAATTATTTGTAAGGCGTTCTCGTGTGTGAATGACCTCTTGGAGCGTTTAATTTTGCCACCCTCTAACCAACCCCCGCCCCTCTCCTCTCGTATTAGAACTCAGAATTTGTG